>NC_057927.1:1250000-2500000 GCF_017639315.1 Drosophila ananassae
CTTCAAAATAAGAGATAAGTGAGATTATACTATCTAGAAAAAGGAGGGCTTCCTCACCTTCTCCGTGCGTCGCGGACTGTCTGGGTTCAGGATGAGGAAATCGATGAGGTCCAGGAAGTTGACCAGTAGCGAGTGGTTAAGTTTCTTAAGCTCCTTGCGCCTGTCGAAGTGAATGGGTATGAGGCGCTTGATGTTCTGGGACTCTAGGGATCGGATCATCTCGTCGTTGTTGTACTGGATGCCAAACATGCTGTACACTTCGTGCTGTGAGGGCGGCGGAGGAGGCCGTGGCGCCCGATTTCGGCGAATGTTCTCCTCTGTGTAGTTGGCGATGTAGCGTTCTGGCGGCATCGGCAGGCTGGAAACCTGGGTCTCCTGGTTCGACATGGCGGCGGTTTAGATTATCCTTTTTGTAGAAGTTGCAGATGTAAACAATAAAGGTTTTTCGACAAAATGTGCCTCTCTTTAATCCAATCTCCGTGGACTATTTCTGGAACTGACTTTTGGGAATATGAGGGTTATAAAAATGATCCAATATTTTGAGTTTTAAGGTCATAAATTAAATATTGTTTACCTTCTGACAAAAAATATATTCTTAATTCTTACTGGACCAATCAGTATGACCATTTACGGTGCAGAAATGTACCTTTTTGAGTGGCCACTTTATTTAGCCCAGTTGGCAGGCCCATTTAAAATTTAAATTTTAAATGTGTGCCATTTTAGTGTTTCTTTTATTAGTTTTACCTTTTAGAAATTAGGAATGTTTTTCTAATAAAAACTTTTTAAAAACATTTTACAATTGGGGACCCACGAAACTTTGCTTTGGGGGAATATTTTAAGGGCATTCTGGGTAGGATACTCATTTTGATTTTCCTGATTATAACCAGGTTAAAAATCGAATCAAATTTTTGAGAAATAAGAAAAGAAAGAAATATAAGTAAAGTCGGTCGCTATAATTATGCCTTTTAAGTATAATTATTTTGAAAAAGATAAGAGAACCGATTACAACAAACTATCGAAACATCGATATCATGAAACTATGAAAATACCAGATACAGTTTTTTTAGAGGTACATCGAGAGGAGATACATCGAGGGTTTTTTCTAGCTGGCAACAGTGACGCTCTCTCGGAGAGAACAAAACAAAATAAGAATACAAATAAAATAGCATGGGTCAATTGGAACATATCCCCACAAAAATTCGCGCCTTTTTGCAAAATCCTTAAAATCCTTGAGACCAAGTTTTTGGGTAAAGTGTCGGTGAAGCCCCCACTAAAAGAGACAGCGTGCGTCCTCCATTTTTAAATGTGAACGCCTCGTGCTTAGTAAAAACGAATCAGTGTGTGTGTCCGTGTAAGTCTCGTCCGAGTGGAAACCCGTCCCCAGCATGAGCCTTAAACGCAATATACATGGTTTAGGCAGCTTATTTAATAGTTTATTCAATTGAGCCATGGACTGGGCTTCGTCGGATGAACCGGGTAAGTGACGCCACCGCTTGTTTCAGCCACCCGGCGATCTTCCGCTGATTAAGTCAGAGGCTATTTTGATACACACGTATACACATACATACACGATTATCTGTGTGTGTGTTTCCATGTGAGGGGGCTGGGTGGTGGAAACGTAAACAATGAAGAGGGCCAAGATTAATGTGCGATTTGAATTTCAAATATCCCCTGAACCAACAGCCTCCGGCAGTGAAGCCCGAAGAGAGATCTTGGAGATCGCGAAGAACCGCCCGGGAACCCATGTGGCCAAGTGCATCCAGGCCTATGACGAGCAGTCCGACCTAGCTGCTCTAATCCTGCTCCTGGAGGAGCTCTCCAAGAACACCGACTACTCTACGGATCTACGGATATCGCTGGGATATGTAAGTGTGATGCTAAATACAGTCAGGCCACGCTTGGTCAAAAATTGTACGAGCGATTGTGTAACAGGGTGGAATGGTCAAGGCAGGCAGGTAGAAAAAGAAACCCTGCTTAAATTGCTTGGGGTTCTTCATAGTTTCACACTATTTGTATTGACTGTATTCAAGGGGCACAAGTTAATGATGCTTCTTAATTCTTCTTCAGTACATTGATGAGCTGCTGAGGCACTGTCTGAAGAACCGGAATGTTTCGCGCCGTTCGGCCATTGTGGCTGCTGGAAGCGCCCTGCAATACTGCGGAAAGATCTATGGAGACCGCGTGGAGTGCATGTACCAGGTGGTGGAGCACCAAATTGAGGCCCTGCTGTCATCAGAGGCACAGAAGGAACCCTCAGAAAGTAAAGGGTAAGTGGTCAGTGTAGAGTGGAGTAAGTCTGAAGTTCGAGCCCGGAGCCATGTGCTTCAGCCATTGTCGTCATGCTGTCTGTATCGGGCGTTGTCTGTTATCAGGCCGCTTATCGGGGCTTCTCTTACGCCCCCATCTTCCGACTTGCATCCAAAACGAGAGAGGCTGCCTTCGTTTCCTGGTTTATCTGCTTACAGTTACTAAACTAATACTAACAAAAAAAAGAGATTGAATTTATGTTAGCATACCTCTATTTATATTTCTTAAAATTTTGTTAATATGGGTAATTATAATTAGAGTGTCAAGCCTAAAGATATGCCTAAGTCTTTATATTTAAGCTTATCTTGTGCCAATTAATCAACAGTCTTTAATATTTATTAGACCGGAGAACAACGAAACCAAGCCGGAAGAGCCGCGAAAACGGCGCGCCAAGAAGCTGACTAAGAAGGAAGTGGACCCATATCTCCTCACCGTTGAGCCCAAGAAGTTTCGGGTAATGCAGGATGAGAAGCGTTTCTCTGCGACGGGATTCGTTAAGTGCTCTCGAAACCGAACGATCGAATATCTGTATCAAGATCATACGCCGCCGAATCTCTGGCGCCACGCACCCATAGTGGACCCTCACAATCCCTATGAGTTGGACGAGAAGAAGCAGTACAAGATGTTCACTTACCACGTAGAGCACCGGTATAACACCCTTCTGCCGGACATCCCATTTGAGCGGTTAAATCTGATCAAGGAGTATGTCCACACGAACAACGTCAACACTGCGGAGATTCTCAACGAACACAAAACGACAAAAGACTATCTAAATGAGTACATTGCCTTAGAGAATCAAATGCTGGCGTCCCGGTATGGGGCAACAGTCAGAACTAGGAGAAGAATGGACAAAAGCGCAGTTGAAGCGGAAAAAAGAAGCCGAAGAGAAACTACAGACCCAGAGTCCCCTAAAAAGCTACGGCTCGATGACTCTGTCGCAGATGGAACAGAGAGAGATGAAGGAGAAACTTTGAATCAGACAGACCTAATAGATCAATCTTTGGCCACCGGAGAGTTGTTGCAGAACCAAATCTCCGTCGACTCTGGCTTAGGCGATTCCCTGAACAGCAGTCAAGAGGACAGTGCCATAAACTCCACGCAGGACGAAAGCCAAGTGGAGAGTTCTACCTTATGCGAAAGTCAGGTGGAAAATCCAGCACTCAGTAGCACTCTGGCCATCAACGAGTCCAGCATTCTCGACAGCACGCGGATCGATCTGCCGCCGGCAAAAGAAGGTTCTTTCGAGGACCTAATTCAAATCGATTCCGGGATTGACATGGACGAAGTCAACTGCGATACCCACCTTCCGACAGGTAATCCAACGCACCCATACATCCGCCAAGCGCACTATGGATAAGTTTTTTGTTAATCTTTTGTGTTGTAGAACTTGATTATACTCACACTTCTTTTTGTTTTTTTTTATTTTGGTACTTGATCCCGCTCTTGGATCTTTTGGCATTGCAATTGTCACAGCAGGCCAATGTTTTGACGATGAGGGTGTTGTTCTTTCAGATTTCGAAGATCTCCGCCTGCTCTCGCCCAAGGTCGTGCTTCGGGATATTATGCGCGATGTGCCCAACAAGGAAAACATCAGTGTCGTCGTCGGCGAGGAAGTGACGGAAGTCAGCAGCATCAAGGGGCAGGCGGAAGACGTCGATGTAATTGCCGTCAATGCTGAGGAGGCGGTGAATGTTCCTAGGGAAGTATGCTATCCCATTGAACGGAATATTTTGGGAATCCCGCAAAAACATTTGCGAAAAAGGATCCTATTCAAGCTTCCACAGGGCTATGAACTATTTAAGCAAGCGGTGAGTTAACAAGCCAATATCTAGTTTTATTTTCTAAACTTTTCCCTCGCTTTTTATGTTAGCGCCTGCCGAGCAAGAGAGAAGCAGCTCCTAAGCCTCCCACCGCCCCCAGAGTGCTGAACTTACGGATAGAACAGGAAGAAAATACATCCGAAGCATACGAAGAAATTCCCGGCTCCCCTCTCAGCCTTGAGTTTGACTACGATATGAGTAAGAGAAAAAAAGAGTGTTTTCGATGTATTCATCTCCAAATTGCGTGATTTACAGACTTTCTGGGGTTCCGAAGGCACACTTTGGACTCTGGGTTCGACATTGATACCATAAGAGCGTGGTCCGCGACCGTTTCAACGATAGGGGAAGCGCCTATTGACGTTGAAAGTGCTCCTGAAGCCCAGGAAGCTGTACCATTGATCCCAGATGCCGCGGATCAAGCCATAGATGCTGCTGCCGAGCCTTCCGGAATGGAAAACGAAAATAATACTTCGGTCGCCGCAGAAAATAGTATGGAAGATTCAAAGCTGGAATCTACGGCAATGGAAGCTACAAGCGTTGGGATGGACAGCGGTTTAGGAGTGTCCCTTAACTCTGATCTAAGCGCAAGAATGGAGGATAGCGCAGCAGATCTAAATCAGACAAGCAGCTCTCTCAATGACTCGCAACGTGACCAGATAGCAGCTGAAACTACTACCTTGCTAGACGAATCAACCATAATTGACGAAGCACCAGCAACCAAATCGGGTGCGGATAAACCAGTCGACGACCAAGACTTGGTCGATTGTGATGCGTCCCTACGAAGTAATTCACCGACGGAGTCAGAGGATTCTCAGATTGATGTCCCCGTAGTGGGTTCATCGGTAAATGATTATTTTTATATTTTTTTTAAGCATCCAATGTAAACTTTGCGTATTGCAGATTCGAGACTGGCATCAGCGACTAGCTCCAGCTTTGGAAGCTGCCCATGAAAGACAGAATTTTAACATTAAAGACCTGGGAACGGAGATCCTGGAAGTGTGTCAAAAGGGCGGCGGAACAGCCACTTTAAAGGATGTAATGAAGGACAAGGATCCTAGCATCATGTGCCGCTATATGTTGGCTTCTCTCGTACTGGTAGGCAAAAGAGGAAACAATTGAGTTCTAGGGATCTAGTCTTACATATTTATTTTTTCCAGACGAATCACGGAAATGTGGCCTTAAGCTTTGGCGGCTCTAAAAGAAAGTCTGAGCCCTTGGAAATCTCCCAGTTTTGTATGGAGCTGAAGAGCACGAAACGGATGGAAATTCATCCCGAGGATGATGTGGGCAACATCAAACCAGTGCAGCTAAAACCCACCAAACCTGTCAAGGAGTTGCAATCCACCAAACCTGTGAAGGCGAAACGAAAGTCCACAGAAATGGATGGTCCGCAGGTGTTTAGCAAAACGGTGCGATTGATACAGCCCATTCCGAAAGTGTACCAGTCGCCGTCCGAGACTGACTCTGGAATTTCTTCAATGTCTTCCCTAGTAGCCTCCTCGTCCCGTTATACCTAACAGTCTTAGTGTTCTAGCGCGAATCATGTCCGGTCCAATGTGTAATTACCCGCTTCCCTGTAGATTCCATAGCATTTAACATATGATATTGTGTCCCTTGCAGAACCCGCAAACAATTCACTTTTCCCAGATGTATTGCACGATCAAGAGGCTGCGATAGACGAAAGGCCTTTCCTTTTCCGCCACTCTGCAATTTTTCCCAATTATAGATTACTTTTACATTTAAAACGATTTTGTACAAACCTTGTTAGAATTATTTTCAACGGACGTAGAGCTCTTCTTTTTAGACGCTCGCAATTCTACCCAATTATATTTTACTTTTACATTTTTAATAATTTTGTACAAATCTTAGGATTATTTTCAATAACTTGCAATCGTCTTTGTGTATAAGCCTAATCTTAATATAACATTAGAATAGTCTAACAGTATTATTTAAGCTCTTGTTTTTTCTAGAAACACCGAGTGGTTCAATCTGCAGTTCAATTTTTTCCTTATTTTCATTAACTTTTTAAGTCATTTTTTCAAATTTACTTTTTTCATTTCACTTTAATTTTAATTTTTTAAATTACATTTTCAATACTTTTTTTTACACTTCTGAAGATTAACTTTTTTTGTTTTTACTTTTTTGATTTCATTTTTAATTTCGCAGTTTGAAACTGAAAGCAAACAACTTTGGTTTGTATAGTGTTTTGGAATCCACACGAGCTGATAGTACTACCATCAAGTACCTGATCTCTTGTAGTGTACAAAATTAATTATAATCTAAACCAAATCTAATGTGCATATGAAACATCACCTAATTTTACACCGCCCATCCGTGGGTGAAAATAAGAATTAGCATATGTGTATATACTTACCTGAGTGCAAGCGAATGTCTATTTACAACTGTGCAAGAAACAACGTTTTTTTTTCCTAGGCTTAGTATGACAGCATTAAGAAATAAAACAAAACCATTCAAATTACTTAAAAAGCGTTTAATAAAAATTGCGGCGGTGTGGTCAACCTAATGTTAGTCGGAATCACTGCTACCCGACTTGTGCTCCTCCTCCTTTTTCTCCTCAACCTTGTAGTGACGATATTCCTTCTTGAGCTCCCACATGTTCTTGTGGGGGTTTTTCATGTTGTAGTCGCACACGTCCTTCAGGATTTCCTTCAAGTAGCTAATTGGCTGGTTCGTTATCTTGACGAGATCTTTGATGTTGTAATACTGGTGCTTCTCGAACGCATGGAACAGCATGTCCATCACCGCGTTCTTGTCATCTCGGGCCTTCTTGCCCTCAGCCTTCTTTCGTTCCCGATACTCGATCTAAAAAGAGCAACAAGATTAATAAATGTAAAAAGAAATAAAGGGATCCCATTTACGTTGTGTGCGTGATCCTTAACGGGCTTAAAGTTTTGAACGATCTTGTCGATGGGTTGCACCCGGCGCTGAGGCTCAGATGCTTTGCGGATGGACTCGAGCTTGAGCTTCATGTAGCAGTTGTCGGCTATGGGGCGGCACTCCAACTTTTGGACAATACGGCCCTCCATGTATAGCTTCTCGTTGTCCGACAGAGCCGGTGCAGTCGAATTCTCCTTTCCATTGTTGGCAGCCATCTCGGCCTGGGACATGTGCGAAAAAACACCCAATGTCTGCTTGGTGACCTGCGACACGTCGAGTACGTGTTCTGTGGGAATCTTCTCCTCCGGATCTAGGGCCAACACTGCGGGGGTGAGAGAGAGCGATACCTGGGCCTTCTGGCCAGGTGTTTTGCTGATCCTGAGCTTGCCCACGTCCATGTTCGAGGGCGCCTTTTCCCATTTTTGGGCGATGTACTTGGGCACTTTCACCAGCCACACTCCTCGGCCGGCGTTCGAGAGGTCCAGGTCCTTGTCGATGATTTGCACCTTGTCCTTTTCGTCCTTAGACATGTTATATAGGTTTCCAACAATTTAAAATAATGAAACCTCCTCAAGCCGGAGTAATATTTAATATTAGTGAATGGTAAACAAAGTATCGATAGAAAACCACATTGCCACCTGGCGGTCGCGCTGGCACACTCTGGCAGCACTGTTGGATTCGCTGTTTTCTATGAAATTTACACATCCACAAATTGCTAGTCTTCAAGCATCCTACCACATCGCCACTTCCTGAGCCAGGACCCGTGTCATGGCGCCTCCAGCAGCGCGGGCTCGCTACATAGCCAACAAAGCAGACAACCAGGTGCTCACCAAGAAGCCGCCCAAGCGATTGGGCCTCAACGGCAAGAGCGACAAGGAGGCCGGCAATAAGAAAGATAAAGATGCTAAAAAGCGGTAAGTACAGAACATATTTCTCAGATAATCTCTTATTCTGTCACCATTGAAGGAATAGCAAGCAACCGGGGAGCAATATCCAGGAAAAGCCCAACCCGAACCCAATTATGCCAAGTGTGAACACTGCCTTCAAGTCTTTTGTAAGCGTCCGGCTCTGCAGTGCCATTTGGGCCTACATTGCGGACTGTGACGAGACCTTCAACTACTGGGAGCCTCTACACTACATCATCAACGGTCATGGGTTGCAGACGTGGGAGTACAGTCCACAATTCGGCCTGCGATCCTACACTTATCTGCTCCTCCAGGGCGTACCCGGCTACTTTTACCAGAAGATCTTCAATCCGAACCCCATACTAATTTTCTACATGGTGCGATGCATGCTAGGATTCGCTTGTGCCGTGATGGAACGGTACATGTATAAGTAAGCGCCATCAGGACCCATTTTGTGGCTAGAAATTTACAAAACTCACATCTGCATTCGAAACAGATCCATTTGCCGGGAGTTTGGCATACATATCGGTCGGCTGTGGCTAATTTTCCAGCTCTTCAGTGTGGGAATGTTCGTATCTAGCACTGCACTCTTGCCGTCCTCCTTCTCTATGTACTTTGGGTGCGCTGCTCTGGCCGCCTGGTGGCAGACCCACTACGAACTGGCCATTTTCTTGACAGCAATATCCGCCTTGTTAGGGTGGCCGTTTGCTGCCCTGATTGGCGTGCCCCTGGTGCTGGAGTTGGTGATTAGGCGACGGGAGTGGAAGACGTTCGTGCAGTGGACTCTGATATCGGGCGCCGTGGTGGCCCTGCCTATGATCGCCATTGACACGAGCTACTTTGGCAAGCTAACCTTCGCTCCATTCAACATTGTATGGTACAATGTTTTCACTAGCCATGGACCGAATATATTTGGCACCGAACCACTGAGCTACTACATCGTCAATGGTTTTCTCAACTTTAACATAATATGGGTAAGCCGATGACTTTGTTACACTCACAGCTTGATATGAAATATTTGCATTTCAGCTTCTAGCTCTCCAACTGCCCATCATGCTGGTAATGGACTACCTGATTGTGCCGGCGAAGTCAAAGTCTACGCTCAATTTTCCCCACTACATATCGCTAGCTCCGCTTTATCTTTGGCTGTTGGTATTCTTTGTGCAGCCCCATAAGGAGGAGCGGTTCTTGTTCCCTGTCTATCCACTGATCTCTCTTTGTGGCGCCATCACCGTAGATGTGTACCAGCGCATCTTTTTCCGTTTAAAGTCGCTAATGTTCAAAATCAAATCTGGGGTGCATTACCTCGACCAAAGTATGTTCATTGCCATTTTGGTAATGGTGACCAGCACGCTACTCGGCCTATCACGGGTGTTTTCCTTGTACAGGAACTATCATGCGCCCATGGATCTGATGCTGGAGCTTCATCAATTCAAAGCCACTCCGCAGTACAACCCGGATATTATTTACAATGTCTGCATTGGCAAAGATTGGCATCGATATCCAGGCAGCTTTTTCTTTCCGGCGCAGAACTTTCGACTGCGCTTCCTCAAGTCCGAGTTCCGTGGCATGCTTCCGGCGTATTATGTGAATGGAGCCAATGCCACCAAGCTGGTGCATCCATACTTCAACGATCTCAACCAAGAAAACGAGCATATGTATTTTGATTACGATCGCTGTGACTTCCTTGTGGACTTCGATGACGGTAAATACACTGCCTTGGAGCCCAACTACTCGAAGCGGTCGAAGGATTGGGCTGTGATGAAGAGCTTGCCCTTCCTCATACCGGATAAGTCTCATAAGGTGTTCCGAGCCTTTTACGTGCCATTCCTCACTGACAATCACATTCAGTACGGTAACTTCAACCTGCTAAAAAGGAAGCCGAAGCGCAACGGCAGGTGAAGGCTGACCCAGATCGAAGCACTAATCTGATCTGGAGACGTACCATGACCATTTTTCAGTGGACTTTTAGCATTTTTCAGTTTTTCAGCGAAACCAAAGAGTTCTATTCAACGTCTCTACAAATAAGTCATTTGGCTAAAATTATTTGGAACATGTAGTTCCACTCTTTCCACAACAGAAATATTGCCTTTTATATGAATTCTTTATGTACTCCACTAAAGTTTAGAATCCTACCAAGTATTTGTTCTAAGTCAACGTTTCATGTTTTAATTTTCGATTGTTTTTGTGTAAGCCAAAGTTGTGAAGATCGCGCTGAATCGAAGTAGAAGTTAAGCAATCAATATTACAAAGTAATGAGATTCGTAAAAATGTGTCTTTTTCATGGAAGGGCACGTAAACTTTATTTAATCCGGGAAGCAGAAACTTTACAATGGAAATCGCTCGGACCTGGACTCCTACCTTAAAAATCGGGTGCTGGGTCTGTTTACAATCCTATATTTGGTCTACTCAATTTACAATACGTGTGCTTGGGCTTAAAATTAATCCTTAAGTGACTTAGCAGCGATATTTACAACAAGCCTGCCTCTGTGGAGCATTAGAAGTAGACCGTCAAATTGTTCTCCGAGGAGCCCATGGCATCGGTGGCAGCCAGAAGGTTTGAAGCCCCATTGGCCGAACCGCTGTTGGTGGTGGTGGTGATGGTTGTGACTCCGCCACTTGCCACTGGAGCATTGCAGGTGGTCACCACCTTCCTGTTGTTGTTGTCCGTCTGCAGCGAGTCGTGCTCGATCTCGTCCTCCTCCTCGAAGAGCTGCCCGTTGGCGGAGGCACGCGACACGATGCCTGGCAAGAAGACTATTGATAGTGAGTGTTTCGGGTAAGATCGGGGCTCTTTGGGGAACTGCTTAGACTAATATTGACTCCAACTTACTGCGCACTGTGGCCGCATAGCTCTCCCGCTGGCGTTCTCTATCTCGTTCCCTTTCTCGTTCCCGTTCCAGCAAAGCAGCAGAGCCTCCTAGGGCCATGCTACTACTGGCGCCGCTGGCCACATGATGCAGGCCATTGTTCATGGGATTGGCCATGGTTATGTTGCCGCCGTGTTTCATATGGAGGACGGACACGCCACCACTGGTCACGTTGACGCCGTTGTGCCCACCGTTTCCGAGCTGATTGCTCGCCAGCTTCTCGTGGGTCACTAGATTCGCCGAGGAAACGCTGCTGTGGGCCTGGCTGTGGACCCTGTTCCGTCCGAGACCTAGGCCGCTGGAGGCACTTTTTCCCTTCTTCTTGGAGCGTACAATGTAGCAGCTTAGTGCCACAATGATCATCAGGAAGAGGCCCACTATCATGCCAAACATTCCCAGCATATTACTATTCCAGCCAGATCGGGCCAACGTTAGGCCCTCCATTGTCACGCTCACGGGCACGGAGGTGCTTCTGGGCGGCACTCCTGTGTCGGTAGCTATGGCTATCAGGTGTACCGTGGACTCATTGAGGCTCTGAAGCTGTTCCGGACGCATGTAGATGTTCCCGGTGGAGTCGATCTCAAAGAGCCCGGCGTGCTGGCCTCGAAGAGACAGTTCTAGCTTGTCATTGCGATCACCATCGGCTGCCTCCACTTTCCCGACCAAAACGCCATCGAAGGAGTCGACGCGGGACTGCAGTGACTGCTGCAAAGGAATTGGAGTAGTTTAGTGAAACTTTTCCGGATGCTCTTAATAGTCTAAAAATACTTACGCTTTTGGGCACCATGAATTCGTAATGGGTCTCCCGAAAACGTGGCTCCCAGTCGTTCACATCGATCACTTCCAGTGTGAGTTCCGCTGTGCTGTTGGTCATCCCATCGGTGGCTTGCACCTGGAACTCGTGCTTGGTCATCTTTTCGTAGTCCAGCGGCTTAGCCAGTACTAGTTCTCCCAGTGAGCCCACGCTGAAAAACTGAGAGTTGACGGGATCGGGTATGGTGTACTTGAGGTGCTTCCCGGGCTTGTTGGTGGGCAGTGCCAGGATTCTGTTTCCTACCGCCGTGTCCTCGCGAATCCGCATCACAAATCTTTTTTGGACAAAGGCCAAGGTGCTGAGGTCACTGTGGCTGCCAGGTCGGGTCAGCTGAACTGTTGTCAGGGCATAACGGTCGGGATTGTCAATCTGGGTCGCCTTCACCACCAAGGTGGCGCCATTGGCCACATCTGCATAGCCAATAGGCGTCAGCAAACTAATCGCTCCATTGTGCGGATGAATGCGGAAGTACTTCGCGTCCTGGGACTGGACTATAGTGTACTGGATGGGCGCACAAATTCCTTCATCCTGATCCACTGCCTTCAAGGGTTCCGGACGCATGCGCAGCTCGCCTGGCCGACCGTCCGCTGGAAGCTCGGCGCTGTAGGACTCTCTTTGAAATTTGGGGTTCTGGTCATCCGCGTCAGTGATGACTACCCGAAGTAACGTGTCCGAGTGACGGGGCGGAGTGCCCTGATCCTGTGCCCTAAGCTTCACGGTAAAGTTCTGCAACTGCTCGTAATCCAAGGCTTTTTTCAGCACTAATGTGCCCTCGAGGGGATTGAGAAACTGCACAAACTCCGAATAAGGACCAGGCAGAACCTGATATTCCACCGTGGAGAAGGGTCCAGGTTGATCCGCATCCTCGGCACGGGCGCCTTGAAGGATTCTTGTTCCAGGTACTGTCACCTCCGAAAGGGTTAGCGTGTAGGGTGTTCCTATCCACTGGGGAGCATTGTCATTGACATCCGTTACCCTCACATTTACAGGAATGACGAAGCTCTATGAAAAAGGGAAATTTTCATACCACATTCATATCTTATATGTAGCTAGGATTTTCCCTCCTAAAAATGTATAACTTTAACTGTGTACTCTCCAAGACAAACACCTTCTTGCAAGCCACAGCTCCAGGTCACTGACCTATGGAGAGTTCAAAGCCCAAGCCCAGTCGCGAGTGTCCTGCATATATTTGCATGTTTAGCGGACCTCTCGCCCCAGTCCAGCTCCTTCCCGATTCCGGGGCAACCCCCAAGCGCCATTCCTGCGATTTCTAGCCAAAAGCGGAAGCCTTAATGGCTAATTTATGGCCACCATGGCCAAGTTGGAGCTAACCGCAGATGCCGCAAAGGACTGGGAGCTACTTCAAATCCTCTCTACTTTCAGCTGCAGTGGTTGAGTTTTAAGTCCTGCCGCGTTTTGTTGATTCTAAAATTGAAATAGGCGGTGTTCATTGTCTGGCAAAAGTTTTCAATTGTTTATATAGTTCCAGGAACAGACCGCAGGGAATCGTGTTAACCGAAATTTAACAAGCTAAGCTGCCCCCGGGACACGCATCGACTTTTTTATTCTATCGAGGGAGTGGACTTGAAGTGGTGGAGGTAGAACCTTAGCTCAATATAGGTTAATTGGTTGAGCATTGCACGAAACTTTTCTGGAATGGCAGGTGTGGAATGTGGTTGGTCGGTTGCCCCACAGGAAGAACTTGGGGGAAATGCGGTCGATGTGGCGGCTAGCCAGGACGATTAATAGCGACGTTAACCTGATCGACAAGTGCTTAGGATCTGGGGGTGTTACTTTTATTTATGTTTTCGTGATCTCGGAAATAAAAGTTTCATTTCCGTATTGCCTCAAATACTTCTCAACCTTCGTTTTATTAATTTAGTTTTATGAATAAGATTACTTATACATTGGTGTTACTCACTGGATCCGTGGAGTGCCGTCTGATACAAATTACATTGACGTAGATGGACGAAGGACCTCGCACGCCCTCCTTGTCCAGCTCCACCGACAGAGCCAACTCCTTGCCTCCAGCCACAATCTCGACAGGGGCATTCTTCTCTCGAAGCGATAGGTTGATGTCACCCGTATCAGCATTGGGGTCGCCGTTGATGCGCAGTTTCCCGATAATGGATCCCACCGCCAAGTCCTCGGTCGCCAGGAAGCTCTCCGCTGATCCACCGCCTTCCAAATAACACCTTGAATCGAGTATGGCTCCCAAAGTGGCTTTAATGAGAAAATATAATTTAAAACAGCCATTAAAGACAAGCTTTCTAAAGTTAAAAATTCGCTAATTTGTTTGAAGCTTTGCCCAAAAAAGGGGGAACCCTGCATCTTTGGATCGGTCTCTCTTTCGGGCCTACTTTCGGTTCGTCCCGCCAATCGCGAATTAAATGTAAATTGCAGCGACAAGCAGAGGAAGCCACCACAGAAAGTGTTCCAGTGGTGATTGGCCCGGTCCAGTGTTTGTGTTCCAGTGAGCCCAGCTGTCCGAATCGTCAGACATGTTTGCTCGTTCCTCGGATACGCTCTACTAAGCTTCCGTTTTCTTTCATTCACCATGCTGCAATTTTCGCTACAAACCAAACCCCAAACCCAAAGCCAGAGTCCGAAGCCCACCACCGTGGGTCTGAAAGATCCCACATGGACGGGATGCACTCTCCTCTTGGCTTGGTCGCTTTGCAGCTGATTTGCGTTTCCGGACAAGCTCTGATATCTAATTGTGTTAGTGTGCAGTGGGTTAACTCGGGACGGTCATGCAAATCACCATTAATGCCTCCATCCTCCGCATAGAAAGTGGAAATAAGTGCAGCAAATTTTCTTGTTCCAAAAATACATTTTTGAGCCTAAGTCCTCAAGCCTCAGAAGAGTCGGTCAAGTTCTCTGGGGACCTGCTCCATGGGAACATGACATAACAATTTTTTTGGCTCTTCGTTCTCCGACAGGTAATTCCCATTGAAGGTTCCAGTTCTTATGCCCAACCCCTCGACCACCTGGAAACAAGTTCTCGATTATATGTGCTAACAGAATAATTTAAGTTTGTTTTTATTTTTTTGCCGCCAACCGTTCTGGTAAACGGTTTTGCAATGACCCCGCCGAGGGTCGGAGGCAGCCATCTCGGAGTCATCGGCGGAGTTTTCTCCTCGCACCACTCTGTTGAGATATGACGACGAAGAGAAATCTTCTACACGTTTTCAAGATCTCCGTTGTGGGTTAATTGTTGTGACATTGAGCAATCCACACATGGCAATGAAGATCTCAGTCCGTGCACTTTCTTCGGCATTTCGGTCGCTTTTGAAATTAGTCTAATTGCTGGGGATTTATTACCAAATCTCTCAGATCTGTACTGATACCTCACGTACCATGTAGCACAGCTTTCCGCGCAAAATGGAAAGTTTTGATTGCTTTTCGAATCGCAAATACTCCAGTGCGTAGCGCAAACATCATACGTGGTTTATTACCCAATCTGCCCACTCCTAATTAGTGGGATATGCATTTGTGCAATCCCCCTTTATGTAAAAGCAAGCCCCCAACTAATTAGAGTCATCGAACAACAAAGCGGGTTCCACAACCCATCCATAAGGTGCAAATACCTGAAGCGTAAATCCGCGACGCTTCGCACAAACCAAAATTTTAGATTAAAGACTAAGCCCCAAAGCCACCTACCGATTGCATAAGTTCTACTTTTATTTTCGGTTTCAGTTTTATTTGAATTTTTATTTTTGCAAGCCGGGAGACTGGAAGACAAACGAAAGTGAGTGGGGCGGCTGAGCAAATTGCTCAGACATATGAGTGTGGCGGGGAAAAGTTTTTGAACAATCAAAAGTTCAAAAAACAAATTTTCATTCGGTTTGTTTTAGTTGCTTTTGATAAAACAACCGAAAAGGAGGAAAAGAGAGCCGTTCAGCTTGGTGATTTCCACGAAAACGACAAACGCCGCTGTCTGGGCCACTGACTTTGGGATATCTAGGGGTCGTGATAATTTCCGAATCCGATTGGATGGGGCCTGCCAGCAACTTGTGGCTCCGCTGGTTAAACATCGTAAGCATCGGATAACTATTTCGCAATCAATTTCTGTGGCACTCAGGCACAGGTCAAGCCGTGTCAGTACAGTAAGCCCCGTTAGCGAAGAACCTGAACTGTGACACAGCCATTAAAGGCAGTCAGATTCTTTACTGACTGAAGTGGAGTAATAATATCAGGCAACTCGCTCGAGTATGACAATGTAATGAACCGAAATTAATGCACTCAATGGACTCAAAACTGGAGCAACCTCAAGACCACAGTATTCCGAGTCCAGAAAAGGCAAGCCGCCGCTCCACTCCAGGAGGCAACGGATGGGGCTGGTCGGGGGCTTCGGCTCTACAGCCGAAGAAACTCACGTAAAACTTTTATCCGTCATAAATCGTTGGACCAGAACGACGTTGACGTCTCCGTTTGTCTTTCTTGGCGGCCTTTTCTCTCCCGTTTTTCATTTATCAAGCCTGGCTCGGAATTTCACTATTTTTTAGCTGGTAGTTTTACTTTCCGGGGGGTTACCTGCGGTTAATTACTTTGTTTGTTTTCGATTATTGAAGACATGGTTTTGAGAGGCAGTTACTTAAGTTTTCCCTCAAACAGCTCAAATGCGAAAGTCTGAAACAAAAGTCTAAAGCAGAGTTCTTTTAACACTCACCATGATTCCGCCAGCCAAGAGACCAGATTATGTAGCATATCCAATGAAGCTTTGTCCACATTTTAGCTTATACTTTCAGTTTAAATGTATTCAGTTTAGAGCATTATATAACTTTCACAGGTATTAGTTTTTAATTCGTAGTTTTAGCTCAATTCACATCATATTATTGCTGTTGGTTGCACTGGAATGTGTTGCAGAGTTATTGAAATCTAGATCTCACTCTCCTTTGGCCATAAATATCCCTATATCTGCGATGTGCCAAAAAGAACATTCAAATAGAATTTATGTGCAACTTTTCCCTTGTGGGTGGGAAGTTGAAATGGATAATGCTGAAGAGACTGCTGCAGTCTTCTGGGGTCTAGATTATTACAAGATTATTAGAGAGACAAAACGTTGTGGCACAGAAACCAAAGCAACTGGAACATTAGCTGCTCCGTCCAACCTCGCGGTCCCCCAGCCGAAAGTTGTTCTTCATCTTTAGCATATGCCTCGGTGTCTTCTGGTTGTGGGGCAAATGTCGCGCACATGTCACCTGCGGAGCTGGGAGGTGGGCCGCTTGGTCGGTTGCCACATTGCCTTAGTTGCTGGGTTGTCACCGTTGGAATTGGCGGCATTTTATTCCACCAGCAACGCCAAGAATAACACAAACAAGGCAGCAGTTCTAGTTCTGTAGAACCCTTTTCAAAATACCCTTTTTCTTTATGATAAAAAATAATGTATGTATAAGGTTTATAGACGGGCAAGATAACAATTTAATTTGAATCTTTAAGTAAAGAAATATCTTGTGTCTTGTCTAGGGATACTAGTACAAGGAAACTTCCCTCTCAAAGGGTATGCAGAAGGACAACAACCACTAAAGGCGGTTGAAAAGTTCTTGTTGTTGTTTCCTTGGTTCCGGAACACCGGGACTACTAGTGGAAGAATTCGAAGCCCCAGTGGTTGAGGACGCTTCCTTCTGCCCTCCGCCAGGATTTATGGCATGCCACATCAGGCTGGTGGTGGGTGGCAGTGGGGAAAGTGAGGCGTGTTGCAAGGGCGGCAGGTAAGGGGGGACTGACAAACATTTGCATACAAATCAGGCACTGGCCGATGTCCGATGGCGAAAATGAAAACGCTATTTTGACCGGAAGCTCGTGGAAGCGCACAAAAAAGTCATTCACCTGTGTAAAAAATGGTTACATTTTCCAATATTCGCGAGCTGCGAACAAGTTTTTCTTGCGACTTTTTTTAATGGCAGAAACTTATTTATGGTTCAGGAGAAGCTTAATTGAGATCCATGATTGAATTCCGGGAGTAAGAAAAGGCGCCATAAAAAGATACGAAGATTTATGAAGCTTTAATAACCTTTTTTGGAAAGCTCCTGATCCTGACAATCCTATCTTTTCTTCTACACAAGATTTAAAATATAAATATGTTGTGGTTGGGGATCGTTTTCAATTAAGTTGACCGTTAAAACAATACAATTTAATTCCACTTTAGCACGGACTTATGCCTTTTAGCATGACTCACTATCCGCAGTAATTAAAACATACACCGGAGTTGTGTCTATGTCCCGCGAACTCTATTATTTTAGGATTTTTTTTGCTGCAAAATGGTTAAGCCGTTCCAAATAACTATCATTGCCGTTGCACACAAGACGAAGCTGCCCGAGTCCGAATCCGAAGCGTTTTAGCCACCACCTTGTCGCACTGAGCGAACTCCTCGCATCGCGTTCCAAACCCAAACTGATTTTCCATAATGTTGCCAATGTTGCCGTGCCCCCTAACAACCGTCCAAGCAACAACATGGAAAGCAATAACAACAGCAGCAACAGCCTGTAAAGCCGGTGTGCGTCGGACTTGAGCTCCCTATCCACATGCAAGCACACATATGCATACTCGGGTACACCTCAAGAAAAGAATAGTACTTTGGGTAATATGCTATTACAGTACTGAGGCGTCAAAATAATCAAAAATTACTCATACGACCTGTACTCCACATCACCCCGAGGATCAATAGTCTGTAGCTTCTTTAGTATTGAGGCGGAGATACCAAATAACTTTTAAATTCAAGACCACTACTTTATTTTTTCCAGTGCTTTGGGTAAATGGAAGCCTCTCTGGACGCCAGCTTTTACTTGTGTTGAAAATGTTTCCACATCACTCGTCAAGCGTTTCGATTGAAGCTCCTCTCTACTCCGGCTCAGAGCCCTCTACCCCCTCCAACTCCCTTGCCGCTCAGCATAAGACGCATAAAGAAACGGAAAGCGGCGGTGGCAGCACCATGACAACAACAAATACTCGCCACTGCGCACGCGCCCCAGCTCCAATTGATGAGTAGTCCCCACATGAGCTGCGCTCTTCCGCTCTCGCGCTCGCCACTTGTACGCTTGTTATACTCCACTGAGCCGGCTGGCCACCCCTTTCGCTCACTCGGCCGGCCTTCCTTCCTTCTTATGGGGAGACTCTCTCTGTTTACATTGTGCGGTAGTGTCATGGCAACGAAGGCGGCGTCCTAGCCGGTTTACCGAGGGCTCGTTCTCTTCCTGGCCCTATACTCCCGACGCCGCCCTCCACCTGTTTGGCTGTCGTGACTCAGCTCGGGTGACATTGCATTTGCATGTGGCTGCCGTTAATTGCTGTAATTTTTTGAGCTGGACGCCGCCGGCACATAATTGCATTCCCCCATTGTTCCTTTCTTTTCCTGTACAGTTCCGTGCCAGCCTGCTCCTTTTTATCCTTCGGCTTTCAAGTAGTTTTTGGGGCATTGCTTCGATGGTTTTTGCTTTCTTTCCGACACTTTTGACTTACTTTATGGCCAGGTCGATTATGCTTTCTTATCGAGCCTTAAATGGGTCTTTGGAGTAACAGAGTAAGTAAGATTTCTGATGAAATCAGTGGCAATGGTTTATTGAAACATTTCAATCATTTTTAAATCACTATGTAGCTTATGCCATTAAGAAATTAGTCAATTAGCCTCTTTTGACTCTGATTAGTAAATCAAGATCTGATCAAAGAAAAAACACTAAATACTAAACTTAATCACATAATATATTTTTTCCGAAAGGAGCATTCTTTTTACATCACAAGTACTTGGCATCATCGCATATTCACTAATCTTAACCTGAACATCTTGGGACTATGGGTTTGGCTATGAATTAAATTCAAGTAACTTAAAAGTAGGGGAGGTTATACTTAAAACCTTACAGTTCAGTATGTTTGGGCTTGCTAAATAATCGCTCACACAGTTTGACCAGGACTTGTGAGACCTCTAACCGGTACTCATCCTGACTGTTGGCATACCTATTTCGAATCGTCAGGAGGGCATGCCGGAGTCCAGAATTTTGAGACCAGGAGGCGGCACATAGGGACTCTGTGGTTTCCAGGGCTGTAGCGAACTGCTCAACTACCTCCGGGAGCTCCAGGAGGTGCAAAAAGTCCTTGGAGAGGACACTGTCCACCGCAGAGCAGAAGCCCTGTGACTGCAGCCATGGCTCGAACTCCAAGAGTACATATTGTGCAATTGTTGAAGCAGCATCCGGCGCATCTTTGCTCGTCTCCAGCACCGAACGCTTCTCTAGAATAAGGTCACTGATGAGGGTGACCACTTTGGATTTGCTACGCAGCTCCACCTCGGGGCTCTGGAGCACCCTAATCATAGCTTGTGTCCCAGAGGTGGAGAGTACACGTTGCTGGGCCAGGGGGAACTTCCTGAGCAACGCACCAAACGCGTGAAGAGCTGCGGAGATCTCTCCAGAGTTTCCTGAGCTAATAAGAATCTGCGCTATGTGCGAGCCAAAGTTCTTCTCAAACACCTTAATCTGCGCCTTGGGGTTATTGCTCGCAAGAGATCCGAGAACCCGCAGGGCTGACACTCTCAACGCGGTGTTAGTATCATTGACTACAATGGGAAGTAACACGTCATCTAAGCCCGAGTTGTCGATGAACAGCAGCGCATTGTCTATCTGATGTAGAAGATACTCGAGGTTCTCCAGGGACTCCAGTTTGGAGCGCACTTCCGACTCTTGAGGCGTCTTGCTGAAGTTCCGGTACTGATCGATCAGTTGGACAATCAGCTCTCCGTCTGTACGAAAGTTCTTTTGGAACTCTTTGTAGGCCTTCCTCAGCTCTGCATAGCTCTTCTTGTTCTCTTTGACTATTCGCAGGGACTCCTCGATTAAGTCCGGCTTGTAGTCCAATGAAAGAGGTTCGTTTTCATGGTTGTGGTCCTCCGGTTGGCTTTGTAAAGCCGTACCACGTTCATCCTCGTCCAGAAGCTTTGCCTCTTTGAGCCCAGTCTGCATGTTGATTCGTACATGCAAGCCTTTGGGGATGGCCTGACCTGCGGAAAGTTAATTCATCTTAGTACACGTCATCTAAGGAGTGCAAGGCTTTCGCCAATTCCTTACCTTCCTTAATCACCTGCCATTCTTTGGTAGCAACGAATTCTCCAGTTTTATTGTCTGTCTCCGTTGCCACAGCCGTTTTAAGACTGCCCACTACCAGGATTGCTCCAAGGATGACCTGTAAATACCGGCCACGCATGCTTGGCAAATTTGTGTCCAAACGCTGTCTGCTGACCTAATCGCGGCAATGGGACGATTCCACCTCTTACAAAGGCTTCGAAATATCAAATATCTTTGGTCGTAGCCGTCGAAGACCTCAACCTCTCGAAAAAATCAAGGGAAATATCTGGGACTCGTAAACATTTCAGAAAAAATACTGTAGTATTGTAAAGCACACGTAGCTGGAGATGGGCGATATGGCGCAAGAGATGGTTGCGTGAGCGGCACAGAAAGTCACGAAGTAACGGTATTCATTGCTGTGAATATATACTTATCAAATCGTTTAATTTAATGAATAAAATTTAGATGTAAGTAGCATGACATTTACTTGAATGTAAATTTAATATTCATTGATTTTTCGCCCACCCTTTCATAAAAAGCTTTCGCCTGTGAGAATCCTGTCGCTACTTAAGGGGCAATCTAATCACTAAATCTGTCTAGGATCAGACGGGATTTTGCGAGCCAGCGCCACAATTCAATTAAGGAACAGCGGTAGTCGAATTTAGTTTTCGAAAATGTTTGACTGGGTCGGCTGCGTTGTGAAGGCCAATTCCATGGTTAGCTACATCATTGGACTAAGCAATTTTGAATGCGATTGGACGTCTGGATTTGTGATTAAATCTCAAAGACATACCTTCTACGCAATTTCAATAAACATCCTTACTGTTTTTCTGATGGCCTACCTCTTCAGCGGTAAAATTCAACCTAATGTGCTGTTTGGAAATGCAAACAAACTACACAAGTTTGCGATTAGCGTAATGATTGGGTCGAGGACCGCTGCAGGTATTTACACAGACAATATAAATAAATAAAAATGATTTCGTAAACTTTCTTCGTTGTAGCACTTACAACGCTGCTCAACCGATGGCGCCAACGACGCCAAATGATGAACTTGGCCAGGATGGTTCTCCGTGACTTTGTGGCTAGGCCGCAGGTGAAAAGAATGATTCGGTGGGCAGTCCTGACCAAAGCTTTCACGGCCTATATGACTGATTTTTTGATGTTTATTATCATGGTGGAGGCTTCGGAGCGCATTGATTCATTTCAGCTGTTGGGAATGTCCATGCAATTGGTCATGTCACTCATCCTGAATCTTTCCTTGTCACAGCACTATATGCTCATGCTAATTGTATGGGCCAATTATCATTTGATAAATACGGAGTTGAAACAAGTGGTCCGAGAGTGCCAAGGTCTAAGCCACCCATCAGCGGGAAATGCCAATACAAAGGTTAGGAGTAGCTCCTTGGCAAGTCAATTGGACAATATTGGTACACGCCAGGCCAGACTCCAGTCTATTGTCTCAAAATTGGGGAAGATATTCGGCATCGAGGGGTCCATTTTTTACGTCGGATACTATATCGGAACAGTTATCATTGCCTATCTAAGCTATAGTATCATCAAAGATGGACCGGAACATCTTCAAATGACTCTAGGTGCGACCATTCTTACCTTTGCTTGGACGGGATTCTTCTACCTGGATGCTTTGGCGACGCTCTGCGTTATGGTTAATATCCAAGATGATCACCAGCAGATGATGCATTTGCTTCAAAAGCGAGTGTTCAAGCATTGAACACGATAAGAATTCCAAACATAGAATGTAGGAGATCGGACCCATGTGAATAAGTGATTAACAGCATGGTTTGAAAGACGATCTCCTGCAGTCTAACCAAATATTTATGTGGTGCACTTGAAGCACTTAAGAAAGGGTCACATACCATGTCAGCGTGCAGTCCGTTGATAAGTAGTTTTAAATACATTTAAGATTTTCATGTATCTTTCTTGTAAGAGAAGTGTGTGAAATAAAAACAGTTTTAAAACAGAACTCATTGGAGTATCACGAGTATTTACGGGGCTCCTCTTAACAGCGAGCATTGCTTCCTTCTTTTCTAGATATCCAACTAAATGAAGCCGTAAATAATTGTTTACAAGGAATATCTATGTGAATAATTTTCATACATTTTATTGTAGTTTGAGAAACTTCAGCTTCAACTGATTCGAAACCCATTCAAAATCGCTGTGATGAACATTTTTCCCGTCAATCGCAACTCTACATCTGCCATGCTAGGATCTGTAATCATGAACGCGATATACCTTATTCAATACGATATACAAAATTTTTAGATAAATCTAAACCGCGCAGTATTTATTGTATTGTTTATTTTAAAATTCAAATTACTTGGACTTTGACATTAAGTTGAAAAACAAATTGACTAAAAATCGAATCGGAACACAATTAATTCAAAAAATTTCCAAAACATGCCATAAATTTCAGAAATGAAAAAAGACAGATAGAACCTTTCCACAAAATATTAAAAGCGGAATGACAAGTCGGAGAATTTACAAACAGTAAGTTTTCGCCGTTTCATGTTTACGTCAGACGATTCCAAATTTTAAATGCATACCTTTGCACATTAAAATGTAAATTCATCAGTATATTTAAATCAGCCCGTGTTTGCATAAATTAAGAGCATAATTTTCAACATTTCTTTTAGGTAGTCCGATAAGACGAAATCCCGATGTCTACGACAACGTCTAGGAATTAGATCTGCAAACAATAGCCGCAAATATGTGTGGACTCACCTGGCGCCAATTGGATGAGTAAATAAACAGAATGCCGGTTTCGTGTCAATCTAACGTGGTAGTATATAAGTAATCACACACCGAATATGCTAATTGCCGATGACGAATGCCGAAAGCCTTTAAAATTTAACTAGCCTTTTTGCGAATAAGCATCACCTGCGGACAAAAATCCGGTGAATCCATAAAGAACGCCGTTGAAAACCAGTTTCGTGGCGTACGTTCTCCCAGAAGATGGCTAATTGATTTGTGTTTGGACAGATCAATTATGCGGCGACAAAACGGAAATTCCTTAGCTTTTCACCTTGAGAAGCCGAAAAGTGAAAAGGATCTCAAATTTCATTTAAAAATTCGCATTTTGTTGCATCGTTTAACACATCGTACTTTGAAGACGCACGACTTGGAAATCCCCGAAAGTTCTAAGCCCCAAAAGCTGATCTCAAAGCAAACATTATATATATTATAGTCATACTTATATGATATGAGTTATTATTATTTGCACTTCATTATTCAAGAGCGAACAAAACGCGAAAGATCTATAAAAAGTACAAGTAGAAATAGTCGGGTAATAATGCATTGTAAAAAAAAGTATCTTTGAGTAGTGTCGTGGCCGAAAAACTCGTTGCCAGGTCGAGCATTAAAATTTATAGAATCACTTTTGATTTTTTGTACGTCTGCCGTTGTTATTGTTTATTGTTTATTGTTATTGTTACTGGCGAAAACCGGGCACATGCTAATAATATTAATTAATAACATTGTTGTTCAGCCGCGATTCTGGCTAGGGTGGCCTATGATCATAATGATGGTGAGAAGCACAAAGCGACAGAAATAAGAATTAATAAAAATAGCAGCCAATCAGCCAGGCAGACAGGCAAGACAAGTCAGGAATGAATAAACTATTAAGTGTACTGGTTGGGCTGCCGATCCGATTCCAATTCCGAGCTCACTCGATAGCCGATCGGCGGTCTTCAAAATTTATAAATGCTGGCGTCTGTAGTGGTCCCGAGCCAATTTACAGTTTGCCATTGAACTTGGTCGGGTGTTCGCCAAAAACTCGAAGATCGAACGCGTCGCAGATTTCACGGTATCTGTTATTCACGAACTATCTACTGCTATGCTGCTCCTCCGGGTGTGCTTCGTGGTCCTGCTCGCTGGCTTGGCCTGCAGTGCCTCCAATTTCCGTGAGTGTCCCTCATCTCATTAGCCTACGGGATGTAAACCCTATTCGTACGATAATCCTTGCAGCTCCTGAACTGCCTCGCTGCCACAAGGGGGACACCAGCTGCATCATCAATGTCTCCCATATGCTAATCGGCAAGTTCGCCAGGACAGGATACCCGGCGGCAGGATTCCCCCAGGTAGAACCCTTCCTGGTCAAGAGATTCGACATATCCGATGGGCGCACTGGCTCGCTCAATCTCAAGTTGAACTTCAGGGATGTGAACGTGGAGGGTTTGTCGGGAGTGAAATTCGATAGAGCTGTGTAAGTACTACAGTTGAATTTGTAGTTCAAATTCTCATTGCTTCTTTCACTCATTTCACTGCAGGGGCTTTGGACCTGATCCTGCCACAAGCAAGTTTGAGATGTACGGCTCGTTTCCCAAAATTGTTCTTCGGGGCAAGTACATTGCCGATGGCCGCATCCTAATCCTGCCCATTCGCGGTGATGGCGACGCGGAGATCATCCTGCACAACCCCAAATTCTCCGTGAAGTTTAAGCCAGGCACGCAGCAGCGCAACGGTCGCACCTTCCTGAGCGTGGACAAGCTCAAGGTGCTTGTGGAGCCCCAAAAGTAAGTGCCAAGCTGGGGGAGATTTAGAGAAAATATTGAAAAGTGTTTATTCTCGCAGGATGAACATCAAGTTGGCGAACCTCTTCAACGGCGACCAAGCCCTGGGCACCAATCTCAACCAGTTCCTTAACGACAACTGGGTGGATGTCTGGAGCGAGCTGCATCCCTCGATCCATGTGGCCATCGCCGAAATCATGAAGAGTGTGTTGTCGCAGCTCTTCAAGCGCTTCGCCTACGAGGACCTCTTCATGGAGGACTAGTCGCTGTTATGATATGATTTATTAGATTTAAGTGTACGAGTATTTCCCCACCCGCATTCGAGTCCGCGAAGAGCGATGCATTCCGGCCATTGACACATCATTCCTTATTCGCTAAGCATTAGACATGTATGGTAGAATAAACAAACATGATTCGAACAGAGAACCGGTTGGGGCTATTGTTTAATCAGCGTAGGTCGAACATTTCCGCAAAACTATCGCATTTTTAATTCCGAAATCAGCAAGCAGCTCACGTGATTAAACATTTGGATTGGCGATTTGCATGAGAACTGCCTGATAACTCAATTAGGAGGGCTTCGTTTGGCAAAGGCGCAAAATGTAACGCCAATAAAATAGGTTACATGGTAATCATGATGACTTAACACTTCTCATACTAGTTTTATGTACGATTTGAGCTCCGATTAGGGAGTATTATTTAGTTTCTGGTTGTAGGTCGTAGAGTAATACAATTTACGAAAAACAAATTGTACAACATAGTATTCAGATAGTAATAGTACTTTGCTACAATGTTTATCAATCCCTTAATAAATTAGGCTTTGAAGTCGATTATAGTCCCTCATATTAATGGGTTTTTATTGAGAGGTAACTCAGTTGTATGTCGAAGAGCTGTCTGTCATAGTTAGCGACCTTGTTAAGTTCAAGAGTATCGAACGGTAAACCTGCAATCCCAGTTCCGCGAACCGCGATCGGCCACCCAGTCGACCTTGGGCAGTGCATGAAAATCTTCCACGCAAGCCCCCAAGTCAATCAACTGCAAGCCAGACGGGTTGCTTTTGTTCTCCTCGGAGGCTGGGCTGTACGGAAGGAGCAGCGACTTAATTACCAAGTTAAATGGAGTTCTAGGACCTGTTCTAGTAATTCCATGTGCGCCTCTTACTGCCAAATACTGCCAGTCACTGTGATTTTGATTTTTTGTGGCCCACAGTTTCGGCTATATTTGGAACTGGCCCTTGACTTGGGCTGCACACTGGGCTGCAGTTAACCGAAAAGTTAACTTTGTTTGGGTTTTAATTGCACCAGTACGGGCCTGGTTATTATTGATATGACACTTTATCAGTCTTCCAAACCAGTTTTGGATCAATCACAGCGAGCAAATAACATAAATTAAAAGATTTATTCAATACCATGCCTACATGGTTAAGTTACTGTTTTTAGCGGAATATAAATTCTGCTTTTATTGAGGGTTTTTAGATAGAAAATACTATAATTTAAAACATCCATTATTCAATTAACACGACGAGAAAATAACTATTTGAATTAGTGATCAAATAAAGTCAAAACATTTTCTGGAAATCAGCGAAGTTTGTTTTTAGAACTGATAATTCTAAAATTCAATAATTGAGATCTAGAAAAACACTAATTATTTAAAGTTTATAAAAATAGTTTCAAGAAGAAACTGTTTTTGAACATCTACTAAATAAAAAGTTATAAGCTGGCAGTCTGCCTTGTCAGAAATAATTGTGACACTCACATGGATAGAGATCAATTTATTTTACTTTGATTAGATTTGATTGGATTGCACTGTTTCAAATTAATTCCACAACAAGTGCATCCAAAACAGGTTTTTGTTATGAGGGCAGTAGACTTTAGTTAGGCCTCATTTGTGGAGCTCTATAAATTCTGAATCGAATTCATGGGGAGCATAGTCAATAATAGTATTTGAAGTGCAAACATGACCGGAGTTATCCTCGCTATCGTGCTGTGCCTCTCCGTGGCAGTAAAGGCTGAATTTCGTGAGCATATGAACTTAATATAAGTTGGAGAAAAGGATATAGAGACCATTTTGGCCTTCCTTAGCCGACGATCCCAAGCCGTGCAAGTATGGCGATGGCGACTGCATCGTAAAACTGGTAAACACAATGTTCGAGGAGCGTTCCTCAGTGGCTGATCCCAGCTTGAATCTGAAGCAACTAGACCCCTTAAAGGTGGAAACAATGACCATAAGCCAAGGAGAAGACAAAAGTCCAGTGGCCATCAACTTGAAGTTTACGAATAACTTATTGTATGGCATCAAAGGTTTAAGGTTCACCAAGGTTAAGTGAGTAATGCATCGCGATCTGAAAAGAATAAGCTTACCACAATTTATTTAAGGGGCTTTGACAAGGATCTTACCGCAGTGCATGAAATCAAGGGCGTCACCAAAGTGTTCTCCATGGTAGGTCCTTACACGATCAATGGCAAAGTGTTGATCCTGCCCATAAGCGGAACTGGGCAAAGCAACATAACGCTGGGTAAGTCACGGGGCTGATTTGCAATATGAACAGCGGAATGAAATACCCATACACTTGTCTAGCCAACATGAAAGCGATCATCAGATTCTCCGGCAAAGCGGTGGAGAAAAACGGAGACACTTACCTGGATGTCGATGATCTAAAACTTTCCATCAAGCCGGAAACGATACACTTCCACTTTGGAAATCTCTTCAATGGAGACAAGGCCCTGGGGGACAACATGAACGTGTTTTTGAACGAAAATTCGGAAGCCATCTACAAGGAAACAGCTCCTGCCGTTGAAAAAGCATTTGGGAACAAATTCATGGAAATTGTAAAGGACGTATTTTCCGCGCATCCCTATGCCAAGTTGTTTGCCCAGGAGTAGTAATCAAATTGGATTCAAAATCATAGTAAGATTTAAATTACACTTCTATTAATCTGAAGCTTGTGATTGTTACCTATTATCGGCCAGAAACTTGTTGAAAGTTTTCTATGTGATCAACTTTGATGGAGCTCTTAATGGGGTCCAATTATATTAATAGAACCGGAAAAATGGATACAAATTTTAGTCGATAATTGCTACTCTAATTCCCTACAGTGTAGTTAATTTTAATTTAATCAAGATCAGTGACTAACACTTAAAAAATAAACCGTGAAAAAATGTTCCAAACAAAACTGTTGTTCTCAACTTCGACTAAAAACAATGTAGCTTGTAACAAGGACTCTGCATTGGAAGTTTTTGATGAGGAAATATGGCAGGGCCTTTAGCTTAACCCCATTATAACAGAAAAAAATATATACTCAATGCCAAGTTCTCAGCAATTAATTAAACACGTTTGAAATGTGTCAGAGGCGCTTGAAACAGGACTTAACGATCGAATTTTGCTGGAAGGCCGAGTCAATTTGCATATATCGAACTAATTACAGGCAAAACGTGATTAGATGAGATTGAATTGGTTTGAATCAAGTTGAGTTTGGGCGATGTCAATGGCTTCCGAAAGCTGCCTGGAACCTGGCGCAGTGCAAGTTCAAATGGGGGTTCATTAAAGGGAATCGTAAAATATATTCGCCGGCAATAACAGCGCACTTCACCTGCTCGAATGCTTTGCGGGTTGGCTTTATTTTACATTTAACTGACTCAGGGGGGTACGGTCTAAAGTCAAAATCTGTCAACCTAAAGCGCAAAAGCGGTTTGCGTTAAAAAACAACAAAAACATGATACATTTAAGCTCACACTAGCGAATGTTCAATTGACTTAAGTGACTATATAAGAGGTATTATTCGCCGCTAAGGGGATCAGTATTTCGGCGTCGATTATGGAGCTACCACTTGCCCTCGTCCTGCTGTCCGGCTGTGCTCTCGGCTACGCCCATGGACACGCCCTTCAATTACGTGAGTTCCGCCCCTTTTAACACCCAACTGATATAATTCAGTTTCAAATTTCGCGCATTTCAGCATCAGGCGTTCAAAGGTGCGAACTCATGGACGATAGCTGCCTGCTGAAAGGAGTGGAGTTTGTTTTAAAAAACTACGCCAAGAGCGGCGTCAAAGAACTTGGACTGATTCCTCTGGATCCGCTGCACATCAACAAGTTCCAAATCGGCAGGAACCCCCACAGTCCAGTAAACATAGATCTCAGTTTTCGCGATGTTGATCTCCTCGGTCTAGGCGATGCGATTCCCAAAAGAGTGGGGTAAAAACAGGCTCTTTACAGGCCTTGACAGGCGTTATTAAATAATAAATTTAATTATGTGTTCACCGTTTTTTCAGTGGATTCACCCTAAACCTGGGACGCTCTATAGAGCTGGTAATGGAGGTGCCCGAACTAGCTGTAAAAGGACCTTACTCCGTGGACGGCAGGGTACTCATTTTGCCCATTGTTGGCAAAGGCAATGCCAAAATTATACTAAGTAAGTAAATAATGATGATTAGTAATTAAATTTATAATGATTACTGGCTTCCCCTCTTCAGAGAAAAGCAGAATCCATGCAGTGATCAACTTTAAACCCGTTTCCAAGGGAGAGCACCAAACGTTTGCCGAGGTGGTCGACGTCAAGGTAGATGTGAGTCCATCGCATGTCACCTACCACTTGGAGGGCCTCTTCAACGGGCAAAAGGAACTCAGTGATAACATGCATGCTCTGATCAACGAGAACTGGCAGGAGATATTTAACGAACTCAAGCCGGGTATTGGAGAGGCTTTCGGTCTAATCACCAAGGCAGTGCTGAGCAAAGTTTTTGGCAAATACCCGCTTGAGCAGCTCTTCATTGTTTCTAACTAACCCGTAGAGTAAAAATGTTATAGAATTTTTAATTTTGTGAACATTTATTGACTTTAGAAATTCAAATGCAAAGCAGACCTTGACTACAAAGTTCCTTAATAAATATGACATATAATTAAAAAATAAATTCAGGCAGTTTTCACTTATACTACTAAAGTAAAACAAAAAAACACATGAGAAATTGTATCATTATTCCTAATTTGATTTTGGGTTGCAGTAATATTGACTGTAGTAGTTGGCTTTTAAAATAGTCATGGCTTTAAACTGTAATCATTCGTTGATTATGAGATTAAACAAATTAAGTGTAACTTTAATAATTACTTTTTAATTGTAAATGGAAATAAGCTCAGAACCTTTAAAACGTCATTAAATTGCTTTAATTTATCTTAGCTCGGTAGCTACCTTGCTTTAACTTCTAAAGCGAACGGGATGCACGGGGCGATGTGTCTGCCTTGGCGGTGATGAGGGCTCTACCATAACGCCCATCAACCTCCAGTCGAAATCTGCGGCCGCCTCTGCAGCAGCTTGCAGCTGAACAGCTCCGGGTAATGCATTCTTTGGGCGGGCACACATGGCAACGATGTGCGGCGGGAAGTAATCCTCCGGACTGACAAGCAAGGCGGATAGAAACTTGTCATGTTGTTTGGCGCACCGAATCAAGTTTTCCAATTGGTAATGCGTGGCGATAAACTCTTCCTCAGGGCACAGTTTTCCCGGGTTAGACGCTTCCAACTCGGCAGAGGCCTTGAGCAAAGCTCGCTCTTTTAGCTCCTCGTGATATCGCTTCATGTCGTTAGTATAGTGATGCTCCAGATCCATTTCCCAGTTAAAAACGTGCACGCTGATGTGCGATGCTTTAAGCCATTCGCGGAAACCCAACAGTAATGCTTCTAGTCGTTGAAAATTGCCTGCCAACAACATGAAATTATTAATTTTTCAAATTAAGGCAAAATAAATAAAATAAATTCGACTATAAACATACTTTTGGACGCATGCGAATAAAAGCGAAAGTTGCGATGACGTAGTTCGGCCTTCAGGAAAGGATTAAGGGACTGCAAGTAGGAGGAGGACCCTTTAAGCAATTTGTCGCACTCGTCGTACTTTTCAAAGCTGAAAAGCCGATTTGCCTCCAGGGTGCGGCGCAGTCCTCCCAAAAATTTCTCAACCTTGGTACACAAAACCTGCACCTGATAGCGCACATTAACACTCTTGGGCATTTTTGCCTTAATGTGCGTTTGAAGCATATCGTCTGTTGAAAGATTCAAGTCAGCGGCAAGAACATCATACAAGGACCTAAACAGATCCATCAAACGGGAAACAATATTGGGTTCTTTGCTGAAAAATAGGAAAAAATTACGCATGTGTATTTTTATAATTTTTTTCATGTTGAAACATGTTCCTGCATGAATGCGAATACTTAAAACAAGCTACATACAAATATCGTGTAGTACTTACAAATCTCCTTGAAATCCCAGAAAACACATACTATCCGGAGACCTAGTTCCTGGAAGCTTCCTATTCTGCAAATTCCACAGGGTTTCCTTCCGTAGCTGTTGCTGCTTTACGTCCGAAACTAAGACGCCTTCACCATCTGACTTGCGCTTCTTCTGCAAACCTGCTCCCTGTGGCAAATTCTCGAATCCAGTATTCTGCCGCAACCTCTTAGGTTGCATCTGAATGCATCTCAATCCACGGAACTCAAAGCCAGGAGCTTGGTCCAAGTGAAGCGTCCTAAGATTGCGCTGCACTTCCGCAAGCACGCTTTGAGCAGTACTGTCGGCGTCGGGGGTTTTCCCAGGTACAGTCTCAAGACCAGTCGCCGTAGAAAGATTGATTTGCGATGCGTTGCAGTTGGAGTCCATTAGGCAGGCTAGCTGAGCCTGCACCTCCTCAAGATTGCGGTCCAATTCTATTTCCTCTGACTGGGGATTCAACATTTTTCCCCTAAAAAATGTATTTTTTTTTTTTATAAAGCCAAGCGGCGTCAAGCTGTCTGCGATTTTTTGGGCTTTGCGTCGCTAGAGATGGAAAAAGATCGATGATACCGATTACGTAAAAAAAGTCATAAAAAGCTCGTGACAGCTCGTGTTGGCTCGTGACACAAGGGCAAACTAATTAAAATTTAAATTTTATATCTCTTGTAAGTTTTGAACTTTCCAGATGCTACAAACTCAAAGCCCATCACTTGATCTTTATACAATAAACAAATTTTAGAGGTAGTCTGGTATAACCACCCACTTTCCCCATTTACAAGGTCAATGGGCAAAATATTACAAATATATTTAAAAAATGCAATCGGAGATTCTAGTGCAGATTTATTTGGAATCAATCTACAATTCGATTGAGGCATTCCGCTCAAGGATCGGATAAAAATTGGCAGAGATACAGACATCGTTGTGGGCGAAGTAGCCGTTCCCATACATTTCCCCATTTTCAAGGGAGTCTACGGAAGAATTTGACAAAATATGTAAGAAAAAATTCGATCGGAGATTTTAATGCAGATTTATGGGGAATGAATCTAAATTTCGATTCAGGCATTCCGCTCAAGGATAGGATAAAAATTGGCAGAGATACAAACATCGCTGTGGGCCAAGTAGCTGTTCCCATACATTTCCCCATTTAAAAGGAAGTCCATGGTAAAAATTGAAGAAAAATTTATTAATAAATTCGATCGTAGATATTAATGCAGATTTATGGGGAATCAATCTACAATCCGATTGAGGTATTCCGCAAGGATCGGATGAAAATTGGCAGAGATACAGACATCGCTGTGGGCGAAGTAGCCGTTCCCATACATTTCCTCATTTTCAAGGGAGTCTACGGGAGAATTTGACAAAATATGTAAGAAAAAATTCGATCGGAGATTTTAATGCAGATTTATGGGGAATGAATCTAAAATTCGATTCAGGCATTCCGCTCAAGGATAGGATAAAAATTGGCAGAGATACAAACATCGCTGTGGGCCAAGTAGCTGTTCCCATACATTTCCCCATTTAAAAGGAAGTCCATGGTAAAAATTGAAGAAAAATTTATTAATAAATTCGATCGTAGATATTAATGCAGATTTATGGGGAATCAATCTACAATTCGATTTAGGTATTCCGCTCAAGGATCGGATGAAAATTGGCAGAGATACAGACATCGCTGTGGGCGAAGTAGCCGTTCCCATACATTTCCCCATTTTCAAGGGTGTCTACGGAAGAATTTGACAAAATATGTAAGAAAAAATTCGATCGGAGATTTTAATGCAGATTTATGGGGAATGAATCTAAAATTCGATTCAGGCATTCCGCTCAAGGATAGGATAAAAATTGGCAGAGATACAAACATCGCTGTGGGCCAAGTAGCTGTTCCCATACATTTCCCCATTTAAAAGGAAGTCCATGGTAAAAATTGAAGAAAAATTTATTAATAAATTCGATCGTAGATATTAATGCAGATTTATGGGGAATCAATCTACAATCCGATTGAGGTATTCCGCAAGGATCGGATGAAAATTGGCAGAGATACAGACATCGCTGTGGGCGAAGTAGCCGTTCCCATACATTTCCTCATTTTCAAGGGAGTCTACGGGAGAATTTGACAAAATATGTAAGAAAAAATTCGATCGGAGATTTTAATGCAGATTTATGGGGAATGAATCTAAAATTCGATTCAGGCATTCCGCTCAAGGATAGGATAAAAATTGGCAGAGATACAAACATCGCTGTGGGCCAAGTAGCTGTTCCCATACATTTCCCCATTTAAAAGGAAGTCCATGGTAAAAATTGAAGAAAAATTTATTAATAAATTCGATCGTAGATATTAATGCAGATTTATGGGGAATCAATCTACAATTCGATTTAGGTATTCCGCTCAAGGATCGGATGAAAATTGGCAGAGATACAGACATCGCTGTGGGCGAAGTAGCCGTTCCCATACATTTCCTCATTTTCAAGGGAGTCTACGGGAGAATTTGACAAAATATGTAAGAAAAAATTCGATCGGAGATTTTAATGCAGATTTATGGGGAATCAATCTACAATTCGATTGAGGTATTCCGCTCAAGGATCGGCTGAAAATTGACAGCGATACAGACATCGCTGTGGGCCAAGTAGCTGTTCCCATACATTTCCCCATTTTCAAGGAAGTCTACGGGAAAAGTTGACAAAACATCAGCAAATTGAATGCAATTTTGAAATTATTGCAAAAAGTATACGTGGAGAACAGGAAATTCTTTATGATATCTGTGAAGTGCACAAACTTTGAATTTCGCCACCTAAAGCTCCACATTAAACTTTAAGCGGTACTGGATTCAGTCGTTGTGAAATAACTTTCGTATTGGCAATGAATGGAAACAATTTGCCTGCGTTGTATCCAAATTGACTTTTAAAGCCTATGAAACATTCTTTATTGTAGTCACTAAAACTGTAGGTCTAAGCATAATTAGTGAAAAAAATCCCTGAAGTTTTGTTTCGACTCTTGCAATGAGTGAACACAATGAATTTAGTTCGGTGTTCCGAAAACCATGTGAAGAAATAACGTCTCTCATTTAAACAAATACGACAAGGTGTTTTTTTCACGTAGCCGACCACAAGATCGTTAATTCTTTAATTCCAAAGCACACAATGAACCAAAGGACCGCCGCAATAGAATTACAAGCTTCATTCGGATGGGTTCTGTGGTATCTTTACGTTTTAGATTTTATTAAAAAATTAATAATTTGTGGTTCATCGCGAGTCCCATTTTACTGCGGCTTCCTGCGGAACGAGCAGCCTATAATGAGGGAAAGAAAATAGGAAATTAGCTTTTGAAGGATCAGGATTAAAATTATTTATTTACCTTCTGTCAGCTTAGCGCGTCCTCCAGTAGGCTGGCACAGAATGGTGGCGCAACCGGCGCAGACCACAACGCCCTGGGCGTGGCTGAAGACGGTGGTGATCCTGTAGCAGCCGGGGCACTTCACGTCCATGAAGTACGAGTTGGGGTGCTGGACCAGGCGCTTCAGCTTGTGCTTGCGCTTCTCCTCAGCGGGCAGAGGGTGCAGAAGATCTTTTGCTAGCTGTAAATGACGAAAGGATAATTAGAGCACAATAATACAATACGATTTTAAGTATTATTTAAACTTGGTGCAGATTTATGGGGGTGACCACAACATGTTGGGGTTTTTGTTATGGGAATTGTTACAAAATCATTCGATGATGATTGGCATTTTCGTTGGCATCGTGTCAAAGGAACTGCGATCATTCTTTACAGTGCATCAACAAATCCAGGCTGAAAGGCGTCAAGAACAACAACACAAAACCGCCAACGCGAATTGCAGGTTATGGTTGGTAGCTTTGGCGTATTCATATTCGCATTGCACTTGAATTCACTTTATTTACCACCTTTCATTTGTAAAAGCTTATTACTGTTTCACAACAGTTTGAAATCTAAACTGCATGCCATGCGTGGCTCGTGGTATCACTCAGACACACATTGATTTAAGGGTGTATTAACGCATTTTCATTGGAAAATACACATTTCAGACATAGTGGACACTTTGAGAATGTATTCTGAGCAATTTTTTCTCCATTCTCGTCTAGTTTTCTTTGTTTAAATCGAATTTTAACGCAATTTGGGACCCACCGGCATGTTTTTTCTCTCACAGCTAACACGGAAAAGGAAGTGGTATAAATCGCAGCCAACTTCACTTCGGCAAAAACACACTAATTAACACCAGCTTTACTGAATTTTTCAGCACTGAATATTTTTGAAATCGGGTTTATTTTTATTTGGTTAAAAGAATGATTCTTTTATCCTTTTTATTTCATTTCTAAAATTAAATTGATTAGCATATTGAATTTCTAAATGAACCGATGAATTCCAACAGCTACCTTTTCCAAATATTTATTTTCCTCTATATCTTTATAGATATCTTTGGCTTTATTTCCTCTATAGCTTTAATATTTTTATTTTATTAACATATTTATTTGTATTTATAAAAGAAACAAAATTGTATTTGCTCCATGGCTTATTTACATACTATTATTATTAATTTATGTTATATGGTAAACTTGTGGATGGAAGATATGGTCACACTCATATAAACAGTTTTGGCGCCGGGCAATTGTTGCACAAAAAACTATAAGATAAATAAATAGCCATTATGCGGACTGTAACAGAGCCTGAATTTTCGATACAGTTAAATGAGACCATAGAGTGTTATGCCATTTGCACGACAGACTTTGCATATAATCTGATTGCTGTGGCGCTCAAGAATCATATGTGTCTAATTCTCGTGGGACTGCCTGCAAGTGACAACACACTATCCTTAATGAAACATTTGTAACTTTCGCGATTTTTTGCAGGAGGAGAACGGAGAATTCGGATGGAACCATCTTCAGGACCTTGAAATGGGGGACAAGGACCAAAGGCGCGTGACGGCGATAGCGTTTTCGCCAGAAACCTCCATGAACTGCTCGCCGAACAACGTGACCCTTTGTGCCGCCTTGGGTTCCGATTTAATCATAATCCGCACAGACCTGGGACAGTTTAATACGATCCAGCCGTTCCAAGCCCACAGCGACTACATCAACGACGTCTCCTGGGTATGCGAAGGTGAGCTGCTGGCCACCGTATCCGATGACTTCAGCTGCCGGTTCTGGACCCCAGGCGCCACTCCGGAGAACGTCATTACCTTCGGCCTCTCGTCGGCAGGCATGTCGATAAAGAGCCACCCCGAGGATCCTAACAAGGTGCTTGTGGCTGAGAAGAAGGGCATTATACATTTGTATAATGTGCGCAGCAAGCAAACTGTCGTTTCTGTGGAGTCGCCCAAGTTTCCGCTATTGTCGGCCGATTGGGCGAACAGTAACCGACTCTTTATCACGGCCCTAGCCGGTGGGGATATTGTCACCTGGGACTTGAACAGGCCCTTCATTCCAGCCGATGTCAAACAGGTGCACGAAGACGGAGGGAGAGTTGTGCGCTTTGCCCCCGGAAGCTCCGAGATGGTTATAGCAAGCATTGGAAGGCCTGATTTGACTCTCAAAGTGTTTGCAGCCAAGTCTACGGTTCCTTTGATCGAAGCATCCCTGAAGACTTTTGCCGGCTTGGCATGGCATCAGCGATTGCCATATGTCACTGCCGTCTCCGATCGAAAACTACATTTCTGGAAGGTGCCGATGAAGTGAATTTTTATCGAGGTATCTAGAAAAGCTGGTATTCTTTCTGAAATGGATAAAGAGTTCGTTTAAGGACGGAGTAAAATAAGGATCTTTTACACTTTCTATAAACTGTAATTTTTAATATAAACTCGTTCAATGTTTTGTAATTGGGAATATACATTTTTATTTAAAATACATGCATAAGATGACTTCAATAAAATAAAATTTTATTTAATTGAAGTTCAATTTAACACATAACTTGTAAAATTTATTTCAATAATGTTTTTCAATAATATAATTTTATTCTAAGTATTAGGTTAAATTTAAAATGTTTTATTCCGTCTATATATTGACGTGTTTATGGCACATCAATGGATGGTTTAATTTTTTTTTTAATAAAAAAATGTAAAAATTGTTGCACTTAAAAAATGTTTTATCTTGCCCTTTATAAGTCGTGTAAAAAAATCAAAGTCGACACTATTAATTATTAATAAGTCCTAAGAATACTTAATCTTAGTTTATAAATGGTATGGTATGAGAGTTCGACCAAAATTACAGGTATTGTCAGATTTAAATTATATTATTAAAGAATAAATATTAAGTAATAGGTAATATTATATTAAAACTGAATATAAAATACATATATTTAGAATGTAAATCTAGTTTAAAACGAATCTGTTAAAAAAATACTGAAATTTAGGATCTCTTGGACGTGTGTCTACAGCCACACTTAACCATCGCTCCCGGTTTTGCAGATTTTTTTGGTGGTTTGCGTGCATGCGACCCTTGACTTTGAAGAAGAATTTTACTAAATTTACGGTGTGATTTGTTCCAACTTTTGGAAATTCATTCGCCGAGAGCTATTGCCAAGCCGGAGACACAGTTTGAGGTATCTTCGTCGATCGGATGACGCGATATCTGAGGTGAAGAAGAGTGGACCGCAAAGCACATTTTTGCGAGAATTAATAATTTAACTGTCTGCGGAGTCTTCAAGCGCAAAACAATGCTTTCTACGAGGAAGGAAGTGGACGAGCAGGTCCACAAACTCCTGGGCAAGATGCCCCCAGGAAAAGAGGTGAGGAATGCATCGGAATTCGGTGAAATAACCATAATTGCGAAATCGTCGGCGCCGCCATTGAAAGCGCGCGCATGTGTTTGTTTGAGGCGCCCCTTTGTCGTGTGTGTGTGAGAGGCGGCGTCACTGGGCGACGCGGTAATCCAAAAAGAAAAAATGCGCGAATTCTGGCTGCCCAAAACACAGCAAATGTTTATTTTTGAAAATGCACTCAACCGCTGCCTCGGAGACAGTTCTGCATTCGGAAAATGAAAATAGCAAAGTGAGGTTATGTGAGTAGCGGCTTGCAGAGTGCGTCCTTGGCTTCTGTTTACAGTGGATACTGCTTAAGAGGGAAAGCCTTATAATTTAAAACTGACATTGTTGTCGGACAGATTCTGTCCTTGAGTAGTGGAGCAGTGCTCATTAGTGGTTAGATTTGCAAAGGTTCCTTGGTAACTGACATTTAAAATTAAATTTTTATGAAAAGTCAGAAATCAATAGGACCAGACCTGTGATAAGTTATGACTTATCCGAACCCATTTCTAATTGCAGCGCGATTTCAAGGGTCTGGCGGTGGCGCGGCTTTACAACAGGATCAACGAGTACCCGAAGGCCATTGAGTATTTGAACAGCTACCTACGTGCGAAGGACGAGGCGGTGGCCCACAAGCTCATTGCCCACTGTTACAAGAACCTTAAAACCCCCGATCTACAGAAGGCTCTGCAGCACTACCAGAGGTGCATCCAGCTGAGTCCCCGCCAGCCGGACGTGATCAAGGAAGCCTGCCAGTTGCTGCTCGACGAGAAGGGCCTGTTCAACGCAGAGCGAGCCAAGTACTGGCTGGACTTAGCTGCCGGAGAGGATCTTTCCGAGAACGAACTGGTCTTCGCCCTGAAGATGCGAGTGGAGCACAGAGAGAGCAACGGAAAAATTGGAGCCACGATAGAGGACGACAACAACTTAGAGTTGTTGATGCACAAAGAGCTGCAGGCTCGTCCTCACGACGTCAACGTGCGGATCAGGCTCCTGAGGAGCTATGTGGAAAAGAAGAACTTGGATCAGGCCTTCAACTATGCCTACAAAGTGGAGCTGGAGGAGGCCACCGGCTGCACCAGTCAATCCAGCCAGTGGTACGAGGTGATATGGATGCTGCTCGCCAAGATGGAACTGGCCAAGGATGTGAAGAAGAACGTGCGTTTCTGGTACCTGGCCCTGCATTGCCTGGACCGACTGATGCAGCTCAGTCTAGAGACCGGCAACTGTCTAGCCGACAGCAGCAGCCAGCTTTTTCGCTTGGATCAGTATCTGTACAAGTTTAACAATGTGCTGGACAGATCCGGCGACCCTTCGCCGAGGGAACTGCAGCAGACCTGCGTGGATCACTACGCGGGTCAGCTACTTCTGCACGCAGTCGCGCTGATTTTCAAGCGGGAGCTCCTGGGAAACAAAAACAAATGGATGGTTACATTACGAGGAGTGCTGCCTATTCTGTTCCTGGGCTATCAGCTGCGTCCGCCAAAGGATGAGGGACACGAGAACTTGTGGGTCAAGCACTGTGACACCGACCAGAAGAACCTGCTGAGAACTTGGCGCCAGCAGGGCTCTTTCCGCTGTGCTCAGCTGGGTCGCACATTATGGGGCTGCTTGGAACCAGAAACCCAGAAGGAGAACCACAACCCTCAGCAGCCGTCTTACTCTGGGCTCTTCGCCAACACGGAGGACCTTTTCTCGTGTCTGCGCCAGCAGTGTAACGACAAGAACTGGCGCCGTCAGCTCTACCAGCAACTCTTCACCCACGCGGAACACAAGTTGAAGGAGCAATCTTCGCACCTGGTCCGACACCCGCGTCTGCAATCGCCGGTTGCAGAGTGGCCTGACTTGGCCGATATTGAAGGGTACGAGCTTGAAGCCCTGAATTTGCCGCCACATTCTCTAAACATGCATGTCTACCTGGCCTTGGGCTCGGATGCCAACAACTTGGGCGATGCACAACGAGTGGTGTTTTATGAGGGATTCCCCCGAGATGTGAAGCAGAACCTGAGCTACTGCGGCTATGAATCCATTTGCCAGTTGGACGTGGATATCTATCTGTATGCCACGGTGATCCAGACCCAGCGTCGCCTGCAAATCCATCGGGAAACCTACGAGAGCTCCAACCTGGGAAACCGTAGTGCAGGTGCTCGTCCGCTTATGATGCCGTACTCGAATATAGTGGCCCAGCTGGCAGCCCCCGAGCAAAGTCACTGGTGGGATCTTGTGTTGCGGCTGCACCGAAACCAACTAAGCACCGAGGGAAATCGTGCTGAGCAGCGTGCCCAGCTCCAGTTAGGCCTGGAGGCCGTGCGAGGGGTGAATGGGCCGAAGGCCGATGCTATCATAGTTTTCAGGTTAGGAAAGATCCTGCAGTCCCGCGCCGATCGCTCTGCACTGGAGTCGCGCATAGAAACCCTCTATCGGCATGGCTTCACTATGATGCGCCGCCAGCAACAGCAGCAACTGGACCCCTTCACGCGCGTCTTTAAGTATGGATCTCCCGGCTCAACGTTCGCCTGGCAGGAGTTGCAGACCCTGGCAGAGCACGCCGTGTCCTACTTCAGCGGGAAGATGTTCAAAGCCGGCCAGTATGAGCAATTCGTGGACGAAGTGCGCGGCCTGAACCTACCCATGGCCAGCTACCTGCAGGCCGAGGCGTACCGCCAGCTAGAGGACTCTGGGAAGACGCCGCGCGTTTCACGAGCACGGTACTCGGAGCGGCGTCGTGAGTGCCTGCAGCAGACGAACGAACTCCTCCGAAACGATGTGCAGCATCCCCTGAGCTCTGTCATCCAGCGCGAGCTGCGACGGTGCCAGCAGAATCGAAGCTTCCAAGCTGGAGGTGAGGACAGCTTTGGCACACCCGAGTTACACAACAACTCTTCTACTTACGAAGACGCTGAGGATGATTTCTACACGGCGGCCGCAAACCGGTCCCGCCGCCACCTGAACTCCACCACAACTCCAGCGACACCCCAGCAGGTGGTGTTGACCACCGCTCCTCCGAGCCAAGAACTGGAGCAGACTGTCAAGCAGATCAGCAAGTCCCTATGCCTGCTCAAGGATGACGTGAGCGTGGGGCTGGAAGGCATGATGCAGGAGATCAAGAACCTCAATGAGAGATTTAATGGACTGGAGGACCTGCTTAAGAAACTGAAGATTGGCGCCAGAGAAACTCCAACTCGCGATGTTGATCCTGCTGCCGCACTGGGGCTGGACGACTTATTCATCATTGAGGATGCCCTGGCGGAGCAGCAGCAGCAGCAGACCGCAGTTCATCAAGTTGTCCAGCCGGCTTATGGAGGACCTGCACCCGGCTATTATAATGGGATGCCAAATACTCCGTCTGCACAGGAACGCTTTTTGCAGGGCGCCTACGCCAGCCCAATTTATAACCAGAACCAGATGTACAACTACTATGCCGCGCAAGCTCAGGCTCAGGCTCAGGCTCAGTTTATGCGCACTCCACCAGCTCCGGGAGTCGGGATCCCTCCGACCAACATGTTTGGTAAGTTCATTGTTATTAAGTGTTCGGTTTATAGTGGCCTAATCCCCTAATCTCTTCCGTCAAAGGTCCCCGCAACCAAAACTTTGGGTTGCCAAGCATGTTTCCACCACCGCCCGGTGGACAAGGAGCACCGTACATTGATCCGTTGGCTAATTTCAGTCAACCGCCCCCGAGTCTTCTTCCGCCAGCCCCTCAGCCTGCTCCGGGGCCTGTTCCAGTGCCTACTCCGGTCCCTCTTAATTTAGGGGAATCCAAAGGGGCCCCTGGAGGTGGATTTTTCAACACATCGTCGGCAGCTTTTGCCCAACAAACCAAACCATTGACAACTCCTTCGGTTTCTGCACCTGCCCCAGCTGCTCCTGCTGCTCTGGCCTCCTTACCGGCTGCCGCTACTGCCCCTCCAGTTTCTGCAGCTCCTCAAGCCGCTCCAGTCACCGCACCGCCAATTTTCAATCGTGCTCTGAACAACCAACCGGTAGAAAAGGAGCCACCAGCCAATGTGGTTATCACCAGCTCGGATCCACTTCCGAAACCGACTGTCACTAGTGTTCAGCCCCCTCTCAGTGTGACCATTCCCGCCCAGCACATTAAACCGAGTCTGGTGCAGGCCGCGGCGGAGCCCCCGCAAGTGCAACTACCAGCAGCCACGGGACCATTCAACTTCAGCTTCGGAACTAGCGCCACAGAGAGCCCCTTTTCGTTCAAGTCTCAGGTAGCCCAGGCAGCCGCCGAGAAGCAGAAGGAGAAGGAACTGGAGGAAGCGGATCAGAACAAGAGTGCAGCCAGCGATGCCAACAAAAGTGGAGCAGCAGATAACTCTTTGGCGGAGGACTACGATCCTAGGCCTGACTTCCAGCCCATCATCCCGCTGCCTGACGAGGTGGAGGTAAAAACTGGCGAGGAGGACGAGGAAGTCAAGTTCAGCCACCGCGCCAAGCTCTTCCGTCATGTGGACAAGGAGTGGAAGGAGCGGGGCACCGGGCTCATCAAGATCCTTTATAACAGCAGTACTGGCGTGTCGCGCGTCCTAATGAGACGCGAACAAACCCACAAGATTTGTGCCAACCATACGATTACCGGCGACATGACTATAGCCTATTCCAGTCAGGACAAGGGCAATAAGACTTTAATGTGGGCTGCTAACGACTTTGCTGACGAGCAGCTGACCTTGGAAAAGTTCCTGGTGAGATTCAAGGCGCCAGAAACTGCAGAAGAATTCAGAGTGGCGTTTACCAAAGTCGCGGAGCAAAGTGCCAAATCGAAACCAGTGGAGAAGCCCAAAGAGACCTCAGTGGCTCCAGCAGCAGCTTCAGCTTCAGCTTCCTCTTCAGTTATTTTCAACCAGCCGAAGAGCTTCGTGACTAGTACGCCGGCGTCCAATCTCTTTAATAAGCCGCAGGATCAGGTCAAGCCCAAGCAGAGCGAACCGAATTCCGCTCCAGAGGTGGCCAAATCTCTGTTTGGCGGCCTCTCATCTCTTTCCAAGGCGCCCCCAACATCCACCCCGTCAACGACAGCCGCCCCCTCTCCGTTTGCCAATTTCAGTTTCAGTGGGACAACCTCTGGCCTTGGCATAGGAGGGTCGCCCTTCGGCAATCTCTCCTTTGGAAGTGTTTCAGCCGTGGGAACCACTGGCAACTCCACCCTCTTCACAACAGCCCTCGTCAAAGATGACACCCTGCAGCAGCAGCCTCAGCCTCAGCAGCAGCAACTAAATAAATCGTCTGCTTCCGACGCCGAGGATGAATATGTTCCCACGGCTCAGTTTGCGCCTGTTATTCAGCTGCCAGAGCTGGTGGAGGTGGTCACTGGGGAGGAAAACGAGGAAGTCCTCTTCGAGCACCGGGCCAAGCTGCTTCGCTTCGACAAGGAGGCCAACGAGTGGAAAGAACGTGGTCTGGGCAACATGAAGGTGTTGCGGGATCGCAGCGATCCGCACCAGGTGCGCTTGTTGATGCGTCGCGAGCAGGTCCACAAACTGTGCTGCAATCAGCGCCTCTTGCCCGACACCAAGTTCTCGTTCGCTCTGAATCTAAAGGCGGCGGTCACCTGGGCTGGCCAAGACTACTCGGAAGCGGAGTTAACCACCGAGCTGATGTGCGTTCGCTTCAAGACGCCGGAGCTCTGCCAGCAATTCCTTGATGCGATAAAGGAGGCTCAGGACGGAATGGGATCAGCTAAAAAGGAGGAGCCAGCGAAAAAAAGCGAGCCAGAGAAGCCAGTAAAGGGATTCGGCGATGCCTTTAAACCAAAGACTGGGAGCTGGTCATGCGAGTCCTGCTATACCAGCAACGACAAGGACCAGACGAAATGTGTGGCCTGCCAGGAGCCTAAGGATAAGACTGCCCAACCATCTGGTGGCTTGGAACAAAGTGGTGCCTTGAATTTGTCAACTAGCACCACTGGTCAGTTCTCCTTCGGATTTGCTCCTAATGGCGGAAAAGCTAGCTCAGGAGGATTCACATTCGGGTCTAGTACGGCCAGCACCGCCTCGCCATCCGTCGCTGCATCGAAAACTGGCTCAGGAGGATTAACATTCGGGTCTAGTACGGCCAGCACCGCCTCGCCATCCGTCGCTGCATCGAAAACTGGCTCAGGAGGATTAACATTCGGGTCTAGTATGGTCAGCACCGCCTCGCCATCCGTCACTACTCCGAAGAGTACTGGGACACTCGGTTTCGGAGACGCCTTCAAGCCAAAGGCAGGTAGTTGGACCTGCTCTAGCTGTTACTTGAGTAACTCGGCGGAGGCTTCCAAGTGCAGTGCTTGCGAAACTCCGAAAGATGGCACGGAGCCTAAAAAGGAGACGCTGGGCTCTGGAATCAGTCTGCCAGCCACAACCACATTCTCTTTCGGGTTTTCGCCACAGCCTGCCAGCAAGGATCAGTCTTCAGCCCCTGAGCAAACTCCGAAGCCGGCCAGCGGTCTGTTGGGATCAGCAACGTTTAACTTTACGCCGTCAGCTTCGGCTCCTGCTGCTCCTTCTGCCGGTGCAGCACAAGTCGTTGCCCCTGCCGCCTCGATTGGCTCAACCAACTTTAACTTCTCGATGCCCAAACCTGCCCAACTGCAGCCAAAGAGCCCCGCTGCAGCAGTTGGCAACGAAGGCGAGGACAACGAGTACCACGAGGAGGAAGAAAACAACGCCTACTTCGCTCCCGTCATCCCCTTGCCGGATAAGGTGAGTTTTTTTTTTCTAATCAAGATCACTTCACCTACCAATCGATTCCAACAATTCTAGGTTGATGTAAAGACAGGAGAGGAGGACGAGGAAGTGCTGTACTCGCATCGGGCTAAGCTCTACCGCCTTTGGGAAAATAGCGAGTGGAAGGAACGCGGGCTGGGCGACGTGAAGATCCTTCGCCATAATAAAACCAAGAAGCTCCGAGTGGTGATGCGTCGCGAACAGGTGTTCAAGATCTGCTTGAATCACGTGCTCAACGAGTTCACCCCCACGTATAAAATGAAGGATGAGAGGTCGTGGATGTTCGCGGCTCATGATTTCAGCGAGGGCGAGAGTGTTCTCGATAGGTTTACTCTCAGATTCAAAAATGCGGAGATCGCCCAGGAGTTCTACGCTGCCATTACGAATGCGGTGGCTGGCCCTGACGGCGCCCAAGTCGTGAGTGAAGCCGCCGAACAAAAGGAGTGCTCCGGTTGCCGTGGCTGCGACTCGGATACCTTCTTGTTCCCCAAAGCAGTGGGTGTGCTTGAAAATATTTCCGCCGAGGAGGATGCATCTGCCACGCTTCCAATGTATCAACCAGCCTTGAAGCTTCCTCCCCCAGGCTTCGTGGCAAACACGACAAGTCCTCTCTTCAAGGCTAGTTCGCTGGGAACACCAAACCCAGCGCCGTTTACTGGGTTTGGCAACTTGTCTGTGTCGGAAGAAAACAAGCCTCCAAACTCCACCTTTCTCTTTGGAAGCGTTGGTAAGTAACAAGTGTGTTGATATCATCGTGCAAAATAGTTAAATCTTTCTGGCTTAGGTAAACCGGCATCTGCAACTCCACCTTTTGGGGTGAAGCCATCTAGCTTTGGCTCCGGACCAGAAGGTAATGTTTTGGGTTCAATTTTTGGAGGAGGCACCTCGGATAGCCAAAGTTCGACTTCTGATTCTACAAAATCCATTTTCGGCGGAGTGCAGGAGAAGAGTGACACTTCCAAGTCAATATTTGGTGGCGTGCCACAAAAGAGTGGAGATTCCAAGTCCATTTTCGGTAACTTGGACCAGCAAAATTCGTCGGTTGATTCCTCCAAATCCATTTTCGGAGGTGTGCAGCAAAAGAGTGACGAGCCGAAGTTGTTGTTTGGCGGCGTGCAACAAAAGAGTGACGGTTCTCAATCCATTTTTGGCGGCTTGCAACAAAAGCTTGAAGGGTCAAAGTCCACTTTTGGAGCCGGGTCCAGTGTAGGCGGTTCTGGTGGCTTTGTTTTTGGCCCCAGTGGAAAAGCCCCAGGGTCTATTTTTGAACAGAAGACCAACTTGTTCTCAAATGTTGCCAAGCCGACTGATGGCGAGAAGCTGAATGAAGGGGAGAAGAGTAACGAGAGCAAGGAGCAAAAGGATAATGATAAAGAACCGGGAAAGACACCTGCCTTTACTTTTGGAGGAGGAGATATGAAGGACAAAAAGACTCCAGGGTTTGCTGATTTGGCAGCCAAAACTGGAAGCACATTTGCTGATCTCGCAGCAAAGTCTGGAGGCACTTTCGCGGATTTAGCTGCAAAATCAGGAACTACATTCGCCGATATATCTGCGAAGAATCCGGGCGCAGAGGCAGTGGGCTTCAAAAAGGCGGCGGGTGGCGGTTTTTACAACCTGACCCATCAGAACGCGTTTAAAAATTTCCAGTCGCCACACAATGAGTCTGGCAAGGATGCTGGCGATGGCGATGAGGACGGCGACGCCACAAATGACGACAACTACGATCCACACTATGACCCAATCGTGGAGCTGCCGGACGAAATAGTGGTCACCACTGGAGAGGAGAACGAGACGAAGCTGTTCGGCGAGCGGGCGAAGCTGTTCCGCTACGATTCTGAAACGAAGCAGTGGAAGGAGCGTGGTAAGTGCTATGAACATAACTTGAAGAATATATTTTTTATGGTAACCTCTTTACTAGGTTCTGGTGAGATTAAGGTCTTGGAGCATACGGAGCTGAAGAAGTTCCGCTTGCTGATGCGACAGGAGCAGATCCACAAGCTGGTCCTCAACATGAGGATCTCCTACGATATGCGCCTGGACTACATGAACGAACAGAAGAAGAGCTTCTTGTGGGCAGGCTACAACTATGCGGTTGATGCGGAAGGCAAGATGTCCACCGAAGGCGTGTGTGAGAGACTAGCCGTGCGTTTCCAGAAGCTGGAGGTGGCCGACGAGTTCCTCGCAAAGGTAAACTCGTGCATTCAACGGGCTACGGTTTTGGCCCAAGAAGCCGGCGAAATCGTCAACTCTGATGAGCAGAAGGAATAAATTATAGCGGTTAGGGCGTAAGGAAAACTTAGAATATGTGTAGCATGATTATAATCGAGATAAGGTTAAACTTCTACTAAGTATTGGAAATGTTAAATAAAATGCACAGTTTTCATGTCCAATCATGCTAATAGTATGTAGTGTAAAAGAATCGGCGACCTCTGTCAAAATATTTTTATATTACATTGAATTCATTAAGTAAAAACAATATTCATGTATAGTTAAATATGTTCTTATGTTTATATTTAAGTATTATATATAAGCTCGATAAACTTTGAAGTTTTTAAATAAAATAATCATTTCCTAAATATTTATATTATTTAAAAGTATTTTATATTTTTAATTAATTTTCTACAAGTTTTTATTAATCTACGGAAAGGGCATAAAAAGGGCGGCTAATGTTTTTTGCGATTTAGTAGTGCTGTGCAGCGGTTACAATAAAATCACTAAGATCTCTTTCAGCACTCAGTTTTGTTTTCCGTTTTACAATACTTATGCCGACTGAGCGTTTGCCAACACTAATCAGCATTCGATAATGACGTGGTGAACGGAAAAAGAACAATTGTAATTAAATTAATTCGAATTGCCGCATAGAAATCAAACAAGGACTTCCACAGAGAAGTTACACCATATTAGACAAAAGGGGGACAAGCAGGCGCCGAGAACATTTATTTCCTAATACTGCCAAGGGCAAAACTCACATTCTACCAGGAGGAAGAAGAAGAGCAAGACGCAAGCGAAGAAGACTATGAAAAATAATTAGCGGAGGGCTAGTTTGCTGGTTTTTGTTTTGTTAGACCGTTCTAGCTGCCTTGTCCTATATCTCGAAACTTGAAATCAATACACGTGTTCGGTGGGCAGGAAGGCCAGCGAATATAGGAATCGGCGGACAGGCAACGTCAAAACACAAGCATTTGAGAGGTATGACACGTTCTCAATTTGCAGCATAGGCACTTTGGAATTGAATATCTTTTATTGAAATTGAACATCTCTTCTGTGTCTTACAGTGTTTACCTTTTAATGAGGCGCTAGCAAAGCTAGAGATATGATGAACGAGGACAGCAGTTCCGCCAGCGGAGGCGGAGTCAAGAAGTTTTTTCAGCGGCTATCACAGGTGGGAGGAATTATCAGTTCACCAAAGTCCGACCAACTAATCCAATCTGTAACCCTCCTTGCAGACCTACCAATCAACCCTAGATCGCAGTACACCGCACACGAGACTGCGCTGGGTCTTTGCCGGCTTCCTTCTCCTGCTCTTCGTTCTGCGCATCTTCGTGTACCAGGGCTGGTATATTGTGTGCTATGCTCTGGGCATTTACCACCTAAACCTGTTCATCGCTTTTCTTACGCCGAAGATCGACCCAGAATTCGATCCCTATGCGCAGGATGATGAAGACGAAGGTCCCAATCTACCAACGCGCAGCAACGAGGAATTCCGACCCTTCATCCGCCGCCTGCCCGAGTTTAAATTTTGGTTATCGGTGACCAAGAGTACGGCCATCGGGTTGATTTGCACGTTTTTCGACTTCTTCAATGTGCCTGTCTTCTGGCCCATTCTAGTGATGTACTTCATTACGCTGTTCTGCATCACGATGAAGCGCCAAATTAAGCATATGATCAAGTACAAGTACTTGCCTTTTACGCGCAACAAGCCGCGTTATCAGCGGGTAAATGATCCGGCGCCGGGATCGGTTGGATCTGCGGGAGCCGTGCCGAAGTGACAATTAGCCGCACAGACGCCGGAAAAGGAGGGGGAAGCTGCAGCACCGCCTCCTGCCGCAACTAACGATAGCGCAGCGACCAAGGATGTGGGGTCGCCAACAGTGGGTGGAGGAGCTTCGTCGTCCATCAAACCACCGCAAATAATAGCAATCGAGGACTACTAGGGAATGCTGCTACTGAAAACCCCGAAATTGAACCAGAAACAGATCCAAGCGAGTTTTAGCTTGAAATCGCATATTATTTTCGTTTTCGGTTTGTGTAGCATTTTTCTTTTCACTGTTGTGTTGTCGTACGGCGTCTTGTGCAAAATACCTTGTTTACGTATAAAACTTAATGCTTGTTTAACCATATATTATATTTATTTACAATGCCTTACGCCTATTGTGAATCCCAAACGATACTAAAGGTTAGAAGATCAGCTCTAATTTAAACGTCATCCTAAACCTATCATAATTTTACAATTCTCTATCCAAAAAGTTAGGATTATTTACTGTATTGAAAACCAATAATTTTTGATTAGATGCTATAACAGGATATGTCTGAATAAATATACAAAAATGTATATTTTGCATTATAATTATACAAATTTTTGTTAGCGTTAACTATACAAAATGTTAAAAGGCGAAAGAAAACTGAAACTATAGGAAGTGTATACTGGGTGCGTCTTATAAATAAAGGAGACAGAAAAAACCAAACAATCTAAACCCTAATTATTGAAGTTTGACCCATTTGTGTACCATGGACACGTAATTTGGTTTTCTTTTTATCTAATCGCGTTTGAGCTCACTCTAGCCAACGTAGAATTTATTGGAGAACTCTTAGATATGAAACCACTTTTGATAACGGAAACAATCGTCATGTAAGTTTAATCTTTCAACGAATTGGTTAACAAAAGAAACAGTTTTTATTTAAATTAAGCAGTACAAGATGAGGACAAGAATATGGATATAGGGGCATATTGATCCTCCACAACATGGGGACGTAAATTATTAAAATAATGCAATCAATAATAAATGCGCGTTTTTATGCGTGGAATTACTGCGAATAACAACAACGCGTATGCATAATGCGACAATCAACATGTGGATTAAGGTACGCAGCGCTTTAAATACTGCTATTCCGAAGTTGACTTGGTTTTGTCCTCGCGGGCGCATTTCCGGATTATGCTATTAAAGTATTTGTGCAAGCCGTAGCTGAACAGGCGCAGTGGACCAATAGCGATGGAGTGCAGAAGATTCGTGAAAAAGCCATCCCACGGCAACAAACCTCCGCCTAATGTGGTGATTAGCCAGCTCTCGGCTCCTACAGTTGAGGTGAAGTTCCCTTTCTACAATCAAAAGTGATAAGCCATGAACATGGAAAAGGCACAGCAATCACTTACCAATGCGTCCTTGAGAATGGCTCTGGCCATGACTTCAGGCTCAATTAGACCGCCTCCACCAGAAATGATTTTCGTTTCTCGCGGCTTAGATTTTTCCTCCTCTTCGAATCCCGGCGTATTCGTGTCGCAGGGCATGGCTAATGTCACGCTGACTCCGTGTTCCCTTGACTCCATGGCTATCGTCTCAGCCATGGCGCGAAGTGCATACTTTGTGGCTGAATATGGGCCGTAGCCAAAGATGCCAAACATGGCAGCTTGTGAAGCAGTAATCACAATGATTCCCTCTCCCGCCTTTTTCATCTTGGGCAGCACATACCGAGTGCAGTTGTAGGTGCCAAAGAAGTTGACGTTCATTAGCTTGTGCACATCCTGCACGGACACCTCCTCGAATACTCCGCAAATGGCCATGCCGGCGCAGTTTATTAGAGTATAGATGGGTCCGAAACCCTCCTCGATCTCCTCCAGCACTTGGGCTACTCGATCATAGTCGCCTCCGATGTCAAGACTTCGGTATTGGAACTTTTGATCCGGTCTCTGTCGAATCACCTCCATCAGAGCCACTGCTCCACCTTATTAAACATGAAAGGATTAGTGAATGATAAATACATTTGAACCGTTTTTTAGAGTTGGAAGCACCCTTGACGAAAACGTTCTGTTCGCACTTAAGGTACATACCAATAGCCATATACTGATACCATTTTAAAGGTTGGGCTTCCTACTCCAAAAACAAAAATGACTCACTCAACATTTTCTCATCCCGGGCTATCACCGTCACATTGGCACCCTTCATGGCACACTCTACCGCCAAGCAGAGGCCAATTCCCTTCGATCCACCGGTTACCACTACATGGCGTCCAACAATGCTCTTAGGCCGCTTGCCCATCACGAATACGTAGACCAAGTAATGAACCAGTCCGGCAATTGCCACGCATAGAACTATTTCCCAGCTGATTTCCATGGGTAAACTAGGAGAGTGCGATTATTCCAATGGACAGCCTTTAATCTGTTTGGGGTGGTGGGCGGTTACCTGTCCGAACTGATTAGAAAGTGCAGCAGCAGTGTGACCAGTCCGCAAGAGTAAAGTTATACAAAATCGCTGAACATTCTATGGACAGGTTGGCATCTCTTGACTAACACATGTGTCCTAAAGCAGCTCCGAATTTATTGTTTATTTAAATTATTTATAAAAAATGCCACCTAAGAAAGATGCCAAGGGCGGTAAAGATGCGGGAAAAGGAGGCAAAAAGCCCGCCGCGGAAGACAAATGTAAGTTTTGGATGAAAGCCGTCAACGGCAAAGCTTAACAAAGACCTTTGTTGGAGCAGCTGCCGGCAAGGAGAAAAAGGGAGGCAACGCAGTGAAAGTGCGCCACATCCTGTGCGAGAAGCAGGGCAAGATTACCGAAGCAATGGAGAAGCTGAAGGCCGGCCAGAAGTTTCCGGAAGTTGCTGCCGCCTACAGCGAGGACAAGGCTCGACAGGGAGGCGATCTCGGCTGGCAGATTCGTGGGGCTATGGTTGGCCCGTTCCAGGATGCAGCTTTCGCCCTGCCCATCTCTACCGTCAACAACCCCGTGTATACAGACCCTCCGATCAAGACTAAGTTTGGCTACCACATCATAATGGTGGAAGGAAAGAAATAGATCTGATTTTATAAACCAATTTTTATTGCGACATATCGCTCTTTTCGTTTTGTTTATGAGTGGATTCCTAGATATTGTTGGAGTGCTCGGCAATCATTTTTTTCCGGCGTCTTCCTTAAGGCCAACAGTGCGGTTGAAGACTATGCGGTCCTTAGTGGTATCTGGGTCCACGGAGAAAAATCCAATCCTTTCGAACTGGAACTTGTCGTAGACCTTCGCCTGCCGCAGCGATTGATCTGCGAACGCTCTCACTACAGTCATGGACTGGTCGCTGATGTCGCTGAGGAAGCCGCCGGGCACCTCATTAGGGTCCTCAGGATTCTTGTGCTTGAACAGCTGGTCGTAAAGTCGAACTTCCAGTGGAATTGGCTGCGACACCCATTGCACAAATGCTTTGGGTTTTTCCGCCTGTTCGGCGGATTGGCTTGAGCAGATGAGTTCCACGACATCACCGGTTGCAGGATCCGTAACGATTTCGTCTACAGAGATTACCAGACCTGCGTGTCGGAGGCCCACAGATTGCTTAGGGGCCAATCGGCGATAGCCTTTTTCGGGTTCCAATTTAAAATCTCCACGCTCGATATACACCACCTTGTCCAGAGTAATCTTGTGTGAGCCTTGCTGCGGGTTCTGAGGGAAATCAGGCACATCCAACTGCACGGGCGACTTGTGCGGGAAGTTCTTGATGGTGACTTTCAGGGGTTCCAGTACAACTAGACGGCGTGGCGCCGTGATGTTGAGTACATCTCGAACTGCTGCCTCTAGCATAGCTGGGTCTACGGCTATTTGGGCTCCAGTGACTCCCATCTGGGCGCAGAAGTTATTGATAGCCTCCGGGGGGAAGCCCCTTCTCCGCAGAGCAGTCAGAGTAAAGAGCCTGGGATCATCCCAGTCGTGGACAATCTGTTCCGTAATTAACTTTGCTATCTTCCTCTTCGACACCAGAGCGTAGTTCATGTTCAGTCGACCGTATTCCCACTGCACAGGGCAGTAGATACCCAGGGCATTGCAAAGCCAGTAGTAGGAGGATCTCCTTGACTGGAATTCCTTGGTGCACAGTGAATGGGTAATGTCCTCCAGGGAGTCGCACAGACAATGCGTGTAGTCATAGGTGGGATAAATGCACCAGGCGGTACCGGTACGATGATGCGGGATGAACTTGATGCGATAGGCCACCGGATCCACTTTTCCCTCCTCCAGAGTCAGGTTGAGTCGCAAAGTGGCCGCTCCCTCGTCAATCTTACCCCGCTTCATATCTTCGAACAGTTGCAGGGACTCGGCAATGGGACGTTCGCGCCAAGGGCTGGGTGGAGGGTTGAAGCCCTTCAGTTCTTCGGCCTTCTGGTGGCAGACGTACGCCAATCCCTTCTTAATGAGAAGCACAGCCCATTCATACAGCTGCTGGAAGTTGTCTGAAGAGTATGTTATCTTATAGGGCTTGTAGCCCAGCCATTCGACCATCTCCCGAATCGCTACAAAGAATTTTTCCTCCTCCTTCTCCGGATTAGTGTCGTCGTAGCGCAAATAACAGACGCCGTCGTGAGCAGCTGCATAGCCAAAATTGATATTGATCGCCTTGGCGTGCCCAATGTGCAAGATTCCATTGGGTTCCGGGGGAAAGCGAGTATGCACCTGACCGCCAGTTCTCTTAAGGTGCTCCTTGAGCAGTTTCTCCGTGTGCTCGGTGACCACGTAGCCATCAGTTTTGAAGTTCTCCCCGGGCGCATGAAAGTGAACCTTGGTCTTCATTAGTTCCGCAATCGTGGTGGCCCCATCGGAGGTAGCTTCAACCGTTGCAGACGGTTGAGCAGCCTCCGGCTTTGGCTTGGCCTGCGCCTTGGGCTTCTCGTTTTGCTTGGGCGGAGGCTTAAGATCCGCCTCCGTTTTGGGACCCAACAAGTCAAATATCTCCACATCTATAGCTGCCTTGACCGACTTCGCATCTGCCCACTTCAGCTCACTTCTTACGTCCTGCAGAATCTTGAAGGAGTTGAAATGGTACCGCTGTTGCAGCAGAATCTCCTTGTAGCTGGCCTTGATCTTGGACTGCACGGCGCGTTCGATCTCCTCAGAGGTGACGACTACACCCACTCCGCACTCCTTGTCCAGCTCTTGAAGGTCAATGCTTGCCTTTAATTTTTGTCCGCACTTAAGCACGTACTCCAGAGCGGCGTCGACTCGCTGTGTATTGTCCAGCTTGCGCTCCACAATGTAGCGCACCAGAAGAGGCAGGTGCTCCGCTGTCTGCGGTTTCAACTTCGAAGCCAAGTGGTAAATAAGCATGCCGGTCCCATCTCCTAAGGCTGTCCCCGCACCCACTTCCGCCAGCGCCAGCTGAAGATTTTTCGTCACGTTGGCATTCTTAAGGGTCTCCTTGGCCTTCTGCTCGCTCATGCCGAGCTCCTGGAACCGGGCTATCAAATCCTCGCCTGCCATGTCCTCGTTTTTTAGTCAATCCAGATGATGAGCAATCCAGTGGGACTGCATTCGATAAGTTCAGGAATCCCGAATGGTGTTCGGCGAATAAAAGAAACCTATCGATAACACCATTGTTTTGTTTCATCTCTCTTTCTTCCGCACGTGTAAAACGAAAACATTTCCCAAAACGCAGAAACAGCTAAAATATGGGAAAACTCAACGTGACGGTGCTCAGATACCTTTCCAAGGAGGATTTTCGGGTCCTTACAGCCATCGAGATGGGCATGAAAAACCACGAATTGGTGCCAGGCCCGCTCGCAGCTGCCATTGCCAATCTCAAGACAGGTGGAGTCCACAAACTGCTCAAGGAACTGTGCAAGCACAAACTTCTTTCCTACGAGAGGGGCAAAAAATGTAAGTAGCCTAGCCATGAAAAGATCCCAATAAATTAAGTTAAATCTGACGCAGATGATGGCTACCGGCTAACCAACACCGGCTACGATTATCTGGCCCTTAAATCGCTCACCTTGAGGGGATCTGTCAGTTCCTTTGGCAACCAGATTGGCATTGGCAAGGAATCCAACATCTACGTGGTGGCCGATGAGGAAGGCACTCCCATTTGCCTAAAACTTCATCGTCTGGGGCGAACTTGCTTCAGGAATGTGAAGTCCAAGCGTGACTACCATGGTCGTCGGCACAAAGCTTCCTGGCTGTATTTGTCTCGCATCTCGGCCACCCGTGAGTTTGCCTACATGTCCGCATTGTATGACCGCGGATTCCCAGTTCCCAAACCCATCGATTTCAACCGGCATTGCGTACTTATGGAACTCGTTAACGGATGGCCTATGTAAGATTTGTATTATTTGCGCCTAATTACTGATCTTATGTTATAATTCTTCGAAAGGACCCAAGTTCACGAGGTTTTAGACGCTCCACAGGTCTACGATGACCTTATGAATCTAATTGTCCGCCTGGGGAATTCAGGCGTCATTCATGGCGATTTCAATGAGTTCAATTTAATGCTTACGGATGCCGGGAAACCAATCTTGATTGATTTTCCACAAATGATGTCTACCTCGCATGAGAATGCTGAATTGTAGGTGTTGTCGGTATCTTTCGAATATACTCTTTAATTATCTTTTTTTAACCATTAGCTTCTTTGAACGAGATGTCACTTGTGTGCGAGAAATGTTCCGTCGAAAGTTTGGCTACGAAAGCGAAGATTACCCAAAGTTTAGTGACCTGGTGCGCGAAGATGATTTGGATGCTGAAGTCCATTGCACTGGCTACGGTTTTACAAAGGAAATGGAGCAAGATCTACTGCAAGAGTATGGCATGGTCGAACAAAATGAGAACGAAGATGAGGAGGCTGATGAGGCACAGGAACCGCCCGAACTTGTTCCCGCTGCTGCTGATGCAGAAATAGACGAGTGCCGCCGCCAGGTGGAAAACGAAGTTTTCTACAGCGAGAACAAGCGAACACAGAAATCTGATGAAGCGGTGCGTCGCTATATAGAATCGTGCACTCAGTATTTGGGCAATCTTGCAGTGGGTCCCGAGGTTCCCGATCAGACATTACCTCCAAAGACGGAAGATACAGATCAGACATTACCTCAAAAGAGCGAAGGTATAGAAAACAAAGCAATCCCAGAGGCGGGGGAACCACTTGCATCTGATTCCGCTATTTTAGATGAATCCAAATCTATAAGTTCCAACGATCTGGATACCGACGAAGTTCCCGAATTGGTGGACTTGGACCCCAATTCTCGCATGTACCGCCTCAAAATGGTCGAGCAGCTGTTGAATGATGCACGGAGCCAACGTTCCTACTCCACCACAACAAGCACCATTGCTCAATCCGTGATCACCGACCGTATAAGACGCAATATGGACATTAAAGAGAAACGGGAGCAACGCAAGAAGTGCGTGGCGAAGGGAGAAGCCAGTGCTGTGCATCGCCATCGCAAGGACAATAAGGATGTGGTAAAGGAGTATGCCGGTTGGGATTTCTAGAGCAAATTCAACGTAGTGATATGTATCTTTTAAATAAAACAGAAAAATATCTAATACGTCATCTTAAGCATTCAGCTTATTTTTCAAGAAAAAAAATATAAGAACTAAAAAATCCAAATGAAAGGTGGGTCAATCTAATGAAATCCCAGACAAACAATGTCGCCATTATTCTGTCGTCACGTTTTTATTAAAATTCTAGACGTATCTTGAAAGAGATGCTTCTTGTTCATATGTAAATGTTTCGCAGCTCTTTAGTCACTTGTTAGTTATAATAATATTTCTTTTACTTTTTTACAATAACCAGTTGTTGGCTTTTATCTGAAGAAAATATCTTTTAATGGGTTGGCCCCTTGGCTCCGCCAAGATTAATTTTCCTAGGTCATATAAGTAACTGAGATAGATGCCGGGTATTATCTTGAGAATTTTACCCATATAAGGAAATTATTCAATTGCCGTCCATGACGAAGCAACTTGACGCGAGATCATTATTATCACCGCGTACCCCTTCGTAACTCATATATAAGAGCTGCGCCCCTGCCTAACAGATATCACAATCAGAAACCCCTAGTGGATCAAGATCGCCATGCCAGATGAGAGCTCCCACCCGGCGCCGAAATGGCTCACCCGTGAATACGTCCAAGAGAAGCTGCGCGCGTACTTTAAGGACCAGTCGCTCGACCTAGAGAATTTGGAGGTCAAGCCAGCCATTCCCAATGGTGAGAACTATGCCAGTGTGATGACTCGAATCAATGTGGAGTACACCACAAAGGGTTCGAAGGGCAAGCTTTCTACCAACTTCCTGTTGAAGACTACGTTCGCCGACAAGGATCCAGCCGCCCACGTTCTGGTTCACTATGGCATCTACACCCGCGAGATGGATATGTACGAGAAGATTCTGCCTCAGCTGGCGCATATTATTAGGTCGGATCTCAACGATCCGAGAAAGCTTTTCGCCGGCACTGTCAACGTGGATCGCGAGAGAGACTCGATTATCTTTGAGGATCTGTCGCTGGAGAACTACAAGGTAGTCTGCCGTCTCAAAAAGCTGGACCTGGTGCACACTCATCTGGCGTTAGAAAAACTGGCTAGTTTCCATGCGGCGGCTGCTGCTCTTGCAAGTCGACAGCCGGGAATCTTTGAAAAGGACTACGATCGTGGTTTCTTCAATAAATTCGTCCGAGGCTATCAGCCCATAATGAGGAATTTGTTGCAGGCTCTATCCCGGTCCCTGGAATTAGATCGCGATCTGAAGGAGCGTTACCAGGCCAAAATTGATCGCCTTGTGGAGTTTGTAATGGACTACGGGGAACGGTCGACTTCTATAAGCCCAGGGGACTTCGTAACCCTTTGCCACGGTGATCTTTGGACCACTAATTTGATGTTCCAGCACGATGACCAGGGACATCCAACTAACTCCATCTTTATCGACTTTCAGTTTAGTGTGTGGAACTCCCCAGCCATCGATCTTCACTACTTCTTCTCCACCTCGATACATGAAAACCTGCGCCTAGAGAAACAGGCCGAGTTGGTGCAATTCTACTTCTACAAGCTGGTGGAGGCCTTGAAAAAAGTCAAGTACTCCGGTCAAGTTCCCAGTTTATTTGAGTTCCAACAACAATTTAGAGCCAGAGCCTTCTATGGTGAGTAAAGGCCTTTCCACTTGTATGGTATCTCAGGCTTTAATAAGCTTTACTTTTCAGCCGTTTTTTCCTCGCTGATCTTCGAGCCAACTATGGTGTATAATGGCAAGGAGGAGGCGTCCATGGAACAGATTCTGTCCACTTCGGAAAAGGGAATTCGGTTCAAGGATTCGGTTTATCAGGCACCGGAGATTCTGGAGAAAATGAAAGATACGCTTCCCTTCCTTGATCAGTTGGGTTTATTAGATGAAATGTGAAATCTGTTTTCTAACTAGTTAAAATTGATTTGGGATTATATATATGTGAAATTTTATATTAAATTATATATGTTATCATTTAAAAAATTAACGATATCATTTGATTTTACATGTTCGGGGGTAGAGGATTATTTTAATTTAAATTTGTTTTAAAAGACACAAAAAAGTAATAAGAGAGCTTAAAAGAGTTTGGGTAGTTTGGGTCCATATTAAACTTAACTTTCGCAGTACATTAAAATTTTTATCTAGAACTGTTATTTTCTTAATCACCGACATACTGAAAAAGATAATTTTAAGAAGCAGTGAGTCTAAATGATGATTACTAGACTAATTAGTACGAAGAGTAGTTGATTTATAAAAGTCAAGGCAGTCTGGGGCTGTTGACTCGGTACATCAGATATTTGCCTTAGATTTGGTGCAATTTAATGCACTGGCATTAACTAGCAGTATCTAGTTTAATTTATTTTGATTGTAAAAACCCCTTGCAATTTTATAAAAGCTTCCCCCTTCAAGAAAAAAATTCACAAATAATGCATATTGGCACCAGATAGGAGGTGGAAATGGCAGTGGAAGCATCGTCGGAGCCAGTGTGGCTTACAAAAAACTGGCTGGAGCAAAAGCTGCGTCTTTATTTCAAAAATGAGTCCCTCGAACTGGATAAACTGGAGATCAGACCAGCAGTGCCCAAGGGTGAGAACTATGCGAGTGTGATGAACCGCATCAAGGTTGAGTTCTCCACCAAGGATTCGGCGAAAAAGAATACCATTACATTCCTGGCGAAATCCACATTCTCCGACAAAGATCCTGCTTCAGATCTGCTCTCCGACTATGGAATCTACACCAGGGAAATGGATATGTATGAGAAGATCCTGCCCTATCTGGCGGAATTGGTGCAAAAGGAACTTGGCGACTCCAAGAAGTTGTTCGCCGGGACCGTCAGTGTGGATCGGGAAAAGAACTGCATCATCTTTGAGGACCTCTCGCTGGAACAGTACAAGGTGGTCTCTCGCCTGGACAAGTTGGATTTGAAGCACACTCACCTTCTCCTGGATAGGCTGGCCACCTTTCATGCAGCAGCTGCCGTTTTGGCCGAGCGCAGACCAGGGATCTTTGAGAGGAACTACGATCGTGGCTTTTTTAATAAACACACCCGTGGCTATGAAACCACAATGAAAAATCTCCTGCAGGCTCTGTCGCGCTCCCTGGAGCTTAATCCGGACCTGAAGCAGCGTTACCAGGCCAAGATAAATCACCTGATAGATCATGTAATGGATTACGGAGAGAAATCGACATCAGTAAACCCAAATGACTTTGTTACTCTATGTCATGGTGACCTTTGGACTACGAATGTGATGTTCCAGTATGACGAACAAGGGCATCCCAACAACGTCATCCTAATTGACTTTCAATTCAGCGTCTGGAATTCTCCAGCCATTGATCTGCACTACTTGTTCTCCACAGCCATTCAAGAAAATCTTCGCTGGAATCGGCAGCCTGAGTTGGTCCAGTTTTATTACTACAAGCTAAAGGACTACCTCACGATGCTCAACTATTCCGCCCATATCCCGAGTTTGTTTGACTTCCAAAAGCAATTCCAGAATAGGGCGTTTTATGGTTTGTAATATATTATTTTTAAATCTGACAATTATAATTTTTTCTTTATGATTTTAGCCGTATTTTCCTCACTGATTTTCGAGCCCTGCATGCTTTATACTGGCAAGGAAAAGGCTTCCATCGAACAGGGTTTATCTGATTCCGAAAGTGGTCTACGGTTCCGAAACTCTGTATACGAGGCACAGCACATTCAGGATAAGCTGCCTCTCGTCCTGCCGTTTTTGGATCAATTAGGCTTGCTGGATGAAATGTAAAATTTCTTGGAGTGTCCCATTAAACTAATTAAACCGATTAAACAAGTTTGGTCCAAAAGCAAACAAAATTCCTTTGAAAAACCTGACTAGTACTTATTATCGTACATGAGGAATAATATGATTAGCGTACTTGTATTAAATACTTGAAAATAAATAAAATAGAAACCACAGGCCTTTACATTGAAATAATAATTTTCAATTGAAAATATCTGCGTTTTGCTGGGTAGTACTTAGCCCCTGGGGAGTTAAAGAAGTCCCCTTAAGTGAATTGTGTTTAGAAAGTGAAAGGACACCTTATGATGTATCCTTCCTAATAGTAATTTCTGCTACATAGTTGTTTTTTTCCTTTTACCCTATGTCCACCCTTAGAGATTATCTCCACTATTAGTCGGAGGAAACAAGGACTAAAGTTTTAATCCTTTATTTTAAAAATTTTTACATATGAGGTTTGAAAAATATTATGTAAATGGATGTGGCGTTAGAATAATCGAGCTTGAAGTTTAACAAAGATTCCTTACTCTAAAAATACAGGGTTTTATACTATATAAGCCTATTCTTTTTATCGTGCTAATTGCGTATTTACATTGTTGTAAAATTGGTTCAATTGTTTTCGCAGTCTTTGGTAAATATTTGTATTTATTTAGCAAATAAGAAAGCCGACAGTTCTAGGAAATGCCCTTAACACTATCTGAATGGGCCTGTGAGCCGTAGAGGTATGGAAAGGGTATGGGAGGTGTTTCGGGCAAGAGTGGCTTTTATTTGATTCGAAATAATAGCAGCTAGTCTATTTTGAGGTTCGAGTGTGGTAGAGTAAACCAGCAATCTTCCAGCTGCTCTCCCCTATAGAATCCTAGTTGCTGGGCTAGTCAAATACGCAGTATTTAACTCTTGCAGTATTGGACTAGGTCAAGTCATAAAATAGGAAGTGCAACGCAATAAACACGTGGATTCGCGGCTAGACCGGCAAGTAGTTCGAGTGTTGGCGATTGGCAAACAAGCGCCGGAGCCAGACGCGATATATTATACTATATGCTATACTCTACGAACCCTGGGACCTATAAAAACCGAGCCATCAGGGGAACAAGCCACAGAAACTAATCACCATGCCTAAGGAAAGCAGCCACAAAATCCATCCAGCGCCAGCTTGGCTCACCACGGACTGCGTCCAGGATAAGCTGCGCTCCTTCTTCCAGAAAAAGTCTCTTCGTCTGGAGAAACTGAACAGCAGCCCTGCCATTGGCAAGGGAGAGAACTTTGGCAGCGTTCTGACTCGCATCAATGTCGAGTTTGCCACCAAGGAGGACTCGAAGCAGGCCGAGGAGAAGGAGTCCACCACCTTCCTAGTGAAGACGACTTTCGCCAACAAGGATCCGGCCGCAGACGTCTTGAAGCACTATGGTGTCTATACTCGTGAGATGGATATGTACGAGAAGGTGCTGCCCCAGATGACGGATCTTCTCAGGAATGAGCTTAAGGATTCAAGGAAATTCTTCGCTGGTACCATCAACGTGGATAGATCAAGGAACTCTATAATCTTTGAGGATTTGGCGCTGGAGCACTACAAGATGGCTTCTCGAAAAAAGAAACTCGACCTGGAGCACACCCATCTGATGCTGGAAAAGATGGCCAGTTTCCATGCGGCCGGGGCGGTGCTCGCCGAGCGCCAGCCCGGAATCTTCGAGCGGAACTACGACCGAGGATTCTTTAATCAGCATACCAGGGCCTACGGACCCATCATGACCAATTTGATGGAGGCCCTGTCCCGATCTCTTAACGATGACGAGGAGATGCGCGAGAAGTACCAGGCCAAGCTAGATCGGCTGGTGAAGCATCTGATGGACTATGGCGAGCGCACCACCTCCATTAATCCAGGGGACTTTTTGACCCTGGCGCATGGCGACCTATGGATTAACAACTTTATGTTCCAGTACGACGAAATGGGTCATCCCACCAACGCGGTCCTAATCGACTTCCAGTTCAGTGTCTGGAACTCCCCGGCCATTGATCTGCACTACTTCTTCTCCACCTCTGTGCAGGACAACCTCCGATTGGAGAATCAGCCGGAACTGGTACAGTTTTATTACTACAGGCTGGTGGAGGCCTTAAGGAAGCTCAAGTTCGCTGGTCATATTCCCAGCCTGTTTGAGTTCCAGCTACAGTTCCGCACAAAAGGTTTCTATGGTGAGTGACACATATTTTTAATTTTTATGTAGCTACAGATTGACAATTTATTTTAATTATTTCCAGCTGTTTTCTGTTCCTTGATCTTCGAGCCTGTGATGCAGTACGAAGGTGCCGAGGAGCCTTCTCTGGAGCAGTGCCTGTCCAATTCCGAGAGCGGAATCCGCTTTAAGGATTCGGTCTATGAATCAGAGGCTGTAAAAAGAAAACTGCGCATTACCCTTCCCTTCCTAGACCACCTCGGACTGCTCGATGAAATGTGATGTCCATAAGTTTTTATATATTCTAAGTAATTGTATGCAAGTATAAATAAAGTCTGTAGCTCAAGTGAATATATGGGTTGTTTCTTTTAAAACTTTACCATTTAGGGTTCTCAGTGATTTGCTGTTCAACTTGAAATAATCAAAATTGCATTGACAACAGTTGATTTTATTGAACCTTATCCTTTACCGTTTCAATTGATTAGAGCCATAACTGACCATTCAATGAAGACGGTGTTGTTCCCACCTGATAACTAGGTGTATCAGTTAATTGTTCAATTCAACGCCAAGTTGTTAATTTTTAAGCAAACACTACTAAGGTTCCAGCTGATACCAATTACAGGCCCTCACCCATTGTGAAATCAGAATAGAAGGCACAATACTCGTCGGGAAAGATAACACTTCGAAAAGTCGCGAAAATTGGGTAAAGCTGTAAAAAATAGAGCCCTCACACAGGGCCCTCACATATTTTCTGATAAGCACAAAAATAAACAATGAGTTTATATCTTAGAGCTATGTTTATATAGTTGGCATGACAGTTAATTTTTAGAAACACGTGCTAAAAAACCTTTTTTTGACGTTACTTTTCTGAATTTTAACTGAGTGAAAATTTAAAAAACCTCATTTCAAATCAATATATTGTATGTACATTACATAAATTACTAATAATACGCAGTATATAAAAATAAAAGGGATTGAAAACACTTTTTAAACTATTTTTGGTGTCTTTTTTATTTACAATTTCTTTAAAATATTCTAAAACAAGATAACAATTTGCGAGATCCAGCATCTGTCCTGTCAGTCGGTAACTTCCAGCAGGCCGCTTCGATCGAAACGTGGCAACAAGTATTTTAGATTCTCCCGTAGCGACTTGTTGTTGTACAACAGCTTTCGGAACCGTCGGCCCCGTTCATCCTCCTTCATCAGGGCATGGAAATCTGCATCAGTGGTCTCACCATTCGTCAATATAGCGGCGCAGGTCAATGAGGCAGTCACGGCTGTTAGAATAAAGGCGTGAAATGTTAGTTAAACATACTAACAAAGTACAACTAAAGGAACAAAGTTTTGTATATTTAATATTCTACTGCATACTTCCGAACCCGCAAATTAGTCCGTAGAACTTAAACCCTGATCCCAAAGCTATGCACTCACCAAAGAACTTTCCCTTCTCCAGCTGCAACACGAAGTCCCTCAGAGTGGGAGTGTAGCCTCCAAATTTAAGATCCTTGAGAGTCTCCACGAGTACCGTGTGGTAATACTGAATCAGGGCATCCTGCTGCTCGAAACGCACTTCCCTTTGCAGCGACGTATTGAAAAAGTAGTGCAGATCCACCGCCGGAGGGGACCAGCTGCAGAACTGGAAATCGATCAGTTTTAGGTCCAGGGGTTCCTTCTTCTCCCCGTACACTAGCATCATGTTGTTCACCCAGAAGTCACCGTGCACCAGGGTGTTGAACCCCTCCGGCTGGGGATCATAGACTCGGGTCGTATACTCCATTACTTTCTCCCGCAGAGCCCTCAGCTTCCGGGCATAGTTCTCACCTAGCTCTGGAGTTTCTGCAGCAAAATCAGCTGCCACACCGACCAAGTTCTCGAAGAAAGGGGCGAAGCCTTTGGTGTGGCGGTTAAAAATGCCATGATCCAGCTTGGTGAGAAGACCGGGCTGGCGTTCGTTCAGAGCGGCAGACGCTGCGTGCATCTTTGCCAACTTGCGCAGACTGAGCCTGGCGTGCTCCAAGTCGAGTCCTGCCAGGCGATCGGCCAGGACGTGCTTGGTAATAGCCAGGTCTTCGAAGATAATGGCGTCATGCTCGTAGTCCACGTGCAGTGTCTTGGCAAAGACTTGCTCCGGCTGGCGGGTTTCCTCAATAAGGGCACTCAGCTGGGGCAGGATCTTGTCGTACATGAGCATCTCGGTGGTGCTGACTTGGTAGCCGGAGAAAATCTCCGAAGCGAACGGATCGTTCTCGTAGGTGGTTTTCACAATGTAGTACCCCACTTCGGGTGTCTTGGCTCCGGCATTTAAATATAGAACCTTCACACGGGTCATTACACTTGCGTAGTTGTCGCCCTTGGCGGTTGCCGGTTTGATCTCCAGCTCCGTGATCCTCAGTCCAGGGTCCTTTTTCTGGACTCTCAAGATAGGTTCCAGGTAGGCCTCATCGAGCCAAACTGGCGCCGGATGGAAGTCTTTCGTGGAATCTACTTTACCCTGCTCCACCATGATGCGAGATGTGTTCCGGTTCTGTTTCTGGATGAATTTTCCCGGGGTCCGCTCAATTTATACCTCTGGCACCAGCGCAATCTCGGTGACGGTGACAGATCCACATTATGGTAGCCGTAAAGCAGTCCGACTCAGACAACTACGTAGTACCTACGTGGGGCTCCGCCGGAGAGTGGCGGGTATCTAAAGCCGGATAGATAAAGGAATTCAGCTCAGAGTTCTGGCGTTTAAGATAACAGGGGTTCTCGGATTACGTTTAATCAGCAAGATCGGGGACCGGTCCAGTAAATGGTAGGTGTGTCCATATATCAAGAGTGTATCAAGTGATGTAAGCGTGCCCGTCGTAAATCTCCCGCCTCTCGCTGACGTGGCTCTAAATGATCGCTCTCAGCGTCTCGCCTTTAAAAATTAATAAGCTTCTCCACCCACAAATCCATCTGTTCGTTTGCATAATAAACGAGGGACATTAATAGAACTCATTGTAGTTCACTTGTGGGCTTTGACAGCTTCTAGTGCAAAGTGCATTGTTCCATTTCACATGGATTCCTCACTTCGGAAAGTGCCAGAAGATGAAAATCTTCAAGCCCATCAAAGGCGTGACAACAATTGCAATGCCAGATAAAAGTTTATTTAAAATTTGCAAATATTTATCTCCTTCTTTATAAATATAATTAAAATTAGTAACTTCTAAGCATAGCATACATTTGGGCACATAATGGTTTTCAGAGACCTTAATTTCACAGATTCATAATAAGGAAGAAAACCAACTAAACCCGATTTTGCCTACTTTTGGGCCAATTCTCCAATGAAATGAAATTTTCGGTCAAGACATGGTTTTTTTAAAGACAGCCGTGTTTGCTCTCTTCTGTTAAAAAGGTTTTTCATCTGCCTTCTTCTGTTAAAAAAGGCTCCTGCTACGGCTGTTATTTAAGCTAATCTTTTACCTTAAACACCTTGAAGTCGATGTACGCTGTATATTTAAAGTTTATTTCCACAAAGATACCTTGTGCTGACAACAAAACATTTAATTGCATTAGGATCTAACTAACAAAATATGTACAATATGACTGTTAAGGCTACAGAGGATCGCGGGATCGTTCTCAACAGGCCTGGTCAACTTCCAATAAGCCCTTCTGGTCGAAGTACGGTACAAGGGCATGCAGGTTTTGTTGCACGATGGGGTTGTGGTACAAGCGGTTCTTGAATCGAATACCCCTTTCGTCGTCATTCATTAGGGCATTGAAACAGGCATCAGTAGGATCTTGGCTGATCATCACGGGTTGCACCACAACTGCCGAGTGCATGGCTGAAATCGGAAAACAAATATGTTGACAGGTTGGGATTCATGAACATAGGACACAAATACTAACCAAAGAATCGTTTCTGCTCCACTTGAAGCTTGAAACTATGCAGACTGGGAATAGGATTCTCTTGGTAGTCCAGCTTCTCCAGCGTTTCACTGAAGATACTGTGGTAGAACTGGAACAGGTTACTCTGCTGCTCCCGGCGCAAGGGCTCCTTGAGGGAGGTGTTGAAGAAATGGTGCAAATCGATGCAGGGTGATCCCCAGAAGGAGTACTGAAAGTCAATCAGCAGTACGTCCACGGGGCGGCCTGTTTCAGGGTCGTACTTGAACATTACGTTGTTGGTCCATACATCTCCATGGGCCAGGACATTCACCTGACCAGCTTGTGGGGCGAAGCACTCGCGACCGATGTCCATGTAGTGGGGCGCCAGGGCAAACAGTTTCTTGCTGTATTCCGCGAGCTTGGGCACCTGGCTCATCCACCTGGCAGCCGCCAGAAGGCCTCCCACAAAGTATCCTTTGTAAGCGTTTGTATAGCGGTTGAAGAAGCCCCGATCGAATCCTTCTAAACTGCCCTTTTGGCGCTCGTTCAAAACCGCTGAAGCGGCGTGGAACTTGGCCAACTTTCGCAGTATTAGGTGGGTGTGCTCTATGTTAAGTCGACGCACCCGATCCGCCATCACGTAGCCCTCCACCGACAAGTCCTCAAAAATAATTGCCATTCGCTCCCGATCCACATATATGGCAGTGGGAAAAATCCTCTCCGCATCGCCGATCTCGTCCAGAAGGTCCTTGATTTTGGGAAGCACTTCCTGGTAGATGGTCATTTCTCGATTGTAAATGTCGTAGGGAGCCATTAGTTCCTGGGTCAGCTCATCGTCATCGATTTCCGTCTTAACAATGAGGTTTATAAGCTGCTCGGTCTTGTTTCGATTGGAAAGCGCAAAGGTCACTCGGGCCCGGGTCAGCACTCCTCCATAGTTTTCCCCGGGTCCCAGAGCAGGATTTATTTCCAGGTTGGCTATCGCCAGCCCATCATCCTGGAAGTGGCAGCGCAGGGCGTGCTCGATATAAGCGTGGGTGAGCCACTCGGGAGCTGCAGCCATATTCCGAAATTTTACTTGAATTTTTCTAAGCGAATAATACTTTCGCTCTATTTGCACGGTTGCTTTTATACTAATCTTGGTTAAGTAAGCGTTTAAAAAGGCAGTGTGGATGCACTTGGAGAAAATGATGTGAGTGCAACGAATCGTGTGGAATTTTCATGGAAAATAGACGATGCAGAATCGCATGCTTTCAAACTAAGTCTTGATAATGAGGTCGGAAATGAACATTTTTCAAAAAATAATATCGGGTTGTTTTAGTTTTAATCATGTTGCATCATTTTTGATCATATTTTTTCCCGTGTAGATGCAATTGCAGGTATCTTTTGTTCCTATCTAGACCTCGAATGACGCCTTTAACTTTTATATCCGGGCAAACGTTTTGAGAGATAGCACTCTCCAACTATTTGCCCGCGGATTAGCTGAGCTTCATTTGGCAACAGGTCGAAAAAGAGGGTAACGTGTGCCAAGCAGCGAGTAGATATGTACAGAGATTTTGAAGATTTATAAATATTATTTAAATATAAGCGAAGTGAATGGCAAATTAATAGGAAGGAAATACTAGCTTCTGGGAGGTGACTCTAGGAGGCTGCTTAAAATTTGTTGCGACTTATCACGCGGCACCTCATCCACTGCCATAATTTTAATGATTGACAGCGCTCGTCGTAGTCTAACAATTGAGGCTTCTGCTCATTTATCATTGCCCCAATGAAGAGCACTTTATCTCATAGCGTCAGGATTGCATTGTTACCCAGTTACTTTTCCCTGGACTGTTTGCCCAGACTTCCTTAGTAACTCTTTCAATATTTGCCTAGGCTGTAAACCATTGAGACATTTCTTTTTGACAATGTTTGCCTTAAAAGTTGCAGATTTACAATATAAATTATTTGGGGCTTACACTACATTTTGCTAATTTGTAATTAGTAACAACTATAATATTGGATCAGACTAGAGGTGTCCATCTCTGGTGTGGAAATATTTTATTTGTAAAGAGCTTCTAAGCCCTTTTTCTTTACAGGACCTTATCAATTATTTGATTAACACCATTTTAGTAATATTTTTAGGAGTACTATACACACATGCTAGCTTTAAAAATCAGCTGTTTTGTTAATGGGAAACTTTTACTTTTTTGTTTAAGGACCTATAAAATGACAATGAAGTTTAAACCATTGAGAAAATAGTTTAAATACTCATATTTACCTAGACAAAGTAAACTAATTTTATCAGCTAATACCGGCCAATGTTTAGTGGTTAAATACAATAAAAAATACAAGGGAGCAGTTTAATTCTGTATTGCTTTGTAATGAGAAATATCAGTTTTTTCTTATATTTAAGTTATTTTTGATAAGTTCTTAGAAAAAAATTTTAAAATACAGTAGAGAGGTACAATATAGCTTAATAATGTATGGTATTTTTAAAATTTGTTCTTATGTATGTATATTTTCAAAATGTTCAAAATAATTTTCAGACTTTTTGAAGAAAAAAAGTTCTAAATGAATATAATTTAAAAAACAACTCCGAACTTATCACTCAAAAACAGTATATTTTTCGTATATCCCTCAGATTTTTCGCAGCGTTTGACGTTAGCAGCCGTTCTGACATATCACACCCCGTAGGGATGATTTAGCTGTGAACCCATTTAAGAGCCCGTGTGTACTGAATGTATAATTACTCAAAAAAATTGAAAAATAAACACTTGTGCAGCCCTAAACCCACAACAAGTGCTATATAGATTAATGAGGGCTGGTGGCTTTCGACAAACTCAAACAAAACGCAACTTAGGCGGTAGCCTCTAGAGAGGTAAAGATTTCGGGGGGCCTCTTAGAACGAGAGGCCCATAAAGAGGGGGGTAATCTGAGGCTTCTTCCGCCGTATTTGCATTTTCAGCACTCGTTCACAGTTGTAGTATCTGCGATTTTATGGTAATATAAATCACTTTCTCAGATGGGAACTGTTTGGCTTGCCCAGCAGTTCGCATAAAAGCGGCAGCCTCTCGCATTTCGAGCACAATTGCGGTTGAAAAGTCTTCCAGATCAGTTTTCTCACCATGTCGGTTTCAGATCTAATCAGTGCCTTTGATGCTATTCCCAAGATCCAAGCCGTGACTCCCGATGTCCCTGCTTCGGTTATCCTGGATGCCCCCGAGTGGCTCACAGAAGGTTATCTGCAGAATACCTTACGAAAGTACTACAGCGATCAGCGGCTTAGGATCGACTGGGTGAAGGTGAATCCAGCCCTGGGCAAGGGTGAAAACTACGGCGGTGTCCTGACGCGGGTCAAAGCTCAGTTCACCAGGAGCGATGGAACTTCCCAACTGGGCCACTATATCGTAAAATCCACCTTTGAGGGAGACGAATTCGCCCAGAACACTATGGAGCCGTACGACATCTTCAACCGGGAAATGGAAATCTATGAGAAGGTCCTTCCCAAGCAAAAGGCTCTTCTTCTGGAGATCGGTGACACCGAGCAGATCTTCGCCGAAACCATGGCTGTAGATATGCCGAACTCGGCCCTGATATTCGAAGATCTGAATGCTAGGGGTTTCGTGATGCCCGATCGCCTCGCTGGGCTCAACCTTAAACTGGCTCGCATAGTGCTCCGTAAAATGGCAAAAATGCACGCTACTTCGGCGGTCCTCAACCAAAGAGAGAACCATTGCCTGGAGACCTACGATCGGGGCTTCTTCAATCGCTACACAGAAAACTACGCTCCAGCCTTCGTGGGAATGTTTGAGGCTGCCACTCGGCGGGTGGCCCAGTGGCCTGGATTTGAGGCTACTGCTGAAAAGATGAAGTCCCTTGTGCCCATGTACATGGAGCTTGGTAAACGGATCTTTGACATCAGCCCAGGCCATATTAGTGTCCTGGCCCACGGCGATCTCTGGACCAACAACGTCTTGGTCAAATACGACAAGGACTCAGGGGAGCCAGAAGATGTGATTATTATTGATTTCCAGTACGTCGCCTGGGGATCTCCCGCCATCGACCTCTTTTACTTTATGAACTCCTCCTTGGAGTTCGAGCTCCATCGGGATCAGCAGGAGCAGTTGATAGCGTTCTACTTCGGAATATTTTCGGACACCTTGAGGAGGCTGCAGTATCAGGAGACCATTCCCAGCTTGCACCAGTTCCATCAGCAGCTCCACCAAAAAAAGTTCTATGGTTAGTTTCTGGCTTTTATAAGTGTATCTATTTCGAGATTAACATTTAAATGTTTCCTTTTTGCAGCGGCTCACGTTTCTATGTCCGTGTTTGGAATTCATCGAAATGTGGAAACCGAAAACGCAGATTTTAATGCTCTGATGGAGACCAATCAGCGAGCAATTAACTTCAAGAATGCCTGCTACCAGAATCCGATTACTTCAAGGGTCCTGCGGGAGCTCCTTCCTGTATATGAGGCCGAGGGCTTGCTGGACGCCGATCAGTAATTCCTTATCAAAAATATTTATGTAGCACAATTATAGTCAGAAGTATAATAGCCCCTTAGTTAATTCTTATTAGATTAAGTATGTTCATGTATTCACACCTGTATAATCCATTTAAAATTCTCACTTTTCTCTGAATATAGTGATTATAATAATCAGTTTAAAAGAGTTTCCTTATTAATGTCACTAATCCTTATCAAATATATTTCCATCACGAAGTCATAAGCATGAGTTTTATATAATATTGCATCCTTGTATTGCCTATTTGTACATTTCTACAATAAATAAATATGTATATTATACAAATGATCACTGTAAACTGTTTTGTGGACGATAGAAATTAGTGATATAACTTTCATTGGAGTGTGGAGTGGTAAAAATAAAAACAACTTATCGAGTGAGAGGGAAAAACTTTAGTAATGCAATTGACTCTACAAGTGTCTTGATAAAGCTACTACTCAATATTATTGTCAATATTATTATCTAAAGTATGAATTGTGAGTATTTCTAATAATAAAATCGGGGTATTCCAAATGTAGTTGAAATTTTTAAAACAGTTTTCCGCTTTGGAATTAAATTTTATTTGGTTCTTAAAAGATTTCTTTGTTGGATAACAATTACAGTTTTGAGCTAGTCTGTAATTTTATTGATTTAAATTTTTTAAAAATATGTGGTGCAGCTTTGTCCAGACAAAGCACTTCTCAAAGCTCGACGTTTTCGTATAAAATGATTGCAACCCTTGATCAACGTGCTTACTATGAAATCAGCTAGCAATTGGGATACTCGAAGCACGTTAAATATAATTCTTTATCGCCGTAAGAATGTCTGAAAAAGTAGACCAAACGCAATTCAATGAGGACGAGCTGGAGGCTCCGTCCTGGCTGAATGGACAGTTCCTCGGCGGAATCCTGGCGGCGTATGAAAATTGCTCGGAGCTGAAGGTGACAGGTCTGAAAATTACTCCAGCCACAGCCCAGGGAGATCATTACGCTAGCGTGATGTTCCGGGCCACCGCGGAGTACTCCACCTCTAAGGGTAAGTTCTCAAAGCCCCTGATCATCAAGACGATGCCTGAGCAGGAGGGCCACAAAAAGGACATGCTGGCCGAGTCCCACCTTTTTGAGACTGAGATCGGCATGTACTGCCAGGTCCTGCCGGAATTCGAGAGGATCATGGTGGAGGCGGGGGACACTACTAAGCTGTTCGCCCCCTGCCTCTATCACAGCCTGGAACCGCGGCAAGTTATGATTTTTGAGGACTTGGTGTCGCTGGGATATTCCGTCGTTCGAGATCGGCCCGTAAGCCAGGAGGAGCTCAAAGCCGTATTCTCCAAGCTGGCAAAGTGGCATGCAGTGAGCATGAAACTAATAATGGAGGTAGATGACGCAATCCTTGAAGATTGTCCAACAGATAACTTGATTTTTTCACGCAGCAACCTGATTTCCTAAAGGAGTACAAATACGGCCTGTTCGACTTGCCCCACTTCGTGTCGGATCCCATGATTACCTCTGGCATTGATAATTTTATCGACATGTTGGACAAACTTCCTAATTTGAAAAAGTACAGGCTGCACTTTGAGAAGATAAAGGAAAACTATCTCGAGCGTATGCAATGTGAATTGCAGGAATATCACCAGAATAGACGATCTGATGCCTACTACGTTCTTTGTCACGGTGACTTTCATTTGCGGAATATGATGTTCAAGAACGACCAGAAAACGGGCGCTTTGGAAGACGTCATGTTGGTGGACTTTCAGATCAGCAACCTGAGTCCCATTTCGACAGACCTCATTTACTCAATCTACATGCTGATGGAGCCGGAGCAGCGCCGGGAAATGGGCAAGGAATTGATTAATTACTACTTCTCCGTTCTGCTGGCCACTCTTCAGAAAATAGGGTACAAAGGTGAGATGCCCACGCAGGCCAAGCTCTGGGAGCAGATACACCGGAACAAGTACTATGGTGAGTTTGGAAAAGAAAGCTCTAGGCACAATAATAATCTCTTGTACATTTGCAGACTTCTTTTTGATCAGCACCTTTCTCTCCTTAATTTTGGCCGTCAAGTCAAACAGTTTCAAAATGAATGAGCTCATCCAGGATCCCGAAACGCGGAAAAAGGCCTACTTCATGGACACTTATGTCAGGGATGTGGAAAAGCTGCTGCCCAAGTTCGAAAAGCTGGGCTATTTTAAGGGCTTGTGAGTGATGGTCATGGGGCCATGTTGTGAGATATGGATCTGTAATTGTTACTTAAATGAAGTGCTTGATTAAAAGTGTAAAATTAAAAAATCTACCTGATTGATAAGAATGTTAGTCACGTTAACCACAAAAGCTATTGAAGGAATAAACAATATGAATGTATATACAAGTTTTCATAAAGCAGTTATTTGTATTTATTTGTATTCAGCTCTAGATTCTCATTAGAATCCAGTTACATAATTCCTTATATGAATGGCTGATGTAACAGATATTTATTTAAATAATGATTTGAAATTTTTTGGGTAGAAAGCTTAACGCTTTAAAGAAACTAATGAAATACGTTAACGATGAGGATACGTATACTAATTAAAAGCTTAACTAAACTTTGGAAAAGCTCGGAATTTTGTATTTAAAGATCGTTGTGGCAACAGACACCCGCACTAGCAGTTCAGATTTTAACTGAACAGTAACCACCTGAAGGTATAGGAATAAAAAATGTCTGAAAGTCAAGACCTCGATCAGTTCAACGCCGATGAACTACAGCCTCCGAGTTGGCTTAACGCCGAATTTATTGGTGATATTCTACGGCAGTACGAGAAGTCTCCGGAACTTAAAGTGACCGAGTTGAAAATCTCACCTGCGACTGCCCAAGGCGATCACTATGCAAGCATTATGTTCCGGACCCTAGTCGAGTACTCAAGCTCCAAGGGGAAGCACTCGAAACCACTCATTGTGAAGACAATGCCGGAGCAGGAAGGTCACAAAAAGGACATGTTGAGTGATTCTCACATGTTTGCCACTGAAATAGGAATGTACTGCCATGTTCTGCCGGAATTCGAAAGGGTTCTTCGGGAAGCAGGCGATAATGCCAAGCTCAACGCAGTCTGTATCTATCACAGCTTAGAGCCGCGGGAGGTAATGATTTTCGAGGATCTGGTTCCGCAAGGATACTCGGTTATCCGGAATCGTCCTGTGAATGAGGCCGAATTAAAACTAGTCTTTGAGAAGCTGGCAAAATGGCATGCAGTAAGCATAAAGCTTTTAAATGAAGTAGGTTCCAAAATATGACTCTTGTTGGAAAAAGAAATTTTTCTAATTAAATTATTTTATTCAGCGCCCCGACTTCCTAAAGGAGTTTAAGTATGGAGTCTTCGACTTGCCAACCTTCGATAGTGATCCCTTCATAACCACCGGAATGGCAAGCTTTATTGAAATGTTGGACGCGACTCCCGATCTTAAAGAGTATAAGCCACATTTCGAAAAGGTCTTGGATTATTATCTAAAGAAAACTGAAGAGGAATTAAAGGAATACTCTACAAATAGGCAAAGCGATGCTTACTATGTCCTTTGCCATGGCGACTTTCACCTGCGCAATATGATGTTCAAGGACACTGGCACTTTGAAGGATGTCATGCTCGTGGACTTCCAGTTCTGCAATTTGACACCCATTTTTGTTGACCTTACCTACTCTATATACATGCTAATGGAACCCGAACAGCGTGCGTCCTTGGGCCACGATTTGATTAACTATTACTTGACTAATTTGGTAGACACTCTCCAGAAGATCGGTTTCCGAGGTCAGATGCCGACCCAAGACAAGCTTTGGCGGGAGATTCATAGGGGAAAGTACTATCGTAAGTTGGGAAACCCTTTTTCTCGAGGCTTGGCCCTTTATAAATCCTTTATGTTTTCAGATTTCTTCATGATAAGTACTTTACTCCCATTGATGGTGGCCGTTAAATCAAACAGCCTAAAAATGCATGACCTACTCCAAGATGCTGATATTCGAAAGAAGTCATATCAATTGGACCTATATGTGAATGATGTCAGAAGGATTCTAGCAAAATATGAAGAACTGGGGTATTTTAATGATTTATAGAAAGATAAAATTGTATTTTGATCAATAAAATATGTTTATTTTCTGTAATGTAATTTAAATGCAAAAATTAATGGAGTTTGATCTGGATGTTGGGAATAATTTATATCTATTTGTAATAAAAAATAGACACAGATCCTATTGGCTTTGAAAAAGGGGTTCGAAAGAAGTAATTTATAAGTAAGAAAGCAATGACTCGCTCAATAAAAAGCTTTCTCCCATACGAGTTTTAAACTAAAAACACCGTGGTCATTTTGAATTGCAGAAATGGCTGAAACTTAAGATAGTCCTTCTTACTAAAATGCTTATTTTCAGCATGACTGGCTTATTAAATATCTATCTAATCTAAAAGAAAGCTTATAAACAATTTATTTGTAGCTTTATTTGAGAGCTTTGTTGATTCCACAAACAAAAATAATATTATGCAGTCTATATTTCCATTTCCTTTCATTGACAAACTAAGATAAAATGTTCTTATGTGAATTATATCATTATTATTAATATTAATATTACAACACAAGTATCTATTGAGCTGATTGACCGAACTCTTGATAAAATGTATTTCGATGATGGTCGAAAAATTTCATCGTATAAAGCTCAGAAAGACTTTCGGAAAGCTTATTTGTAAAGTGCTTATATTGCCCCTCTCCCAGGCGATTTTACCATAACCAGATCGAAACCAGCAGTAACAACATAAAGATTTCGAATCTCTAAAAATGTCAGAAAACGCAGGTGCGGAGCAGTTTAATGAAGATGAGTTGGTGGCGCCAAGTTGGCTTAACACCGAGTTCATAGAAGGGGTCTTGAGGTCGCATGAAAAAGCCCCGGAACTGAAAGTAACCGATCTAAAAATCACCCCAGCGAGTGCCCAAGGCGATCACTATGCCAGCGTGATGTTCCGGACTACGGCGGAGTATACCACCATGAAGGGAAAGTTCACCAAACCCCTGATTCTGAAGACTATGCCCCATGAGGAGGGTCATAAGAAAGATATGCTGAGTAATTCACATTTGTTTTCGACGGAGATCGGGATGTACTCCAAGGTTCTTCCGGAGTTTGAGAGAATTCTGCGAGAAGCGGGCGATAGTACAAAGTTGTATGTGCCTTGTGTGTATCACAGCATGGAGCCAAGGCAAGTGCTGATATTCGAGGATCTTGTGCCGCAAGGATATGCCGTCATTCGGGATCGTCCGGTGACACCAGAGGAACAAAAAGCCGTATTCACAAAGTTGGCCAAGTGGCATGCTGTTAGCATGAAGGTTATCAATGAGGTAAGCTTTTGTTTGTTATCTGAGTGCCAATACTAAGCAAATAACTATACAATTACAGCAACCGGATTTTCTCAACGACTTCCAATACGGCCTGATCGAGATGCCCACCGTGATGAACGATCCTATGGTGACCACAGGAATGGCAAACTTTGTCGAAATGTTATCTGTAGATCCTGAGCTTACAAAGTACAAGGCTTATTTTAGTAAAATGCAGGACGTATACTTGTCCCGGATGGCTGAAGTGATGCAGGAGTTCCGCAAGAATCGGCAGCCTGATGGTCACTACGTTCTCAGCCATGGAGACTTCCACCTCCGGAATATGATGTTCAGGAGCAATAAGAACTCGGGAGCCTTCGAGGATGTCATGTTTGTGGACTTTCAGATCTCCAATGTGTGCCCGTCATCTGTCGACCTGATATACTCAATATACATGTTGCTGGAGCCGGAGCAGCGTTGCGAACTTGGAAAGGATGTGATAAATTATTATTTCTCCGTTCTGGTGGATACGTTGAAGAAAGTTGGCTATAAGGGGGTGTTTCCTACGCAGGACGGTCTATGGAAAGAAATTCATCGCCATAAATACTACGGTTAGTGCTTAACTTAAGGTTGTTTAGACCTAATTTTACGTTATTTTCTTTTAGACTTTTTCCTGATGTCCACTTTTATGCCTATGATCTTAGCCATCAAGGCAAATGCTTTCAAGATGGCCGACCTTATCCAGAACAACGACATTAGGAAGAAAGTATATTTCCTAGACGGTTACCAGGAAGAACTCAAAAAGCTTTTACCGAAATTCGAGGAGCTGGGTTACTTTAAAACTATTTAAGCAAAAATTTAGTTGTTTTTTAATTAGTTTAAGAACTTTTAAAATACATTGTTTAGAAAAAATATATCTCCTTGTTTTAAATTGAAGTTTCTTTTTTAAGTGTGAACATATTAAGTGCTTTATATTTTACTAGTGTTGGAAAAAAAAAATGTTAAATGTTAAAAGTAAAAAAATCCAAGAAACCCGATAGCTCAAACTCGTTTACTGTACGTTGCAGGAAGGCCCGGTACTTCAGATTCTCTACGTTCTCCCTGCGGAATTGATCACCACTTTTAGTACGAGAGTTCATATCCTCGAGGTTCTCCAATAACCGGCGTCCTCCTGGAAAATCCCTGTCGGGATTCCTGGAGATCGGCGCCTCGTCGAAAAACTCCAGCACTGGGGGATTTTGACGGTGCGGCGCGGCGATGACGGTGCTGCAGGCATGCCAGCTTGGATAGAAAATAGACTACAGAATATTATTGTGGTTTATGAATTCATTTTTGTTTATGAAATCAACGAAGCCCTCAAAAAAAGCTTATAAAAATATTTTTTTGCAGCTTTATTTGAGAGCTTTTTTAATTTCATAAAAAAAAATAATGTTCTGCTGTCTGTGCGGAAGCGCGGAACTAAAAATTATCTAGTTGTAATATTACAGGGCTGATTCTTGACTGAACTTTTGATAAAAACTATTTCAATGATAGTTGAAATAAGTCATTTTATCAAGCTCAGAAACAATTTCGAAAAGCTTATTTTTAAAGTGCTTATATTGCCCCTCTCGAAGGCGGTTTTAACATAGCCAGATCAAAACCAGCAGTAGCAACATATACACATTGAACAACATATACATTTCGAATCTCTAAAAAATGTCAGAAAACGAAGGTGCAGAGCATTTTTATGAAGATGAGTTGGTGGCGCCAAGTTGGCTGAACACCGAGTTCATAGAAGGGGTCTTAAGATCGCATGAAAAAGCCCCGGAACTGGAAGTAACCGATCTTAAAATCACTCCTGGAAGTACCAAAGGCGATCACTACGCCAGCGTGATGTTCCGGACTACGGCGGAGTATACCACCATGAAGGGAAAATTCACCAAGCCTCTCATCCTGAAGACTGTTCCCGACCAGGAGGGACATAAGAAGGACATGCTGAGTAATTCACATTTGTTTGCGACAGAGATCGGGATGTACTCCAAGGTTCTTCCGGAGTTTGAGAAGATTCTCCGAGAAGCGGGTGATAGTACCAAGTTGTTTGTACCATGTGTGTATCACAGCATGGAGCCAAGGCCAGTGCTGATATTCGAGGATCTTGTGCCGCAAGGATATGCCGTCATTCGGGATCGTCCAATGACACCAGAGGAACAAACAGCCATATTCACAAAGTTGGCCAAGTGGCATGCTGTTAGCATGAAGGTTATTAATGAGGTAAGAATTTTTTTATTATCTGAGCGCCAATAGAAAATACCTTTATAATTACAGCAACCAGATTTTCTAAGAGACTTCAAATACAGCCTTTTTGATATGCCCAACTTCATGACCGGTGATTTGGTGATCACAGGAATGGAAAACTTTGTCGAAATGTTATCTGTAGAACCTGAGCTCACAAAGTACACGACATATTTTAGTAAAATCCAGGACACCTACCTGTCCCAGATGCTTGAAGAGGTGAACGAGTTCCGCAATAACTGGCAGCCTGATGGCCACTACGTTCTCTGCCATGGAGACTTCCACCACCGGAATATGATGTTCAGACACAATAAGAACTCGGGGGCTGTCGAGGATGTCATGTTTGTGGACTTCCAGGTCTGCACTGTAAGTCCGTCTTCAGTCGACCTTTTATGCGCCGTATACAGGCTGCTGGAGCCGGAACGACGTTGCGAACTTGGAAAGGATGAGATAAACTTATATTTCTCCGTTCTGGAGGATACGTTGAAGAAAGTTGACTATAAGGGGGAGTTTCTGACGCAGGCTGGTCTATGGCAGGGAATACATCGCCATAAAAACTATGGTTAGTGCCTAACTTAAGGTTGATTCACTAAATTGAATTGGCTAATTTGACTTTATTTTCTTTCAGACTATTTCATGATGTCCACTTTTCTGCCTATGATCTTAGCGGAAAAGTCGAATGCTTTTAAGATGGACGACCTCGTCAAGAGCAACGATTTTCGGAAGAAAGCATTTTTCCTAGACGTTTACCAGAAAGAAATCAAAAAGCTTTTACCGAAATTCGAGGAGCTTGGTTACTTTGACGATATTTAAGTACAAAATATAGTTTTTTAAAATTTAGTTTAAGAATATTGGATATACATTGCTAAGAAAAAATATCTTCCGTTTTTATACCCTTGCAGAGGGTATTATAATTTTGGTCAAAAGTGTGCAACGCAGTGAAGGAGACATCTCCGACCCTATAAAGTATATATATTCTTGATCAGGATCACCTCCTGAGTCGATATGAGCATGTCCGTCTGTCCGTCTGTCCGTCTGTCCGTTTCTACGCAAACTAGTCTCTCAGTTTTAAAGCTATCGAGTTGAAACTTTGCACACACCCTTCTTTCCTTTGCAGGCAGTATATAAGTCGGAACGGCCGGGATCGGTCGACTATATCCTATAGCTGCCATATAACTGATTGATCGGAAATGCCATAACTTTGGTGTTTTTTAAGTTAGAGGGTTGGGACTTTCCACACATGTTATATTTGACCAAAATATCTTGTGTGCAAAATTTCATAAGGATCGGCCGACTATATCCTATAGCTGTCATAGAACGATCGAAATTGGCATAACTTTGGTGTTTTTTAAGTTAGAAAGATGGGATTTGGTACAGATTATTCTTTTGGCAAAATAATTCGATATGCCAAATTTCATAAGGATCGGCCGACTATATACGATCCGCTATATATCTAATAATATAAGATGCGTGGCGCCACCTAGCGGACTGCGACTGAACTGCAAGGGTATATCAACTTCGGCTCCGCCCGAAGTTAGCTTTCCTTTCTTGTTTTAAATTGAACTTTCTTTTATTTTAAGTGTAAAAATTTTTGGTGATTTATATTTAGCTTGTGATGGAAAACACTCATGGAGTCTAGCTTACTCTATTTTGGAAGCCCGAATACTTTTGATCGCTTTAAAAAAAATTTTAAAAGTCTAAAAATCCAAGAAACCCGATAGCTCAAACTCCTTCACTGTTCGTTGCAGGAAGGCCCGGTACTTGGGATTCTCCACGTTTTCCCTGCGGAATTGATCACCACTTTCTGTGCGAGAGTTCAGATCCTCGAGGTTCTCGAAACCGGCGCCCTCGCGGAAAATCAGGGGCGTCAAGCAAGTGGCTCCAATGACACCTGGAACAAGGACTCTTTTAATTGAAAATTTCTGAAGGCTTTCGCGGCTAACTCACCCATTAGACTGGTGTTGATAAGGTCTATGTGTATCTCCTTAAGGCTTGGAATGTGTCCCTGGTAGTTCAGCTTCTCCAAAGTTTCCTGGAGCACGCGTTGATATTCTCGGACAACGAATTTGTAGTGGACTTTCCGTACACATTCATTCATCGAACCGAAGAGGAAATAGTTTAGGTCTATGGCCGGGGATCCCACATAAGCCAATTGGTAGTCCAACTGAAAATATTAATCATTTAAATTTCAGCTCAGGACACTTTCTAATTGGGTATAACTTACCGTAATAACGTCGTCTGGTTCCTTGGTCTCATTGTTGATGTGGAACATCAGGTTGTTGATCCACAAATCTGTCACATTAAACACCCGAAAGCCCGTACTGGTCGACTCAAACATGCTTATGGCATTCTGGAGCACGTTCTCGGCCAGCTTAAACATTTTTTCGGTGATCTCCTCGTAGCCTTTCCAGTGGGCCAATTCCTCGGCCACGCAGCGGATGTTTACGGGGAAGAAGGTGAGGAAGTCGCGACGGTCGGGGTTCCTGGAGATTGGCGCCTCGTCGAAAAACTCCAGCACTTGGGGATTTTGCGCGGCGATGACGGCGCTGCAGGCATGCAGCTTGGCCACCTTGGTGATGGTGGGCAGCACGTAGTCCAGGTTGAGGAGGCGACCACGCTCAAAGTTCTCGAAGCCGGACTGCTGCATATCCTCGAGAATCAGAAAGGGTTCGGGTGTTTCGGTGGTGTAGTAACAGGCAGGCGCAATCTTTGTTGAATCCCCAATCGACTGAAGCAGCTCCTGGACCCTGGGCAGCACCTCCTTGTAGGCCAGGATCTCACGCTTGAAAAGCTTACTCCGCTGAGCTACTGCCCCGGTTTGTCCTTTGGGATGGTCCTTTACAATCACCGAGAACTTGCTCTTGGCCGCCGAGCCCCTCTGCAAATTGAAACTGGCCCGGTGCATTTCGCTGGCGAATCCCACAGCCTGGTCGCCCACTTGGGCTGACTTCACTATCAGCTCCGTCACCGCCAGCTGCTCCTCCTTGAAGTGCTCCTTGAGCACGTCCTGTAGGAAGTCGGCGGTGAGCCACTCCGGCGCCTGGTAGTTCTTCTTGCCAGTTCCCATAGCGAGTTTTGTATTAGATTTTCAAGTCACCTGACTGGAATAAAATGAACCGAAAACAGAACAGCTGAGAGTTGCAACCGGCGGGGCTTTCGAATGGGGAATGTGGGACCGAGCATGTGACGACCCCCATTTGGGAGCAGGTTTGCTCTTATCCAACGGAAAGCTCTCTCTGTTGTCGGCTTTTCAACGGCTTATCAACTGGCCTACCAACAACAAGTATGGGTAACTTGGGGCTAAGCATGTGACGGCCGCCAAGAGGGAGCAGCTTTGCTCTCATCAAACGGAAAGCTCTCTCTGTTGTTGGTTTTCTAAGGCTTATCAACTGGCAATCCAACAACAAATACGGTGTTAAGTAAATGTGTGAAGTGCTGTGGGTGCTGAATGAGAACATCATGGAACCCGTTCATGAGGAACGCATTTCGTGGAAGTACCATTCGGGACCCTGATATTAATATCGTCGTTACAGCTGATACTCTACGATTCAACAGTGAAAATAGTGAATTGTAATGTACGATATATAATTGCATTGTTTTTATTAAAATGGTAAACAAAATCCATTTTCTTACAGCCAAGAACTGAAATAATGGATAAGAATAGAGTAAAAAATTGCTTCTTTGTTCGCTTGTGTGTTTGAACTTCCATTGTTCGTGGAAAATAAGCACATGGCGGCTATCTTGGAAAATATTGGAAAACGTGGGTAAGTGAATTGGAAAGTTTTGATTTTCTACTACTATATACTATATATGTATATATAAATGTAACAGTACAGTAAGAAAGCAGCAAGGAAGTAGTATCTGGCAGTTGTACGATCTGTTCACTGTACTATGAACTGAGATAAATAAAACGTGAGCTGAACTGAAGCACCTGTTACGATAAGCCGCAACCTTGAGGCGGACGACTATTGATTAAATTTGATTTAATAATTAACACCTCGAACTAACTGAACAGATCAATTGAGAGTGTAATTATAATAATTTTGGGTCGATTTTGTTTTGGGCAAGCAAGAGTATTTTCCAGATGCGATTAAAACCGCATTCAACCGAGCCTAAAATAAAACAAACGTCATTTCATTGTCTTGTTTTCTTGCAAAAATATTAAACAGACTTTGTCGCAGCTAAACAAAAGATAAATCTTTCAGATAGTCAAAGCGAGGGCATGACACCTTCGCATGAGATACAGTCGGGAAAAGATACGGCTCTGTTCCGATTTTCGGTTCCGTGGGGTTTTTCGAAACAAATATGAAAATCAGCTCGAACCGTAGAAGGACTAAAAGTCTAGTATGCCCCGCCTGTAGAGAAAGGGCAATATACTGAGAACTGCTCGGACATAGAGGGGGTTCGTGTAGACCTTGGCCCGGAAGCGGTCTCCCTCTTCTCCGGGCTGTGTGAGTTTCACCAGACTGGCCTCGGTATCCACGGGAAGAAGGATGAACACCAGGTGTGTAAAGGTTGTGAAGTAACCTGCGGATTAAATATGCTTGGTATAGTAAATTTACTATTTTCCTTCGGAGATACCTACCCCAAAACCCGTACTTGATCATGCTCATGTGTAGATCCCTCAGCAGTGGCAGTCGCTCGCTAAAGTTGAGAGTCTTTAAGCACCTTACCAGGTGGGTGTGGTATATTCTGATGAAGGAGTCGAAGCATTCGATGCGAATGCTATGCTTTGCGGAGCAAATGATAAGCTCCCAAAGGTCCTGCGCCGGACTGCCCCACTTGCACAGTTGGAAGTCCACGAAACGCAGCTGGTTTATCTCGCCAGATTGGGTATAGCTTAGCATTATGTTGCTGGACCAGAAGTCGCCGTGGTTAAGGACCTTGAACTCCTGGGGATTGTTGTTGAAACAGCGGGCGTAGGACTGCACAAACTGATCAGCTGTGGGCTGTGAACGGAGACACAATGAGTTTATAATTATATACTTTTTAGAGCACTTACTATGCGATTCACGTATTGCTCATGATCGGCCAGACCCCAGCTGGCCATAGCGGCTTTATAGCTCTGAACCCGAGCCTGATAGGACTTGGATTTGTTGTAGTTGGCGGGCAGGTAGATGCGCTGAAAGTCCTCTGGAAAGGGACCGTGCTTCTGGCGCCACACGGCACTGGCTGCATGAAACTCTGCTAATTTCTCCAGGACCCTTTCCATTTGCTCCATATCGAAGCCCTTGAGACGGCTGATATTCTTGTATTTTTTTGTTCGCAAATCCTCTTGCACCAGACAGATGCGTCCTTTAAGATCCTCCGACCACACGCACTTGGGTGCGAACTTCACGGACAGGCCCATTTTCTCGTAGAGCTCCTCCAGCTGGGGTATGATCGTGTCATACATCATCTTCTCCTTGGGGAAAATATTCAGGGTATTCACAAAACCGCCATTGCCATGGACGTCGTTCAGCATGGTCTTAACAATGTAGGATCGTTGCTGCGAGAATCCGTCTAAAATAATCAAGATTGTTAAAATTTGTCGAGGTTTAAAAGGTTTGGCCCTAACCAACTATAGCCAGATATGGCGCAGATTATTACAACTTGGAGATATTCAATTGTCTTGTGTCTAAGACTGTGGCAAAGATTCTTTATGAATTACAATACGAAATGAAAACGAAGTGAAAAATGTTCACTTCATATCTACATAAATACTATGTATATTGGAATGCTCTGGGAACAGACGAATTAATGCCTAACGTGCTGTCCGGTCAACTATTCAATACCTATTCAAATAACCTTTAGAACAGAACAGCCTTTGCTTTCCATCTATTAAATTCTAAAGGTCTTATATACAGAATTCGGAATACTGAGAATTCAAAGGTGCTATCTTAATTGCTATTTAAATAATACGCCCTCCTCACCTTTCAGTTCGATGTCAATGACGACGCGCATTAGCAGGGAGGTGTAGGACTCTCCGGGAGGTGTGGCCGGGATGATCGCGAGGTTCAGGATGCGCCGGAACTCGCGCAGCTCCCGCTTGAGCACTCGCTTAAAGTAGGCGGCATTGACCCAGTCTGGAATGCCAACGGAGTCATTGGAGACGGAGAATTTGTTGCTGTTATCAGGCATTGTGGCTGGCTGTGAGACTTCTGGGATTCCGCCGGAATGAGCTCACCCCGGGCCGCTGTGTGGCGTTGTTCTCCGGCCGAAGTATGCGGCGCAACTGTTTTTTACTGCCCGCCTTCCTTATCGAGTGTGTTTTTCTCGCCCGAGCTTCGCGATTGCCTCTATCGTGTTTTTTATTTTTGGCTAACTGCACGCACAACAAAAAACAAATCGGCGTAGAGGTGGGCGAGGTGGGCGAGTGAGGTGCGCAGTGGGCACTTATCAAAGTCTCGGCAATGCCAATTGCCCGTCTAACTGGTTCGTCAACAGCTCGGACACTGGGCATCGTAAGTGATTCGCAGCCCCTCTCTTGGGTGATAATTGCCAGAGCTTTTCCCTATACCCGACCACATATATAGTTAATATACAAATATAAAAGTATGTGCACGATCGGGGATGGTCAAGCGATGCAGTAGGCGCCGGGCTTATCAGGTGTGTTGTGGTCGGAATACTTGATAGCCCGACGGGCAGGTCCAGGAAAACGAGACATAGACGCTGCTATAACTTTGATTGCTAAAAATAGAATTTCCCTTTTTAATACTTTCATACCTAATATATTTTTTATGAATACTTCGTTATTTGCTGAAATCAAAATGAAATAGGAGTGATCTTGTTTGACCAGTGGCTTCTTATAATATCATTTTTACCAGTTACTTCTTCAGGGATTTGATAGCCTCTTTTGCCCAAGATATATTGCCAAGATATTTGCCCAAAAATATCCCTTATTTTTCAGTATCTCAAATAAACTTTTCATAGTATGTCCAAGGTTCGAAGCTTCTGCAATAGCGCCTCTACTTTCAATTGCAAAAAAGCCCCCGACATACGTTGTAAAAACTCGAAGAAACCGCAATTTATTAAGTTCATTCGTTTAAAGAATGCAGTTGACTTTACTATACTCTGAAATCGTCAAAGTTGAACAGCCCACGGTTGCAGAAAAAGGGATGTAACTCTCTGATGGCCTCCACATAGGCAGGGTTGGTGTACATCCTGGTTCGGAAGTTCTTGCCCACTTCGTCCTGGGACATGAGACTGTGCAGGTTACTTTCTTTGGTACTTGGCAAGAGGCAGGTTGGCAGGTGATTTATCATAGGGAAAAAAGCTACGAGACAGAAAAGCAGGTGTTATGTTTTTATCACAATCCGCTTGGCAGTTCCTACCATAGAAGGTGTTGTTTTTCTTGGTGATGGCGCCATGTAGATCCCTCAGCTTAGGCATCGGTTTCGTGTACTTTAGAATTCCCAGGCACTGAATAAGATACTCCCAGTAAATCCTAACAAAGTTGTCAAATTCTCGGATGCGCAACTCTTTTGAAGCTGATAGGGTTATGAGGAATAAAAGGTCCTGGGCTGGACTGCCCCACTTGCAGAGCTGAAAGTCCAACAGAAGAGCACTCTGTAGGTCTCCATTTAGATCATACTTGTACAAGACATTATTGGCAGAAAAATCTCCATGAGTGAGGACATTGAAGTCTTCCGGATCGACGATAAGAGATTCTTCGCTGATCGCCCCGTACTGCCTAGAAGTGGGCTGAAAGACAGTCTGATTAGATAAAAACCCACTGATAACACGGAAAAACCTACGACTTTTTTAAGATAGCTCTCATCCAAGCCCCAAGACTTCATGCTTGCCTGGAGCTCCGGATATTTGATATTAAATCCTTGCAGACTATGCTCAATGTTATCCTTTTTGACAAACCCATGTTCAAAGTCAGTGGGGTAGGGCCCATGGCGGTCCTGGTAAACCACACTGGCTGCATGGAACTCAGCCAGTTTCTGGAGGGAAAGCCTCATGTGAGTCATGTCTAGTCCCTTGGTTCGGTCCGCACTTAAGTATCCTTGGATGGCGAGGTCCTCGAATATGAAGTACAGGTTTCCCTCTATTTCACCGATTTCCAGACACTTCGGCACTAGTTCCATGGAGTGTCCAGCGTCTCTATAAAGTTTCTCGAAAGCAGGCAGGTAAGTGGAGTACATCTGCTGCTCCTTGTAAAAGTAGCGGAATTCTTCCACCGCCTTGCCACCTTTGTCCGCATCCAGAGTGGTCTTGACCACATAGGATTTCCTCTTTTGTCTGCCATCTGGGGTTCACCACGATGAATAGATTTGTTGTGCTAAAACTATGTCTTTCCTCACCTTTAAACTCCAAATCCAAGAACACTCGTATCATGACAGAGGTAAAGTTGCCGCCTGGAGGCACAGCAGCCACTGGGGTAAACGTAAGAATCCTGCTGGCCTCAGGCTCATCCTTTGCCACCACGAGCTGGAACTTGCTCTCGTTCAACCATTGTGGTATGACGAGGTGTTCGTTGGGGTTCTCAATTGTCTCGGACTGCGACATTATTTAAACTGAACAAGAACTCATACTGTAACTATGAGGAGAATCAGGAAGAACAGCAGGTCTTCGGCCGGATGGCTCCACTTGGATAGCTGGAAGTATATGAGAATTAGCTTTTTTAGACCTCCATCGGGCAAGTAGCTCGCCATGAGGTTGCTGGACCAGAAGTCACCGTGGCTAAGGACGTAGAATTCATCGTTTTTGTAGTCCAAAGTTGCCAGGCACTGGGCCCAATATTGTTCCTCAGTTGGCTGTAATTTTTAATGAATTTTCAAACCCAATATTCATTACGAAAAGATTGAACACTTTGACTTACAAACTTATCGACGTATTTCTGAGCATCTTTCATGCCCCAGGTGAGCATAGCCTTCTTGAAGGCCCTCTCCTTCAAGCGAAACCCATCGATGTGGAACTTCTTGCACGATCGGGTCACGAATCCCTCGTAGAACTCCTCAGGATACCGTCCGTTTTTCTCCTCGAAAACCGCACTGGCTGCATGGTACTCCGCCAACTTGTGGAGCGAAGCCGTCATGTGTTCCATGTCCAGTCCCGTGGTTCGGTCCATGTTTGCGAATCCCTTTACGCGCAGATCCTCGAAGATGAAGTGGATCTCCCCGTTCCGCTCCTCAGTTTTTAGGCATTTCGGCGCCAGTTGAATGTCCCAGCCAGCTTCTTTGTAGAGAGCTTCGAAGGCCGGAATGAAGGTGTCGTACATCTTGGCCTCCTTGGGGAACAGGCCAAAGTCACCAAAGTCCTTGCCGCCGCGATCTTCCGGCAGCATTATCTTCAAGATGTATGTTTTGTTTTTGATACTGCCATCTGTTAGAGCGTTAAAAACGAATTTATCTCTATTATTAATTGATATATTTTTTAGCATTTGTTTAATTGCCCTCAATTGCTTACTCAATCGAAGCTACATATAGATGCATCCATTTTTCAGCACTCACCCTTCATTTCCAATTTAATAAAAATCCGAAGCATAGTGGATGTAAAATTCTCTCCCGGAGGAATTGCCGCCACGGGAGTGAACTTAAGGACCTTGACATGATCCGGCTCGTCCTTGGCCAAGACTTCTATAAAGTACTTTTCATTGATCCAGTCGGGAATGATTAGGTCTTTATTGAGGTTCTCAATTTCGTCAGTCATTTTCTGGCTTTAAACCGAACCTATTCTGGCAAGAGTTGTTTTAGAACTGAAACAGATTTCAGTCGGCGCCGAGCTTTTATAGTTTAATTTTCCATTGAGTATTTCGTTTGGAGAGGCAATACAATTTCTAGCAGTTTTTGAGTGGTTAGAAAAGGTTTCAGATCTTTTTATTTTTGATATTGATAAGGCATTCATTGAACATCGATTAAACCAATGTTTGTTCAAGATAAACCATTGATTATAAATATACTGTCAATTATTTATACCCTTGCTAGTACTATAGTAGTATTTAGTAGAACTGAAGATAGATGCTTGAAACTGGTCCCCAATATATATCCGATCTTATGATATAAACTGCCACCTAACTGAAAGGGTATATCAACTTCGGCTCCGCCGAATCTTTTCTTCAAGAGTCTATTAACTCACAAGATGGCCGGGGCCTCCTTGCCTGTAATATTAAAAAGCTATGGCCTGTTAGGTAATTTCTACTACAATAGTTTATTGTTTACTCAGATGACTAAATCTTATTGAAAATAAAACACGTGCTAACAGTTAAGTATTTTTTCTGATTTTATTTTTGGTGGGTTACGAGTCGTATACGTAATTTTTCATTTAGGCTTTTGGTGCTATGGCTGCTATTGATTGGCTTTTTAACCAGTTTGACAAGAAATTTTATTTGGAGAATTTACAAAAAAACAAGAAAGGAAAGCTAACTTCGGGCGGAGCCGAAGTTGATATACCCTTGCAGTTCAGTCGCAGTCCGCTAGGTGGCGCCACGCATCTTATATTATTAGATATATAGCGGATCGTATATAGTCGGCCGATCCTTATGAAATTTGGCATATCGAATTATTTTGCCAAAAGAATAATCTGTACCAAATCCCATCTTTCTAACTTAAAAAACACCAAAGTTATGCCAATTTCGATCGTTCTATGACAGCTATAGGATATAGTCGGCCGATCCTTATGAAATTTTGCACACAAGATATTTTGGTCAAATATAACATGTGTGGAAAGTCCCAACCCTCTAACTTAAAAAACACCAAAGTTATGGCATTTCCGATCAATCAGTTATATGGCAGCTATAGGATATAGTCGACCGATCCCGGCCGTTCCGACTTATATACTGCCTGCAAAGGAAAGAAGGGTGTGTGCAAAGTTTCAACTCGATAGCTTTAAAACTGAGAGACTAGTTTGCGTAGAAACGGACAGACGGACAGACGGACAGACGGACATGCTCATATCGACTCAGGAGGTGATCCTGATCAAGAATATATATACTTTATAGGGTCGGAGATGTCTCCTTCACTGCGTTGCACACTTTTGACCAAAATTATAATACCCTCTGCAAGGGTATAAAAAACCATTCCACAATAAAGTTTCTCTAAAACTCTTTCAAGACATACGCCAAACAAAAAACACTTCGTTATCCGTTTTACCGACTAACCATAAACTCCAAAGTCTTAAAAGTTGTCTGATTAGATAGCTCAACGCAGAGTGTAATGATAAAACAGGTTACTTAACATATTTAATACATTTATTTGGCAACAGAAGGTTCATATGTATCATTCGTCGTAATCTTCGAAGTTCAAGATCCCCCTGTTGTAGAGGAAGGGATACAGATCCTTCATAACGCTGCCGAAGGCAGGATTCGATAGCAGTCGTTCTCTAAGTCTCTCACCCTCCGGGGTTTCCGCGGACATGTTGTGGATGTTACTGTCCTTGTCGGTGGGGAACAGGATTATCGGCAGGTGATTTAATATGCTGAAGAAAGCTACAAAACATATTTTCGACATAAGCAATAATAATAAAAAGACAATGGATTATTGCAATTACCGTAGAAGGAGGAGTTCTTGTGGTACATGGACCTTTGGATTTCTCGGAGTGCAGGTAAAGGCTTCTTGTATTGCAGGACCTTCAGGCACTCGACGAGGCGCTCCCAGTAGATCCTCACAAAGTTGTCAAACTCCTTAATTCTCAAGTCGTTTCGAGATGACAGAATCAAAAAGAAGAGTAGGTCCTCGGAAGGACTGCCCCACTTGCATATTTGGAAGTCTAGCAAGATGAGTTTATCCAGGCTCCCGTCGGGCAGATAGTTCGTCATGAGATTGCTGGACCAGAAGTCTCCATGGTTGAGAACGTAAAACTCATTTGGCTCATAGCTTAAAGTGGCCAGGCCCTGCGCCCAATACTGCTCTGCGTTTGGCTGGAAATTCTTAAGCTTATTAAACTATTCAGCAAGCATAGTTCCCAAACCTACAAACTTGTCAACATATTTCTCGGCGTCTGGCATTCCCCAGCTGAGCATGGCTTTCTTGTAGGCCTTTTCCTTGATGTTAAAACCGTCTATGTGGAACTTTTTGACCGACCGAGTGACGAAGCCCTCGTAAAACTCCTCCGGATAGCGACCATTTTGTTCCTCGTAAACCGCACTGGCTGCATGATATTCCGCCAGTTTTCGCAATGACGCCGTCATGTGCCTCATGTCGAGCCCCTTTGTGCGGTCTAGGTTCCCAAATCCTCCATCGCGCAAGTCCTCGAAGATAAAGTGAATGTCTCCATTCCGTTCCTCGGTGTGCAGGCATTTTGGCGCCAGTTGAATGTCCCAGCCAGCCTTCTTGTAAAGGGCTTCGAAGGCCGGAAGGTATGTTTCGTACATCTTAGCCTCTTTGGGGAACAGGCCGAACTCGGCGATGTCCTTGCCACCCCGCTCCTCGGGCAGCATCGTTTTAAAAATGTATGTCTTATCCTTGGAACTGCCATCTGAAAAAGAGAAGGTTTCTGCTTATTCTCAGCTTTCTTTTTTGTGCATATCATATTTACTAAGGTATCACTTTGTATCATCCTCAAGTACCTTTTGACTAACTTTTCCTCTTTAGTTTTCTACAGAAAAACGAACTCTTGAGTTCAGGATATCTTACCTTTCATCTCTAATTTAATGTGGATCCTCAGCATGGTCGAGGTGAAATTTTCGCCAGGAGGAATGGCAGCCACTGGCGTGAATTTCAGAACCTTCACATGATCTGGCTCGTCCTTGGCCAGAACGCCTGAAAAGTATTTTTCATTGATCCAGTCCGGGATTATCAGGTGCTTGTTGGGGTTCACTATTTCGTCAGTCATATTAAGAAATTATGAAATTCTCTCTCAATTTAGTGTTTTCCGGCAACAGCTTTTTGAACACTAAGCTGAATTGGCGTTGTTTTTTTGCTTTAATAGTTTTTTTCCTGAGTTTCTACACCTTATCAGCGGTCTGTACTGAACAGAGCGAAACTGGACATATACTTGATACAGGTGTTTGTTTATAATGAAAAAACTATCAGCTAATCTTATCAGGACCTCTTGATAATTGTCTGTGTCTAGGTGTACTCTTCTATGAGTATGCATGATTATTTCCTCCTTATTGGGGTGTGTCCACTTGATCAATTCGTGATTTATTTCAGTGTAGTTAGAATGCAGAGAAACTTGAAACAATATACTTTTTGTACTCATCCTAATCATAATGAGTTTAACACAATTTTTCTTGTCACCATGACTTGTGAATTTGAAGGTTTGCTAAAATCAGTTGGGGCTGATTTAAGATCTAACAAACGTTTTGATTCAATATTTTAACTATCAGCTCTTTTGATAGGGTATTCTTACCAGCGGTTTTCTGAATCACCATTTCCATTAAGGCTTTTCTAACCTTGCCATTATCAATAATTGGCAGTGGGCTCGTCGATTGGTTTCTGTGTGACTCAGTAACGAGTTCAACATAGCGTATATGTTACGGAGAAGAGAATATGTTACGGTGTTTATTTTTCATTACTTGTATAACAAAAACATACTATAATTGATAAGGCACACGCACGTTTTCATAATTTCGCGATTCTCTGCCAACAGTCTATCAAGTTCTTGAATTGTTTAATATTCTATTGTTGATACGTGCGGGCCTTCCTTAAGTTTATACTCGTTTTGTCGGGAGGGCCAGTCATGCTGACAGCTTGTGTTGATCACACAAACGTCATCATGAATGAATGAAATAATATTTTTATACCCTCCCAGCGGGTGCTGTAATGGTGATCGAAAGTTTTCAACCCAGAGAGGAATGTTCTTAATCAGGATCACCTCCTGAATCGATGAAAGCATTTCCCCTTTTTGTCATTAAGATATTTTAAAACTTGTTTCTCTTAGTTATCAGTGAAAATAACGCATACAGATGGCAGTGTCATTATTTCATAGAAAAAAACGCATTTTTCACATTTGATTCATTAATAAATTAAAAGATACATGAAAATGAAGATATTGCTAAGCCAATAAATTATTTTTACTGAAAGTCACTAAAGTTAAAGATTCCCCGATTATAGTAAAAAGGATAGAGATCCTTCATTATCTCCGTAAAACTGGGATTTGTAAACATGCGAAGTCTCAACTTATCGCCCTCCTCGTCGTCCCTCGTCAAGGAGTGAATATTGGAGTCCTTGTCGGCTGGAAACTGGATCGCTGGCAGATGGTTGAATACGGCTATAAAGGCTGCGGGTAGAAAAGGTTATATATTGGTTCAATTCCAATCTTAAGACTTGACTCACGGTAGACCGTGTTGTTCTCTTTGTATAAGGAAGTGTGCAAATCCCGCAACTTGGGCAGAGGCTTCTGGTATTTTAATAAAGTAAGGCACTCCACCAGCCTTTCCCAGTAAACTCTTATGAACTGGTCGAACTCCTTCAGCTTTATGTCTTTGGCCGCGGAGAGGGTGATGAAAAACAGCAAGTCCTGGGCAGGACTACCCCACTTGCATATTTGGAAGTCAAGCATAATGACCTCATCGATTTCGCCATTGGGAAGGTAACTGCTCATCAGATTGCTGGACCAGAAATCTCCGTGGGTCAGGGTGTTGAAGGCTGAAGGATCCACTTCCAGATTACTCTGACACATTTTTGAATATTGTTCGACTGTTGGCTAAGGATGTAAATGAAAATATCACAATTTGTATTTAAGGTCTCAAAACTTTTTACAAGACTTACAAAACTTTTTATGTATTTCTCCGCATCTTCCATGCCCCAGCCAGCCATAGATTTGTGGTAGGTCCTGGCCTTCACAAGGAAACCCTCCTCGTTTTCCTTGACGTTATTTTTTCCAATGAAGCCCTCTTCAAACTCCTCGGGGAAGGCTCCCTTCTGTTCCGCGTACACGGCAGCCACCGCATGGAACTCTGCCAGCTTCTGGAAGAATCTGTCCATGTGCTTTCTATCCAGGCCTTTGATGCGATCGACATTCTTGAACTTATTCACTGCCAGGTCCTCAAACACAAAGTGGATGTCATTATTTCTCTCCTCTGTGTGCAGGCACTTGGGAGCCAACTGAATGTCCTGGCCAGCGGCTCTGTAGAGCTCCTCAAAGGCGGGTAGATACGTTTGGTACATCATTAGCTCCTTCTGAAAGATGCCCGCCTCTCGGATTTCCTTGCCCCCTCGATCCTCCGCTAGCATTGTTTTGAAAACGTAGGTTTTGTGCTTGGAACTGCCATCTGGAGACAAATAAAGAGTGTAAGTTTTTATAATTTTTTATATTTTTTGTTATAATCGCGACACGCGAAGCCAATTAAACTAGAAGCTTTTATAATTAGGGTTTAAGCTCTGGTAATGGAATGCAACCCATACTTCAAGCTTACCTTTCATCTGAAGATCAATGTAAATTCTTAGCATAGTCGAGGTGAAATTCTCGCCGGGCGGAATAGCAGCCACTGGCGTGAAACTCAATATCTTCTCATATTCAGGTTCGTTTTTCTTCAGAATTGGTTGGAAATACTCGGCAGTGATCCAATTTGGTATTTCCAAATGCTCGTTTGGATTAAATATATCTTTTCCAGCCATTGTTACTTTCCGTAGATTTTATCTGGACACCTCTTGAAAGTTTCTCTTACACTGAATTTGAATGAGGTGTCTACCGGCTTTTATAAAAAACTAAGGTTCTTGACGAAATAGTTCTGGTTGAGGAAATTCAGAGACCTGAAGCTTTTATTTTTTTGAAATTTCATTATGTGATTTAACATTTACTCTTAAACCAACAAAAATTTAAGAGAACACAAAGTATGAGCTTTTTAACCCACCAAACAAAATAGGGTCAAAACAAAATATTTATTCTTTATAAATAAGCTTCTCGTTGGGGTTTGCTAAATACCGATAAGGTTCATATTGGGCACCTGCTCCTCTTCAAAATTGGAAGCATTTCACAATTTATTACACTCTTACAAAAAAAGCTCGATCGACAAAGTTTATAAGAACAAAATAGTTGCAAGTAGGAATCAGTTTGTCAACAAAATTGTCAAGTGATATAGCATGTCCGAGGAGGAAACAAGTAGTTTCAATGCCGATGAATTGGCGCCCCCCGATTGGCTTAACGAGCAATTTATTACCCAAGTTCTGAAAAGCTATGAGAAGTCCCCTGAGCTCCAGGTGACTGATCTCAAGTTCACACCCGCCAGCGCCAAAGGAGATCACTATGCCAGCATAATGTTTCGGGCGAGAGTACGGTATGCCAGCCGGAAGGGAGAGTTCTCAAAGTCCCTGATCATCAAAACAATGCCCGTGGAGGAGGGGCTCAAAAAGGATATGTTCGAGGGTTCGCCTCTTTTCTCGACGGAGATTGGAATGTACAGTAAGGTCCTACCCGAAATGGAAAGGATTCTGCGCCAAGTGGGCGACACAACCAAGCTCTTTGCGGAATGCATATACCACAGCTTGGAGCCCAGGCAGGTGATGATATTCGAGGATCTGGTTGAGAAGGGCTACGAGGTGATCCGGAAGCGCTGGCTTACGCAAGAGGAGATTAGCAATGCCTACTCGAAACTGGCCAAGATCCACGCCATCAGCATGAAAATAATCAACGAGGTACGCAAGGAGCATTCATATCATGTTCATGATAAATTACATAGTGTCCTTTTTTAGCGGCCCGATTATCTGAAGGAGTTCAAGAACGGAATTTGCGAAATGCCCGGCATGATGGACAGTCCTATCTTGAACGCCGGCATGTCACCCTTTCTAGAAATGCTCTCCCAGCACGACGACTTGGCAAAGTACAAACCATACTTTGAAAAGATACACTAAGAGTTCAAGGAGCGTTTGTGCGAGACGATGCAGGAGTACCGAAAGAACCCCCAGGCCGAAGCCTACTACGTGCTTTGCCATGGAGACTTTCACTCAAGGAACATGATGTTCAAGCACAATAAGGAGACAGGGTGCTACGAGGATGTCATGCTCCTAGACTACCAAGGTGACAATGTGGTGCCACTACCCGTCGACCTCATGTACTCCATTTATATGTTGATGGGACCTGAACAAAGGGCCGAAGAACTGGAGCACCTACTGAAGTACTACTTCTCCATTTTGCTGGAGACTCTCCGGAAGATAGACTATCGGGGAAAAATGCCAAGTCCTTTGAACTTTTGGTCAGCGATGAAGAGGCACAGATATTATGGTGAGCCTAGTGAATTTTGACTTATAAAGCCTTTATTATAAAGCTGAGAATTTCAGAGTTCCTGTTGGTAAGCACTTTCCTGCCGATTTCGGTGGGTTTACGCAGCAAAGGCTTAGATATAGGAGATCTCCTACATAATGATGAAACTCGTCGGTTGTGTTATGGCCTAGAGGAATATATTCAAGATGCCAGAAACATGCTGCAAAGATTCGAAAGAGCTGGCTACTTTGAGGATCTTTAAAAGATCGTTAGATTTCATAAGAAAAATACAATAGAGAACAATAAAACAAATCTAAACTAAATAGGTTGTATATATCAATCCAGATTAAATGTGTTTTGGTGTATCTTCTGTAGAATATAGAGATTGTTGCTGTAGGAACGAATTTTCTCTTCGAATTTTGCGAAGAGAATCAATGTTTAGTTTCCAAACAAAACAAAAGCTCGTTTATTTATCAATTTTCTAAACTTTGGTTGAGCTTTCTCAACTGTATAGCCTAGTAGGGTAACCGGATTTCTCAGTTCTCTTCGAACCCCAACGCAGAAGCCTATAGAGATATGTCTGTGCCCGATAACGATTACAATGATGACGAATTGGTGCCCCCTGTGTGGCTAGATAAAGTGTTTATCACCGAGGCCCTTAAGGGTTACCAGGCAGAGCCCGAGCTACAGGTAATCGAGGTTATCTTTTCCCCGGCCACAGCCAAGGGCGACCACTACGCCAGTATCATGTTCCGGGCCAAGGTAAGGTACAGCACACCTCGGCAGGGAGAGCAAACCACATCACTGATTATCAAAACTATGCCGGAAGCGGAGGGCCACAAGAAGGATATGATTGAAGGATCCCCCATTTTTGAAACCGAGGTGGGAATGTACGTCAAGGTACTACCGGAGCTAGAAAGAATTCTCCGCCAGGCGGGGGACCACACGAAGCTTTACGTTGAGTGCATTTATCATACCATGGATCCCCACGAAGTGCTGATCTTCAAAGATCTCGTAGATATGGGCTACTTTGTTCCGAGAGACCGAGGAATCACAGAGACTGAGATACGCCGCGCATATTTTAAGCTCGCCAAATTGCATGCGGCAAGTCTTAAAGTCCAGAATGAGGCAAGTCACAAAATATGGAAAATAAAACGCTTTATAAAATTTGAACATTTTTAGAGCCCTCAGATGCTGAAAAGCTTTACCCATGGGTTGTTTGAAATGCCTCACATAATGAAAGAGCCTTTCCTTAAAACAGGAATGGTGTTCTTTGTGGAACTTCTGGGCAGTGAACCGGAACTAAACAAATACAAAAGTTACTTTGAAAGTATTGGGGAAAATTTTCTGGAGAGACTGGTAGTTGAGTGGAAGCAATTCCGTAACAACCCAAATACTGATCCATACACGACGCTGTGTCATGGAGACTTTCACCTTCGCAATATGATGTTCAAGTACGAGAATGAGTCCTTCGAGGATGTTATGCTATTGGACTTTCAGATCAGCAATGTCTTTCCCCTGACAATCGATCTGGTGTACTCCATTTATATGCTTATGGAGCCCGAGTTTAGGTGGAACCACTCGGAGGACCTCATCAACTATTATTACTCGGTTTTCGAGGAAACTTTGGAGAAAATTGGTTATAAGGGGGTAGTGCCAACCCGAGCTGGGCTTTGGCAGCGAATGAAACAGCATAAATACTATGGTGAGCCCTTTTTATATTTGACAAATATTTATTATAACCGTATTGTTCTGCAGAGTTCTTCCTTCTTACCACGTTCCTGCCTTTTATATGGGCCCTGAAAGATAACTCCACAGACTTTGGTGACATTTTGCAGAACGAAGAAAAGCGTAGGATGTGTTCATTTTCGGAAGGCTATATTAAGGATGTTAAAATACTACTAGCGCGAATGGACAATTTGGGTTATTTTAAAGAGACATAAATGAATTTGTCTCCGAATATATATTTGAGAATTTTAAATAATAAATTAAAGCTTTTAATTAAATAATAAATTATTAGTTTTATTGCAGATTTAAAGGAAATTCGTTTACAAATTGTTTAAAGTATTCAGCTTCTATATCGGAATTGCCCATGACATAGACATCGCAGTGGGTCATGAGAAACAATTCTGGAATACCGTCATAAAATAGTATAAGTCAACTTCTGTAAAGAATAGTGGTTCAACTTTGAAGGTCGTATTCTCATCGACTCTGTCCGAATTTATTAAGTAGTTTACGATTCTCACAGTGTACACACTCAAAGAATAGTTGGTAACGGCCCGGAATAGATAATTTTAAAAACAAACAAAGTACCTGATTTGAATCGCTAATTTCCATCTGGCTTGGCGCAGGTCAACTGGAAGAATCATAAACAAATTATTTGCGTGTTCCTAATTATAGAACGACTGGCATTAGCAATTAAAGTCCCATTTATGACATATAGTACCTGTCATACATATATGGTTCAGTGCCGTTTCCTATGGTGTACAATTATCTTTTGGAATGTTTTCGACTGATTAAATACAAACAAATATTTGTGGAGTGTGGAAAACTAATGTGGTTTGTGGTTGACTCTCTCGATCACCTGTTATTTAAGCACTCTTTCATTATAAAACTGCTTTGACAAAACTTTATGGGTCCAGACTTTAAGCCGAGGGAAATCACACATCAATAAAGTCGCATCTCCGGCTTCTCGTTTGTGGGTTAAAAAATCGGAATGGGGTTCCGAACTTGTGGCTCGTGTATATTAACCACTTTTCGCAAGTCATTATGACTACACGCAAACCTTGTCTATGGCCAAAGGTTAGGTAACCAATTTGTAGCCAACTAACATTTAAATCAAGATTTTAATAAATAAAAACGGTTATTTATTGCTCATTCCTACTATATACATTCATGATATCACATTACATTGGCTAAACACTAAAGGGTCTAGGGGCTCAAAATGCCCTTGTTTTCGAAGAATGGGAACAGCTGCTTCATGGCTGCCACAAAGTAGGGATTCACAAAGGTTTTGTAGCGCAAGGCATCCGCTTCGGGTCCAGGGGCCATCATCATTTTCATATTGGCATCCTTGTCGGTGGGCAAGAGAATCGCCACCAACACGCCCATGGAGGTCAAAAGTCCTGTAAACGAAAATAGATACAATTCTCGATTGATTTTTTTCACAACTTAAAACTCCACTCACCCCAGAATCCATATTTTAGCATCAAAATGTGCAAGTCTCTCAGGGTGGGAATGGGCTTCGAATAGTTCAGCGATTTCAGACATTCCGCTAAGCGTTCGTGATAGATATATATGAAGTGATCGAACTCCTTGACCTTGATGTCCAGAGATGCAGATGTGGTGATCAGGTACCAAAGATCCTGGGCGGGCGTGCCCCACTTGCCGATCTGCAGATCCACGAAGAGGGTCCTGTCGATCTCTCCATTTTCCTTGTAGTTGAACATGATGTTGTTGGCCCAGCAGTCGCCATGGTTGAGGACATTGAACTCGTTCTCGTCCACCTGATTGACCTTCAAGGCCCCGTTGAAAAAGTCCGTAGGACTGCCAATAGCGGAAATGTATTTTTCAATGTCGTCCAGGTCCCAGGTCCTCATGGCCTTCAGAAACTGCACTTGGCGCATCTCTCCGAGACTTTCGAAAAGAGGTCGACTCGCCTCCGAGTACATGGACATGCAGTAGAGAGGATCGAATGGTCCATTTATCTCTCTTGCTACCGCGGAGGCGGCATGGAGCTCGGCCAGTTTCTGCAGGACACGCCGCATGTGTGGTAGGTCGAATCCCTTCAGGCGGTCCACGTTCTGGAACTTCTGTCGCCGCAGGTCTTCGAAGACCAGGGTAATGCAGTCGTTATTGGATGCCACGTGGAGACACTTCGGAGCTAGTTCCACATCCAGGCCGGCTTCTTTGTACAGCTTCACGAACTGGGGGATGTGCACCTCGTACATCATCCGCTCCTTGGGAAAGAGGCCCATGCTATCAACGACATCAGCGCCACTGTCGGCTTCCAACATGGTCTTCAGGATGTAGGAGACCTTTTCCTCGCTGCCGTCTGAGGGTAAAAATCGAAAATTATAAAAATGTCCCCTATTGCATTTAAACATCAACGAACCCTTTAGCAAAATATCCACTATAACCCTGATCATAATAGAGGTATAGTTCTCTCCGGGACTTGTGGCGGCAATAGGCGTGAAGTTCACTATCTTATCGAATTGATCCATGTCCTGTTCCAGGATGGGCAGAAAGAAGTCCTCGTTCACCCATTTTGGAATGTGTAGGCCCTCGTTGGGGTTCACTGGTTTATCTTCGCTTTTGTTGTTTGGCGACATTTTCACTGGCACTGTAACTAATATAGAAATTAATTGAGCACATGAGGAAATGATTAGAGGTTCAAGTTCAGAGTAATTACACAACTTCCATGCGCATTTATCTTATTTTTACCCAGAACAGTTTAAATCGAGTGAATTGCAAATCGGAAAACCTTAAAATGTCTACATTGGGTGTGACTATAGAATACAGTTTTTCTCAATGCGTAGATACTATATTCTACAATGGGAAGTTGCCGTGTCATTCTGACAAAAGACTTCCAACATTTGTCTTTTTATCGGAAAGCTTTGTTGATTTCTTCAGTTAGTTTTAATTTGTTTAAGCTCACACATAGTATTTCTATTCACATATTCGCTTTGAATTTTTCATTAAAAAAGTCACACATTCGCATCCATTCAAACCCTATTTCCATTCGAATTCGCTTCAATTGCCATTCATTACTGACCGACTTTGAAAATTTTAGATTTGAATTCCCGTTTGGAGGAAGAGTAGATGGGGTCGCGTCCGACGGTTTCTGACGACAAATAAATACTGAGCTCTCTGCCCATTTGGCGGGCACTTTATATTTACCCTAACAGAGCGTTCCGACTTGATAATAAAAACAGGTTTTGTTTGAACCCACACGACTACCAAATAAAAGTGCGACCAGAAACAATAGATCCGTATAATCGGTGCCTTATCTTTTGGTCGACGCGTTTAAATAGCCGGTCAATAAGACTCCACACACTGCTGCTATCGGAATGTATTCAGTATAAGACATGGTCGTCACGATTTTATCATTTCATGATGACTGTTTTTAAACTAATAATTCTTGCAAATTACTAAAAAAAATATATTTAAATACATAGGAACTTTATACTGCACATTAATGTGAGTCCCAGACTAGTCGAAATCAAGTACGCCCCTCTGATCGAAGAAGGGAAGTAGTTGTTTCATTGCCTTGACATAGAGGGGGTTCGTAAAGGTTTTGTGCCTGAAGGCATCGGATTCGGGTCCAGGAGACAACATCTTGTCCATGTTAGAGTCCTTGTCGGAGGGCATCAGCACGGCCACCATCACCCCGTTGGCAGTGACGTATCCTATAAGAGAAAGGTTAGTTTGTAGGGTATTGTTAGAAATTGGGACTCGGTCAGTTACCCCAGGTGCCACCTTTGATCATCATCACATGCACATCCCTCAGAGTGGGCACAGGTTTGGAATAATTAAGTAGGTTTAGGCACTCCGATAGTCGTTCATGGTAGATTTTAATGAAATGGTCGAACTCCTTGACCTTGATGTCCAGCGAAGCCGAGGACACAATAACGTACCACAGGTCCTGAGCAGGACTGCCCCACTTACAGAGCTGCAAGTCCACAAAGAGGGTGCTGTCGACCTCGCCGTTCTCCTTGTATTTGAACATAATATTGTTGCACCAGGAATCGCCATGGTTGAGAACGTTGAAGGATTTCTCATCGGCTTTATTTAGCCTTAGTGTCTCCTCGATAAATTTTGTGGCTGAAGGAGACTTCTTTATGTATCTCTCAATATCGGGGATGCCCCATTCCAGCATTGCCTTCTGATACTGCGGTTCTCGGAATTCCCTTACTTTTGTCAATAGTTCCCTGTTTTCCTCACTGAACATGTTTTTGCTATATTTGGTATCGTAGGGCCCATTAATTTCGCGGTAAACCGCCGATGCAGCGTGGAGTTCTGCCAGTTTCCGTAGGACGCATCGCATGTGTGGCAAATCGAGTCCCTTCAGCCGGTCAATGTTGCGGAAGTTCTTCCTCTTCAGGTCCTCGAAAACCATTGTAATCCTTTCGGGGGTTTCTTCAATGTGGACACATTTTGGGGCCAATTCTACCTCGATTCCTGCCTCCTTGTAGAGCTTCCCGAACAGCGGGATGTGGTGCTGGTACATCTCCTTTTCCCTGGGGAACATTCCAATTTGTTCGACCATGGCACCACCTTTATTGACGTCGAGTCCGGTCTTCAGTATATAAGATACATCTTCCTTTGAACCATCTTTCGAGAGGTATACAATCACAACTCGGACCATAATGGAGGTATAATTCTCTCCAGGAGCCGTGGCTGCAATCGGCAGAAAGCTAACAATTTTTTCAAAGTTGCCCATATCCTTTTCGAGAATAGGTACAAAGTAGTCCTCGTTTATCCACTTCGGTATAAGCAGAAATTCGTTGGGATTTACGGGCTTAGACGGCATGTTGGTTGTGCTTGAATAGTGGGATCTGGTTGTAGAAAACGCGGAAAGTTGACTGAAGTAATTCCCATGTTAGGCCGGAATAAATATGCCTGAAAGTGGTCGATATTCCACTAATGGTTACAAGCAGAAAGACAAATGTTTAGGTCGTAGCTGCATACCTAATCATTTTATTGAATGAGTACGCCGAACAATGAAGAACGTTGGAGATTAGGGGACATGCGTATTAGGTTTTGTAGATATTATTATCTTTAAAAGTACTGCACTCTCCAAAAAATAGAAGCCTAATTTGTGTACCACTTTATTCAACCACTACATATGATTTTAATAATTAATGGTAATAACCATTAATTAAAATTCAAGATCAACCCTCATGTGTAATATCTCCGATGTCTATGAACGTCAATAGACGCAATGTTGACATGGGTGAATAATAGAAACCAATTGTTGCTCAACAAATTAATTAAAATTCCAAACAGCCATCCGCAGTTGTGTCGAGATACTTGTGTGTATGAATATTCCTCTCTACTAAACTGGGCAGTGTCAATTGAAAACGCTTCATCATCCGACATCGGGAAATATTAGAGGGGCATGTCCAAGTTCGAGGCGTGTGCCAATCGTGAGGATTGGCGTCGCTTTGGTCTGATAATGAAAATAATCAGTTAGAAACTTTGAAAGTTAGAACGAGTATTGCGTTTATTTTTGTTCAGTAATTAATTCCGAATCCATTGAAAGGTAACATTCGGCAAATCTGGCGAAATTGGGAACTATTAGAACGACGACATGGTTGGGTCTTCAAGTGAAACAACAATAAATGATTAGATTAGTTTATTGGCTGGACTGGAGTCTTGGTATTTTAAAACGTTGACCCGCAAGAGTGGTTTGGCAAAAAATAGTAACGCATTAGGATGATTCTTTAAAAAAAGGTGCTATAAAGATACTCGAGTCAAGATATTACTCGTATTTTTATTACATCAGCTTCATGTTGACAACATATTTTGAGGTCTTATATATGTAAAAATATATATATAAATAAAGTATATACTTTATTGTTTAAAATAAGCTCCTGATAGTTGAAATATTTGAAGTCCACTTCTTGGTACCTAATCTAACAGTGACCGCTCCTCCATCCAGGGCAGGATCTCTTTAACCGCCTGTATATACCTTCGATTGGTGTACATGGAGCACTTCATTTTGGAGGCATAGTCATCATTGACCTCGTCTTCGAATTGGTTCATCAGCGAAATGGGCATTACCCGTGACACAACAACGTAGGCTAAACGAGATTGTGTCATTATTTTGTTCAATTACTTCTTGGTTTACCCACCTGCTAGTCCGTTCTTGCTGAGACCATCCTGAATATCCTCGAGCTTTGGTGGGGGACTCTGGTAGTTGAGAAGCTTGAGATTACCTAGCAAGTGGTAGAAATAATATTGGACCATGTTATCGAACTTGGCCAATCTAATGTCCCGCTCGGCGGAGGAGAGAATAGTGTAGTACAGGTCATTGGACTGAAAAGGTTACGAATTTAGAAATATAATTAACATAATGGTTATATTTGTTTAAGTCTCACTGGTGACCCGTATTTGACCATTTGGTAGTCCAGCAGCGCAGTGTCCTCAACATTTCCCACATCGTCGAACCGGAACATGGCATTGTTCACCCAGCAGTCGCCGTGGTTGAGCACATTGAACTGCATGGAGTTGGGAGTGTGCAGCTTCAGTACTTCGTCGACGAGGTCCTGCTCCTTGTCTGCCAGTCGCTTGTGGAACCGCTCGCCTACGCGCAACCTGCGCAGCTGCGTCAGAAAGGCATTCGGATCGGACAGCTCCTGCAGGATGGGTCGGTTGGCCTTCGTGTAGACTCCGTGCGTCAGCAGTCTGCTGAATACGCCGTGTTTCTCCACGTAGACGACTGAAGCGGCATGAAACTGGGCCAGCTTCTTGAGGACCTGCTTCAGGCACTTCAGGTTGAAGCCATCGGACCGCACTGCGTTCTTGTATCCTTCGGCTTTCAGATCCTCCAGCAGCATGTAGTTCACCCCGATAGGGTGGTCCAGCTTAAAGGCCCTGGGGGCAAAGCGTATATTCGCGCCAACGTTTTTGTAAAGCTGTTCAAACTTGGGCAAGACGGTGTGGTACATGTGATGCTCTCGCAGGAACAGCTTTAGCTGGCTCATTATTTTGGCTTGGAAGTTGCTGCCGTGCTGGGCTTTCAAAATAAAGGACACCTTCTTCACTGAGAAGTCCTTTTGCTGGACCTTGACGCGGATAGGCAGGAGGACGGTGCAGTTGCGGAATTGGATGAGGTGGACACTGGGCAAAACGGCCAGGATGCGGTCTCCGCTCTCGAGCATGGACTGGACGGCCTGGTCTACGGAGAGGGAGGTCACCCACTCGGGTGTCCGCGGTACTTTCATGGTCACAACCGACAGATAAAAATCACTAGGACAATTTGTATCACTGAATTTTGGGAGAACAATAAAATAAAAGTGACGAAAATTTCAGAGTGATTGAGATCAGTAGGCAAGGTTCCTATTTTTATGCTCACGACTGTAAATAAATTAACTTGTTTTCTTTAAAAATATGCTAGAACCGACAGTTTGGTGTATATAAGTATGTACCTATTTATGCATTTAATAGCTTTTGAATTATAAATTGTAATTCACTTTTTTTTATACTCCATGAATTAGGCATCCAAGACAAATATTTATTTAACATTTTGTCATCAACAATTTGCGGAATATGGCATTAAAATACCCAATTAGAGTACAAGTCCAACACACTCAATTTGGGGCTTAATTATTTCCAGTCCAGCAAACCGCGATTGTCCAACCATGGCAGCACCTCCGTCATCACCTGAACGTACTTGGGGTTGGTGAACATGGCGGTCTTCATCTTGGACTCGTCGTTCATGTAGCTCTCCAGGTTGGCGTTGTTCGTCTTGTCCAGCATAACGACCGGGAGCACCTTGGAGACGACCATATAAGCTGTGGATGAATTAGAATTGTAATTTGCAGTCATTTATGCCACGAATTTGATCTCACCTGCCAACCCGTTGCGGAACAGGGCGGCGTGCAAATTCTTCAACTTGGGTAGGGGTCGGTGATATTGCAACAGCTTTAGATTCTCCACCAGGTTGTCAAAGTAGTACCGCACCAGGTAATCAAACTTGGCTGTTTTCAGCTCTGGAGCTGCCGAGGACAGGATCAAATAGTACAGATCGTTGGCCTATAACAGAACAATTTTGATTAATTTGGCTGGACGCTATTCCAATACTCCTTTACTCACCGGACTGCCATATTTTCCCACTTGGAAGTCGACAAACAGGACCTCCTTGATGGTGCCAAAGGCATCGTGCTGAAACATGATGTTGTTGGCCCAGCAGTCGCCGTGGTTGAGCACGTTGAACTCCCTGGCATTGTACTGCTGATCCTGCAGAAGGCGATCCACCAAGTAATCGTCACTGTCAGCCTAGATAAATAATTTTGAATCATTTATGGCAAAGTCAGTTGGCCCCTGGATATTTACCAGCTTCTCATAAATCTTGTGAGCATTCTTCCACTTCTTCAACTGAGCTAGAAACGCACCGGACGCATTGAACTCCTGCAGGAGCTGCCGGTTGGCCTCGCTGAAAACACCCACGGTGAACTCATCCCCGAACAGCCCGTTATGCTCCACGTAACAGGCGGAGGCGGCATGGAAGGCCGCCAGCTTCTCCAGCACCTTGTGCATGTGGTCCAGATCAAGGCCGGTTAGACGATTCTCGTTCTTGAAGTTTTTCCTGTGCAGGTCCTCCAGCAGGATGTAGTCCACCCCCAGATCACGATCGACTTTGAAGGCCCGCGGGGCAAATTGAATGGTTTTTCCGACCTCGGCATAGAGCTGCTCAAACTTGGGCAGGATATTGTGGTACATCTGGTCCTCCTTATGAAAGAGTTGCAGTCTGGTCAGGATGGCTCCCAATACTTCATTGTTGTGCTGGGCCTTCAGGACGAAGGAGAGGTTCTTGGTACTGTGGTCTGTGCGATAACTTTTTTGTATTCAAAGACGGGATTAAATGTAATGAGAAACCATACCGAGCAGCTCCACTTCCACTAAAAGTCGCAGGAAAAGTGAGGAGTAGTTCTCGCCTTCACTGCTACCCTTCTGCGGAGTAACCGAAAGGATCTTCTCAAAGTCTCCGATCTGAGCCTGGACTGCCTTTTCCAGGGTTATGTTGGGCAGCCAGACGGGCAGGTTGTCGGCGGGAAGCCCATTGTGTCCTTTAGTGGCGTCAGACATGGTAAACCTGGCAGTAATTAAAAAATTGCGTTGAATCTATAAATAACTCTACCAACAGGTCGTATACATAATGTCAAATATCGCAATCGTCAAACATAGGTGGCGCCTCTAAAGGCGCGCCACTTTATAAATGGAGTTTGCCGGCAATGGCCACCGCGCCTCACCCATATTTCCTCTTAATAACACTCTGACACGAATTGCCGTGCAATAATTGCATCATAGGACCACAATTACTTTGTTTGCACGATCAAGTGTCTGGAGATTAATTCTTCAGAAAAAATTCACCCTACTTTGAAGTACTTTTATAAGGATTCGAATGGCGGCAATACGATTATAAACCAATTAGAAAATTCATGAAATAGAGCTGATAAATTTCGTATTATTTTTTAGATTTTTAGATATGTAAAAACAATGTATAGAGATACAGATTATGGAATTGCGGATGCTAAAGTGACTCACAGACTTTTCTCAAATGACCTTAGATAATGTGCTCTTTGTGTGTACTTATTATTATCTATTTACAAACGGTAATCATCGCCACTAAATAGTTAGTATCATAATACTAATTAATGAGTAGCTTACTTGTAGTAATGATAATTACCAAACTTTCGTTGATTGTGGAAGTTATCAGGGCGATCGGCACTTAATGGGGAGCACCATAAATCAGGTCACATGTCAGTTAATGAAACGCGACTGCCCCTCGATTTGGGATTTTTGTATTACGTGAAGATTAAAATCAGATTTTGATTAGTAACTGATTAAGAAAACTCTTTGATTTAAGAAACCTAATAATCAAAACACTTTTTCCTTGTTTTCCTATAAATTGTGAGTAAGGACCCGAATGATTCCTACCAAAAATTAGAGTCAATAATAAAGTTAACTGCCATTTGCTACCGCCTTTTATAGTGATCCATGGCGCTACCAAGATATCCCGATGTGGTGATTCACCGAACCCTTGTCGAACCTTTTTCCTTAATTGGAAGTGGAGCGGTATCCGGCTGATGGATCGACTGCAGTGGTCCGGACGACTGACGAGCGGGAAATACGGAACCGCCGTTCTGCGAACCGTCGTCTATGCCCCGATTTGGCTAAAAGTGAAGAAAAATGGCCTTATCTCGTGCATTCGATTGAAGTTTATTTTGTAATTCAGTTCGGTTTGCCAAAGCCGGCAAAAATAGAGGCAATTTGCGGTGGAGCGAGCGAGAGCGGAGCAGTGTGCTAGAACAAGAGGTGTATATCAATATAAGTGATATGGAGCGAACGCCGTCTATTGTTTGATTGATAACGAACAACTGTTTCATGTTTCTTGCTTCCACTTCTGATTCCCATTCTTTATCGGTGCACGTATTCCGCTTTGGGCTCGCCATTCGCCCTAATTATAATGTGATTCCTCGTAATTACTGTTTGCTTAGGACATGTGATGGGTGGAGGAGATAGAGATCCCTGGGGTCGGGGAGATCCCAACAAATCATAATTGACTCCCATTGGTAATACCACCAGTAGAAGGCTTTTCAAGTCAAATTTGATAGTTAAACTTAGCAGGTATTGGTAGTTCATTCCAAATATAAGTACGTAAGTAAACAGTACTCGATACTCAGGCAGCTGAAACATTTAATTTTCTTCCTTTTATCTTCATTTGATTATCTCAACCTTGCCAACCATTACACCAAAAATAGGGGGAAAAAAATCTGTAGGCTTGCTTTTATATAAAATATTACTGACTTTTTCCAGTAACTTGTTTTATTATTATTTATTTGACCAGCAGAGCTCCACGGTTGTTCAGCCAGGTTAGGATGGCGCTAACATGTTTCTTGTAACGCGCATTGGAGTACATGGCCATTTTAAGGCCATCGCCATTTTCCGACTCCGTGACAAAGTCCTTGACATTAGCGTCGTCGGTGCGATCCAACAAAACCGGGGGGCAGAGCATCAAGACAGTGTGATAGCCTTGGGGAAGCAAATATCATTATCTGACTTGAGCTTTTCGGAGAGAAAGCTTCCACTTACCCACACATCCGTATTTGAGCAACTGAGAGTGCAGGAACCTCAGGGAGGGCGTCTTCTCCGCTGGGTACTTCAATAGCTCCAGGTTTTCGATCAGCTGATCGTGGTAGAACTTGATAAAGTAATCGAACTTACTCAGCTGAATTTCGAATTTCGTCGAACCAAGCAGAAAATACATCAGATCGTGGGCTACACTTGTCAACTTTGGCAACTGTAGGTCCACCAGGAAGGTCTCTGCAGGCTCAGATGATTCCTCCTCGTAGCGGAACATGATGTTATTGGTCCAGCAATCGCCGTGATTGAGAGCAATGAAGTCCTCCGGATCTGGGGTGTTCATGGAGTACATGAGGTCCACAATCTTGGGCTGGATCTTGTGCTAAAAACAGAGCAAGTGGCAACACATTTAAAATCTCCAATTTAAAACATATAAACCTTACCACGGCTTCACTGTACTCTTCGTAACCCTCATAAAGCGGCAGACACTTCAGAAAGTACTTCCCCAAAGTTTCTGCCACCTGCTCGATAGAGTCCTTCATGCTATCAGCATAGGTGGGCTGCAAGTATTTTTGGGAGTAAGGGCCCTTGACATGCAGCCTAGTGGCCGACGCCGCATGCAACTGGGCCAGTTTCTTGAGCACACACTTGGTATGGGCCGTATTTAGGCCCTCCAGACGATCGACATTCTTGAAGCCAAATGGCTTCAGGTCCTGCAGCAGGACGTAGTCATCGGGGGCAGCGATCTCATAACCTCTTGCGCCAAACTTGACGTCTACGCCGGCTTCCTTGTACATCTTCTCAAGCTCTGGTATCACCTGAAGGAAAACATCCCGCTCCACTACGAACATATTGTTCTTCTTCAAGATCTCTCGGTACATCTCGAAGTCGTGCGGCGTTTTCAACATATAACTCACATTTTCGGTGGAGTGATCTGGCAGAAATAATTGTTTGATCTGATCTGCTTGCTTCTTGAGGCGGTGACTCACCTTTCAGTTCCACTTCAAAGTGTAGGCGGAGCATTATGGTGGAGTAGTTTTCGCCGGGCTGGAGCCCATCGACCGGCTTGAAGCTCCTAATTGCCAGAAACTCATCTCCAAACCGCTCACTTAGCAGTTTCTCGAAGAGATCGGCTTTTAACCAGGACGGCAGTGGAACGGCTCCGGACTCCTCAGACATTTTAAATAAAAAAATACAAAATTGCCGGTCGGTCCCCTTATAAGCAGAAAAATGTTGCTGCAAAAGCTTAGGTATTTTTAAGAGAAAATGCCACTGTTTGGCGTCCAAAGAGAGCGCCCCAGAGCTTTATATAGAAGTATATAGATATTATATGTTTATACATTTGTTCCGACCAAATAAACCTGTGTAGGCACTGTGTATATTAAAACAACACAACCATATTTGACATAGACATACTATTTGTAAAGAATAACAACGCAAAAGTAATAATAGAGAACAATTTTACCATTCTATATATGTATATTCCCATGGAAGATACATAAAATCGTTTTTCTCATACTCTTGCAGAGGGTTACATTTATTTGGCAAAAAGTTTGACAGTTCATGATGACAATTCATTGTAATAAAAAAAAAGGAAACTCTTTATCAGGATCGCCAAGTTATTTGCTGTGTTGAATATCAATTTTTTTTTTTTCTAACAGCTTTCTTGAAGATTCTTCAATGATAAAAATTGAATTTCAAATAAAGTTTTAAGTTTGCATACTGCAATTTTACACAAAACTTATCTGAACACTTCCTATCTAATCAAGAAAGGCATTATTATATTGACTATAGTTTCTAGTCTGTAAAGGGGTTTCAATAAGTAGATTCCAACGCTCCTCTATGCAACAACCAAGGCAAAAGGACAGACATATGTTTGTGAAAGCGAGGATTAAGAAACAAGGATTTCTTAAATGATGAGTCCTTATCGGCCAATAGCTTTTCAAGATCAGCCCCATCAGAGGGGTCGAGCAGAACATATGGCATAATAGTTGAAGCGCAGACATAAGCTGTAAATAAAAACTTAATGGGGTTTCAAGTACAATGTAAACTAAGGCCACTTACCCCAGCCATTATATTTGGCCAGGTCATCTCGAATGCTTCTCAAGGTGGGCAAGGGCTTGGAGTACTTCAGGAGTTTTAGGTGCTTGACCAACTCCGAATGGTAGAACCAAATAAAATAGTCAAACTTCGACGTTTTTATATCCAACTGTGCGGAGGACAACAGGAAGTAGTACAGGTCCTGGGTGATGGTACCCCATTTGGGAAGTTGAAGATCCACAAAGTAGGTCTCAGTTATTCCCTTCGTCTCGTTGTACTGGAACATTATATTGTTGGCCCATCCATCGCCGTGGTTCAGGGCATTGAAGTCATCGGGCTTGACATCATTCATGTCTCGTACAATATCCTGTAACTTCTCGGATATAATACGCTGTGTGGAAGAGTTCATTAGAAAAACATTAACTTTAATTGTTAATCATTGGAACTCACCAAATCCTTAACGTACGGCTCGTATCCTTTTACCAAATGAACGTGTTCCAAAAAGATTTTGACACTGCGACTGCAGAATGCATCTACGATTTCCTCGTTGCTCAGGAAACCCTTAGTATACTTTTCAGGATAAGGTCCTTTGAGCTCGACCCTGACGGCAGAGGCCGCATGCCACTGGGCAAATTTACGAAGGGCACTTTCGGTGTGGGCCTGGTCTAGGCCTTCGAGGCGATTCGCGTTCTGGAAGCCTCGTGGCTTGAGGTCCTCCAGGAGGACGTAGTAATCGCTGGCTGGTATTTCGTAGGCTGTTGCTCCGAACTTGACCTCGACACCTACTTCCCGGTATAGCTGCTCCAGCTCGGGAACAACCTCCAGATACATGCCGCGCTCCACATCAAACATGTCTGTTTTCTCAATTATTTTCCGATACGCCTCCGACGAATGTGGCAGCTTCAGCATAAAGGCCTTGGTTACCTGGGAGTTATCTGAATAAAAATATAATTCAAATACAAGAGCTATGTTCCACCTCGACCTTTGGAAGAAGTATTTACCTTTGGTTACAATATCCAGTTCGACTCTCAGCATGATGGTGGCATAGTTTTCGCCACTGGGTACTCCTGCTCTCGCCCTCAAGGACTTGATCTTTTTGAAATCCTTAACCTCATGTTTGATTAGATCTTTGAAAACTTCCGATGTCAACCACTCCGGAATGTGGACATCCTTTTGATCATCCTTTGTTCCCATTGAGGTACTATCTGGTTGAATTCAGCACTTAAACTGGAAAATGCGCCCGCGAAAAGCATCTCTTAAATACACCAAGGTGTGGGAAATCCAAATTGTGATGAGAATGATAATACTTATCTGACTTAACAGACGGCCAGATTGTTTTGTATTCATTATATGAGAATGGGATTGATGAGACAGCACTTTATCCCAACTTTGATACGCTGCAGTTGCGTGAAAAATTTTAATTCTAAGCATGACTTTGCTAATCATTTCTTTCAACTAACGTTACTCGTATCGTAATAGTTTTATTAGCTTTTATTAGACCCCTGAGGTTGTTGGACGTAACAAGAAAGGGGTTTATAAAATAACAATATAATAAAGTCCTGGAAAAAAAGTATATGGAGTTTAAACAGAGGTGCTGTTTGTAAGAAATGTATTTCATCAGAAACTAAGTATAAATTAAAACATTTAACTGCAACCTATTCATTCAAGAGCTCCCCGGTGCTTCAACCATGGCAGAAGAACTTCCATGTGCTTTCTGTACCGGGGATTGGTGAAGATCGACTTTTTGAAGCTGGCATCCTCTGCCATCACATTGTCCAAACTAGCGTCGTCTGAGGGGTCCAGCAATACAAACCCCAATATGCTTGCAGAACATATAAAGGCTGGAAGATCGGGATAATTGAAGTTTCTTCTTAAAAAATATTTAACCAAGATACGCACCCCAACCACTGTATTTGTTGAGAGCATCGTGAATACTCCTCAAAGTTGGCAATGGGTTAGAATAGTTCAAAAGCGTCAAGTGTTTTACCAACTCGGAGTGATAGAACCAAATGAAATAGTCGAACTTCGAGACCTTGACATCCAAGCTCGTTGAGGATATCAAGAAATAGTACAGGTCCTGGGCCACTGTTCCCCATTTGGGGACTTGAAGGTCAACGAAATATGTGTTTAAGAGCTCATTCTCATCATTGTACTGGAACATTATGTTATTTGACCAACCATCGCCGTGGTTCAGGGCATTGAACTCGTCCGGTTTTGGATCATTCAGGATGTCCATAATTTCGTAAACCTTTTTAGATACCTTTTTCTGTAGGAAAGACATCAAGAAAAGACATTAAATCAAAACATTGACAGCTGATTCCTTACCAAATCATTAATATATGTTTCATGTCCTTCGTAATTATGAACGTATTGTTTCAATGTTTGGACGCTGCGGTTGAGGAAAACATCCGCAAAATGCTTGTTTTTGAAGAATCCCATCGTGTATTTGTCGTCGTAGGGCCCTTTGGTATTTACCCGAACTGCGGAGGCAGCGTGCCACTGGGCAAACTTTCGCAGGACACTCTCAGTGTGGGTCTGATCCAAACCCCTAAGGCGATCTGCGTTTCGGAAGCCTCGGGGCCTGAGGTCCTCTAGCAGGACATAGTAGTCGCTCGCTGGTATCTCATAAGCCTCTGCTCCGAACTTTACCTCTACTCCCACTTTATGATACATTTGCTCCATTTCGGGAACCACTTCTAAATACATTCCGCGCTCTATTTCGAATATGTCCCTTTCTTCTAGGATCTGTCTATACGCCTCCGATTGGTGCGGGGCTTTCAACATGAAAGCTCTAGTCTGCATAGAATTATCTCGACGCAAAAGTTAATAAATTGGTTTTGAAGGCTATAGTGAACTTCACCTTTAGTTTCCACATCTAGTTCCACTCGCAGCATTACAGTGGCATAGTTCTCCCCAGCAGAAAGCGCCGCCCTAGCCCTCAAGGCTTTAGTCTCCTTAAAATCCGGCACCTGCTTTTTGAGTAAATCTTCAAATACGCCCGGTTTTACCCAGTCAGGCACCAGTACATCCCTTTGGGCATCCTCATTACTGTTTTTTTTCGGTGACATCCTGATAAAGTTACGGTACTAAATGCACAACTACTGCAAACTCTTTAAATTTTTTTTCGCTTAAATACCCTCGGAAGAAGCGATTTTTACTGAGTGATAAGCCTTATCAAAAGATAAACAGACACTTGATCGCATAACAATTGTTGTGCCAAATGACGCAGCACTAATGCACTATGTTCGGTATAGCTTTTTAAGCGCATCCAATATGTATAGACTCCCATAAGTAACTAAAATAATGAGCCACTTTTTACTGAGTCTTTAATTAATTTATTTAAAATTTATGACAAGGCACCACGATGATGCAGCCATGGCAGAAGGACTTCCATGTGCTTTTTGTACCTGGGATTGGTGAAGATGGTCTGTTTGAAGGTAGAGTCTTCATTGGCGAGTAATTTATCAAAGTCAGCCTCTTCAGTGGGATCCAGCAAAACATATCCCATAATGCAGGCGCAGCATATAAAGGCTGTAATAGAGTTATGTTTTAAAGTATTTATCCCCAAGGGAGATTTAATTTCGCTTACCCCAGCCACTGTATCTATTCAGAGCATCATGGAGACTTCTTAAACTTGGCAAAGGCTTAGAATAATTCAGCAGTTTTAAATGCTTCACCAATTCCGTGTGATAGAACCAAATGAAATAGTCGAACTTGGACGTCTTGATGTCCAGTTGAGTTGAGGAGAGCAGGAAGTAGTACAAGTCCTGCGCCACGGTTCCGTATTTGGGAATTTGAAGATCCACAAAGTACGTGTTCAGTATCTCATTCTTGTCATTGTACTGAAACATTATGTTATTCGACCAACCATCGCCATGGTTGAGGGCATTAAACTCGTCCGATTTCGGGGTGTTCAGATCATCTACCACCTCAAATAGCTTCTTTGATACACTGGTCTGTGTAGATGATGCAAAGATAAGATTACGAGCTAAATCTCCTTATGGAGACCGCCAAATCTACTCACCAAGTCCTCTATATAGGCCTTATGGCCTTCGTACTTATCGACGTGCTTCAGCAGAGTTTTGGCACTCCCAGTGCACAAAGCATCCACGAGATCCTTAGTTTTAAACAAACCAGCTGTGTATTTGGGTTCAAAGGGTCCTTTGGTTTCCACCCTGACCGCAGAGGCAGCATGCCACTGGGCGAATTTCCGCAGGACATTCTCGGTGTGAGTTTGGTCCAAGCCTTGAAGACGATCTGCGTTTCGGAAGCCCCGTGGCCTGAGGTCTTCCAGCAGGACATAATAATCGCCTGCTGGTAATTCGTAGGCCTTTGCTCCAAACGTGACTTCGACACCTACATCGCGGTACAGTTTTTCCAGCTCGGGGACCACCTCCAGGTACATTCCACGCTCCACATCAAATACATCGGTTTTTTCTATGATTTTGCGATAGGCTTCGGATTGGTGGGGAGTCTTCAGCATAAAGGCTTTAGTTTGCAGGCCTTCGTCTGGAGGGAAATGTCCATACCATAAAAGAGTTGTATTTTCTCTCAGTTAAGGAACCAACCTTTTGTTTCCACATCCAGCTCAACTCGAAGCATTACGGTGGCATAGTTCTCTCCAGCAGAAACTCCGGCCTTTGCCCTTAGAGACTTAGTCTGCTTGAAGTCCTTGACCTCCTTTTTTAACAGATCTTCAAATGCGTTCGGCTTCACCCACTCTGGAATCAGGACATCCCTCCCATCAACCTCTTCGTCCTTTGTTTGTGGCGGCATTTTGTGGGACCCTACGTAGGTGTAGAAAAAGTACTGGAAAAATGTACTACGATACTCACCTCTTAAATAGCTCCACCAGAGACTAATTTAAATTCAGATGATAAAACAGATAAGCTATCACTTACCCGACAGACTACTATCTGTTTGTTTAAGAGTTGGTTGTTTTTGTTCGTTTGTGCAAAAATGACACTGCAAATTATTTAACATTAGATGTTTGGACATTTGATTAGGAATGGATTTCAGTTTTAATTATATTTTCTCACAGAGAAGGTCCATAGGATTAGATAGGCAGTTACAAAATATGCCTGTAAATTAAATACAAATATAATTGATTCCATTAATTATTGGCTCCAATTTCTCATGTTTTGAGTATTAAATAGTCATTTAAATCCACATATTTATATATAACACACATATGTTGAAACATTCTCTAACATTTTTTTATAGGGACTTATTCAAAGATGGCACTTTCTTTATAGTAAGCCACTTAATATAAACCAACCCAAATAAATATAATACTACCTCAGTATTACATTAGAGAGCTTTTTAGAATGTTAGCTGATGAATCAACTCGTCAGTTTGTAAACTCCTCTTTCGCGATATAGATAGTTGATTAGGCGAATTAAAAGCTCTTTGGTAGAAGCTTTCCTCTAGTGCCCCTAATGTGAACTGCTTTTTGTTTTCATAAACATGTTTGGCATAATTATTTAATCATTAAGGAGCGAATACGGCGTTGGTTTGTTGTGATTGCTGCTGTTTGTTCCGCTATCAACATTTTTGATTCTATGATTCACAGCATGGTTCCCTTAAAAAAAAGCCAATCATTGTGATTTTCGCCAAATGATTGAACTCCTTTATCGTTCGACACTTAACGTTTATTAATACCATTCAAAATAATCGCATACAGAAAAAGATAGCCTTATCAATCGGAGGTCCCACTAAATTCTTACTCAATGGGTTGTTTGGTGGCGTAATTAATGGACATTTTCTATTCCAAAGAGCCGCGGTTGAGCAACCAAGGAAGGATCAGCTGTATGTGTTTCCTGTAGCGGGCATTGTTGTACATTTGCATCTGGAAATCGACCCCCTCGGCAGTCTCTCCCAGGAAGTTTTCAAAACTGGCTTTATCGGTGGGATCCAAAAGAACGGCTGCCATAACGCCAGTGGCAACGGAGTAGCCTGTAAAGTTAAAAGCACAAAAGTTATAGTTACTCTCGCCTTGCAAAGAATAGAAAAGATGTTACCGAAAAATCCGTATTTGAACAACGACAGGTGTATGTCACGAAGGGTGGGAATGGGCTTGGAATATTTCAGGAGTTTTAGGTGCTCAACTAGATAATCGTGGTATACTTTGATATAGTAATCGAACTTGCTTAGCTTGTCTTCCAACTTGGTAGACGAAATCAAAAAGTAGAGCAGGTCCTGCGCTACTGTTCCATATTTAGGAATCTGGTAATCCACCAGATAAACCTCTTTAATTTTGCCAAATGCATCGTACTGAAACATAATATTATTGGACCAGGAATCGCCATGGTTAAGCACATTGAACTCCGTTGGGTCCGCTTTAGAAAATTGCATCAATTTTTCTACCAAAAGGGGTTGAATTGCTTTCTAAAATAAAAGTTGAGGAATCTCATATCATGCTCTTCACCTATTTTAGTAGTTTTGAGTACTTACCACCTTCTCTAAATAAACCTCGTTACCCTCGTAGGTGGCACACGAACGCACAAACCTCCCGCCCATGCCCTTCATCATTTCCGCCATCATTGCTCGGTTTTCCTCCTTAAAAAAGCCTGCCAATAGGATTTTGGGATAAAGACCTCGGGTTGCCACGCGCACGGCAGAGGCGGCATGCCACTGGGCCAACTTCTGGAGAACCCTTTCGGTGTGAGCTTGGTCGAGTCCCTCGAGGCGGTTGGCGTTCTTGAAGCCCTTAATACCTAGGTCTTCCAAGGCGACGTAATCGCTCTTTGCATTCTTGAGATCATAGCTTTTGGCTCCAAACACTATGTCCACTCCTGCATCCCTGTAAATGGATTCCATTTCGGGAACCACTTCATCGTACATAGTCCGTTCAATTTCAAAGATGTTTGTGGTCTTCATCATCTCTCTGAAGGCTTCCAGTTGATGGGGGAGCTTGACCATATACGATACTTGTTTCGTTTTGCCGTCTGGGGGGCGGGACAGTCAGAATCACAAAGTTCCACCCGCTAGGTATGCAACTCACCCTTCAGCTCCACTTCAATATGCACCCTCAACATGATCGTGGCGTAGTTCTCACCCGCCGCCGATCCGCTGTCCGCCTTGAAGTTCCGGACTTTGGAGTACCCCTCGATATTTGCCTCCAGCACATCTTGGAACAGGTCCGCTGTGATCCAGTCGGGTATATTATTGGCCGCCATTGTATTGGAATCTAATAAGATAGTTGCAATTTGTATTTATCACGTATACGCCCGGTGGCTCTCGGCAGCGAAATAAACAAGCGAGGAGGATTCCCCCCGTTTTATAGCCGGAGAAGCTTTCGAATCGTGCTAGATTCCGAGGCTTTCTCTCGATCTTCTCACGAGCTTCATTAGTTTCATTCAAACTTTTTCTCTTTATTAAAGCTTTCGAGGAGAATTTTATTTTGACTCGTTTTGTTCATATATGGAATTGCGGGACGCCTCTCTTTTACGCAGCAGTGACCCTTTTAATTGAAGCAGTCTTTTAAAACTCCAACTAGTTTGACCATATATGGCATGGCCTTTCCCTGTGGAAGGGAACCCACATTCACACTTGTGGAAGTACAAGTATCGGACAAATTTCTATTGCCATTTTTTAGTGGATGCAAAATGATCTAATATTTGCCTCCGCCCATTGATACCGATTTGGAGCTCATACAATGACAATTTTTTATTTCAATAAAATTCATTTAAAAAGCTTTAATGCTTATTTAATAGTTTCAGGCAGACAAAATCTTAATTAATATCCAACGCGCCGCGATTGAGCAGCCAAGGCAGGACCACCTCTATGTGCTTCCTATAGCGGGGATTTTGGAACATCTGCAATTGGAAGTCGACCCCATCGGAACCACTTCCTACAAAGTTCTCCAAGCTGGCGTCTTCGGTAGGATCCATGAGAACAGCGGCCATTCCTCCGGAAGCAACAGCAAATCCTGAAAAATAGTCCAACACCTCGTAAGCCAATGAAAGTGCCGAATCTGCAGTGAATCTTACCAGAGACGCCACTCCGGAAGAGCGATTTATGAATATCCCGCAAAGTGGGAAGTGCCTTAGGGTACTGGAGGATCTTCAGGTGCTCCACAAGGTTGTCGTGGTATACTTTGATATAGTAATCGAACTTGTTTAGCTTATCCTCCAGCTTTGTGGATGAGATCAAAAAATTGGTTAGATCCTGGGCAACAGTTCCGTAATTGGGAAACTGAAAGTCGATTAAATAAACCTCCGTGATGTGGCCAAGATCATCGTATTGAAACATAATATTGTTGCACCAAAAGTCCCCATGGTTCAGGACGTTGAATTCCGTTTCCTTAAGATTGGAAAACAAATCAAACACTAAGTCCACCACTTGTGGCTGCAGTGCTTTCTAAAGAGAAAAAATTATAATTTCCATAAATTTGAAACCTTGTATTACTGTTACGTACCACCTTCTCTATGTAGGCCTCTTTACCTTCAAAACTTTCGCAGCATTTAAGAAATTTTGCACCCATGCCTTTGGAAATATCTTTCATTATCGGCCGAGTAGTTGGGTTGAACATTCCCATTGTATGGGCTCGCGGATAGGGACCTTTTGTAGCTACTCTGACAGCTGAAGCTGCATGCCACTGGGCCAACTTCTTAAGGACTCGTTCGGTGTGAATTTGATCGAGTCCCTCCAAGCGGCTGGCATTTTTAAAACCTTTCGGACCTAAATCCTCCAGGACTACATAGTCAGACTTTGCGTTCTTAAGATCGTAGGATTTAGCACCGAATGTTATATCCACACCAACTTCTTTGTACATTGCCTCCATTTCAGGAACTACGTCCTTGTACATAATTCGCTCAGTGTCGAAGATGTTTGAGTTCTTTATCATTTCCTTGTAAATAGCCACCTGATGGGGCAACTTTACCATATAAGACACATCGTCGATTTTGTCGTCTAAAACAACAGAACCAAATGTAAAATCTGTTTTTCTATCTAAGAGATAAGGGCACAACTCACCTTTTAGCTCGACTTCGATTTTAACTCTCAACATAATAGTGGCATAGTTATCGCCTGCTCCCGATCCCAGCTCAGGTTTGAAACTCCTGACCTTCACAAATCCATCCACATTCCTCCTAAGCACATCTTCAAACACTTCTGCGGTTAGCCACTCGGGAACTTTATCAGTCATTATTGATAAATGGGCTGTTTGGGAATATTAACTATTAGGCAACGTGTGAAATTCGCTTGTGAAATACAACTGCGGGTTGTAATGTCGTTGGTCTAAAGCTGAAAGCGGTCTTTATATTTGCCCAAAAAGCTTTTAGAAATTGAAGAACCTCTCTCTATCCAGCTTTGGTTACCTGACCACCCTCTTCAGAATCAAAACATTCGCTCTCCCAGATAAACATACATTTGTGTCCATATATGGAAGGTAAATATTTATATGTTTTGGAACCAACCAAATTGCTATTGATAGGTTAGGTTGATAGGTACTTTACCAATTTCTAAGGACGATTCTGATCCATTTTCACTTCCTTCTGAGGACGGATCTCTAGATCACTATGTGACGATAGCAGACGTTTCTGAATTATATTTGACAGAGTGGATTTGCTAAGAGTGTTATCGAATTTCTCTTATAATATCTCTTAGCCAATTCCATAAAGCTTAGATAATGTCATATTCTATTATTTTTTTATACATTTTTTTAAGAACAAAACGAATACTATAATACTTGATATATAATTGAGCTTAGTTGAAACCTGCTATGGGGCTGCGTTCAGATTCACCTTATGTAACCCCGTTCAATGAGCCACGGCAGTATCTGTTTTATTTGTTGGACGTAAGCCGGTTGGAGAAACATATTCCGCTTGAACGCCGTCGCCTCCTCAGAGTTTCCCATTACGTTGGCTATATTGGAGTCCAGACCCGGCGGGAGCAGCACTATAGGCAGCATTCGTTGAGCGCATATAAATGCTGAAATTAGCCAAGACAATTATAATAGACTTAGAATAGAAAGAGGCGGGGGAGCCTCACCCCAGAGACTGTATCTTTTTAGATGGAGGTGCAGCTGAGCCAGTGAGGGGGCACTTTGGTTATAGCTGAGCATAGCCAGGTGCTCCACGAGCTGCTGATGATAATACTCAATGAAGTGGTCAAACTTTTGCAGTTTTATGGCAAATTTTGGTGAGGTTATCAAGAGGCAAAATAGATCCTGAGCAGGAGTACCTGAAAAGGGAAAGAATTGTAGTAACCCGAGGGCTGGGCGCTCCAAGAAGCTCTACCATATTTTGGCAGTTGAAAGTCCACCAAACAAACATCTTCCACTTCCCCCAAGGCGTTGTACTTGAACATAAAGTTGTTGCACCAAAAATCGCCATGATTCAAAACACTCAGCTCCACCGGATCGTTGCGACCAAACTCTATATTCAAATCCGTCAAAAGAGATGTGTAATTGCTCTGAGAATGAAGATTGTTATAGAATAAAATACGTGTTTATTAAAACTCCCTGAAACTTACTATCAAAACCATTTGCGAGGGATCTAAATCGTACTGTTTCATACATTCCAAAAAGGGGACAGAGAAGTTGATATTGAACTCTTCCAGCATTTTTTGATGTTCGGCCGTAAAGTAGCTTTCACGAATGCCCTTTTCGTACTCCCCCACATCCACCACTCTTTTAGCCGAGGCCGCATGCCACTGGGCCAACTTTTTGAGCACAGCCTCCACCTCAAACTGCTCCAAGCCCTGCGTCCTCTCGGCATTCTTGTAACCCTTCTGTTTGAGATCCTCCAGGAGGATATAGTCACATTTGACAGGCATTTCGGGAAACTTCAAGTGCAAAGGTTTGAATTTCGGCGATATCGATGTACTCTTATACTGACTCTCCAGCTCTGGTATCAGTCGATCGTACATATCCAATTCGGTAATGAACATGTCGTGGAACGCATGATCGTCACTATCTTCCGCGCCGACCAGTGGGATCTTCAGAATATAACTGACTTCTTCAGTGCTGTCATCTAAGTGAAATTTTTAAATTTTTTTCAAGAGATCTAAACAAAAACGTACCCTTCAGCTGCATAGTTATTTGGACCCGGAGCACGATTGTGAGGTAGTTCTCGCCCTGGCCGGTTGCCGACTTGGCGTCAAAGCTAACAATAGCGTTGAAGTTTTCGATGTACTGCATCAACAACCCGTGGAAAAGTTGTTCGTTCACCCACTCCGGAGTTGTCTGGTCCGTCATTGTTTTGAATTTGCGTTTGAATGACAACACAGATACTGAATATATATTTATATATGCAATCCAGAATGAAAAGCTCCGCGTATCTCTCTCTTAAATTACTGACCTCAATGTACATTTCTCAGATACTTAACTAAGAGAGTCGACGTTAGGCATTCCATACAAAAGAGAATTTCTCTGATACATATGATTTGCGATCATTCGCCTATATGCAGAGCCACCTTTTGGACTCCAAATATATATTTTGAGAAAAAAACTTTACTTTAACTTTAATCTTAATCAATCTCTAATGCGCCGCGATTCAGCAGCCAAGGCAGGACCACCTCTATGTGCTTCCTATAGCGGGGATTTTGGAACATCTGCAATTGGAAGTCGACCCCCTCCGAACCACTCTCCATACAGTTATCCAAGCTGGCGTCTTCGGTGGGATCCATCAGAACAGAGGCCATTCCGCCGGCAGCCACAGCAAAGCCTGAAAAATAGTCCAAAACCTAGTTAGTCAGTGAAAATGCCGAATCTGCAGTGAATCTTACCAGCGACGCCACTCCGGAAGAGCGATTTATGAATATCCCGCAAAGTGGGAAGTGCTTTAGGGTACTGGAGGATCTTCAGGTGCGCCACAAGGCTGTCGTGATATACTTTGATGTAGTTATCAAACTTGCTCAGCTTATCCTCCAGCTTGGTGGATGAGATCAAAAAATTGGTTAGATCCTGTGCAACAGTTCCGTAATTGGGAAACTGAAAGTCGATTAAATAAACCTCTATGATCCGGCCAAGACCATCGTATTGAAACATAATATTGTTGCACCAAAAGTCCCCATGGTTCAGGACGTTGAATTACGTTTCCTTAAGATTGGAAAACAAATCAAACACTAGGTCCACCACTTGTGGCTGCAGTGCTTTCTAAAGAGAATGAATTATAATTTCCATCAATTTGGTGTTGAAGCCTATTATTACTGTGACATACCACTTTCTCTATGTAGGGCTTCGGTGTGATGCACTTCAATTAATCTGGTGCGCTGGTCAACATCTATGGAGATGGGTCGGTGTTGCTTTCCCACGGAGGTGTGGAAATTGGCCAGGGCCTCAACACCAAGATGATTCAGTGTGCCGCCAGAGCCTAAGGCATCACTTCAAAGCTTATTCAGATTTCGGAGACGTGTACGGATAAGGTACCCAACACATCGGCCACGGCTGCCAGCGTAGGGTCGGATTTGAACGGCATGGCTATTTTGGACGCCTGCGAGAAGTTAAACAAGCGTCTGGCTCCCGTGAAGGAGGCCCTTCCCGGAGGCACCTGGAAGGAATAGATCAACAAGGCGTACTTCGACAGGGTTAGCCTTTCAGCAACAAGTTTCTACGCCATGCCCGGAATCGGCTACCACCCAGAGACGAATCCTAATGCCCGCACCTACAGCTACTACACGAATGGTGTGGGCATCAGTGTCGTTGAGATCGACTGCCTGACTGGCGACCATTAGGTGCTGAGCACCGACATCGTGATGGATATTGGATCGAGTTTGAATCCAGCAATCGACATTGGCCAGATCGAAGGAGCCTTCATGCAGGGCTACGGTCTGTTCACTCTGGAGGAGCTAATGTATTCCCCACAAGGCATGCTCTATTCGAGGGGTCCTGAAATGTACAAGTTGCCAGGATTCGCCGACATTCCTGACGAGTTTAACGTGAGCCTTTTGACAGGTGCTCCCAATCCACGGGCTGTCTACTCCTCCAAGGTCAGTTAGCTCATCAATATGTTAATCCAATTATAATGAGTGATTTGTTTCTTCCAGGCTGTTGGTGAACCTCCGATCTTCATTGGATCATTTGCGTCCTTCGCCATAAAGGAAGCCATTGCCGCAGCTCGAGAGGATCAGGGCTTGAATGGGGACTATCCTCTGGAAGCTCCCGCTACTTCCGCCAGGATTCGCATGGCTTGTCAAGATAAATTTACAAATTTGGTAAGTATTTTCTCCATTTTAATGATATACCTCCATTATGAAAATATCTATAAATATTTATCATTGCAGTTGAAAATGCCTGAAGATGGGACATGCCGTGGAACCTTGTACCCTAATACCTGTTTTTTTTTTTTTAATATTTTACTTTTTACGTCGTTTTATTGTTAATTCCTTTTTTACATTTAAGGTGTTTCAAAAAATAGGAAATAAAAATAACTGCAATATAACATTGTATCGTTTAAAAATTTTTTAATATTTTGTCGGGCCTGGATCTTGCATTTTTTAGAAGCGGGGCGGTTTTGGATTAAAACTTTAACCAAAATGATTTAATAAAGCTCATATTGATCATAGATGGTAATTCAATAATGAGCCATACAGAAATTCCACCTGATTGATCTTAAAGAAGCGTCAGATCAGTTTTCTAATTTGGTCATAGTAGTTAACTTATATCGATGAATCACAATTAATAAATATGGAAAGGCGCCAAGTGTTATTTAAGTAATAAAATGTAAATGTATAGTTAACATAAATGGCTATTTGAAGGAGAAATATTTACAATTTAAAAGACTTTTATAGTCCCCCCATGATGATGTGAAGATTAAATATATTGGCGTTATGCCATGCCATGAAAAATGATTGATGAAAGTTTTAAAATGATAATAATTAGTAAAGCCTATTGGATATTTTAACTCTACCCCATTAAGCTATACCTAGAATTCGTACTTTACACATACTTTACACAAAAACACATACATTTAAATTATTATTTAATAGACGATAAATAAATTAGTAGATCAGTACGATTGCCTAATTAGTTTTTACTGTAGTACATAGTAAATTAAAATTCTAACATATGGGTTTTAAAACAATTAATGAAAATTCTTCCTACAGTGATGATTCACGCGTTTTGAAGTACCTTAAAAGTTATAACATTAAGCTATCCCGTAGAATTCGAATTCAAATAGAAAACCTAATCGAAAATATATGAGTAACTCGAAACATCCAGCAAAAAGCCAATAAATTAAAAACATTTGAAGGTATTGCACACTCGAATATAAGAAAAAGCGCTGGAGGCTGCAGCACAGGTTATTAGAGGCGAGATCTTGGCGAGCATCTCATTCGGTAAGTGGACGCTCGAGAGCGAAGATCTTGGAAGCAATGTCTCCGTATAGTTTACTTTTCGGAACCTTGTTAATTATTATATCGTTAGATTTTGTGTTGGGCAATTGGGTCTATCCAGCGTACTACCCCTGGAATCCTCCGATGGTTTCCGTTGATAATTATGGAAATTGTCAGGCCTTCGATAGACCTCTAGTTGGTAGATGCGTCCGATACGAGGACTGTGTCAGTGCTATTCAATCTGCCCACCAGGTGACACCTCTACTATGTCCATCAGCGTCGCCCGAGAATATTGTATGCTGCCCCCATGGCGGATACGTAACGCAGCCGCCCAGGCTTTCAATGAGCGAGAACGGTGCGTATGAATATTTTTGGGATCGGAGTCATTTTTAGAGTCGTTTGGATAACTTGTTTTTTTTTTGGCAGCCTGTAAAAATGCCTATCCCAGAGGCCATCAAAAGCGGCGACGACGTCGCCGGGTTACTGACGCTCATAAGACTCAAGTGGAGGTACTTGAGCCAATAATCCAGAAACGTAATCATAGTAATTTGAATGTTGTGGGTGGTAGAATCACCCTTCATAATGAGCATCCGTACATGGTGAGTTTAGGCTTCAAATTAATTTAAAAACTATTTTAAAGAAAAGTTCATATCTGCATTGTAAATTGTTTCTAGCACAATATATCATTCTCTTTTTTCCTGGAACTATTAAGTTTCATTAATAACAACCAAAAATATTTTGAAAGAAAAAAATGCTCGTTATTTCCACAAAATTGAAAGAGAAGCAACTTTTATTATCAATCTATTTCATTACAGTGTGCACTCGGATGGCCATCTCGTAGGCATAAATGGATACGCGGCCAGCACGGTTCTGCTGTTCGAAGATATGTTTTTAACTGTGGTTGCGTATTAATTGCCCCAAAGTTTGCTTTAACGGCCGCCCACTGTGCCAACATTGGCGGGTAAGTGACAAAGAGAGAAATATAACGAACATACTAAAATAAATACTTGAAATGCTAATGCTAATGTGTTTCTCAAAACGAAAAGGGAATCCCCGACAGTTGCGTTGATTGGTGGCGTTGACTTGAACGCTTCCAATGGCCAGCTGATTGAAATCCAGCATATAATCAAGCACCCCAACTTCGATCCGGACGCCCTCTCCAATGACTTGGCAATTGTAAATCTAAGGAGGAGCTCCCACAAGTCAGTGGCATGTTTGTGGAACCATGAATCTGTTCCAGAGAGACCACTGACTGCTCTAGGCTACGGACAAACAAAATTTGGTGGGTTTAATGATATATATACATACATTATTATTACTATTTTTCTAATTACATTTTCATTTTCCTTAGCCGGACCTCATTCCAACGAACTTCTTCAGGTGCTTCTCTATCCCCTGGATAATAGCCGTTGTCCGAATTTCGTACACCAGGGTGATAAGCTAACAAATGGACTAGCACCGGGCCAACTATGTGCTGGCGATTACTCCGGGAACATGGATACTTGTCAGGTAAGAAATGTGAATGCCAGGATTTCATAAATTATTGTATAAATTTTGACTCTTATAGGGAGATTCTGGTGGTCCTTTGTTACTCTACGAGCATATGCGACATCAACACCAGAGGATTCCCTATCTGGTAGGAATTACATCCTTCGGAGGAGCTTGTGCCTCGGGGGAGCCCGGAATTTACGTACGAATAGTGCATTACATTCAATGGATAGAACAACAAGTGTGGGCATAGGCACTTTCATTTATATTTTATTAGCCTAACAATTCAATTATATGTACTACTAAAAATATTAAAACATTTTAAATAAATATATATATATTTTTACGACAAAATCTATGAAGAAGAGTTAATTCTAAATAATCACTATGACTCACTCACTATAATCACTATGATTAAAATAAATTATTCAGATAAATCATTTATTTGTATAACTGCTGATCTGATTAATGCTTTTTGAAGACAATCTTCTCAATCCAGTCCAAGTAGTTGTATATCCTGGTGTACACTCCAGGAGCGTTTGGAGCAGCACAAAACTTGCCAAAGGAAGTGATGCCCACGACAAAGGCCACGCAGTTGTATTCCGGCAATATAGCATGAATGGGTCCACCGGAATCGCCCTGACAGGTGTCCTTGCCGCCTGGCAAGTGGCCGGCGCAGAACTGACCATCGATAATCCCGCGGGGAAGACGTCGCTCCTTGCGATAGATCTGCTTGCAACTTAGCTGGGGTATGATATCCAGGTCCACTTGACGCAATGAGTTTGACTTTGAACCCAAGAACTCGGTGCGACCCCAGCCGGCTGCCACCACAGTGGGAATCTGCAATTCAGGTCCTTGCCACAGACAAGCAGGACGCACTTGCTCTGAGAATTGCACTCGACGAGTAAGTTTTAGAAGAGCAATATCGTGGTAATATGCCGACGAGCGGTACTTGGGGTGCAGGATTATGATGAGAATTTTAATATCCTGCTGGAAAGTACTGGTTTCATTTAGTTGCCTTGTTCCCAGTCTAACCATATCCGGGGGTTTGCTACGAAATCATTCAAACAAGAAGCCCTATAGTTGTGACTCGCTGGAAATCTTGACTTACCTACCCGAGGTGGCGCAGTGAGCGGCCGTCAGGACGTACAGATCACTGACAAGCGTGCCTCCGCAGCCCCACTTAATGTCCACTGGCGGGGCACCCTGAGCACCCTGCGACCAGCCCAAGGCGGCCATATGGGGAAAGAGGTTACTTCGGGTAGGAGTTCCTCCCACAATCAAGGGTACACTAGGAACACATTGCTTTCCGGAAAAGCTTCTCGAGGTGTCTGCCAAATTAAGTCGTCTAGCCGCCACATTGTACTCCTGACATTCTGCAAAGAATCAAGCCTTGTAGGGCATAATATACTTTAGGGAAATGTAACTTTCTTACTGGTGGCACTAATGCGCTGAGCCTGGACATGTTTGTCGGCCAAAGGACAACAGATAACCGGCACATTATTCCTATGAGTACAGATGTCAATATGTGTCCCATGTACCCGGTATTCCCGGATCACATGAAGACACTGGTAGGCTAGGATACAGTAACCACTCCTTCCATCAAAACTGCGGCGACAGAAGGCTCCCTCATTCAATCCCTCGAAGGAAGACGTCGTTTGAACCTGACCTTCGTCATCGAATTTCAAATAGCTTTCCTCCGTTTCAGTCTCCTCTAGTTCATCTGTATTTTTTTCGTCTGCCGCCGAATGCTCTTCATTCCAATTCTCGGGGATGGTATATTTTGTGGTCTGGTAGTTGATTATTTCAAGGGCATCAAGAGCTTTAATAATAAAAAAAATTTATCAGCATACATTTTTGGATTGGGGAGTAAAACTTACCTTCAAGGCGATGGGACAGCAACAGCAGATGCAAACTGGTCAATTGAAGATGTATAATCAGGGACAAAATTACTATCATACTTTTGATATTATTTGCAAAACTCTATTTTGCTTGGGGGAATACATTCCAAGGTTAGTTACTAAAAACGAATTAGAAAGCAAGCCAAATTTTAAAAATTTTTATCAAGTGATTTTAATAGCCTTTATGAATATAGTTTAATGATAGGGACAATATGGCTCACACAGGAGGTACCATGTTTGCTAATATTCATCCGATTCTTAAGAGGAATACCTTAAACGATTTGTAGATCGATTCTTTATAAATTTCCATCAGAATCTAGAAACAAAATATTTTTTAAATTTTTGATCAAATTTACTGGGGCATCCCCTTCAAAATGTGGATACTGTATGGAAAGGACAATATGGCCCACCGCGAGGGCTGTATCTTTGACAATACGTATCCGATCCTTAAGCGGAATACCTTAAACGATTTGTAGATCAATTCCCTAATCATTTCTATCAAAATCTAGGAACAACATATTTTTTAGATTTTTGATCAAGTTTTCTGGGGGATCCCTTGCCAAATGTGGGAAATGCATGGGAATGACAATGTGGCTCCCAGGGAAGACTATAACTTTTCCAATTTTCATCCGATTCTTAAGCTGATTGCCTTGCCTTATTTTTTTATTTAGTTTCCAATAATCTGTTAGATTTTTTGGAAGAAAGTACGACATTTTTTAATTGCCACTATATAAGCTTTAACTCCAACCATTGTTCTCGGTATATATATACATACATATGTCTATCCGTATGACTATAACTGTCCTTAATTTTATATATTTATAGGTAATATTGATTACAGCTCATTTACATCTTTTATTAATTATAAAACTAGTGAAACACCCAGCTAATGAGCTTTCCAGTCTCAATATTTCTACCACCATTGTGACCAAAACAAACCCTTGTCTGTCTGTGTGTATTTTTTGTTTAATGTATTTTTATTAATTAATGCGGGCTCTCAATTATAAATTCGGCTGAATTTCGATAAAATTGTGTGCCTGCGCTGTGTTTCTTTTCGCGTTGAGCAGATTGGATTTTATTGGAAGATCCCAGTCGAGTTAAAACGGTCGAGCGAGTCAGATCAGCGATGGTTAAAGTGAAATGTGTTTGCTTCGCTATTTGTTTACTCATAAACACCATTCCGGTGAAGGGGCAGTACTGGAACAACAACGGTGACCAAGGTCAGTGGTCTGGGTTCCCCTCTGAGGTGCCGCAGCAACAGCCACAGCCGCAGCCAAGCAGGTGGGACTATGGCAACTATAATAGCTTCCAAAACGGCTTCAACAATCAATGGCAGCCGGGTTACTTTAACGCCTACGGATATTATAGGCCCCCTCAACCACCACCACCGCCACCTTGCGGAAGACCACCACCAGGACCTCCGCCGCCGGGTCCGCCGCCTCCGGGCCCACCGCCTGACTGCCCAGGAGGACCCCCACCGCCAGGACCACCACACCACCATCATCAGTGGGCACCACGTCGTCCGCCAATGAATCACCATCGAAATTTTCAGAATATTTTTCTGAACTTGGAACGCAAAGTTGATGAGGATAACTACAACCATACTGCCGAAATGGAGGACTTGCACGACGATTTCAACGGAAGATCACTGGTGGCACCCGGACAATATCCCCACATGGTCAGTAGTTGCGGCAAACACAGAAAAATCACACAAAAAACCGGAATCCGGAGACTCTGGGAAACGCCAAAGTACCTTCGATCACAACAAATAGACGACTACGAACTATGCCAGATTTGCAAATCAGAGACCCACTATCTGATAACAGTTATGGAGACACAAAAATATACTCTCCTTAAAACAAACCTTTTAGCCAAAGAGAGGTTTAATTACACTGAGAAAAGAGTATATTAATCTTATAACTTAATATAAGAAAGTTATAAAAGATCATAAAGATGAGGCAGCAACAAACTTGAAATCTCTACTCTAAAATTTTTTCAATTTATAATTTTAATAATTTAAAGGTTTTAATATATTGTAGTCTACTTAGTTCACTCTCTATTTTTGCAGGCTGCTTTGGGTTTCCGCAATGAGAACCATGAGATCGGCTACAAATGCGGTGGCAGCTTGATCAGCGAGAACTTTGTGCTCACGGCAGCTCACTGCTTGACCACTCACGGGTAAGCTTTCACTTTCACTCAGGAATTCGGAGTGGAATATTGGGATTTGAGTGAAAAAAGGGTTAAATAATTTTCAACCTGTTGGACCGGAAGTAGCTGTTTAGTAAATTAAAAATTTAATTTAATAAGTGAGTTTGTAATATCACTAAACAGATACCTTTCTTCCACTCAGCAAACACCCAGATGTTGTAAAAATTGGCGATATCAAGCTCAAAGAGTGGGAGAACGACGTGGCTCCCCAAAGGCGACGTGTGGCCCAGATATACCTACATCCCCTATACAATTCCACCCTCAACTACCACGATATTGGACTGATCCAGCTTAATCGTCCTGTAGAGTATACCTGGTTTGTGAAGCCAGTGCGCCTATGGCCAAGACACGAGATTCCCTATGGAAAGCTGCACACCATGGGCTATGGCTCCACAGGATTTGCTCAGCCCCAGACGAATATCCTGACTGAACTGGATCTATCCGAGGTGCCATTGGAGCAGTGTAATAGTAGTCTACCCGCCGACGAAAGTGCTCCAAATGGAATACTTTCGAGTCAGATTTGCGCCCATGACTACGAAAAAAATCGTGATACGTGTCAGGTTAGTAATTGTTCTATAAGATATGGTATCCAATCTACCACATTCTCTTCTTACAGGGTGATTCTGGTGGACCCTTACAATTGAACTTGGAGCGTCGTCGGCGGCGTCATCGCAGCAGAAGACATTACAGGTATTACCTAGTGGGCATTACTTCCTATGGAGCCTACTGCCGCAGTGAATTTCCAGGTAAATAAGAGGGGCTTAATATTTTAAATAAATATTTAAATGAAACCTTTGTAGGAGTTTACACGCGGGTGTCATCGTACATCGACTGGATAGCTTCTATTGTGTGGCCCAATTATTATAGCGAGTTTACGAATCAGTAATTAAAAAATACAAAATTATAATTAAACTTTAAAGTATGGCAATAATAAATGCATGAATCAAACCAAATTTGTAGCTTCAAGTTGCTTATAAATGAGTGCTATTTTTGTTGTCTTTAGTAATGGTTGCTAGGCAAAGCCTAAGACATATTTTATTTAATCAATAAAAGTGCTTTTGGTCACAATTTGTATTCAATATTATGGTTGGAAAGAGCAAAAAGAAGCGAAATAGTAAGGATTCTACATCCAGCAATGCAGGAAGTGGTGAGGGAGAGGAAAAGAAGAAGAAAGAGGGCGGTGGCAAGAAGAAAGGGGGCGTGGGAAAATCCATTGGATGTGATATCTTCAATGATGCTGCCATGGAAAACGCCTACTATGTGTGCCATAATGTACAGGTGAGTTTTTAATTTAAAAATTATAAAATTCTATTAATCAACGTCTTTTTAAAGGATGTCTTAAAGTCGAGAGGATTTGCCTGGCCAGATGGACAAAAAAAGAAAAAGAAGGGAAAGCGTTAGAGATCTTTCCTTAAAATAATATGTGATTAGAGGAAAATTAGCAAAAATAATGTTTTTCTTTGAATATTTCTTTTGTTTATTTTAATAATTTGGTGTACTTTAATTGTATTTTCCCAAAAACCATAACAAGTAATCATTAATCGAAAAAAATAGAAAAAAAGCAGCCAGCTCAATATTAAACGTCATCGGCAAACAAACATTTCTAGAGCAAACGTAACAATCTCCAAAACACGAACAACGCAACACATTTCGAAATCAGCGTGTGAAAAAATATATATAAAATCAGAAATCGGACTTGCCGATCAGAATTCGCGAAGGCTGCACCATAAAAATCCGGGCAACGAACGCGCGGCTTCAGTCTGAGAAGAGCGCTGACCGGTGCAGCATCCAAATACGTAGAGATATTAGACGCAAAAGATCAACAACAGCAGCAGAATGGTTAAGGCACCTGCCATCGGCATCGACCTGGGCACCACCTACTCCTGTGTGGGCGTGTGGCAGAACAGCAAGGTGGAGATCATCGCCAACGATCAGGGCAACCGCACCACGCCCTCCTATGTGGCATTCAACGACACGGAGCGCCTTATCGGCGATGCGGCCAAAAACCAGGTAAGCATGAATCAGGTTCAGTCCGATTTTAATGCCCAAATAAGCGGACAGTGCACGGATATGGTCATCATCTGCCACATACTGTGTGTATTTATAAGCGAGTGATTTAATAGGAATGGGATAAATACTATAAATAAATGCAAAAGCAGAGGAAAGTGTGGGTGGGTGGAGCACCTCCCAACAATTGCCCAAATCTGCATATAGTACACATAAATTTAATTAATAACTTGGTGGAACATTGCAGCATATGTATATGTAGATCTTTTAAATAAAAATGATTACCTCTGTCTCCTTAAAGGTCGCCATGAATGCCAAGAACACGGTGTTTGATGCCAAGCGCCTGATCGGTCGCAAGTTCGATGACAAGAAGATCCAGGAGGACCTCAAGCACTGGCCCTTCAAGGTGGTCAACGATGGCGGCAAGCCCAAAATCGAGGTGGAGTTCAAGGGTCAGCGCAAGCGCTTTGCACCCGAGGAGATCAGCTCAATGGTGCTGATCAAGATGCGTGAAATTGCCGAGCTATATCTCGGGGGGAAGGTGAAGGATGCAGTGATAACTGTGCCGGCTTATTTCAACGACAGCCAGCGGCAGGCGACCAAGGATGCCGGCTCCATTGCCGGGTTGAATGTCCTTCGGATTATCAATGAGCCGACGGCGGCTGCTCTGGCCTATGGATTAGACAAAAATCTTAAGGGGGAGCGCAATGTGCTCATCTTTGACTTGGGCGGCGGCACCTTCGATGTCTCCATTCTAACCATTGACGAGGGCTCCCTGTTCGAGGTGAAGTCCACGGCCGGAGACACACATTTGGGTGGCGAGGACTTCGATAACCGGCTAGTCAACCACTTCTCCGATGAATTCAAGCGGAAGCACAAGACGGATCTTAAGGGCAACGCCAGAGCCTTAAGACGTCTCAGGACTGCTTGCGAGAGGGCTAAGAGGACCTTGTCCTCCAGCTCAGAGGCATCCCTTGAAATAGACGCCCTGCACGAGGGCATTGACTTCTACTCGAAAATCTCGCGCGCTCGCTTCGAGGAGCTGAACATGGACCTGTTCCGGTCAACAATGCAGCCGGTGGAGCGTGCTCTCACCGACGCCAAAATGGACAAGAAGGCCATCCACGACGTGGTCCTTGTGGGCGGATCCACTCGCATTCCGAAGATACAGAAGATGCTGCAGGACTTGTTTGGGGGCAAACAACTAAATCTTTCGATTAATCCCGACGAAGCAGTGGCATATGGAGCCGCCGTTCAGGCTGCTATTCTTACGGGCGTGGGTAGCTCCCAGATCCAGGACCTGCTCCTGGTGGATGTGGCTCCCTTGTCGCTGGGCATCGAAACCGCCGGCGGGGTGATGACCAAACTAGTGGAGCGCAACGCCAGGATTCCATGCAAGCAACAGCAGATTTTCACCACCTACAGTGACAACCAGGACGCGGTGACCATTCAGGTTTACGAAGGTGAACGAGCTATGACTAAGGATAACAATTTGCTGGGCACTTTCAATCTCACAGGCATTCCCCCAGCTCCAAGGGGAGTGCCGCAAATAGAGGTTACCTTTGATCTAAACGCTGATGGCATCCTGAATGTAAGCGCCAAGGACAGCAGCACTGGGAGGTCCGAGAAGATCACCATCACCAATGACAAGGGGCGCCTGTCCAAGGCTGAGATCGATCGAATGCTCTCGGACGCGGAGAAGTACAAGGTGGAGGACGATCGTCAGCGGGAGCGGGTTCAGTCCAGGAATACCCTCGAAGGGTACATTTATGGATGCCGTCAGGCAATCGACGAAGCCCCAGCTGGCATCCTCTCCGAGACCGATCGTTCCAAGGTGCGCACCAAGTGCACCGAGGAGACCACCTGGCTGGACAAGAACTCGCTGGCCGAGAAGGAGGAGTACGAGCATCATTTGAAGGACTGCCAACGCGTATGTAGCCCGATAATGTCCAAGATCCATGCTGGTGGCGCTTCCAAGTGTGGTGGCAAGCAGTCGGCTGGCAATGCCGCCGGCCCCACTGTAGAAGAGGTGGACTAGACACCCCAAAAAAAATCAAATTATTCCGCCGCTCGAAAAACTGTATTCTTGAATGTGTAATTTTTGAAAATAAATTAAGCCACTCTAGGCGGCAAATGTCTCTGTTTTGGTTTGGTCTTTTTAAATACCCGAACTTCCAGTGTTATTTCCATGGCCGTGCTGAGTAAATCGTTCCAGGAGTGGCTCAGCGGGCGGAGATGCAATGAGCTCCTCCATCCGCATACCTGTCGGCGGGCAGCCTTCGAGAATCTGTTTCGTTTTGCCTGGTCTAACTCGAAGTATTACTTGCCAGTAGTTCTGCTACACCTGGGGAAGCATAGCCTACGATCTGGAGGTGCAAATAGAGAAATTCTCTTGGATACTTTGTGGTATTACATTCAGTTGGTTTTTGGTGGTGTAATGGATGCGAGTCTTATTTCCATTTCCATGTGTAGTTTGCGGTAGGTAATGTGTCTTTGTAGAGGTAGGAAAGACTTCATCTTAACTTATTCCAATAGCAAATTTCTGGGCAAGTTTCATTTCTATACATTGCTTTTTATTCCCGCAACTTTCGGCGGAGCCTTCTGCGCTTTATTCCCGAAACGAGTGAAGCACCTGCAACACACGGCTATATTTCAGGCAGTAAGTTTATCCAATTTCAGAATACTCCAAACTTACTAAATCTCAAACTTAAATAGCTCATCGAAAGCCTTCTGTTGCATTTAAATCCTCTAAGCAAACTCCTTGCTTCCTCTGTGTCCTTGCAAACTGTGATCTTTATGGTTTGCAGTGCTGTTATCCTGGAGGGCAAGCAAAGGAAGTGGTACAATGGATTTTGGTTTTTAACACCAGATGCTCCTACAGATCCGGATGTTCCTCCTCAGAGGAAATCCTGCTCCCATTCGGAATTGGATTGCGGTCTGTATATCGTCAGGGGCATACGCAATTATCTCATAATAGGACTTGCTCTGGATGTGTTCAGATATTTGGTCAGTAGCTCGAAACTGAACCAATGGAGTCTCAGTCACCTTAACTTTCAGTCCACTGCTTGGTTGGGCTGTTATGTGGGACTATACAGGGTAAAGTTTAAAATGGTTACTTTTAAATGATTACTACATGAATATATTTTATTTTCTAGGCAGTCCACTGTTACCTGCAAAGTATACCCATCGTAAATGAGTCCTTAAAACATCCTTTTGCTGGGTGCCTGGGTGGCCTAAGTTATTTTTTTTATCCCAAGCTCACTATTCTGAGCTATGCCTTGCTGGAAGCAATACGAACTTTATCCTCCAAAAATCACAAAACTGGAGAATCTAAAAAGAATCGGTTTGGATGGAGCGACCTTCTGTTTCCACTATCGCTGGCATATCTCATCCACAACTATGTGATGGAGGAGCAGAGAGTTAGTGCACTGAGCGGAGTGATTATCGACAGCACCACGGCCAACTAGTGAGTCCAAGTCATTTTCCGGCAGTTTAAAATAATTTCCAAACCATTCTCTACCCAATCCAATAGTGCCCGGAACATTAGCAAGCGAATTGCCCGACTGCAGTGAATCCATTAAGGTGTTATGCTCGCTTGTTTAAATATATACTGTTCTAATGCTTTGCACATTAACCTTTCGCTCCCTTGCTTTTGGTTTGTGGGTTTGGGGCCTGGGTACTTACCAGCAGTCTTTCCCGGGAAGTTGTCGCGTAATGGTGTCGCCTAGCAAGCTATTGGAGCCACCGCTGAACCGGATGCCCTGCAGTGTCCTGCACAGTCGTCCGGGTCAGAGCTGCACCCAGGCTTTTCTGTGGAACCTGTACCGCAACCATGTGTCCAGCGGGAAATACTATCTACCCCTACTGCTGGTCTGGTAGAGATTTGGTTTCAGTTGGATTTCATTTCATTTCTTTACGGATTCCGAGTAAAATTTATTAAATGTAATTTCTTTTACAGTTCCCCTTGGCTCTGAAATGGCGACGCCTTACAAATAGAAAGGCCACAATGCCAGTGGTTTGGAACTATCTGCAAGCCACCAGTTTTGCTTCCTTCATCAATGCCACCACATTTTATCTGATGTGTATGGCCCGGCGATACAATAGTCGTTTTATGTTTATTTTCACCCCTTACCTGTCCTGCTGGCTGGCCTCCCAACTTAGCTGGTGGATGCCACCCCAGGTGCTCCTCTACTTTGTGAGTGGTATCACCCATGCCGTAAGTACACATTTTACTCACCTCTACTTTTTATTAACTTGAATATTTGAAGGCCTTGGAAACGCTGATGCGTTACTTTAATGTGCCCTTAGTGCACTCTCGTTTGGACCAAACACTTGTGTTTATGATCTGTTCCCTAATTGCGATTCATTATCAACAAGCAAATAAATACTCTGGTTTCTGGTTCATACGCCCTGTTCCTTTGCACAAAGATTACCAAAAATGGACGATGATACAACGACTAAGAGACAGTCTTAAGGAAATAAGTACTTATATGGGTGTTGGTCTGGTACTAGATCTTGTGAATCCCATTCGAAAAAGGAGCCTCAAAAGTCTACGTCTCAAATCCACAACCTTTTTGGTCGGCTATATTGGGATATTTAAGGTAAATCACTTATGTTTTAATGCCATTTTCATTGTGTTTTTAATATAAATACCTCCCCTTAGTTGCTGCAATCTTTGTTTTTAGGAAGATTTAATTTAAAACATTCCAATGCCTTTGCGGCTTTCCTAAGTGGGTCTGCCTTTGCTTCTTTAAATCGTCTGACATTTATGTGCTTTGCCGTGGTCACTGCCAGCCAGGTTATTTGGCTTCAGGTATGCTCCAAGGACCCCAAACAGGACACCCGACTGGCAACTATTCAAAGGATACCCTGGTCCAAGCTACTGATACCCTGCTGTCTGGCCTATCTGGTGCACATTTTCTTCTTCCATTCTCACCACCTGAACGATCTGGCCAGGGACTTTATTGACTTCACCTGCGATAAGAAGTAGATCCGATAATATAATCACCTAGTTTTGATTAAAAACTTTTTTTGATTTCAGTGGCCAACGACTATTGGATTTAATGAAACTGCCAGATGTAAACATGATAATGACAAAAGTTAATAGCTCGCCAAAAACCTCATTTTGGTATTAATCACAAAAAGGATGAATTTGTTAAAGAAATAAAATAAATCAAATGTATATATTGTCACATTAAACTAAATAAATCGTCAACAAACAAGTCGCTATGTTTAAATATGAATTCGTTAGGCATTCAACGAAATTTCATCATAAACTATGCGCATAAGTTAAATTTAAAACCAAACAAAAGCTTGCTTTTGAAGCTACTGGTGATATCGCAAATTTTGGGAGACATCGCCAGTATGATACAGTATCACTAGGGGATATCCCTTAAATTGAATAAATCAATTGAAACATATGTGAGAACAAAGTCAAAAATTTATTGTAATATCAGTGAAAAAGTGGCAAATTTTCAACAAATCGCTCTTATGCATCATTGGCCAGCCAAATATCAGAGGTGCAGTCACCTCCAGGATAACGCATTTCGTGGGGCAGTCCAGGGCCATAGGGTTCATTGCCAAAGTCTACCAAGAAGTCCTCATTCAGGGCAAAGCCACCATTCACAGTATCCACATCGATCAAGATAATGTGACCGCCCTGAGACACCATTTTGGGATAAAACTGAAAAGAGTCGGGATTTATTTTCTGTTAAAATTTTCCTTTGAATAGTTTCTTTAAAAAACCAACCTGCTTATCCCAGGGGGAGTAGAGAGATGATGAAACATACAATCGTTTTCCGTCCAAGGAGAGCTGCATCATTTGTGGACCGCCCTCCAACCGGCGCCCCTTGACATAACGAGCCGGTGGCCTTTCCTAAAATAATATTTTATTAGAGTATTACTCCTAAATAAATTTTAGAAGACAAACCTTAAGTTCCTTGTCTTCTTTGACAATCACATTCGGCAAATCACTGGCTATGGCGCCGCCCAAAAACAACTGTCCTGTGAGTTTTGGATTCTCAGGATCGGTAATATCGTATTGCCGGACATCTCCATGTCGCCAGCAGTTGACATACAGGAATCTATCGTCCAGGGATATGATAATATCGGATATCATTCCTCCCATAGATTCAACCTCTCCACTGCCAGTGTCCACCAATTTCTCCGGAATGTCAATCACTTTCTTGGCCTCAAACTCATCGGAATTGTCCTTTTTCTTGAAATAAAACACTTTGGCATTCAATGCACAGCCAACAAATCCTTCAGCCCGTTTGGGATTGTGCAGAAAACGGATCTCCAAAGGAGTTATTCCGTCCGAACCCAGATCGATGGTCTGGTAAAGGGTCTGCGTGGACCACTTGTAGAAGTTAAGACGACAGCCGTACTGTGTCATGTCATCAAGGTCCTTCGTCTGCCATCCCCTGAAAAGATTACATATTTTAAAAATATTTTAAGATATATTATATTATTCTTACCGTCGCCATTTATTGGGAGCTCCCCACTCGGATGACACCATAACATCAAAATACGGCTGATACCAGAAGTCATAGCCGCACAAAGCCTTCTTGTCGCCCTTCGTCCAGGTGCCAATACAATTGAAGTCCGAGTCGAAAAGGATAAAGTCACCCTTGGCATATCCTTCGGCATCACCCATAACTGATATCATGATATTGCCATTGGCCAAACAGTGGGTGGTATGAGGACCCGTAACATTGTGGCTTTTCAGCACATCGCCGTCGATAACTTTAACGATTTCTGGCTTGCGAGGATCCTTTACGACATCAAGGATATAGATAAAGTCAGAGTTTAAGGAAGGCAGAATTAAACGGTTTCTTTTGGGAATTTTATCAGCTTTCTCATCGACGAAATAGCAACTGGAACAGGCGTTCCAACCAGAGTGATGCAGCTCATCACCCTTTTGATTCGTAAATGTGCGGTGAACCACCTAAAAAAATTAAAGTTAATTAAAAAATAAAACAAATTTAATCTTTTAATAAACTTAACTAAAATTACATTTAATCTAAGAGTTGATTTATTATGAAAAACATAAACAAGTTGATTGAGTTAGTTCATTAAGCAAAGTATAAGTCTATTTACCTGGCAGTAGGTGGGGCTCTCTGGATCCACATCGACTGTGGACAGATAGTCGCCGTGGGGCTCATCCAGATTGGGCTGAACGGTGACAGTGTAGAGGAGCTTCTCCCGGGGGCCACTCCTCATGGCATCCAGGGGGGTTGCGTAACCAGGTCCGCGGCAACAGGCTGGAGAAAAACACAAATAATTATCAAAATTGCTTGGGATTCAGATCCGGCAGGGAATGTGTTTGTATACTAGGCAAGTAGTTGCGTACTTTTTGTGGACATTGCTTGGCGAAGAATCGAAACCGAATGAGAATCGGATGATACGGAGCAAGACCTTTATACACAAGCTTATAAATGATTGTGTGCGCTCTCTCGAAAACAAACTACAGAAACCGGTCCGCCCAGCTTTCTTATCAAGAATACTGTTTTAGTTTTTATATGGAAAGAAGATAATTAAATATTTTCCACTTTTGTCTCTATTAAATTGCCTGTATACTATCTATAAAATTGGCAAGAAACCAAATTAGAACTTTTTAAAAACAAGTAAATTAATATATTGTATCATTCATTAAATAATTACTGATAAACTTTACTACATCATTTTTATATATAATTAATTCCAAAGGTGATAACCGTGGCAACAAAAAATTAAAAGTAATATTGTTAAAAGCTTTGTTAAACATTTGTTTAAAAATTAAGCGCTTTGTTATATTTCTTTTTAGTCAATTTATAAAAAAAAAAAATATTTTATGTAGAGATTTGTTATGGGCATCACTTTTTGTTTGAATTTACGCGCGCTTACCAAATTTTGGAAAACTGAAACATATGTTTTTGCTATGTTACTGATAGTATGACGCTGTTAAGCACCTGTTATCTAACATATTTTTTCAAGTTCCTTTAGGCGAGATTTTAACAAATAAACATGAGTTTTTTAAAGAATTTTAAGATTGTGACAGTAGCTCCACTGCGCTACTCTTCAACCTCAACACATTCCCACCGCCGACGGGTGGTGATCACCGGCAGTGGAGCTGTGACACCACTAGCCAACAATGCGGCGGACTCCTGGCGTCGCATCCTGGCCGGCGAATCAGCAATCTCCAAGCTAGGCCCAGAATTCAAAGGATTGCCCTGCCAAGTGGCTGCACAAATACCAAAGGACTCCCTTCAGCTGGATAAACACCTGAGCAAGTCGGACATTAAGCTGATGAGTCCAGCCACCCAATTGGCGGTTCTGGCGGCAGAGGAGGCCCTGACCACCGGACGCCTCAATCCCAAGGAGTTGAGCCAGGAGCAAAAGGAGCGCTTCGGCGTCTGTGTGGGCATGGGAATGTTCGATCTTGCCGAAGTCTATGGCACCTGGAACCAGCTGCAAAGAGGTTACAATAGAGTAAGCCCTTTTTTCGTGCCCCGACTCCTGCCCAGCATGGCGTGTGGCCACATCAGCATGCGACATGGTCTCCGAGGACCCAACCACTCAGTCTCCACGGCGTGTGCAACGGGTGCTCATGCCTTGGGCGACGCCATGAGATTCATCCGGAATGGAGATGCTGACGTGATGCTGGCGGGAAGCGGCGAAGCCTGCATAGACCCTCTATCCATCGCCGGGTTCTGCAGACTAAGAGCTCTGAGCACCGCCTTTAACGACAATCCCGGAGTAGCCTCCAGGCCCTTCGACAAGTCCCGAGATGGTTTTGTAATGGGTGAGGGAGCTGCAGTGCTGTTGCTGGAGGAACTGGAGCATGCCCGCGCTCGAGGGGCACCCATTTTAGCGGAACTCTTGGGCTACGGCTTGTCGGGCGATGCCTATCACATAACATCGCCCAGCGAAGATGGGACTGGAGCAACGCTGGCCATGAAGCGGGCCCTCCAAGATGCAGGAATCAAGGCCGAGGAAGTCACCTACGTGAATGCCCATGCCACCTCAACACCCACTGGCGATCGCATCGAATCCCATGCCATTTCCCGGGTTTTCGGTGATCATACTTCAAATGTAAGGGTTTCCTCGACGAAGGGAGCCCATGGCCATCTTCTGGGCTCCTCTGGGAATCTGGAGGCACTGTTTGTAGTCCATGCGTGTGCGGACAACCAGCTACCGCCCTCCATCAACATAGAGCAGCTGGATGTGGACGTCGATGTTGTAACCAAGTCCGTGGAGTGGTCTCAGAATCAGAGTCGTCGCATCGCCCTAAAGAACTCGTTTGGCTTTGGAGGCACTAATGCCTCCTTGTGCATTGCCAGCTATTCGGAATAGAAGGTCCTTCGAAATTTGTTAACTATTTTTACGTCAGCAAAACAAAAAAAAATTCACGTAAATAAAATCCTTAGATGTTGGCATATTTTTAGGAAAAATGTTTAGTTTTAAAACTTTATTTGGAAAACTTTTTTTCGGTTGCTCGGTCTCGCGTCTCGTTATCATCGTCGGTATCTGCTCTGTAAAAATGTTAATGCGTATTGCTATTATCCAATGCGCACTGTATGTACTGTTATATTGTATATCTGTATATAATATATATATATAGGTATATAATTATGTATATAGCTCTGTTTGATTTGCTTCTGTTGCTTGTCTCTCTGTTTTTTTATTTTTTGTTATTGCTGTTTTCGCTGCATGAAGTCGCAAGTACATAAAAAAAACAACTAATATTTTTATACCCTTGCAGAGGGTATTATAATTTTGGTCAAAAGTGTGCAACGCAGTGAAGGAGACATCTCCGACCCTATAAAGTATATATATTCTTGATCAGGATCACCTCCTGAGTTGATATGAGCATGTCCGTCTGTCCGTCTGTCTGTCTGTCGGTTTCTACGCAAACTAGTCTCTCAGTTTTGGAGCTATCGAGTTGAAACTTTGCACACACCCTTCTTTCCTTTGCAGGTAGTATATAAGTCGGAACGGCCGGGATCGGTCGACTATATCCTATAGCTGCCATATAACTGATTGATCGGAAATGCCATAACTTTGGTGTTTTTTAAGTTAGAGGGTTGGGACTTTCCACACATGTTGTATTTGACCAAAATATCTTGTGTACAAAATTTCATGAGGATCGGCCGACTATATCCTATAGCTGTCATAGAACGGTCGGAATTGGCATAACTTTGGTGTTTTTTAAGTTAGAAAGATGGGACTTGGTACAGATTACTCTTTGGGCAAAATAATTCAATATGCCAAATTTCATAAGGATCGGCCGACTATATACGATCTTCTATAAATGTAATAATATAAGATGCGTGGCGCCACCTAGCGGACTGCGACTGAACTGCAAGGGTATATCAACTTCGGCTCCGCCCGAAGTTAGCTTTCCTTTCTTGTTTAAATGTGAGTTAGTAAGTGTGTGGGAAATAAAAACAATTCAATTTTTTTTTTTTTTGAACAATCGCGCGGCTTTAGCAGGGGTCATGTTGATAATTTCGGGGACTGTATTTGACAAAGCCTCATTTTGGTATTAATCACAAAAAGGATGAATTTGTTAAAGAAATAAAATAAATCAAATGTATATATTGTCACATTAAACTAAATAAATCGTCAACAAACAAGTCGCTATGTTTAAATATGAATTCGTTAGGCATTCAACGAAATTTCATCATAAACTATGCGCATAAGTTAAATTTAAAACCAAACAAAAGCTTGCTTTTGAAGCTACTGGTGATATCGCAAATTTTGGGAGACATCGCCAGTATGATACAGTATCACTAGGGGATATCCCTTAAATTGAATAAATCAATTGAAACATATGTGAGAACAAAGTCAAAAATTTATTGTAATATCAGTGAAAAAGTGGCAAATTTTCAACAAATCGCTCTTATGCATCATTGGCCAGCCAAATATCAGAGGTGCAGTCACCTCCAGGATAACGCATTTCGTGGGGCAGTCCAGGGCCATAGGGTTCATTGCCAAAGTCTACCAAGAAGTCCTCATTCAGGGCAAAGCCACCATTCACAGTATCCACATCGATCAAGATAATGTGACCGCCCTGAGACACCATTTTGGGATAAAACTGAAAAGAGTCGGGATTTATTTTCTGTTAAAATTTTCCTTTGAATAGTTTCTTTAAAAAACCAACCTGCTTATCCCAGGGGGAGTAGAGAGATGATGAAACATACAATCGTTTTCCGTCCAAGGAGAGCTGCATCATTTGTGGACCGCCCTCCAACCGGCGCCCCTTGACATAACGAGCCGGTGGCCTTTCCTAAAATAATATTTTATTAGAGTATTACTCCTAAATAAATTTTAGAAGACAAACCTTAAGTTCCTTGTCTTCTTTGACAATCACATTCGGCAAATCACTGGCTATGGCGCCGCCCAAAAACAACTGTCCTGTGAGTTTTGGATTCTCAGGATCGGTAATATCGTATTGCCGGACATCTCCATGTCGCCAGCAGTTGACATACAGGAATCTATCGTCCAGGGATATGATAATATCGGATATCATTCCTCCCATAGATTCAACCTCTCCACTGCCAGTGTCCACCAATTTCTCCGGAATGTCAATCACTTTCTTGGCCTCAAACTCATCGGAATTGTCCTTTTTCTTGAAATAAAACACTTTGGCATTCAATGCACAGCCAACAAATCCTTCAGCCCGTTTGGGATTGTGCAGAAAACGGATCTCCAAAGGAGTTATTCCGTCCGAACCCAGATCGATGGTCTGGTAAAGGGTCTGCGTGGACCACTTGTAGAAGTTAAGACGACAGCCGTACTGTGTCATGTCATCAAGGTCCTTCGTCTGCCATCCCCTGAAAAGATTACATATTTTAAAAATATTTTAAGATATATTATATTATTCTTACCGTCGCCATTTATTGGGAGCTCCCCACTCGGATGACACCATAACATCAAAATACGGCTGATACCAGAAGTCATAGCCGCACAAAGCCTTCTTGTCGCCCTTCGTCCAGGTGCCAATACAATTGAAGTCCGAGTCGAAAAGGATAAAGTCACCCTTGGCATATCCTTCGGCATCACCCATAACTGATATCATGATATTGCCATTGGCCAAACAGTGGGTGGTATGAGGACCCGTAACATTGTGGCTTTTCAGCACATCGCCGTCGATAACTTTAACGATTTCTGGCTTGCGAGGATCCTTTACGACATCAAGGATATAGATAAAGTCAGAGTTTAAGGAAGGCAGAATTAAACGGTTTCTTTTGGGAATTTTATCAGCTTTCTCATCGACGAAATAGCAACTGGAACAGGCGTTCCAACCAGAGTGATGCAGCTCATCACCCTTTTGATTCGTAAATGTGCGGTGAACCACCTAAAAAAATTAAAGTTAATTAAAAAATAAAACAAATTTAATCTTTTAATAAACTTAACTAAAATTACATTTAATCTAAGAGTTGATTTATTATGAAAAACATAAACAAGTTGATTGAGTTAGTTCATTAAGCAAAGTATAAGTCTATTTACCTGGCAGTAGGTGGGGCTCTCTGGATCCACATCGACTGTGGACAGATAGTCGCCGTGGGGCTCATCCAGATTGGGCTGAACGGTGACAGTGTAGAGGAGCTTCTCCCGGGGGCCACTCCTCATGGCATCCAGGGGGGTTGCGTAACCAGGTCCGCGGCAACAGGCTGGAGAAAAACACAAATAATTATCAAAATTGCTTGGGATTCAGATCCGGCAGGGAATGTGTTTGTATACTAGGCAAGTAGTTGCGTACTTTTTGTGGACATTGCTTGGCGAAGAATCGAAACCGAATGAGAATCGGATGATACGGAGCAAGACCTTTATACACAAGCTTATAAATGATTGTGTGCGCTCTCTCGAAAACAAACTACAGAAACCGGTCCGCCCAGCTTTCTTATCAAGAATACTGTTTTAGTTTTTATATGGAAAGAAGATAATTAAATATTTTCCACTTTTGTCTCTATTAAATTGCCTGTATACTATCTATAAAATTGGCAAGAAACCAAATTAGAACTTTTTAAAAACAAGTAAATTAATATATTGTATCATTCATTAAATAATTACTGATAAACTTTACTACATCATTTTTATATATAATTAATTCCAAAGGTGATAACCGTGGCAACAAAAAATTAAAAGTAATATTGTTAAAAGCTTTGTTAAACATTTGTTTAAAAATTAAGCGCTTTGTTATATTTCTTTTTAGTCAATTTATAAAAAAAAAAAATATTTTATGTAGAGATTTGTTATGGGCATCACTTTTTGTTTGAATTTACGCGCGCTTACCAAATTTTGGAAAACTGAAACATATGTTTTTGCTATGTTACTGATAGTATGACGCTGTTAAGCACCTGTTATCTAACATATTTTTTCAAGTTCCTTTAGGCGAGATTTTAACAAATAAACATGAGTTTTTTAAAGAATTTTAAGATTGTGACAGTAGCTCCACTGCGCTACTCTTCAACCTCAACACATTCCCACCGCCGACGGGTGGTGATCACCGGCAGTGGAGCTGTGACACCACTAGCCAACAATGCGGCGGACTCCTGGCGTCGCATCCTGGCCGGCGAATCAGCAATCTCCAAGCTAGGCCCAGAATTCAAAGGATTGCCCTGCCAAGTGGCTGCACAAATACCAAAGGACTCCCTTCAGCTGGATAAACACCTGAGCAAGTCGGACATTAAGCTGATGAGTCCAGCCACCCAATTGGCGGTTCTGGCGGCAGAGGAGGCCCTGACCACCGGACGCCTCAATCCCAAGGAGTTGAGCCAGGAGCAAAAGGAGCGCTTCGGCGTCTGTGTGGGCATGGGAATGTTCGATCTTGCCGAAGTCTATGGCACCTGGAACCAGCTGCAAAGAGGTTACAATAGAGTAAGCCCTTTTTTCGTGCCCCGACTCCTGCCCAGCATGGCGTGTGGCCACATCAGCATGCGACATGGTCTCCGAGGACCCAACCACTCAGTCTCCACGGCGTGTGCAACGGGTGCTCATGCCTTGGGCGACGCCATGAGATTCATCCGGAATGGAGATGCTGACGTGATGCTGGCGGGAAGCGGCGAAGCCTGCATAGACCCTCTATCCATCGCCGGGTTCTGCAGACTAAGAGCTCTGAGCACCGCCTTTAACGACAATCCCGGAGTAGCCTCCAGGCCCTTCGACAAGTCCCGAGATGGTTTTGTAATGGGTGAGGGAGCTGCAGTGCTGTTGCTGGAGGAACTGGAGCATGCCCGCGCTCGAGGGGCACCCATTTTAGCGGAACTCTTGGGCTACGGCTTGTCGGGCGATGCCTATCACATAACATCGCCCAGCGAAGATGGGACTGGAGCAACGCTGGCCATGAAGCGGGCCCTCCAAGATGCAGGAATCAAGGCCGAGGAAGTCACCTACGTGAATGCCCATGCCACCTCAACACCCACTGGCGATCGCATCGAATCCCATGCCATTTCCCGGGTTTTCGGTGATCATACTTCAAATGTAAGGGTTTCCTCGACGAAGGGAGCCCATGGCCATCTTCTGGGCTCCTCTGGGAATCTGGAGGCACTGTTTGTAGTCCATGCGTGTGCGGACAACCAGCTTCCGCCCTCCATCAACATAGAGCAGCTGGATGTGGACGTCGATGTTGTAACCAAGTCCGTGGAGTGGTCTCAGAATCAGAGTCGTCGCATCGCCCTAAAGAACTCGTTTGGCTTTGGAGGCACTAATGCCTCCTTGTGCATTGCCAGCTATTCGGAATAGAAGGTCCTTCGAAATTTGTTAACTATTTTTACGTCAGCAAAACAAAAAAAAATTCACGTAAATAAAATCCTTAGATGTTGGCATATTTTTAGGAAAAATGTTTAGTTTTAAAACTTTATTTGGAAAACTTTTTTTCGGTTGCTCGGTCTCGCGTCTCGTTATCATCGTCGGTATCTGCTCTGTAAAAATGTTAATGCGTATTGCTATTATCCAATGCGCACTGTATGTACTGTTATATTGTATATCTGTATATAATATATATATATAGGTATATAATTATGTATATAGCTCTGTTTGATTTGCTTCTGTTGCTTGTCTCTCTGTTTTTTTATTTTTTGTTATTGCTGTTTTCGCTGCATGAAGTCGCAAGTACATAAAAAAAACAACTAATATTTTTATACCCTTGCAGAGGGTATTATAATTTTGGTCAAAAGTGTGCAACGCAGTGAAGGAGACATCTCCGACCCTATAAAGTATATATATTCTTGATCAGGATCACCTCCTGAGTTGATATGAGCATGTCCGTCTGTCCGTCTGTCTGTCTGTCGGTTTCTACGCAAACTAGTCTCTCAGTTTTGGAGCTATCGAGTTGAAACTTTGCACACACCCTTCTTTCCTTTGCAGGTAGTATATAAGTCGGAACGGCCGGGATCGGTCGACTATATCCTATAGCTGCCATATAACTGATTGATCGGAAATGCCATAACTTTGGTGTTTTTTAAGTTAGAGGGTTGGGACTTTCCACACATGTTGTATTTGACCAAAATATCTTGTGTACAAAATTTCATGAGGATCGGCCGACTATATCCTATAGCTGTCATAGAACGGTCGGAATTGGCATAACTTTGGTGTTTTTTAAGTTAGAAAGATGGGACTTGGTACAGATTACTCTTTGGGCAAAATAATTCAATATGCCAAATTTCATAAGGATCGGCCGACTATATACGATCTTCTATAAATGTAATAATATAAGATGCGTGGCGCCACCTAGCGGACTGCGACTGAACTGCAAGGGTATATCAACTTCGGCTCCGCCCGAAGTTAGCTTTCCTTTCTTGTTTAAATGTGAGTTAGTAAGTGTGTGGGAAATAAAAACAATTCAATTTTTTTTTTTTTTGAACAATCGCGCGGCTTTAGCAGGGGTCATGTTGATAATTTCGGGGACTGTATTTGACAAAGCCTCATTTTGGTATTAATCACAAAAAGGATGAATTTGTTAAAGAAATAAAATAAATCAAATGTATATATTGTCACATTAAACTAAATAAATCGTCAACAAACAAGTCGCTATGTTTAAATATGAATTCGTTAGGCATTCAACGAAATTTCATCATAAACTATGCGCATAAGTTAAATTTAAAACCAAACAAAAGCTTGCTTTTGAAGCTACTGGTGATATCGCAAATTTTGGGAGACATCGCCAGTATGATACAGTATCACTAGGGGATATCCCTTAAATTGAATAAATCAATTGAAACATATGTGAGAACAAAGTCAAAAATTTATTGTAATATCAGTGAAAAAGTGGCAAATTTTCAACAAATCGCTCTTATGCATCATTGGCCAGCCAAATATCAGAGGTGCAGTCACCTCCAGGATAACGCATTTCGTGGGGCAGTCCAGGGCCATAGGGTTCATTGCCAAAGTCTACCAAGAAGTCCTCATTCAGGGCAAAGCCACCATTCACAGTATCCACATCGATCAAGATAATGTGACCGCCCTGAGACACCATTTTGGGATAAAACTGAAAAGAGTCGGGATTTATTTTCTGTTAAAATTTTCCTTTGAATAGTTTCTTTAAAAAACCAACCTGCTTATCCCAGGGGGAGTAGAGAGATGATGAAACATACAATCGTTTTCCGTCCAAGGAGAGCTGCATCATTTGTGGACCGCCCTCCAACCGGCGCCCCTTGACATAACGAGCCGGTGGCCTTTCCTAAAATAATATTTTATTAGAGTATTACTCCTAAATAAATTTTAGAAGACAAACCTTAAGTTCCTTGTCTTCTTTGACAATCACATTCGGCAAATCACTGGCTATGGCGCCGCCCAAAAACAACTGTCCTGTGAGTTTTGGATTCTCAGGATCGGTAATATCGTATTGCCGGACATCTCCATGTCGCCAGCAGTTGACATACAGGAATCTATCGTCCAGGGATATGATAATATCGGATATCATTCCTCCCATAGATTCAACCTCTCCACTGCCAGTGTCCACCAATTTCTCCGGAATGTCAATCACTTTCTTGGCCTCAAACTCATCGGAATTGTCCTTTTTCTTGAAATAAAACACTTTGGCATTCAATGCACAGCCAACAAATCCTTCAGCCCGTTTGGGATTGTGCAGAAAACGGATCTCCAAAGGAGTTATTCCGTCCGAACCCAGATCGATGGTCTGGTAAAGGGTCTGCGTGGACCACTTGTAGAAGTTAAGACGACAGCCGTACTGTGTCATGTCATCAAGGTCCTTCGTCTGCCATCCCCTGAAAAGATTACATATTTTAAAAATATTTTAAGATATATTATATTATTCTTACCATTCATTGGGAGCTCCCCACTCGGATGACACCATAACATCAAAATACGGCTGATACCAGAAGTCATAGCCGCACAAAGCCTTCTTGTCGCCCTTCGTCCAGGTGCCAATACAATTGAAGTCCGAGTCGAAAAGGATAAAGTCACCCTTGGCATATCCTTCGGCATCACCCATAACTGATATCATGATATTGCCATTGGCCAAACAGTGGGTGGTATGAGGACCCGTAACATTGTGGCTTTTCAGCACATCGCCGTCGATAACTTTAACGATTTCTGGCTTGCGAGGATCCTTTACGACATCAAGGATATAGATAAAGTCAGAGTTTAAGGAAGGCAGAATTAAACGGTTTCTTTTGGGAATTTTATCAGCTTTCTCATCGACGAAATAGCAACTGGAACAGGCGTTCCAACCAGAGTGATGCAGCTCATCACCCTTTTGATTCGTAAATGTGCGGTGAACCACCTAAAAAAATTAAAGTTAATTAAAAAATAAAACAAATTTAATCTTTTAATAAACTTAACTAAAATTACATTTAATCTAAGAGTTGATTTATTATGAAAAACATAAACAAGTTGATTGAGTTAGTTCATTAAGCAAAGTATAAGTCTATTTACCTGGCAGTAGGTGGGGCTCTCTGGATCCACATCGACTGTGGACAGATAGTCGCCGTGGGGCTCATCCAGATTGGGCTGAACGGTGACAGTGTAGAGGAGCTTCTCCCGGGGGCCACTCCTCATGGCATCCAGGGGGGTTGCGTAACCAGGTCCGCGGCAACAGGCTGGAGAAAAACACAAATAATTATCAAAATTGCTTGGGATTCAGATCCGGCAGGGAATGTGTTTGTATACTAGGCAAGTAGTTGCGTACTTTTTGTGGACATTGCTTGGCGAAGAATCGAAACCGAATGAGAATCGGATGATACGGAGCAAGACCTTTATACACAAGCTTATAAATGATTGTGTGCGCTCTCTCGAAAACAAACTACAGAAACCGGTCCGCCCAGCTTTCTTATCAAGAATACTGTTTTAGTTTTTATATGGAAAGAAGATAATTAAATATTTTCCACTTTTGTCTCTATTAAATTGCCTGTATACTATCTATAAAATTGGCAAGAAACCAAATTAGAACTTTTTAAAAACAAGTAAATTAATATATTGTATCATTCATTAAATAATTACTGATAAACTTTACTACATCATTTTTATATATAATTAATTCCAAAGGTGATAACCGTGGCAACAAAAAATTAAAAGTAATATTGTTAAAAGCTTTGTTAAACATTTGTTTAAAAATTAAGCGCTTTGTTATATTTCTTTTTAGTCAATTTATAAAAAAAAAAAATATTTTATGTAGAGATTTGTTATGGGCATCACTTTTTGTTTGAATTTACGCGCGCTTACCAAATTTTGGAAAACTGAAACATATGTTTTTGCTATGTTACTGATAGTATGACGCTGTTAAGCACCTGTTATCTAACATATTTTTTCAAGTTCCTTTAGGCGAGATTTTAACAAATAAACATGAGTTTTTTAAAGAATTTTAAGATTGTGACAGTAGCTCCACTGCGCTACTCTTCAACCTCAACACATTCCCACCGCCGACGGGTGGTGATCACCGGCAGTGGAGCTGTGACACCACTAGCCAACAATGCGGCGGACTCCTGGCGTCGCATCCTGGCCGGCGAATCAGCAATCTCCAAGCTAGGCCCAGAATTCAAAGGATTGCCCTGCCAAGTGGCTGCACAAATACCAAAGGACTCCCTTCAGCTGGATAAACACCTGAGCAAGTCGGACATTAAGCTGATGAGTCCAGCCACCCAATTGGCGGTTCTGGCGGCAGAGGAGGCCCTGACCACCGGACGCCTCAATCCCAAGGAGTTGAGCCAGGAGCAAAAGGAGCGCTTCGGCGTCTGTGTGGGCATGGGAATGTTCGATCTTGCCGAAGTCTATGGCACCTGGAACCAGCTGCAAAGAGGTTACAATAGAGTAAGCCCTTTTTTCGTGCCCCGACTCCTGCCCAGCATGGCGTGTGGCCACATCAGCATGCGACATGGTCTCCGAGGACCCAACCACTCAGTCTCCACGGCGTGTGCAACGGGTGCTCATGCCTTGGGCGACGCCATGAGATTCATCCGGAATGGAGATGCTGACGTGATGCTGGCGGGAAGCGGCGAAGCCTGCATAGACCCTCTATCCATCGCCGGGTTCTGCAGACTAAGAGCTCTGAGCACCGCCTTTAACGACAATCCCGGAGTAGCCTCCAGGCCCTTCGACAAGTCCCGAGATGGTTTTGTAATGGGTGAGGGAGCTGCAGTGCTGTTGCTGGAGGAACTGGAGCATGCCCGCGCTCGAGGGGCACCCATTTTAGCGGAACTCTTGGGCTACGGCTTGTCGGGCGATGCCTATCACATAACATCGCCCAGCGAAGATGGGACTGGAGCAACGCTGGCCATGAAGCGGGCCCTCCAAGATGCAGGAATCAAGGCCGAGGAAGTCACCTACGTGAATGCCCATGCCACCTCAACACCCACTGGCGATCGCATCGAATCCCATGCCATTTCCCGGGTTTTCGGTGATCATACTTCAAATGTAAGGGTTTCCTCGACGAAGGGAGCCCATGGCCATCTTCTGGGCTCCTCTGGGAATCTGGAGGCACTGTTTGTAGTCCATGCGTGTGCGGACAACCAGCTACCGCCCTCCATCAACATAGAGCAGCTGGATGTGGACGTCGATGTTGTAACCAAGTCCGTGGAGTGGTCTCAGAATCAGAGTCGTCGCATCGCCCTAAAGAACTCGTTTGGCTTTGGAGGCACTAATGCCTCCTTGTGCATTGCCAGCTATTCGGAATAGAAGGTCCTTCGAAATTTGTTAACTATTTTTACGTCAGCAAAACAAAAAAAAATTCACGTAAATAAAATCCTTAGATGTTGGCATATTTTTAGGAAAAATGTTTAGTTTTAAAACTTTATTTGGAAAACTTTTTTTCGGTTGCTCGGTCTCGCGTCTCGTTATCATCGTCGGTATCTGCTCTGTAAAAATGTTAATGCGTATTGCTATTATCCAATGCGCACTGTATGTACTGTTATATTGTATATCTGTATATAATATATATATATAGGTATATAATTATGTATATAGCTCTGTTTGATTTGCTTCTGTTGCTTGTCTCTCTGTTTTTTTATTTTTTGTTATTGCTGTTTTCGCTGCATGAAGTCGCAAGTACATAAAAAAAACAACTAATATTTTTATACCCTTGCAGAGGGTATTATAATTTTGGTCAAAAGTGTGCAACGCAGTGAAGGAGACATCTCCGACCCTATAAAGTATATATATTCTTGATCAGGATCACCTCCTGAGTTGATATGAGCATGTCCGTCTGTCCGTCTGTCTGTCTGTCGGTTTCTACGCAAACTAGTCTCTCAGTTTTGGAGCTATCGAGTTGAAACTTTGCACACACCCTTCTTTCCTTTGCAGGTAGTATATAAGTCGGAACGGCCGGGATCGGTCGACTATATCCTATAGCTGCCATATAACTGATTGATCGGAAATGCCATAACTTTGGTGTTTTTTAAGTTAGAGGGTTGGGACTTTCCACACATGTTGTATTTGACCAAAATATCTTGTGTACAAAATTTCATGAGGATCGGCCGACTATATCCTATAGCTGTCATAGAACGGTCGGAATTGGCATAACTTTGGTGTTTTTTAAGTTAGAAAGATGGGACTTGGTACAGATTACTCTTTGGGCAAAATAATTCAATATGCCAAATTTCATAAGGATCGGCCGACTATATACGATCTTCTATAAATGTAATAATATAAGATGCGTGGCGCCACCTAGCGGACTGCGACTGAACTGCAAGGGTATATCAACTTCGGCTCCGCCCGAAGTTAGCTTTCCTTTCTTGTTTAAATGTGAGTTAGTAAGTGTGTGGGAAATAAAAACAATTCAATTTTTTTTTTTTTTGAACAATCGCGCGGCTTTAGCAGGGGTCATGTTGATAATTTCGGGGACTGTATTTGACAAAGCCTCATTTTGGTATTAATCACAAAAAGGATGAATTTGTTAAAGAAATAAAATAAATCAAATGTATATATTGTCACATTAAACTAAATAAATCGTCAACAAACAAGTCGCTATGTTTAAATATGAATTCGTTAGGCATTCAACGAAATTTCATCATAAACTATGCGCATAAGTTAAATTTAAAACCAAACAAAAGCTTGCTTTTGAAGCTACTGGTGATATCGCAAATTTTGGGAGACATCGCCAGTATGATACAGTATCACTAGGGGATATCCCTTAAATTGAATAAATCAATTGAAACATATGTGAGAACAAAGTCAAAAATTTATTGTAATATCAGTGAAAAAGTGGCAAATTTTCAACAAATCGCTCTTATGCATCATTGGCCAGCCAAATATCAGAGGTGCAGTCACCTCCAGGATAACGCATTTCGTGGGGCAGTCCAGGGCCATAGGGTTCATTGCCAAAGTCTACCAAGAAGTCCTCATTCAGGGCAAAGCCACCATTCACAGTATCCACATCGATCAAGATAATGTGACCGCCCTGAGACACCATTTTGGGATAAAACTGAAAAGAGTCGGGATTTATTTTCTGTTAAAATTTTCCTTTGAATAGTTTCTTTAAAAAACCAACCTGCTTATCCCAGGGGGAGTAGAGAGATGATGAAACATACAATCGTTTTCCGTCCAAGGAGAGCTGCATCATTTGTGGACCGCCCTCCAACCGGCGCCCCTTGACATAACGAGCCGGTGGCCTTTCCTAAAATAATATTTTATTAGAGTATTACTCCTAAATAAATTTTAGAAGACAAACCTTAAGTTCCTTGTCTTCTTTGACAATCACATTCGGCAAATCACTGGCTATGGCGCCGCCCAAAAACAACTGTCCTGTGAGTTTTGGATTCTCAGGATCGGTAATATCGTATTGCCGGACATCTCCATGTCGCCAGCAGTTGACATACAGGAATCTATCGTCCAGGGATATGATAATATCGGATATCATTCCTCCCATAGATTCAACCTCTCCACTGCCAGTGTCCACCAATTTCTCCGGAATGTCAATCACTTTCTTGGCCTCAAACTCATCGGAATTGTCCTTTTTCTTGAAATAAAACACTTTGGCATTCAATGCACAGCCAACAAATCCTTCAGCCCGTTTGGGATTGTGCAGAAAACGGATCTCCAAAGGAGTTATTCCGTCCGAACCCAGATCGATGGTCTGGTAAAGGGTCTGCGTGGACCACTTGTAGAAGTTAAGACGACAGCCGTACTGTGTCATGTCATCAAGGTCCTTCGTCTGCCATCCCCTGAAAAGATTACATATTTTAAAAATATTTTAAGATATATTATATTATTCTTACCGTCGCCATTTATTGGGAGCTCCCCACTCGGATGACACCATAACATCAAAATACGGCTGATACCAGAAGTCATAGCCGCACAAAGCCTTCTTGTCGCCCTTCGTCCAGGTGCCAATACAATTGAAGTCCGAGTCGAAAAGGATAAAGTCACCCTTGGCATATCCTTCGGCATCACCCATAACTGATATCATGATATTGCCATTGGCCAAACAGTGGGTGGTATGAGGACCCGTAACATTGTGGCTTTTCAGCACATCGCCGTCGATAACTTTAACGATTTCTGGCTTGCGAGGATCCTTTACGACATCAAGGATATAGATAAAGTCAGAGTTTAAGGAAGGCAGAATTAAACGGTTTCTTTTGGGAATTTTATCAGCTTTCTCATCGACGAAATAGCAACTGGAACAGGCGTTCCAACCAGAGTGATGCAGCTCATCACCCTTTTGATTCGTAAATGTGCGGTGAACCACCTAAAAAAATTAAAGTTAATTAAAAAATAAAACAAATTTAATCTTTTAATAAACTTAACTAAAATTACATTTAATCTAAGAGTTGATTTATTATGAAAAACATAAACAAGTTGATTGAGTTAGTTCATTAAGCAAAGTATAAGTCTATTTACCTGGCAGTAGGTGGGGCTCTCTGGATCCACATCGACTGTGGACAGATAGTCGCCGTGGGGCTCATCCAGATTGGGCTGAACGGTGACAGTGTAGAGGAGCTTCTCCCGGGGGCCACTCCTCATGGCATCCAGGGGGGTTGCGTAACCAGGTCCGCGGCAACAGGCTGGAGAAAAACACAAATAATTATCAAAATTGCTTGGGATTCAGATCCGGCAGGGAATGTGTTTGTATACTAGGCAAGTAGTTGCGTACTTTTTGTGGACATTGCTTGGCGAAGAATCGAAACCGAATGAGAATCGGATGATACGGAGCAAGACCTTTATACACAAGCTTATAAATGATTGTGTGCGCTCTCTCGAAAACAAACTACAGAAACCGGTCCGCCCAGCTTTCTTATCAAGAATACTGTTTTAGTTTTTATATGGAAAGAAGATAATTAAATATTTTCCACTTTTGTCTCTATTAAATTGCCTGTATACTATCTATAAAATTGGCAAGAAACCAAATTAGAACTTTTTAAAAACAAGTAAATTAATATATTGTATCATTCATTAAATAATTACTGATAAACTTTACTACATCATTTTTATATATAATTAATTCCAAAGGTGATAACCGTGGCAACAAAAAATTAAAAGTAATATTGTTAAAAGCTTTGTTAAACATTTGTTTAAAAATTAAGCGCTTTGTTATATTTCTTTTTAGTCAATTTATAAAAAAAAAAAATATTTTATGTAGAGATTTGTTATGGGCATCACTTTTTGTTTGAATTTACGCGCGCTTACCAAATTTTGGAAAACTGAAACATATGTTTTTGCTATGTTACTGATAGTATGACGCTGTTAAGCACCTGTTATCTAACATATTTTTTCAAGTTCCTTTAGGCGAGATTTTAACAAATAAACATGAGTTTTTTAAAGAATTTTAAGATTGTGACAGTAGCTCCACTGCGCTACTCTTCAACCTCAACACATTCCCACCGCCGACGGGTGGTGATCACCGGCAGTGGAGCTGTGACACCACTAGCCAACAATGCGGCGGACTCCTGGCGTCGCATCCTGGCCGGCGAATCAGCAATCTCCAAGCTAGGCCCAGAATTCAAAGGATTGCCCTGCCAAGTGGCTGCACAAATACCAAAGGACTCCCTTCAGCTGGATAAACACCTGAGCAAGTCGGACATTAAGCTGATGAGTCCAGCCACCCAATTGGCGGTTCTGGCGGCAGAGGAGGCCCTGACCACCGGACGCCTCAATCCCAAGGAGTTGAGCCAGGAGCAAAAGGAGCGCTTCGGCGTCTGTGTGGGCATGGGAATGTTCGATCTTGCCGAAGTCTATGGCACCTGGAACCAGCTGCAAAGAGGTTACAATAGAGTAAGCCCTTTTTTCGTGCCCCGACTCCTGCCCAGCATGGCGTGTGGCCACATCAGCATGCGACATGGTCTCCGAGGACCCAACCACTCAGTCTCCACGGCGTGTGCAACGGGTGCTCATGCCTTGGGCGACGCCATGAGATTCATCCGGAATGGAGATGCTGACGTGATGCTGGCGGGAAGCGGCGAAGCCTGCATAGACCCTCTATCCATCGCCGGGTTCTGCAGACTAAGAGCTCTGAGCACCGCCTTTAACGACAATCCCGGAGTAGCCTCCAGGCCCTTCGACAAGTCCCGAGATGGTTTTGTAATGGGTGAGGGAGCTGCAGTGCTGTTGCTGGAGGAACTGGAGCATGCCCGCGCTCGAGGGGCACCCATTTTAGCGGAACTCTTGGGCTACGGCTTGTCGGGCGATGCCTATCACATAACATCGCCCAGCGAAGATGGGACTGGAGCAACGCTGGCCATGAAGCGGGCCCTCCAAGATGCAGGAATCAAGGCCGAGGAAGTCACCTACGTGAATGCCCATGCCACCTCAACACCCACTGGCGATCGCATCGAATCCCATGCCATTTCCCGGGTTTTCGGTGATCATACTTCAAATGTAAGGGTTTCCTCGACGAAGGGAGCCCATGGCCATCTTCTGGGCTCCTCTGGGAATCTGGAGGCACTGTTTGTAGTCCATGCGTGTGCGGACAACCAGCTACCGCCCTCCATCAACATAGAGCAGCTGGATGTGGACGTCGATGTTGTAACCAAGTCCGTGGAGTGGTCTCAGAATCAGAGTCGTCGCATCGCCCTAAAGAACTCGTTTGGCTTTGGAGGCACTAATGCCTCCTTGTGCATTGCCAGCTATTCGGAATAGAAGGTCCTTCGAAATTTGTTAACTATTTTTACGTCAGCAAAACAAAAAAAAATTCACGTAAATAAAATCCTTAGATGTTGGCATATTTTTAGGAAAAATGTTTAGTTTTAAAACTTTATTTGGAAAACTTTTTTTCGGTTGCTCGGTCTCGCGTCTCGTTATCATCGTCGGTATCTGCTCTGTAAAAATGTTAATGCGTATTGCTATATTCCAATGCGCACTGTATGTACTGTTATATTGTATATCTGTATATAATATATATATATAGGTATATAATTATGTATATAGCTCTGTTTGATTTGCTTCTGTTGCTTGTCTCTCTGTTTTTTTATTTTTTGTTATTGCTGTTTTCGCTGCATGAAGTCGCAAGTACATAAAAAAAACAACTAATATTTTTATACCCTTGCAGAGGGTATTATAATTTTGGTCAAAAGTGTGGAACGCAGTGAAGGAGACATCTCCGACCCTATAAAGTATATATATTCTTGATCAGGATCACCTCCTGAGTTGATATGAGCATGTCCGTCTGTCCGTCTGTCTGTCTGTCGGTTTCTACGCAAACTAGTCTCTCAGTTTTGGAGCTATCGAGTTGAAACTTTGCACACACCCTTCTTTCCTTTGCAGGTAGTATATAAGTCGGAACGGCCGGGATCGGTCGACTATATCCTATAGCTGCCATATAACTGATTGATCGGAAATGCCATAACTTTGGTGTTTTTTAAGTTAGAGGGTTGGGACTTTCCACACATGTTGTATTTGACCAAAATATCTTGTGTACAAAATTTCATGAGGATCGGCCGACTATATCCTATAGCTGTCATAGAACGGTCGGAATTGGCATAACTTTGGTGTTTTTTAAGTTAGAAAGATGGGACTTGGTACAGATTACTCTTTGGGCAAAATAATTCAATATGCCAAATTTCATAAGGATCGGCCGACTATATACGATCTTCTATAAATGTAATAATATAAGATGCGTGGCGCCACCTAGCGGACTGCGACTGAACTGCAAGGGTATATCAACTTCGGCTCCGCCCGAAGTTAGCTTTCCTTTCTTGTTTAAATGTGAGTTAGTAAGTGTGTGGGAAATAAAAACAATTCAATTTTTTTTTTTTTTGAACAATCGCGCGGCTTTAGCAGGGGTCATGTTGATAATTTCGGGGACTGTATTTGACAAAGCCTCATTTTGGTATTAATCACAAAAAGGATGAATTTGTTAAAGAAATAAAATAAATCAAATGTATATATTGTCACATTAAACTAAATAAATCGTCAACAAACAAGTCGCTATGTTTAAATATGAATTCGTTAGGCATTCAACGAAATTTCATCATAAACTATGCGCATAAGTTAAATTTAAAACCAAACAAAAGCTTGCTTTTGAAGCTACTGGTGATATCGCAAATTTTGGGAGACATCGCCAGTATGATACAGTATCACTAGGGGATATCCCTTAAATTGAATAAATCAATTGAAACATATGTGAGAACAAAGTCAAAAATTTATTGTAATATCAGTGAAAAAGTGGCAAATTTTCAACAAATCGCTCTTATGCATCATTGGCCAGCCAAATATCAGAGGTGCAGTCACCTCCAGGATAACGCATTTCGTGGGGCAGTCCAGGGCCATAGGGTTCATTGCCAAAGTCTACCAAGAAGTCCTCATTCAGGGCAAAGCCACCATTCACAGTATCCACATCGATCAAGATAATGTGACCGCCCTGAGACACCATTTTGGGATAAAACTGAAAAGAGTCGGGATTTATTTTCTGTTAAAATTTTCCTTTGAATAGTTTCTTTAAAAAACCAACCTGCTTATCCCAGGGGGAGTAGAGAGATGATGAAACATACAATCGTTTTCCGTCCAAGGAGAGCTGCATCATTTGTGGACCGCCCTCCAACCGGCGCCCCTTGACATAACGAGCCGGTGGCCTTTCCTAAAATAATATTTTATTAGAGTATTACTCCTAAATAAATTTTAGAAGACAAACCTTAAGTTCCTTGTCTTCTTTGACAATCACATTCGGCAAATCACTGGCTATGGCGCCGCCCAAAAACAACTGTCCTGTGAGTTTTGGATTCTCAGGATCGGTAATATCGTATTGCCGGACATCTCCATGTCGCCAGCAGTTGACATACAGGAATCTATCGTCCAGGGATATGATAATATCGGATATCATTCCTCCCATAGATTCAACCTCTCCACTGCCAGTGTCCACCAATTTCTCCGGAATGTCAATCACTTTCTTGGCCTCAAACTCATCGGAATTGTCCTTTTTCTTGAAATAAAACACTTTGGCATTCAATGCACAGCCAACAAATCCTTCAGCCCGTTTGGGATTGTGCAGAAAACGGATCTCCAAAGGAGTTATTCCGTCCGAACCCAGATCGATGGTCTGGTAAAGGGTCTGCGTGGACCACTTGTAGAAGTTAAGACGACAGCCGTACTGTGTCATGTCATCAAGGTCCTTCGTCTGCCATCCCCTGAAAAGATTACATATTTTAAAAATATTTTAAGATATATTATATTATTCTTACCGTCGCCATTTATTGGGAGCTCCCCACTCGGATGACACCATAACATCAAAATACGGCTGATACCAGAAGTCATAGCCGCACAAAGCCTTCTTGTCGCCCTTCGTCCAGGTGCCAATACAATTGAAGTCCGAGTCGAAAAGGATAAAGTCACCCTTGGCATATCCTTCGGCATCACCCATAACTGATATCATGATATTGCCATTGGCCAAACAGTGGGTGGTATGAGGACCCGTAACATTGTGGCTTTTCAGCACATCGCCGTCGATAACTTTAACGATTTCTGGCTTGCGAGGATCCTTTACGACATCAAGGATATAGATAAAGTCAGAGTTTAAGGAAGGCAGAATTAAACGGTTTCTTTTGGGAATTTTATCAGCTTTCTCATCGACGAAATAGCAACTGGAACAGGCGTTCCAACCAGAGTGATGCAGCTCATCACCCTTTTGATTCGTAAATGTGCGGTGAACCACCTAAAAAAATTAAAGTTAATTAAAAAATAAAACAAATTTAATCTTTTAATAAACTTAACTAAAATTACATTTAATCTAAGAGTTGATTTATTATGAAAAACATAAACAAGTTGATTGAGTTAGTTCATTAAGCAAAGTATAAGTCTATTTACCTGGCAGTAGGTGGGGCTCTCTGGATCCACATCGACTGTGGACAGATAGTCGCCGTGGGGCTCATCCAGATTGGGCTGAACGGTGACAGTGTAGAGGAGCTTCTCCCGGGGGCCACTCCTCATGGCATCCAGGGGGGTTGCGTAACCAGGTCCGCGGCAACAGGCTGGAGAAAAACACAAATAATTATCAAAATTGCTTGGGATTCAGATCCGGCAGGGAATGTGTTTGTATACTAGGCAAGTAGTTGCGTACTTTTTGTGGACATTGCTTGGCGAAGAATCGAAACCGAATGAGAATCGGATGATACGGAGCAAGACCTTTATACACAAGCTTATAAATGATTGTGTGCGCTCTCTCGAAAACAAACTACAGAAACCGGTCCGCCCAGCTTTCTTATCAAGAATACTGTTTTAGTTTTTATATGGAAAGAAGATAATTAAATATTTTCCACTTTTGTCTCTATTAAATTGCCTGTATACTATCTATAAAATTGGCAAGAAACCAAATTAGAACTTTTTAAAAACAAGTAAATTAATATATTGTATCATTCATTAAATAATTACTGATAAACTTTACTACATCATTTTTATATATAATTAATTCCAAAGGTGATAACCGTGGCAACAAAAAATTAAAAGTAATATTGTTAAAAGCTTTGTTAAACATTTGTTTAAAAATTAAGCGCTTTGTTATATTTCTTTTTAGTCAATTTATAAAAAAAAAAAATATTTTATGTAGAGATTTGTTATGGGCATCACTTTTTGTTTGAATTTACGCGCGCTTACCAAATTTTGGAAAACTGAAACATATGTTTTTGCTATGTTACTGATAGTATGACGCTGTTAAGCACCTGTTATCTAACATATTTTTTCAAGTTCCTTTAGGCGAGATTTTAACAAATAAACATGAGTTTTTTAAAGAATTTTAAGATTGTGACAGTAGCTCCACTGCGCTACTCTTCAACCTCAACACATTCCCACCGCCGACGGGTGGTGATCACCGGCAGTGGAGCTGTGACACCACTAGCCAACAATGCGGCGGACTCCTGGCGTCGCATCCTGGCCGGCGAATCAGCAATCTCCAAGCTAGGCCCAGAATTCAAAGGATTGCCCTGCCAAGTGGCTGCACAAATACCAAAGGACTCCCTTCAGCTGGATAAACACCTGAGCAAGTCGGACATTAAGCTGATGAGTCCAGCCACCCAATTGGCGGTTCTGGCGGCAGAGGAGGCCCTGACCACCGGACGCCTCAATCCCAAGGAGTTGAGCCAGGAGCAAAAGGAGCGCTTCGGCGTCTGTGTGGGCATGGGAATGTTCGATCTTGCCGAAGTCTATGGCACCTGGAACCAGCTGCAAAGAGGTTACAATAGAGTAAGCCCTTTTTTCGTGCCCCGACTCCTGCCCAGCATGGCGTGTGGCCACATCAGCATGCGACATGGTCTCCGAGGACCCAACCACTCAGTCTCCACGGCGTGTGCAACGGGTGCTCATGCCTTGGGCGACGCCATGAGATTCATCCGGAATGGAGATGCTGACGTGATGCTGGCGGGAAGCGGCGAAGCCTGCATAGACCCTCTATCCATCGCCGGGTTCTGCAGACTAAGAGCTCTGAGCACCGCCTTTAACGACAATCCCGGAGTAGCCTCCAGGCCCTTCGACAAGTCCCGAGATGGTTTTGTAATGGGTGAGGGAGCTGCAGTGCTGTTGCTGGAGGAACTGGAGCATGCCCGCGCTCGAGGGGCACCCATTTTAGCGGAACTCTTGGGCTACGGCTTGTCGGGCGATGCCTATCACATAACATCGCCCAGCGAAGATGGGACTGGAGCAACGCTGGCCATGAAGCGGGCCCTCCAAGATGCAGGAATCAAGGCCGAGGAAGTCACCTACGTGAATGCCCATGCCACCTCAACACCCACTGGCGATCGCATCGAATCCCATGCCATTTCCCGGGTTTTCGGTGATCATACTTCAAATGTAAGGGTTTCCTCGACGAAGGGAGCCCATGGCCATCTTCTGGGCTCCTCTGGGAATCTGGAGGCACTGTTTGTAGTCCATGCGTGTGCGGACAACCAGCTACCGCCCTCCATCAACATAGAGCAGCTGGATGTGGACGTCGATGTTGTAACCAAGTCCGTGGAGTGGTCTCAGAATCAGAGTCGTCGCATCGCCCTAAAGAACTCGTTTGGCTTTGGAGGCACTAATGCCTCCTTGTGCATTGCCAGCTATTCGGAATAGAAGGTCCTTCGAAATTTGTTAACTATTTTTACGTCAGCAAAACAAAAAAAAATTCACGTAAATAAAATCCTTAGATGTTGGCATATTTTTAGGAAAAATGTTTAGTTTTAAAACTTTATTTGGAAAACTTTTTTTCGGTTGCTCGGTCTCGCGTCTCGTTATCATCGTCGGTATCTGCTCTGTAAAAATGTTAATGCGTATTGCTATATTCCAATGCGCACTGTATGTACTGTTATATTGTATATCTGTATATAATATATATATATAGGTATATAATTATGTATATAGCTCTGTTTGATTTGCTTCTGTTGCTTGTCTCTCTGTTTTTTTATTTTTTGTTATTGCTGTTTTCGCTGCATGAAGTCGCAAGTACATAAAAAAAACAACTAATATTTTTATACCCTTGCAGAGGGTATTATAATTTTGGTCAAAAGTGTGGAACGCAGTGAAGGAGACATCTCCGACCCTATAAAGTATATATATTCTTGATCAGGATCACCTCCTGAGTTGATATGAGCATGTCCGTCTGTCCGTCTGTCTGTCTGTCGGTTTCTACGCAAACTAGTCTCTCAGTTTTGGAGCTATCGAGTTGAAACTTTGCACACACCCTTCTTTCCTTTGCAGGTAGTATATAAGTCGGAACGGCCGGGATCGGTCGACTATATCCTATAGCTGCCATATAACTGATTGATCGGAAATGCCATAACTTTGGTGTTTTTTAAGTTAGAGGGTTGGGACTTTCCACACATGTTGTATTTGACCAAAATATCTTGTGTACAAAATTTCATGAGGATCGGCCGACTATATCCTATAGCTGTCATAGAACGGTCGGAATTGGCATAACTTTGGTGTTTTTTAAGTTAGAAAGATGGGACTTGGTACAGATTACTCTTTGGGCAAAATAATTCAATATGCCAAATTTCATAAGGATCGGCCGACTATATACGATCTTCTATAAATGTAATAATATAAGATGCGTGGCGCCACCTAGCGGACTGCGACTGAACTGCAAGGGTATATCAACTTCGGCTCCGCCCGAAGTTAGCTTTCCTTTCTTGTTTAAATGTGAGTTAGTAAGTGTGTGGGAAATAAAAACAATTCAATTTTTTTTTTTTTTGAACAATCGCGCGGCTTTAGCAGGGGTCATGTTGATAATTTCGGGGACTGTATTTGACAAAGCCTCATTTTGGTATTAATCACAAAAAGGATGAATTTGTTAAAGAAATAAAATAAATCAAATGTATATATTGTCACATTAAACTAAATAAATCGTCAACAAACAAGTCGCTATGTTTAAATATGAATTCGTTAGGCATTCAACGAAATTTCATCATAAACTATGCGCATAAGTTAAATTTAAAACCAAACAAAAGCTTGCTTTTGAAGCTACTGGTGATATCGCAAATTTTGGGAGACATCGCCAGTATGATACAGTATCACTAGGGGATATCCCTTAAATTGAATAAATCAATTGAAACATATGTGAGAACAAAGTCAAAAATTTATTGTAATATCAGTGAAAAAGTGGCAAATTTTCAACAAATCGCTCTTATGCATCATTGGCCAGCCAAATATCAGAGGTGCAGTCACCTCCAGGATAACGCATTTCGTGGGGCAGTCCAGGGCCATAGGGTTCATTGCCAAAGTCTACCAAGAAGTCCTCATTCAGGGCAAAGCCACCATTCACAGTATCCACATCGATCAAGATAATGTGACCGCCCTGAGACACCATTTTGGGATAAAACTGAAAAGAGTCGGGATTTATTTTCTGTTAAAATTTTCCTTTGAATAGTTTCTTTAAAAAACCAACCTGCTTATCCCAGGGGGAGTAGAGAGATGATGAAACATACAATCGTTTTCCGTCCAAGGAGAGCTGCATCATTTGTGGACCGCCCTCCAACCGGCGCCCCTTGACATAACGAGCCGGTGGCCTTTCCTAAAATAATATTTTATTAGAGTATTACTCCTAAATAAATTTTAGAAGACAAACCTTAAGTTCCTTGTCTTCTTTGACAATCACATTCGGCAAATCACTGGCTATGGCGCCGCCCAAAAACAACTGTCCTGTGAGTTTTGGATTCTCAGGATCGGTAATATCGTATTGCCGGACATCTCCATGTCGCCAGCAGTTGACATACAGGAATCTATCGTCCAGGGATATGATAATATCGGATATCATTCCTCCCATAGATTCAACCTCTCCACTGCCAGTGTCCACCAATTTCTCCGGAATGTCAATCACTTTCTTGGCCTCAAACTCATCGGAATTGTCCTTTTTCTTGAAATAAAACACTTTGGCATTCAATGCACAGCCAACAAATCCTTCAGCCCGTTTGGGATTGTGCAGAAAACGGATCTCCAAAGGAGTTATTCCGTCCGAACCCAGATCGATGGTCTGGTAAAGGGTCTGCGTGGACCACTTGTAGAAGTTAAGACGACAGCCGTACTGTGTCATGTCATCAAGGTCCTTCGTCTGCCATCCCCTGAAAAGATTACATATTTTAAAAATATTTTAAGATATATTATATTATTCTTACCGTCGCCATTTATTGGGAGCTCCCCACTCGGATGACACCATAACATCAAAATACGGCTGATACCAGAAGTCATAGCCGCACAAAGCCTTCTTGTCGCCCTTCGTCCAGGTGCCAATACAATTGAAGTCCGAGTCGAAAAGGATAAAGTCACCCTTGGCATATCCTTCGGCATCACCCATAACTGATATCATGATATTGCCATTGGCCAAACAGTGGGTGGTATGAGGACCCGTAACATTGTGGCTTTTCAGCACATCGCCGTCGATAACTTTAACGATTTCTGGCTTGCGAGGATCCTTTACGACATCAAGGATATAGATAAAGTCAGAGTTTAAGGAAGGCAGAATTAAACGGTTTCTTTTGGGAATTTTATCAGCTTTCTCATCGACGAAATAGCAACTGGAACAGGCGTTCCAACCAGAGTGATGCAGCTCATCACCCTTTTGATTCGTAAATGTGCGGTGAACCACCTAAAAAAATTAAAGTTAATTAAAAAATAAAACAAATTTAATCTTTTAATAAACTTAACTAAAATTACATTTAATCTAAGAGTTGATTTATTATGAAAAACATAAACAAGTTGATTGAGTTAGTTCATTAAGCAAAGTATAAGTCTATTTACCTGGCAGTAGGTGGGGCTCTCTGGATCCACATCGACTGTGGACAGATAGTCGCCGTGGGGCTCATCCAGATTGGGCTGAACGGTGACAGTGTAGAGGAGCTTCTCCCGGGGGCCACTCCTCATGGCATCCAGGGGGGTTGCGTAACCAGGTCCGCGGCAACAGGCTGGAGAAAAACACAAATAATTATCAAAATTGCTTGGGATTCAGATCCGGCAGGGAATGTGTTTGTATACTAGGCAAGTAGTTGCGTACTTTTTGTGGACATTGCTTGGCGAAGAATCGAAACCGAATGAGAATCGGATGATACGGAGCAAGACCTTTATACACAAGCTTATAAATGATTGTGTGCGCTCTCTCGAAAACAAACTACAGAAACCGGTCCGCCCAGCTTTCTTATCAAGAATACTGTTTTAGTTTTTATATGGAAAGAAGATAATTAAATATTTTCCACTTTTGTCTCTATTAAATTGCCTGTATACTATCTATAAAATTGGCAAGAAACCAAATTAGAACTTTTTAAAAACAAGTAAATTAATATATTGTATCATTCATTAAATAATTACTGATAAACTTTACTACATCATTTTTATATATAATTAATTCCAAAGGTGATAACCGTGGCAACAAAAAATTAAAAGTAATATTGTTAAAAGCTTTGTTAAACATTTGTTTAAAAATTAAGCGCTTTGTTATATTTCTTTTTAGTCAATTTATAAAAAAAAAAAATATTTTATGTAGAGATTTGTTATGGGCATCACTTTTTGTTTGAATTTACGCGCGCTTACCAAATTTTGGAAAACTGAAACATATGTTTTTGCTATGTTACTGATAGTATGACGCTGTTAAGCACCTGTTATCTAACATATTTTTTCAAGTTCCTTTAGGCGAGATTTTAACAAATAAACATGAGTTTTTTAAAGAATTTTAAGATTGTGACAGTAGCTCCACTGCGCTACTCTTCAACCTCAACACATTCCCACCGCCGACGGGTGGTGATCACCGGCAGTGGAGCTGTGACACCACTAGCCAACAATGCGGCGGACTCCTGGCGTCGCATCCTGGCCGGCGAATCAGCAATCTCCAAGCTAGGCCCAGAATTCAAAGGATTGCCCTGCCAAGTGGCTGCACAAATACCAAAGGACTCCCTTCAGCTGGATAAACACCTGAGCAAGTCGGACATTAAGCTGATGAGTCCAGCCACCCAATTGGCGGTTCTGGCGGCAGAGGAGGCCCTGACCACCGGACGCCTCAATCCCAAGGAGTTGAGCCAGGAGCAAAAGGAGCGCTTCGGCGTCTGTGTGGGCATGGGAATGTTCGATCTTGCCGAAGTCTATGGCACCTGGAACCAGCTGCAAAGAGGTTACAATAGAGTAAGCCCTTTTTTCGTGCCCCGACTCCTGCCCAGCATGGCGTGTGGCCACATCAGCATGCGACATGGTCTCCGAGGACCCAACCACTCAGTCTCCACGGCGTGTGCAACGGGTGCTCATGCCTTGGGCGACGCCATGAGATTCATCCGGAATGGAGATGCTGACGTGATGCTGGCGGGAAGCGGCGAAGCCTGCATAGACCCTCTATCCATCGCCGGGTTCTGCAGACTAAGAGCTCTGAGCACCGCCTTTAACGACAATCCCGGAGTAGCCTCCAGGCCCTTCGACAAGTCCCGAGATGGTTTTGTAATGGGTGAGGGAGCTGCAGTGCTGTTGCTGGAGGAACTGGAGCATGCCCGCGCTCGAGGGGCACCCATTTTAGCGGAACTCTTGGGCTACGGCTTGTCGGGCGATGCCTATCACATAACATCGCCCAGCGAAGATGGGACTGGAGCAACGCTGGCCATGAAGCGGGCCCTCCAAGATGCAGGAATCAAGGCCGAGGAAGTCACCTACGTGAATGCCCATGCCACCTCAACACCCACTGGCGATCGCATCGAATCCCATGCCATTTCCCGGGTTTTCGGTGATCATACTTCAAATGTAAGGGTTTCCTCGACGAAGGGAGCCCATGGCCATCTTCTGGGCTCCTCTGGGAATCTGGAGGCACTGTTTGTAGTCCATGCGTGTGCGGACAACCAGCTACCGCCCTCCATCAACATAGAGCAGCTGGATGTGGACGTCGATGTTGTAACCAAGTCCGTGGAGTGGTCTCAGAATCAGAGTCGTCGCATCGCCCTAAAGAACTCGTTTGGCTTTGGAGGCACTAATGCCTCCTTGTGCATTGCCAGCTATTCGGAATAGAAGGTCCTTCGAAATTTGTTAACTATTTTTACGTCAGCAAAACAAAAAAAAATTCACGTAAATAAAATCCTTAGATGTTGGCATATTTTTAGGAAAAATGTTTAGTTTTAAAACTTTATTTGGAAAACTTTTTTTCGGTTGCTCGGTCTCGCGTCTCGTTATCATCGTCGGTATCTGCTCTGTAAAAATGTTAATGCGTATTGCTATTATCCAATGCGCACTGTATGTACTGTTATATTGTATATCTGTATATAATATATATATATAGGTATATAATTATGTATATAGCTCTGTTTGATTTGCTTCTGTTGCTTGTCTCTCTGTTTTTTTATTTTTTGTTATTGCTGTTTTCGCTGCATGAAGTCGCAAGTACATAAAAAAAACAACTAATATTTTTATACCCTTGCAGAGGGTATTATAATTTTGGTCAAAAGTGTGCAACGCAGTGAAGGAGACATCTCCGACCCTATAAAGTATATATATTCTTGATCAGGATCACCTCCTGAGTTGATATGAGCATGTCCGTCTGTCCGTCTGTCTGTCTGTCGGTTTCTACGCAAACTAGTCTCTCAGTTTTGGAGCTATCGAGTTGAAACTTTGCACACACCCTTCTTTCCTTTGCAGGTAGTATATAAGTCGGAACGGCCGGGATCGGTCGACTATATCCTATAGCTGCCATATAACTGATTGATCGGAAATGCCATAACTTTGGTGTTTTTTAAGTTAGAGGGTTGGGACTTTCCACACATGTTGTATTTGACCAAAATATCTTGTGTACAAAATTTCATGAGGATCGGCCGACTATATCCTATAGCTGTCATAGAACGGTCGGAATTGGCATAACTTTGGTGTTTTTTAAGTTAGAAAGATGGGACTTGGTACAGATTACTCTTTGGGCAAAATAATTCAATATGCCAAATTTCATAAGGATCGGCCGACTATATACGATCTTCTATAAATGTAATAATATAAGATGCGTGGCGCCACCTAGCGGACTGCGACTGAACTGCAAGGGTATATCAACTTCGGCTCCGCCCGAAGTTAGCTTTCCTTTCTTGTTTAAATGTGAGTTAGTAAGTGTGTGGGAAATAAAAACAATTCAATTTTTTTTTTTTTTGAACAATCGCGCGGCTTTAGCAGGGGTCATGTTGATAATTTCGGGGACTGTATTTGACAAAGCCTCATTTTGGTATTAATCACAAAAAGGATGAATTTGTTAAAGAAATAAAATAAATCAAATGTATATATTGTCACATTAAACTAAATAAATCGTCAACAAACAAGTCGCTATGTTTAAATATGAATTCGTTAGGCATTCAACGAAATTTCATCATAAACTATGCGCATAAGTTAAATTTAAAACCAAACAAAAGCTTGCTTTTGAAGCTACTGGTGATATCGCAAATTTTGGGAGACATCGCCAGTATGATACAGTATCACTAGGGGATATCCCTTAAATTGAATAAATCAATTGAAACATATGTGAGAACAAAGTCAAAAATTTATTGTAATATCAGTGAAAAAGTGGCAAATTTTCAACAAATCGCTCTTATGCATCATTGGCCAGCCAAATATCAGAGGTGCAGTCACCTCCAGGATAACGCATTTCGTGGGGCAGTCCAGGGCCATAGGGTTCATTGCCAAAGTCTACCAAGAAGTCCTCATTCAGGGCAAAGCCACCATTCACAGTATCCACATCGATCAAGATAATGTGACCGCCCTGAGACACCATTTTGGGATAAAACTGAAAAGAGTCGGGATTTATTTTCTGTTAAAATTTTCCTTTGAATAGTTTCTTTAAAAAACCAACCTGCTTATCCCAGGGGGAGTAGAGAGATGATGAAACATACAATCGTTTTCCGTCCAAGGAGAGCTGCATCATTTGTGGACCGCCCTCCAACCGGCGCCCCTTGACATAACGAGCCGGTGGCCTTTCCTAAAATAATATTTTATTAGAGTATTACTCCTAAATAAATTTTAGAAGACAAACCTTAAGTTCCTTGTCTTCTTTGACAATCACATTCGGCAAATCACTGGCTATGGCGCCGCCCAAAAACAACTGTCCTGTGAGTTTTGGATTCTCAGGATCGGTAATATCGTATTGCCGGACATCTCCATGTCGCCAGCAGTTGACATACAGGAATCTATCGTCCAGGGATATGATAATATCGGATATCATTCCTCCCATAGATTCAACCTCTCCACTGCCAGTGTCCACCAATTTCTCCGGAATGTCAATCACTTTCTTGGCCTCAAACTCATCGGAATTGTCCTTTTTCTTGAAATAAAACACTTTGGCATTCAATGCACAGCCAACAAATCCTTCAGCCCGTTTGGGATTGTGCAGAAAACGGATCTCCAAAGGAGTTATTCCGTCCGAACCCAGATCGATGGTCTGGTAAAGGGTCTGCGTGGACCACTTGTAGAAGTTAAGACGACAGCCGTACTGTGTCATGTCATCAAGGTCCTTCGTCTGCCATCCCCTGAAAAGATTACATATTTTAAAAATATTTTAAGATATATTATATTATTCTTACCGTCGCCATTTATTGGGAGCTCCCCACTCGGATGACACCATAACATCAAAATACGGCTGATACCAGAAGTCATAGCCGCACAAAGCCTTCTTGTCGCCCTTCGTCCAGGTGCCAATACAATTGAAGTCCGAGTCGAAAAGGATAAAGTCACCCTTGGCATATCCTTCGGCATCACCCATAACTGATATCATGATATTGCCATTGGCCAAACAGTGGGTGGTATGAGGACCCGTAACATTGTGGCTTTTCAGCACATCGCCGTCGATAACTTTAACGATTTCTGGCTTGCGAGGATCCTTTACGACATCAAGGATATAGATAAAGTCAGAGTTTAAGGAAGGCAGAATTAAACGGTTTCTTTTGGGAATTTTATCAGCTTTCTCATCGACGAAATAGCAACTGGAACAGGCGTTCCAACCAGAGTGATGCAGCTCATCACCCTTTTGATTCGTAAATGTGCGGTGAACCACCTAAAAAAATTAAAGTTAATTAAAAAATAAAACAAATTTAATCTTTTAATAAACTTAACTAAAATTACATTTAATCTAAGAGTTGATTTATTATGAAAAACATAAACAAGTTGATTGAGTTAGTTCATTAAGCAAAGTATAAGTCTATTTACCTGGCAGTAGGTGGGGCTCTCTGGATCCACATCGACTGTGGACAGATAGTCGCCGTGGGGCTCATCCAGATTGGGCTGAACGGTGACAGTGTAGAGGAGCTTCTCCCGGGGGCCACTCCTCATGGCATCCAGGGGGGTTGCGTAACCAGGTCCGCGGCAACAGGCTGGAGAAAAACACAAATAATTATCAAAATTGCTTGGGATTCAGATCCGGCAGGGAATGTGTTTGTATACTAGGCAAGTAGTTGCGTACTTTTTGTGGACATTGCTTGGCGAAGAATCGAAACCGAATGAGAATCGGATGATACGGAGCAAGACCTTTATACACAAGCTTATAAATGATTGTGTGCGCTCTCTCGAAAACAAACTACAGAAACCGGTCCGCCCAGCTTTCTTATCAAGAATACTGTTTTAGTTTTTATATGGAAAGAAGATAATTAAATATTTTCCACTTTTGTCTCTATTAAATTGCCTGTATACTATCTATAAAATTGGCAAGAAACCAAATTAGAACTTTTTAAAAACAAGTAAATTAATATATTGTATCATTCATTAAATAATTACTGATAAACTTTACTACATCATTTTTATATATAATTAATTCCAAAGGTGATAACCGTGGCAACAAAAAATTAAAAGTAATATTGTTAAAAGCTTTGTTAAACATTTGTTTAAAAATTAAGCGCTTTGTTATATTTCTTTTTAGTCAATTTATAAAAAAAAAAAATATTTTATGTAGAGATTTGTTATGGGCATCACTTTTTGTTTGAATTTACGCGCGCTTACCAAATTTTGGAAAACTGAAACATATGTTTTTGCTATGTTACTGATAGTATGACGCTGTTAAGCACCTGTTATCTAACATATTTTTTCAAGTTCCTTTAGGCGAGATTTTAACAAATAAACATGAGTTTTTTAAAGAATTTTAAGATTGTGACAGTAGCTCCACTGCGCTACTCTTCAACCTCAACACATTCCCACCGCCGACGGGTGGTGATCACCGGCAGTGGAGCTGTGACACCACTAGCCAACAATGCGGCGGACTCCTGGCGTCGCATCCTGGCCGGCGAATCAGCAATCTCCAAGCTAGGCCCAGAATTCAAAGGATTGCCCTGCCAAGTGGCTGCACAAATACCAAAGGACTCCCTTCAGCTGGATAAACACCTGAGCAAGTCGGACATTAAGCTGATGAGTCCAGCCACCCAATTGGCGGTTCTGGCGGCAGAGGAGGCCCTGACCACCGGACGCCTCAATCCCAAGGAGTTGAGCCAGGAGCAAAAGGAGCGCTTCGGCGTCTGTGTGGGCATGGGAATGTTCGATCTTGCCGAAGTCTATGGCACCTGGAACCAGCTGCAAAGAGGTTACAATAGAGTAAGCCCTTTTTTCGTGCCCCGACTCCTGCCCAGCATGGCGTGTGGCCACATCAGCATGCGACATGGTCTCCGAGGACCCAACCACTCAGTCTCCACGGCGTGTGCAACGGGTGCTCATGCCTTGGGCGACGCCATGAGATTCATCCGGAATGGAGATGCTGACGTGATGCTGGCGGGAAGCGGCGAAGCCTGCATAGACCCTCTATCCATCGCCGGGTTCTGCAGACTAAGAGCTCTGAGCACCGCCTTTAACGACAATCCCGGAGTAGCCTCCAGGCCCTTCGACAAGTCCCGAGATGGTTTTGTAATGGGTGAGGGAGCTGCAGTGCTGTTGCTGGAGGAACTGGAGCATGCCCGCGCTCGAGGGGCACCCATTTTAGCGGAACTCTTGGGCTACGGCTTGTCGGGCGATGCCTATCACATAACATCGCCCAGCGAAGATGGGACTGGAGCAACGCTGGCCATGAAGCGGGCCCTCCAAGATGCAGGAATCAAGGCCGAGGAAGTCACCTACGTGAATGCCCATGCCACCTCAACACCCACTGGCGATCGCATCGAATCCCATGCCATTTCCCGGGTTTTCGGTGATCATACTTCAAATGTAAGGGTTTCCTCGACGAAGGGAGCCCATGGCCATCTTCTGGGCTCCTCTGGGAATCTGGAGGCACTGTTTGTAGTCCATGCGTGTGCGGACAACCAGCTACCGCCCTCCATCAACATAGAGCAGCTGGATGTGGACGTCGATGTTGTAACCAAGTCCGTGGAGTGGTCTCAGAATCAGAGTCGTCGCATCGCCCTAAAGAACTCGTTTGGCTTTGGAGGCACTAATGCCTCCTTGTGCATTGCCAGCTATTCGGAATAGAAGGTCCTTCGAAATTTGTTAACTATTTTTACGTCAGCAAAACAAAAAAAAATTCACGTAAATAAAATCCTTAGATGTTGGCATATTTTTAGGAAAAATGTTTAGTTTTAAAACTTTATTTGGAAAACTTTTTTTCGGTTGCTCGGTCTCGCGTCTCGTTATCATCGTCGGTATCTGCTCTGTAAAAATGTTAATGCGTATTGCTATTATCCAATGCGCACTGTATGTACTGTTATATTGTATATCTGTATATAATATATATATATAGGTATATAATTATGTATATAGCTCTGTTTGATTTGCTTCTGTTGCTTGTCTCTCTGTTTTTTTATTTTTTGTTATTGCTGTTTTCGCTGCATGAAGTCGCAAGTACATAAAAAAAACAACTAATATTTTTATACCCTTGCAGAGGGTATTATAATTTTGGTCAAAAGTGTGCAACGCAGTGAAGGAGACATCTCCGACCCTATAAAGTATATATATTCTTGATCAGGATCACCTCCTGAGTTGATATGAGCATGTCCGTCTGTCCGTCTGTCTGTCTGTCGGTTTCTACGCAAACTAGTCTCTCAGTTTTGGAGCTATCGAGTTGAAACTTTGCACACACCCTTCTTTCCTTTGCAGGTAGTATATAAGTCGGAACGGCCGGGATCGGTCGACTATATCCTATAGCTGCCATATAACTGATTGATCGGAAATGCCATAACTTTGGTGTTTTTTAAGTTAGAGGGTTGGGACTTTCCACACATGTTGTATTTGACCAAAATATCTTGTGTACAAAATTTCATGAGGATCGGCCGACTATATCCTATAGCTGTCATAGAACGGTCGGAATTGGCATAACTTTGGTGTTTTTTAAGTTAGAAAGATGGGACTTGGTACAGATTACTCTTTGGGCAAAATAATTCAATATGCCAAATTTCATAAGGATCGGCCGACTATATACGATCTTCTATAAATGTAATAATATAAGATGCGTGGCGCCACCTAGCGGACTGCGACTGAACTGCAAGGGTATATCAACTTCGGCTCCGCCCGAAGTTAGCTTTCCTTTCTTGTTTAAATGTGAGTTAGTAAGTGTGTGGGAAATAAAAACAATTCAATTTTTTTTTTTTTTGAACAATCGCGCGGCTTTAGCAGGGGTCATGTTGATAATTTCGGGGACTGTATTTGACAAATTTTGTTGCAGCTTTCGATCCATTCTTCTCACTTAACTAACTGTTTTAATTTGAAGTTTTTTATTTTACAAAATTGCTTAATACGTAAAGTTAAAAATATGTTGGCTTATAATCGAATCCTCATCGTAATCATATAATTTTATTGGTTTTCTGTGTATATTGTATGTTCCTCTGCTGGTTCTCCGCCCCTAGACACGCTCTGTTATCTATGAAGTTGACACACCATGTCATGCATACATTTTTAAATGTATCTGCGGCTTAGATTCCTATCAATGTATATGCGTAAATAATATGCTATATGTAGGAGGGAGGGGGGCATTTGTGGTAAGTATGTATGTATGGATGTGTGGATAGCTTACTGAACTTTCAATTGTTTACATAAATTATGAAAATACATTTTATTCGAATTTTAACGCTTTACCCTTTTTACTGTACAATTTTTCCTTATAATTTTGCACGTCACATTTATTAACAAGTTTATTAAATTTTAAAGCATTCAAACAATTCCAATCGGATATATGACTTTCATAATTCATTTTCAAATCTTCAAATCTTGACTGAAAACTATTTAAAAGTTACGGAGGCCTTTCAATTTCATAATTACGTATCTGGTTCTTAGCTAGGTATAGGCTTAGGAATTTGAAAGTGGAACTTTGAAGCGCTATTGGAAAGTACGACAGAAAACATATCTCGAGAACTCTCACATGCACACAAATATATATTAAAAGAACAAAACCAATGCAAATGCTGTGGTGTAGGCTTAAAAAAATGATATATATATTAAAAATGAACGAACATTTGAGTTTCATGCTTTGAGGCCTACACTTCATAAATTAAAAGTGTAGTTTAGTGTGTGTATGTTTTTGCGATCGGTGTGTTGAGATTTTAAATTTAAAAAAATTATATAAAATATTTATAAATATTTTTTGTTTTGTTTTTTGTTTTTTCCACATTCTGTTTACTGTTACTACAGACCTTAACACTTATTATCTTACTATTTGTTTTTTCCTTTTTAAAAAGACATCTATTTAAGCGCTAATAAAGTGGTTTTTTGTGGCTGCTATCGGTTCTTGCTGTCATACAGTGCGGCTGGTAACTACACTGATCCTAAGTTGAATGCCTCGGTCTGTCGGTCGGTCGGTCTGGGTGTGTTTGTTTGTTTTTGCTCCGGGTTATGATGTATAGTATGTACATGGCAAGCCCGTTAAACCAGAGAATGCTTACTAGTTAAGCAGTGCATCCATGGTGTATGGAAATGGAGGATGTTGCTGCTCGAATCTGTTTGCTGAAGACGAATACAACTTGGTTGCTGCTACTGCTGCTAACGCTGATTTTACCGATCTGTCTGCCGGCGACGGTCAGTCCAGTATGACGATTTGTGATTCAATGGGCCTGCTACTAGGCTCGGGGGCAGCAGGCTTGATGGGCAGTGTGCGCCATGGTTTCCGCGCCGCACGACGCAGATCCACGGCAGAGAGTATTTTTCGCGTTTTTCTATCGAAAAGAAAATTAAGACATAAGGTTAATGCTCTCTTTTAAGAAAATACATTCTCTAGTGACATTCTATAATGGATTTGTGCAATGACTCACTTGTGTGTTTCGTTGGCCCTAAAATAAACATCGTCCGGTGCATCCATCCAACTAATGACCTGTTTTCGCCCGTTTCCTCCGCGTGCCATCTGCGCAATCTTTTGTTTGCCATTAAGCTAAAATTCCACAAATTATTAAACTGAAAACGTGAATACAATGAACACTTTACATGATGTCTGGAGAGCGGTTGTCCGGATGCAGCCATCATGGCCGCAAACTGCTCGGGGCTGGGACAATGCGAGGGCATAGGGTCCTTATTCGGTCGCTTGGCAGGCGGTCCGCTGGGAACTATAGTAACTGCAATGGTAGGAAACCCCTCATTACTAAACTTCTAACAAAAAATATCTTAAATACAACCTTCTGTGCCATTTAGTTGCTCTTCGTGCGCTCGCTTCCGTATCGTTGACGTGGCTTGCGTTGGAATAATGGTGAGCTCCTTATCAGCCGGCACTGCCACAACGTCGGGGGACTTGTTGGGCACTCGGTCGTAGACCAAGCTGCCGTCAGCTGCTTTCGGGGGTTTCGGGAATGAGACGACAGTCGGCTGGGGCATTTTCTCCTTCGGTGTCAGCACGAGCCATTCGTGCGGGCCGCTGCCCGGCGCACCCAATCGATTGGCAATCTTTGTGACGCTGCCGCGATCCTTGGGCTTGAGCAGGAGCAGTTTCTTTATTTCCGCCTGTGATTTACCACTAATACGATTCGTAACTGCAAAAGATATTAAATTTAATTAGGTTTGTGGTATAAGAGACTCAAAAATAAACTCACATTCTTGCTTCACCAGCAGCGAGTTAATCGCGTACGCACTCTGCCGCGCCGCCTTCTTCGGCTTGACGATATTGCGGCAGATGACACGTGCCACCCGGGTCATGGGATTGGTGTGCAAGTAAAAGGCCGTGCGCGTCTTCATAATGGGTCGTGGGGATCCAGAGCTGATGGCTATGCCGTGCGCTTGTGCATAGTGGCGGGCTAGGTGGGTCTTCAGCTTAAATTCCTTACCGCAATTGACAATCGAACATCTACAGAAGAAGATGTAAGTTCAATGAATCACAAAATGGATTAAAATAGTATCGTATGTACCTGTGCAACTGACGATTGGTTAGATCACTGATTTTTTCATCGTCATTAAGGTCAACTACAGTGGTCGGCGTTCCTCCAGAACCCGCTCCCGCAGCAGTCGGTGTGGTTGCAGTCGCAGATCCTTTCTTTTTGGAGTCGCCGTCACTGCCATCGCCCTTGGTCGCCGATTTCATACTGCCGTATTTTCGCCAATACTCCCAACAGCTCTGACAGAGACGACACGTACTGTGTCCACTACTGACCGAGTTCCACTGTAAAAAAGTTTACTTATTTAACAAAATATCTCTTTAGTTATTTTTCTCCACTTACCTGTGATGATTTTGTGGCGCCACATGATTCGCAGGGTTTGCCATTGTTGGAGAGATCGGTGCCCCCATTGGTGGTGCCATTGTAGATTCCACTACCTGTCTTTGCGGATGCTCCGTTGCCCTTTCCATTATTGTTGTATTGCGGGATGTAGACCTGCTTGAGCTTCAGTTCCGCCTCCACGGCCTTGACGCGTTTCTGCTGGACATACCGATCGGTGGTCTTCCACATGTAGTAGTACTCGATAATCTGTTTCAGCGTTTTCCAAGGCAGCTTTTTTCAAATTAGACGGAATGTTAGTGGCAGTTCAATAATACTATTTTAAGTTCAAATGGCCCTTACGAAATCTTGTCGAATGTCGTTAAAGTCTTTGCCGTACTTGTCCAGCGCCTCCTCGAAGAGATTTGCTTCCGAAGCACTCCAGTCCTCGATTTCATCGCGACAGAGCACCGGGCCAGTGGAAGGAACTAACGAGGACATGGCCTCCTCAATCGAGTACTCATGCTTGTGAAGAATATTCATTGCATGAAACTGCAAGCAGAGAGAAAAATGAGTCACAATTTGAGAGGGGGCTGTTAGAGATAGTTACTCACCAGTGTGATGTCCCTGCTGGCTGCTGCGGCAGACATGTGGAGCGAAGGTTGCTTCACCGAACTGCTGCAGTCGAGGGCGCGGGCAAAAGTTCCAATGGAGCGTGAGACAACAAGGAACTGATCGATCTTGCGATCGGTCAGACTGTGCTCCGGCGTCCACACCAGCGATTCCAGTTCCTCCAGCTTTCGTTCGTCCGTGGCGGTGTCCTTGAGCTTGGCGGGTATATCACACTGGTAGCGGCTGCCGACCCTGATTTCGCCCTTGTCTGCGAGCAGCGTCTTTTGATTCGGATCGAACACCAGACAATAGAAGAATGTATCCTGAAAAAAATAATGCGAAAATGGGATTAAATTAAATGAATAATTTTCAGGTATTAAGTGATTCCCTTCCACTGGTATAAGGCTACTACCAACTCACGTCTTTATTGAGATAGCTCTGCAGGGACTCCGTTTCGTTGAGCAACGTGACGGAGCACTTGCCTCGGATTTGTGTGGCGGGTATCGACTCGACTTGGCGTGACAGGAAGAGCTCGCGGTGCTTGATCTGATAGCGCTGCTTGCTGGTCAGCGCCTCACCCTTTTCGGCATCGCTTCCGCCACCGCCACCGCCACTGGCAGTAGAACTGTTGTTGTTGGTGGTGCCGCTGTTGGTACTATTGCCGGAATTTCCAGTCGTCCCAGAACCTGCTCCGCCGGAAGATTGCGTCGGGCTGGTGCGCTCCTCATCCAAGGCAGCTGTAAAAAAAAATATGATATGATTAGTTTTTATCAAAAACATGTTTTTAATGATTTATTTAGATAAAAATTCTACAATCTACTTGTATAAAAAAAAGCTATTTGATATCTAAACTGTATAGTATTTAGAAACAAAAAGAACTACGGTAATAAATCAATTACTACTTAAAACAAGAAATGGAAATGAAAATATGAGTACTGGGGTACTGGTAGAATCTATCATCTACTTGAAAAAGAGTGGCATTCCGGATAGAGTTCAGAGACTACGAGACTACGGAGGAGCATTTGAATAACGAGCCGGAGCTGGTACCTATTGATGGGTCGAGGACAGCTTGGGCGGCCTGCTCCTCGCCAACGGGTGTGCGGAGCCAGGTCTTCTTCAGCTTGGTCGCCAGCGGTGAGTCCTCGGCGGTGGCCACTGATCCGTCGGATAAATATTTGCGTTCGATTCGATGAGTTCATTTGATGTTTAATGCATTTGAATAAATATGTTTTATTTACAAAGTATTTTTAAGCACGGCGTAAGTTACAAACTTATAATTAAATAAAAATTAGCTGAAAGTGAGGTGCCTCAGCAGCAGTTTTAAATAAAAACTAGTTTTAAATTCATTCCTGACGTCTGGAATATCTAACAAACAAGGTCTTAGCTCTAGATCTCTGAGTTAAAAGGCTTTAAAAAGTAAAATGACTCAGATTCCCCTTAAATAAAATTAATAAATATTATAAAAAAAAAAATATGTAATCTCTCCTGGAATTTGGTGGCTGAGAAACAGAGCGTGTCCTGGAGAGCAGCTTCCCTCATGATTTTTCTCAAGCTGATTAAAAAATGTACGCTTCACATTTTGTCCCCATTTTGGGGCGTGGGTGCATCGCCAGAGCCGCTGGAAAAGAGGCAAAAGCCGAGGCACAACCGTAGGTGTTTTTTGTGTATTTGTGTTTGTTCGGACGCCGAAGGATGAAGCGGCAGCAGCTGTGGGGCAGGGGTGGATGACTGTTCGGCGACTATAGATAGGACACACACCATCACACACACACAAACGCAAAAGTGGGTGGTGGGTAGTGGGTGGTTGCAGGGGGATTTGTGGGTTTGCCTTTGCCCGGTTTTCGAGGCATTTTGGTTTTTCGAATGCCCTGCTGCCCGCTCGCTCGGAAGTTCAAGGCCTGCTATTGACTTGCCGATTAGCACCTGGGCTTTAGCGGGCTATAAAATATTATTTTTAAAATAAACAAAGCGACAATGGGAATTTTATTTTTACTGTTATTATTATTTTTTTTTTAATTGGCAATTAAAAATTTAAAAGTGTAAAATGATTAAGCAAAGTAAACATTAGTCAGAAGTTCTAGCTAAAAATAATCTTTTTAAACAAAGTCAGATAAAGAGTATCCTTAGTTCGGCTTAGTTTCCAACTCCATTTCGGCGACAGTGGCTGTACAGTCGAAATTTCGGGGTTGGAATATCGGCACACTTGTGCCACAAATTTACACTTTTTGCGCTAATTTTTAATGCCTGATTAGCAAGTGGCCCGCCAAAAGGTGGCACTCGCACTCAAAACTGGCTCTCGGCACAAACAAAGAATATAAATAAATAATATTTAGAATTAAAATGCAAAAAAAAGGACTAGATGACAGCGGGCTGATGTTAAGGCCAAAAGGGGTTGCGTTAATGGGCATTCTGGGCGCATGTCGGGGGGGTGGGCTAAGGGGTAATGGCCAAGGAGTCGGGGGTGTTAGGTCAGAGCCACAGAAAACGCATTTTCGTTAGGTCACGTATCGAATTCGAGTGGGTGGCTGGCTGGCTGGCCAAAGCCAAAAACTCAACCGACTGAAGAGCGTGTTTTTTTTTATATTTATTATTATTATTTTTTTTTTGGAAGGGGTAGGGGGTACTGGGGGGTAAGAGTGGGGGGTACTGTGTGTGTATACACAAATGCAAAGCGCGCCTCTCTGCGTGTGCCACATTGCTGTAGCTCGACTTTGCTCCACACTCCACTACCACTTCCACTGCTACCCCCAGCTCCAAAAAAGTGTTTGCTTGAAAATTTTCGTGCACAGCACAGTAGTACAGCAGTACAGTAGAGCGTAGCTATGTGTGTATGTGTGTGGGCCAGCTTTAGCAGCCAGAGGTAGACAGCAAGTCTACCTACAGCCGAGACCGAACCGAGAGTATCACATTCACATTGACGCCGGCGCCGCCTGGCAGCAACCAAAAACAGCCAGAGCACCAGCAACAAGAACACGGGGTACAGTGCAGCTCCCCACTCATTAAAGGCGCAGTTCTTTAATCAAAATATAATTAATAAAATACAATAGATCAAATGCACGACACTTTGAAGAGTATCTAAAGCCTTCTTGTGATTTAAATATATTTTATTCTTGACCCTATAGTTCAGCTTATGGAAGCTCCACTGCCTATTTATGTGGATGCGACGGATACTGGACGAAATCCGTTTTCTCTCCGCCTTTACAGTTGTTGTCATTGCGGTTCTTGTTGCTCTGGGATGGCTTGACTGCGGCCGGTGGGATAATGGGTGGTTGGGTGGTAGGTGGTAGGTGGCAGGTGGGTGGTTGCTGGGAGATGGGGTTGGGCTTGGGGTGATTTTTTTGTTCACATGCCCTGGCACATTGCACCTTTGGTGTCTCGCAGATCTTTTCGTCGGGTTTTAACTTTTAACTTGTTTGAAGGCCGCAACAACCTAACCTCACTTTCTTGCCAACAATAATAAAAATATATTTACAATAAAAAAAAAACATTAAGCAGGAGTAGGAGCAGGAGCAGGAGGAGGAATGAGGAATGAGGATCGGGAGGGAATACTCACGCTGATGTTTGTCGGCCAACTGGACGAGCGGATTGGGCAGATCGCGACGCCGGTAGAAGCACATGACCTTCGCTTCCACATTGCCGGTTTGGTTCTTATTTAGCTCTTCGATGCGACGTATTAAGTAGGGACTGTTCGGCGTTGTCTCAACGTAGACGTAGTCTGGAAAAAAAGAAATAAGACTTCATGTTTAGCATAAAATACATAAATTAATGTTGCTGGAAAATGTGTTGTTTTCGGAATGGGAAGGCAGAAGAACTGGTGGTGGAGAGAAGAACTCCATTCATTAGTAGGCCTACGTCACAGGTAAACGCACACACACACACACACACACACACACACATAGGAGTTTAAACGTGGCTTAATTACGGATACCAATACTATCTAAGAGCTATGCGCGTTGCTCAATTAAATACAAATGTGGGCATCCATCCGTCCAACTAAAAATAAGCAACAACAGCAAAAGATTTGCAGCGGAACCTGTAGTTGACCAATACACCGAAAAAAATATAGGATATAGGGATCTATTATCAAATAATACATTTAATTACCTAAAAGGAGCCTTTATTATTAATTAAAAATATACAAAAAATTGATGCCTGAAAGGGGATGCGGGGCAAGTAGATGGAGAAAGAGAGAGAGATGAAAAAGAAAGTGGGGACGCAGCGAGAAAGCATGGTTACTGTTGTATGTGAGTGTGTGCGTGGCCATTAAAAATGGCAAGCCAAAAGCGCTGATGGAGACAAAAAATATCCGTATAATTCTGATGAGCATTAAAAACGTATATGAATCTTCGCATTTGAAGCTAAAAGATATACTTTTATTTTTATTTTGATTCTGTTAATTAGCCGTTTACGTTTTAAAGTTCATTTGCATTTTGAACCACACTCACACATACACTGAGAGAGAGACACTCACACACACACAGTCAAGAAAAGCAGGTGAAGAAACCGTTTAATAACGTCATCGCAATGAGAGCAAGCGGGATGGAAGAAAAAAAGTGCGTAAGAAGGGGGTGGAGAAGGGGGGTACTGTTTAAAAAAGAGGTGGGGGGGGGGGGGTAGAGCTGCCCAAAAAGCTCATTAGCATAAGAAAACACAACAGAGCGGTCGGCTCACCCAAAAAAAAAGAGATACACTCCATCCACAAGCACACACAAACACAGCGGTTTGGGCATCCCGATGTGGGAAATGCAAGTGAGCTCGAGCAGGGGGGGTTTGGCCAGTAGGCTTGGGATAAGGGACTATTTTAAAGAACTACTTATAAAATGATTCAGAACCCTAGTGCTGCCAAAAAAAAAACGTCCTGGGTAACGCCAACCACACATACACAGGCTTATCGGAAGGAACATGTCGAAAACACTTGCTGCCGCTGCTACACTTCCAAGCATTTTAATTTACAGAAAAAAAAAATAGGGCTCCTTCGGTACTAAAATTTCCTTAAATGACTCAACTAGGGGTCCATGTGCGTGATAAGGATTTTCGGCAATTAAAATGCACTTTCATTATTTCGTAGGTGAACTTCTCAGACACAACACACTCATACACACACACACACATACAGGGAGACGGCGGCGCCGATAACGAAAGATGATAGAAAAGCGAGTACGGGAAAATTTTTCTCACCTCCGACTCGATACATATTTGTGGCCATTTTCACTATGCTGCCGTTGTGTTTCAGTCCGCACCAAAACTTTCACATGTAAAGCACTCGGCACTCGCTTAGCACTGCTTTTTCAATGTTTCTGTTTCAAATTAGCGCACATTTATTTGCATAAAACGGGAGTTGTTATGATTGCATTTTTCACATAAGACGCGTTTTTTTCGTCGCCATCTTACTCTAAAAAATACACACACACACACAACGCCGAGTAAACAGCTGCACCAGGGCTGTATTTACTCAAACGATAGCTACGTATCGATATATCGATAAGATTTGAAAAGCTTAAATTAAAAAATAAGGTTCAAATTATAAAAAAATTAATTTACAAAGTCAACAGGTCTAAAAATATTTTAGACATAAGCATTCAGCAGTTATTTTTAGGTTTAAAGAAATTCAAATAAATGTATACAGATAAAAAAAATGTTTTTAAAAAATTAATTTGGTATTTTATAAATACCAATAAAAATAAAAACTCAATAGTTTGTTTGGCCCTACATATAATACATTTATCAACTTTATTCAAAATTAAAATATATTTTCCTTTACACCTGACACGATAGTATCGCTTTAAATACCTTCTCTGACTTGCTACGTTTACAATCAAAATTCACTTTTACATTGGTCTTAAGATTTGTACATTCGTAGGTTTTCATAAATTATATTCTAACTGTACTGTTATCATTGTTAAATTAAATTAAAAAGTACATTGTGTGGATTTGTTTTTATTTTTGCGTGAGTGCCAAAGAAATCACGACCCTTAGTCACGACTAGCTGTCAAATCCGTGACGTGGCCTGCCGACCGATTTTCCAATAAGCAGCTACTCAGCTGGGTTTTTCTTACCTTTTACCTAGGATAATCGAGTGCTCGCGAGATGACCACCTACGAGGAGTTCATCCAACAGAACGAGGACCGGGACGGCGTGCGTTTGACGTGGAACGTATGGCCATCGAGTCGCATTGACGCCAGTCGTTTGGTCGTTCCCTTGGCCTGTTTGTATCAGCCGCTGAAGGAACGCCCCGACCTACCGCCCATCCAATATGAGCCCGTTCTCTGCACCAGGAGCAACTGCCGAGCCATTCTGAATCCTTTGTGCCAGGTTGACTACCGTGCCAAGTTGTGGGTGTGCAACTTCTGCTTCCAGCGGAATCCCGTAAGTCAGATTAGGACTCTCATTATTTCACTCCCTAGTGATATAAATGCTACATCGTTATGAAAATCGATTTTACAGTTCCCCCCTCAATATGCCGCCATATCGGAGCAGCACCAGCCTGCGGAGCTAATTCCAGGATTCAGCACCATAGAGTACACCATCACCAGGGCACCCACTATGCCGCCAGTCTTCATTTTCCTGGTGGATACCTGTATGGATGAGGAGGAGCTGGATGCTCTCAAGGACTCTCTGCAGATGTCGCTAAGTCTTCTGCCCCCTAACGCTTTGGTTGGCCTGATTACCTTCGGAAAGATGATCCAAGTGCATGAGTTGGGTGCCGAGGGCTGCTCTAAGAGCTACGTGTTCCGGGGAACTAAGGACTTGACCGCCAAGCAGGTCCAGGATATGCTGGGAATCGGGCGCGGAGCAGCTCCGGGGCCGCAGCAACAGCAGCAGCTGCCCGGTCAGCCGGCTGGAGCGGCGGCCCCTGTGCCGCCCGCTCATCGCTTTCTACAGCCGATCGGCCAGTGTGACACAGCATTGGGCGATCTGCTCAGCGAACTGCAGCGCGATCCCTGGCCAGTGCCGCAGGGCAAGCGCTACCTGCGCTCCACGGGCGCTGCTCTTTCGATAGCAGTTGGTCTGCTGGAGTGCACCTACCCGAACACGGGCGGACGCATTATGACCTTTGTGGGTGGACCTTGCTCCCAGGGCCCCGGCCAGGTGGTCGACGACGAGCTAAAGCACCCGATCCGTTCGCATCACGACATCCACAAGGACAACGTGCGTTTCATGAAGAAGGCCATCAAGCACTACGACGCTCTGGCTCTGAGGGCCGCAACCAATGGCCATAGTGTCGATATATACTCCTGTGCTTTGGATCAAACCGGACTGCTGGAGATGAAGCAACTGTGCAACTCCACCGGAGGCCATATGGTTATGGGCGATTCGTTTAACTCGTCGCTATTTAAGCAGACATTCCAGCGCGTGTTCGCGCGAGACGGTAGGAACGATCTGAAAATGGCATTTAATGCTACGCTGGAAGTGAAGTGCTCGCGCGAGCTAAAGATCTCCGGCGGGATTGGCTCGTGTGTGTCGCTGAATGTGAAGAGCCCGTCGGTGTCGGATGTGGAGATCGGCATGGGCAATACGGTGCAGTGGAAGCTGTGCACTTTGAACCCAAGCTCCACGGTGGCCTACTTCTTTGAGGTGGTCAACCAGCATGCGGCCCCAATACCACAAGGCGGACGCGGTTGCATACAGTTCATAACTCAGTATCAGCATCCAAGCGGCCAAAGGCGAATCCGGGTCACTACTTTAGCAAGAAAGTGAGTGCTTTCGTATTGTAATTGAGTTATCTCTAATGATTTTTCTTTTTGAAACTCAGTTGGGCAGATGCCACGTCGAACATACACCACATCAGCGCCGGATTCGATCAGGAGGCTGCCGCCGTGCTCATGGCCCGCATGGTCGTCTACCGCGCAGAGACAGACGAAGGTCCTGACATTTTGCGCTGGGTGGATCGTCAGCTCATTCGCCTGGTAACTGGATATAAACAATATGTAATTTTCAATTCTAAAATTACTTTCTCTTCACAGTGCCAAAAGTTCGGCGAGTACTCGAAAGACGACCCGAACAGCTTCCGGCTGTCGCAGAACTTTAGCCTTTTCCCGCAGTTCATGTACCATTTGCGCCGCTCGCAGTTCCTGCAGGTCTTCAACAACTCGCCCGACGAGACCACATTCTACCGACACATGCTGATGCGCGAGGACCTCACTCAGTCGCTAATCATGATTCAGCCGATCCTCTACAGCTACTCATTCAACGGCCCACCGGAGCCAGTTCTGCTGGACACGGCTTCGATCCAGGCGGACCGGATCCTGCTCATGGACACGTTCTTCCAGATCCTAATTTATCACGGCGAGACCATCGCCCAGTGGCGCGCTCTGAAATACCAGGACATGCCCGAGTATGAAAACTTTAAGCAACTGCTGCAGGCCCCGGTGGACGATGCCCAAGAGATCCTGCAGACGCGTTTCCCAATGCCACGTTACATCGACACGGAGCATGGAGGCTCGCAGGCGCGCTTCCTGCTCTCCAAGGTTAATCCCTCGCAGACGCACAACAACATGTACGCCTACGGGCAGGTAAGTTCCATGGTTAAAGCCCAAAGCTTGCCACATTTTCTATTGATCTTTGCAGCGCGTTCCTAGGTGACATTGAATCAAATTTTTAATCTCGTTATATGTTCGTTTTGTTTCTCTCATTGTGTTATCCGTATCCGTTGTTATCGACCTGTAACCGTAACCGTTACCGATCCTCTGTCATGCGCAGCCGTCCATTGGTCAGACCACGGTAGTACCTTTTGCTTATACTGGGATGGGTAGATTTAAAAACCGAATTCAAGGATGCTAATGTTATGTTAAAAGCTTTTGGTTTTGGTTATATTCCGGTGCTGGTTCCTCTCGCTCATTTCCTCCAACCTATCCTTGACCTAGTCCCTTCCCGCTCATCATTTTACTAATTACTTTGGATTTCTCCCGACAGGATGGAGGCGCCCCTGTGCTAACGGATGATGTCTCGCTCCAGTTGTTCATGGAGCATCTTAAGAAGTTGGCCGTTTCCACCACCACATGAATTGTTGGAATGCCAAGTGTCCGGTCTGTTTGGTCGAAAATAAAAATAGAAACCATTAAGCTGATCCACCAACTCGGGAATTGGATGCAATTACAGATATACACCCATTTATTCCACATGATCGTCTGAAAAAACAATAAACTATTCAAATTATGTTCAAAACTTGGTTGTCACTCATCTTGGCTTTTATTTGAAAGCAGATAAACAGAAAATGCCATTAAAATTACTGAGCGGAATGAGTTTTCTATTTGGAAAACAAAAAACAATTAAATAACAAAACTTTATGGACTTTTCTCCACAGAAACAATAATTACAACTTATGGCGGTGGTTGCGTGGAAATTCAATAGATTCTAAAACAAAGACACAACTTCTAGTTTTAAAATATTAAATTATAGCATTTAAATCATAAAAGATTATACAAATTAGAGTCTATATTTGAAGGTTTTCAGTTTTTTATTTCAAATTTTTTTAAATATTAAGTTGCAAAATCAATGCGACCTCAAAACAATTTTTAATGTATGAAGCTAGTACATAAATATACATTTCTTGAAGATTAAACATCGACCTTTTCCAAAAGCTCATCCATATAAGACCCTTTTCGCATCGAATGTTTGAAAATCTACAGAGACTTCACCCAAACACCGCCACGCTCCTCGACTGACTTCGCCCTAAACTATTTGGTAAACACTGACTAAAAAGCTCGCTCCTTTGCTAGTTCCTTGGTTTCCAAAAACCAATTTAGTTGAGAAACCTGATGGACATCTTCTGGTCGACATCGGTGCGGTCCAGCGCCTTGCAGAAGTCCTCGAACGAGATCTTGCCCTGGCAACACAAATCCGCCTCCAGAATCGTCCTCTCGGCAATGCTCACCAACTGGTCCTGGCTGATGTTCGCCCCCACCATCATATGCAGAATGGAGAGCAGCTCGTCCCGACTGATCACACCATCATCGTCCAGATCGTACATCTTAAAGGCGAACTTCAGCTTCTCCTCGCGGCTGTTCAGCTTGCTCTGCTTGTTGTCCCTCAGCGGTCGGAAATGGGCCAGGACGTTCATAAACTGCCGGAAGTTGACCCGGTCGTCATTGCTTTCCGCGAAGAAGGAGTGCACTATCCTCTCGCACAACGGGTTGATCGCCAGCTCAGGAATGCGCATAAGGTCCTCCCGGGACAAAGTGCCGCAGTCGTTGCGATCCAGGGAAGTGAAACGGGAGTACAGTCGCTCGATTTGGTTGGGGGTAACTAAAAAAAAAACAGAATATTGTTACTAAATTGAATAAAAAACAAGAAAGGAAAGCTAACTTCGGGCGGAGCCGAAGTTTATATACCCTTGCAGTTCAGTCGCAGTCCGATAGGTGGCGCCACGCATCTATATTATTAGATATACAGCGGATCGTATATAGTCGGCCGATCCTTATGAAATTTGGCATATCGAATTATTTTGACCAAAGAAGCATACATTGAAAATCCCATCCTTCTAACTTGAAAAACAACGAAGTTATGCCATTTCCGATCAATCAGTTATATGGCAGCTATAGGATATAGTCGACCGATCTTTATGAAATTTGACAGATCGTATAAGTTGGACCAAATAAGAATCCATAGAAATTCCCAACCTTCTAACTTGAAAAACAACGAAGTTATGCCATTTCCGATCAATCAGTTATATGGCAGCTATAGGATATAGTCGACCGATCCCGGCCGTTCCGACTTATGTACTACCTGCAAAGGAAAGAAGGGTGTGTGCAAAGTTTCAACTCGATAGCTTTAAAACTGAGAGACTAGTTTGCGTAGAAACAGACAGACAGACGGACAGACAGACAGACGGACAGACAGACAGACAGACAGACGGACAGACGGACATGCTTATATCGACTCAGGAGGTGATCCTGATCAAGAATATATATACTTTATAGGGTCGGAGATGTCTCCTTCACTGCGTTGCACACTTTTGACCAAAATTATAATACCCTCTGCAAGGGTATAATAATACGACTCCCTCTTCACTTCTATCGGAACATAGTTTCTGTCTTAAAGACCGCCCAACACATTCCAAAATTAGTTGTTCTAAAGAACTTCCTGATAAGAGCGGGGCTTATCAATTTAGCTGATACTAGACTGGTCGAACATTGGATACAAGCTCCAAGGCAGTGGCTATTTCAATTGCTACCTTATCGCAGTCGAAATATTGAAATTACACGGTCGCGGACACAAGATAATTGCCAGCCAATATATTTATCGTTGATAGCAGTCGACTTTTGCCCCCACCCGCTCCCTGGCGCGATATACTTGACGTTAATGACGTCATGCGGGAAGTGCAGGTGCATTTGCAATGCAATTGACTTTTGCTGGAAGGTGTCTGTGCATATCCAGTTTATATAATGCAGATGCTGTTCTGAATAAACTGCTATTGTACTTTTTAGGAACACGTATGAAGTTCCTTTTTTATTGGAGATTATGGAAAATTTAAAGCCATTAATCAAAATGATATTAATGGAGAAATTATTTTAGCACTTTGGTGCTATGTTGATGTTTGCTCATGGCCTATTTACTTAAAAAGATGTTTATTTATATCCAAAGTGCGCGTTTGTTTTGAGCGGGTGATACATGTCGGAGGGAGACTCAAGGTTACTACACTCTATTTCGGTACTCACAGCCAGTTTCCTCCTGGATTTGAGCGATTTCCTCGTTACGCAGGAACAGCGAAGATTTATTGCCCATGACGACGTTGTGTTTGTGCGCTAATCAACGGGTTTAAAGTTTAAAATCTTTCAGAATCGCAGACGAGCATCGAGTGGCATTGGTATTCGGTAGGGTTGTTGATATCAGGGGGACCGTTTGCGGTTTTGTAGAAATCTGAACGTTTTGGTATATTTTCAAGATTATACTAAAAATACTGATGGATAGTGATGGACTTTTCCAACTATCGTTTCATAGAAAACCATCTCTATTCGTATTGCAAAAACGTAAACAATTATTTTGATAAGATAATTAAATAAATATAGAGCCATGGATAAGCTAAATTCTACACTAACTGCTGTAAAGAATCTGCGTTCCAATGTGAAACAGTGCTTTGAGCATTTAGCGGATGGAACAGACGGGGAGGGCGTCGAGGAGAGCCGGAATAAGTTCGTGCATGAGTTCCAGGAAAGATTCGGAGCCATTAATTTGCAATTGCGGTGAGTATTTACATTTTACCCCTAAGGAGTGTATTTAAATGTGTTATCCCAAATATCCAGGGAAGTGGAACAGCTAATAAACGGACTGCAAGTACCGCCCACACCTTATTCCCTGGGAAACACGGCTTATCTGGCACAAGAGACATCTCAGGACAGGCAGGCACTGTATCCTCAATTGGTGAACAGCTACAAGTGGATTGATAAGGTGCACGACCACAGTTTCCTGGCCTTCAACAATCTCAACCAGAACACATTGAGGCGATCGTACAATTATTGCTCACAGAAAAGACAACGTTTGCCCTTCTCCTCCTTTAACAATGATCCAGAGTAAGTTCTGAAGACTACCACTAGGACACAACTAATTTCCACATTATCATCAGCCATATAGAAAAATTACTCAGCGAGATCAACACACCGGCGCATACTTCCTATAGGATAATCCGACCCTTCGGTACAAATGTGGTAGCCATCGTGACCATCAGCAACGTTATGAAGGCGGCCATTGTGTTTAAGGGAGTGCTTATCGAGTGGGTGACAGTGAAAGGCTTCGACGAGGCGTTGGATCACGACGATCTGTGGGCGGAGTCTCGCTACGAGGTGTTCAGAAAAGTCCAGGAGCACGCCCACTCCGCCATGTTGCACTTCTTCTCACCCACGCTGCCCGATTTGGCCGTCAAGAGCTATGTAACGTGGCTCAACAGCCACATCAAACTATTCCTGGAACCCTGCAAGAGGTGCGGAAAGTTCGTGGCGCACGGATTGCCTCCCACATGGAGGGACTTACGCACCCTTGAACCTTTTCACGAGGAGTGCAGAAATTGCTAATTGTATTAAACACACTATTTTTAAGTTGTAACTTGTATACTTCATTTATTTCAAAAACAAAAAATTATATGTACTTTGAATGCATGCGGGCGTATTTTTTTAAAAATCGCCACGCTCGACTGAATAACTACAACGGTTTAATGCGTTTAAAGGCCAGCCGGAGCGGGAGCGGTCAGCTTAGAAGCCTGAACTCCGCGCTGCAGGCACATGCGCTCAAAGTTGGCGCGAAGGGTGGCGCGGAGCTGCTCCCGCTGGCGCTGCACCTGATCGCGGTGGCACTTAAAGGCTAGGACCACCTCCTGGGGAATGTAATAGCTCTCGTCCTCTTTGTCGTCGTAGTCATCGAAGTCGTCCTGCAAGAATAAAATGATTAATAAGCAATTATAAAATAATAGAACTTTTTAAATCCTTCCTGGTTGCGCCCAACACTCACCCACATCTGCAACAATGAAAAATTGTGTTCCAACTGCGACTGGTCACCGTAGAGCAGCAACTCGGAATCATAGCTGTCAGAAACAGCATCCGAACCGTGCGGCTGTTCCTCATCGTCGTGGTTGCAGAACCCGTCGGAGCAAGAGACCTCAGATCCCTCGGGCGACGAGACGGCGCTGGAGGTGCGCGAGTTAATGTGCGAGGTTGGATCGCTACCGTATCCAGAGTCGCGTACATCCTGCTCGCACGGGCAGTTGGGCAAGGGGGCCAGGCACGCATCGCAATTGTCACCAGTTTCATTTGCCTTGGCGACGCTCGACGAGATGCAACTGGCCACGTCCAGGTGATCGTGATCGTCGTTCAGGTTTCGTTCCAGAACCAAGTTCTTGTTAACAGGCTTCTTTGTAGCTTTCGACTTCTTTTTCTTCGCTTGCTTCTTCGGTTTCGATTTCGTTGGCTTGGCCGTGGGTGGGGCCTCCTCTATGACAATACCATCGTCGACGTGCTGCTCAGTGCTCAGTTCCACTGAGTCGTGCTCCACCTCTTCCTCCTCCTCATCGTCCTGATTTAGCTTCTCCACCTGAAGCTCCGTTTCCTCATCAGATTCGTTTGCTTCGTCTTCTTCCTCGTTGACATCCTCGCACTGACGGTGCAGAGCATTCTTCTTTTCGTTCTTCTTCTTCTTCTTCTTAAGTTTCTTCTGCTCGCGCTTAAGCTGCTTCGCCCGCTCAGCTCGGCTTATTTCCTGATAGAGTAGCTCCAGGTTGCTAATTCCCTGTTTCTGCTCCACAAACGTATCGAAGCTGCGACAGAGGGCGTGGACGCCAACGGCGGCCAGCACCTGACAGGCGCGCTCCTCCTCTCGCAGGCTCACATAGATGCGTCGCAGCCGTTCGTACATGATCATACCCACACAGGTAAGTACCTCCTCTTGCGCGATCTCCAGTGTCTTGGCATGCCTTTCGCGCAGCTTCGAGTAGCTTCCGTTCACTTCCGGCTCGGCTCTCTTAATTAACGCGTCCAGGAACTCGATTTTGCTAGTGCTTACGTGGATGTGCTGGTCGGGCACGCACTTGCGGATATGTGCGTACAGCTGCGCCGCATATCCCTTTTCCTTTGCCGAGATTTCGCCAATGAGTATTTTATAAGCGCGCTCAATCTTCAAGAAATCAAAATTATAAATAAAAAGTAAATAGAATTATAAACGTGAAGAAGTTGCCTACCTTTGTTCGGCATCCTGAGCAGAACTTGTGCTTCTTGAGGTAGTTCTCTAGCACGTCGTGAAGCTCCTTGGTCTCGATGATGGTTAGCTCGTTGCGGCAGTTACTCTTCATGGCGGACCACACCTCACGCCACGTCTCCGAAAAGGGCTTGGCCCGAAAGGCATCCAGAGAGTGAAGGACACAGCGCGTTTTATTCCGTAGTTTGTTGTCCAGCAGGTTGTTTAGAACTTCGTGATGCCGATAGAGCAGCGTTCCAAGTGCCTGCGGAGTCTTTAGTTTCTCCTCTACGATGCCCAACGTGGCGGTGGGTCGCAGCTCCAGTGGGTCCAGTGTGCGATGCCCCGACTCCGTCAACTGGTGAAAGAGTCGCTCCACTCGTCGCCGACACCCGACACACTGCACACACTGATTCAGGACAGCCATGAAGCTGGGGCAGTCGATCTCAAGCGATTGCCGCCGCTCGGCCTCTGTCAGCAGTTTGAATTTGCGCGAGAACTCCTCCAGATCTCTGCCCCGGATTACAGGGCTGTCGATCACCAGGCCTTTGCTGTTCAGGTCCATAAGCATCTGCAATAGAATACTTGTAAAGTTAGCTATAAAATTCTAAATAAGTATAGTATAGTATTTATTTATTCTTCTCGAATTCGAAAGAGGTTAGAGTAATAGGAGAATGGCTTCAGCATGGACATATGTATTTCTCTTTCTTCAATATAAACACTGAATTTTCAGCTATACAAGTGCTGAGAACTAAATTTTCGTAGGAATATAAAATAAGTTTAGAAACTTGAATTATTTTATTTTTTGGAAAATCAACAGCTGTTCGTGGAAGTCGCCATGGGGGAAACAAGGATTTTAAAAATATGGGCGAAGAGAGATCAGATCCATCGTGATCTCGGAATACGGAGAGAGTGCATCCAAACAGGTTCCTACAAAACAGCCCCCACCCCATCCCACAGGCCAAGATCTTCATCATTGTTGTTGTTGTTGTTGTGCACTTTCCAACAAAACATGGCGGCTGCAGCCAACGAGCGAGACAGCGGGAGCGAAGAGCGAGAGGGGAGTTGTGGGTGGCAGGTGCGGCAGTTGCAGTTTCAGCTGATGCAGAATCATGGATCAAGTTCAATTAATAGCCGCATAATTGCCCAGACGAAAGCTCGCACAAAGGCGTCGCGACAGCAGCCAATTTATTACATATATGCGTGTTATGAAAGTTTTTTGGACCAAGTGCACACACGCACAGAGCGACATTTGTGCGGACGAGTGTGTGTGCTGCTGGTTCTACTGGCAGTCATCTTGGCCTTACATATACACTGTGTGTCGGAAATCGGTGGAAGTCTCCTAAATTCAATGCGATTCTCACCATTAGTTTATCGCCTGCCACGAGCGGCAAATTCCTACGGCCAACGTCCACGGATTCATCATCATCCGTGTTGAAGACTTTTGTAAGTCTCGCCATGATTCTTTCACGACGAATTCAATCCTAATTTCAGGCACTTTACGACACACTTCTTTCCTAAGGTCCGGGGGCTGGGGAAACGGGGAATCAACGGGAACACAGCGCTACACGGTTCAACAAATAATATTGACAAATATATCCTGGCTCGACAGTCGAAAAATCAGCTATAATCAATTTTCTATGTCACAAAACACGTCAAACACGGTCGGTCTAGAGTTGTCAAAACATCAATGATGTTATCGATACTAGTGATGGCACTGACCGGCACTATCGGTGCACTTTTAAGTGATTATTTTTTAAATGTTTATTGAAGGTAATTAAAAATTATTTGTATGTAGTGATTTAACTTGATTATGCTCTTTAAAATGTCTAAATAAACAGGCGCACAATATTTATATAAATAAATGGACTTATCGATAGTAAATGCATCTGCGATGACTCGGCCTCGCTGTATTGCCAGATCGCAGAAAAATGTAAAGTAACGCCGAGTGCGAAAGTCAGGGAATTTTTACCGCGTTGGAAGAGAAAAGTGAAATTTCAGTAGTATTACGCTAACTAGCGGATTAATTTATTATTTAGTGGCTACTTGAACTAGCGGGGCAAGTGGAAGCGTGCAACCATGTCGCATCACTACGTGGTTACAGCGCAAAAGCCGACAGCCGTCGTTGCATGTTTGACCGGTAAGGGAATCGCGGGGAAAATGTGGTGCCCTCCACAAACTTCCTCGACGAATGTTGCAAACGAGCATGTGCTATACTTAAAATATCTAATTTCAGGCAATTTTACCTCGCCCACGGACCTCAATCTGGTCATCGCCCGCAACAACCAGGTGGAAATCGACCTCGTCACCCCGGAGGGACTACGCCCCCTCAAGGAGATAAACATAAATGGCACTATTGCCGTTATGCGCCACTTCCGGCCGCCCGATAGCAACAAGGACCTGCTCTTCATCCTGACGCGCCGGTACAATGTTATGATCCTAGAGGCGCGTATGGTCAATGATGTAATTACTGTTGTAACAAAGGCAAACGGAAACGTGTCCGATTCGGTGGGAATCCCATCTGAAGGAGGTGTCATTGCCGCCATAGACCCAAAGGCTAGAGTAATCGGAATGTGCCTGTACCAGGGCTTGTTCACCATTATACCGATGGACAAGGAGGCCAGCGAGCTAAAGGCCACTAACTTGCGGTAGGTTGTTCCTTTGTTGTGGAGATATCCGTTGGAATCTTATAGATTTGTTTCTGTTTTTGAGGATATTTAGTTAAGTTTATTTATTTTCGCATTATCTTCACCAGCATGGACGAACTGAACGTTTATGATGTGGAGTTTCTTCACGGTTGCCTGAATCCTACAGTCATTGTGATCCACAAGGACAACGACGGCCGGCATGTTAAGTCCCACGAGATCAACTTACGTGAGAAGGAATTCATGAAGATTGCCTGGAAGCAGGACAACGTGGAGACGGAGGCAACCATGCTTATCACAGTTCCTTCACCCATCGGTGGAGTTATTGTCATTGGGAGGGAATCAATTGTTTACCACGACGGTAGCAACTATCACGCCGTTGCCCCACTCACCTTCCGCCAGAGCACCATCAACTGCTATGCTAGGGTAGACAGCAAGGGATTCCGGTATCTTTTGGGAAACATGGACGGCCAGCTGTACATGCTCTTCTTGGGAACATCTGAAACGTCTAAGGGAATTACCGTCAAGGATATAAAGGTGGAACAACTTGGCGAGATCTCTATACCGGAGTGCATTACGTATCTGGATAATGGATTTCTGTACATCGGCGCCCGCCATGGAGATTCGCAGCTGGTGCGTTTGAGTTCAGATGCTATCGATGGCTCCTATGTCATACCGGTGGAAAACTTCACCAACCTGGCACCGATTCTGGACATAGCAGTGGTGGATCTGGATCGCCAGGGCCAAGGCCAGATCATAACATGCTCAGGAAGCTTTAAAGACGGTTCCCTCCGAATTATCCGCATTGGCATTGGAATCCAGGAGCACGCATGCATCGATTTGCCAGGAATTAAAGGCATGTGGTCTTTGAAAGTCGGTATCGATGACAGTCCTTACGAGAACACGCTGGTGTTGGCCTTTGTTGGGCATACCAGAATTCTTACCTTGTCCGGTGAGGAGGTGGAGGAAACGGAAATTCCCGGATTTGCCAGTGATCTGCAAACTTTCCTTTGCGCCAACGTAGAGCACGATCAGGTAAGTCTTGGTTTGAAGAACTAAGTAAAAATATATTTAATAAATCTTACTTTTTAGATAATTCAAGTCACTTCGGATAGTGTGCGTTTGGTGAAGAGTGCCACGAAGGATCTTGTGGCCGAGTGGCGTCCTGAGGGAGATCGATCCATCGGCGTGGTTTCGTGCAACAGCACCCAGATAGTGGTGGCTTCGGCCAGAGATATATTCTACATTGTCATTGAGGATGGGAAGCTGGTGGAAAAGTCGCGCAAGACTCTGGCCTATGAGGTTGCCTGCTTGGACATTACCCCTTTGGATGAGTCGCAAAACAAGTCTGATTTAGTGGCTGTGGGTTTGTGGACAGACATTTCGGCTGTGATTTTGTCGCTCCCCGAACTGGAGACCATTTACACCGAAAAGCTTAGCGGAGGTAGAGGATTTTATTATTTAAGCATCCAAAAAATAGCGAACTAATGTTTCTGATTGCAGAGATCATTCCCCGTTCCATTTTGATGACCACCTTTGAAGGCATCCACTATTTGCTGTGCGCTTTGGGCGATGGCTCCATGTATTACTTCATAATGGACCAGACCACCGGCCAGCTGACGGACAAAAAGAAGGTGACGCTGGGTACACAGCCAACCACGTTGCGCACTTTCCGCTCCTTTGCGACCACAAATGTATTTGCGTGCTCTGATCGTCCCACGGTGATTTACTCCTCGAACCACAAGCTGGTTTTTTCAAATGTCAACTTGAAGGAGGTTAACCACATGTGCTCCCTGAATGCTCAAGCTTATCCGGATAGTTTGGCGCTGGCCACCAAAAATTCTGTCATTTTGGGCACCATTGATGAGATCCAGAAGCTACACATCCGAACGGTTCCGTTGGGCGAGGGACCGCGGAGAATCGCATACCAGGAGGCGTCCCAAACGTTTGCAGTGTCCACACTACGAATCGACGTCCATGGAAGGGGCGGAACGAAGCCATTGCGAAACAGTGCCTCCACGCAGGCGCAAAATATTACCTACAGTTCGAATATCCTACCCAAGCCTGGTACTGGAACTTCAACAGCAACTAATGCTGAAGTGGGTCAGGAAATTGATGTTCACAATTTGTTGGTCATCGATCAGAATACGTTTGAGGTTCTGCACGCTCACCAATTTGTGGCTCCAGAAACAATTTCGTCTCTAATGTCGGCCAAGTTGGGTGATGATCCAAATACTTACTATGTTGTGGCCACGTCGCTGGTGATCCCCGATGAACCAGAGCCGAAGGTGGGAAGGATTATTATTTTTCACTACCACGACAACAAGCTCACCCAGGTTGCTGAAACGAAAGTGGATGGCACCTGCTACGCTTTGGTTGAATTTAATGGCAAAGTACTGGCGGGAATTGGCAGTTTTGTGCGCTTATACGAGTGGACCAACGAGAAGGAGCTGCGCATGGAGTGCAACATCCAGAATATGATCGCTGCTCTATTTTTAAAGGCCAAAGGGGATTTCATTTTGGTGGGAGATCTTATGCGATCCATTACTCTGCTTCAGCACAAGCAGATGGAGGGCATTTTCGTGGAAATCGCCCGAGACTGTGAGCCCAAATGGATGCGGGCCGTAGAGATTCTAGACGATGACACGTTCCTGGGGTCAGAGACGAATGGCAATCTATTCGTTTGCCAAAAGGACAGGTATGTTTATGAAGTGAACATTTTTAGAAAAGATATAATTAATTTTATAAACTCTTAGTGCGGCCACTACTGACGAGGAGCGCCAATTGTTGCCGGAGCTGGCTCGTTTCCATCTGGGAGATACGGTTAACGTTTTCCGGCACGGTTCATTGGTTATGCAGAATGTGGGAGAGCGCACCACCCCGATCAATGGATGCGTACTTTATGGCACCTGCAACGGAGCTATTGGTATCGTGACTCAGATACCTCAGGACTTTTACGACTTTTTGCACGGTCTGGAAGAGCGGCTTAAGAAAATTATTAAGTCAGTGGGCAAGATCGAGCACACATATTATCGTAATTTCCAAATTAACACCAAAGTGGAGCCGAGCGAGGGATTCATAGATGGGGATCTAATTGAGAGCTTCTTAGATTTGGGTCGGGACAAGATGCGTGACGCAGTCCAGGGGTTGGAGGTATGTTTTTTTAATGGTTTATCCCACATGTTTATAATCTAAGTAATCAAATATTTATTTTCAGATAACATTAAACGGGGAACGAAAGAGTGCCGATGTGGAGGACGTCATCAAGATAGTTGAGGACCTAACGCGCATGCATTGAAGTGGTATACCATATGTATATAAGAATATGAAGAGCAACTACTGTCATCAACCGAATTTCTCTACTGTACATGAAACTTCGATACCATGTATCCTGCTTAATCCCCAAAAGGACTGTCTCGAAGTCTGCTTCGTCTCTGCTTTCCTGTCGTATTCGAGATTCTCGGTGTTGTTTTCTCGCGAAAAATATTGACAATGTAGAAAATAAAAGAATAAATTGTTTTAGGTGGAGCGTCAGCGCTCTTAAAAAGTTGCGCTTTAGCCACGATTGTAAAAAAAATTTTAAATATTTTATTAATCGCATTTGTTGGTGGCATTTGTGTTGCAACTTATTGATGTGTGCTTACTTAAATGCCGTTTAATTTTTAGTTTTCAATATGAATTAAATTTATTTAATAAAATTTAATAAATAAATTACAAATATTTTCAACATAAAAATCGGTGTTATATATTAGGGATTACAGGGATTATATCCTAACCAGGATCTATACGGCCTTTATTAAACAATATATTATTTAAATTGGTATAGTTTTTAGTAAATTTTTCATTCAATTTGAGAATAAAGGCCGTACATTTTTGTATTTTAAAAAATGTTGAAGGTCAAAAGCTATATTCATCATAAAATACAACACTGACATTTATAAAATCTATATACCTGGAAACAAAAGGTGTAGTTTTTGAATCACGCCTAACATAAAGATCCTCTGGCTAATACCTTTAGAACCCCACGCACATGCGCAGCACGTTCATCTCGTCCAGATCCGTTCTGGCTCACGTGTGCAAGTCGGAAACGTGAGTGGATGATTAGGTGGGTGGGGGAGGTTGGTCGAATGCAGGAGACGGGGTGGGCCGGCGGCATTGGCGTTTCATTCATAACACACGCACACAGGCTAGCCGATGGGAAGGCGACTGGAATGTTGCATGTTCAGCCACCACCAACAAGGCTTCCAGTCAAGGGGTTCCATGTATCTGTATCTGAGCGCTTGTATCTGTGGCTGTCTGTAGCCGTGTTGGTGTATCTGTATCTTTGTGTGCGTGCGCACTCGTCGCGCCTCCACACCACTTGGCAGGCTGCTGCTGCGACTGCTGCTGCTGTTGTTGCTGGTCTGGTCTGGCTCCGGCTGCTTTTGCCCCCAGTTACTGCAGGCTGGCTGAGCTCGGTCCATTTGAGTAGTCACTCATTCGCTCGCCGCCCGCTCGCTGGTTCAGCTGCGCGTCCACGCCGACTGCCTGCCAAAGTATCCCATCCTGGATATATCGTGCCTGAAAGTGATTAAAAAATAATATTAACAAATAAATACAACCAATAACCAATAACTATTTAAAAAACAACAAAAGCCATTGCTCGAGTGTAGTTATAGTCCATTAAACGGGCTCATTAGAAACAAACCCCATCCGGTAAAACATAAAAATAGCTCGGCCGTAGCACATTTAAATTAATATTTACCGGATTCTATAAGAAAAATGTGCTAGCAATTAACAATCTTCGGTTTAAGCGCGTTATTTTGTTTGTTGGCCCGCCTAACCGGAGCTTTTCTAATTAGGATATATCCAAGGTGCGACAATACCAGCGGCAAAACGGATAGCTGCCAGAGGTGAGTGACACCGAAAGGATCCCAGAATCCCTTTCACAGATGACTCATAACTCTTCAAGGAATCTTTTGGCACAGCAAAAAAAAAAATAGAAAAATTGTGAACAAGTGAAATTCAATGCGAATTGTTGTAGGCGTCGATCGGGGAAAAAAAAACATTTGAAATAAAAAGGGAAATACAAACCGAAGAAAAAACATATGTATGGAAGGGAAACAAAGAGCCCATGGAGCGCGGAATAGTCATAGCCTTCGAGGGCATGTCACACAGTCTGTAACTCGACTCCCACAACCCGTCGATGCCGTCGGCGGAGGTTACTTTTTGCTCTGGCCCCGGACCCAAGAATCAGAAATTATTGTTTAGCAACAATAACAATAAAACGAAATAATATAGCCCCGAAAAAAAAACCGAAACACATAAACCGTAACGCCCCACTGCCAAATGCAAATATTATAAGGGCCCAACGAAAATAACTGAAAGACTTTTTATAATTATGAAAAGGGAAAAGCAGCAAATCGAATTGCACTAAAAAATACTCCCTCTTCAAGTCCCAAGTTCCCGTATCTTGATCCCAATCCCAATCCCAGACGCTGTGGTCATCAGCCTAAGTTTTCTACAGAATCCGTTGAAGTTCCCATAAAAAAAAGTCAACGATGTATTTGTTTCCCCCATGGCCAATTTTGGGATTGGAGGTTCTACAGAGGTTTTTCCATAAGAACTAAAAAATATATTTTTTTTTTAATTTGAAAACCATTTTTAAAAGCATTCTTTAATTTGAATTAAAGCTTTTGAGCGAGAAACATAGTTTTTAGATTGAAAAGGTCTTCTTAAAGATATCTGTATCTATTTTTAAGCTTATTTCAAGAATGGCTTAAAATTTAAAAATTAAACTATATGTATGTCCTTATTTGAGAAACATTTCCTCAGTTTATGGATAATGTGTTCTCATTACGAAACCCTAAAAGTATCCCATGTAGGACAAAAGTCAGGGATCCAACTGCAAACATCCGTCATAAACACTACTGACCAGACTCCAAGCGAGGTCTTCACAATGACCAACAAGAGTTGCCGAGACAGTATGCATTTTAGGTTTAATTTAGAATATGCAAATTGCGCATAACTAATTTGCATTTATGACAAAAATAATAACTAATAATCTGGTAGACAGGGGGCGACAAAGGGTAGAAGCCCGAACGGAAACCGAAACGCAGATGGATATGGAAATGTAGTTGGAGATGGATATGGATATGGAGATGGATCCGGGACCAGGCGACAATGACACACGAGAGATATGCGAGAAATTTACTATAATACTTCCAGGAAGGCAGAAAGAGAGTGCCGACTGAAGGGCGTAAAGCACGGCAAGCAAACAAACGAGAATTCGGTCCGGTTTTGGACATTGAACATTGGTTGCTGGCCAAAAGAAGTGACCATGACGGGTCGCCAGTTTCCCGGTTCCCCGATTCCTCAGCTCCTTAGCTCTCCAGCTCCCAGCTCCAGCCTCCAATCCATTCCAAAGGTGTCGCGCGCCAAGCAAATTAGCGGGTGTGTCCAATTCGAAAACGAGCCTTGGGACTCGGGACCCTCAAACTGTTTTCTCAAACTCATATGAGTATGTTTTTAAAAGCACTTTGGAAAAAGTGAGCATTAAACAATTTTTACAAAATATATTTACATTATTTTAATATATTTTAAGAACAATTAGAACAAAATAATAAGTAACAATTGCTTCAGAATTTATAGAACACATTTTATGAAATTCAAAGTTTTGAAATCAAAAACGTTCTTTCCCTTCGTGATTAAGTGCCTAAAGAAAGAAACTTTAAATTTATTTTAATATAAACATATTTTCAATATTATTAGGCTATAGAATACTAGTTTATTTTCCCCTCAGTGCATCCCTGGAGCCATGTGTGCTGATGCCTGTCTATTCCATGTCCCTTTGTCACGTGAAATCAAATCATGCATTACAATTTCACGCTCAATCGCCAATGTAATTGAGCCGCACAGCCGTCCCTGTTCCGATTCCTTTAAGTGCTTAGGTGTCGCAACTGCCGCCACTATGTCTGCCACAAATCCAATCGGTTGGCTCTATGAATCCGGGATTGGATCGGGGTTTTTCCGGTCGCCCTGCTTCCGTAAATGCGGAGGAGGAGCTCTTAGGAGAGGCGCAGCTCTCAAGCGTAGCCGGCAGCTGGAGCAACAGTTGTACAATTTTCACACCCAAAATTATAAATATATTTGAAATAATTTCCAATTTTTACAACTATTTGTTTATGGCTTAATTTATGCACCAACACGAACTCTTCGCACATACATATATTTCCCCGTTTTAGTGAGAGTTTTAAGAGTGACAGTCTTCGGTTTTTGGGATAGTCCTTGCCGCATGTCCTGTGGCCATTGTTTGGATCACGTCTCTGTGCCGATATCGAATCTGTTCGATCTCAGATGCAACTTTGTTTCCAACTGTGGACGGTGCTGGGTAATAGTTAAGATCCAGGATCCTTTGTCATCGTCCTTCGTCCTGATATTCTGCTATCGGATAACACAGCCCGCATACAAGGTTCGTTTTCGTCCTTCTTGGCGCTTCAAACTTGTAAGTTTTTTTCTTTCGATTGATGGTGTTTGCGGGAAAAGGGTTAGATATTTTTGTGCCCAAAATATGGGAATCTCTGTGTGTCCAATGTGCACAATCATGTGTGCATATTATGATGCGATCATCGAACGTCTTGAGATATTCATCTAGATCTGAGGGCCTGACTGACATGTAAACATGTAATGTTGAGGGTTGATTCGTTTCGGCCCCTAGACTTGCATCCTAGAAATATTTTTTACCCCACATTAAGGTCTTTACTCTTCCTTATGATCAGGTCAAGTTAGGTATTCAATTTCTTTTATAATCTTCAGATTTTTAAAATTTATCCCAACTTCAATTTGGATGAAAGGTAGATTCATCTAATTCTATGTCAAGATCATTGAGATTTCCCAATTTCGCTGACTTTGTTGAGGCGCCAGCTTTTGTGAATCACTTCTGTTAACTATCTTCGGTGGGAGGGACTTGAAATAAAAAAGAATACTTTAAATTTTTGCACGTTGTGCGAAGATAGTGGAATATGTTGCTGCTACTTCTGCTGCTGAAGTGCAACAGCAACAGACGTAGCAACAACAACATTACAGCGTTGCAGCTGAGGGCAAAATTCTGCTGCGCGTGCAAGAAATTGTGAACGTCATTTGCGATTAGCTCATCGACACCACGAAAAAAAAACAAACACAAAACAAATCGCGGCGAGGCAAAGAAAGAAGCCAAAATATTATGAGAGACAAACATTGGGCAGCTGAAAAAGGCATTATCGGCAACACGTGCCACAGAGCCGGCTGACAAGCGCCAAAAGATACTCCCTACTCGTACTATTCGTGATCGATCAATGAATGAAACGCTTAAAGTCCAAAAGTACTACGATACGATGACAACATAAATTGGCAATCACAATTTAGGTGCTGATCAAAGCTTTGTTTACATGTCCGATACCTGAGAGCCAGAGGTCAAATATGAATAATAGTATATCATATTTAAAAAATAATAAAAACAAAGAAAAAGTTTTCTTTTATTTAAGAAAATCTTGAATCATGTTAAGTTTTTCGATTATAATGTTTGTAGATTAGTTTTTATCATATCTTTTAATAATGAACTAGGTAAACATAGGATTGAAGAGGTAGGGGTAGAGGAGGTAATCGTACGTATACGTAATATTTTAATAGAAATTATTATTATTATATTATTATTTAAAAGAATTATTGTTATAGAAATCTTTTAATCTTTTACTTTAAATTTCTTTTATTAGTTTTTTAATAATTACACAAAAGTTTATCAATGAATGAAGACCGTAAAAGGGCACTTTACAAACTGCTGATTAGACTTTTGCTTACATATTATTTATATATTTAGATATATCTGATTCAGGGGTCAACTGTGGGCTTGGATAACTTTTATTTTGGGGCTGCACTGGCGTCGCCCTCCGATTTAATCGAGCTCAGCAAATGTCGCGAAGAAAGTAAAGTCGCTTCTTTGCGATTCGGGTGAAATGCAACACTTTTTGCAAACGCTGCACAAGTCATGGCCGTTGTGATTGTTTGTTTATTTTCACCAACATGTGACATTGTCCGCGGCGAAGGCGACATTGGAACCACAGCTCTGCCTTGCTCTGCTCCATCCAATCGACGGTAGACGAAAATGTTGACGGTGACGGTGACGGCGACGGTGTCGGTGGAGAACCCATTGAATTGTAGTACTGGAGAAAAGCTGCGAAAAGCCGAGCGGAGCAGCGACGTCGGCGCTGGCGGTTGGAGCGTTTTAGTTGCGGTCAGCTTAGTGTTGGATCAAGTCGCACTTGCACCCAGTGACCAAATCGTTGTCCGTCTTTGTTGTTTTTGCCGTTCGCGCGCGTTTTATGTGGCATAATTTACGATCTCGCGGACGTTTTGCAACTTCATCTTGAACTCGAACGACTCCCTCAAGCGATGCAGCCTGCACTTTCAGCAGTCTGCTTATGAGATGGATCCCAAAAGTAATAATTAGCCAGCAGACTAACTTGTATTGCACAGCAAAAAATAACTACGGATTATTCCTTTAAACTACGAATAAAATTATTATATTTAATATGAGTAAGAAACATAATATTTATTAGTGATATAAAGTGATTGTGAATCTGATATTTTTTTTTTAAGAAATAGTGTCCGAATTTTTTGTACTTTACGATCTATCGAATTTAAACATCTTGTTGTATTTAAAACAGGATATTTACGAAGAGTGTTTAGGTTAGGATAGGTTGTGATAGCAGTCGAGTTTTAGAAGAAACCCGGCTTACCCAGAGCGAATTTTGTCCTTAGTGTGTTAGCAGTTCCCCAATGCAGCTCCTAGACCTCTAAAGTCTTAAATAAAATTTTCCTAAATGTTGAGTGTCAAAATGAAAAATATGTTGAGATCCTGTCCAGTTCACTCATATCTTAACCAGAATATTTAACATGAAATATTTCATTTTGATAATTTTGCTAGAGATCTGCTACAAATCTACAAGACACTTTCCTAAAAAACCCCTTTTTGATCCTTTTTTGTCAGTGTGTTGCAGCTGCACTGTATTTGTTTTTACTGTGCCCGAGATTCTTGTTTTTTTGCTTCTGTTGTTTTTCATCTTTTTTTTTTTGGGTGCTTGGTTTTTTTGTTTGCATACGGTAGCCACCAAAAATGATTTGTTTTGTCTGCCCTGGCGACAGGCGACATGAGAGCAGTGCCAGGATGGTGCTTTTGGGGAGGGGGTTGGCCACGTTCTCTGGCTGTTTTTTGTTGCCCCGAACTAAATCGCCTCCGTTTTGTGGCAAAGTGCAGTTGGTGTGGTGCCTGCAAAATATTAAATTACATATTCCGTTGTAATTTGTACGATAGGCGGTGATTTTCTTCCTTTGAAATATTAAATATTTGAATTTAACTTATACCAGCTGAGTTTTTATAACTGAATTTTTACATTAACGATGTGATGTAAATCTTCAATATTTATTTTTATTCTTGAGATAAACAAGGACATCCAAATTAGGTTTTAATTTGTTTGTTACATTTAATTAGTTTGCTTGGGTGCGTATTTATGGAACCATTTATTTGCCGGCCAAAAGAACATTTTAAAAAGGGTAATAAACTTATGTTACATTTTTATGGGCGGCATAAAAACGTTACGCGTTTTAAAGGGGTAAACGAGATCAAATTTTTACGAGTTACTCAAGGCTGAAGAAAAAAATATGGCGCCCGTATAAAATGGGGAAAGCCCCTTTCTCTCTCTCTCGCACGCAGCGTGTAGAAGTTCTAAGCACCAATACAAACGGAAGTGACAAAACTGACATTGAATTTTGACAAGCGGAAGAGCCAAATGTGCGTGTGTAGGTGGTGCGTGTAAAAAAGGGGATGTCAGAAAAAGAAATCAGAAAAAGACTCAACAGCGAACTGAATCGCTTCCCCCCCTAAAAAAAAGGGCTGAAAGAGAAAGCTTTTAAACGTGAATGACAGAAATGTTCGCTAATGGAGCACACACACACACACACACACATACAGAGACACAGAAGCACACTTACACTCAAAGGCATCGAAAAACAAAATGAAACTCAAATAACAATTATTAAGGCGTTGCCAGACAAGCACACAACAATTATGTGCCACTGTGTGTGTGGGCGGAGCGGTGGCGCGATACAAACTCAAACTGAAATACAAACACAAACAAAAACACTTCCAGTTTGTCGTTCCAGGTTCGGTGTGTGTGTGTGCGTGCGTGAGTGTGAGACAGCCAATGAGAAAATGTTGTTGCCTGCACATTTGTGTGTGTATTTGTGTAATGCTCGCAGCTCTTCCGCTCTCGCTCTGGCGCACCGTTGTTGTTTGCCGGATAGGGTGGCTCCCTGCGACAGTGTGTGTGCTTCTGTGTGACTTGGAAAACCAGTTTTTGTTCCCCCATCTCCCAGGGCGGCCCCTTTTCTAGCCATTACACCGAAGAATAGAATAAAAAAGCGGCGGCAGTAGCGCAGCCGTATTGCAATGGTCGGTGAATGAACCGCAAGGCGCACAGTGGATGTATTTCAGATACCTTCTAAGTAATGCAATTTAGTTTTCAACAAATATATAATTATATATGGCTTGTTATTTGGTAGAAAATAAATTATGTTGCCAAATATAAATATGTTTAAAAAAAATGAAGAGCGGTGGGACTTTTATTTGGCTTCTTTTTGTTTTTAACATGAGCGAGGGAGGAATAGAAATGTATATTATACTTAATAATAGCTTATTAATAGATAATAGATATTATCTAAATAGAGCTAGAGTTAAATTCAAAATACAATAAAAATGTTTCCTACAAAAATGAAACCTTCAGGTTTAGCTTTCATACATTTAATATTAAAGGATATGGAATGTAAAAAAAACATAAAAGCCAATTAAATCGAGTTCTACATTTAACATTTAAAATATATATTAGCATAAAACACTATTAAAAAGCTTAAAACACAGAAAAATCCATGATACGCGCAGGTAAAGAATATCACGTATACGTCTAGTAGTACAATACGTAGCCAGACGTTCTTCAGAATCTCATTATTATTATTTCCTTTGTAGTCTTATTTAAAAATATGATACTTTTTTATGTAAGTCTATTGCTGTCACAAATGAATAACATTATATTATATTAAAGGGAAAAAATTTTAGTGGACTAAAATCACATACATCCCAAGACTTGAATGAATAATAAGCGAAGATATTTTATTTACGTATCCTATTCATAAACACGATTTTCTTGATAGTTTCAAAACATTTCCCGAAGACATTTGTCATCCTCTTAAGTGTCAGCGACCTTTGCCACATCTATTTTGGTCCAAAATTCGACAGCAAATGCACCACTGTGCTTCACTGCTAATGTCTCTCAAATGTTACCTGGGAGACTGGGAAAGAGACTGAGACACCATTTTCTTATTTTCCGACCTCTTATTGTTGTTTTTCCCCCGAGTGTGTTTGTTTTCTGTGCGAGTGTGAGTGTGTGTGTATGTGTGGCTGGCTTGTTCCTGTGCTCGTTTTCTGCATTTCTGGTCTGGTCTCGTCTAGGATTTGATGCTTTTTAAATTCTTTTGTCTCGTAAATTTTTTGATGAATGCACACATACATACAAATGGACGATGCACGCAGGGTCTTCGTCTTCGGGGGCTGTTTGCTCTTCTGCTTCTTCTTCTAGCCCCTCTTCAGTGAGTGTTTATCTTGTGTGTGAGTATGGGTGTTAGCATGTCGATGTGTGTGTTTGACTTCTAGTGAGGAAATCCGCTTAATGCTGTAATTTTGTAGAATTGTTCAAACTAACACGTCAGCTTTGATAGTGTAACAATTTCGAGTTTGGTAAATGGGGTAATCTTTCCTTTTAAATAACAAACGATGGGCCTATAGATATATCAGAATCAGTGTTGTGATTAATTTAAAACCATTTTTTAAATTTTTAAATATTTCTCAACTGATATTCTCTCGTGGTAACATTATTCTCATATTCATAGATTATATTTTACTCCCAACTATTAAAAACCAGTTTATTATCTGCTACAAATTCTTTTTAAATCTGGTAATCCCTCGGTGAAAATAAGAAAATCTCATGCTTTTCAGCACCATTTTGGGAAACCAATTGATTGGCCGGATTTAAAGTCTTAGGGATTTTATTTTCTGTGGGCGCTTTTTGGGGGAGAAAACTCCAGGAAATCCATTGTCACGCCATTGATCATCCCCTTAAAATGGTATTTCCACTATATTTAACCAACCCCAGACATAGTCCGGTGTCAGCCTTGATAATGGAGCGAAAAAGAGTCGTAAATTTCAAGGTGAGATTGTGGAGCCAATGAAAAACGAAATTATATATTCATAGCTTATTCTTTGAAAGTGCTGCGTTTATGTATTTTCTAAATAGAGACATTTAATGCGTCTGCCTTTTACCTTGCATTCACATTTGACTTTAAGACTAGTTTCGTAGGCAATTTGACAATTTGTTTTAATTTTAATTTATAGCTCTGGCTTGCATAAAATTAAATTATAACCACAATGGAATGTTAATGCCTTGTCCATAAATAAATATATATTATATATTCTTTTGTATATATTCGAGAGTATATGTATGTCTGTTCGGTGCACCCATAGGTATCTAATGAAACGTGATTTTCTCTAAAACGTGACTTTGTATTGATTTTTCTCCAACCGTACTTTTGTTTCATTTTACACCCAACCGTAAGAGCGAGCCTCAGTGTTCATTGTTGTAGCTGTTATTATATTGTTGTTGCATTTGCTTGCATTTTTATTGCAGCGGAAAAATGGTATCGTCAACTGCTAAATAAGTATGCTGTAGATTGGCTTCCGAACCATTTCGATATGGATTTAAAGCAGTCAATAATAATGAAACAACCAATCCGAGTTCTCTAAAAGTAATCTTTATTTTTACGATAGCAATTTAAATAAAAAAAATAAGTACTAGAACTAGAAAATTTGATACATTTTACATTTTACTTTATTTATTAATAACTAGTTTAAATATTTAATTAAAGTATGTGATTGCCTGTCAGCACATCTCTGGGACACTTGGCTTATTTGCTGGGCTACTATGTTGTAACATGTTTACATTGTTGTTCCAGTCTGCTAGCCCTATTTGCTAGTTTCCAAGTGGATATTTATTCAGTGTCCACCATCAGTGGTTCTCGTCCGAGTTCCATGTCCGGCAGCCCAACATCACTGTTGTCCGACTTACTGTTGTTCCCTGTTGCTTTGGCTGCTGTTTTAGACCAAATTCAAAATCAAATTCAAATTTATGGTGAACATCACGTACCGACAACAGTCCCAACAATAACAACAAAGGGAACGCGGCTCAGTTGCAAGTCCAGTTCCATGTACCTCAGAACATAAGTGATAATGGAGGTGTTTGGGTATTTACGCGTAGGTGAGATCGCACTTTTAGTCCAGAGAGAAAAATATTTTCAATTTTTTTTAGAGGATATATTATTATTTTTTATAACATGATGATTTTTTATTCTTCTTGATAATTAGAATTTGTCTTTCATATTTAATATTAAGTTGAACTTAGAAGAACTGCCATATAAACAATTATAAAGATAATAACCATAAAAAATAATAATTTAAAAGATTATATAATTTGTTGTACCTTTTTCAATTAAAGTTAAAGTTTTAAAATAGTCAGTTCTTCAAGTAGTTCAAAAATTTTAATAAAATCTTAAGAAAATGTTCTAAATTCCATACTTATGGGAAAAAAAAACTACAACATATAGAAGCATATATATAGAATCCATTGAAGTTATTGTAAACTATATGTACAGGGTATCATATTATTATTATCGATTTGACCCTAGAATGTTGTCGGCGTGCAGCATTTTGACTTGTTTGATTTTCCAAAGAGTGTGGAATGGAATGGGAACCAGTTCGGTTTCCATTCTACCGACCCTGCTGGTCTATGGCCTACGTAGCCCATCGGCCATTTGGTTGCAAGTTTGTATTGTTGATCGATTTTACGTGATATTTCCGAGATTTTCCGTATTTATAACTTGGCTGATGCTATTGTTGTTGCTTCGGCTGCCGCTGCTCCTGCTGCTGGTACACATTTTGCTGCTGCCGTATTTGTTGCTGCTAGTGTTGTTATTGTTTTTAGTGTTGTTGGTGTTGATATTTTTTTTTTATTCCATTTGAAAGTTTACTTTCGCATTTTGAACGCCTCATCGCTTTGCGTATTTGCTCTGGCTGTTTGGCCACCCCGCCCCCATAGCGCTCCCCACATATTATAGCACCAACCGAATGCTGTGAACCGGGAGCTCTGGTTATGTTTGTTGGACAAATACAAATAAAATACATGCATAATTATTTTTGAAAATATAGTGTAATGAAAACAATGATTATGATGTGTTGGTTGATTATTATTACGATTATGGGTTTGGCCCGACGGATCGATGGGGATTTATTTGCTTTCACTTTGCAGCTCCCACATGGCTCACTGTTTGCCCGGGGGCTTTTAGGTTTTTACTGTTTTATTTCTGATTTATGAAAAATATGTACAAAATAATTTGCCGGATTAATATAAAATAAATGCAATTGCATTGCGGTGAAATGGAGCTTATGTTTACAAAGGCATAGCTCTAAGTACTTATTCAATGTTTATTTTTGTATTTGCTCTCGATGCATTCAATATAAATTTATTTCATATTTTTAATATAGAGTTCAAATATGGTGCTATTTTTTGCTTCTACAAGTTTCTTTGTAATATTCTACAAGTAATTACAATAAGAAAATATATTTATAAATGCATTTTATGGGTTTTGCATTGATAAATTTTAATAATTTGAGTTCAATTTACATTTTACATATGAGAATATTTACATATTTACATATTTTTATTTGTATTAATTATTCTGTTATTATAAAACAACTTAAATTAATCGGATATTGATTTCCCTACAACTATATACAGATTTCTTATATATAAGGCTTGCTAAAATTAGTTTCTATTTACATACATATGAGAATAATTTTTATTTTTCTGCAAGTCCTGTTGAAAATGTCATATGGTATAAAACATTGCCTACTTATAGGGGCATTTTTGGTTTTTAAGAAAGGTTATGCTTTCAGCTTAGATATATTTACACTTTGTATTCTTATAAATTCTTATTATTATAAAAAAAAAATATAAAAAATAACATCTTTCAGTTTTAAAAATATATAAAGCCTTTGAGATGAAAGCAGATTATATTAGACATTTTTCAAATCCCCAAAAGCCATTTCCATTTAATTCTCAGCTCAAGAACCATAATGCTAATCAATAGGCCGTTCCCTGAATAAATTAAGGCGCCATAAAAGGCTAAAAGCAGCAAAATTAACGACAACTGTGCGCAATTAGCGGATTTGGGCGACCGAAAACAAAGCCAACGCTTTTGTTGGTTCTTGGCTGAGATTTCTGGTGCTGCTACTGGTGTTCCTGCTACTGCTGTTGCTGTTGTTGTTGTTATGACCGTCGTTACTTGTTATTGCAGGCAATTAAAAACGTACGCCCGACACCCCCCAAAACACACACACATACACTCACAGTGAAAACACCCCTTGGATTGCATAAACTTTTGTTTGATAATGTTAAAGTGCCGCGCAAACAAATCAAAAAGCATATTGAAATTGGGTTAATGTTCGGAGGCAGTGAGTCCGGACTCCCGACTCCGGATGCGGATACGGTCCTTAGTCGCTGTTTGCTTTACGGGTTATAATCCGAAAATTAAGCGCGAGCTGAGCATTAAAATTTGCGACCCATTTGAGGGAGGTTGCCGTTGCCGTTGCCCCTTCAGTGTCGCGCCGTCGACTGTTGTTTCAAGATAAAAACTTCATGTGCGTTGGAAAAACACCGGGAAAAGAGCAAAGAGTACTCTGGATGGCCGACTGGGATGGGGATTCGGATTGGGACTGGGAGTAGGAGTAGGAGTGGAAAACGGGTGGAAAATGGCTGAAAATATTTTTTGGCAGTAACAGCGCAACGGAGGTCTTATCGTTGTGGTCCTGGCATATGTTGCGCACATTTAAAACGTATGGCCAGTTTTCCGCAAACAGCTTCTCACCTGATAGGGTCCGAATATGTGTGTGGGAATCTGTGCCGTGTCTCTGTCGGATATTGTACCTGACTGCATCGGAAGTTTCTCACACTTTCTATGCAGGACATGTGTTGTATTTTCCCGTTTAGTTATCAATTGGACGATTGGAAATTCCCTAGCGCAAGCGTGAGAATCCGACAGCGGGTTTTTAGCATATCCATACCTGTGGATCGTGTCCCTGTGGATGGGAAAAGGCAGCTCCGGCACTGGCCGCAGCAGATCTCGCCGCATGAGAGGAGGCTGCAGGACACAGCGCCTCGCCCGCAACACCCACATTAGTATCGGCCCAGCGTCCAGTGTCCTGTTAATTGCTTTATGGACTCTCTAGTTCCCAGTGTTTCCTAAAGCGTGGGAATCTTCTTACCTGTCTCAATGCGATTTCTTTCACTTCCTCCTCACTCCCCGACAATTCTCACCGAATCTCAACTGTCTGTAGTTCAAGTTCAGTGTGAATATTTGTGTTGACTTTATTTTTAAACTTTTACCCATTTGTTTTTAGTTTCATGTTTGCCTGTAAGAAGATTAAGGTCAAGTTGGCCGACGGGATTACGGGAATGGTTGTGGTGCGGATTGGTTTGGGATCCGGTTCATTGGGACGTCAGTCGAAGCATGAGTTTGATTTTTATTCACTTTCCGGGAAGTGAGCAATAAGTTGCTCGTTAAAATGAGTATGCTGGGGGGAATATTTTCAGCCTAGTTCTTTCACAAGTTTTCTAGAAATTTCTTTAATTTAATAATGCAAAAATAATGCTAAATCAAAAATTGGGAATATTTTCCCAAGTCCAATTGAAGTTCCTATTTCCGTTCTCTCTCAGTGGGAATTATGATGCTGATATATCAATGGATCTATTTAAATTTATGGCTTTACGAAACGTTTTAATGTTCGTTGCGAATACTAGGAAATGTACTGAATAATTTTGACCCACTTACTGACCATAAACTATGCTATTAGTACTGCCCAACACCCTGATTTTGACTCCTGTTCTCATTTATATCAATCGCGGCCTGCCATTCGGTTTCTCCCTTACTTTCTCAGTATCCCGCTAGAGATAGAGAAATCGGAAGAGACCTCACTTCAGTCGCGCATGTTGGCACATTTGCGTTGCGGATTAGTACCGAATGCTCTTTAGGATTATGATCGTTGAGCAAATCTGTTGCTCCTGAAAATGCGTAACGGATGCCGGCAATTCACTCAATTGTTGACTTTTGACAAATGTTTCATTTTTTGTAGTTACATTTATGAAAAAATTCCAAAAATTCCTAAGTTCCTAATATGCAAAGTCTATTGGGAATATTTAAATCTATGTGGATGGTTGTTCCCATTTATAATAAAAATTCTATTCAATTATATACTTATTTAAAAAATTAAAATTTTACTTTTCTTTCAAGGAATTTTCTTAATCCATTAAATTTTTAAAGCATTAAGACTACGTGACCTATGTCAATAAACTTGTAATTACGTGCAAATTCTTAGCCCGTTGGCAAAATTTAGGTAAATGACCAAGTACTTTAAAACTCCCCGACAAAAAAAATCGAAGTCGGCATGGAGAATAAAACAGCAGGAGACCCCATGGCTTAGATTTTGCCAGAAATGCGCCAAAATCACGTTCGAAAACTATCAATGGCAAGATTCTGGCTGTGGGTCATCCTGGGATGTGCATATATATAAGTATTCAAGTATGCTTATGTGTGTATCTGTGTGAGTGTGCGTGGGCCATCATTTGTCTATTATGTACTCATACAGACACAGAAATATATACAGATAAAAGGCTAACTCCTGTGGTCGGCAAAAGTCAACCTGTTGAATGCAGGAGTCAGGTCGAGTGAGATGGCAACTGCTATTGTATTTCCGGTTTGCCATTCAGCATCCAGGATCTAACCGAATTAGGAACATTGCAAAAAGTCAATTGCCATCGACAGGTAAAATTGAGTTCAGCCAATAGCCAGTTAGTGTCCTACATCAGGTAGAAAGAATCAGGAAGAAGGATATGTTTTCCGGAGAGGTGCGGAAACTGTTAAAACTGCTTGGCCAGGACGAAAACAGTTCAGTTTCAAACAGGTGATCGTAGGGACAAGTGCTCTGAGGACCTGTTTTAGGACATTTCGAAACAGTTTAAGGATTATTCGCAAAAAAGTTAAATCTTAAAAATGACAAACCATCGCAGAGTTCGCAAGGATTGCTACGAAAGCAGATTGCATGGTTGGTGTTGAGTTTTAAAAGAGGCGTCTTCCTTTTTTGATTTGTAAGCTAAATCCTTATTTCCAATTTTTTGCTTTCCATTTACAGATATAGCCAAAACGTGTGCCATGAAGGAGAAAAGCAAAAATGCGGCACGCACGCGACGTGAAAAGGAAAACACGGAATTCTGCGAATTGGCCAAATTACTGCCACTGCCGGCGGCGATTACTTCGCAACTGGACAAGGCCTCCGTCATCCGGCTGACCACATCCTATTTGAAAATGCGCCAAGTGTTTCCCGATGGTAAGCTTTCTCATTTTCCATAGCCCGTAACCCGTAGCCTGTAAACCTTCCGGAAAACTCACTTGATTGCCGCTCAATTTGTCGCCCGCCTTGGCTTTTCATCTCGTGTGAATTACGCCTTGCGGCTACGGCAAATGATGCGGAATGTTTGACAGCCACGCGACCGCCACGCTCATTATAATCCAACCTCGACATATCCTCGCAGCAGGACACAGTCCCTTTTTTTTTTTTTTCATCGCAACTCCTATCGTGACGCGACTAAAGAATTTTCAAGTTTAAACGGCGATGTTTGTTTAAAGCATATGTTTCCGACGACAACCGTGGGGAAAACCACTCAACAATGGGCAGACAATAAACAACAGGACCAAGTGGAATAGAGTGGGTAGTTGGGTGGTTGACTAGTGACTGGGATGGGGCAGGGTGGAGTTGTTAAAACACAATGGCGGCTGTTGTTTCACTCAAAAAGCAACGAGCAACGAGAGTCTCACTGGAAGTCTCTCCCTTTCCTGATTTTCCCCATGCCCATGCGAGTGTGCGCTGCTGAGATTTTCTGCGTTTCTGCGAAGAGGGTTGTTCGCCGGGGGGAGTGGGAATGGGAGTGGGTGGGCCATTGTTACCGACCGTTTTGTGCTTTTCTTTTCTGGCTTTATTGAAATAATTATTTTAATAATAGGCAACAAACAAGGAGACCCGGCCGGGCCAAGGAAGTGTTCGGTATATGTAGACGACAATACATGGGACAAGTACATGGCAGGCAGGACGAGTGGCAGTGGGAGGTGTGTGTATGTCACAGTGGGCGGGGGTGGGCTGTGGACTGTGAATGGGCCACCTACGGAGCTACGATGACTTTAATTGGGAATAATATTTAGACGTCAGCAGTGGCAAGTAGGGCGTGCTTTGCTTCTGGGTTTATTGGTGGGAATTTTGCGAATTAAGTTACACCGGACAGATGACAAACAATACTGTTTTGGGTATTTTGGCAAACTCATTAGGACTGGGGAAGTTTCTTAAATTCGAATATTATTATTTATGTTCAAATATTGTCTTACAGGACTCGGTGAAGCCTGGGGCTCCTCGCCGGCCATGCAGCGTGGTGCGACCATCAAGGAACTGGGCTCACATCTCCTGCAAACACTGGACGGCTTCATCTTTGTGGTGGCTCCGGATGGAAAAATCATGTACATTTCGGAAACGGCCTCGGTGCATTTGGGTCTCAGCCAGGTGAGTCTCGGCTGTCTCTTGTCCTGATTTATGCGCATAATTTGGCGGTGCCTGGTGACACCTGACGTTGCCTTTTTGAATCCTGACGACCACTTGAATTTGCAAGTCAATTGGGGGCGTTGGGAGACACCCGAGAGTGTTGTGGCTTCTGGTGAAAAAAAAGGCAATTCATTTGCATTTTCTTCACTAATTGGCACTCGTTGCAAGCTTAGCTTAGTTTGAGATTAAAAGTAGAATTTTATGTGAATTGAAGACTTTTATTTTGATGCTTACTTATTTCTTAATTTTAAATCTATTCACATTCCAGGTGGAGCTGACGGGCAACTCGATATTCGAGTATATACACAGCTACGATCAGGATGAGATGAATGCCATTTTGTCGCTGCATCCGCACATGCATCAGCATCCAGTGAGTACAGCATCAGTTTCGAAAACATATCCCCGGCGCATTTGAAAATGTTTGCCTTCCACCTGTCTCTTTCTGTCTTTGTCTCTGTCTCTGCTTCTGTACTGCTCTATCCCATTGTGTCATCACACTCACGCCACAGGCCGCCTTTCTCAACTCCCTACAGCTCGCTCAGACGCACACGCCCATCGGCAGTCCCAATGGCGTCCAGCACCCATCCGCCTATGGCCACGATCGCGGCTCTCACACCATCGAAATCGAGAAGACCTTCTTCCTGCGCATGAAGTGTGTCCTGGCCAAGAGGAATGCCGGTCTCACCACCTCTGGTTTTAAGGTAAGAATTCCTTTTATTTCACTGTTTTTTAGGGATAAAGTTTTAATTACATTTTGATCCATCTTCCAGGTGATACACTGTTCTGGCTATCTCAAGGCTCGCATCTATCCCGACTGCGGCGATGGACAGGGAAGCCTGATCCAGAATCTCGGCCTGGTGGCCGTCGGACACTCGCTGCCTTCATCCGCCATCACAGAAATCAAGCTGCACCAGAACATGTTCATGTTCCGGGCCAAGCTGGATATGAAACTGATCTTCTTCGATGCTCGGTAAGTTGAGATCTTTAGTAGAAAGTATTTTTTAAAAGGGGAAACATTTGGCATAGTATTTTTCTAACTGTATCAAAAAAAAACAAGAAATGTCCTTAAAAGTATCCCTTGCCTGTTTGCTGTATATTCGACACTAGGCAAATATTTAAACGGGCCGCAGAATTCGTTTTTTATGCCACGATAAAAAGTTCCACCAGCCGCCCCATCGGAAAGATAATGTTTTCAAAGAACCAAAAAAAAAAAAAACAAAAGGGAGAGGGAAACGACAAAAAGGAAGAAATGAGGAAAAGAGGAAAAGGAAATGGTTAACACGAAGGGGGCGACATGACAAAAAGAAAAACAAATCATTTCCCTCTTAAGCTTGATTTTTTCCTTTGTCTGTGTGGAAAGGAAGGAAGGACGAAGGACGAACTGGGGCGGGGAGGCTGTGTAAGTGCCTGGCGGGCCAAAAAACCAGCCCACTTTGTCTGACATTATTGTCACTCAATTACCCTCATGATGCCGTCTATATATCCGTCCCCTTCTGGCTATCGTCGAGCCACCCCGAATGGGAAGGACTCCAGGGGCTGCTTTTGTCGCCTGTATTCTTTTTTGTTGTTTCTGCATAATTGAATTGAAGTTGACGGAAAAAGTAAAGCTGGCAAATAAAGCAGCATCACCAGCACCAGGCAGCAGCTCCAGCACAAAAGGCAACACCAATGACCACCATTCAGTGTTTGCACAAGCCGACAAAACTTAACCCCAAACTGATGTCGCCTGTTTATTTGCTTACAGCGTATCGCAGCTAACAGGATACGAGCCGCAGGACCTCATCGAGAAGACACTGTATCAGTACATCCACGCCGCGGATATAATGGCTATGCGCTGTTCCCATCAAATCCGTAAGACAACAAAAGCGTTTACACATTCCAACTTTTCCTAACTTGTTTCTCTTTCCTTCAGTGCTGTACAAAGGACAAGTGACCACCAAATACTACCGCTTCCTGACCAAGGGAGGCGGCTGGGTGTGGGTGCAGTCGTACGCCACCCTAGTCCACAACTCGCGATCCTCGCGAGAAGTTTTCATCGTCAGCGTGAACTATGTGCTGAGCGAACGAGAGGTGAAAGACTTGGTGCTGAACGAGATTCAGACGGGCGTAGTGAAGCGAGAGCCCATTTCGCCAGCGGCCCAAGCGGCACAGGCGGCGGCAGCGGCCCAGGCCGCCCAGGCGGCTCAGGTGGTGCCGCCACCCGCCCAGGTGGTGGTGGTGCAGCCGCAATGCGCCGGTGTGACGGCACCGGGAACGCCGGTGAGCCTGGCTCTCAGTGCGAGTCCCAAACTGGATCCCTACTTCGAGCCGGAGCTGCCACTGCAGCCACCGAACGCCGTAACGCCCGTGCCCACGAATAACAACAACAGTAGTAACAACAACGGCGGTGGAGTGTGGCACCACCACCAGTTGCAGCAGCAACATCAGCAGTCGGCCAGCATGGATCATGACAGCCTGAGTTATACCCAACTGTATCCGCCTCTCAACGACTTGGTGGTGAGCTCCAGCAGCTCCGTGGGCGGAGGCACTGCCTCCAGTGCGGGTGGCGGCTCATCGACGTCCGCCTCGTCCTCCGGAGTGTACTCCACGGAGATGCAATACCCAGATACCACCACGGGAAACCTGTACTATAACAACAATAATCACTATTATTATGAATACGATGCGACAGTGGATGTGGCCACGTCAATGATTCGTCCATTCTCGGCCAACTCCAATAACAGTTGTTCCAGCAGCTCGGAGAGCGAGCGGCAACTGTCCACCGGGAATGCCTCGATTGTGAACGGAACGTCGCCCTCCCAAACAACATACAGCGATTTGAGCCACAACTTCGAACTGAGCTACTTTTCCGACAACAGTTCGCAGCAACAGCAACACCAGCATCAGCAGCAGCAACATCTACTGGAGCAACAGCATCTGCAACAGCAGCAGCAACAAAGATTGCAGACGCAACAGCAGCAACACCAGCAATACCAACAGCAGCAATATGCAATGCCCCACCAGCAACAGCAGCAGCAACAGCGAGTGGTCAGTGATTTTGCTGAGAGTTTCAAGAGCGTAAATGCAGCGGCTGCGGCGGCGGCGGTGGTAGCCACGCCCCATTACACCAGCGTGATCGTGGAGCCGCAGCACTATATTCCCAACGATTTTGTGCATTAGCAGCGACTCTGTTGCTGTTGCATACGCTGTAGTTGTTTCAAAAACAATAAAGCACCTCGAATTCAAGTTGTTGCAATCCTTCTTCGTATTGAGTTCTCAGTTCCAATTGTTATATGTGGCTGAGCCACCAACAAACCGCAAATCGCAAACTTCAAACGGCCCCTTTTCTCATTAATTTATTTCAAAATATTCAAGTTTTCCAAAAAAAATAGCTTGGTTGAAAGTTAAAAAATGAAAAATTCACAGGAGAAAAAAACCAAACCTTGTTAACAAATGCAAAAGCAAATACAAATTCTATGAATAGAAAAACGTTTAGACCTAAGACCTAACTGTAAACTGTTCATACAAACTAACTTAATTTAACTGCACATACTTACACTTAACTAATCGTATACATAAATAAACACATACATACATACGTATATATAGACTCCGCATAATCACGAATACATACGATCTATAAATATATCTATGTATATAATATGCAATAATGTGTAAATAGTGCAGGGTCCGCTCCACTATGCAGATATCGGATATGATCTTCATAAGTCAAGCGAATAATTGTAAATTTAATATTACCTATTATCGCAAATTTTTCTAATTTGAATAAACAAATTATTATGTGGGTGAACAATAATGAAATAAGTTTTCAATTGTTTCAACATGCCGTATTTGGAGGTTATAGATCGATAGTTTTAAATTCTTTATTTAATTCATTAGTTTTAGTTTACAAATAAAATGTTATTGACCAAAAATTACTTATTTATTATTCACTTAATTTTGTTGCATGCATGTGCGAATTGTTTTATATTTTTAAGGGGAAACTGCAGAAGTCATATATTTATATTCGAGATTATGTGTGTCGAATTTTATAACTTTTACGTTTTTCCCATAGCTGCCTCGGGAAAACCATGGATCAATCCCAATAGTATCTTTGCAAATAAAAAACAGAATCCTATGCGGAATACATTCAACGGGATCCCCTTCAAGCTGAGAAAAAAGCAAGGAATGTACAGTGTGGCTCCCAAGAAAGGCTGTATCTTGCTCTGATTCTTAAGCGGAAGACCTTAAACGATTTGTAGATCGATTCTATAATCATTTCTATCGAAATCTAGGAACAAAATATTTTTTAGATTTTTGGTCAAATTTTCTGGGGGATCCCCTGTCAAATGTGGGAAATGCATGGGAAGGACAATATGGCTCCCAGGGAAGGCTGTATCTTCGCCAATATTCATCCGATTCGTACGGGGAATACCTTAAACGACTTGTAGATCGATTCTGTATTTATTTCTATCAAAATCTAAGAACAAAATATTTTTTAGATTTTTGGTCACATTTTCTGGGGGATCCCCTGTCAAATGTGGGAAATGCATGGGAAGGACAATATGGCTCCCAGGGAAGGCTGTATCTTCGCCAATATTCATCCGATTCTTAAGCGGAATACCTTAAACGATTTGTAGATCGATTCTCTATTTATTTTTATCAAAATCTAGGAGCAACATATTTTTTAGATTTTTGGTCACATTTTCTTTGGGAACCCCTGCCAAATATGGGAAATGCATGGGAAGGACAATATGGCTCCCAGGGAAGGCTGTATCTTCGCCAATATTCATCCGATTCGTACAGGGAATACCTTAAACGACTTGTAGATCGATTCTGTATTTATTTCTATCAAAATCTAGGAACAAAATATTTTTTAGATTTTTGGTCAAATTTTCTGGGGGATCCCCTGCCAAATGTGGGAAATGCATGGGAAGGACAATATGTGCCAAATATGGGAAATGCATGGGAAGGACAATATGGCTCCCAGGGAAGGCTGTATCTTCGCCAATATTCATCCGATTCGTACAGGGAATACCTTAAACGACTTGTAGATCGATTCTGTATTCATTTCTATCAAAATCTAGGAACAAAATATTTTTTAGATTTTTGGTCAAATTTTCTGGGGGATCCCCTGTCAAATGTGGGAAATGCATGGGAAGGACAATATGGCTCCCAGGGAATGTTGTATCTTCGCCAATATTCATCCGATTCTTAAGAGGAATATCTTAAACGATTTGTAGATCGATTCTGTATTCATTTCTATCAAAATCTAGGAACAAAATATTTTTTAGATTTTTGGTCAAATTTTCTGGGGGATCCCCTGTCAAATGTGGGAAATGCATGGGAAGGACAATATGGCTCCCAGGGAAGGCTGTATCTTCGCCAATATTCATCCGATTCTTAAGCGGAATACCTTAAACGATTTGTAGATCGATTCTCAATTTATTTTTATCAAAATCTAGGAGCAACATATTTTTTAGATTTTTGGTCACATTTTCTTTGGGAACCCCTGCCAAATATGGGAAATGCATGGGAAGGACAATATGGCTCCCAGGGAAGGCTGTATCTTCGCCAATATTCATCCGATTCGTACAGGGAATACCTTAAACGACTTGTAGATCGATTCTGTATTTATTTCTATCAAAATCTAGGAACAAAATATTTTTTAGATTTTTGGTCAAATTTTCTGGGGGATCCCCTGCCAAATGTGGGAAATGCATGGGAAGGACAATATGGCTCCCAGGGAAGGCTGAATCTTCGGCAAAATTCATCCGATTCGTACGCGGAATACCTTAAACGATGTGTAGATCGATTCTGTATTCATTTCTATCAAAATCTAGGAACAAAATATTTTTTAGATTTTTGGTCAAATTTTCTGGGGGATCCCCTGTCAAATGTGGGAAATGCATGGGAAGGACAATATGGCTCCCAGGGAATGTTGTATCTTCGCCAATATTCATCCGATTCTTAAGAGGAATATCTTAAACGATTTGTAGATCGATTCTGTATTCATTTCTATCAAAATCTAGGAACAAAATATTTTTTAGATTTTTGGTCAAATTTTCTGGGGGATCCCCTGTCAAATGTGGGAAATGCATGGGAAGGACAATATGGCTCCCAGGGAAGGCTGTATCTTCGCCAATATTCATCCGATTCTTAAGCGGAATACCTTAAACGATTTGTAGATCGATTCTCAATTTATTTTTATCAAAATCTAGGAGCAACATATTTTTTAGATTTTTGGTCACATTTTCTTTGGGAACCCCTGCCAAATATGGGAAATGCATGGGAAGGACAATATGGCTCCCAGGGAAGGCTGTATCTTCGCCAATATTCATCCGATTCGTACAGGGAATACCTTAAACGACTTGTAGATCGATTCTGTATTTATTTCTATCAAAATCTAGGAACAAAATATTTTTTAGATTTTTGGTCAAATTTTCTGGGGGATCCCCTGCCAAATGTGGGAAATGCATGGGAAGGACAATATGGCTCCCAGGGAAGGCTGAATCTTCGGCAAAATTCATCCGATTCGTACGCGGAATACCTTAAACGATGTGTAGATCGATTCTGTATTCATTTCTATCAAAATCTAGGAACAAAATATTTTTTAGATTTTTGGTCAAATTTTCTGGGGGATCCCCTGTCAAATGTGGGAAATGCATGAGAAGGACAATATGGCTCTTAGGGAAGGCTGAATCTTCGCCAATATTCATCCGATTCTTAAGCGGAATACCTTAAACGATTTGTAGATCGATTCTGTATTTATTTCTATAAAAATCTAGAACCGAAATATTTTTTCCAATTTTTTTAAAATTTCCTAGCGGATTCCCTTTTAAAATGTGGGAAAAGCTCCCAGGGCTTTTCTGTGGCTCCCAGGGAGGGCTGTGTCTTTGCTAATAATTTTCCGATTCCGAAATTTTTCACAGAGAATTCTGTGAAATTTTAAATAAATATTGGCTTAACTAATTATTTTAAGATTTGAATTTAAATTTTAAGTTTGGTTTTCTGTAAAATTTATCGATAAGTAAGGTTTTGATAAAGTTAATCGCCATCTAGTGCCAACATATTTCAATGCTAGTGGCAATGCCACATATTTAAGCGTATTCGTAAAAATAAGAATAAATACAAAAATTTTATTTTTCTTTCATGTTATTACTTATTGTTATCTTTATTCCATATTTTGTATTATTTATTCCCTGTTCTAGGTTGTGTTACATTGTCTACACTGTTAGTTATCTACAGATGAAGTCAGGCTTCTACGTGGAAACAAGAGCCCTCTAGCGGATTCGAACTATGCCCGGGACACCCTGTAGTATATGCGCGCGAATTCAATTTAATTTTATACAAGAAAATCCAAGAACGAATTCTTTTATTGATTTAAATACAATTATAAGCAAATAAATTTAACAATCAATTTTAATTTACAATACATTTTTTTTTTATAAGTTGTTTTTGTTTTATTTAAATACACAGAAATCAGCATTAGTTGTCTATATAAAATATTATTTCTTTTAGAGTTTTAGAAAACGGAAAATTTTAATTAAAAATATTCTAAATTTTCTGTAGTTTCTCAGCGAAAAAAAAATGTATCCAATGTTTTGAATTCCTCATCTTCCGGATGCGTTATTCAGTTTGGTTTTTTTTCTTTAAATGTTGCTGCTCCTACAACATAAACATGCAACGAGAGTCTAACTGAAGCTATTGAAGCTATAGTTAGTCGGCCGAAGGATGAAGGGTGGGGCTAGTGTTTGTGGGCCTGGGCGCGGCAGCCTATTAATTTATGGCCTGCCATTTGTGAGAGCCGGCCCAAAGTGGGCTTTTTAGAGCCACTCGTTCAGTTTTCGGAAAAAGATAAATCTGACTGCTTTAGATCTGGAAGTTTTGCCAGGGTAGTCGTATAATTTTGAACAGGAACGCAGTGCATGTCTGATCATTTATATTTCAAATACATTCTATTTATAAACGAAAAATGATTCGTTTGTAAATAATCCAAGTGGGCGATGGATGATTAACGAATGCGGGGACCTCATAATGAGAGACGATTCTTTCTTGGTGATTGTGGCCGATAAACATCGTTACAAATGAGGGATGCACTCTTCCAATTCTTAGACTACCTTTAAAAATGGCACGACCCGTGTAGGTTACCTCGCCGGTGTCAGAATATCCTGTTTCGAGGGCGTCCGGCTGATATTTTTCTAACTGGCCGGCCACCCATCTGTGATGACAGTTCTCGCATACCAGTACTTCAATGTCCTCTGTAAGTCAATAAGCAACGCGGCTTTGGGTAGAAAACTTAAACTTATCGATAAGAATACAAATGTTTAATAATCAGGTGTTATTCGGGGAGGTAGTGATTCCACATTTCTAAAAGATGGAGGGAATAATGTTAAAAAGAAAATAATAATATTAATAAAATGAGGTGCTAAAATAATCGTATTATGCGGAAGTGTAATTATTTCTTGATAGGTGTTTGAAATTTAAAAAGAAGGTTTTATAGTTTCTGCACCGACCAAAATTATAATACCCTCTGCAAGCCTTGAATATGCCTCAATATTGTCTGTCGTTTAAAACTAAGACCATCTAGGCTACAAGCGGGATAGCATCTGAGCTCTTGCTTGGAATATGGATAGTGTTTGTGGGCCAGGGTGCGGCAGCCCATTGATTTATTGCCTGCCATTTGTGGGGCCTGTCCAAAGTGGGGTTTTTTTAGAGATGCTCGTTCCGTTTGCTGCAAAAGATAAGCCTGACCCCCTTAGGCCGGGCTAATTGGAGTTTTTCAATTGCCACAAAACACAGAATGGAGTGGGCACTTTGTGCACTTTGTGTATTCCAGTTCAGGCGGTCAGGCAGCCACTTGGCTAATTTATTTCTTGAAGCATTTTGAAAAGTTTACGCCTCGGATGAGCACAGACCGCAAATTATTTAATTGCCATCTGACCGTGCCCCCCAAAAAAAGGGGTGAATGCCTTTGCCGCTCAAGGACCCGGTCTCGATGCAATAATTTAAGTGCAAGCAAACCGCAACTTTCTGGCTAAAACACGCACACTCACATTTGCCCACCCAGGGACACGACTTTTGCCAAAAAAAAACGAGAGAATGGGAGTCGGCCCAAAGGCAAAGAAGTCGTATTAAAAATGAACAAAAGTAAACGCAAAAAATAGACGTGGGAGTTGCATCCTCACAGTTCGTGTTCGTGTTATTGTTGTTCCAGCTCCAATGCCCCAAAACCCAGGACCAGAAAAAAAGAGAAAACTCTATCCTTTTGCGGTTTTTGGCCAAGGAACTAAAATGCACTTTAATAATGAAAGTTGCGCCATTTTAGGGAACATTGAAAACATTTTGGAATGCAAAACCTAATTTTTGGTTTTGGAAAAATGCAAGTACTCCTCCGTCAGGGCAAAGTATTTCAATTTAAAATTCGAAACGAGCTTACGTGCCATCTGGTCGGGATGGTCAGTTCCAGGACCTTGCAGCCAGAAAACGCAACTGAAGTCCCAGTGGGTCGCATTTCAAATTAATGCAAACCCAAAAGCCGGGTGCCACTGGCAACTCAAATTAAATGAAATGCGAGCTGCTCGTTTGAGATGCAAGGCGTCGCATTCTGGAAAAATATTCATTTTTATGCAAGTCGCTGAATGGCATTGAAAGTTTTTGGAGAATCGATAGAAATCTAACAATTCAGAGCAAAAATTTGCATGGAATTTTAATAAGATAACTTTTATTAAATAATTTCATATTGAATCATATTTTACATCTACTTAAGTATAAATTTCTAAAAAATAGATTCATGTTCTGTCCTTACCATAACATAAAATAATAGAAACAATATAATATTTAAAAATCCTTCACTTTAACTGTTAAAAAGCAGATTTATTGTGTTCCAAATTCTATTTAATATTTAGAAAAATCTTTATATTTCCCTTTCTCTTTGTCCTCTTTATAAGACCATTAAAAGCCTGCCATGCTCGCGGCATGTCCTTTTTTTTTTTAAGCAGCTCCACATTTTGCTTGCGCATCTCTAACTAAATAGCAGACAGGACTAGGTCATAGTCATGATATTACCTGCTTACCTGCTTAAGACTCATTGCGGTCGAGCTGGGGAAAATGCTTTGGTGTAAACGCTTTAAATTTTTAATTCTGCAGCTGCTGCAACTGGGTGCTTTTATACGTTTCGTTATAGTGCCAGTATATGTACATGAAACCCATTTTCGGGCAATGTCTCGAAGGTGTCCGCTCAGCATTTCATTGTGGCAGAGGACTGTGCAGTTTTTGCGGCTGCCAAATGGAAATTTCAAGCCTATTACATAAATGTTTAAATGGGTAAATGGGTTGGCATTGTTCGGCCAAAAACTGTCTACTTGGTGGGGTTTCCTCAAGACCCCTACCCCGAACTCCAACCGATCCGTGTCCAATTGGGTGCCTCCAGTTCAGTGAACGCAGCTGTACACACATTTTCCTCCAGGGACTAACTCAACTTGTGCACTGAAAACTGAGAAAATTGTATCTTCAATGCCGACTATTCCTTTTTTGGTTTAATTTCTTAGATTGGTAGTAAAAAATAGGTTTTATAGTTCAAAAAGGAAATCAAAGCTGCATGTAGAACGTTCTCTAGATTTTTAACAATAGCATACTTTTTCTTAGTGTATTAATGTTGGCATTAGGACTGGACGCTGGTCATCTTGAAAGGAAGGAAAAAAAAGCTCAAATGGGGGCAGTTGAAAAGTGCAATTGGCAAACAGAAAAGTTGCAAAGGGAATGAAACCAAAGAAAGTAACAAATAAAAAAAGGAGCAGAAACAAAAAGGAAAAAGCCAGAAAAGAAAAGGCAAAGCCATAGAAAAGACGACTCCGGTAATTTGTTCTGAGCGGCTTTTGTTTTGTGCGCCATTTTCGTTTCGTTTTAGCCAAGTTTGTAGGAAGGCGGTACAAATCGACGTATCCTTGCCTCCTTTCTCGCTTCGCTGACAGCGGACGGACTGCTCTGATTGAGTGTGTTAGTGGGAATATGTTCTGGTCCGTGCTCCAGCTCGAGCTCGAGTCGGTCAACCTTTCCCCGAGCTTTCGCTTTTCAATTGACCTTCTTTGACATTTTTCGCAATGCCCCGAAATTTATCACTTAATAAATTTCCTACTCCATCCTCAACTCTTTCCATCTTTCGGCCATGGAATGGTAATTGGATCTGCAGAAATCGAAACTGGACAAATTGCGGGTTGGTTAAATTATAGCCTGGTCAAAAGTGACTTCGGGGGACACTGATTATTTTCCCAAATCTGTGTGGGTTTACGGAGATTCAAGTTATGGCTCTGTTAATTGAAAGTTTATTCAAGGATTTCGTTTGACTTTTTAGCTGCTTAGAGGTGCTTTTTTATTATTATTAAAAATTATTTAATATTACAGGATTTATATAGATTTAGAAGATGTTTTTTGAGTATCTTTGAATGAAAGAATATTGTATATTATCAATAAAAAATATTTATTTTTAAGGTCATTTCTATAAAACATAAAGTTAATTTCCCTTGAACTGAATTGAGCCTGGTTTATAACGCAACAGATTTATGATGCATAAACCGCTCAACAATTTCAATAAATTTCCCTTGATCTGCATATAAGAAGAGCGTTTTGGGCAGGCCCGGGCATTCTGCTAAATTGTATCAGCAAATGTCATAAATGCGAATCAAAGAGGCAGGGCGCATATCAAAGACGTATTAACGTTTTTACGCACTCGTTTCCCGCTCAAAAGTGACTTAAAAGCCCTGGGAAGACAATCTCCTTGCCGGGTTGATGGCCCAAATCCTTTCGGGGAGACGGAAGCGTACGCTGAAATTTATGTAAAAGACTTGTGCATAAAATTGCGCATCATTGAAGTTGAAATTCTTGAGTCAGATTTGCGAGGCACCAGCTTGGGGCACCAGCGACCTCATCAATACACTTCAGTTGCCATTAAGTGTGGCAAATCTTTTGCTGAGCTACGGCGGGAAGCTCGAGATGCTAAATGTTGCGTATGCGCCATGTGGGCCCGGTGGGTGAGGGTAAGCTAAGCGCGGCTATTAGAACAAATTGAATAATATCGAGCTCTGCTATCCGATATTTTATGCATTTGTTTGTGACTTTGAAGTGCTCGCCACGCGCTCTCAACACTTTTCCGCATTTTCTTATTTTATTTTCCCGGTTTGGTTTTATTTTTGGCTTTGTTGGCTTTTATCAGCACACGCACAGACCTTGGCTCAAGTCGCCTAAATCTCAGCGATATATTTTACATCATTATAGCTTCTCCTCTTCCGCATCCTCTTCCCAGTCCCTGTTCCAGTCGCAGGAAAATTCGTGGCTTGTTGTTGGTCTTGTTTATGTTTTGTAGCTTCGCTCGCGATTTTATGACTTGCCAGGACTCCACCCCATCCTCCCATGAAGTGCGGCAAAAGCTATTGAAACAGATTTTGCTGACTCTCACTTTTTTCCCCCACCCCATATCCTGGAGGCTTTTAGGGGGGAGCACCCCCACTCAATGAAATTCATTTTTCGATATGTTATTCCTTTTGCCAAGACATTGGTTTACCTGAATTGGGGCGACTGGCCCGCCCCCTTATTTTCCCGGGCGACACTTTTAGCAACATTATCTGCACGGCATCGAAGGCTGAAGCTCAAGCACTTTGAGTTATGCGCCTGGCAGACGCTCAAAAAACATAAAAAACAAATAAATGGCAGGGAAAAACGAAATGTACACAGACATATAGGCAGTCCTGGGTGAGGATGGGTGAGAGATACGATTAAAAACAAGAAAGGAAAGCTAACTTCGGGCGGAGCCGAAGTTTATATACCCTTGCAGTTCAGTCGCAGTCCGATAGGTGGCGCCACGCATCTATATTATTAGATATACAGCGGATCGTATATAGTCGGCCGATCCTTATGAAATTTGGCATATCGAATTATTTTGACCAAAGAAGCATACATTGAAAATCCCATCCTTCTAACTTGAAAAACAACGAAGTTATGCCATTTCCGATCAATCAGTTATATGGCAGCTATAGGATATAGTCGACCGATCTTTATGAAATTTGGCAGATCGTATAAGTTGGACCAAATAAGAATCCATAGAAAGTCCCAACCTTCTAACTTGAAAAACAACGAAGTTATGCCATTTCCGATCAATCAGTTATATGGCAGCTATAGGATATAGTCGACCGATCTTTATGAAATTTGGCAGATCGTATAAGTTGGACCAAATAAGAATCCATAGAAAGTCCCAACCTTCTAACTTGAAAAACAACGAAGTTATGCCATTTCCGATCAATCAGTTATATGGCAGCTATAGGATATAGTCGACCGATCCCGGCCGTTCCGACTTATGTACTACCTGCAAAGGAAAGAAGGGTGTGTGCAAAGTTTCAACTCGATAGCTTTAAAACTGAGAGACTAGTTTGCGTAGAAACAGACAGACAGACGGACAGACAGACAGACGGACAGACAGACAGACGGACAGACGGACAGACGGACAGACGGACATGCTTATATCGACTCAGGAGGTGATCCTGATCAAGAATATATATACTTTATAGGGTCGGAGATGTCTCCTTCACTGCGTTGCACACTTTTGACCAAAATTATAATACCCTCTGCAAGGGTATAACAAGGATCCACACACGCATATGTTTCGAGAAAAATAAGGCATTTTATTACTTGAGTTTTTAGTTAAAGATTTAGGGACTACCAGATCCGGGGCGATCTTCTTTTTATTCCTGAAGTTTTTTAACTGCTTTTAAGATAAATTAAATATTTTATTTCCCTTTTTCGACAAAGTAGAATGTGTGTTATTCTTCCTCTATATATTTTTCACATATTTTCTAAAAAAAATAATACTGTTCAGTGGATTGCAAATTCAATTTTCAATGATAATCGGAAAAAAAATTCACGGATAAATTGTGATTATTTTTCCTCTTCATTTGTTGTGGAGAACCTTTTTGGATAGTGAACTCAAATGTGAATTTTGACCCAGTTTATGACGATGTACTCCCCCGGGAGGTGCCTCGCTTCATGTGTAACTCAAAGGATTCTTTGTTGATGTTCTTTTGAGTGAGAAAACAAGTCAAACGAACGAGATGGTTGTACGGCTGCGGTTAACAATCATATCCCTCAATCATGGGATTAATTTGCCTAAGTGCAGTCTGTAACTGCAATGTGGCTTATTTGGGGAGTTCGCACATTCTCGCCCCGGACATTGAAGCTGGATGGCGCACTAAACCGACACCTTGGTCAAAAGCTGGGCTACTTTTATGGGCCATGTTATGGGCTGCTTGTTGGCACATAAACAGCCAGCATTCATCCATCTATCAATTGGTTTCCGTCCGATTTCGGTGTGTGGGTGTGCTTAACACACCATTGAACTGTTACGCAACCAAGAACCAACCCACATACACATATATATACGGACGTAGTACGGTGTACTACCCAAAGATACACAGATACAGATACATATGTCCGGTGGTGGAGCCAGCAGACAAATCCCATTTGATGTTCACTCAGCAAAAAGGCAACGCCAATGAAGCATGCAAAAGGTATTTCAGCTTTTTCGTTGCCGCTGCTGCTGTTTTCTCCGGCCCAGATTGCTGAGATTTTGGCTTTGTAACTCAAAATCGGTCGGTACAACGCTACAAGGAGCGAATGTGCAAACATCATGAAAAACGCTGCCACAACAACCGGGTTGGAAAACTGGGAAGCGGAGAAAAATCCCAAGAAACAAAGGAAAAAGACAGATAAAGACGCTCACAGGCCGCAGCCGCTCACAAGACGAAAAGGAAACTTTTCCATTTCACCCCCCACTCCCCGTTTCGGGGTCGTCCCTCGGTTTTTTCCGCATTTTATTGAACTTTAATTCATTTTTCACTGGCCAGCAAAATGTGCAGAATAAATTGTTTTATTTAAGTTGAACTCAGTGCAAATTTGCCCGCTCTGTAGTATTTTTTTTGCCTTTGGCATCTGAGATGCAAGTCCTTTGAGCGGGAATCTCCCCTTGTTGTCCATTGGGTCATAAAATGGCTTCCGGTTGTACTTCAAGCGAGATTAACTTGTCGTTTACAATTTCCCTTTGATTTGTTTCCAGCTGGAGTGGGACTAAACCTAGACCAGGAGAAAGACGGGTGCTCAACAGTGTATACGCAAGGATATGGACTAGGGTTTCCTTTGCCAGACTTTCGCTTTCATCCCACGACACTTTCGCTGGGGCTGTGCACTCTGTCTGATTGCTCTGTATTTGTCTGGCAAAGCATATTAGTTGTTATCAGGATAATAAGGTGGATAAATTATAAAATATATATTCTATGCATTCCAAAAGTTAAGTTTTTAGCGGGTTTTTAGTTCTTGTAGGTGTAACAATATATGTATAATTGAAATTAAGTCTTTAATGAGCCATTTAAAATACTGAAAGTAAAATTAATATTAATTACTAGCTAATGTAATGCTTTTTTAAGGATATCAAATAAAGCCCAAACAAGTATGCTATACATTTTGGTATAACTTTTGTTACAAATCGTAGGCCATTATTGGGCGGAGTACCACCATTTTTCCGCCATTCAGATTGAAAAATGTCCATGTAATTGCCATATTGTTGTTGCTCCGATTCTGGTCTGGATTCTGGTACAAATTGATTTACAACAATTCATTTTCGCCCAAGGCAACCGCTGTGAGACCCAAAGCAGCTGACCAGAACACCAGAACACTTGTGGGACCCCGTCCTGTCTCAGGTGTGAGTTTTATTTGTTTTGAAATTGTTTTCTCCGCTTTGTTCTGGCAGGGAGCTGGTCCTTTTTTTTGTATTTTTCCTCCCCTTCTTTTCTCGCTAGTTTTCTTTGTTTCGAGTGGAGGACACTTTGGAAGCCGCATCACACGCAGCTCAACTCAATGTTTTCCTTGCGGCCTGGAGGTAATTTCATTTTGTGCCGGCTGTGGTCGTCTCCATAGAAGTGCACTCGGCTTTCGCTTTCATTACGGCTTTCACCTTTGGCCAACAGCTCAACACACCAAGCACCCAAAACCCAAAAACCAAATCTGGCACAGTTCGCGGCTGCTATGCAATTAAGCCACGCAATCAGAATGCAAGATGAAGGCTGTGCAAACAATTGAATTCGGCCGACAGAGGGACGGGGGACGGGATGGGTTTTAGAGTTGGGCTTTGGGGCCGGGATGGGCTTCTGTTGGCTTGGCTTGGCTCGGACAAAACAGGAGCGTTGGCCCAAATCCTGGCAAAATGGCGGCCACAAGCTGCAAAGTCAACATGGCAGCTGACATCTGACAGATGCCGTTATTTCGCTGCACTTTTAGTTGCCTTTCGGCGGCATCTGTGCTCCCGACCAGTTTACGGCCCGGCTTTGTTTGTCTAGCCCATCTCACTATGGTCCAGACGACCCCTTTTGTTGGCATAAATTAATAACTCACGAATGGAACAAGATATTTCGATCTAGTTTTTTTTATTGGGTTAATATAATCCATAGGCAGTAGAAATTTAAAAAAAATGGGTGTGGCACCGCCTCTTTTTATATATATTTTTTTTATTTTATTAAATGTTTTAAAATATGCTTGTATTGGATCAAAAACATAATATTAATATACAGTTTTAATAAAAATCAATGAAATTAAGGGTTCCACATAAAGGAAACAGCTTCAGGGATCTGAAATAGATAACGTTTAAGTTTGTATTATGCTTTTTAAATTTGATTAATTAACAGACCCAAATGTTGTAAAAGCTCTTGATTTTCATTCTCTAGTTCAAAATTTAGTTCGTATTTAAGACTGTCATCGAATTCCTCTTCATATTCGAAGTCTTCACTTGGGCCCCCTTCGCATAAGAGCATATCCAAGACTTCAGGTGGGAGCTTCATTTTTTTTGGGTTATGAATGCGTCTATCCAGGTTGACTGACGAAATGATTGGATCAGATGTATCCATGGCTCGATGGAAAACATCACAAATATTATCGATACGGCTGCATTTACGTGCATGATGCAAGCGATCTGATTTGTAAATTTTATTGCTCACTAAATGATCGGCGTGCTGTGTTGCCATCATTAGTGCTACCAAAACCTCCACACTTAGGTCTATCAACCTTTAAAGAAACCTGTTTTCTTTGAGCCTTTCGAGATTTTTCTAAGTAGTCTAGTACAGGGCGTCCTATTGAATGTTTTCTCCTTCCAACCGGAATACAAGTTTGTGAACAGAGCCAATCGGAATGTCTCCTTTGAAATAGCTTTGCATTCGATCTGCAATTCTTCCATTTTACCGTTAAACGGTAGCATATTTTCTTACTGGCATCCTCAAAAGCTTGCATTTTTTTCTCAAATATTTCGCCACTAGTTTTAGATTTAAAAAAATCAAGAATTGCTTTGTACTTTTGTTCTTGGGTCTTCACAGACTTCCATATTTCAAACAATTCTGCGTTGTTGAATTTTAGGTTATGAGCTAAAAACGCAAATTCCAAAGAAAGTGGTTAAAAGTGGCAATTCTGACTATATACAATCGAAAGATAATTAATTACTCTACGACGTACAAAAGGTTTCAAGGTTGGACTAGGCTGGACTCACTTTCTACAGCTTTTTAAAAACGAGATTTCTACACAATTTTCACAGTTCAGACGATTCACTTTAACATATAACTACGAAGACACCACAACAATATATAACATTTCATTATACACAACACGTAGTACAAACCCCACTGAATCTTATTCATGTCTAAAGATTGGTAAAATTGTTGTATTTTTTGCGCAATGTGATGTTGAAAAAGACTCTTTTTTTTCACTTTTACACTTCAAACTTTTTTCAGTATGACCAGCTGAGTTTAAGTTCCGATTTCGTGAATGTGGCGCCATCTATAAAAATTTTTAGTATGCAGCATTGATAGTCGGTCTTCTCCGAATAAAATGCGATTAAAATGACTTCGATATTTTAACTTTTAAAATTTGAATTTTGGCCAACAAAAGGGGTCGTCTGGACCATAGTGCATCTGAGGACCGACAATGGTCAACCCGGGGGCCCAATTGGAGCCACTAACGAGTGTGTAGCATGTGGCTCAAATGATCGTGGAAGTCAAAGTTGTAAGTCAAAGTATGGGGTGGAATATTATCTTTATATGTTACATTTATTTTAAAAATAAAAACTTAAATATTTAACTATTTGTATGGAAAATAACAACTTTTGAAACAGATCCTTTATTTTCAGTGTTTTTACCTTGGCAATATCATTTAAGCGAAATAATGGCAATTTCATGCTTTCAGAGTCGTTTTGATTTGTTTCTTATTATTAATATTTATTATAGGAAAGCATTTCAATAAGGCAGGTCTATCATAATGCTTAAATGGATAGCTACACTTGGTAATATTATAAATTGTTCTGCTTCCCTTTTAAAAACTCGAAATATATCAGGGACTCTGCTTATCCTGCCAATCATCACTAATATGCAAGAGGCTCTTGATGATTTTGAAGTTCCAGTGGAAATCACCACAAAAACAGAAAGTTTTTCAGTTCGAAGTCCTTTAAACCTGAAAAGGACAATGGGAAGGACTCGTAAAATAGGAAAATATGTATACGAGGGTGGTGCGAATTCCGAAGAAGTTAATATAACACTCAAAGGCACTATGTCGGATCAGTATTGTTGCTTTTGGATAAATCAGAAACATCCAGCCGTTTCAGAGACCTGGAAGCATTTAAAAGAGTATCCTTTTGATTTTCTGTTTAATGGGGTTTTTGTCAAAAATAAGCGTGACAATTCCGAAAGAAAGGAAAACATTCAAACTTATTTTGGCTAATCCAATAAAAATGATATGTAATCTATCATAAGCCTTGTCAAAACATTATTTAAAGTGAAAACTATTTTAAGTGGAAAATTGAAAATCAAATAGTGAAGTGGAATCTCGATTGTGTCCATTTTGGGCTATGCATTTAATTGAGTCTTTGGCTCTTGACGGCTTAGCTGAGGTCCGGAATTATAATTAACTTAGTCGGCTGGGCAAAGTTGGCTAGAAAGTTCGTTCGGTGACCCCGAAAAGGCGCTTTTGGAGCCTAAAAGCCCGACAGCACATAATGGATTTGACACATTATAATCAGGTTTGCATAGTGTCCTTCGTCCTGGCTGTCAGTCCGTCAGTCAGACGTTGCTTCGGTGAGCGAGTGGACAAGGAGGATTCCCTTGGGCGCTTTGACGTGCTCTGCTTATTTGGTCAAGGCAGCAAGTTGTAGAAGTAGTTATTGCCCCATCATCGTCATCGCCATCGCCGGCTGAGAACTTTGATAAATAAGGCTGCCCATGTCTGGGCATTTACTTAGTTAATTAAATTCAACTTCTTCCCAGGAAAGCGATGGCAAGAGAGCAAGTAAAAGCCTTCAGGCCCGCCAGGTACTTCCGTTCCGTTCCGTTTTTCTCTGGGACTGAGAAAAGTTTGCCCAGCATGTTTGTTCATATCATTTGAGAGACTACATAGTAAATGTGGTGGCAGCCACATCCTGGTCGGCAGTCCAGGTGTTTGCTTTTAATTTCGCCTCTTCTTTTGCCTTTAGTTTTAAATGATGATTAGAGCGCTTGCATCCGGACCAGGAATATTATTTGCATGACTCGTTTGTGGCCCCGGCTTACCGAGCAATTTCCTGCTCCAATAACCAATGAAAATGGTGAAGAGATTCAAATTTACCGCACTGGGGAGATGCGCACACAACGGGTCTTTCCATTTGCTTTCTTCAAGGAGCTTGTCTTCCTCTACCCTGAATTCCACTGGATGCAAGCAATTCCCATTTAAATCGATTTTAAATGGAAAACTATGAATATACTTGTGTGTACAAATACGAGTGGTTTATGCTCCAGTAAATTCGCAAGTTATCTTCAAAAATACACAGAGCAAATATAAGATTAATGGACTTTTTATTTAATTGGAAATCGGAGCTTCAAAATAGTTTTTGCATTGTTATGTAATTTTTTTGCTTTAAATATATTCTTTAATAAATGCTTATAAGTTCATCCTATGTTTAAAAGCTAACTTTAATATTAATTTTAAATTTTCGAATTTATTTAAAAAAAAAATGCGCCCCCTATTGGGTTTTTTTACAACTTCGCCAAACTATCGATATAAATATCATTTATCGATCAAGCAGCTGTTTTTGTTTTTCGCGCGTTTTTCTCTCAAAAATCATATTGTGCTGTGTTTTTATTTTGCGATCAAAACAATTGGTTTATTTACTCTGCGTAAAGTGTGTTATTAGATGAAAAATGTCCATATTATTGGCGAATATTGATGCCACGTGCGCTGCACTCGGATACAGCGACGGAAACAAATACCAGGCAGAGCCCGATGCCGCCGATGCTTTAAAGGTGCAAACAAACAACGCTATCAATTAGATTTAATAATAATTATTGGTTTTCCTATAGCACCTTATTTGGATACTGCGAAGGGATCTGGACAACCATGAGTATCGACGCCATTTGGGACGAGCAAAGGTGCTGCAAACGGATTTGGTTTACATGCTACCGGATTACATACACCATGAGGAATTGTCCGATTTGCTCATTCGCCTGCTGGTCATCCTGACCAATCCGACGCTGCTCCTATTCAGAGATGGCCCACCGAGCGACAATCATGGGCGGAAAGTTTTCATGGAACTGATCGACATATTACAGGGGTACAAAGCAGCCTTTGCCAGGGACAAAATCTGGACGTCACTATTCGAGAAGCTCAAACGGGCATTGGAAATAGTGAGTAGCTACGAACAAGTCTCAGCTAATAAATTCCATTTGAGGAAGTCTCAACTGAAAAATTTCGTTATTCCAAACAAAAGAGCGTTCAATGGCTGAACTTGTTAACCCAGGGGAGATGCGGGATGAGGTGGCCGAGATACGCAAGGAAGACTCCAGCGACACCAGTGCCGATGGCCAGCCGATTGCTGAATCCTCATATTTTTCTTGCTTGGTGTGCATGCGCACCGCCCGTTCACCGCGGGTTAGCTTCTGCGGCCACCACTTTTGTTATAGGTGCATTAGGCATTGGATCAAGACTCAGGGATCCAAGGTCAAGTGTCCATATTGTCAGTCCCGGATTGGCGAGAATACTTTGATCGCAATTCGTTACCCAGGCAGCGGCTTGCCGAAACATACTAAGTGCAAGTCCCTCGAAGAGCATCGTATGCGAATCCTCAAGAGCGTCGATTACATCAATGAATTGGCCCAGTTACCGGCGGCCGGAATGTTTGTAAGGGGCTATATTGAGTATCCACCGGAGCCGTTTCCACGTGTTAGGCCCCTTCCCCCCCAGTTGCTCGTCCAGGTGCCTGATTACCCCATTCGCCGCACCTTCAGTGACTACACAGTAGTCCAGCGTACCATAATGGTTATCATCATGGTCGTTTTGTTCACTATGTACCAGACTGAGCTGTTGCCTTTGAAATAGAAAGGTTTTCTTTTTAAAACAATTATTTTTTCAAAATCTCATGCCTTTTTCGACATGGCAGTTGATTTCTAAATTCCAAAGTCTATACATATTTCGTGTTAATTTTGTTATGTTTTTGAGAATATAAATGTTTACAAAAGTCTGCTCAAGCTACAATGTTTCTACTTCCCCTTAAGGATGCTCCGGGAGTTCCTTACAAAAGGTTCTATGCCATTTAGTTGCCTAATTAGTTCGTGGAATACTTAAAATATCTCTCATCCTAAAAAGAAGTATTTAGGTTATGTTATTCCTGCCCACCCTGGTTTTTAGCGTGGTTTCTAAAGCCAAGGCAATTATCGTCGGGGCATTTGCGCAACTATTTCTGTAATCTTTATAATCTATGTATTAATGGCCGAGCGGGTACGCAAAAGTTTTAATGGCTCTTGCAGCTGCCAGAAGTCAAGTTGTTGTGTGGGCAGAGAAAATGCTTTTCACATTTTTCATCCCCACTAAGAGTTTGTTTGGGCCAGTTCCTGGCTTTTATGACTGAGCTCGTCTCCTTTGTGGGGTTCATAACTAATTTGAACTTCATATCTACTCGCTTTTATCTTCCCTATTTGTTCCCCTCGACGTTTTTTATTCTCCTAAACCCTTGAAGTGTATTCTCATCCTTGGTAGTGGCGAAAATCTGAAAGGAATTTAATTTGAACATATCTCACAATTTTCAGTCAAATCTCTAAAAGGTTTCGCCCAAATTGCTTTTAGCCGCAACAGGTCGCTTTAATCAACACCCACGACAAGTGCTGGGCGTCGAGGCTTCACTGTGGCGAAATGACGACGCATACGACGGCACCTTGGAGTCAAACACGTCACTCCTCAGACCCAAATTCCTGCCTCCGTGTCAACGCCAAACTCTCAAAAGCAGCAAAAAAAGCTAAGGCCCAGACCGAATCAAATTAAACCTCCATGGGTGGGTCAGAGCAATGTCGAAACCACAAAGGCCAAAACAAGGTAACAATGATTGCCAATCCATGTGAGTGTGTGGGTGGATAGGCAGGTGGGTGGACCATTTTTTATCTCTGCGTTTTACAATTTTTTCAATTGTTTGTTTTTAAATGATGAAAGTGGTTCCCAAAATAATATAAAAGGAATTATTTTTAGAATTTGTGTTTCTATGTTTATTTTGGATTAGGAACACATATTAAACAAGACTTTAAGGGCACTCCCCATGGGCTTTAAATTAGTAGCGAAGGGAGACCCTCCAGGCTTCCCAAAAAACATTAAAATAAAAATAAAAGCCCTTGATTTTGTGTGCAATTTGCGGATGAGCTACGGCTTGATTGCCATAAAGCTTGTGGGTATATCATAAAATCCTTATTTGTGGATCCAACTATTTGTAGAATAATCAAGCTGGATGTAACTACAGCGAGGAGTTTTGAATAATTATCATAAGTTAAGTCCTGGCAACTGGAAGCCAGTATTTAAACGATGAGAAAGCCGGGCCATCCATTGCGTTTTGAGCTCCACGCTGCCTTATCGTCTAACACAACGAAATAAATTCATTTAAAGCCGATTGAATCGACATTCATAACACTCCGGGGAGCAATTCCAAAGGATTTTCATGGCGCTGGGTTGCCGGCGTTGCCAAAGAGTCGCCCGAGGATTTCTTTACATTTCCATTTTTTAGGGAGCGCTTTTCCTTTTATTTGTGCCGTTTTTCTTGGTTTTCTGTTTTCATTTTCCTTATTTTTTTGGTGTTAGGTTAAATGCAGTCGAATTTCTATATGGTTGCTGTCTATTTGTTTTTGTTGCTGTGTGGCTGTTGTCGTTGATAATGAATGTGTGCGAGGATTTTTCCGCTGTTGCCGCTGGCTATAGAAGCTTTCCTCCCCCACTTGCCTTCAAAATGCATTCAAAAAAAATTATACAACAAATTGTACATACATATTTCGATTATGTGACTATGACAGGCTTAAAAATAAATAGTTATTAAGATGAATAATAAAAATTATTTTTTATAAAATGTAATTAATTAGTGTTTCTTTAAGTGCATCGTTGTTGCGGCCTGACTTTTTATGCTTTACTTCTTTATTTGCGTCGCGCCGACTTACACGCTTTGATGTATGCGCGGCGAGCAGCCAAGTGGACAGACCCGAGGTGGAGAAAGTCCTCCTCCACTTTCTCCGATCTGAGGCCGGAACTTTGAGCTTTCAGTTTTGAATGAGCCGCCTCCTCCTCGGTGTGGGCCCACTTCTGCCGCTGGTGTTGCGTAGGGAAACCAAAAGCGGAAGTCATTATTAACTTTGCCTTTGAGAAGGGCTCGTCAGTGTTGCGGGGTCTGGGACCCCGAGTTGTTGGGCGGGTGGGTCTTGGTGGGTTTTTCGGTGTCTATGTCCGGGTAGAGGAGTCACAGCTGGCTTGTAGGCACAAAAGCCGCATTAGTTGTATTTATTTTTAAGCTCACAGCAGCAACTGTAATGTCCTGCTGCGCCCAAGGACCTCCTGCCACCCGGCCACCCAGCAAACCAGCACCCATACGCTCACACCACCAACCTCCACCCACATTCTCCACCCAACCTTATCGCCCACACCCGACTCAAATTGATTTCAACTTGACTTTGTTGTGGTCCCATCGCTTGTCTTTCCATGAGTCGGGGCTTCCGTTTTACAGTCGAGCTACATAAATTTGCAATTTAATTTAATTTAATTTCATTTGATTATTTTAACTTGACTCGCGGGATTTGGTGCTTAGATTTTTACACTGGGATTTGCTGCAGCATTTTATTACACTGACTCTTAATGGGATTCCTTCTCGTTTTTTTTTTTGGCTTGTGTCCTCAGGCCTTTGCCATTCGTAGCGAGGAGCAGAATTTACTGATTGAACGCATCCTGGTCTTGATGCGGAATGTCCTGCAGGTTCCGGCCAATCCGGAGGCCGAATGTCGGGCGGACAACGATGCCAGTCTACACGATCAGGTTATTTGGGCTCTACATCAAACGGGAATGCTGGACTTGGTCCTGTTTATAATATCCTCGCCGGATGAGGAGCAGTTCCACCTGCACGGACTGGAGATTCTGTGCTTGCTTTACAGGGAACAGGTTGGTTACTTTTTAAAAAACAAAAATGTATTTACACTTAATTCTTTACACCTTCCAGAGTGCTGAATCCCTGGCAGATGCCTCCCTCCAGCGCAGTGTCAGCGAGAAGCAACGTGACCAGCAGGAGCTCATGGCTGCCCGTCGCCGGGAGCGGGCCCGTCGCCAAGCCAAACCCCCACCTGGTCGGCATTCGCGCTTTGGCGGCACCTACGTCATCCGCAACATGAAGTCAGTTTCGGATCGAGATGTTATATGTCACCAGGCCCTGGAGCGGGTATCGTCGATTGACTTTGACCGCGAAAAGCAACAACAGAAGCGCTCGCATCGCCACATCAAGGAGGAGGCGCAGGTGACCCGCCGCAGCGCGTTCACCGTAAGGTGAGCCACAGTCCCAAAGTTTCCTCTAGGCCATATCCATTTGTCTGCAGTCACTTCCTGCACTTTGGGCCCATGTCTATTGTACGGCTGCTCCTTCTGCCTCGGCCATTAGCATCGGAATTGTTATGGCCAACCAACTGGCAGGCCACATCCCGGCCATTGATTTTCGATTTTACGCTGCCTCCACTGGAGGCAAGAGATTGAACCGGAGAGCGAGCGTATAAAATAATATTCAATAATAAATGAAGCCATTTCCTTTAGACCCTTTACCTTCCTTTTGCTCCATCCCGGGCCACCACTCGTCCTGTTTTATAGAATCAGAGAAACGATATTGGCTGTTGGCGGGTTCCCTTTTCGGAGTCCCTCCGAAAGAGTTTCGCCTCCGTTGGCCTGGCTAAACAATATCTTGGCGCCGGGCACCTCGGCTGCCGCACCCCCTAATGGCCACCAGGTGCAGCTATTTTATGCTCCTCTGCTAACCAACAAACTACTTAAAGGATCTCTCCGCCTTTCCCGCCACAGGCACACTTCTATCTTGGCTGAATAGTTACACTAAATGCATTTTCCAGAGTTCCGGAATTCGTTTCGTTATCTGAAAATTATACTGTTGTTTTTGGGTTCTATTCAAAAATGATATTAAAAATCTAAAAAAAGGCTTAAGCGCCAGGATCTCTAGAAAATAAAGATAGACTTCTAATATTTTATTTTAATTTAAAATGTTTAATGTATGTGAGCTTTGAATAACACTCTAACTAATTAAACTTCTATGCTTGCTTTGATTAACATTTTAGGTAAATACTATGCCTTGTCTTGAGAGCATTCCAACTTCGCCGGAAAAGTTTTCAACTTCTCCTCAATTTGTGGTCCTGGGCATAAAAACCCGAGCTGAGATAAAACTGCAGCAGCAACTTGGCGGCGCCATTGGCATCGGCATTTTCTGCATCGCCGTTGCCATCGGCATCGACTTTGGAATCTCTGGTCAGTGAGCCGTGCAATTTTCAAGTAAAATCCTCAAAGGTTTTTTCTATTTTGTGGCTGCTTCTGCTGCTGCTGCAATTTCAATGGTTGCCTGCCAACGGGGCAACCTAGCCGGGCAACATTTTTGCTTGTTAGCCAGGCCTTAGTTGGCCTGGTTTATGGGCAAGATGTTCACCCTGTGGACGCCGGGAGCAAATCTTCTGGCGCCCATAAATTGATAGAGCAGAACAAATGTGCCTGTGATTAGACAACTCCAAATGTCCCATCCATAAGCGATTCGGGTTTTGGCCTTTTGGCCAACAAAGGCGACCGCAAACTAGTGGCCACAAGATCCGAGTCCGGGCACGTAGGCAGCGAAAGTTCATCACTGTCACGTATCCTGACCGGCTAGATCCCCGTGCCCCAGAAGGTGGCATACACAACAATTTGTTAGGCAACCACAAGTGCATGTTGCAATAAGCCGCCAGGAGAGATGCCATTTTTTGCGTCTGCCCCCTTTTTGGCATAAATTAATCCGCGTCGGCATCGATGCGTTTCTGGCTGAGATTGCTCTCCGCTCGGTTGAATTGTGGGTGGGTTTGGGCCTTGGTTAGTTGGTTGGTTGTTTGGTTGGATGGTTGGCTGGTTGGCTGGTTGCTTCTTTTAGCCAGCGTTGCACAAATAAATTGGCCAGGCGAAATTTATTGCATCAGCGCTGCCAAATGCCGTTGCAGCTTCCGCATTTGTTATATAAACTGATAGAGGGCGTTCGCTTTCAATCAATATTATTGTGGTATAACCATTTTTCATGCCATCCCACTTTTCACTCTTCACTCCACAATCCATCCGGCTTTCAGATTTTCCTCCCAATGTTCTCACCCATCCTGTTTGTTGGCTTTTCCAGGTTGTGCCTGCGCGAGTACTGCATCGAGGTCCTGCGCTCCGCTTACAACACGTTGGTGCGGCAGGTGCGTCGTGTCCTGGAACGCAACGCCGGCTCGTCGAGTCACGATGACTCCTATCTCCTGTGGGCCATACGATTTTTCATGGAGTTCAACCGTTTGAGTGGGTTACAATTGCAGTTGGTCAGGTGAGTGCCAGTCGTTTATATCCTCGATAGTGATGCGATATTTCTTTTATTTTATTTTAGAAATTTAAGAGGACTTTCCTATTTATCATTTTTTGTTAAATTTGATTAATGTACAAATATCACTAATATTACTTTTAAGAAGATTAAGACTTAAAGCCTTATATCTTAATTTTAAGGATCTATTTATGTAGAACATATAGACCTTTAATCCTTTCTGACTTTTAATACTAGAACTTCCCATCACTGACACCAAACTACAGTTTCCAATGCCAAGTTGAATGTGATTTTAGCTGGAATTGCCTGACTTGCCCCAGATATGCGATGTGGTTGGGCAAAGTGTTCAATTAATTGCCTATAACCTCCCATGGAGATAGGAGGAGCTCTCACAAGTGATAGAACGATGATGCAGCTGATGGAGGAGCTCGCCTGCTGGTGGCTAATGAAACGCTGACCTCCAGCTACCGAGCAACTCAGCAGTTATGCAAATACGCTCCGCACAAGCTGCCCCCTCGAGCCGTCAGCATCGAGGCTTTTAATCAAATTACTTTGCCACACTCTTCGGATGAAAGAAATTCTAAGAAACTTTTATTTCGGTGGCCACTCTCACTCTGAACATTTTTGCCAACAAAGGCCAAATCAAATGGTGTTGAAATTTAAAAACCAGTTAGCTTTAACGTTTAAAGCAACTGCCAGAAAATAAAACTATTCAGGATACAAATTAAACTTCATTTGGATACTAAAAACTTTAGTTTTTCAAAAGTTTATTGATTCATTCAAGAGATGTGGGAATTTAAAGAATTCCAAACTGCATCGTTCTCCACAAACGGACTCGATAAACTTAAAATTGATTTTCTTGAAATGTTTTCGCCGCCAAATAAGCTGGAAATACTTTACTTTTTATCTGCCGAAAGGGCAATCCATCATCTGAACTGTTGAAGTGAGAAAACCAGGGGCCGCTTAAATGAGGTTTTCCAGTGGTTTCCGTCGAATGGTCTTCTCTTTTGTTTTTTATTTTATTTTTTATCGCAGCAGAGAAAAGTGCGCTGCAAATAAAGTTTCGCACCACGACAATTACCATTGGCAGCAGCACTTTTGCCTTTAACTCCAGTCCGAAAAATGGTCAAGCAGTATGTCAACACGAAATGTGAACCGTTTCCCTGGCATCTCGGGTCCCCTTCCAGCTTTTAGAATTTTTACCACTCTGAACGCCTCTGCGGTCACAACACAATTTGTATGTCATTGCCCGCCCGGTTGTCCTGGTCAGTCCTGGTTGTCCGCCATCGATGCTTCGTCACTGACTTTTTATTGCATGACTTTGGATGGGGGGTGGATGGCAACAAACACATGCACAAATCAAAGTCATGACGCCAATTGTTGACCCAGGGCACTTTGCCACTTAACAACAACAACTGCAGGCCAGTCCTGGGTCACATTGGGCTCCACAACGTACTCCAAGATATTCTTGACCCCAGTCGACGCCAAAGCCATCAAAGCTGCCCTCGCGAATTTTTTCCACTGAACTATACTTTTAAGGGGTGCTTAAAAATTTATATTTAGATATTCTATAAGTTCTTATATTTTTCTATAAAATTATTCGATGAATAATAAATGGGAGTGTGCTTTAAAAAAAATCATTAAAAAATGGGCGAAAATATACAATTTTTTGAAGTGTTGAAATTTTTGCTCCATGGCATTTCTGTTGACTTGTTGTTCTCATTCTTGTCCAGCATGCTGTTAATAAAATTTTGCGTTCTTTATGCTGTCATCCGGCTGACGTTGCTCCTTGCTCCCCTTCGCATTCCCCTTTCGACAGGACCTTCTCCTTTCCTTGCCGGTCGCCTTCGCTGGCTGTGTGGTGGGAAATTTCTTTAAAATTGTTTTGGTTACTTTCAAATTAGTTTCTGAATGACAACAATGAAGCTTTGCAAAAATGTTGTCATTCCGTTGGCGCAAACTTTTGCCTTGCTCCTCTTTCCCTATCCCGGAAGAGGAAGGCCACCCTCGCACTATTCTAAGTTTCTGCCCCGCTTGGCTGCTCTCCTGCAGCTCCTACAGCTCCTACAGCTCCTTGCTCAGCTCCTGTTTTTCATTTTCAGCAATGTCCCTCTGCCTTTTATCATACCTTTTTGTCTCATTCTCCTTCATTCGGCTCTTGTGTACATATATACTATAGAGTCTATATACTTGCCAACCATAAAACTTTCTGTTTATTTCCTCAAATGCAATTTGACGCCATGCCCCGACCGCCGACCGCCCCGAACTTTCTTTATCGTCTGCCATTTTCTACTGATTTTGCACTATATAAAGCATGGCATTGCTGTAATGTATGGGCCTTCCGATGGGCAAACTTTTGCCCCGAACCCAGACCCAGACCAAAAAAGTGAAATCGAGTTTTGTATTTTTGTTTTTTTTTTCGTGCAACTCCACATACAAAGCATTGATAACAAAATCAATTATTGGAGTCTGGGAATAATCAGGTATTCGTAGAAAAACATTTGTCAAAACTTCTCATTTGAGATGAGGTATTTGGAATCCTTTTCCTTCACTTCCCAGTTTATAATCCTCGCCCATTTATTGATTTTATAATTTATTTATTTGGACTCTCATTGCTGCTGCCGCTGATGCCGCACATCTGTAATTAATTTGTTTTTAATGCCCCTTCAAATGCTCTCGACGTTGTTGCAAACTTTAATGGTCGCCGCAGCAGACGTCGTGCTGCTAATTTAGCCAAGTTGCAGGCAAATGCTGCAGCCGCGGCACAACTTCCGGTGGGCAGGGGCAAGTGGGTGGTGACATAGAGGTGTGGCAAGTGTGCGGCTTGTCAACGCCCCACCGGCCCCCATGAAACTTAGGCTGGCTGCCGCTCAATTCTAGCGCTACTTAAAAATTAATTTCGTTAATGAGTTTTTCGCTCTGCCAGTTGCGAGTGGCAGGCGCTGGATGTCGGGAGGCCGGGTGTGCCGGCGGTCGGGAGGAAAAATGCAAGCTACAAGCTGCTTACCTGTTTTGTAGCTTCCTTCTGCCAAGTTTTGGCCAACTTTAATGCACATCATTCTACTATATAAATACGTAAACAGACACATTTGGGCGAACAAGGCACTTTTCAAAACTGGATTCAAATTTCAGTTCAATTCAAATTCAAAGAAGGAAAAATATAACTGCGCTGGATAGTTATTTTATTAAACAGAGTTTATTCAAATTAAATAAGAATCGAAACTTCCACAACCTTAATTCGTAAAGTTTAAAGTATTTTATTTATTTTATACTCCTGAAATAAAGCAAATCTAGGCTGGCTTTTATGCATTATCTTTAATTTTTTTTCACTGAACCCAAAATTAACGTATCCTTTTTGGCTTTTTCATTTCATTCGCAGCGAATCGTTGAGCGTACAATGCTTCCACTGGGTCCTGACGCGCATGCAACATGACATGGACATGATTGTGAGCGACAAGAAACAGGCGCGACTCTGGGCCAAGCGACTGCATGTTGCTCTTTTGGTAAGTCACTCCAGTTGCAGTGGCCGTGTTTGTGCCACTGGCACTGCCATTGCCACTTCTTTTCGCAACCTTTATCCCGATCGTGGCCCGCCTTACGGCCATCTAACTCCCTGCATGAGTGTGTGTGTGATTGAGGAGTGCGCGGCGGGTCTGTTGTTGTTTGCTTTGGCACTATAAGTGCACTTTCGGGGCCGCCGTTCGGTGTTTGCCATTTGCCTTGGATTTTGCTTGATGCCAGAGATCCTTAAAGCTGCCAGGAAGTGCACATCTAGCTTTCATGGAGATTAGGTAACATTGCATAGCACTTCCAGTTCTTCCATAAAAGAAAATGGAAAAAATATGAGTTTAAGGAGTTTAAATGGTTTATGAAGGCATAATGATGCTTTCTCCTAGAATCTCCTTTGAGTAATTAATTTGAATCAATTGATGATGTAAAGCATATCGTTCATGATTAGATTTTGGTAAGACACCATAATTACCATTTAGACAAAGAGTAACTCAAACCGAAGCCCAAGTTGAAACTCCATTCAGCACCCTTGGCACCAAAGCTATTTCGACCGACCACAGGCCATCGAGAATACTAAATATATAATTACAAGGATGTGAGAAGTCCCACTCCTCAGTCATCGCTCATTACAATGCAACTCGCACCATGCCCCGCCTTCGATCGTTTCAATCAACTCTCAAGTGTCTGTGAAGTTAATGCTCACCAATTTTATTATATTTTTTTAATTAAAGACATTCCGGGAATTGCTCCAGAGCCTGCTGGCGCTGCAAAAGCTGAAGGATGACAGCAACGCACGAGCCCTATTCGATATGTTACTGAACAACGTGTGCTATGTCCTGGAGTATCGGGAGACGGTGCTGCATTTGTTAATGAACTACAACGAGGCGCACAGCACAAAGTGAGTATTATGTTTGGTGAGCAGATGAGCAGCTATACCGGCTACGCACACACATTCCGATTGGAAATAACTTGCCCCTCCGTGCCACAAAGCCACACCCTCACGCACACCTATCCTGATCCCATTATCCTATTTGAAACGGAATCCGCACCCAGCTGCATTTCTGATAGCTTTCGGATAAAGGATGGCAGAGACGAGCGGCGACCCCGTGGCATCCGCAAATAAGCAAGCCAAACACACATCCTTTAATGGGATTACCACGAGTGGCTACTGCCCCAGCGAAATATGCAGTGCCAGGACATCCCATCTCGTTAGTCCTTCGGTGATGTTCGCCTCAACAATCAGGCTTTGTTTGTTTTGGTGGAATGCCTTTGTCTTGAGTTCTGGTCTGTTCCTTCGGCTATTTGCCCAGGAGTCTGCCTGGATATCTCCTTTCCTCAGAGATGTCCTTTTAAATCTAGCTAGTTTCACATTCAAAATTTACAATAACAAATTCGTAAATAGTTTTAAAAAGATGAAAATGAAAATGTAAACTCCAATCATTTATTTTTTAGCTTGTAAGGGATGCATCCCGGATCCGGATGTTGCACCAACACTAATTTTCTATACCTATGGGTGGTAAGTTCCCCCAAAAGCAGGAAAAGAACTAGTTGCACACTTGTGGGTCGTGGGGTAGGGGTGGCAAGAGTTTCTAGCTAAGACTTTAATTGATTTTACAAGCTTGTGCTGCATGCGTGCTCTGGCATAAAAATTACGCCACTTACTGGAAGGCAGCATGCTGCTTACAGTACTTTTTATTTTATTTATTTTTTTTTGAAAACCTTGCCACCTCTGATGCATCCTAATTGCCGACTTACCAGTACTTACCCGTCTTCGGAGCTGAATCAAGATTATTTCAGTTGCAGAGTTCCACCGGCCCTGCTGGTACCTGATAAATCGCTGCAGAGCTTTAGATATTGAGTGCTGCTCCAAGTGAATCACTCGCAGGTGTGCAGCTCAAGTGTTTTAAACCCATTACCCTGATTTAGGTTGGAGAGATTGGGTTCATTGACTCGATGCTAAAAACACCTTGCCTGCACTTGCTTATTTCCATCAATTGGATAGGCATCATCCGGCGTCAGAATCCTTCCTGAAATCGTGAAAAGGCAAGCCCAGCCGCACTCTCGCATTTCAAACTGCGTGGCTCTGCGCCATCCATTTAGATAATTGCAGATTTTTTTTAGTGCCGAACATGAAGAGTTAGACTCACTTGAATATTTCTAAATGGCTGAACAAATTCGCCTGTCAAACGTCTGCCCGACAGCGAGTGCTGTGTGCTCTGTGCTGAGTGATACCTGCAATAAATGGGTAAATTTATTTCTATGTCACCGGCTCGGATGACATTTGCAGGAGAATACGATGGGTGAGATGGGTAGATGAAGCTTTTCGAGTAGTTTAACTCAATATTAACACGACTTGCTTTGAAAAATTCAACATGTTTATTATTTTAGAAAGGTGGCTTTTGAATGGTACAACAATTGTATGCCTGAGAGGCTGGGAATTGCATTTAAAATTCTTTTGTTTTATGAATGCGAACGGTGTTGTTCTTGAAACTCTTGTTATGCACTTTTCTAGTTTGAATCTTGACCATTTCTGGCATTAAATAAGTATATATATTTTTTGAAATCGCTTTCTGAGTATGATGTATACTCCACTGTCCCTGATGACACACTGACAGATAAACATTTGGTTGTGAAACTGGCAACTATCAACGCATCACATCAGCCAGTCGGTGGGTCGGGCTCTGGTTGGCAGAATCGAGAGTCTGTTAGGTGGGGCACTAGCAATTTGAAAGCTTTGACTAAATTAATTTAGCGCGCAAACATGAAATTGACAGAGCTTGGCGACCTCCACAGGGTGGTTGGTGGAGGTAGGTGGGTGATGGGTGTGTGGAGCTTGGAATCAGGAAACTCGGCGCGTTTGCCAGATACAGCTCTATAGATACAGATACTCGCGTGTATCTGCAGATGTGCGATTTCGCTGGTGCAGCAACTGTTGCTTAATTGGAGCATGATTAATGTGGAGCAAACTGAACATAGTGGGTTTAAAGAATAATCGATTAAACATTAAGTTGCGCCATCATCAGCGAGTTGAAGAGCTTTCAATTAAGCAGACCAATTGACAATTATGTAAATTCTGTGTTGCCTTTTGAACTGCAATCAGTGGTGGAGTGGCCGACAGATTAAAGATTTTTCGGTGTCAAGATGAATAATTTATGACATTGCCGATGGTTGGGCCACTTAACGTTCCGGATTATTTCATATTCCCACCCATTTTAGGCGGCCAACAGCCTTGCTGTCTGATGGGAGGCCCATCACTCATTGTTGTTGCAGCTGTCATAATTAATAATATTTTCATTATAAACGCCTTATAGACCAACAACAACAATAACCCGCAGGTCGGTCGGTCGGTCAGTCGGTCTGTCAGTTCGTCGCTGTCTGGGCGCAATTACATTTTATCATTTATTCAACATGCGCCCAGACCCGACGCGAAGACAATCTTCCATCGCCAAAGCCCCCCATACCCCCAACAACATTAAACCCCTACCATTGAAGTATTAGAAAACCGCTGACCAACCCCAAGAACACCCAAGTGTTCTAATTAATTCTGTATGCTCAACCTGCTGCTGTCGCTACTTCAACTTCTTCGTCCTTCCATCCTCGCCACGGTGGCTGGTGGCTGTTGGCGTCCATTTAATCAGCGTAAACGCGAATATCAAATCAGTTTCTGCCAGCCAACAGTTGGCCAACAAAAGCTACAACAACAATAAAAGCAACACACAAGAAGTTACAAAACCGCGTGCATACAAATTAATTATAAATAATTTATTAACGATTTATCTTTGTCCTGGTCCCAGGCTCCTTCTGGTCACATATGCTTGAGATTAGGTATATGTGCAGTGAGAAAATTAAGAAGAGCTGTAGTTTCAATTATATATTGTTTATATTTTAAATGCTATTTTATAAATTAAATTGTAAATCTAAAGAATTACATCTTAAGATTATGATTTTTATTGGGATATGAAAATACTTACAATAGGACAATACCTCAAAATCCAGAAAAAATAACATCGTACTTTATTTTGTCACTTGAAGAATAAAAAAAAAATAACCATGTTTTACAAATTAATTTAAAAAACTAAACTTATACTTACCAACAAAAATAGATTATAAAGTAACCTTTAAAAATATGTCAGTTTTAAGTCGGTTAGGAATTTTTCATATACCTTTATTTATTTTTTTTTTTTTTGGAAAGAAAACACATATTTGTTATTTCGGTAAAATTTTTATTTTTATAAAATTTGTGTTATCAAAATTTTTGTGTATAAAAATCCAAAGGCAGAGTTGTCCCTAGTGGCCATATTTTTGGAACACCCACTCACGGTTATCCAGAGGGCAGACCTGGCGTGTCTTCAGCCATCTGGAGATGCAGTGGAAGTGGAAGGCGTGGTTGCAGACTCCCCAGGCGACCGTACACTCCTCAGTAACGGCTGAGGAATGGTCCGCCTGGCATTCTATGCAGAGGTCCATTATGTGATTCCTGCATATGGCACAGTTGTCCACAACAATGTCCCAGGCCCACAAGGCGACGGCGTTCCATTTCTTTACCTCGAACCGCTTCTTCGGGACTCTATTGCTGCTGCGGCCGCTGCTAGAAGGAAGCTTCTCCATCCTGGAGTGTTCGAAGGATCTGCTGGTCGAGGGCTGATCATCCCCTTCGCATTCGAGATCCACGGTCCTGTCCTGAACCTCTACATCCACGTCCACATTATCCATGACGCTCGTGTTGTCTGGAGCTCTGCTTTGGAGGTGTCAAGGTCCTGGAAATAACGAGACCTGATGACCTGTATTATAGAACTGGTTGCAAATTATAAGTTTTTCAATCCCATTTAAGGATGATGAACTTGTATGTATGTATTAGTGATAGTAGTAGGCCTAGTCGGAAAGTTCAAACTCTTACAAGGACTAGTTCTTACTTGGTTATGGATCCTCTAATTTCTTACTGTGCAAAGTTAGGGAGCGGGAGTGGGAGTTACACGATTTGCACCTGCGCATCATTAGGGCGAGTTAGGGTTTGCCTGGCAAATCGATTTGAATTCGCTGCAAAATGGTTTGCGGAATGCAATATGTTGTGCAGGTTTACGCCCAACGTGCCAGCCACCCAACTGATTCGCCGCTGTGGTTTCTTGGCGTTGTGGTCAGGTGCCACCACCAATATCAGCATCTGCAGCAGGGCTGCGGACCATCCGCCATCCACCAAAGCTACCACCAGAGCTACCAGCAGTTTTTACGCTTCGGCTGCTGTTAATGCCGCCACCACAGACATCTTTGCGGTAATGTCGACATATCGCCCAACACACATAGCTGCTCTTGATTCATTTCCCATTTCCAGTTATCAAACGCCAAAACCCCACCACTCCACAGCCCACCCACTCGAATTTCAAATCCACCTGCACCACACTCACATCTCGACTGCGCCTTGCAGCCAACTCCTGCGTCCTTTTATCATCAATTTGCCAACGGGTGTGGCACTGCCACCCAACCCACTCACTTGTCCTCCTGTCAGTTGTGGTCACCGCCGACAGTTCTTGATCAAAACAAATGGCCGAATATCTTCAAATTGGCTGGCGAACGTTAACAAGCATCTATTCATGGGTTATGGGGGCTTTTCAACTGACATATGGTCATAAATATCTAGTTAATTGGATATCCCATTGGAAAGGATTATCTATAAGGAAGTCTGATGAATTGATAATTAATTACGTGGTATCTTTTTTTTAAGCATCTCTTTTAAGCAATGATACTTAAGTGGACTGTTCTTTGTCAATTCAAAATAATGGCATTTTCGTGTCGTTCTAACTTAGGGAAATCCATTAAAAAGCCAACTCTATCAAAAGGCAATATCTACATTGTTTACCAGTGGCATTGTTGGAACAAGCCTTTGCTTTTTGGTTGGATGTTTGAGCGGCAACGCTTTTAAATTATTTGTCTGTTTAATTTGGCTAAATGTCTATGCGCCCACTGAATCGATTCCTATCCGCCAGGGTCCTGAATGCCGGATAACCACTTTCATTACAAATTCATTTCCCCTGGCTGGGTCGCCGGCTCCGAGGATCACCTCAACAGATGCGTACCGTTTGGCGGCCCCTTTGGTGCTCTGCGGCACATTGACCGCATTCGAAAATGTCGACGATGGAATTTTCGCTACTCCTGCCGCGAAACTCATGCGAGAGGCATTAAAATTCGCAATGAATTTGCATAAATTTGAAAGGCGGCACCATCGGCATGTGTCAACCAACGAACGAACCTTTTTCGGTCATTTGACATTTTTCGACGCCAACGCAATGTAACTAGTTTTATGAACCCGGAGAGACCGCCTATTTGAATGCCAAACGGAGGAGAATATATCAAAATTTTGGATTAGTTTTGATAACTGGTGTTGCAGAGCGTTTCCTTGTTTACATTTTTGTTAAAAATTAAACCTATCAACGGTCTACTTTGCATATTCGCCTGATTTTGCATTGTCCTTTGTCGGTGACTCGCGCTATTTTCATTATTTAAACGGCAATCAATCATTTTAACAAATTGACGAACACAGTGACGTTGGCTTTTATTTTTGGGTTGGCTAAAAACAAAGCGGAAGTTAGCCCTGAATAGAGGCAGCTGATTTTGGCAGCTCGGCGGCTGTCTTCCGCCTCGTTTTTCGTATTTCCCTTCTTTTTTTGTGTATGTTTTTTTGTTGGTTTTTTGTTGGCAGGCAGTGCCTTTTGCTCTTTGCCATTTTGGGGTAATTTGCTAATTGGAGGCGTCATCGGCTTCGACAGCGGCCACACAGAGAATGAGAGGCCATATCATCAGTCAGCCCGGATCGAGTTGGGTTGACTAACTAGTCAGTCATGATGGAAGTGACTGTGGGAGTGGGAGTTTGGAGTTAGAACTTTTAATGTACTCGATGATATTCAATAAATATTTGGGTCTGGCAGAGATCTTGTTGAGGCATGGCTTTGATTCATTCAGTTTCATTTTGAGGAAAAACAGATGGAAAAGTTTAAAAACAAAATTTTTTTGATATTTAAAATGTGTCATTGGCAGTAGGGTTCTATTGCCAAATCACATCTGTTAATTACTGCAGGTGCAACTGAACAAAAATATTTTTTATCAAAACATTCTTTTCAACAAAAATTCTTTTGTTATGTCATCCATTTGAATATGACATTTTGTTATTGATAGTTTAAAATTTGAGCCGATCAAAAAATTGAACTGGCATTGATGTTAATTATTGTGGATGTGAGGATGTGTGAAATAACATCAATATTTTCCATAAATTGCATTCGCTGAGAGAAAGAACAACAAACGGGGGAAAAAATTATGCATTTGCCACATTTAATTGAATTTTGAGCATGTGGCATGCATTTTTCATATAGTTACGGGGGAACAACGTTGAACAACAAACTCAATTTTGATGCGTCGCACACAAATAATAAAGAATTTAATTACAATATGTGTATTTTCATTTCGTTAACTAACCTCTATGCTCCTCCCACAGGGTTTTCCTGCGCGATGTGGTTGAAACGGCGAATGTTTTCATTAAAATGATGGAGCGCTTCTGCCAGGACTCTGTGCTGGTGCAGGACAAACGACGCGGCGGGGCCGGGGGCCGCCGGAAGAAGCCGCCCACGGCCAAGTCAAAACCGTCGGCCATACCACAGCCAACCGAGGTAAGTGACGTCAAATTAAAACATTCTTGTATATATACATGTGCTCGGTTTAATATTTTAAAAATAAATTGCCGCATTAAATAACTTTATTTTGCTAGGTTTCTGGTCAGCACCCGCTGTGACGGCCATAAAATATACCCTAAATTGCCAATAAAAATTTAAAACGATTGCAAACAAAAGCGACGAAAAAAAAGAGACATACCAGGTGTGTAAGTTGAAGTTTGCCGGTTTTTTCGATAAAGAAAACACTTAATTCTCAAGGGAATGTGAAAAATTTTTTATTCAAAGTATTGACCATTGGATTCTACACATTTCGCCCATCTTTCAGGCAAATTATGGATACCATTCCAAAAAAACTTTTTTTCTTTTGAGGCAAACCATTCGACGAGCCATTTTTCGACTTCTTCAAAGTTGGCGAAGCGCTGCTCTGCCAGTGAGTGTCCCATCGATGCAAAAAGGAGGTAGTCGTACGGGGCGAGGTCTGGAGAGTACGGCGGGTGCGATAATATTTCCCAATCAAGTTCTTTCAATGTGTCCTTCACCAGTTTAGCGGTATGAGACGGCGCGTTGTCATGTTGTAAGATAACTTTGCCATGTCTTCGGGCCCATTCCGGCCGTTTTTCGATCAACGCATTATTCAAATTGATAATTTGTTGTCGGTAGCGATCCTTATTAACTGTTTCACCAGGTTTTAATAACTCGAAGTACACCACACCACACTGGTCCCACCAAACACAGAGCATTGTCTTACGGCCAAAGCGATTCGGCCTTGCAGTCGATGGGCCGGCCTCACCAGGTGAAAGCCATGATTTTTTCCACTTCGGGTTTTCAAAATAAATCCATTTTTCGTCCCCCGTGACAATTCGATGCAGAAAAGATTTCCTTTCGAATCTTTGAAGCAGTAATTCACAAGTGGTTTTTCGATTTTCCATTTGTCTATCGTTCGGTTGGTGTGGTACGCATTTTCCATACTTGTGGATCTTTCCCATGGCTTTTAAACGTTGGCTAATTGCTCCTCGGGTCACATAGAGTGTTTGGGCCAATTGTTCTTGCGATTGGGTTGGGTCTTCATCCACTAACGCCTGCAATTCCTCGTCTTCGAACTTTTTCGCCGCACCAGGATGTTCATTGTCTGTTCAATCGAAATCTCCACTTTTGAATTGACGAAACCACGTCTCACATGTTCTAATCGCTGGAGCATATTCACCATAAGTATCTACAAGCAACCGATGAGCTTCAACTGCTTTTTTCTTCTGATGAAATAAAAGAAGCAACGAATGCCGCAAATGCGATTTATTTCGAACAAAACTGGACATATTCACTGACATGAACAACTGTGACACTATCACTTTGGATGAATGTAACTTCTGTATTTAGAAAGCTTAATGTCCAAAGAAAAATATGACATTGATGCGAAATTATTCCAATGTATACATATCGCCAGCGACATCTCTGAGTGAAACCGGCAAACTTCAACAAACACACCTGGTATAGAGCTCGGCATAAACAATTGTCGTCTATGCCCTGACCGTTAAAGATTTATGGGCTTGATCGTGAAATTTAATTGACTGAAAATACGGAGGAAAAAAGTCCAGACTCTTGCCCAGCATCGTTTGCCATTTTATTCAATTTTTACGACGGTTGGCTTTTCGTTATTTGTGTATTTTCTACGTCGTGTCCGTATTATTTTCGTAGTGCACAATTGCATGTGACCTAAACACACTCACACTTGCAAAAACTCTGGAGGGGAAGATAAACTTTCCCCTACAGATATGTCAGTATTTTGTTGTTTTTCCGGCAGGCTGACCCTTTTCAAAACAGATTTTGCTTGGTCGTTAAATTTATTTTTAAAAAAAGTTGACTTTACTTTTTCTTTTTCTTTTGCTTTTAAATATTAAAAGAAAAAAAAAACAACTTATGAAAAGCTCCTTATTTAATTGTTTACGAAAGAAAAATCACTCTTGTGTTTGGAAGAAAAATATTTTTTGTTGCGGTCTTTGGTACATTTCCATAGCATACTTTCCAGAGCATTTTCTATTCGCATTGTTGGACTTCCACTGTTTTTTCTACTCCTAGCCGTCTTTTGTTTTTACACACTTTGTCGCGCTGGGACAGGACGCACCGTTGAGCGTGATTTCCGGCCACTGGGCCAGTGGACTCCGGCCCTACAGTTGCAGGATTCCGCTTGCCACAACTGTGTGCACCAGCAACCTGCGAAAAACATTTTACTGGGCATTTTTGCGGGCGACGTTTTGGTACCTTTAGTGTATGGTTTTTATTATTTTTCATTTGAATACACGCGGATTTAAAATGATTTTTATTTTCTGGAGCTACCTCAATTGTGTTAATTTTTGACATATTTATTTGCATTGTGTAGTTGTGGCCAAGCAGCTGTATTGGCATTGTTGTCCGATTTCGCACAGGCATTCCGTGCATCAATTTTTCAACAATTAATTTATAAATATTTGTCAATTCCGCGAAGCGAAAAACATGACAAAAACACACAGCCGCAAATATTTGCATGTTTCTCTTTTATCAACAAGCAAAAGTTAAACGAGCGATAAATTAAATGAATAAAATCGTGTAAAATGTAAAGGAAGAACACAAAAAAATAATTTTAAAAGAAACGACTTCAGATTACTTGTTATTTTTATTATTCATATTCTAAAATACAAACTCCTTTATGCTCAAAAACAATAAAATGTTAAGCCCATTATTCAAAAACTTTTCAAATCATTAAGTACTGAAGCACTATACTTTATCGTTTAATTTAATTGAAAGACCATCCATATGTCATATCCTTGTAGTTAGAAGGACCGGTTCATTGATGTTCAATTCATATTCATTGTAAACAGGTATGATGAGGCAAAAAACGTGAAACAATGGCTTACATTTTTACATTTTTTGTGCAAATGAAAATAATCTGGAATCGGCAGCGGAAAATTCGGGCAGCGAAATGCCCTCTAGTTATATTTTTTACATAAATGCAAATACCAAGGTTCTGTTTCATTAAAAGTGTAAGCTTTATCGCCTTTGAATTAAATTTAGGATAAATTGACATGACAATAATATTGACAGTCGAAAATTAAAATCAATGAGCTTGAAGGCAAATATGTGGTGTTGATTTTTTGAAACTCCACTTATTGCAAATTAAAACCCATTGTGGTTGTTTTATTTAATGTACACTTTTTTAAATTTGTTACTTTTTGGTTGTCTCTTTCAAATGACAAGTAATATTAGGTGTTTGGTTTTAATTACAATTGCGGATAATTAATTTTATAGCTTTCGCGTATTTGCGTTGTGACTAATTTCCCTTTGTGATTATCCATTGCGATTAATAAATAATTTATTGCTGCATAATTGCAGGAAGAACTGTCTAGCAAATGGGCCGAGCTGGCGACGGAAGTATGTGCCCTTGTGGCCGCAGAACTGGAAATACAGGAGGACGAGTTGCCGGTGCCATTTGACGCGGCTTCGGAGAAATCCATCGATGATCAGCGGTAAGTTTGTTAGGAATTCAAACTCCAGCCCAGCAGTTTTCTCTGTAAGACGCTATTAACCTGCATCCAGTTCGATTTTCAATTGTGCAACGTGATTCCATTATGTTTTCTGGTTGTTTTCTACTTCCAGCGAGGATTGCATGATTCGCATAAATAAGCTGCTCCGTTCCGAGAAACTGGACCAGGCCGTCGCCCTGCTACGAGCAGCCAGGTGAGTTGACTTCTGGTTGCCATTGTGGTGGATACTCCTTAACCCCCTGATCTCCTGAACTTTGAACTGGGAACTTCGAAGTGCATTGTTAAGGCAGCAGACGCGCCACCCCTTTGAAAATCCCACTTTTAATAACTTGACATTGACTGGGGTAGAAAAGCAATTCGCATAATAAATTAACTGTGCTCACAGCCAAGGAATCCCATTCGAGGTCCTTTTGTGCGACTTTTCTGGCTTTTACCGTATTTTTTTTCTGCTTGTTTTTTCATATTTTTGTCCTCCCCTGGCTACTCTTAAATTAAATAGTTTTTATTTATTGTTAAGGCAGGGCACGATGCTGCCCAGGCGCTCCGGTAACTACAGATAATGGCAATGGCCCAGGAATGCCACGGCATGTTCCTGCTCTCCTTTTCGGCCAGATAATAAGAAGAGTTGTTGGTCCGGTGCAATTCAGACAATTTTTCGATGCCTGGTTTTTGTCCCTGTCGCTGGCAATTTTTCAGTCAACAAACCACACGAAAATACTGGCCAGGTCGTTCAGGTTGGCCAGGTGAGAAAGTTGCTGCGCCATCGCCCCAGTGGATTCGGGATGTGTCTGCCTTTTAATTTAATTGCCCGCTCAATTATGTAAAGCCCATTGAAGACGCGCTCAAGAAATGTTTATTGTTTGCTCGGGAAAATTGCGTGAAAATAATTTATCCTTTGCGCGTCAACATTTAAATTGGTGGCCAACACCCACCAGGACACCAGAACGCCAGGTCACCCGGCACCAGAGTCAGCAGCATCGTTGGCAGATGTCCCACCATGTCAAAGGCTGGCAATCGAAAGCGTGGCTTAAATATTTCCAAGTCATTTAATTACAACCTCATTAAAATTTTCTACCTGCCTCTCTTCTGGTTCCGGTTCTGCGAAGTTCTCCATTCAAAGGATTCAATCGACGATATCCTGCGAATCTCAAGGCCTGGCTTCTTTTTCATTTAATTTTGAGTTAAAGTGTTGCTTTTGAGATGAACATGCAGTTTCAATTGTCAAACTTTCTTGAAATTTATGTACATTTTAATTGTTAGCTACGAAAATTGTATACAATTTTTGCCTGCCACTTGGCTGGCTGCTGCAGTGGCAGCTTAAAAAGGTCTAGACTCTAGACGCTTTTTCTGCTAATAAATTAAAATGCGATATGCATATAGAGCAGCACTAAAGCCTGCACCCTCTGAAGTTGCCACCCACCGCCCACGACCACGCCCCTTGACACTCACTCTTGTGTCTGGCTATTGTCTGGCAGTTTTTGTGCCCAGTTGCCAAACAGTTTCTGCCCCGAAGGATTTTGTTACACTTACTTTATTTTTTATACTCTATACGAGTGTTTAAGGGACTGCAATTATTTTTGTCCTTTTTTATTTATTTAATGAAAGTCTTTTTCTTCTTTATTATTTAGATAAGATGTTAAGGTATAATGTGTTGAGTTTAAAGCTTTGCGAAAAGACTATTCGTAATAATTAAAATCTGTATTATATGAGGGTATGGAAAGTGTATCTTTGGCATTATTCTGTCTCTACTTTTTTCACCCTTTTTTGGCTGGCATTGAGAACATTTTTGGGTAAACAAAATATTGAAAATAAACCGAATTTTGTGACTGCGACATTTTCATATACACATGTGTCTGGGTCGGGTGGGTGATGGGTCTGCTCGGAATTTTTAAATACTTGCCAAGTCACACTATTAGGGCTTTTTCAGTTAAGTTAAGGAAGCATTCCCGGGTTTTTCCGCTTACCACTTCTACTTTATTCTTCTCTTTCCCGAAGCTGGCTTAATGGGTGCACAGAAATATCAGCTCGGAAAAAAACAAACTTTTAAGTGAAGTAAATGCGCAAAATGTTTATTCAAACTTCACTTTGGCTGCAACTTTCAGCCCCCTTGCCTCGCTCGGCTCTGGCTGCAGCCACGCCCACTTCGCCCGCCTTTTAACTAAGCTTATTTAAGCGTCTGCTGATGCGCTTATTTAGCATAGCAACAGAAAGTCTGAAGCTTGTGCCTTTTCTTTGCCTTTGCACATCCCTTGTTGATTTTGTTGACTGAAAATATTTAGAAATTTCTGCTCTGAAGCCAAATTCAACAAACGTTCATTAGTGCAGCAGTTGAAGCACATAATACATCTTAAATGTATAAAAAAGGAAACCATAATCCTGGTTTTATCATAAATTAAAACAGAAAACTAATCTAAAAACGTAAATATGGCTTGACCTATATTTCTGAACAGATTGTCCTTCATTGGCCAGCATATAGTTTTAAAATTAATCACTGTGATTATAAATATTGTTAGCCTTGGTTTCTATACTTCCTTTTTTTGCTGGCCCGAAATAAATAGTTTATCTGTTCACCAAGCGGCACAACAACATTAAACATAATTTAACTTAAAAGCCAAAAACCGTCACACCCGCCGCTCAGCCTGTCTACCCCATCCGATATTTTTCATAGATTTTCATGGTTTATTATTAACCAATATTCGTTCCTGGCCGGGATACGACCATGGTAAAACCGCTAATTATCGTCAGGCCGCAGCCCTGCCGCTGGGAAACGCTGTTAAAGTTGCACACAAAATATCTCGCAAATGTTGACGCAAACCAAAAATTCGGAACACCGCCCACCACAGTTGGCTGCTCATTGTTGTTTCCTGTTTGCTGGCGGTAACTAACGAGCTCCCTCTACACAAAAAAAATAGAAACGACCCGCAGGATTACAATCCCAGCAGTAGGACAATATTCGAATAATTTTTCGTGGTAATGGTGTCGCGTGGGGGTCTGGGAGTCAATTTATTTGCTAGGCGACAGCGAGAAACATAAGTTGCACTATCGCCTACTGGCACAGCCACAAATGAGCATAAATATTTCGCTTAGAGGGTCTTGCACTTTCTCCTATTTTCTTGTCCTGCCACGGGTCCTGGTTGTTGCGGTGGGCGGTGCCTGCTGGAAACTGATACGGCCAACAAGAGAACACTGTGTTTCGAAACGCTACAGCGCCGCTGTTAATGTTAGAATATTAGTGTAAAAAAGAAAAATTAATTTTAAATGCCATAGTCTCTCTGAATATTACTCATACCTGTATTACAAATGTACTCATCGGATCTAGTAAAGTGTTTTCCAAAAATAAACTGGCGTAATAATAAGCTTTATACATTTTGTTTTAAAAACACCACCAATTCAAAAATATCCTGAAAAAGGAATCAGAAAACTTTGTTGCCGAGTAAAATTAGAACCCAATCGCCCCATTCTCACCCTAGGTTTTTCGAGCTCCATATCTTTCTCGTTATGTTTTTGCTGTGCGCTGCATATTAAGCTGCTTTCAAATATTAAATTAACAACGATACGTTGCGAAAGGCCTGCCTCCATTGCATCCGTTGCTTGCATCATGTGGACGGTGGGGATTACTGTGTGTGTGGCACAGAAAAGGAAAGAAAGGAACTCACAACATGGAAAACGCTGGTCAGGATCAGGCGGCACGGGCTGTGTATCCTCACGCAATTTTAAACGCATCAATTTCAGTTTGTGGATCCCAGAACTAAAAGCCCTGCATGCTTTTCGCTTGCAACATGACGTGGCTAGTCGATCATTATTTTTGCTATTGTTTTTATCCTTTGGTGTTTCTGGCTTTCTATAGACTTTTTGTACAAGTTATGCTTGCTGAATTTGCGTTGCAAATCGAAAAATTTGGTCAGTATCTTTCCCACTATTAGCTTCTGACTATTCGGACTATTTTTCTATTGAAATTTAATGAAAAATGGCATTTACATGCAATTTCATTTTGTTAGGTACATTGAAATGGACTGATAAACTGCTGGCGATGCAGAAAAAATTTACATTTATTTCATGCCATCAAAAATTATTTACTATTGATTGTTGAATAAAACCTAGAGATAACTATTATGACAGTTCGGGCCTTTTTATTATAAATTTTGTATAGATTTTTATGTATTTTGTAAAACCCAAACAAAGTTATTATTTTCCGGGATCTCTGATTACTTTGCAAGAATACAAAGATGTCTTGGTCGATAATTAATTTTCACATCCTAGTCCTGAACACGGACACTCTTCCCTTGACTTCCGTTTACTTCATCTATTTAATTCATCTATTTTCATATTTCTTTTATGTGTGCATCCCGCAGGGAGGTGTGGCCAGAGAACGAGGTGTTCGGTGCAATTTCCGCCGCACCGGAAGACGAGCTGCTGCTATTGCGTGAGATTTTCATGCACAACATTACAACAGGTGAGTCCTGAAGGGGCTGGGAGACGTGAGCTGGGATGCAATGGAAGCTCACTGGAATCCTGGCCAACATTTTAATTATTGTTTATTACTATGCATTATGAAGAAGGTAGATGGCACATGCAGCCTTCGGTTGACCGTTGGTTTAATTAAAAATGAAAATCTGCCACTTGGCTTTTGCGTGTCATTTATCTTGCGCTGTCCTTCGTCCTGTCCTGTTCCTGTTCCAGCAATCCCGGGCAGTTGGGGGCACTTCCGGTGCAGCATTTTGCATCTCAACTTTATAAATTTGCTGGCTGAAATAAGCCAAATTACAGCGCAACTTTCAGTTTGTGTATGCCTGTGTGTGAGTGTCCTTGTTGCATTGTCTAAGTTTTTGCAGGCTCTGTTTGGCTCTTTGCCTTTTTCTGTGCTCCTTCTGGGTTTTGCTGGCTTTCAGGCAGTCCAAGCTCGTCCTTCGGCTCGCCGCCCAAGTTCGCTTAACAAATTATCCAACAGAAATTCTTGCGCTTCATTAAAAGTAAAAAATGAGACAGCAAAGGACGAGCATTCTCATTCCCTTTTACCATTTACCATTCACCATTCACCATTGGCACGGCCCTCACCCCTTGGCCTGGTTGTTTTCTGGTCCGCCAGGACCTGCCAGATCCTTGGCTCGCTCGACTAAATGAAAATATATTAAACGCGTAATTGTTTTATTTTATTTTTTGTTTTCCCATCCTGCCAAGTGCATTGGTTTGTAAAATTCCTGTTGTTTGCCTCCGTTCAATTTGAAAGTCACTGAAGCGTTGACAATTCGTTGTCCATATTTTGTCCTCTTCTTGTACATCCTTCGTAGGATTTCTCATATTTTTGGCATGGCATGGCATGGCTGACATGACTTTTCAATTTGCCTTCAGATCACCGGGAATGCAAACACAGCGCGATTTGTGTTTAGACACGTCTAATGGCTTTTGCATTTTGACATGCCCTCTATGCATATGGTTTATGTCCCATACGAGAGAAGGTATAGGAGCTAGTAGGTATTTCTTATCTTCTCAGTGCAGTATGCGGTTGCAGTGACTTCGGTGCACATTTTGAAAGCTGCGGTGGCAGCGAAAACTTTGTGACAAGCGTTTTAAAACGCATCCAAGGCTGACGTGTTGTTCTTTTTTCGTACCTTTTTTTTAAATATATGTACCTATATACAATACAAGGACGACTGCGACGCCAAAGATGTCGCCGCCAATGGTAAAGTTTTCAACTTCTACTGTGCCGTGCAGTTAATCGAGATTTTTGTGTGCGAAATTTATGATTTCCGCTGTTGACACAAACTTATATCAAGAGTTTTTTGTGTGCCGCATATATCAGGTTCGGTCTTTAAGGAAAGAGTTATGACCGAATTTATGAACCTTTTCCTGCGCCAAAGTTTCTCTCTCCATAAACTTTAAATTTATCAAGTGTCGAAAGTGTATAAATTTTGAATTATTTGAATGTTTTCATATGAAAACTTCAGTCTCAGATTGCTAGTCTAAAGCTGGCAATCCCTTGAACTAAATAGTTTGCAAAACAGGAAGAATTTTCGTTTTTTCGATTAAAACTTTAAATAACTTAATTAAAAGGGTGCCATAATTGCTTTGGAGTTGAAATTAAAAATGATATTTGCTCATTCTTTGAAAAATTTGCATTCCCCCTGAATTGATTCAATAAGCCAGGATATCTATATAATTTTAAAGCTCAATAAATCCCTTTGTGTGGTGAATTTAATTAATTTTCAATTTAAAGCAACATACCCATATTGCCTTGCAGATGAATTGAACGTTGTCTGGACAATGGGCTGTGTGTGGGTATGCATCCTTTTTGGCCGTTTGGACCGCTGTCTGTGCCTTGGAGCGCCTGCACTGAGGGTGTCTCCCTTCGTCCTTCGGTGGACATGAAAGGGTCTCTGTAGTGGCGCTCAAACGCAACAGCGCTTAAAGCATTCGAAACCCTCTTTTATGTCTGCGTCATCGGTTTTTTTTTGTTCCGGATCCAACCCGGACCGAGAGGGTTGAGCTCGTTAAGCTTCTGAACAAAAAGCGTGACCCGTTCTAACAACGACCAGGGGATTTGACGGGCAGCTTAACGCCCTCCGGCCGCCAATAGATTGATGTTCAGTTGACAGTTTGCCAGTTGCAACAATATGCAATTTACCAGGAACAAAAATACAAAAAAACCATATTAATCCATTCCCCCACAAATTCATATAAAATGCTCAGGCTAATGTCGGGCTATAAAAACCGAATCGGTCCCCAAAGTGGCCATTGAATAGGCCGGTCCGTGTCTCTTTAGTTTTTTGAACTCGTACATTTTATTAATTACCGGCAACCGCAAACTTCATGTAGTATGCTCGCTGCCTGTGGTTTGGCTTTAATTAATATTTTTTTTACCCTTTATACCCATTGGGCATTTAGTGTGTATCAGTTTTATAAAAATAAGAGAGAATCTGCATTAAAAAACATATTAAATAAACTCTCAAATATCTTTTCAAACTGATTAGCCCTTAAGTGTTAATAATATTTGGAAACTTGATTTATCAGAAATTATTAAAGTCACAAATCTCTTTTTTGATCCCCCAATTGTGTTACAAAAGCAATTATCATTTGTGTTAAACATAATCAATTTTAAAAAATTAAAAAAATCACACCCATAGGGTAGAATAAAGTTGCATTGAAGTTGAGGGGTTATTATTAAATTATTTCCTATTATATTAATTCGATTTTGGTTAGGGAAACAGCAAGTGCATTGACACTTTGCATAATTTATAACACTTGTCTGCCCTCATTCCTCTTTCCGTAGTCGTGTAAGCTGTGTTTCAATTTCAAATTCTAATGCAAACGTAATGCCAGAGAAACAGGATTGGAAAAAGGAGGTGTAAGAGTGTAGCATGTGAGTCCGTTTGCTTAGTTAAATCTTAATCAAGTTGCCTCGTTGATTTCGATTTGTGGCGCGCATAATAAATGAGAAGGAGTCCTGTCCTTTGTCCGTCCGATTCCGTTTCCGCTGGCATTTTCGAAACCCCCTCGTGGCAGGCCAAATCAACGCCCAGGACTCGTACAAAAATAACACAAAAATCCACTCAAGTGTTAAAACAAGCACAACAACAACAAAAAAAGTGCCGAGCGCTAACGGGGACAGAGAAGTTGAATATATTCATTTGTACGTGTATGTGTATTATTTCAAGTCCTGCCAAGTCTGTGCGCCAAGTCCTTAACTGATTTCCCAGCGCAAACAAGTTGGTCTCTCCAGTTGTTCTCGTTGCCCCGGCACCGGCTCCAGTCCTGTCTCCGTGTCGCGTGTCCTGCCTGCATCCCTACTCTTTGTCGCGCATAAAAATACAAAGTTTATGTTATGAACACAAATAAAAACAAAAGCACACAACAGAGCTCGTCCAAGAACAACATAACCGAAAGTGCGCAAAAAAATACGAGCTGGGAAGAGAATAAAATACAATAAAATGAAATAAAATATCCACAATGGCACACACAGCAAGAACAGAGTCATTTGGACACAACAGAACTGAGTTCTGAACCAAAAAGTTTCTACACTCCAAACAACAATTAGTTAAGATCCCTTAAATCAAAGACTTTTTATTAAATCTTCTTAATAGAATCTGCAATAAAGACTATTACCTTGCAACTGCGGGAAGTAGAAATATAAATTACTTTCATATTTAAATAATTATTTTTTTTTCCAAGTGTTTCACCTCTTGGCAGTATATTTGCAACTTGACGTGTCGGTGTCTGCTGTCCCCGTTTTCCAAATCCAGTGGACCAAAGAGTGCGATAGTAGACGTCAACCACAAAACCCAGACTCACATACCCTCATACTCAGAGTTCCGGATACGGATGTGGATAGTCCGGTGATGACACTTACTCAATTAGGTGCCATGACTTGGCGTTGGCTTGACACTGATTTGCCTTTCAGCTGACCATTTTTATTGGGTAGTTACTTTCAGTTTAATAGCTCTCCATTCGTTCACCTTGATTAGTTTATCTGAATCTTGTGTTTTGCTCTTCATCAGAAAGATTTTCCTTTTCAATTTGCTAAGAAATTCAATAAAACTCTTTTGAGCTTAAACCGTTTAAAGTTGATGGGTTATCAGGTTACTTACTATTTTTATGGCTGAAGGAAAATATAAGGCTTTGAAAAATGTTTAAAAAATATTTTATTTAATTTAAAAGTCAAACATATTTTTTGTTTTTTGCCATAACCTGTTAATTGAAATACTTTCGTGTAAATTAAAAAAAAAAATTTGATAGGGCTTAACGGCGTCAGATTTACTTTACATATTTTTGGATTTTAATGGCCATGTTCGTTCATCTCTTGTTTGTTTGTTTTCCTTATTTCCTCCCTTTTATATATCTGGGTGTTTTTCCAACTATTCATAAATAAAACAACACACACAAACCCCACCTGTGCTCTCACTTTCCTCATGGGAGCTTCGAGCCTTTGGTCTGCCAGCCGCTGTTGCCGGCAATGACATTCAAAATATGTAATGTGAAAAAATAACCCAAAAATTTTAACTTTAAATTGAAAAAAGAGAAAAGTTGGCCGTTGGGCTTACGAACTTAAAAAAACTTGTCGCATTGGTTGTGCGTGTGTGCGTGGAGTGTGGAATTCTACCTCCAGTGAACATAAAACGTTGCATACTTTGGGGACGCTCGCTCACAACTGGGCGACAATAAAAAGCGGTAAGAGTGGCGAAAAAGGAAGTAGTAGGGAGCGGGAATAGAGCGTAAGGTAAAAGTCATAACGAGTGCAAAACCATGAAATGAAATCGTTATCCCATCCCAAAATAAACCACTCCACCTGCCACGGTTCCTTTCGTGCTTTTCTTTTACTCTTTCACAGGCAAATGTGGTTTAAAACCAGGATATGGTGCCTAGATTAGGATACCCTTTTGAAATACATGTATTTTTTGGCTTGTGGTTTAATTATATAACTAAAACCACAAAGAAAACTAAAATTTACAAGCTTTTACCGCTGACCACAATCAGCATACAAAAAGTAAAAAAAAAACTCAAATAAATATATTCAATTTTAATTAAATCAATTTCAATTTACATCCTTTTTTGTCACATGAAAATAATACCGAAACCTATTTTTTTGAAGCTAATAGGATAGAAAACTTCCGTGAAAGCTAAGAGCCTCGTTTGAAAGCGTATAAAAAACTCAGGCTTTATTGCATAATGCCGGCTCGCTTTTTTCACATTTGACATTCGTGGGTACAACTATGTGCGTGTGTGTGTGGATGTGGGTGTGGCATAACATACACACGGCTTGAACGCCCCCCGACGCACTTGGGTGGTTTGGGCGAAGGCAGGGCTGAAATTAAGCAATGTGTCCCTAGAGTGCACTACGTTGCGTATACGTAATGTGGCCGTGCTTTTTGGCTGCGGTGCATTAAAAATGAATGCAATTTAAAGTTGCCACTGCCATCCCCCGATACGACGGTGTATGGCTATCTCCCTGGAGTTTTCCCAGCGCATCAAGAATCCACAGAATTTTTTGCATATTTATATGTACATTTGCACATAAACGCCAAAGGAAAAAACTCAGTATGTAAGTTTGGCTTCCGTTCCTTTTTTATGCTTGACTGACGCTAATGGAGCACCATTTGGCTGCACTGCTCCGAAATCAATTAGATAAAGTTTTTACGCAGCTGCGCTACCAAATACGAAAAAAATAACACACAGAAGCATAAAATGTTGATTCCCCGAAAGTTGAAAATTGACTTAGGACTGGGGTACGCCAAATGAAAACGGATAGTTGAATGATATATTTGCAATTAATTGTATTTTCCTACCCATTTTCCATTTTTTTAACTAGTATTCGGAGTATTTATTTAAAAGCTTTTTAAAAGTCTGGCTTACAACCAGTTGGCGAACAAAACATGTCCTCCGTAACATCCGGACTTTGTGACCTTTTTCGCTTCCTGCGTCCTTTTTTTCCGTGTTTCCTTTGAGAGTGCTTATTTGGGTTAATCAGAGATAATGTCATTCTGGCCTATACTTTGCAGGTAGCCTGGCATCAGTCAAAAGCCAACTGTGCATTGAGTGCTGACAGGCCACTTATAAACGTAAATGGCAATGGGAAAAAAGTGAAATGCCACCAGCCAGTCAACTCGCTTTGCAAATTTCCCAACGACTCTGACATCTTTGCACCCATCAAATTTTCAAGCAAAAAAAAAAAAAAAGAGAGGAAAATTGATTTCAAATGACATTTTCTCATGAAACTGTCGCCGTATCCGTCGCTCTGTTCATCCGTTGGCACAAATTTCGTTATATTTTTATGATTTTACCATTAACCTTTTTATTGGGCACGCATTTCGGTTAACATTCCCGTCCATTCCCATGCTGGAATTTGGTTGTTATTGAATACCGGGCCTGCCCCGCTGCAATATTGAATATTTAATTACTGCCCATACGAATGAATGTCCAAGGGCGCATAACAATTTCTTGACATGTGCGCCCAGTTCCCCCAATGTGGCGACAGTTTCAGCCTCGGTCTGCTCGCCGCTGTTCGCCTTTTGCCTTTTTATTTTTTGTTTTTGCCCTTTTCCCCCGATGCTAACGACACATATTGGAAGAAACAAAAACGCCACAAAAGGACCAGAGAACAATAAGATGAAAAAAAACAAGAAAAACCAATTGACTTTCATTTTGTCGGCCATTTTCACAACATCGTTTGTACATACATACATATGTATATATGGATTATATAGTAAATATATGTATATATGTGAATGCTTCCTGTTGCTGAACGCAATCATCTGATTGCAGTTTCGATGTGAAATAATTGGATTTGAAATAAAAATGTTCCTCGTCTTGTTGGGTCTCGACCATTTAGCTTCCTTCTGGGCATTTCCCTGGGTGGGTGGATGGTGGTAGCTGGTGGGGGCTATTGGCATAATTTGGCCGTGGCTTTATTCCCATTTGTAGCCAACTTAACTGTCGCATGTGTCACTAATTTAACGTTTATTTTTATTGCCCAGTTTGATTGGTTTGATCTTGAGTTTCAATTAGGTTTCGAGTTAATCGCTGGAATCTTAAAGAAATCATTGGTGGGATATAAAAGTGAAATCAATATATTTTATAATATTATTAATAAAATTTATCAAACGCCGTTTTACTTACTTCAGTTTAATATTTTATTTTAAATAAACATAACCTTACCTTAATCCGCTTTAAAAGTGCAAAAATGAACAGTGCATTTACCTTTCAAATTAAAGTTTTCAATTTTATTATTTTCACATTTTGCTCAATATTTGGTTTGCATTAAAATTGTGTTTGTTTTCGAGAAGATTTCATAAAATGTTTACTCTTTTGTCTTTACACTTTAATTGCTATCCATAATTTCTATACCAATAATACATTCCTCTTACCTCTACTTTACTTTAATTTTCAAATATATACCTTAGTTTCCTTCATCAACCCATTTGGCAGAACTAATCCTAACATTAATATGTGTATATCGAACTGCCTCTCTGGCAAATATTTCATTTTGAACAGCTACCACACAAATATTGTTTGTTTGCTTGCTGGCTTGTGCTCAGCGATATTTTTATATGTATTTTTATTTCCTATATTTTCACAATCAGTTTTGGTTTTCTATTTACAAATACACATGGAAAATTATGTTGTACCTATTGTTTAATTTTACTTATGGGATGTCTTTTTTTACTTTCGGGGAATTCAGTTTTTGCTGAAATAGTCGCCCGTTGTTTAATTAAAATACTGAATGTTGCCGGCATTTTGGCTTAACTAAATATTTGCTGCGTTTTTGTAAATAGAAGTATTTGTTTAATAATTATTTGCTCGGCTTTGTGCCACAATGTGTCTCGCTTTTGTCATTTTTGTTCTGTATATATCGGTAAACGTATATGTATTTATATATATAGACTTTAGGCTAACGCTACAAACTGTACGTCAAATATTTGGCAATTAGTTTTTGTTGTTATTGTGGGTTTTTATCGCATTTTACTTTGATTTTCGACAAATTAAATGCAAATATTAACGTTACTCGAATTGCGTTGTCCGGCATCCGCGTCGTTCTATTTTACTTTAGGTATTTTGTTTTTTGTTTTCTTACGTTTTTTGGTTGGTAAATTTTAAATATATACGATTTCTATGGAAATTGAAATTTGAGTTTAAGTAAACATCGCTACAAGTAATTGCTATTAACTATAATTTACAGTTTTTACGATTCAATATACAGAGCAATTAAGTTTAATTATTGTTTGCTATCCATACGGCCGAGTTGCCTATTTCGAGTTCTGTTTTCTATCCTCTCCTACTCCTTCCCAGAGCCGGTAATTCCTAGAGTCCGCCCAATTATGAGCCGTTATTTACGGCCCAAAACAACCGCCAACCGCCAACTGCCAACTGCCAACGGCCAATGGCCAAACAATGGCAACTTATTTTCACATAATTTTCTAAATCGCCCCCATTTACGGTCCCGAAATGTCGTCCAAAATCCATTTAGCAGGCAAATAATTACGTCCTGGCCAGGACCAACTTTATTAACTGCGCTGGGAGACAAAAGTCCAAAGACCAAAGTCCCAGAGTCTGGGTCCTCGTATCCATCCCATCACATACCATCGAGATTGTGCGGAATGCGCTCGGAAAGTGTCAAATATCGAATTAACTCATTTGAGTTGCCTTTCCTTTTCTGGGAAACTTCCTAAATCTTGGCCAGCTGGTCAGTGTCATAAGCAAAAAGTCCTTGGAAACCTTCATTAAATTTGACAATGCTCCAGGACTAAACCGGACCGGACTTTTAGGTCCGGTTTCTTTTGTAGGCGAATTTTGTGCTGTGCTGGCAAACCAAAATAAAAAGTATAAAGGATGCCCATTGCCCTGAAACTCTCAAAAAACGTTTCCCCTTCGTCCTTCGCCGGGCTGTCCCTGCTGCCGACACTTGCCCACTTGGAAGTTCCTTAATTAAGATTTTGTGCGTTTTGGCATCAGACTCCACTCGAGTGGAGAGGAGAGAGGCCATTGAATCCAGGGACTCCCTGCCAGCCCCCAGCATCTAATCCCACCCAATCGGGCCTAGACGGTTGGTCAGCATTACTTTAATTGTTGTTCGGAGCGTTTTGTGGGGCATTTCGCTTTTGTGGCTGAAAATAAATCCTTCTGAATTGCTTAAGCGCACTCCGCATGAACGCCTCTTATACAGGCTTGTATCTATCTGCACTGGGAGAAATGTGTTACGGACTTGAAGCATATGAAACAATATATAATATGAAACAAATCTAGAAAGTTGTGTTCCTAAAGTATTTTTCCAAGTGCACCCTTTCCGAAAGCTAGCTTTCTCTGTTTCCTGTTGCTGTCGCTGCTCGTGTGCACGCGCCCTCGTCTTGTATTCCAATTACAAAGCCACAAAAAGTTGAAAAAGCTGTGCAATGACTGTGGTTCCAACGGGGGTGGTGGTGTTGGTGGTGTCGGTGGTGGTAGTGGCAGTGGCATCTTCAGTTCGGTTTAGTTTCGTTAAGCGGTCGGGGTCGGAAGATTGTTGCACAACTTTTTATCGCGTCTTAATGTAATTGTTGTGTTCTCTGGTCGCTCAAGACGTCGTCCTTTGTCCGATTCCTGCCCCATTTTCACCCCCCTAAAAATAGAGCCAGCCGCGTGTCCTGTAATTTGATTTGCTGCCACATTATTTTGATGCCTTTAGATACTTGTATCTGTGTTGTGTGTGGGTCGGGCCATCCCAAATAGTTTTACAACATTTCACTTTTGGCGTGGCAGATTAGATGTCTGGCCGATTGGTTGGATTTACACCATATGTTGTGTCGGTCAATTTGTAAAACGAGGTTAAGTGCGGGCTTATTCGGGATGAGGGTGGCTGCTTCCCCTCCTTTAAAGTATGCTGTGCAGATGCCGGAGGGTGAGAGTTTTGGGTGGAATTTCACAAAAGCACAGGGGCGAAACTTTAATTAGATTGCAATTTTAACTCGGGGAATCTCAAGCAGCTGACAGAACTGGGTTCAGATGCAGTCAAGCATCGAATTAACAGCAAGTGGACGGCAGGACACCAAAGGATAAAGATATTGAATTTATATTGAGACTGGAGAACCAATCGTAGACACTCATCCGCCTTAGTCAGCATCATCAGCTAGCCAACTTCTTTCTGATTACTGAATTGAGCCTGTCATAAACTAAATTGTTATTTAATACTTGATCGATATTTCATTTTTATATGCATGACTATCGAAACACTTAATCTTGCCAACCGGACAGGCACTTATATAAAGTTAACGGGCACTGCCCGCCAGTAAACTGACCCAAATACGACCACAAGATGGACACTGGCCCTGGCTCCTGGCCTGGCCTGGTTTGCTCGTAAAACTTTGCCGGCGTTGGCTATTTGGCATTTGGCTGCTTGTCTGCCCTTCCCTCTATACACTCGTATATCTAAAAGCCATTTATGACAAATTGTTGCTGCCAACCGAGACGCTAAGAGGCTTGCAACGTGTGGGCGGCGTGGCATCATAAATCAAGCCAGGAGCCAACTCCAAATAATATATGTAATGCTCGGCCTGACTTACTGAAATACATAAGATACGGGAATATATTTCGCCAAGTTCTCAGTTGGATTGCTGTTGAAGTTTTTGAAAAGTTTCATTCGAAAAAAGTTAGTTTGTTGTTTCTTAGCCCATTTCCAATTTTTGATTGTCGTTCTTTGGCTTTTTGAGAAAGGCGTTGATAGTTAATATTATTTTATTTCTGAGAGTGGAAGCTAAATATTTGTATCTTTACCGTAAAATAAAAATAATTGAAAACAATGTAGAAACTATACTTTTTACTTAGTTGGCAGTTGTCGGTATTAGAGCGGGCCCTACTCTATGTTATCCTAATTTTGTTCTCTACTGGAAGGGCGCATATTGTCGCTGACCAAAGACGGTTTGTCACCAGATGCCCAGTTTTCGGGAACTGGGAGCCATCAGCCTGCTGCTCACCGACTTAATAGCTGCAGTGGATGAAGGTCCAGAAGGTACTCCGCCGGTGGTGCCACCCAGATCGGTGGCAGCCATCCGGTCTGCCCGGCAACCGGAGACTCCGCCCCTGCCGCCCAAAAGCTCCATGGGCAGGCTGGAAACGACTCCTGGTGGCGGACTGCTGGGCGCCATCTCAATGTAGTAGCTATCCTCGCGGCTAGGGGAGTGCAGGCTTGTTCGACTGCTACTTCCGGACGAGGAAGAGGATGTGGAGGCGTTGGTGGAGGCATTGCTTCCTGCTAGCGACGCGCTGTAGAATTGGTGGCACCTCTGCTGTTGCTGCAGTTCGCGGGCCTGCAGATTGTGCAACGGCGAGCTGTAGGGCGCCTCTCTTCGAGTGCTGTGATGCCACTTTTGCAGGCGGGCCGGATCCGTCGAATTAGAGTTGACGGATCCCTGATAGTGCAGGAAGCTGTGCACATCATCACTCTCGGTTAACTGATGCCTCTGATGATGCGGACGTAATTGTCCGGACCGGTTGCCCCGCTGCCACGGCAACTCGCAACGATACACGTGAGCCAATCCGGCCAGCAGAACTATTACCAGGATGCAGGCGACCAGCAACATGACCCCAGGATGACTACCGGACATGTTGTGCAGAGTTTCTTGACGCTGATCCATCAGGTGTTCGGGCTTGGACTCGGTTTTCAGTTCTACATAGGCTTTAAGCTGAGCAAACGTACTGAACTCTTCCTGTGATGCCGAATCTCTAGGCGTATTCACACTGCTGTGCTGATGCGGTTGCTGCTCGTGCGGCAGGCTGGATGTTGCCGCAGGACCTGCTGCTGTCGTGGCTAAGGTTTTAACTGCATGCTTGGTGCTGTAGGTCATTTTCTTGATACTCAGCGATGGCTTCTTTTTGTGGCTTTTGCTCGGCGACTTTGTGTCGCCAGTTATAGCTTCCGGCTGCCGCTTATCAGTCGCTAACAGTAGCTTTTCCTTCTTTTGGCTCTTGTCCAGGAAATCCGCTTCCGTCTCGGCATCCGCCACCGTGGCCGTTCCTGGCAGCAACAACTGCTCAGCGTCCACCAAAAGGACATCGCCCTTGTGCATCAGCAACGGTGTGCCAATTAGATGGCGATCCTTTACATGCAGCTGCAATGTTGTATGTTTGTGCGGTGGTGTTGCCGTTGCTGTTGCCTTTTCTGTTGGGTATTTTAATAAAGTCTCCTGTGCCTTTTCGTCTGGCATTTTGTCAGATTTTTTGCCGACCTGAGAAATTTTTTGTGGCACTTTAATTGCAGTTGCTGTTGTTGCTGGCGCTGTTGTTGTTTTTGCCCCATCGCTAATGTTCGTTGGCATTGTAAGTTGTTCGGTTTGGCTGGAATTTATTGCTGTTGTTGGGGTTTCATGTGTTTCTGTTGTTGGTGCTGCTGTTGCTACTGCTGCCAAAATGGGAACCGTTGATGTTGATTTTTCCCCAACCAAATTTAGCTGGCTCTTCGGTTGTGTTCTTGTTGTTGCTGTGGTTTGTTTTGGCTCTTGCCTCTGCAATTGGTCTAACGAAGTTGTTGCTGTTGGCCGCAAAGTTTTTGCGGTTGACTGGACGGTGGCGGTGTTGCCAGCTGATTGGGTTGCTGTTGCTGCTGTTTCAGTAGATGTTTCTGCTGATGTTGTTATGGCTTCAACTTTGTCGTTTTTTGAAGCAATAACTGCTTCAGTGGTTGCTTCTGCACTTTTTGCCTTTGACTTTTTCGCTTTTGGCAGAGCTTTTGGCGTGGAAGTCGCAGTGACACTTGTTAGGGTGCAGCTGGGTGGCTTTGTGTCATTCGCAGACCTTATTTCCTCACACTTTCTGCCACTGCCAGGGAAGTTCTCATAAAAGTCATGGAACTGCAAATACTCAGATTTCAGATCCAGTCCTCCGCTGCGCACAGGACTCGACTGACCCACTTCCATTTGCACCGACCGGCAAGGACTTGCCCATTCGGCGATGCCGAGCAAGTCGCTGCATCGGATGGGATTGTCCTCCAGGAGCAGGTCTCGCAACTGGGGCAGTGTGTGAACTATCGATTGACTCACACTCTCCACTCCCGAGGACTGGAGGTTCAGGGTGAGCAGCTTGGGTAGCGCGAGGGCGGGCAGGAAAATCAAACGATTGCCGGAGAGGTCCAGGGTCTGCAGGTTCACCAGACCCACGAAGGCCTGGGGCGGAAGCTCCATTATTTGGTTGTGCTGCAGGAAGAGATGCTCTAGCGAGGGGGGCAAGCTGCTGGGCACTCGCATCAAGAGGTTGTGATCCAAAAACAAGGACTCCAGGAGCTCCAACCGACCTAGGGCGTCGTCTTCCACGTGGGCAATGCGAGAGTGGGAAAGGTCCAGGTACTGCAACAGAGGATAGCTGTCCATGTCCCCGCAGTTGATGGCCTACAAAAAGAAAGATTATATTATTTATATTATATTTAAATTGAATAAGTTTTTATCTCATTATAAAATTATATAAAAATTACTTCAAATTTCTTGCGCAATAACCGTCTAGCCACTTAACTTTTGCCGGCACTCAAGAACTTATTGTGTGGCGCGAAAGTCTGGGGAAATTTGATTAGTGGCTGACAAAGAGGGAAAGTGGCAGTGCGAGTGTGAGTTGCATGCCCGGCATCGACATTGTTTAAAAATTAACTTAAATCTGCTATTATAATTACTTCAAAGGACTCGACGCGACTTGCCCCTTTCTGTGCAATCCTGCGCGATGCCCTGAAGCCACGTAGCTCGTCTACTGCCAAAGTAAACATAGACGCGACTCGTTAAATGAAACGAGCCAACCCGGCAACCATCGAACCAGACAGCCTGCCGTCGTCTTTGTCCTGCGGGCGGGCTGGGAGGTTTGGGGTACAATTGGTAGAATTGTGGATTTCTACTGCCTACCACTAGGAAAAGGGAACTGAGAGTCGACAGCCGACAACCGGCGGCCCCTAAATGCCATAATTTGCCATGAAAAGGCTGCGTGTTGACTGCCGATAAAGTCAGTGGCACTGGCAGTGGCAGCAGCCGTATCAGCAGTAGTCGGCCTGGTCTGCCGAACAAATTAAAATGGCTTGGCAACAAAGGCGCCCGGGAGCAGTGATGAGCCACTTCAGGAACCAAAGGAAAAAAAACTAGTTGGTTACTACACTTAACGGAAAAACATATAAATGTAAACATAAAACCGGGCATTTTAAAGAAAATGGATTTTTGGAAGTTACAGCTTCGCGGTTTACTTTTTTAGGCATAAAGCAGTTTAATTTTCTTTTTATTCTCTTAAAATATAAAAGTCTCCAAACTAGAAGAACCTTGCTAAATGTTATTTTTTTTTCTAAACTAGAGCTATGTTTTTTTTTGTGTAAATTTAATTTTGGCTCCTGTCTTGCCTGTCTCAGCTGCACGTTGGCTGTTGGCTTAAACGTGATTATGCTTATGCCAATTATCCTTATTTTATTAATGCCCAGGCTCGGCCTGGTGCCTCTACCCCTAGTGCTGGTCCTGGCCAGGCTCCTGCTGATGCTTTTTCCCGCTCCTGTTGCTCCTGTTTATATTGCTGCTCCTCAGTGCCTTTGTCTCTGGCCCTAAACAGCTTACGAGGCGGCGTTTTTGCACCTTTTATGGCTTCCGCCATAATCGAGCGAGCGACAAAGGCGGCTGGAGCAATTTATGCGCCGCATTTGTTTGTCTACACTTGAAGCCGTTTAAGGATAATACCTGGGCGAAAGGAAGCCTGCGGACCTGCGGCGCTTTATGCTCATAATGCAATCGGGATTGTCTATTTTTGTGCCCCTTATAAATCTGTTTGCCAACGTTTTGTGCAAGTGTTGGCAATTCAGCGAGGCGGAGGGCGAAGAGCGTAGAGCCGCGCTAATCTCCTGCTCGTGTTGCTGCTTATGTCAATCAGCCTGCCAGGATATACATATACATGAAAGGGAGAAGAGCTCGCTGCCGCCTTTTTCTGACTTCCAGTGCTGTCCGGCTTTTCACCTCCCCCTGCGATAGCCTTATTGCTTTTCTTTTCTTATTAAGACTTGAACGCGCCCATTCCATTATTTTCCCTTTGTTTTACACTCGCATTTGTTGAAAAGTGAGAAGTGCACTTTGCTATTCCATTGTGTGGCCACATTGTGTCTTAATTACGTTCTTAACTAGACTTGAGTGGCGTGTCCTGTTAGCCGGACTAACGGGCTTAACAATGCCTGCAACTGCCACTCAAGGAAAATACTTTCCTAACGGAGGCCATGTTCTTAAACAGGCTAACGTTCGCAATTGAATTAATTAGGGTGTTTTGTTTTTATTTCTGGGGCTAGCACTACTAAGTTCTCATTGAAATAAATAGTTCACAATATTCGATTAGGACCATATACTCCTTCCATGCATTATTCTTTATTTTTAAAGGGGATGCCTAAAAAAAAAATTGCACAAAAAAATGAAAAAAATATTTTGTTCTCAGATTTTGATGCAGTATTATGGAAAATCGATGCAAAAATCATTTAAGGTATTCCGCTCAAAAATAAGATTGAAATTGGCCAAGATACAGCCATCACATGGGGCCATATAGTCCTTCCTGCATCGCTCTCCACTTTTGAAGGGGATTCCCCAGAAAATTTAACAAAAAATTAAAAAATATTTTGTTCTCAGATTTAAATGCAGAATGGTGGAGAATCGGTCCACAAATCGTTTAAGGTATTCCGCTCAAGAATCGGATGGAAATTGGTCAATATAGTCCATATAGTCCTTTAATGCATTTTCCATGTCTATAACGACACAGGAGTGGATTCCGAGAAAAAATATATAGTATATAATATATAGGGTCTAGGCCCTATATAGTATATAGTATATAATATATAGGGTCTAAAAATATATAGGGTATAGCCAAAATTATAATAACCTCTGTATCAGTATGAAAGCTTTCAGTTATTTTTAAACAGACTATTTTTCGTATATTAATTTTTCGAATATTTGTAAACCCTATGGTAGCTATTTAATATTCATCCCACAGCTTTTCTAGCAAACTCGAACTTGCAAAAAATCAATAGGAATTTTCCGTTTTTATGTAATAGCTCCCAATGCTAAAATTAACAGCACATAAAATTTTCCTGTGATCCTTCTCCACTCCTTCTCTCCCCTGTCTCCTCTTTGGTTTTTCTTTAGAAAGCATCGAAGGCGGAAGTAAAAGAGAGACAAATAAAAATGGCAGGGGCAAAATTTAAAAATAACAAAGTGTAAATCATACGCGTGGTGAGATTGCCTTGCGGTTGCTCTGTTGGCTTGTTTTCTGTGATGGGAGGAGAGGAAAGGGGAGGGGGCATTGGGGGATGAGTGGCAAGTGGGGCCACGACGAGGGGCATGCCACAGAGGGCAAAGGAAAACGCACTCAAGCACGCAGAGTGCGCACAGGCCACATAACAAATGCTAATTAATGGCAAAAGGGAGCGGTGTGCTTTCAGGGAGCATAATGGAGCCTGCCGGTGCAGGACTCAAGCCTGTATGACGCCAAGGACGAAGATGGCAAGTGTCTGTCGGGAATGTGCCGTTAATTGCCGGCAAAAGCGTCGAATTGCGGTTCATTGGCTCAGTAGACGTTCTGACATGGTTCATTTATCGATCACACACCGAAATAGGTTTCGTCCTTTGGTATAATATTTTAATACATTTTTGGTGGCAGTATATCTTTTAAAATAATAACCCTTTTTGGGTTTGATTTAAAATTAAAAATATTTGTATAATATATCTTAAAATATATTTTCTGTGTACTCACCCGCAGCCAGTTGTCAGATAGTTTGAGGGTCCTCACTGATTGGGCAAGTGCTGCTGGCACCTGGCAGAGTCCTGTGCCGCTAGCGTCCAGCTCCTTGAGACTCCAGGAGGCGACAAACTCCTGCATTGCCCCACCTACCTCCGGATTGTAGGCAATCGAAAGGCTGACCAGATCAGGGATTCCCTGCAGAGCTCGTATCGCAGAGCCACTCAGATAATTGTGCGATAAATCCAAATGCTGCAGATTGGGCAGAGCCAGGAAAGTCTCGTAGTCGATCTCCGAAATATTGTTGTGGTTCAAAATTAAAGTCTGCAACTCCAGCAAGTTGTAGAAGGATTCTCTGGATATATTTATGAGCTGATTGTGGGCCAGATTTAGGTTCTTGAGCTGCGGCAGGCGCTCGGAGAAGAAACTAGAAGAAAGCTGCCTGAACTTATTGCAGGATAAGTCGAGTGTCACCAAAGGCAGACTGTTACTGTTGTCCATCAAGCTGAGGGGGATTTCCTTCAGGGAATTGTTGCTCAAATCCAGTTGTTGTAATTGCTTAAAGTTGTCCAAACTCAGGCTGCTCAGCCGATTGCTGCTGAGATCCATGGCTGTGATCACCTGCAAATCGCCCTTCCACTGACCATCACTGCTGTTGAAGGTCCTCAGATCCCGGTGAGTGAGGTTCAGCTTGTTGGCCGGGGCATTTAACTCCAGCTCCCTTTTGTGGCGCTTTTGCTGGTAACGCAGTTCCCCCCGAAAGCTTGCCGGTTCGTTTTCGTCCCTGAGCATTCGGTGGATACTCTGGTAGCTGAGACCCACATCCTGCAGGGATAATTGCTGTTCCTCACGTTCGGCAGCCGCTCGGACTGCGGTGGTGCTGTCAGCTAACACCCCCGTACCCGTTAGCAATGTCCAGGCCAAAAGCAGGGCCAGGCCTAGATCACAGTGTTGGTTATTCACGATTTTCACCATTTTTGCCCCAGTTTTTCCCGTCTACTATTATTTTTCGCTTTTTGGTTTTTCCTTGTGTTCCTTTTTTGTATAAATTGGGAGGTAGGGTTTTCTGCTTCTCGCTCGAGAATGCCTTTTATTTCACTTGGAATTTATGCTCGGTACGTGCGAACGTTTAACGTTCAATTTTGAATATGGCCATTCGCTGCTGTTGCTGTTGGAAGGACTCTGACTCATTCATTTCCTCGTTTCATCCGCTCGTTCATTGACTGTTTTCTGGGACGTCACGTGCGCATCTCGCCTTTTTGGCCAAACATGTGACAAGTGTCAGCGGCGGATGTCGTCCGAGGGCAATGGCTGCGTTTCCGGTCGACCGGCGGCCATTGCTCGAGCTTGTTAAAATTTCATTGCATACCCCACGGGGCCGAGTCGCAGAATTTTTAATTAAATCAACTTGATCATTCTATTTGGGAGCGTAGCTAGCGTTTTGGAATTGTTTTACAATTTTAATTGTGCGCTTTTGTGTTTGGATTTGAATATTTTTTCCCAGCGAGTTCCGCTTTCATTGGCCGGCTAATTGCTGTTGAACAAAACGCAACTCAACTCGAGCAAATGTCAATTAAAAAGCAAGCATTCCTTCCACTCCTGTTGTTGACTGTTTTTTTTTTCCTACTTTTTTGTCTTGTATTTTTATGTTTTGGCCCAACTGTTGTCACATTACAATGGGAGAACCACTCCCCCGTCGCAGTGGCTGTCGTCGCGTGCTTAAAATCTGTAATAAAACGTGAAAAAATTGCTTGTAATTACGCTCTTGTTGGCTGTTGTTTTTCTTGTTGTTGTGTGAATGCAAAATGTGCCAAAGGTAAAACTTGCTTTTAATTCCCTGACAACGCGGTGTCTGTATGTGTGTTTACTCTTTTGTTTTTAGCCTCTCCCTTCTGCTTTTTCCCCTTTTATACCTTTTTAATTTCTACTCTGGCTTTACGACTTCAAAGCGCTTTGGCTGTTGGCTTTAGTGTTATTTTTATGCTGATTGCAGCTAATGAAAATATAATTTCAACACGCTCAGCAACAAGCCACGATTTTTGCGATAGAATTTCGAGAGGATGCACACTTTTGGGCCCCGCTAAGCTCCCGGTAATAAACCCAAAACCCAACCGATGCCGTCATATGTGTGGATGAGGGGGTGCGTGTGCCGGTGCCTGTGCCTGCCATAAATCATTTAACTGGGTCATTTCATTTCCGGTGCAGACAAGCGACAGGAAGGCCACTCCGGCAACCCAACTGTCAACTGACAACCCACAGCATCTGGCCCCAAAACGACGCAAATTTGATTTACTCATTGCCGGCCTAATGATGCACAAATGTGTGTGTGTGTGTTTGTGCTCTTCTCTCTATGTCCTTTTGTGTCCTTTCCCTTTTCTTAAATTTTTTTCATTTATTTTGCAGTCGGACAACTCGATCCTGCGAAATTAATTTGTCAATGTCTACTTAAAGTCGAACATGGCATTTTGATAGCCCACCAGCAAAGGTATAATAACCTGTTTGGGAAGATTGCAGGACATTGATGGATGGTCAGGATAAGTGATTGGAAAGTTTTTAAAAGCCTCCCATTTAATGCGGTGCTTATGCAGACTTTTTTGGGGACTCGTAACACTTTCAAAAGATTTGCAAATTAAAATTCATCTGATTTTTACAGGTTTTCAGTAAAAATGATTCAGTTCTTTCCATATATTTACCATTAAAGAACTGACATATTGATTTTCCGGAATTTAAGGTTAAGCTCTCCTAGTGATTTAATAAAAATATTGCCATGAAAGCTTTGTTTGTCGACGGCTTCCCTGTCATTGCCCACAAAGTATGTTGAACATCCAAGCATACAAATACCGATTGGGGAAAAACCGTCCCTGGCAGGTTTACGTTAAATTTATTGACAAATATCATCAAGGAGCTGGCGTTTCATTTCATCTGCTATTGCCGTTTGCTTACATAACAGTAAAATTTGGGCCATAAGTTTGGCGACATCCCCCCCTAATACCAGCCTCGCTCCACCCCACACCCCGTTCAGTCAGACAGGCAGATGTACGCAAGTCAATTGACATGAAAGTCGATTTCAAAAACCAACAACAAATAGGGGAAATATCAACGGCAGTAGCAGTAGCAGTAGTAGCGGCAGCAATAACAACATGAGCTGTCTGTTTGCTCGCCGAAGATTGACGCATCCCACTGTTCCCGGTGGGGTGGTGTCCTTTTTTGGTTAGTCCTGGGATTGGTGTGGGCTGGAGATCCCCATCCAGGGAGCATGGGTGCGCCCCTCCCTGTGCTTGTCAGTTTATTTTATGCCAGCTTGAAAATAATTTGCAAATTGCTGTGCCATATTTTTCCCGTACTTTCTGGGGCTGTATTTTATGATCATCCATTAGCGAGGGTTGTTTGAAGGAATTTGCTAGTGACTTTATTGCATATTTATATGATCCTATCACCCCTTGTGTTTTTCTTTGTCCTTTTCCTGGTGAATATTTTCGTTAGTTAATCAAATGCCCGGGACAAAGCCAAATAACTTGCAGTGCAGTTCTCCAGTACATTATTCGAGAATGCAGATGCCAGGAGTGTCTACAAAAGCAAAGAAAAACTGGACCAAAAGCCAACAGCTGTAGCCAAAATAAAAAACAAATTCTACTACAGAATGATAAAAAATTAAGGAGGAGCTGCTTAAATAAAAATCCAAGGCGCACTCACAGGGAGAGCTGAAATTGGATTTTGCAACCTCCTTTAACCCCGAAGCCCTCTGTGATTTATTCTATACGTACTTAGATGGCCAAACTCAAAGCTAAACCCGAATGCGAACCCCGAACGGCTTTATCAAGGAATGCAAATGCAGTTGACAGCCAGGACAGCCATATGCCTGCGGAAATACATTCAAAATAAAAAGTATAACTACGAAAATATATAAGGGAAGATGGCAAGATCTTTCAATGAAAGTCATATCTCATTTTTAAAATTCACTATTTTTCGAAATACTTTATATAAAGCTGATATCAAAAAAAATACTCATATATTCTTTCAAAAACATTCTCCAAGTGCAATTTCCCATCTTTTGGCACGCCCCTGCTTTGCACCAATGCATTTCATTGAGTGCTCGACTTGGTGGATCGGTGGTGCCGTTGCTACTTTTTGCTTCAGTGGCTCGCTCAATGGTGCAACAAAACACACACAAAATTGTATCTCTGCCCGTCTCGGTTGGCTGCAGTTCAAGCTCAGCTTTTTTTGCTGGCCCGGTGGCGTATACGTAATGCGCTGCATTTACTTTTCTTGCCTCGACTCCCTCTCCTTCTATCCACCTCTCACTATGTCGCTACTTTATTTGTATGGAAATGTTACTGCTGACTGGTTTGTCTTTGTGCCCGGATTTACTTTGCCCAGCATGGGCATGGCATGTTTATTGTTTAAGTGCTCTTCCTGGAGGTTTTTCATGCATTTTTCTCTATCCTAGCATTTTTTCTTTACCCTTTTATCTCTTTGCGCCTTTTGTTTGCTTTAGTTTTAATAAACTTCCGCTTTACCCTTAGTTTTTATACAGTTCGCCTTGTGTGGGCCAAATGTCTTCTAAAGTCTACACATGAATATGCTCTAGGGGACTTGATTAAATGGTAATATAAAATACGTAAACCCAAAAATAAACTAATTAAATAAAAGCTATTTGAATGCAATTTTTTTAAGGCAAATCTTATTTTTTTTTTTTTTATCAATATTTATGATAATTTTTAGAGTGTATGGTCCCGACCATTCAGCGATTCCGGCATCCTGCAACCCAGCAATCCTGCAAAAAACTCAGCATCTGTGTCAATGTCAGGCACGTGCGGGCACGTGGATATGCATGTGGAACTTAAACTGCGTGGCGCTGTGGCATCTTTAAGCAAAATGTCCAACACTTGGCGAACAATTTGCCACGACACTTGGGCGATTTTCAGCTATCGATTCGCTTTTATTTGCTGTGCATAAAAGTTTTCAAATTAAAGTTTATTCCTGGCTTTCGACTGTCAGACCGAACGAGCCGGCAATTTGGCAGCAACAGCGTCTCAGGCTGACTGACTGAGATATTGGCAGGCAAATTGGTAGTGGAACGAGATTGAGGACGAAAACCAAATAGAAAAATGGTTCAGGTGGATTTTTAGACTCGAGTGTAGGCTTACTTCAAAGTCCAACGAAATTGGTTTGAAAGTTTTAAAGTGGTTGGATTTTTCCTATTAGAAATCAGTTGTTCTGCAAACTAAGGAAGCTAAGGTAGAAACCTTGTGAGTATTAAATTATTATGTAACACTTGCAGCACTCTTGGAATTTCCTTTTGAAATTTTTAGTCCTTTTTAGTCTTGGCAAATATTTAAGGCCTCCATCAACATTTGTCATTCCCATCAGCGGGAGATTTCCATGGGGCACTCATGTCATTGACTTGCACTGACGCCACGTTGTGCTCTATATATTAATGCCCTACGGTAAAAGGGACCAAGCTCTTGGCCCGGCCTAGACCCCACATACTCCCGCCGCCGCCTCCGCCTCCGCCACCCAGGCAACCAAAAACACATAAGTAAAATCTGTAATAAACTTGTTGTTTTTGTGTGTTTGGTTGTGCGGCTTTTATTGTTTTATTTGTGTGCGTTGTGTGTCCTTACAGGCAAGTAAGTTTTTTGTTTTTCTTTATATTTATTCTTTTTGGTAGTTTTCCTTCTGCTTTTATTTGTTAAATTGTGTTGCGAAAAATCGCTGAAGGCTCAGGGGCGCCACAACAGAGCCGGGTCTCTTGTGTATGTTTATTTGGTGGGTTTTCGGTTCCGTTTCTTTCTATTTTTATATTTTTTTCTTCCTTCGTATATTTGGTTTCAAGCGTTCCGGGTGTTTGTGTGCTTGACTTTGTTTGGGGCTCTTGGTAGCCCAATTTCGGTTTTTCTCACAGCATCTTATCTTCCCTGTCCTGGCCTGGCCTAGCGTGGCCTGGTCTGGGACCTTGAATGTGGCCAAGACGGCACACGAAACAATTTTTAATAAAAAATTGAGAGACGAATGCGGATGGTTGGATTTGTCTTCCTTTGTTTGAGCTGGAGTGGGTTGCACTTATTTTTATTATCTTACTCATATTTTTAACCCTTTTGTCGTTGGCTTACTTTGTTAAGGGCCAAAGCTTTTTGTGAAATTGAAAAACTTTTTCAATAAATGTGCATAAATTGCTGCTGGCTCCCATTCTCACACCCACTCCAAAAGCTGTCTTTCCCGTCTCATATTTAGCCAGCCCCTGTGTTAAAATATTAGTTGTGGTTAATGTTGTAACTTTATCGGCCCAAAGCAATATCAGGAGCAACTGCTTCATTGTGGGTCAACAGCCCCGGCAAATTGTGTGTGGCTGACAGCTTGACTGGTCGAATGGACCTGATCCGAGCCATAGGCACTCATATTTCCTTGTCCGGCACATAAAGTGACACAATGATTTTCTAATAATTTGCCAAATTGCCTTTGGTTGACCATTAAATCTGAGATACGTGTCTGTGTGATGGCCAGATTATGTTCGCCGCACAGACAGACGCACACGCCCTCGAATTCCGAAACAGCCAGCTAGACAAAATTCTTCTGTCTTGGACATAACTTGAGACTTTTGGCATCCAGTCCAGTGTGGTGTCATCAAGTTTCTCCTCCATCTCTTCTTATTCTCGTTATTTCGGCCACTTAAAGCCATGGCTCTTAAAGTCCTTTTGACTCAACGTGCTCCACAAAATCGGTAAAATAAATCTGGGAGTAGTGCAAAATCAATAAGTTGTCTGGCTGCTGCGTTTTTCTTTTCGCTCTTTCAAGTGGTTTCGTATTGCAAGTGGAAAAACGAATGAAAAAAGCAGGAAAAACAGAAATATTTTCGGATTGGATGTCGTTGACTTGGCCCAGAGCCATTGTTCTGATGTCTGGTGGAAATTTTCAGAACCGAAATGTATCTGTACTTTGGCGCAAATACGATGAAGTAATCACTAACTGGATTTATTCAATAATAAAAAATATATAATATGAAGTTTTTCTTATAATTTGTCTGTTCTTTAACGATTTGGGTTTCTCCATTCATAGCATCTCGCATTTCCTTAAAAAATGGTCTGATATTTTGATTGAAGTTGCCAATGGTGCAACCATCATCCCATGGTTATGTCGTCAAATTTTGGCATTGGGTGGCTTTTAATTTGCATGGCTGAAGGCTCTTTGTTCCATATTTCGGTTGGCATATTTTATATCCGCAAGCGGTTTTATTTTCAGTGCTCTTTTGTTTGCCTGACTAGTAGATATTCTGAAACTGCTATGACAGCTACTCTGGGAACAGGATCTGGGCTTCAAGTTTGGCAAGTGTTGTGGCAATTAGCGTATGTGTCGGCGCATAAATCTGCCGAAAGGGCAATTTATCAGGCCAGTCACTTGTTAGTAATACGCGTCATTTACATTAACGCACATTACGCTCAATTTTTCGAGTATCAAATTATGGCAATAGCAGACCAAGACCACGACCAAGACCAAGGCAGGCGGCGGCAAACTTTAAATTTTTACGACATCATTTCATGGGCCACAAGGCAGCAAGCAAGCAGGCAAGGAGGCAAGAAAGGCATTGGCCCCAGGACGAACGAACCCTTAACGATTGTTGTTCTCCTTGCTCAACTTCAATGATAATTTGCCAATCCCACCCTTGAAAAGGGAAAAATATTACACGCATAACTGTCGTATTTTTTGGGGCGTCTGTGTGCGAGTCTTTCCTTTCGGTTTTTTGTCTTTGCCGTTGGAAAACAAAAATTAGGCCATTAAGGCATTTACCAAATGCGCCGTGTCCTCAACTGGCCTGGCTTTGGTATGTTCTGGCATTACCAAAGACTGGGTGCCTTCCGCTCCACTCTCCCTTTTCCAGCGGGGGCGTCTTTTTGGTGAAATTGAAATTAATGTCCCGGAAATCACAAGTTGAGCGCGCAACGCGGCCTGCAAAGGGTTCGCTGTTCGAGAGTACTTGAGCCATTTGATATATGCTGGTAATTTTCGTTGTATGCCGATGATTAGACTGGCAATTAGTGAATTAGCATACGAAATATGTTTAATGTGTTTCAAATGAGAGCTCTAAAGAAGACCCAGCTGCCGCAGAGGGCTTTCGGAGTTTTGTGGAAAATTGGGTTTATATTTTAAGTACAACAGCTTACGTTGAGTTTTCATTGAATCATGAAAACACATGCTGCTGAAACAATTCCTTTAAAGTCTTTTATGATATAAAATATAACTCAACAAACGAAATGCCCGAAGCCTTCCACAAAAACCCATAAAAATGATTCCCAAAATTTGACTCCGATGAAGTTTAACCTGAACAATTGAAGTCAAATATTTGAGCTTATTTGGTTAGCTACAAATCGAATCCATGGCCATCAGCTTCCATTGCTTTTGAATTGTGTTGTGAGCATTTTAACATGCCCCAGGCCAGGCTGAATTATTAAGCAATTTTTCATATTTTAATGGCAAAACATTTTGCCGGCAGACGACTACAACGACTACGACCAAGGAAAAAATGAGAGGAAAAAGAACTGGGCAAAGTTTTTAATTTGTTATGCTGCTTGCGTCCCCACGCTCACGCTCACGCCCACTTGCCGTTGCCAACACCAGGACCTTCCTCTTCCTTTTTTTGAATCGCCCACTTGGAGTGCTGCATTTCGTATATTTTATTTTTCAACATTTATTGTGCGCCTTTCTCCGGCTCGGCATTCATTATAAGCCATAACAATTTGACCGTGAGGCATAAAAGTGTCGAAAGTGCAGGCTGTGTGGGGGCGGTGAATCAGAAGGAGTCAAGCGGGTGTGGCTCGGAACTTTTGTTGTCCAACAATAGCAAAGAAACTGTGTATTTTTTATTGTGTTTTGAAAACAAGGAGCGCCAGAGTTATGCGAGGATCGCTCAAAAAAATATGCGGCAACTTATGCGAAAAGTGCGACGAAAGTTGCGACTGAGTTTAAAATTTATTTGATGGTCTGGCATTTAATTCGATTCAAAATATGAACACCACTTATGATGTGGTAATGAGCAGCTCTCTGGCATTTCCTTTTTGACCTGCATAAATAAACGCAAGCCTGCGTAACCCGCTTCGTATCGTCCTTCATGAAATTGCTAACCAAACTTATAAATCCCAGATATCCTGACCCTAATGCCACGTTGAATACGAAATGATGATGCTCGCAGTCGCCTTCTCTGTCTGAGAGAGTCGCGTATCTGCGAGGAGCACTAAAAGCCAAAGCCAAAGTGTGAAAATAAAAACAAACAGCATCGAGGCAGCTGGCAGATAACTGCCACCGCGGCACTGCATCCCTAACATCCGCCCTCCAGGCAACACCAACCAACAAAAACAGAGCCAAACCACACCAAACCAAAACAAAAAAGGCCAGGAAAATCGATGCGAAAGTGTTGGCTGTCTAAAAAAGTTTCCTTCCTACACAAAACTCAGGCGCATACATAGGCGTCTGGTGACTTGTAGGTGGCGCCTCGGGGGTCCTGAGCTGCGATGATGCCAGGTTAACAGTGCGTATACGTAACCCAGCTGAGTGGCTGCTAAATATTTTCAAGGATAACTTTACACATCCCTCTCAAACATGTGCATACAGAATAGGGCGATAGGTATGTGTACGCGACCCAAAACTTTGTCGCCCAATTGTTTTTGCTTTTCCGCCACCTCTCAGGGATTATCATTCGTTAGGGGCGCACTTGAAAAAAGGACACAACAACGAAGTTGCACCAGAAAAAAAATTCTCGAGGATAAGCGATTATCTACAGCTGGAAATGGAGGAAGTATTGTATAAGTAAGCTGGTTAGAGGATTATGTTAATTATAAACAAATCAGAAATTTTAGTAGCTTCTTGGATACTACTTATTAGTTTTAAGTTGAGCATAGTCGAATATTTTGGTACTATATTTAAAGTATATATTTTGTATAAAAATTGAAGACCTTTTTCAATAAATATTTAATATTATAACTTTTTAAAATTTCCTCACTGCAATTTTTCTGTATAAAATATAAATGAAAAGTTTTCCCGAAGCCAAAGTTAACTTCAAAGCCAATACAGGAAGTGCTAGAGGTTCTGGTTAGCCTTGCTATTTCTATACATTTTTCCTTTTTTTATGAATAGTTGAGGCCAGACCTTGAAATCCGATCCGCTGGAGTCGCCCAACTACTTTGCATATTTTCACTATTTCTCTTTCTGGTTTGTCGCCCAGATACGTGACTTGGCATTTTAAGGGTCGCCCAAAGGCATCCTAGATAAGTTACTAATGGAAAAAACTGAAAAAGCGAAAATATATGCATGTCGGGCAATTATTCTTTGGTAAAAGCTCAACGAATCCCCGACGCATTGCAGCTGTGGATGCAACATGAAGCTGCAACATATGCAGGAAACAGGCCTCTGGCTTAAGCCGGATAGCGTTATTTTTATGACATTTCCGATGAATACAAAATGCTTAATTAAATGCCATTGAAGGCAGTGTCGTCGCTGATACCTCCCCGTTCTATACTGCCCCATCTCTTCCGTCCTTGCTCGGGATGTGATGACACGCATAATTTATTCAATTTTCATGTCGCTCCGTGTGTGTGCGTGCGAGTGAGTCTGTCTTCTAGCTGAGTTAAGGTCTTACGCGTATCTAATGCCTAAATTACACATTCAAACACACACCGCACACACTCGCACGCACACAACTGCCGCAGTCATGTGCGACATTTGGTTGGCAGGACACTTTTTTTTTTTTTTTGCCAACGTTTTGTTTCCCACTTGGGCAAATAATGATCCCCAGGCAGGGTGGGCTTTCCATCCTAGAGACTCGCTCCAATCCCGTTGCGTATTTACTGCAAAGATTATTTGCAATGCCCTCGTTCCCGTTCCTATTGTGCGGCAATACCGATGAAGGGGAATAATGGCGGTAAGCAGGCTTTTTCGGAATGGCACCAGGACGCGTGTGTGTCTCAGCATGCGGTCGCTTTGTATACAACAAATCACTTTGTTGGCGCAACACTTTAATGTCAGGGATTAGGCATTAAGGTGAGACTTCCCAGGGTCTAGTCAACAAGAGGAACTTTTTTCTAGTTTCTAGACTATTTAATACCTGGTACTCTGCACCTAACTTTAATGTTTAAAATCAACTAAACTAAATTCCATTTATTTCTATTCATAGAAAAGCTTTCAACTATGCCTATATACCATACAAAATATATATTTGAGTACCACATTTCCATACTTGAAATCATTTTGCTGAAAGCAGACATTTCTGTGTTTGCTCAAGCGCAAGTCAATGTGATGGAACGGTAGTTGGTTTTCGGTAATATCAACCTCGAATGCCACATGCCACACGCTCACACATATTTGAACTAAAAACTTAAGCATAAATGCACACATCTTGCAGCATTATTGGAATACTATGTTGACACACATTTTTGGCCAGCATGTCAAGTGCGGAAGTTGAAAAGCTTTTACTGCGAAACTAAAAACAAAAAATGAAAAAATAAGTTAGCTCCATTTGTGAAGTGATGGCCAAATTGTGGCAGATTCAGGTGAGGATGTGGGGGGGGCCGTCAGAGCAAATACTTGAAAAGACAGGAAAGTTTTCGCACTGCAATTAGGAAAAGTGCAAGTTGATGTTGGTTTTTAAATAAAGCTAATTACTATTCCCGTAGCTTCTTTCACAAAGTTTTAAATAAAATAACGTTGAATGGGTCCAAAAAGCTCTTTGCATACTTTCCATGTAATTATTCTTGATCCCCAACCGGCAAGACGAATGAGCAGTGGACTGTAGAGTTATATGTTCTTGTCAGTTTCGCTGTCTAATTGGTACTAAAGAAAATTTACATTTGTGGAACTTAACGATAGGTGTGTGTGTGCATACATGTTGTGGATTCTAAAGCTAGTAGGTATAGAAAATATAAAGATGACAATATGGGATAACTTATAAACTATGTATCGATAGTCCATTCCTAAACATCCCGGGCCACCCTGAAACACGGTTTCTGAACTGAGTAGTTTCGCAATTTTCGTTATTGGCCGGGTTTTGAGCCGGATGATCCGGACTGCTCGAACCTTATTGTCCTTTCCTTGGAAAGTGTCGATCACCTTCGCTAGATGTCATAATGCTGGTGGTGTGTTGGACTCCTTGACGAGCGCAACGCTGCCGATCGAAATGTTAGGGGTTGGCGTGGTCCACTTAGGACGCTGCTGATGCTTCGCCTCTGCTGACAACTGCGAATGTTGGATTCGTCCACCTACTCTTAGCAGGTTGTCCTTGTCGATGATTGGTGAGATCTTGACCAATTGAGATTGGTTCCCTAGAGCCTTGTTTGCGCGTAGTAACTGGATCTCCTGTTGAAAACCAGCTTGAGCGTGTTGCAGCCACCGAGTCCTTGCTGCCTTGATCTCATCGAATGTTAGAGAATTCGATGTTTGTTTCGAAGATGGGTGCTTCATGCGATGAATGAAGCGCAAAACGTAAGCAAGTGTGTGTATAAGCTTCAGCCAAGATGAGTTGCGATTGAGAAGCTTATACCATGGGTTGTCCGTCGTGACATTCGTCTGCGCAGCTAGGTAGTTACTTTTGACTTCACCATGTATGCGTTTGTCTGAAAGAGAAGTACTGTGGTGAGTATTGTTCAATTTCACCAAGAATTGATCCTTGTCCCTCAGCCATGAAGGACCCTTCCACCATAATTGGAAGTCAATGAGCTCGGATACTCCCAAGCCACGGGATGCGCAATCCGCTGGGTTCGATTTTGAGTCTACATGCCGCCATGCACGCTTCGGGATGGTTTCGAGGATTTCTGAAGTGCGGTTCCCAACAAACGTCTTGAGTTGGGCTGGTAAATACGATAACCATGACAGGACTATCGTCGAATCACTCCATGCGTAGATCGTTACGTCGTTGTTCATTAGTCCAGCTTTTATGGATTGCAGAAGTTGACTCAATAGAAGTGCGCCACATAGTTCCAGGCGCGGCAAAGACTGCTGCTTCAAAGGTGCCACTCTGGTTTTTGCAGCAAGTATGGCGACCGAAATGGTTCCATCGTCGTTAACCACTCGGCTGTATACCACCGCTGAGTACGCCTTGGTGGATGCATCTGAAAATCCGTGCAATTCGATTCTCTGTTTGTCGCTTTTAACTAAGCGCGGTATCTGGAGCTTGTGAAGGTTGTCCAGATCAGCTCGCCATTTGAGCCAGTTGTTTGCTAGTTTGCTCGGTAGTTCGTCGTCCCAATTCAAATTCAACAGCCAGAGTTTTTGAAATAGTATTTTGAATTGAACTACGATTGGTGCTAATAGACCGAGAGGGTCGAATATACGTGAGACATCCGACAACACTTGCCTCTTGGTGCAGCGAGGGTCTTTCGATAGGTTTACATTGTACGCCAATGTGTCCTCTCCAGGGTGCCAATGCAGCCCTAGCACTTTGACTGGTGATTGTGAGGAATCCGTGTTATCCTCCGATTTGATGCGTTTGGTATTCGATACCCATTTCCCGAGCTCTAGGTTAGCACAGGACATCAGTTGGACCAGTTCGTCCCTGTTGCGTAGCAGCTCATCCTCACTATTTGCTCCAGTGAGAACGTCGTCGACATAGAAGTCCTCCAACACGATTTTTGCTGCGTTCGGAAACTCGTGCTTATGGTCAGCAGCTAGTTGCTCTAGCACTCTGACTGCTAGAAATGGTGCGCATGATGTTCCATACGTCACCGTGCATAGTTGGAAGTGCTTGATAGGATCTGAGGGATCCTCTCTCCATACGATTCTTTGATAGTCTCTATGTTTTTCGCTCACCCATATTTGACGGAACATCTTGACTATGTCCGCTGAAAAGACGTATTTGTACATACGGAATCGCAAGCACACAGCAAATAGGTCTCGCTGAATACTCGGTCCGATTGAGAGCGTGTCGTTTAACGCCATGCCTTTGGCGTCTTGATATGATCCGTCGAAAACCACTCGAAGTTTCCGACCCAATACGGGATGATGTGGCAAGTAGAAATTCCTACCCTTGGGAATTTCGGTCGGTGAGATTTCTCGCATATGTCCTAGCTCCTGGTATTCCCTCATGAACTTTACGTAGTCGTTACGTAATTGTTGATTCTGTGCTAAACGTCGTTCAACTGATTTGAACCTCTGCAGCGCTCCTTGAAGTGTATCTGCGAATTGTGTTTCGGATACTTTAAACGGAAGTTCCACTATGTACTTGCCTTGTTCGTCTCGAGTGTGTGTTGCAAGAAAGTGTTTCTCCACCTCCTCGTCTTCAGGTTGAACTTCTGCCTTGCGTTGTATGCTCTCCAGCTCCCAGAACCTTCTGAGATAAGCATCGATGTCTATTGTCGTTGTGAGTGCCGTAGCGCTGCATGCGCGTGATGAAAGCAGTGATGTAATTACCCATCCGAAAATTGATGATATAGCAATGAGCTTTCCTTTGTCGTCGTAGATTTTTCTTCCAGTTATAACACTCCAAACGTGTTCGCTGCCCAAAAGAATGTCAATTGGGGCATTCGTGCTAAATTGCGAATCTGCCAATTGCAGATCGTTGAAAACTCGAAGTACAGACGCGTCGATGGTCTGCCTTTCCAATGATGACGTAATCTTTCCAAGCACGTGAGCCTGGACTACCAGCTGATCTTGCGAAATACGGGATTGGATGCTTATAGTGCTGCATCCCCTTGTAGTGTCTGCTTTGGTTGATGAAATTCCCGTAACCAGTATGCGTGATGGCGTACGAGCCAAACCAAGTGTTTGTATACAGCGTTCAGATATGTACGACAGTTCTGAACCCGTGTCCAATAGGAGTCGGCATGCAACCAAATCTCCCTTTGCGTTGCGAACGTTGACCATGGCCGTCGGCAAGGTGCTCCTGTTCCATCCAGTTGATTGTTGTGAATTTGCAGTGCCTTGTGCACATACCATTGCTGCAGAACCTTCTGCTTGTGCGATGTGACTCGTAGTCACCGTTGAGATGTGTGCGCTAGGATCCTCCTGATCCTCACCAGTTTGAGAGATTGTTCCAATAGCCTGTTGCGTGCGTTGCAGGTGCAACAGTGAGTGATGCTGACCTTTACATTGTCTGCACTTGAACGTAGATTTGCATTTTCTGACCCCATGACCAGGATTCAGACAATTGTAACATAGAGCGTTTTCCTTGGCAAACGAAAACCTCTGTCCTGCTGACATATCCAAGAATTGTTGGCATCCATACAGACGATGCTCTGTAGAATGACATTTGCTGCACTTGTTTCCTTCAAGTACAACCAGCGAATGTGTGACCTTCCTTCCCTTGTCACCGATTGAGGCTGTAGTCTTGCCTCCGATTGTTTCACGCTTGCTGAGCTCTAGTTCCTCGCAACGTGCATCCAAAAATTTGAAGAATTCCTCCAGTGTGGGTGAGTCTGTCTCCACACTGCGCTCGATCCACCTGCGTCGAGTATCTGCATCCAGCTTCTCCAGCGTCAAGTAGATGATCCAACAGTCTCGTCCTGTTTCCTCTATGGCATCCAAACCACGCACTATTTCATTGGCGCCGTCTGACACCTTCCGTAATGTTGCTGTATCCGACCTTGTTGTTGTTGGCAGCTTCATAAACTGCTCCAATAGTGAATTCACGATATGCCGTGGACGATTATATCTTTCATTAAGTCGCTCCCACGCAGTGTTGTAAGCTGAATCCGTAATAGCCAAATGTCGTACCAGATTTGCAGCTTCGTCGATCAGAAGAGATTTCAAATGATGAAATTTGTGCGTATTTGTCAAATTCGCCTTGTTGTGAATTGTGCTCTCATATATGTCTTTGAAAGCTGGCCACTCTGAATAATTGCCAGCGAACCGTTTAATTTGAATTTTAGGCAATTCGCTTTGAGCTGATGCCCCTACCATTTGAGCACTACCTGAATTCGCCGCGTAGGCGTCTCCTCCTTCAGGTCTCGACATGTTTGCAGTGGCTCGATTTGCCGCCAACTGCTCGAAGAGTTGTTGTTGTTGTTGTAGCAAACTTATTATTGCGTCGTTGTTTTGCAGCACGCCGCTGCCGTTTTCACTGTTCCCAATTGATGGACTAGGTCTTGTACCTACCATCGCCGAAAGTAATGCATGCGCCCTTAGATATTTTTCCTCGTAGAATATGTTGTCATGCTCCGGATCCACATAGCCATCTACTTCGTCGAGCATAGCTATTTCATCACCAAATCTATTGAAGTCTTTCCATGTTGTGTTGAGATGCTCCAGCCGCGAAGACACCTCTGCCCGTGTGGCGTTCGAATGTTGCGCGTCCTCAGCCCAAGCCAAGCTCCGTGTGATATTGGCCTTGAGTCTGGCGCGCCCTTTTGTCAATGCTTTTAATTGCTCCATGCCGAGAAACAATTACAAATGAGAACCAATGCACAGAAAACTACAAAACAAATCCGGATGCGAAGGACCAAACAATGATCCCCAACCGGCAAGACGAATGAGCAGTGGACTGTAGAGTAATATGTTCTTGTCAGTTTCGCTGTCTAATTGGTACTAAAGAAAATTTACATTTGTGGAACTTAACGATAGGTGTGTGTGTGCATACATGTTGTGGATTCTAAAGCTAGTAGGTATAGAAAATATAAAGATGACAATATGGGATAACTTATAAACTATGTATCGATAGTCCATTCCTAAACAATTCTTTATCTTCGCGTTGTAAAATGTGTACAAATATTTCATTTGAGTTTATTTTTAAATGGCGGTCTATTTGTGTCTGCTCAGCGTAAAATATTTCCCATGAATAGGCAGCTTTCAATTTTCAATTTATTTTTAAGAAAAATAAGGCAATGCGATCAAAATCAGTGTGTAATATTTTTCGCTTTCGCGCATTTGCAAAAATGTTAAACAATTTGGCCCATGGAGGGTTGATTTCCGCTTCCTGGGGTAGTGGGCTATGGGACGTGCGTCGCCCATCAACTGCAAATTGCGCACGCAAATTGTCTGCCGTCCTCCCATTCCCCAGGACCATGTCTATTTCGCGCCTGTAAATCGTAAATCAGCGCAGATTATTGTTGCTAAACCCCCTGCAACTCACAACCATTTACATTTGTATCTTTTCGGTTTTCTGTTTCCTTCAGCATCGTCTTTGCTGTCTGTGTCTGTGTTTTTCAATTTGGAGCAGCTTAAAGCAGCCGCCAGCTTTATGTGCTCTTGCCTTGCCGTCTTGCAGCTTTATCAAAGGCCGTTCTTCTTCATAAATATGCAAATTGTCTGCCGCCTTTCACGGCGGTAGCCGGTTTTTTCGGTTGCCGTTTTCGTTTACCGCTCCTAAATCGGATTTACTTTCACTGGCTTTAAGTTTCAGCCGCCTGTCGTGTACTGTGATTGTGTGGGTCCCTTTGTAGTCCCCAAAATATTTGATTATTCGCCGCCGCACATGGTCGGCTTGACTGGCATGGGTGTGTCTCCCTTCGCTGGTTGCAGCTAACGACTTTGATTGCCACGAGACGAGGCACGTTATTGCAAGTGCCCGTCTTGGCCACAAACAATACCACTGCAGAGGCATTGTTCTCCCGAAACCATCTCTACTGTGTATCTCTAGAGCTTCCACTTTAGCAATTTCTCACATTACTCATACGCACAGTGGACAGTTGGTTGAGTGGAAAAATAATTTTCGGAAAGTAAAATTTTTATTGAAAATTTAATCAAAACAGGCTTCAGAAGCTCACATCATCAAACATTCATTTAAATTTTGCCAAAAATTTCTTCTTTAAATACATTTACAGAAATTGTCAAACTGGAAAAGTGAATTCACTCTCGACTTACCTTCAGCCGGAGGCTGGAAGTCAAGGTATTTCAGTAACTAATTAAATAAATAATAATTTTGTTGCCAACGGAAGCTATTCCCGTAATTCTAATACCTCTTGACTGGGCTGAGAGACTTGATTTGAATTGACAAGAGGGAGGTTTGATGTGATATCAGGTTACCACAGTGCTGGCTTCTTAGCCGCACAGGAGGCACTTGCGCAACACCCTGGCACACTTAATTGAGTCAACCCCCCCGGCCCCAGGCTTCGAGAGTTACCAGTTCGGTCTCTAGTACTAGGGTTGAAGGGTGCGTGTGTTATCTAACCCAAAACTGGCAGCACTTTTGCTTCCATCTAATTAGATGTTGTGGCTGCATTAATTGCCAAGCGTCTGGACTTTACGGCTTTTCGAGGCGAACATACCTGTATAGGGAAAGTTTTATTGCCTTGGCAGATAAAAGTCGAATTAGCGTTTGCCTGATTTGCCTGTCAAATGCCTTTCAGTTTGAAAATTTTTGGCAATTCGCTGCAGAACTAGTATGTATTGAGGGTGTGTAGTGTTTCCATACATAATTTACACGCAATTATGTTCTATGTATTTCCATCAGAATGTGCGCTATATACTCGTAAATAAATAAATTGCCACAGGAATTTCATAATACTTTTGTGCTGGGGCAAACTGAGAGAAGCTTTGCATAATTCAGGCGTATGAATTTCATGTGCCAACGCACAAACAACGAGGCAAAAATCAATCAAATTAAACTCAACATGAAAATGAAAATGAAATTCATAAAGCTTCGAACTCAATTCACAGCTGGGAGCCGAGGCGAATGCGTCTTGGTTACCCGGCGGACACGGATTGGGGCAGGAAACTTGTGCAAGATTTCCATAGTTCACATTTTCAGCAGAGTTCACATTTTCGCAATTTAATTATCGATGGATAGAATGGCTGAAATGGTTGGCAAACTTTTGAAAGCCTGCCGGCTACTGGGAATTTCTAGTTTCAGCCATGGAGTTAGTTGTTCAGCCTGTTTTTGTTTCCATTTCCAATCGCAAGTTGGTTCAGACCTGCCAACCTCTGACCTCCCGGGAGTCCAGGACCTTTGGCGCTCTCTAACTTCAGGCCCGAATTCATTGAAGCTTGCAGTGCTCCAGACCACAATTATTCAGATGCCATTGTGTTGGTTACGAGTAATATTTGATATTGTGGTTGGAAATTGTTTAATTTGGAAAATCAAATCCAAATCAACCAGACGGCAGTTATTTGACCATGAAGTGTCAGCTGTTAACTGAATTATCAAGCCAATAATTAATTCGGATTCCATTAAAAGCACTCATAGGATTTTCCTAAAAATGTGAAAATGTTTAGTAAATTTTAATTGGCCAACTGGAAATCGATTGGGCAAGTGTTAATTATATCCCTTGGCCATTTGTAATTTCCATTTTGTCATTTATGTTTTTGATTAACTTGCCTAATGAACTCAGAAAATAATTGCCATTTGGTTCATTGGAGACTGGGGAAATGCCTCACAAATTGCACAATAAGTGGAAAAAGTTTTTCAATTTTCGCAGGTTTTGACTACACATCGAGAGTCCGAGAACAAAAAAAATTGTCTCGCAATTAAAGCAACAAATTAAAAACTGTGCAGCCAGATGAGCAGCGCTAAAATGTGAATGAATTAGCTCGATTTGCATGAAAATTTCATAAATATGTAAGCTGGCCAAGGAAGGACGCTATCCGCAATCCCGAGACCGTGCATAAAAAAGCGGGCGAAAAGCAAACAAAATTGCGGAGCCCCCAAGGTACGAGTAATCAAAGCAAAAATTACCTAATTAACCCTCTAAGACTACTTTCCAAAATAATTGAAAAAAACTATGCAAATAATTTTTTTTTAAGTAAATGAATGCTTCTAAGCTCAATTATGTGCTTAAAAATATCGTAGAATCTTCGGTTCACCTGTAAGGTGAGAAGAAAGGTAAGCGGGCCTGAAGGCACGCTTGGGGCTTTGAGGGAAAAAAAACATTTTCAAGTAATGAATTTTTTTTTTATTTTTTCTTATGCTATTCTTCAAAACAGTTTTTATTCGCTGTGCAGCATAAATAAAGACTGCATTCCCTGCATATGCATTGCATTTTTGAAGTTTTACAGGGATTGCAACTGTTTCGATCCAACCAATGTGGGAAATGGTTTAGGTATAATATCAATTAGGTGATAAAAAAATACGTGTTGCGGCATCCCTAATTTTTGCTCTGATATGATAGAGTCCCATTAAGCCGTGCATGAGATCTACGTCGCCCATGTGAGCATTATACTCATGCACAATTTGGGGACAATCAATTGAAATGTGTCGTTTAGCCTTTCTGTCAAAGCGAGAAGCCTTTCCAGTTCCTTCACGAGGGTTTGTTTTTTCGAATGTAACTCCAGAGTACATTGGTTCATCATATGAGGACCCAACGTACTCAGCCGAAAAACTCCTTGCAATTTGTTGATGGCAATATCGTTTGATAGTTTGCAATAGGGGATACGGTTTCCTCGCACCGTGCCAAGGCTATGAATACCTATCGCTCTTAGATAAACCATCAATGGCAAAGATGTATAAAAATTATCAAAGTTAGTTATGCGATTCTTAAATCTTTATACGGTTTTTTTTAAGCGCGATACAATGTTGGGTGAAGCACCAAAATTTGGGTGACCAGGTAAGACCACATTATCACCTGCACCGCTGTAGATCTCAAAGCGGTATGCGTATACGAATGAATTGCACAATACAAATAGTTATACCGAACCCGGTTTGCCATTTTCTATAATATTTTTAATTCTTTTAAGTAAAATCCTTCCATAAACAGACACAAACACATAAATTGCAATGAATTGTGAGGTTATCAGTTGGCAACAAAAGTTGTCTTGAATCCCCAAACGGGCCTCAAGGCACGTATCGCTCTTTCGCTGTCACAACGCATGCTTTTTATATATTTGTAAATCTTCAACTTAATTTTAAAAGTAAATAAAATTACATCTCAAAAAAAAAATTATGAGCTGGATAGGTTTTATACATTTGCTACTATTCGAACAGCAACACACAACATACCGCCGACCAAATTTTACGCGGGAAAAAACATATGCTTTATGTATTCCTAAGCATAAGTGCCGTTAAGAGCTTCAAAGATCTTTAAAGCTGAGATTTATAATTCAATATGCTTTTTATCAACCGCCAAAAATTATTTAATCGATTAAAAAGCTGTTAGTTTATTTTTTAGGGCCAAAAACGTAATACGTGCCTTCAGGCATGCTTACGTCTTAGAGGGTTAACATAATCCGCAGTGGCCAAATGAGGCGGCTCCTGCTCCTGTTTTCGTGAAGCTGTGGCTCCTTGCTTTGTGGGCGTGCCCAGCCGGCAAGGATGTCGTCTGCTTTGGCCGTTGATTAGCGCTGCCTTTTGCTCTGTACTCGCATTCGTGTCCTGCTGCCCCTCAGTGTCTGTCTGTGTGCCTGTCTGTGTAAATCCTCTGTGATAAGTTGTCTAGGACTGGATCCGGTTCACGTTTTCAGCTCGCTCTCTTTGATTAATATTCAGGCGTTTAAATTTCGTTTTGGTGTTTTTTCTCAGCTTCGTTTTCGTTTCTGGGTTTTTGGTTTTTGTTTATGCTTATTTTTATTCGGTCTGTTGATATTTGCTTTAAGGTTTATTTTTTGCTTTACCGAGAACTGATGCACTGTTGCACTGAAAATGGATTTGACACTTTAGCCGTGGCAGTTTTTTACCTGGATGTCAGGCCAGCGGAAATGAGCAGCTTCTTTCGTTCACATTTATGCATAGCATCCACACACACGCACACAAAAGAGGAAAATGCAAAAAATAGGAAAATGGGTGGCGCGAAATACTATATCCTGTGCGTTAGCAAAAACTCTATAGCTCAAAACATGGCAATTTTTTCAGGCGGAGAGCAAAAAATTGAAAATTAAAGGAGCCTATGAATGAACATGGAAATAAATATTTTTGACATGATCTTGACTCTCGAGAAATCCCAAACTAAAGTCCTATATATTTGTATATAAAAATATTTAGTTGCCAAGTCAGTGAATAGCAAAGTTCCTATCCCAATCCCAGATTAGACGCCTTGCTGTCTGCCAGCAAAAAGTTTGACATTTCGCCTTCCGCCACCGGAAGTGGCTCACACAGACACAGCAGCTAAAATGCCACCACACACACAAACACACACACGCAAGCTCTCAAACACGCTAACCACACTTAAGTACAGGCTTTATCAGCTACCTGGTCTTTTGATTTAGTTTTATTCACACTATGTCGCAGAGGCAGTCGGCGAAGATGGTGTTTTTTTTTTTGTTTGTTCACTCGGCACTTGGCACTTGGGATTTAAAGTGTTTTTACGTCACATGGGTCGCGTGTCGTGGCCACGAAGGATATAGTACTAGACTGAGCTGCTGCAGCGGCCAGGTCTTGCTTTTAAACCAGCCTGTGGAGTTCGAAATTCGAAACTGGTGCCAGGCGCCTGCGCGATCACTCTTTTACATTCGACAGGGCGCTCTTTTTCGCACGTGTCCTGCGGCTTTGTGCTCTTCATTCTCCAGGATGTGCTGACTCCTGGCTGCGTTTTGTTATTATTTTGTTTATGTCCCTGCCAGCGGGCTGTCTCTCTTTGGCGTGTGCGTGTTTGTCATCACCTGTTAGCATTTGCGAGTCCTTGAAATCCGGCCGAGCTCAAGTTGCGGCTGTCTAACTTACACAACCTGCTGGCCAACAAAGCCCCCCACCAAGCTCACACCCTCCTCGTCCTTCGACCTGGTCAGCCCGCCCAACCTGCGGGGCAGCTGCTGTTGACATTGTCTTTGCCATTATGTAATAATCACAAAGCCATACACATACGCACTCACGTGCCCATCTCGTGTTAAACTTCAAATTAATTGCTGCCGAAAAATATACTGGCCTGTGGGTTGGACTTCATGGATGGGCGTCTATGTATCTGCCAGGTAGGACATTGTCTGCCAGAACAACCGCAGACCCAATACCAAGCACGTTCCCGTTTAGCATGCTACCGGGATACCCTAAACAAGCAGCGAAGGTCAGTTGAAAAGGGCAAGGGATAGGGGATGGTAGTGGTAGTTGTCCAGGTGCTGGAGACGCATAGAAGTCATTAAGTGCGGCCAGTAAACTGCGATACGCAGACAAAGCTACACAATAGAGGCAATAGAGATACCTGGTACTTAAATGATAACTTTAATAATTTGTTTTAGTTTTTGAATTATTTAATGAAGAACCACAGTTAAAACATCGAGTTAAAGGAACTACAGAGCTCATTGATCGTATAAATTATAACATCAAAGGTTCTGTAATAAAAATATTAACAACTTTATGTTGTCCATCCCGTCTACGGTTTATTAGTCTGTAATTCATCGTTACAAACCGCATTTGTTCGACCTTTACAATTTGTTCTCAACACTGCATCTCTGCAGCTCTGTCTGGGTTGAAGAGTACCGTCGTGTGACTTGCTGGCTTTTCAGTTTGGGGCGTATTCCTGGATCCCCGAAGCTACCGCTTATAACAAGAACATCAACAACGCCGTAACGAGGTTCATGTTTAATGGCCGTGCAGTCGCAGCCTTTGGGGCCGATGTCCGGGCTAGGGTAGGAGCTTTATGCACATACTCCTGTACTCCGGGTGTCGGGCCAACAAATGCAGCGGCAGCAGCTACAAAGGCAGCCCAAAAGACATGCACTAATATCGTGCTGTCCGTGTTGCATTTTCCCCCCGACGGCCTCCCATCTGTGTGCCATGTTTTTGGGGCTTACATCTTGAACCTGACACAGAAAATTGTATTTTAATGACGGAGCAGAGCGTCACTGCCAACGACAGGACAACGAGTGCGACAACGACAGGGACAACGACGGGAACACCCAGAACGACAAGGGCACCGTAGCTAGCCCCCATTCAAGACGTTAATAAAGCGACGCACACCCAGCAATTTCCATGGGGGTTGCATGGAAATAGAAGCAGGAGGGCACAATTCCAAAATGAAGTTGTTACTGCCTGCAGTCCGGCTCGGGCTGGCTGACACATCTTTTTTGGAATGCCTGCAGCAGGTGCAACAGCCACATCACCTCCCAGCGAAATCCAAGTGCCCTCTGGCATGCATGTTGCTTCGCAATCGCACTGCAAGGACTCGAATTCCTGCTAAGTGAAGTGTCCCTTTCAACTGGCTTTGCATTTTATTAGGACGTAACCTGCACTATTGCAACACAAGCTAACTTGTTTATGAAGTGCCGCAGTCATAATTAAAATTAATGGTCATTTGGGTAATTGCGAAGGGAGTTTCCCATTGAGGGTTCTTAAAGTGGAATTTTGATCATGTTCCTTATTAATGCTGCATATTATTAAGTTCCCTTAACCTCAAGTAATTTATTGTTGCTTCTATCCGCTTGACATAAAAAGGACCATGAATACCCATTAAGTATTTTCTCAGAAATTCAATCAGCATTTTATTGGCATTCTGATTACAGCTGATATTTAATAAATATTTTTAATTTCAGTTGAGCCCCAGGAAATGGAGAACGGCCACGAGGACTGTCAGGACGAAGACGAGGAGGATGATGAGTTGGAGAACGAAGAGTTCGGGGACCAGGGTAAGGAAGCACTCATCGCATAAATCTGTGATAAATACGAAAATAATTCGGTGAAAGTTCAACTAATAAATGGCATTCGCCCTTGCCACTTTTTCAGATAATGGACTGACCGAGAAAACGTTCAAATTTGATGATTTCGCTCGCAGGTAAATACTTACCAACGCGCCTAGACCAAGGACCCATAATGTCCTTCGACTAAAGTTTTCGAATCAGGGCCAACCGCTTGGACAGCTTTAGGAACAATAATATTGCGAAGGATCCGGCAGCAGGGGAGGTGCTTACATTTTACTGCTGTTATTTGAAAAGTTATCATGGGGGTTCGGTGGGTGGCCGTTTTAGCGATGTGATGGCCGTGTTGAAAATTGTAATTGTGTTTTTAATTGAAAGGCAGAGGCACATTGAGGCGCACCAGAGAGTCACTGCTTGTGGCTACTAATTAAGGATTAGTGTCAGAAATTACTTGTGCCAAAAGTTTTATGGTCGCGAACTCGAACTCGAACTGAGAACCCACAATCCAGAATACAGGATCCAGGATCCAGATGCCGCGGGCAGCTTAGAAAATACAACAACAATATGAAGCGTACACCCTCCATTCCTCCTGCTCCAACAATTATAACGAAATGACGTCAAGTTGGTTGGTTTCCCAGTTGTATTTTAATTGCGATGCCATTGTTGGTGTTTCGAAATGTTTCGAAAACTTTTGTGTCGGCACCGCCGAGTATAGAACGTTTTGTGGTCGCTGACTTGGCTGGCTGCTTGGATAAACTCTTAAATCATAATTAGTTCAATTTAGCATAATTTAATTGGAGTTTCGCTTTGTAATTTGTTCACTCGATTAGATTGCTGCATCCGAAAATTGTTCGAGCGTGTACAGTAGTTCTGACGGACTGGGCAAGTATACCCACTCGATCCTTGAAGGCGGCGGTGACCATTCTCCATCGGATCGCCTATGGTTGCAAATGTTCCGGGATGCTGTTTCAGGTGAGTGGAATGCAACTGAAAGCACTGCGGGGTACATTTTTTCCCGCTTTACTTTTTTAATTCGATTTGGCGCAAAACCCCACATAAATCAAAGTCAAATGCAAAAACAAATGCCGCAGCTTAGCTGCTCATTCTGCTTTTTTGTATTGTCTGCCTTTTTCTTTTACTGTCGCGCTGCTTTCATTTCATTTTTATGGTAATTTGTACAAATTAAGCGAACCTTTTTCTATTTGTCCAAAGCCACAAACGATATTTACTGCGTCGCGGGTACATACTTGTAGGAATACGTATATATTTTTTTAACCGGGTTTCCTTTATTTTGTGTCCCTCCGCTGTCAGCTGGAATTTGAACTTTTTAAGCCTTTCACGCGCTGTTTTCGGTTGGGTCCTGAACAGGACTCGAATATTCAGATGTCTGTGTTTGAGTTTCTTTCTCGTGCCAACTTCCCTTGGGAAGAGTCTAACGCGATTGTCTCGGAGAATGGCCACTTCAGGCAGTTGTTTGAAATTTAAAGTGTCGCTTACATTCCCTTCAAAATTTAAATTTAAATTTAAAGGATTTTTTAAAACTTTCTTTAAATTTTAATATTTTTATGTCCTTTTAGAAGAGTATTTTATTTCGTACTCTGGCAAATTGCTTTCACTTTATTCTGGATTTCTTTTCAACTGCTTATGCTGCTTTTCACGGCTGGCAATTAAACTTTTCTTTTCCGGCAGAGTTCATAAATCACATTCAGCGCCAGGCTGTTCGGCCTTCGCTTTCTCCACCACCCCTTCGGGTGGCGTCTTTCCTTTTCATTCCTTTCTTTTTTTTCCCGTTTTCATCGGCTTAAAGCGGTGTTTAAAGCTTTCGGTTCCGGGCAAATGAACCCCTGGCAACCACTGCAGAGAATGGCTAATCACTAGAGCAGCCAAAAACGGCATCGCATTTGGGCGACAAAGCCAATGTCTAGTGTCTCCGCTGTCCATCTCGTCATCCAGCTTCCCTGTGTCCAGCCGCTCCAAGGACTCCTATCAGCGCCATCTAAGCCGGCTCACTGTCTGCTCTGCACAAGCGACGATTAAAAGGATGACACTGACGATGACGAGAAAGAGATTGGGAACGGGAACCAAGGCACTGGGGAAAAAAATCATTTTCAAGATTCATTTTTCTGTAGTGGTATTGCGGAAAAATATCCGATAAGGGTGTGTTGTACTTGCCACAACATTATTTATAATTAGAAGATGAAAGTAAAGTCTTGATCCAAACAGGACCTATAAACACTAAACAGTCTGTGCATAAGTCCTTTTTCCTCTCAGTGCCCGACTGCAGCAGTCGTGTCCGTGTGACCATCAAAAGGAGGAGACTGCTGCTTGCGAGCCTGGCCACAAGCAAAACAAAAGTAGCATCATATGCAAAGTCAAAACCACTAATGGGTCTGCGCAATCATAGGATAAATTAAATTCCAAATACGGACGACGACAGTCGACAACGATACAGGGGCTTTTTGTTCTTAGGCGAGAGGGGGTGCTTTGGGGTTAGTCCTCGGATAGGGTTTGGGCCGGACGGGTGGCATTTATAAAGTTTTTGCCAACTGCAAATGATATCTTGCTCAGAGAGCGACAACCGCAGGCGGTAACCGCAGAGGCAGGGGCTGAACGGAGCTGTATCCTTCGGCTCTGGATGAGGAGGATGAGGTGGCTGGCTGCTGTTGTGGCTGTCTTTGCAGAAACTTTTCATTTGAATTTCAAGCACACCAACCAGCCATCTCTTCAACATTATTTCTCTATACCGTCCCTATTCCCCAGGCCAAGCTGTTTCGCATCTTTCAACAAGTCTTCAGCGTGGAACGTGACGCCCATCAGGAGGAGCTACGTCGCCTGGCCATCTTTGTAGTGCGCAAATTTGTCGAGGTGGCCCCGTCTAATCCCAAAATCTATGCAGAGTTATTATTTTACAAAGGCATCAGGGAGGCAAATGAGCTGGAGACGGGCTATTGTGATGCCTACGAAGCGTGAGTATGGGTGGCCTTTGCATTGTCTCGTCTTCTGGGGTTAAAAGGGCCCATCATCACAATGGCCGCATGATTGACTGAGCTCGAGCCAGGGCTTCATCGTCTGTCGTTTAGTTGGCAAATGATAAATGATAGCCAGCGGCCAGACCAGAAACCCCGGCCGAGTCATTGTGTTCAGTAGTCAGTAGTCAAAGGGTCAGATGCGATAGACTGCTGTACAGTTCGGGATATATCTACTAAATTGGTTAACTATTCTTCCAGCGGCACCAAAGGCACTTGGACCGAGGAGCAGGAGTCGGAGTTGCGCTTCCTCTTCGAGGAGAACCAACGCAATCCCGAAACCGACAAGGGTAACTATTCCAAATTCAACAAATCAGAGATGCAAAATGCTTTAAAAATCCTTATTATTTAAACTACTGTACCATTATTCGTCCCTGGAGGATGACTAGCTGAAGTTGGAGCTGCTCGTCCTGAGTGCGAATTAAAACTCGATTCGCACAGTAAATGAATAGAAGCAATCAGTGTTGTGGCACTCGAGCCACTCCAACATCAGCAACCGGGATAGACAGAAAACAACAACCCAATTGTGTCTGCTCTTTCAGATGTGATTGATTGGATTCTCGACAATTTGGCCGACAAGACGCGCACTCGTCGGGGTATTCTGAAGAAGCTAAAGGAAATGGGCCTGCTGTTCAAGGCGCCCACCAAACGGTCAACCAAGTCGGCCCTGGGCGGCAAAAACCTCTGGCAGCCGGAAGAGGATGAGGAGCTAAGGAGCTTATATGATCAGCATCGCACCGAGCCGGGTAAGTGGACCGTCGATTTAGAGGACACAGACAGTTAAGTCAGGCTTATTTTATGGCAAAACGGCATCACATAATTCCAAATTCAAAGCTCAATTGGATGCCTGTTATGTAGAACATAAATCTAGTGGGTCCTTTAAGTATGGGGCTTCATTTTTAATTTGAATCATTAATTAAATCAGATTCAATTAATTATATGCCAATTAAATAAGATTAGATTATATATTTTGTTAATTAATCACAAACTTATGCAGTTTTAATTAAAAATTACTCTTACTTTCAGATTGCCTGGATCGCATAGTTGGAGAGTTCGAGGAGCGGCGCTCTAAGCAGCAGATCATCAAGCGCATGCTGCAGATTCATCTCATAGCCGATAAGTCCGAGATACTGCCCCCCAAATCTAGCAAGGGGCGTGGCAAGGGCAAGGCCAAGAAGCATTCAGAAAATGGCAGTGATTTTGAGGACATGATGGAGGAGCCAATGGAATTCGAGGCCGAGGCAGGCGACAGACCAAAAGCCGTCAGGAAGACCATCAAGAAGAGCAAGAGCAAACCCAAACCGAAGAAGCGGCAGGTGGTGCGGACACCTTTGGACGTGGGCGCGGTGAAAGCCCTACTCGCCCAGGTGGATGCGGAGAAATTCAAGTCGGCCATTGAATGGCTGCAGGAATGCTTGCAGGATGCCAGCGAGGACATGGAAGAGCCAGGCGAGGAGGACGACGGTGTGCCCCTGCTGGCCCTGATGGACGATCAGAGGGATGCCCTCGAGGATGGAGATTTTCAGAAGGTTCTGGTCGCACTTGGTATGCAGCCTCCGATTGCGGGAATGGAAAACTACTGGCGTATACCGACCCATCTAAATGCCACCGACTTGAAGATTCGTTCAAAAATTTTAGCAGGCGAAGACGTGGATGTAGAAGCTGCCGGGGAGAACGTACAAGAAATGGAGGAGGATGAACAGGAAGATGATGAGGAAGACGAGCAGGAGGAGGATGAGGAAGATGAGGATGAGGATGACAAGGAAGAAAGTGAGGAAGAGGACTTCCTGGAGAAGCACAGCCGGCAACGTCAAGAGAACATCGCCGCCGAGCAGCAGCGAAAACTGGACAGCATAATGTTCAGCAAAAGTGATGACGAAACCGAGGAGCGTGCTCCGCCCAAAGCCAAGGCCAAAAACAAAGAGAAGAAGGTCAAGAAGCAGCCCAAAACCAAGACCAAAAAGCCCCAGGACTCGGATGCCAGCAAGGAGGAGCGAGAGAAACCCTACACGACTGATTTATTTGACCAATTGAAAGCAAAGCGAGCCACTAAAATCAAGCTGGGCGATATGGTTCTAAATGAATCAACAAAGGCCGCTCAAGAGGCGGACGATGATGCATTTAACTTCAACTCGGAGGACTATAGAGCTCGTCTCCTGGAACTGGAAGATGAGGAGAATGAAAAAAAGGATGACGACGGAGATGCCGATTCCGATGAGGAGGAACAGAACAAAGAGAACACAACCAACAAGTCCTTGCAGCAGCCACCGCGTGCACGTCGCGTTAATGTAATTGACTCGGATAGCGACAACGATGATAATGATGATGATGATGCCGCTGGTGGCGCCTTGCTTGCTGACAAGACAAACAAACGCCCACGCAGCGATGAGGATGATGCCGGCCAGGATGAGGATGACAGCGACGAGGAGGCCAACTTTCTGGCTCGCAAAAAGCCAGCCAAAGTCGATGAAGAGCCGGCCAAACGGCGACGACTTGCCATCATCGATGACGATGGCGAGGATGATTTTTAATGCACTCGGGTTCATTTTGATCCTGATTTTGTAGCTATCCGGAATAAGGGTCGTTCGAATAAATGTTACTTTTAATTTGCATATCAACTTTTGTTTGTTCTTTTGTCATATATATCAGGACAAAGTCTAGCTCTGAGTCAAAGGAAGGGGCTATGAAGTCCCATGAATGTGAACTTTGAATTTTACTCCACACTTTGTGCAGTTTTTATTATTATAAATGCAGCTTTACACTTTAATTAATTAAAAGGTGACTTGCAACAAATGATACTCATACCAAAATTTGTAAAAAGTTCATTTTACATTTACGAATATGGCTTTTTATTGTAATGAAAAAGAATTATTGCATATGACTTTCAACTCCTACCATTATTTGCGTAAGTATCGGCCTACACTGACAACCTAAGGGCCAGTGCATGGCCCAGTGCAACAAAAGTCAACCAACTCCTTTGTGACTCTAGCCTGAAGGGAAAACAGGGCCTAGACCTCACCCTCCATTACTCGCTAGTCTTTCTATTACCTTCGCCATGTCCCCCCGCTGACTTGATGGCATTTTGTGCCGGTCCATTGTGAGCAACACACACTGCCCCACCTCGAGAGCCCTTTGTGTGCGTCTGCTAATTTGGTGGCTTTTGTTGGTCCGATGCTCCATTTGGAATGAGAATTGGCTACGCTTCGTGCAATGCATTTTGTTAATTTCTGGCCAGGGCGAGAAGGTTCAAGCACCAGTTGGAGTGCAGATTCGAGGGCCCAAATCTGTTACACTCATGAAATAGAAGATATTGATACATTCATTCCAATTTTTTTATTGTACAGCTGAAATACAATAATACTAAAAAGGTGTTAACTTTCCAACTATTTTTCATTTTTTTAACGTATTTTTCTTTAGCGATGTGATATTTTTTTAAGTGCATACCACCGTTCCAAATGTTCTGCATGAACATTGTGCAACTCCGGTTGCAATTCTCACAAATTTTGCATGCAAGCACAGCATCCACATTGTCCGAAGAAATAATCGCACTAAAATGCTTTGCATTGTAGCAACTTCGGAGAGCAGAGGGTAAAATACAAGTTACTGGCCACTAGATCGTTCTTATTGTGTTTTTATTGGATTTCAGGAGACTGGCTGGTCTTCTGGCATGAATTTGTGGTGTCCAAGTTCTGGCTAACAAGTTTCCCACCACCCACTTTTATTTTCTGTCGCATTTATTGAATTTAACGTTGTCACAAAATAGATGCACAGTCGAGGATGCGGTTTGATTGGAAGAAAGCCGCTTTTAAGGCAAATTCAATTCAATCATCAGAAACAACTGTCTGCGCTATTTCCGCATTCGCTTGCAACGCGGCGTATGCGTGATGTCGCATCGATCGCATAAGTGAAATTAAGTGCATACATTTAGGGGCAGGGTGGGGTAAAAAATGTATAATAATAATAATCCAAGTCTGTGCATAAATCAGAGCCCAGACACGGTAGAAGCGTCTGCGCTGGCTTAGGCACTTCATTTATTTTGCAGCAGAATTAAAAGGACCCGACACACGTGTGTGGCACCTGCCAAGCAGGATTCCTCATCCTGCGACATGTCACATTATTAATTTCAAGATGGCGCGCACTCAATTTAAAAGGCAAAAGCTGCGAGCGAGCCGGTGATGAGCAGCTCATAATTTATTTCATTAATTTAATCAACCTCCTTGGCACATGTCAACTGCATGAGTCCTGAAAAGAATGCCACACCTTCCTGCTGGATCCTGTTGGGGGATGTTTAAATAATCAGTATGGAGGTACAGTCGAGGTAGAAACAATAGTAGTGAATGTTTTGGAAAATAAATGATAGCGTATGTTTCTTAATAAAATTTAATGTTTAATGTTTATAATTATTTTGATTTTCTTTTTATTATTTTGTAATTTTAAAAATTTTGTAGCTGACCGTAATTATGTGCCAATGATGTCGCAAAAGCTTCTTAAATAACAATAAGAACAGCACAAGCATTATGTTTAAAATCACTTAATACATCGTAAATTATGATAAAGGGAGTCCTGGGGACTCGAATGCCCTCTCATTCGGCGTGACAGGAATTGAAACAGGAACAGTTCATTAAACTGAGTATGTCGAGGAATGTCTGCACAAGCACAATAAACTGTAACGGCTTTCATTAGGGCAACAAACGGCGAAAAAAAAACAGAAAGAGTTATTGCTCGGGCTTTTCACACGCTCTTTTCCATCATTAGAACAAAGGCCGTGGAGATAGCGATGCCAACAGCCAGCGGATTAACCTAATCTCGAGACTATAAAGGCGACTTTATTGTGACACAAAGAGACACAAAAACACAGAGACCCACCCACACACACACACACACTTGCACATGTGTATCCTGAAGAACTTGCGACTTTTCATCATGAGAATGAGAGTGGCGCTGACAAGGACGTGGCATATGCAGATGATGGCGCTGTTTGATGAGTTGGCTTTGCTCTTCCCGGTACCTATGTCGTATTTCAAACTCAGATTTATTTAGGGGCATATAAAGCTCTTGAGAATTATAAGTACTTATATTCTTTATAATAAAGAGTACTATTTTTGTAGCCTTTGTTAACTCAATCTTCCCTAGGAAGATTGGAAGAAAGAATCCCTAGATTCCCCGTTCAAATAATCAAAAAAATGGGAACACATGGAGTACTTTGGGGAATAATATAATAGCCTAGGATTTGTATGAATTTTAAAAATGCTTAACGCTAGGATGCACTTTAAGAATAAAAGCTAGGGCTTAAACCCTACAACTACCTAAACATTTTCCGACTAAAAATTCCTAATGAGTACTTTGCTGTCGGGTCTTTGCGCTTAACTCATTTTGCTTTCTTAGGGGCGTTCCTGTTTGTGCCCCTGGCACATGTTTTTCTAACAATCACACAATGTTTATACAACTGAAACTTTTTATTCGCCGCTCATCTTGGCTTAAATTGAAGCAGATTTTGGGCAAAGACAAAAAGCGCCTTTGACGTGTGATAAACACACGCTGCCAGTCCAGATTCTTTGGGAACACAGAAGAAAGTCGGGCAGGGAAAGCACTTTGGCAAAAACTTCACCGACTGCCTGTGGAGAGGCTTCTCGGTCTGTTGTCCTTGCTACTAGCCCGATGACAAACCCAGTTCACTGTGCCGCCTTGGCTTTTGGGAAATCATAACAAAAGCAGGCGGCCAAAGATTATTTTCAAAGGCTGATGCTGAAGTTGAAATACACTTGCCGGCGTACTTGGTTGAGTGTTTACTCTGAGGATGAAGTGGCTTTGATTAGCGACACTCGGCTGAAGAGCTATTCTTGCAACATCGAATCTGAAAATGAAATGGAATCTGGTTAGTACTTAGACGGAGTTCCCTTAGCCGATAATTTTCATTCTTTTGCAAAACTACAGCACATTCCAAGTAAACGATTTCAGTTAAGAAATCTAAGTGCTCATGATAGAAACTACTATAACTCCGGCTGAGCTCCTTTCGCAGGACACCTAAGGGCGTGACTTGGAAGTGTCAGTAAATAATTGTAAAAAGCGTATGTCATGCACTCTTTAGCCTGGCCCCTTTTTGGCACAATGACAATCTCGAACGGCCTTTGTTAACCCCTGTGGATCGAAGTAACCCCTGGATTCCCATACCCCTGCCACCTTTGAATGGCTTACGCACTAACTTTGTGGACACTTTTCTTTTACGCCTGACGAGGGTTTTGGGTTGGGCTTTTGGGCTCGGACTCCGGACTCTGGTCTCCGTAAGCCGACTAATTGTTATTGTAGTTTATGGTGGGCCCGTCCGAAAATGGGGCAAAGGATTTTAGTGGTCCTTGGGATCCCGTAAGGGACTTAACGCTTCAAATTCTCGTATGGGGCTTAGGTTGTCGTTGGCTTTAGCCTAGTAGAAAGCTTATAGTTAGCCTAATGGGTGCCAACTTGGCAGCAGTTTTTTGTTCTTTGTTTTGTGGGCGTTACGACCGACACGGCCATCCCATAAACAGCCGAATGATTTAGATTTCACCATGAGTCAGCGGAAGCGCTCGCTGAGCATCTTTTGATTTTGCGCCAAATATTTTACACTTAACGAGTCATAAATAAATGCGTCTATTCGATGTCTGCGCCTTCGTCCTCGACGCCTCTGCCCTTGGCTTGCCAATTAAAACATGAATTATAAGCCTGAACAAATCGCTAAGAAGTCGGCTCCGAGTCCGGGCATAAATTCTCGCTTGCCAAAAAGTTTCCTTTTGTCTGGATTTATTGTAGTCGAAATGCGGTTGGATGGCGAATGTGCCAATTTCTGTTGGGATCCGGGAGAGGAGTCCCGGGATTACCCGATCCGGGGCGATGATAAACTTTTATCCTTGTTCGGCTTCTGAGGGACGTAAAATTAGGGAATGAATGGCAAAGTTTTGCCCTTCGAATAAATATAATTGCTGTGGTCAAAGAATATTTTCAGAGTTTCTTTTCTTATGTAACTTTTGCACTTTCCAAAAATATCCAAATTAACTAACGACATGCATTTCATTATGAAATAAATGACTAAATCCTTAATATACTTAAAGGTTTAACTTCTTTTAAAAATAAATAAAACACTTTTTAAATAATTTTGTTGCCGAAAAATTTTACACATTCATGGAAAGCTTCTGCAAATTGGAAACTTGTTTGGGTAAATACATGGTACAGCCAATCCCTTACTTTCCCAGGAAGCCCTAAAGGCAGTTGCATTCGGGGGGACATGGGTGTGAAATGTGAGGGTCGTCATGCACCGGGTAAATTACCGGTGCATTGTGGAATGCATTTCATGTGCAATAAATACATACAAGCTGAAAGTTGCCACAACACGATGCCGCAGTTGTGGGTGGGGCAGCGGCCGTTGACACGCCCCTTCTCCCGCATCCTTGCGTACACACACCCACCCAGATTATCCCACACCTTTGGTGTATTCGTACCCGGCCAATTTTCCTCATCCTATTTGTTTTTCCTCCTTTTTTTTCTGTTTGTTTGAATTTCGCTTGCAACCAAAACAAGAAAAAGAGAATTATGCAAAATTCAAGCCTCAGTGATTTTTATTTATGAGCGCCAATGGACAGAGTGGGAGACAGAGGCACGAAGTGGGAAATTGTAATGGGGGCTGGGATGGAAAAATCGCCGACTGAGAGTCATCGCATTAACAGATTCCTGGCTATAAACCAAAATTATGGCGGCTAGCCGATATTTTTTTGTATTTTCGCAGACAATGCAACCTTGTTGATTTAATTGAAGCGGAGTGGTATCTTTTTGTTCTGGCCAGGTGGTTCCCGAAAACTAAAACAAATTCCGATTTAATACAATAAATTTACAGCTAAAAATTAAGAGTATAATATTATAATATGAGCTGCTACTAATAAAACATAGCCAAAGATTTGTAAGATTTGTAATTTATAATTTACAAATCCACACATATCAAATATGGCTAATTTTGTGGCTCACAAATAATTAAATAATGGCTAACCATTAAATAGAAATTCATTAAGGGGACATTTTTAAGCAATTTTATATTTTTGGAAGTATTAAGGAACTATTTGACATTTGTGCATTTCGGGACTTGAACCTTTTGTCCTTTTTGCGCAGACAGAGTGGCGTCTCAGGTGTCGGACCTGCCAATTGTCAGTTGGCTTGTAAATGTCGAAAACAATTTCGACTGAAGCATTTTTCAGGCCAGACTCAGAGCCAGTGTATAAATCACATCCCGGGCTCCTTGGCGGGAATACGCTGATAAATTATGTAGCACCTGCCTCGAATGCAAATCGACGGTGGCTAAACATTAAGCACTAAACAAATGTGGAATTTGGCAAAGGCGTTTATTTTTATTCACCTCTGCGGCGACGCGTTGGATAGAAATATGTTTGCCATTTTGTTTGCCATTTTTAATGTGTGTTGTTTGCATTGCTTTTTGGCCTTTTTTTAGAGGCCCTCTGTTCACGGGATTTTGCAGCCGGCTACGTGGCAGTTGCCACTGCTGCGGGCGAGTGCGTGAGTTTACGTTTTATACGGACCCGGACCCCTAACCGGGTACGTGGCCCGCGCCTTGCTTTACGTTTATAATCTGCCGCAACTTTGGTGTGGCACAGTCCCGCGGTACGCTGTGGTAAATTTGCAAAATGCGTGAGCAGACTAACAGGATGCGATTTGCGATAGGCTGCTGCAATCTCCAGTAACTTCTATTTGGCCCCATTTCACATTTAATGTGGAAAAATAAATCCTGACGACTGGCAATATACAACTGCAGGTGTGTTTAATGAAGCCCAGGAATACAAACGATAGACAGGTTCACTGAAACTTCATTTGGTTTTTTTAGCAAAAACTCTTGGCGTGGGAATTGTCAGGTGAAGGGATACAAGGTAGTATCAAGAAATTAATTAAAACCGCAAAAGGACATTGCAAAAAGTGTCTAGCTATCTGACAACTTTTGGCCATTCGACATTGGAAACCTTTTAAAAACTGCACCCTTCCTCTTAGCCATATAGGACTGTTATAGATTTTAGATACACTTTGAAAAACTATTTAGAATCTTATGGATAGACTATAATTGTTGTCATTAAATTAGATTATAATTCAAAATTAAGTTTAATTGAAATAACCTGCCAAACCCTGAGGCAATCCATGATTAAGTTAAGTGCCGCCTCTCTCAAAGAAAATAAAGGAATTTACCGAGATCCCCAGTGAGTTTGTGGAAATATTAATATGAGAATAAAAATCGCCTGCCACAGGGGATTTTATAACAACAGAAAGGTTAAGCTAATCAACTGCTCAACGTTTAACGAGGGTTGCTATCTGGCCAAAAAACTCCTTCTGTTTAGCATGCGAGAAAACTGAGCATCTGGCTGATAACAAGATTAAAAACCTTTCAGCGTCGGAAATTGAATTCAAATTCGACACACAAAAGTATGCACAGAATGAAGGGCTTTTTTGAATATACATACATATACGTATGTGTGTGTTTTTTTCAGCCGTCCAGCCTCTGTCCCGTGTCTTGGCAGCAAAATGACAAATCGAGGCGGGCAGGCGAGCATGTGGAGAAAAGAATGAGTAAATGCCACTTGGAAGTCAAGCAGCGAGCACTAACAGTCAGCCAAAGATAGGGACGTGCCCACCAGTTCCCGCTTCTGTTTCTGATCCTGCTTTAGTTCCTCATCATTCTCCGCATCCTGCGAATTCATGCCAAGCAAGCAACCAGCCAGTTAGGCAGACGAAGCTGGCTGAAAGGCTTATAGTAACTTCGCTTATAACTCATACGCCTAGTGGGCCGGTAGGAGCTGCTCAGTGATGTCAGCATTTTATATCTAAGCTAAAAGCACCAAAACTTAGAAAAATATATGAGAGATAAAATATTATTTTAACATAAGAAATAAAGTATAGTTTTTGAAAAGTTTTCCCTATATTTGGAATATAATTTTTGGAATGTATTATAAGACACCAAACTGACAACACTGCTGTTGTGTTTGACTGAACGTAGTCGAATTTCAAGTTTTAAGTATTATTACATTCCTTTACCCTTTTCAAACGAATTTGTCTGCATTTTTTCTGTGCTACTCAGTCTCCTCTTCACTCCAAAGTCTGGATGAATTTTTTTATTCCGAATCCCCCAACTTATTATTATTGACTTTTGAAACTGGCGCTGCCGTTGGCGGCGGCGTTGTCGTTGGCGTCGCTCTTTGGTTTGACTTTGGCGTTTTCAAGAGCACGTGTCTGGCGGTCTGTGGCGGGGACTCTTCAAGCAGGCCGGAGGCAAAAATGACGGGAACTAGAGGAATACAGGAATACGTATATATGATGAAGCTATTGAACCAACATCATTCACTGCATTGCGCTTTATGAAAGAAGATCCTTTCGCCGGCCCGCCCTCGTCAGAGTCTGCCACTTTATTTAGATTTTTAGTGGCATGAAGCATGTTGTACTCACACACATTCGCCACATTTACTATTCATATTTGAACATTAGATTATTGCATGCCTAAGCACATCCTATGTCCCGATGTCAGGACAGAGGGATGTGTGCACTTTGGCTTAAGTCTGGTGCTTGAAACTTTCACAAATGTTTGCCATTTGTTGTTGCTTTCAATAATGGCAGGAAATATCGAATAAATATTATTTCCAATCTTGGGTGCACATCGCTCTTGTCCTGCAACTCATATCTGAGCACATTCTTAGTCAGCTTAGTCTTTGACATGAGTTCCAAGTGTTTGCTGAACTCGACTTCTGGGATATTTATTTGTGGCATCAAGGTGTCGGTGGCTGCTCCGATTGAGAGTCAAGTGTTTATCACTCCCAAAATAACTTTGTGTTGGCAAATTTTGGCTCTAATCTGGCCACAGTCAAACACAGCAGGAATTATGTGTGTACTTTTGGAGTCAGTTGGTGTTTTGGGTTGATTGGACCATAAAGCACAGCTGCTCATTGAAACCGACTGGGCTTACACTGGGATTCGCCTTCTTTGCTGCACATGTTGCATTATAAATATTATTTTCATACTGCCATGCATAAACAAGCAACTAAGAGTTTAAACCGGCTGGAGTGGGTAATAAAAGTTTAACAAAAAACGAAAGTTTATATGATGTAATTAGAGTTACGTCTGCCATGTTGCTTTTTAGTACCACATTATTTTATTATATTTTCCTTTCAGGAAAATTGTAATTTGGCCAAAAGTTTTTGATAATCTGGGGAGTAGGATGATAATTTTTGTTGCAAAATTGCCGCATCAAGAATTCACAAGTCCAAGAAGTTGTATGAGTAGCATGCAAAAAGGCTAAAAGGGCAGGAGCAAAGGCAAATATAACATCCAAACAACGGCTACAAAAAAGGTTGTAATATTTTTGTCATACGAATGCATAAATATTTCAGCCAAACAAAGGACTAAAGAATACCAAAGAAGGATAACGGCGTGAGTGCGAGTATGTAAGGCCTGTCTGCCACCCAAAGGACATTCTAAAATTTCAACAGTTGCCGGCTCGTCTTAGTTTATGAAAAAACATTTTGTGGCCAAACACACAAATGTAATGGCTTACTGTGCGTGTGGGGGCCATATAATATTTCAAGTACAAGTGTATGAGTCAGCGTTGTATTGTTGTTGATGTGATAAACGCGTCTGGAATTATAATTAAAGCAAATCTATGAATGCCCACCACATGTGTATGTGTTTGTGTGTCTATGTGTGTTTCCAAGACTTTTTCGCATTTTACGTGCCTTCATTAAAAATGAAAACATTCTTTCGTCGGCTCTCCGGCTTCTTGCCTTTCTTTGATACATACCCGTACTCGCTTTCCGGCAAAAGTCGCTAAATTCTAAGTAGACTATAAACGTTTGTACATGTGTAGGTATGTCTGCACGTGTATTTGTGTTGACTTCCTTGTGTGCGACATGTTTTCTTTTCTCTGCCATGGTCGTGTATGCGTATGGAAAAAAATAAGGGTCTGTTTGTATTTTGAATTATTAATTTTTAAATATAACAAAATTTTCAGAAATCTTATCAGATAAAAATCGATTCGTTTTTTAATAAATATTTTTAATTAAATCTTTAAACTCTTCTTATGATAACTTTCCTTAAAGTGTACGTTTTTGGAGTGGGAATACAAAAAGTTGGCATTGCCGTATCCGTTGTAATCTTGGTAATAACCACAAAAATTATTATTGTTGTTGTCGTTGTTGTGCTTTCTTCTGTGACTGTTTTTGTTGCTGTTGTTGTAAGTGCCAATATTGTCATTAGAGTGGCTTGTTACGCAAAAACAGCCACAACAGCAACAGCAGACGAAGCAGCACCAACACCAACGGCAACATCTTGCGGCATTTTTCGCATTTGCGTCTTTTATTTTTGTATTTCGGTGAGTATGCGACACGTTTGCTTGCCCTGCTCCTGTCCCAGCCACCATCCTCAGTTTCAGGACACCCCCTGAACCGAGAACACGCCTCCTTGGGAGCATCATTATTTTCATCTTCCTTTGTTCATTAAACGAACATGAAACGTTAATTTAATAAAGTCAAGCCGGAGAAGCCTGAAGGGGCAAGACGGTGGCTGTGGCGTTTCTAATTGAGCAACAGTTCTCCTTAAGAGTGGGATGTGAAAAACAAAAGCTAAAGTGTCATTAAATAATTTATTTTATTTTATGCTTGAATGTCAATTTTTTCTTTATAGAAAAGTTGGGAAAGGGGAGAGGGAAGGCAATATCTTTGCCAATATTCATCCGATTCTTAAACGGAAAAATATGTCCCCATGTTTTATGAGACTAAGTTTTAAATTCTCTTTGAAAATTACTCATACGACCCGTGGTGATATTTCAAAAATCTTTCTGGTAGATCCCTTTTATAGAACATGGGGCTCCAAAGTGAAGGACCATATCTCTGCGGAATACCTTACACGATTTTTCAATCGATTTTCTATTAATTTTCACCAAAATCTAGGAACAACAAATTTTTTAGATTTTTTCTCACATTTTCTGGGGGATCCCTGCCAAATGTGGAAAATGCATTGGAAGGAAAATATAGCTGCCATTAAAGGCTGTATCATCGCCAATATTTATCCGATTCTTAAGAATACCTTATACAATTTTTAAATCGATTCTCTGTTCATCTCTATCAAAATCGAAGAACAAAATATTTTTTAGATTTTTGGTAACATTTTCTGGCCAAATGTGGGAAATGCATAGGAAGGACAATATGACACACCCAGAGAAAGTTATGCATACTCATCCGATTCTTAATTGGAATACCATAAAAAGCCTTTTTAATTTTTTTTTTTGTGAAAAGTAAAAATTGTTAACAATTGTTATTTATTGTATATGGTTCTATTAGTTTCGTTTATTCTCCGTTAGACCGTAGAAACCTCATTATTTTTTAGAATAAATCATAATTTAACTATCATAATGGAGGCAAAGATTAAACGATAAAACCAATCCACGCATCCGCATAGCACAGGCTGCATCTGAGCGACTAAGTTTCCATTATCGACCGTATCGACCTAAGTTTCCATGCCTCCACAACTGGAGTTTAAACTGCCGTGGAAACTTTCTGGCCGCAAAGCAACAACAATGTTTTTGGGGGGATGCCCATGACCCCGGATTCCCAGGCACTTCCTGCTTCCACTTTTATTAGCATAAATATTTGTCAAATACAACAACGTTGGCCGTAAGCCAACAACAATAACATTCATGGGAAAAGTTTGAAGCGCTTTCATTGGAAATGACTTAACAACGCTATGACAGTGGAAGATTACCTTGAGGTATAATTGCGCATATATTCATCACGAGTGTGTATTCAACCCCCATTTTGTTTCATTAAAGCGCGACCTGTACCCCAAGTTGGATGGCAGCCTTTCACCGAAACTTGTTCCTTCTTTTGTGGGGGTTCTGACTTTTAGGGGGTTAAATTGGAGAAATGTGTTCTAATTAGCCCCACACGCGCCTCAGACCGTCTCATTCCCGTGTTTTTCAACCTGTTTTCGGTGGCGAAACTTCGCCGATGGGAAACTTGTTGGGAAACACGCGTTAGCCCTGTTCAAGAGGAGAGCAAGGGCCTAACGAAACGTATTGTTTTCAGGTCGGAAAATAAAAGGCAGTGGTCTTCCCTTTTGAATCATCTACCCTTGAGCAGGGGCTATTTTTAAAAGAGGGTCTTCAAAAACAGATTTAATTTATGAGTGGTGAATATGCAAGCTAATGTCCTTAACCAGGGATGCTAAGATGTACAAATAAAATAAATAATTATTAAAATGCCGGATTTTCTTTTAAAAAATAAGTTACTTATATAGTGATAAAGGATCTCTGTTATTTTATAAATATTTAGTAAAATATTTAAAAGCCTCCTGGGTGTCCATCCCTGAGCCCACTTGTTGGCCATTTACTACCCGAAAAACTTTAGCCAGCCAGGTAAAAGGCGTTGATGCTGGCTTTCAAAAACATCATCCCCCAAGTGAACCATCCCCCCCTTGAGCCACCATTTGAAAAACCAGCTTAATGCTTGATGTTGGACGCGAGAAAGGCAACAAAATTGAGCTCGAAAATGGTTGTAGTTAAATTTGCGATGGACTATTTGGCTTGTCTATTGATGTGCGCGCATTAAAAAACAATTTTTGTTCACAGCAGCAGCAGTAGAAGCAGCAGCAACATCCGAAGCAGCAGCAGCAACACCAGGACGCCCCAACTCCTTTCCGAAGAGGGCAACAATGAAGCCTTAAGTGGACTTTTATTGACTTTAAGTCAGAACGAATTCGGGGAATTTATCGAATACAGTCCGCCGGGCCTTCATTACCGCGAGTAGTGGAGGGATGTCCAGAGGATAAGGAACGAGGGGTTGGGGCGGGACGCTCGGATTTTTGATGAGAACGAGGGACGTAAACCGAAGTCCCAGCCGGACTGTCATTTGCCTAGCTCATCAATTTCGCATTCGATAAGTGTCGTTGTCGTTGCTGTCAGAGCTTGTTGATACTTTTCCATTTCGACAATTTCGTTTTAAATTTTATATAGACTTCTCTGGGGCAGTAAATGGTCAATGATATCTCTTCTCTTTATAACCAATCATACGATACTTTGTTTACTCACCGAAGCTGGAATATTTTCTGATTAAGCTCAGACCATCAGAAGTCTCAAATATGTGGCTTGAGTTAGCATATGACTGTTATTTCATTAGACTGTTGTCTGAATTGCAAATTCAGTTAAGCCTTAAATGCTCACTTACTCACCTCCTTGATGCAATTTTGTGTGCTTTAATAAAGTTTGATGATCTAAAAATATAAACTACTACTTTAATAAGGCAGTACTGAACTTATTTCCCGTTTATTGGTCGTTGGGATGCTGTGGCAACAGGACTTCTGCCTTGTATGTATGGTTTTGCAAATATGAGATATACTGCAACTGCGTAGCGACTTGTACGGAATTCCTGACAACATTTTAATAATGTTGCGAGAACAGTTGCCGGAGGCAGGATCTGGATGGCGACAGTTGAATGCCATCCTAGTGTTGGCTTTTTGCTGCCTGACGACGTGTTTTCCATGAAGAGGCTGCTTGCCAGGACCTCCGCCTTCTCGGTGCTGACTTTGTAGAAATTGGCAAGTGCATGTATTCGGATTTGCAAGCGGCGATATTAATAATGCTGAGGAAAGGATATTTTCACATTCCCGAGTTGTTTGGCTTAATTCACACAATTTTGCCAGACGCTAGGAGGACTCCTCAGTGGTGGAAAATATTTGCCCGTGAATGTTGGCTTAACTCATGGCCTTTTCAGAAACCAACGAGCCGCATATAAAGAGCTTATTCAAAAGAGTTTTTTTTTTTAAGGGAGCGAACAAAAGACCTCGTTTTCTGTCTGTTTTCATTTTCTAGTTAAAGTTCAAGGTGAATCCGAGTGGGTGAAAATGTCAAGGTTCATGGTGAAAGGCTATTCGTGGAGAGCACATAAAAAGAGTTGGTGTTCTTTGGCAAGTACTGCTTTCTAAGAGAGCTCCGAAATAAAATAGCATTAAATAGTTTTCTACAAAAGCCACGGGAATGCAAATAAATTAGTAATTGCTTTATTTACTTGAAAATAAAGAAAACCTCTTTTTAAAGGGATCGTAAATAGCATGGAACTATTAATGGATGCCCTGGCGCCATCACAAATGCATAATTGACAATAAAAGCCCACGCATGTGTTTGCTTGTGTTTGGAAAGGGCTAATAATTAAAATGGACGCGAAACCGGTTATAAATGCTGGCGTCACGAAACTTTGCCAATGGACGTAATGCGACCCAGGCTTTACAAGTTGCAATGCAGACGTTCGGGTGATTGCCAAAAAGAAAGGACCAGCATCGAACAAGGGAGCGGACAAAGAAAAAGAAAGTTGTGCAAAGTCCATTAAATACATAAACCTGCCACGAAATGTTCATGGAAAGCGCATAAAGAAAGTTTGTAGCCAGGCGGCTATCCAGCCAGCCAGCCAGCTACCCAACCATCCAGTCAGCCAATCGGTGAAAAGTGCTGGGGCTATGGAGCTATTTATGTTCGCCATATGTGACGCACACTTGGCCAAGTCGGAAAGTCCAGCCATGGGCCGTAATAACTTGATTTGCGCCCTTTGTGGCGACGCAGATGCAGTAGAAAAGAGGTGGGGGCACGCCCCTTGCGGAAGCAGGACAATGAAGGCGCAGGGTACTGGGATTGCCCCGTCAGCGTTTGGCTTATTTATGACTTCCTTTGCAACGGAAATGTAAAAAGCATTTTGATTATTATGCGCATTTCTGTCAATGTAGCAGAAATTGGCGCTCGTAAAAAGTAACAACTGCATGGAAACGCCCCCGGAAAATTGGCTTAGGATTCCGAAATGTACATATTACTTTCTGCAATATGTTATTTTAATATCAAGCTTCAGTCGAGAGCAATAAAATTAAACCAAGTTAAGTGTATCTCCTAATATCCCATATTGTATAATGTAGTATTTAAGAAACATTTATAAAAGGCAGGAATAATTTAAGAAGCTGTCAAAATTGATAACGATAAAAATGTCAAGGTCCGCCATTAGAAGACCATTAGAAGACCATTAGAAGACCATTTTAAGGGCATTCAAGTCAACTAGTACAAATCAAATAAGCAACTCAGTTTAGTCGAATTGTCTGGCCATCTTAAAAGTCCAACTGGAAAAAGGAAAAACGGAAGTGGAAATGCTGAGTGGCGAGCGCTGAAAGGACACATGTGTTGCTGCGATGCCGGAGCAATCCTTTTGAGTGATTTTGGCGAATTAATTTCAAACTTTTCGCAAGTCCTTGGGGAGGTTTCGAGCGGTCATAACAGTTTATCCGACTAAGGAAAATCCAAGACAACGAGGGCAATAAAAACTGACTTTTTTTTCGGATGGTCTATTGACTTCTTGGCTAATTGCCGACAGCGTCGTGAATTAACCACCGAGAATGGCTATTATTTATTTTAGCACCACTGAAATATTTATGCAGATGATTCCTTTCCCCTTTGCTGAGGTTTTGCTTGATTCTTTTTTCGGCGCAGGTCCTTCCTGTGGTGGTCGTAAATTTCCATCGCAAAGTAAAGCAATTAAAATTTGCATAAAATTCAAATATATTTGCCGGCTTGTCTAAAAACTAAACATCAACAGGGCACAAAAAAAGAGCACTCCGAACTACGCACACTCGGGCGTGTAAAACATGACAGTCAGAAGGGCTAGCGAGGAGGGCACACAGACATACTGGGTGTGCCTTCTGAATCTGGTACAAAATGAAAAATTACGTATACGACATGTAACACTTGGCGCTTAAACTCTGAAGTGCACTCGTTCATAGAAATGGTAAAGTTGGCTGACGCACTTGGCAAATAATTAGAGAAAAAGCATCCACTACATACATACATGGAATTGAATTTAGTCGTACTCGTAAAGTGAATTCCATAAAATGTGAAGCTCACTGGAAAATCGATGTGAGATTTATTGCTGCCTTAATAACAAGTTGTAAAATTTTATATGGAATCATGTCTGACGAAGTAAAGTCTTACATAAGGAATTTTAATTGAGTTGCTGATTTTTCCATCCGTCATATACGAGTCCCCAGTAAGCTCTTTTGATGTGAGCTTATTTATTCAGATGCCCTGGTGGCTTGCCCGAAAATATCGACATATGCAAATTTAATGAAGACTTGCATTTAGCCAGATATGAACTGTATGTTTTTTATGCCTCGTCCGTATCCCTTCTATGCCAATACTTTTTGGCCCTATTTGTTTAGGTTCTCCATGGCGTTGGCCTTGTCGTCGTTGGTTTTTTGTGTGCGTGTGTTTTGTTTGTGGAGATGGACACTTTTGCGCTTTTATCCCTTTTCACATCATTGGGGACTTAATCTTCTGTGATTTATTCATAGACTCTGTTTTTGCACCATTAGTTTTGCGTATATTTGCATAGCTTTGCAGGAATTGGCTCACGCCCCCGCCTCGGGTATGATGGCGTTTTGTGCTCTTACACTGCAATTAATATTCATAATTACAAAGCTGTTACTGGTGACTGGTACTGGGTGAATGGTGAGACATTGTGCCCTTAAACGCCGTCATCAGTCACACACTTTCGCATATGAGAAGTCATCTGGCAGCGGCGCTCCTTAAATGCAATGCACTTCATATTCATAATGGCAATTTTTTACGCTTGCGATCTTGGGGGAGCATTATGCACAACAATAAATTTATTCAACACATGCCAAGTCGACCGTGGAAGCCAAGGAAAGGACACTCGCATAGTGTTTTACAAAATTGTCAGAGTGTGTGAGGTTGGAGAGTGAGGATGTGGGAAGTGTTGGGTGTCCTGATGATTTATATCGAGGCCTTAAATTACACACGCCGAGAACTTGCTGATATTGCAGTTGTTGATGGCCACAAACGTGTTTGTTTGGCCGGGTGTGCGGGCCATGTAAATAACGGCGAGTATCAGGCCAGGCACTTGATATATATTTAAATGCCTGGCTACAGAACCCATAGCCCGAATGAGGATTTATGCAGCTAAAACACATTCTAGTTATCACTGACAAAGCCCACTGGGCCATAAACATCGACTGCCACGCCCCCTTAACTTAATGGTCGTGCGTGTCGATTTAATGTCAATAAATAGTCGCCATCGGATGTGTATAGTGTCTGCCTCTATTGATAATGCAACTAATTAGCATTTAAGTTAATTATTTGAAATTTCACTGTGCAGCACGTTGGTCATTTTTGTTATTGTTATTCCATCTGCAGAATTGTTTGTAAACGCGTTTTTAAGCTAAAATTACGTTATGAGTGAAAGTGTTGATAAGTTTAAAGTTCAATCCACGGGTTAGTGAACCCTCGGATTTCTTATCCTCATCATCACCGTATCCCTTTTGTGGAATGTCAGGGATAATTTTAATAACTCCAACAAAATCCTGTTAAGAAGAGAATATATTATCTGTGTGTGGAATTTTTCGGACACGAAAACCCCCATTTGATTACTGATAACGGCAAATAAAATGAATAAATAAATGCACATTTTCATCCTTTGTGGTATTTTAATAATGCGCCAAATGAAATGCTCCCATAGCCTGCAAAACACAACCAAAATATATTAAAAAATTCCACAAAATCTACATTTTCATAGAGGGAATTATTTCAACTATTTCATAATTTGTGGTCGAGGTCAGAACGTGCTTGATCCAAATTTGTGGTGGCCTAATCAAATGTCCGTAGTACATTGATCAAAATTAACTTTATTTGCTTAAGAAAATAATTTTATTTAGTAGGAGACCGGAATTTATCAATCAGTACACAGAAAAACACTTTCATAAAAACTAAAACCAAGAACACGGCATTAAAATGACTGACTTTAGCATTATAAAGTTCAATAACTATCAGGAATATCTGCATTCCTTCACCACCGTCCAGGACTTTCGCTACTTGCCAAGTCACAAAACTGTCAAAACACTCACGAAACTAGGATACCGCGAACATAGGAGTTTCTATGAGGAGGACGAGTTCTTGGGTGTTAAAAAACAGGTGGAGCAATTGTTGAATCCCACCGTCTCTTCCATGGTATACTATAGTCAGTATTTCAAAGGAACAGATCCAGCTCTGGTTGCTTTGGTGGAACGGGAACATGTCAATGTTCAGCAGGAGATATCGGTTGGTATGGGAAACTATATCCTTTAGTTTTCATTAAAAAAAATGCTATTTTTTAGACCATTATCTTCTTGGAGATAAGTGGAAGGAGTGGCTTTTCCAAGTCTGGCTATATTGATTACGAGGCCAGTTTACGTAATTACAGGTTCAAAGGGCCGAATGCTGTTGACTGGAAAGCAGTTTTCGAGGAGCGGAAAATGCTCAAGCCCCAGCAAAGTGATATAGTCTTCTACGATTGGCGAACCAGGAAAATCTTTTCAAATGACAATGACAATTATACAGTGGTCTCCCACCCAGAACATGGACTAATGTTTACCCACAAGGGCGATCATAAAAACATTCCGGTTACCAGTAAGAAACATCCATTTAGCAGCAATGTCAGACGCATTATGATCAAGTCACCACTTTATGGTTATATGATATTGTATGACCATCATGTCAGAAAGAAGACTTAAATGATTAAATGATTAAATGAGTCGAATAATATACGCTTAAAAGTTACAGCTCTGTAGTTTAGTTTTTGTGGTTTGACAGAAAGTCTTTGGCCCAACTCTTTTTCTTTGTTAAATAATTTTGCTGATAAAGAGCAAACATCCTATCGACCTCAACTAATAACTGTCCTTCATTCAATATTAATGTCATCTGATAAAAGCTAAAGCTTGCAACACTCGAGCAAGCAAAATTCCACTTAAGTTGTCAACACTCTCCTGCCTAAACAACCATTCTCCGGTCACCAAAAGTACACACAAACACACACCCTTGGACATGCACGCCCGCCCATGCTTCTCACACAGAAACATCCACACCTTAAATACCCAAATCAAAAAAATAAATGGACAAACACTGGACGATCCCAAAAACCTCATACCCCATGCCTCATGTCCGGGGCGAGTCTATCGAAAAATGCTGATGATATGATATTTAGAATATTTTTTTTCTCATCCAGTCGAGTCGGGATGTTTGATGGGGATTGGGGTCTCAAAATTCCTGCAGAGCATGGCAAATATTTATTTAATGCTTTCGTGGTGGACAGCCGATAGTCAGACATGCAAACCCTCCAATCAAGGGGCGGAGGTGGTGACAGTACTTGTTTGCCTTTTGGGGGTTTTGGCTAGTCTGCCACAAGTATTATTTTGGGCTTGGCAACATAGTTGCTTCTTCTATTGCTGCTTAGTTAATTTCTGGTCATCAGCTGCAGGGAGGCTTTTGTTGAGTGCCAGACACACACTTCACACAGTGGAAAATATTGATGTGCATTTTAAATGATTTTACAGGAACTTGTGTCTTGAAATGTCCTTTGAACTTTGATAGAAAAATTTGCTTTAATTTTATTCAATAAAAAAAACAAGAATATATTAATTAATATAAAACTAAAGCCACCCATTCTATTTAATTGCAAACACAAACTTTTTTGTAGGTTTTTTCCCGTGTGCTGACTAAGCTCTGAGCCTTGGATGAGTTCCAAAGTGGCAGCCAAACAACAAAAGTGGGCGTTTTTTCGTAGGGGGCGTGTCCAGTCCATTGTGAAAGTGTATGTCTAGTTTTAAGTGCTTCCAACGTGTATAAATCACACTGTTGAGCATTTTTGTGATTGCAAGGTGCGAGAGGAGCGGTGCAGGTAAAGTCTGCGCATAAAAGTATGCAATAAAATATTTTTGTTGCCGCCAGACGTTTTTAGTGGATTTCGTAGACCACAAAATGGCTTAATAGGATAGGGCCCCCGAAACTGAGAGCAAACCGCTCGGCTTTCATTAGCATTAACAGGCGGTTGGGAGTCCTTTGGTCCTTTTCCTTGTCAACATACCCAGGACCAGGAGCAATATTTATGTGCAGGTTAACACGGCTTCCACACATCTTCCTGCACATGTGTTTTTGGGTTTGGGGTCTGTTTGCTCGCAAACCTGATTACAAAACTCATAAAGTCGCCATGAAATTCAAACAATGCGTTACGTGCATCGAATACAAACGGCCAAACAAAGGACAAAATGAGGAGCTCGCACACACACGCATACGCACACGCACACAATCACGTAGAAAGGACCCGTGCATAAAGAACATTTTGTTTGACCCAAGGAGTTGAAAGCGGTTTCATCATCTGTACGGAGAATGTGTGAAAGCCTCGCCCATCCGCCTGTTTATTACATTTTGATTATTGCAATCTCGTTTCGCAGGTCCTGCGAACATCAAAGGATCTGATTTACAGTTGCGAAAACTTGGCGCTGGAATAAAAAAAAACGTAGAGAAAAAAAACAAACGGAAACTGCTTTTGGTGAAATCAAATAAGCGACTGACGTCCAACTTTTGCAACAACTTTAAAAGCATTTTAACTGCCGACCGGCAAAAAAAATATATATAAATAAAAATATTTATGCGGTGGGGCCGCAAAACGATTTGTCAAATGCGGTTCTTACTTGTGGATTATGAATACTTTGCTTGAATTTAGCTGACAGCAGAAAATTATTACACAATGATTAATATTTATTTGCCCGGGCCACTGAACAGTTCCCAGCGGAATTTCTGTCCAGAATCCGGGATCCAAGTTGGCCACAACAAGTGACAATGTGCTGAATATAAACATTTTCCTTTTGCGGCTCCTTGCTTCCGGCCCTTCCTCCTTTGCCCAGGACCAGGAAGACGCTCAAAAAGGCATTTAATTTAGATTTATGCCCTGCAAGGCTTTGTGACAGGCTGAAAGCAAACACAGGCCGGCGTGTCCTGCGAAAATTATGATATTTGCCATCTTCTGAGGCGCTCACTCGCTGTTTGCCTCCGATAGCTTATCGAACAATAAAGTAGCCTTCAGTGGGCCTCACAGATTGGAGTTCGGACACGAATGGCAGTTGGGGTCATAAGTCGACACAAGGCAAATAAGGATATGCGCAAATAAAATGGCAATAAATCAAAACGATTGACGATCTCATGATGCGGCTGGCCTCAGCGATTAAGGCCCCAATGCTCAGATTTCTCGACTCGAGACCCATATAAATCGACTTGGGGTCGAAAAGTGATTTTGATTGTTATTTGTTTGCTGGCGTCTTAGTTAGCCGGCCGCCTGTCGACCGACCGACTTGACAAGCAATTTATTGCGATATATCTATTCAGAGTATCGAACGCCGAATATCCACGACGTCAATAATTTATGCCCCGTTGCAACGGAATCAGTGCAGCGGAAACGCGAAACAAAAGCGGAGGGCGTGGGAATTTGGCAGAGCTGCCACTGTCAATAAGGAAACTTCATTATAAATTGCCCAGCCGACAGTTGCAGGCACCGGAAGGAACCAGGCGGAGGAGCATAATAATAATGACAGTGAAAAGACAAGAAAAACTCCTCCTTGGCAGCTTGAGCTGGGGGCAGTGGAAGCTTTTACCCACTCCGGAGATTGTTTCAATCTGCTTAAGCGACCAAGTCGATGTCGGAATCGAAACCCCTAACTCTCTGCCCACGGCAATCGTCCGTGCAACCAGATCCAGGGGGCATCGACCGCTTCCCCCTCAGGATGGTCATTGAATGTTAAAAATTGCTGTATAATTGTGCGGAAGTGGGTCGAGGGAGGTCGAACATTGTTGCACTCCATTCCTTGAAAAAATGGATTGAGGAGTGGGAGCCATGAATCACATAAAAAGCAAATGTTGCGTCGTTGGGTTAAAAGCTTTATGCAAATTATTTTTTCCTTCTTATAATATTCTCTTTGCTGTGCTGCAAACTGAATGAAAATTGTATGTAGCCAAGGGGATGCATTGGTTGTCTGATTTATATATAATATAAAGGATGTCGGGAGTCTGGGTGGGACGAAGCTTGCTCAAGTGCCTACAATTACGTGCAATTGTTTGAAAGGAAGGGCCATTCAGATTAGCAATTGAACATGAACACTTAATATCCCCTCCCAGAAAATAAATGTCACAATATTGAGGGGATAACGACATAGGAGGTGAGCATGCCAGTTTAATAATAAAAACTGCTTACTGTAAACATTTTTGAACTAATACTGATGTAACTACTGCTCAAGCTAATATATAAACGGTGTATTCCCAATGCCATAATTATTAGTTTCCCTGCAACGATCAACACTAAGCGGGCAATTGTTCGGCCCTGGGTTAGGGACTTAAATTCAATTATTGTTTATGTACATTGAAAGCTATCCCATCATCATCTGAGACAAGCAGGAGCTGATTGCCTCCAGGGCCGGGGCGCAATTAAACTGCCTTGTCCGCACATTACCGCTCACGTTTTTATGGCCACCGCTTTAAAAATATGAAAGGAAAAGCTAAAAAAAAAAATGCAGGCACGAAATTGAAATGCTCACCAGCAGGCGGTTGTCCCTCTGCGCTGCTTTATTGGCACCCGTAATCGAGGAGCCGGGGCGTTATCCTGCAGATGGCTGCGGTCACCGGACATTAGGCGCTGGCCCTAGAGCAGGACCACCGGTGCGTTGGCCCTCGGCAAGGACAGGCCAGGATCACGGACGTGCGGACTGGGGCATTACGGACCGGCGTGTACATGAGATGGGGTCATTAAATACACATTACCCTGCCGGCGGAGGAAGGCGGTCCGGCGATAAAGGCACAACCTACACAACACAGCACAACAGCAACAGCCGAGCAACAGTCGAATGGCTATTAAAAACCAGCCCCGGCCCGAAGATAGACATGGATACACGGCTACAGTGGCAGACATAACAAATTACGGAATTTCAAGAGGGCAGAGAAGGAATTCAGCCGGCGTGGCTTTTTTATAGCCAAAAATATGGTAATTTTTGAAAGTTTCATATTATTAGAGCATATTTTCAAATTGTTTAAAATGAATAAGAGCTGTAGATCAAATCCACAGATTCTTGAGGTTAGTTTCTTTAACAATATATGTTTAAAGGATAAAAAACAACTGGAAATTTAATTTTGAATTTTAATAAATATAGCTATTCTTTAAATATTTTGTTGTACAAATTTAGCTTCTTTTATTTTCAAAATTATTAGCAACACTGATGGACCATCACAGCCGCTGTTCGATGGTCGGTATTCAGTTTCAATTGTGTTGGCAAACGTGACTCGAAATTGGTTGCCAGCGAATAATTCATAGGGAACACTTTCGCACCGTGTGCCTTGCCATTAGCATCGTACAACCACCCCCCCAGAAACTACCCCCAGCTACTCTCGGACACCCCCAGATACTCCACCAAACTCCATGCCACCGCGTGTAACCCCACGATTGCATTTACAGCAAATTATTTATGGCTGCGACAGACACGAACAGGAAGCCGGTATGCGCTGCCAACTCCACGTCTATCAATATTTTATGAAACCCTGTCTGCAGGACGCTTCGCTCTGCTGGGGAGCCGCAGAAACGGGTTGGAGGCTTTCGAAGAGAAGGACCAAAGTATCTGCTTACATGGCTGCCTGCTGCTGCTGCCTGGCTGTCGATATCCGGCTAGATGAGTATCTAAATTGCCTTTACTGTTGATGAATTAGCGCCGGTTGCCGGCTCGTAGATCCCGGGGATGGAGTCCTAGTGCAAGTGCCTGCTCTAGTGAGATAAGCTTCCTTGACGGGTGGAAATTTCAATTTGTTCTGAATGATTTTGTGCTCATCAAATAGGCCGGCATTCCACGAAGATAGCGCCCACGACCTTGCTTGGCAGGCCAACAAGCTTCGACAAGGGTAACCCGGGGTGGCAATCGATCAAGTGGAAGCCGGAGTGCAACCGATATTGTTTCTATAATTACCTCATTATCGCACGAATGCGTAAGTACACATTTAACGTCTAACATCTAAAGTGTAGACTAATTTTCTCGTGTGGGACATACAGAGGACACTTACAGTCACTTTGCTGATAAAAACATCATTAAAGGTAGGGTCCTTAAAAAGGATTGCAATGCTTAAATTGATGATTATTTCATTTTTATTAAATATAAGAAATATACTTTGGTTTTCTCTTTGGGAATTATATTAAAATCTTACGAAAATATGTTCAACCATATGGGCTCAAAACATACTTTGATATTAACTTCAGTTATTACTTTTTTATTCAAATTCTCAGTAAAAGACTCCATTATGCAGCTCTCCCGTAAGGAAATCATATCGATACTGCTCTGTATAGCCGCGGTTAGTTACACCTGGGCACCTGAGTCATTTCTGACCCTTCTGAACCCTTAGGTACTAAGTATACTGAATGCGGCGGTCTTTGCAAATATAATGCCTCTGCACGTCAGTTATGAGCAGATGTTACATCAGGTTGTTTGTGTGGGAACCGCCTTCTCTTGCCTCCTCCATGCCGCCAGTATATATTTATACCATTCAAATTACTCCAGGACTCGTCAGCACATGCGCTTCGTGGTGGGTGTGGAATTGTCTAAATATTCTCCAATATATCGTTTTTTTTTTTTAGCTGATTACTGTCCTCGTGATTCTGGCGATCGCTAACAGTGTTACTATAAGCTTTTATATGGAATATACCAGTTACAAAAAACTAAAGAAGTCTACTAATGTTTCGACATTGTTTACGACCTTTGATATGGGCTGTAGTCCAGCCTGCCTTGCTCTCACCATTGTAATTATTCTGCTGATGGTCGCGGTTATGGTGCTTGTAATTATGACGATTATCCGAAAGATGCGACGTAACCGAAGAAATGGAAAAACCTGGCTACATATGAAATAGCGTAAAGGAGTTGCTTCCTCATGGGAGTGCTCGAACTCTATGGTTTTTATGCCACGCCAAACATTTCATGTCGTTGCAATGTGGCGCCGCAGTTGCAATAATATAAATATTATACTCATACGACGACGTTTGGCAGGCAGACGGTAGACAGACTCGAATGGCCCGCCTTCTTCTGCTTTCACAGATTTTGTGTGCAGGTGATATAAAAAATATATAAAAGGAGTCTCAGGTGTCTGTACCTTTTTTCAAGACGACGTGTGAAGCACTCTCTGTTGACTTGGGCGTAGATATAATATTTTATTAAGCAATTTTTATAATATTTTGTAACTAAATGAACAGATTTATCATATAGAGTTTCAAAAAAATTTTCAGTAATTCATGAAAATTAATTCAATTAAAATAAAAACAATATTTGTATGTTCCATAGCCTGTGAAAGGGAAATCCTCTTTCTTTGAGTTTTATGAAATTCTATGGATGCCGATGTGGAAGTGTTTGGCCATCATCTCAGCCCAAAAGATCCATTCCCCGAATAGGAATCCAGGCAGGTCTGAGCAGCCGTAAAGCTCATAACGAAGACAAGCAACCTCTTCACATGGGCGTGTGTACTATTGCATTTTGCATAATAAAACGGGCAGACAGTGCAATTTTCAATGACAGACAAACGAAGTTAAACAACAACTTAAAGGCTAGCCGAGAGGAAAAGTTAAAGTTAACTTTTTACGTTAACTTTTCGAGGGAAAGTTGCGTTAGCAACTTGGAATGTTTTCCAGGAAGACAGAAAGAGAAAAGGGTGTAAGCCTAATTACGCTCCAATGGTTGGCCATCAAAAGTGACAGTTGGCCGGGCGGGGGCTCACAATAAAATTTCCAGTTAAGTTATTGCCGCGGCGCGACTCTTTGCTGCCAAAAGCAACGCCGAATCCTCTGTCGAAAGTAATTCGAAATTTAATTGTGCACAATTTAGAATGGCGAAATGTTTGTGTGCGTTTAATTAACTGAAAAATAACATAAAAAGCAAAACGAGAGCCAAGCACAATGACAGCCGCGGCGCCAGAAACTGGCGAGGACACCCGAAATGTTTAATGTTAAATGCCAACTAATTAAATTTCGGGCATTCCAGCGGACTCGTCTGCGACTCAACTTCCGAATTTATTGTTGCATTTAATGGCCAGTCCATGCGGTTCGGGCCATTCGTTTTCCTTTCTCCTTTCTCCTTTTTACATTTTTTATTGCGTATACGCAGTGTATTACGCATGCCACCCCGACGGAGTCGGCCCATGCAAATATCCAAAGCAAAGGCTTCGCATTGTTGGATTGTGTGGAATATAACACCATAGATGCCGAATGATGCAGAACCACAGGCATCGCACATCAAACAATCTCCCCGACCGATTGCAATTCCGATTGTACAATTGTCAGTTTCGCTGCGGTCCGCTCGCCAAATAAAGCCAATAAAAGGACCTTGTCTGCACGCATCTGGATCCACTGGGCTGCGGACCAGTGCGGCGAAAACGTGCGAAAGTGATTCATGTAAACTGATAAAATTTTAATCATATTTCACGTATTAACACGTAATTATTAATGCCTGATAAATGCTGCCACTTGATAAAACGTGAAAAAGTCGCAATTAATATGCATTATTTGCCCATTGTTGTCAATTCACTTTCCAAATAAAAAAGAACAAGGTATGCTAAAAAGAAGACCAAAACAATAAAACACTTAGGCTACCCTAGAAATTTGTTTTTTATGAAATTGTTACGGATTTTCTAATAAATTTTTTTAAATTTTGTACATGTATTTTTAACCAAATTTAAGGTTATAACTAAATACAATTTAAAGGGTATTTTTCATAGCCCACATTGTTAATTTAATTTGGAACAAGTGTGTACTTTTTTCCATCACCATGTTATTTTTTATTTTTATTATTATTGCTATGACAGAGAAGGCGGCCTGTGTGCTGGTTTATTTTGTTTCGCACGCCCTTTATTTTCTTTTAATTATGTACACCGATCACAAATGTGGGTCAATTAAGAAGCATGCATCGGTGGCAGCCGTCGATGGGGCGGATCCGGAATTAAACAGTGCTGCAGACGTGCTGCCAGGACAATGCCGGTATTTGTCAGAATTTAAATGCAACAGCAGCGAACCGCAAGCATTGCACTCATCGTCACGGCGGCAGTAGAGCCCTTCGGTTCAATGTACGCATAAATTATGCCGCCATATGTCTGACATCTGGCAAATGCGAGAATTTCCTCCAAAATTTTGAATTTTTCTCTCTCTTTTCGGGACTGTCAAGTGCCCGCCGTGTGTAGGTCGAAATTTACGAGCTTTGGACGGACGGTTGAAGGAAAAAACGGGCCACTTTCGTCTAATTGCCGCTGGCATTATGCCAAGTGCTGGGCTAAAGCTTAATCCCCTCCACTAAAGCACAGAAATCGGGATTGCTGCATTATGCGATTGCATCATCAATCACTTAACCGCCAAGTGTCAATCACAGGGTTGCAAGTATTTGCTTTAAGATGCATTTACGATTAATGTTTATAAACAGATATTTTTTTTTGGCTCTTTAAATCACAAATATATATCCAAATAGTTGGCATTGCTTTACGAGTAACTGTCTAAAAATCGCCTGTCCTTTTAGGCACTCGTATTTACTAGACTAAAGTTGTAGCATTTAATTTTAAACCTCGAACAAATTGCGAACAAAATGGAAGCGGTAGCTCACCAGGATAATGAAGCACAGCTCCGCGGTGCAGAGCAAGAGGATATGAACGCTGAGGAGGTAGATCAAGACCCAAAAGAAACAGCAGGGACCCAAACCACTGAGGATCGCAATATTTATATCTTTGGTGGTAATTTATCCAGAAAACCTATTTTATTCATAAATTAAACAATTGTATCTGTGAAATAGATAAGCCTGGTCTGATCGAAAATCCAGAACCAAACCCAGACCAAATAGCAGTCCCAATCCCAAATCCAAACCAAGATCTGGCGGAGGAAATTAAAATAGTTGACCCCGATCCAGAAAATGAGGAACTAGTTGCTCAGGTTCCACAAGATTTTCTTGTTAGGCGTCGGGTCCCAAACAGAGTGGACCGGGACGCCGTGGTTTCTTTTGATAGACCGCGTAGAGGACACATGGAAACCCATCCACAGGCACATCGTCGTCCGATAAACCGCTACTTAGCGCCTTATATTTGCAATCTTTGCGTGCAGTATGTTCGCGGTGGAGTCATCACTATTTGTGGCCATCTCTTTTGTTGGACCTGTCTGTGGCCCAACCTGCACAACCGCCTGTTTTCAAAGTGTCCGCGTTGCGGCAGTCGCCTCATCTTGCATGAGGACATCATGCCCTTCCACGGCGAAGGACCGCTTGCCCGCAGCGATGACGGCGAAGTCCTGGCCCAGCCGGAATCAGTTCCACGGCCCACGGGACTATACCTCTGTGATTCACAGTATCCCAACTGGTTTCGACTCAACGAACCCGGCGACTTGGCTAATCGTGGTTGGGGTACTACCCAATATCGGGACCTTTTCACTATTATGGTGCGCCTTCCGATGGATAACCCCAATGTGGGTGTCCAGTTGACGGTCATCAAGTGGTTCCAGTTACTATTGGCTGGCCTTATGTGCATTTTGTGGTGCACGTACTCAGTGACCTAACTGATATTAGATACTTGACTAATTTTTGGTTCCATTTTTAATTTATGTTTCTGCTAACTAGGTCCCCAATCTAAAACGAAAGCCAAATCCAAATCCAGAATCCCAAAGTCAAGTCGCAATAAATTTCTGTGAGTTTAGAGAAGAATTGTTACTGCACCAAGTTTAGTAGTTTTTTATGATTAGTATCAGATTAGTTACTCTACAAGTTTTAGTTTGTTCAAAATCGCCAAAATTCAATAATTTTTAGTTTATTAAATGGTCAAGGCTGGGAATGAGTTTATAATGATATATTGAAAATTAAATGTTATTCCATAAATAAAAATTATTTTTGCGCAATAAAGAACCATAGTATACGTGGGCAAAAGTCCCTAAATATTTTGTAAATGAATAAGGAAAACAGGGCTAGAATAATTTCTGGCTTCCCAGCGATTTTCTTCCAAGCTGTTCTGCAACTTGGCACAAACACGGAAATATTTTATGAACTCTCCGGACAAGTCAAAGTTGTTGCATGCAACAACGGCAAAAGTCCAAAGTCCCGGAACTGGCTGCCCAGCTGAAACAATACATTCCTGAGGGCACTGAGAATACTTTGACTTCAAGGAGCTTTAAGGCGAAAAACTTTGCAGTGCTACGTCTTGATTTTAAAGTCCTCAAGCAGCGCATTATTCGTCCACGGTTGTCCAATATTCGGGGAAATTGAGTTAGTTAAATTGAGTTATTATCCGGCTTTCGTTGACAGCCGGGACCAGCGATTTCACGGTATAATTCAGGGACATTTCCAGCTAGCGGGAAGTGCGTAGGTGTGGGTGTTGGAGGCTCTAGGCAATATTTACCATTAATTAAGCGAGAGCGCAGCAGTCTTGGGCAATCCTTATTGGCGGGGAGACGCTGAGCCAAGCGTCAAAAGTTAATGCGACAAGCATGTGGAGACGCAGTCGCACCGGAAGGATGCATCTGCATCCTGTGATTCAGCTTTATTATTGAAGCTTAAATGGCATTTGTCGGCAGCACGTGTATGCCTGCGAGGAAAATCCTTTCTCTTCCTTTGCGAGGACATGAATATGTCCGCTGCAGCATCACGGAAAATTGATGCGTTTTAAATTGCATTAAATTCCCTGCAACGTAATCCCAGCTACTCGCATACAGACACGTCTCACAAAAGTCGGTATTGACGCTACAGCGTGTGTGAGCAAATTAAATTAATTTTGTTTGTCTTTGTCCTGTTCCCAGGCGTCTGTTATGACGCTCTAGCTCCGAGTTACGTGTATCGATTACCCGCCATCCGAACAACCCATCATCAAGCCAACAGGCAACCATGCTAGCCAGCCAACTTTCGCCTTTTGACTTTAGTTTCTCGTGGCCAGTCGGGCCAATTTGAGCGGCGCCAGTACAAATATTTAGCAGTAATTAATTTAAATCAGCATCGACTGCAGGAAATGCCAGAAAACGCCGGCGGGCCCTGCACCTCTGACTTCTACTCCCGGCGTCTCTGGATGGATCATTAAAATCTTCCGCCCGATGAACAACAAAGCGCAAGTAAATGGCTCGTCACGAGTGCTACTTTGTTCCCTTTCGCATTCGCCGAAATATTACACGGCTTTGGCAGACATTTCAACTTAAATTATGCTGCCATGTAACACATGACGTATACGTAATTACATTCGGCGAGGTAGCATCAGTGTTGTTAGTTTGGCATGTCTAAAGCCAGAAGGCAGTTGAAGGCAGAAAGTAGCCAAGAAACTTGCAACATTTTGAAATAAATCGTTATTTATATGGTGTTTTATTATAATTAGTACATTACTTTACTGTAAAAACTTTATTAATTAAGGAACAATATCAAATAAAATCTTAAATCAAATATTATTTGATACTTTGTTACTTATTATTATTTAATGATAATAATTTTATATTCACTAATGGGTAACTTTACTTAGCTAGTGGGATCATGGCCTTACAATTTTTAAAGTGTATGCCTACTGGCTGCAGTAATTTCCATTTCAATTATAGCATCTAACGCCTGGGCATTTGAAAAGAGCGGTATATACGACAAGCGTCATTTAGGGTCCTTTCCTGTAGCCCGACTCCCAACACTACACCACCTCTCTGACTGGAACGGTAAATGTGGCTTTTATTCATTACATAATTGCTGTTGTGTTTGCACTGCGGCGGCAGGCTGCAGTTGTCCCCCGGGCAGAGGTTAGTGCAACCAGCAGTGATTATGAGTAATTGTCAAGGTTAGTTGGGAATCTCGTTAGCTGAGGTTTGGCCCCTGCATGTGAATGCTGTCACTCTCGAGGGTTGACTCCGCTTTTATTGTAGTGCTAAATTACAATTACACTTACTGCAGTAGAAACCTGGTAGAACTTAGCTTGAACAAGGATGTATTCTAATAAAAATTCTTAAAAAAGGGGATTTCCTTCCGACTCCAAGTTTTGAGTCTTAAATTCATTCTATTCCTGTTAAATAATGACTTGAGAAAGGCTTTAAATAATAAATTGTTAGTTTCTAATTGTGAATGAGCATTGGCATATAATTCACGTTCATTATATGGCTTTTGAAGCTATATATTATTCTATATTGATATATATATTAGTTGAAGCTCTCTATTTCTTAGAGGAAAAGTATGAATTGAAGAGGACACGTTCACTTAGAAAGAAACATCTTTCGAATGGCCATAAATAAATGCCCTCCACAACAACCACTCCAGTGCAGACACAATGGATGAGGGTCTGGTAGTGGAAGGCCAGACAATTTCCCCTCTTCTGGCCGCATTTGTGCAAATAGCATGCACTATGCACGTTTCCGTTTCCGCTTTTCGGGCTTCGCAGGCGTTGCAATTGTCGCTTGTTGCAACGACAGCCTCCGCCACTTTGTCTCTGTATATGTGTATATGCGTCTCGGTGTGGGTGTGTCACAGTCTGGCGCACATGGCGCATACTTTATGCATAACAAATGGCTGCTTAGTATATTGTTTAATTTATCAAGCATGAATTATTTATGTCGATCCAAGCGTCGTCCAATGAAATAAAGTCCAATGCAAAACTTGAACTTTGCTCCTGAATTGGCAAGTACTAACTTTTGCTCATGCACTGAAGGGATGTACTTAACAAACAATACATTTACCCAAGCCGCACACTCAATTTTGCCCATTTATTTTGTCAAGTGTAACCATGGCTGCTTTTAGGCTTGTCGAACAAATCAAATTTATGTTCGTTCCCAGTTGCATTTACCATACAGGTAAATAAACGGCACTTGGGCCATAAAATACTGCATTGTTGCGACCACAAGGACCAACTTATTTCAACTTGTTGAAATGAAATTTTCAATTGAACTGCATGGCCCGGTGCTCTGTGCAGGTGTCAAGAGCTCTAATTTAGATTTATTTCCGTTGATTAATTTGCATTCGAGTATGTTAGTTCTGAATGTGGCAGTTGATAATTGCCGACAAAGCTCAAGCGGCCAAAAGTTTTCTGTGTGTGTTTATGTTGAATATATAACACATACGTCCATTTGGGCTTCCAGATATTTTGACACAATGGCACGTCAAAGCCAGAGACAAAAAATATCACAAAAGAATCACAAGACATTGTGTGCTTCTGCTCTGCTAACGAGTTGAGTTGCCTTGAGTTTGAGATTGGATTCACGCCGAGTTTCAAACGGGGAGCAACATCCAGACGTGCCCTCGTCGGGTTCACTTAAAGCCACATTGTGTTCTGATAACGTGTCTATTCAGACGAGAAATGATACGAGAGGCCAAAAACAGATGCAAAGCCAGCACAATACCCCATACAGGAGCAGCAAACTTGCCTTCCTCGAGTAACAAGTTGGGCATAATGCGGAAGCTCAAAACTGTTGCATATACTCGACGTTCTTGTTGTAGCCCTGATGCCACAGGACCCCCAGTGGTTGCACCACCCACCAGACCCGTCGGATGGCCAAAAAAGACGAGTTGCCCGACGCTTATCACCGCAAAAGTTTACCACTCTAGAGTCTAGCTCTGAAGTCTCCAGCCAGCGACTTTTTGTCGGTGCGGAGCTGTCAACGCTGAAACTTTGCAGCTGGAGCGGAATTCGGGCAACAAATAAAAACTCTTCATAAAATTATAAATAGTTCGAGGACTGTCGTAACCTACCAACTATGGAAGTAACTAAAATTTACCAAGAGCCAATGCTCATTATCTGAAAATGGCTAATTCCAAGATAGAAATCGAAGGATGTTAATGTGCGTTGGATGCGTTGTGACATTTATTAAATCCAAGCTACTAGCTAGGTTTGAAAAAAAGCAAAAACATACATCCATTGGCCAAAAAGCTTACCTGATTTTATTTCATACCTTGTAAAAAGTATTGCTTCTGAAATGGGAATGTACACTTGCATTAATTTTTTACTCTGATAAAGGCCAACGACCGATTATTTCCAGGTTAATTTATATATTTATTGTTGAAGGGATCATAGATTGAATAGTCAGTGATTCGAAAATGGTAAATTTCCCGTGGGGCACTTGGCGAGGGCATTTAACTTTTAATCCATCAAAATGCTTTCAATATCGCCGCCTGCTCCTGAGGAGTACTGTGAAAAAGGGAAAATTGTTTTAGCCGGCGATAGCTGAAATGCAAACAGACAGGAGAAAACTCTTCAATGATAAAAAATGAAAATCCACAGACAGTCTGTCTGTGACATCCTATTGAAGGCCGTACGCTTTTCGACACAACGCATTTTAAGCAAATGAATCCTCATCCCAAGGGAAACTAGAAATAAAAGAGAAGTCGCAACAATTTTATTCTGGCATTGTCTGAACTGCGTAGGGCTGTCTGAGCTGCTTACTCTTTTTATTTTTTCCGGATAAATTGGATTATAATTTGTTTTAATTGGCAAAATCCGAACACAGGCAAAAAACAAACAAGCAGATGAAGGGCTGTCTGTGAACCCAAATGAAAATTAGCCACAAAATTACGCAGTCTGATGCCGCTTTCATTAGACTAATTGTGACTCTTGGGCGGGCGTGCGTACATTCCAGGCGACCCATCTCAGTGATTAGGCCCGGCCTTTGGCTTTACCTTTTGGCCAGAAGTCGGCACGAAGCCATGCGTGACAGTGTTAAATTGTGAGCCAAAAGCCCGTGTGTGTGGCTTTTAATTAGAGCCAAACAATGGCACAATCCCACCTTTCAGCCTTTTCCCCGCATATTAACATATGAACGGCAACTAAAATGTCAGCGGCTAGACTGCAAAGCCGGTGTCTAAAAGCGACCCAAGGATACTGCTACTACCAAAATCCTGGCCACAATTAAGCAACCGAGCCAGGTGAAATGGCGCCACTTTCGTCCCAAAAACCCCACTCCTCTTGGCCCGGTCGGGTAAGACAAACAGCCATGGCAGCCAGTGGGCAAACAACTTGCAAGTTTCCCCAAAAGTTCCTGTTGCTTTTCCATCTAGCGAGTGGATGTGTGCTTTTGTGGGGGCAAAATGCGGAAGTTTGACTCCTGACCTCCGCTCACATTTGTTTTCCCCCCAGAAGTACGTAAATTGTGGTACTCAGTTATTTTTGTTAGCTATTTGTTGGCCAGTTATGAGCGGTTATAATCCATCATTTCAATGGTCATTTGGAGTTCAACGGGGTAAACATCATTTATCTTTTACATTGTTGGGGAAGAATGTATCTGATTTCTGCAAACATTAGGGACTTAGCCAGATTAAAGTTGAAAATGCCTACACATTATTTAATATTACGTATACGCACTGTTATAAGTACTAAGCAACGAGTTGCACTCGTTAGCTGTAAGTACAAGATCACGACTCCCCTGAAATCATAAACATTTAATTAAGAGCAGACTCTGTAATAACATTTCAGCTTATGAGGCTCTTAAGAACATTAATTACCTCCTCCATGTTTCGGGCGGAATACTTCAGAGCACACATCGAAATAGTTACGACCATACAGGATTCCTTAAACATTTCAGAGCTCTAAGTATTTGGAGTGTTTATGTAATCGTATTCGTTACATTTAAAGCCTTATAAATTTGAATAAGTTGTGTGAAAATAATTTTGAAGTCTCCCGCTGTTAATTAAACCACATAAAATTATTTTTCCTCTCAACGGGGGGACTTATGGGGTATTTAAAAACTCTCTGGCTCCCCCTTTATTCATGATATGTGCCAATTGAAAAAGCTTTCTCCCCTGGAGGTGGAATCCGCTGGAATCAATTAAAAATTCAACATTTATGTGTGCATATGCCACTTAAATAACAAATTCGAGAACTCACCCTCGCCTTCATAAATTTATGCACCCCTCGAACTAATTTCTGCCAATTCGTGTACGAGAACATGACTGGGGGAGGTAATATGTTTTTTTCGAGCTTTTCCTATTTTTGCATATTCTGTGGGCGATGCTTGACCCGAATGTGGGCGGAGTGACCTCGTCGTCAGCGACCGTGGCCAATATTTTTGCTCTTTAAATTGCCCTTTTCAGGGAGAGAGTTTTCCCAGCTGGCATTTAAATGCTGCATGCAGCATTCCTCCTCCTGGCGACCTTATATGTTGGATGGGTTTTGAGCCAAGACCTGGGCACCATAAATTCCAAGAGTTGCCATTAAAAATTACAAGTGCTGACAGCGTCACGTTCGAGGCCAGAATATCCTTCTGGGCGTGAGAGGAAAATGCTTTTTATTTATTTTCCTGTGTTTACTTTAACATACGTGAGCGCAAATAAATATTTGCAATTACATATCGTATTTATCAAGGAGTGAAAAAAGTATGTCATCAAAGGAGCCAGCCTAGCTCTCGATTCCGTACTGGAGTATAATTGTTTGCGCAAAACCAAAAAATATACGTACATATGTATGTATGTGTATAAAAACAAACAGATTCTCAGCCAGGACCAGACGTTGGCAAATAAATCTGTGAAAATTCCGCGCCGTCTGCTTCTGCAATTTTTCCCTCAGCCCATCCCTCGTCCAAGGCATTATTTGATTTTGCATACATTTGCATTTTCATTTCAAAACACATTGCAAATTGATTGCTTTTACGGCTCATTTTGCCGACGCACTTCAACGCCGCTCGCTGCTCGTTAAGATATTTATTTCACCTTTCCTGCCGCATAAAGATAGCGCTCCTTCTTCCCGCGATGCGCAAATAGAATGAAGGTAGTATATATATTTGCTGGAGATTGATGGCCTGTTTGTGTTTTCCTTTTGCCAGATAAGCGACATAATGTATCCGAATGCGGCAATTGTAACTTTAAGGTCTGTTCGGTTTATAGTTATAATTTATTATCAGATTACCTGATTCATAAAAACATTATTTGGCATTTTAATATCAAAAAATTTTATAAGCTTCTATAGGAAATCATATTGCCTCCCACTATCTCAACTTGCGGCAATTGAACTACAATTGAACTCTGAGGGCAAAGCACTCAGACTCCCATAATGCCTGCAAACAGAAGCACGCCCCAAGACCTATTGATTGCATATCAAGCTATTTAGATCCATTGTTCGGCTCGTAAAATCAAATCAGGGTATTGTTGGCCTAAGTTGTTCACACCTCCGCTCCTCGGCAGTGCCCAACGGTGTATGCGTGAGTCATAAATTGATTTTCCCGCTGAGCTCGACGCCTTTTGTGTGCTGCTCTGCTCGACTTAATCGCACCTTTTGACGCCTAGTTAATACCCTCCGTGGCATGGAGTCCTGCCCAACTAACCACTCTAACACCACTCCGGGTCGACCACACCGGGGCGTATGAAACTTTATGCCAATGCATTTGGGTGGGCACTCCTTGAAATTTCAGTCATTGGGTTGCGTGCGGGGCGCAATTTGCATTGCTGTAAACACTTTTTCGACATGCCCTCACATTTCTGGGTCTCAACCACCCATCAGGACACTTTGTAGTTCAATTTCAATTGCAAAGCACACGCACAGTGCGTTTCGTGTGAAAAGGTGAGGCAGGCACATCAAATTAGTTTACATGTTCTTTTTGTGCGAAAGCACTGTGAAAAAATTGAGTGTCATGAATTAAGACTTTTCAAAATAATATCTTGTGCATATGTAACTCTTAAACCAATGATAAATTGAATATAAGTTAAGTTAAATATTATAAGTGGAAGCCACTTTTTTTTCCTGTGCAGTTTCTCCCCAAAAAGTATGCACCAATGTTGGGGCAAAAGCGCAAAGGACACTCCCCATGTGCCGGGCTGAAACGCGCTTCCTGGGGTGGCTGCCATACGCACGCAGAGCACACGAAAATGATTTAATGGCCGTAATGTTAGTTGAATGGTTAATTCACTTACGTTTATGGGCACCGAACCCAAAACCCGCCAACCCTGGCACGGAAACACAAAGAGGAACAGGAGTAGAGCCGGAGTCGGACCGGGACCCGGACGCGAACAGGAACGGCAACCCGGCACGGACAACTTTCCCGGGGGACCCATTCCCGGAACATATGTTCGACTGCACTGAGTTACCAGTCGCATGTGTAATTATGGTTTAGATTTTATGCCGGCGTCGCGTCGTCGTCTTTAATGTGTTTATAACGTATGAGTAATGTGGCTCTTTGGGTGCGCTTCATTTAAGGCCCTTGTGTTTTTAATTAGACACGAAAGCCTCGGGATGCTGATGCCTCTTTTGAGGAGTGCCATCAATCTCCTGACAGGGGCATTCCATATCTCAGCCTCTAGCCACGCCCTCGGGTGCTTCATTTATTATTCGACCCAGCCCATGCCTTTGAGGGCACTGCCTCATAGTTTTCCCTTGAACATTTCTTATGCGCGTATGTGTCTCTGACGCGGCAATAAAAACTTTTTCATTAAGTCGAAGAAAGCGAATATTTTCGTTCGGTGGCGGGGGGTCAATCCTCAATGGCAGACCACATCCTGTCAGAGGGACGGCCTCCGGCAGCTGCCCACAAATTCCGGAGCGTAGTTTATGAAAAAAATTTCACGTCAATGTCAGTCAACAAAAGTGACAATTGGCAATGCATACATCACTTCTCCTGTTTCTACTTTTCCTATATGCTTTTTTATACATATGTATTTGAGGTGTTGATGTGACAAACGCTACGTGCATGACAAATCAACTTCCAATTCAGACAGATTACGAGATGTGCAATCTCTTGAGACTTGCGGCCATATAAGCAACCAGAAACCCGTAAAGGGATTTTCGGATAAAATATTTTGTACAAAAAATAGCAAAAGGGAGTTCATTTTAAATGCAAATTCCTTCAAAGGATGCATCCTTTTTTAACAAAATTAAACTTTTTATACTAAATATATTGATTCTTGTATTTATATAACTTTTGAGATATTAATATTAGGGTTCAATATTATTCCACACACTTGTATTACTTTCAATATTAACAACCATTTTTTACCGTAACCATTTGAAACGTATTCTGATAACACATAAAAAATACATAAAACAAATCATACTTTCATGCTGCAAACAAATATTGATTTTTCAGTTTTTTCCTTTTATTTTAGCCTCCTATTTTTGTCCAGAACATTTCCGTTGGCATTCATTGCAATCTGTTTTAAATTTAAATGCATGTTGTTTTCGTTTGGACGCTCGCGCATATGTAGAGAAAATACTTGATAAATAATAACGCCCGCCCGCTGGCATATTGCAAATTCAAAAGGACTTTTATTAGGCCCAATTGACAAGACTGGCCATATTTTGAAACATTTATAGCCTTGCTGAGGGTTTTATAATGTTGGCCAAAAGTTTGAAACGCAGTTAGTGAGATATCACGCACCCTCCAAGTACTTAGGGTAGTGATTCTTGGTTACTATCACCTCCTGAGTCGATATAAGGATGTCCTGTCAATATGTTTGTATATCTATAGCTGCTAAATAACTGAACGATCGCATATGACGAAACTTCTTCAGACCAGACTTTTCCTTACATTTTCTAAATTTTCTGGGGGATCCTCTTCAAAAATGATAATAGCGCCTTAAGGGACAACATGGCACCCAGAGATTGCTATATCTTCGCCAATCTTCCATCCGATTCTTGAGCGGAATACCTTAAATGATTTGTGGATTGATTCTCTATCATTCTGCGTCAAAATCTGAGAACAAAATATTTTTTCATTTTTTATCCAATTTTCTGGGGGATCCCCTTCAAAAATGAAGAGCTATGTATGCAAGAAGCGAAATACTTGAGCGAAATACCTTATACGATTTGTGGATAGATTCTCTATTATTCTGCTTTAAAATCTCAAAAAAATATTTCATTCATTGCAATCCTTTTAAATTGAAGTGCTTGTTGCTTTTATTTGGACGCTTGATAAATAATACAGCCCGCCCGCTGGAATATTGCAAATTCAATAAGACTTTTATTAGGCCCATTTTACATGCCTCGCCATATTTTTATTGAATTTTAAGCAGCTGCTACGCCAAGTGACATCACAGAACTGTGTCAGCTGTACAAAACGACAGGATTGTGTATGAAAGTATGCGAATGGTCCTGGAAAATTGAGAAATAATGCAAATGTTGCCTGCCACGAAGTGTCTTTAGCGTTGAAAGGGAAATGTTAAATTAAAAATATAATCCGCTGGTTTTTTCAACTGCAATAGAGAGTTCTTCTAATTGACAAGCCGAGCATTTTGTGACAGTTTCGAAAATTTAGCATACCGGATGCGGATGCAAACAATTAGCATATGAATGAGGAGTGTGGCGGGGCCAGACGCTTCCGCTCTTGACGCCGCTTCAAATTAATTACGCCAATGCACAGGAACAAGAACAGAGACAACAAATGCGGCACATGTGTCACTTTTTCAATTGAACCCACAGCCGCAAAAGTTTGCTTGCCGCCTGGCTGAGTCGAGGAATCTTGGCCGTTGTACTGGCATTTGCAACATCCGCTGCAGACTTGCGGTACGAGAGCAATACCAAACGCAGTGCACAGGACAAAATTTACGATTCTACAAAAATTATAGATATAATAAGTGAATGGAGAAAATTGCGAAAGTCTTTTTTCGGGATCTGCCAGGGATTTGCGTTAGGAATATTTATTCTTTATTTTGTAAAATAATCCTTTAGGTATTTGTTAACGTTCTTATTTTGTTTTCAGCTGTGCACCAAACAATATCAGCCCCAAGGAAAACTTTAATGTCGGATTTAGCCAAGTGAACTGTAATTATTTACTGTTCAAGAAGCCTGTTGGGTCTCAATAAACTGCCGAGTAGAATCTAGAAGGTCCGGCATTAGACAAACATCAGGCGAGCAAGCAATTAATGCTAAAATAATGTTTTCATGTGGCCAAAAGTCAACAGTTTTTGGCCAAAAAGCGATGCAACTTCGAAGTCAGATAATGAATATGTTGGATAAAAGACGCATTCCTCGGGGCCGAAGCACATAATTCAGGAATTAATTAATCAACTTGAAATGTGGCAGTGCCCGTCTGACCGAGTGTGTGTGTGTAGCTAAGTGGAAAAAGCAATAAGCCAAGAAACCATGGTATTTAGCAATAAAACAAATATGCAATCTATATCGGTGTCGAGTTATGTTGGAAGTGCTGGTGGGTCAGCTTTCAACCGAATCGATTGGACTCGACTCGAATAGAATCGAGTCGGTTGCATTAAACGAATCAGCATGAATGAATGTGTGGAATACTTCTTCGACATATCCCTTTCCCGTTAATGAGTCATTGATGTGCACACAGGATAAAGGGCCGACGGGCACCGAGGGATCCAGACGGGTAGAGTCCTGCCTCCAAAGGGGGAACAATTCCTAGATGAAAGCCCCTGCCACAAGCGCCTCCGCCAATAAATTGCTCCATGGCACGTTGCATGTTTTCATTTTAATTGGTTTTTCTTGTACAAGTCAATGCCTCATCGGGGGGATGAGGTCCTGGCTCGATACCAACTGCAAAATAGCTATATCCAATAGCTATATTAATGTTCTGCACAAGAAAAAATTAATAAGAGCCTTTGAATTTATTGATTGAATTTATATTTCAAAATTTATCATATATTGTCGTGGTGAGACCTGTGACTATCCATTACTATTTCTTATAATTTTAAGATTTATAATTTTTCTAAGCTTAAAAATATTTTGAAAAGTGCAAAATTCAGCTCTGCAGAGCCTTATTCAGATGAATCAATTAATAAATGGATTCTGCAAAGATTCGACTACAACTGCAATTTAAAAGTTGAAAAGGCTTGACGTTGAGCATTTTCCCTCTAATTGAGAAAGAGTATGCCCTGCAAATTTGGGAGTTGCACTCGGTTCTGTCATAAATCCTTAGAAATCAACGCACTGATTAACGAACGACAAATGCGTCGAGTACGTGTTGCGAATGCGGATGCTGGAATCGGATGATGGAATGGAATGCCTGCCACCGGACAGGAACCGTAAATGAGAAATGAGATTTGGCCGGAACGAGGACGAACGGATGCGAACGGGCCGCAAAACTAGCCAAAAAGTCTGTTTCGTTACAATCTGTGTGTGGTTGACCTTTGATTAGCAACAATAAAAGTGCTGATTGCCACCCAAAAATCCAGGGGATTTCGGGTCGAATTATGTAGATTTGATGAACACATTTTAGATTGAAAACGGACACCCGCAACAATATTTTGTGCAATCAGGGCGAGTGAAACTAGAAAATCGAGAAGGGAATAGGACTTGGAATGAGGTGGGTGTGGGGCCAGTCAACCAATCTGGCCAACAAATACGGGTAACCTGTGGGACCGATCCGGCAACAGAAGCTTGTTGTGCAATTTTGATGGGCCATAAAGCTGACTTTGTACAGTTTAGTGGCCGTTGCTAGGCGAGTTGCTCTGCAGTTTCTGGTTTTTATGTTTGATTTAACGGCATTTCGAAGCTGTCGTTGTGTATTTGCCTTTTATTCGGACCCGTTGCCACGGCAAAGATAGTCTATCGGATATCACCTACGCCCACGCTCTCCACCCGCCCTGTAAAGTATGCAGGACATTTTTCAAAGCAAACATTTTCCTTTCGCCTTGGAAAAATAAGATTTATGTTAAATTTGACGCGCCAAGCTCAACAAAAGCAAAACCAAACTTCCAGCGCATTTGGTCTATATTTACCTTTTTTCCTCATTTTGCATTTGCTTTGTGTTTCTGGAAATATGCAAATTCATGTGGGATTTTAACAACACTGCAAGGACCGCCCATAAATTCCGAGTCATGTGGGAATATTTTTCCGGGAAACAAGGTTGGTCAAATACAAAAGTTGATGGCATCTGAGAGCCATAGATTGGCTGGCATTTGTCAAGAGTCAAGGGCATAAAAGTGAAAGGACCTAACATTTATATAAAACAGGAGCTATACTCAGATTTTCCACTTTTTTTTACTAAGTACACTCCACTTGGAGTCATGCTTTTTTGAGTAATGTATTTTTGGAATATTTTAATTTGAAAATGGTTAAATTCTCTGCATTTCTGTCGTGTGGTCTCTTAGCACTCAATGTGCATTAAAAAACAGATGCAGTAAAAAACCCTTGAGTTCCAGGATGTGTTTTCAAAGTGGGCGCAGGATACTGGCAGCTGAATAGGAAAAACGACGATTAACCACCGCAGACGTTCATAAATAAAGAAGTAAACCCATAACACGCTTCGTCTGCGCGAAGTTTACTCTTTTGATTCTATTTCCCCACAACGAATAAGGACATGGATACTGGATAGTGGATATGGAATACGGGATTCGGGACTTTCGGTAATTTTCAGCTTATGGTGGCCTTCGTTTTCCATTTCATGGCCAACTGCGTCGCGGCATGCAAAATTCTACCGACCAACTACGGAATGCATATAACGTATACGAAGGGGAGATGATGCGAAATGGAAATCGTAGGATGGAAAAAAGGATCAGAGCATGAGGGGCCTGGGCCATGGTAACGGAGAGTTGGCCACCAATAATACTCGGAAAGTGCTTTTTCGGTTTGATTTCGCTTTCCCTTACTGCTCCTCGCTTGTTGGCCATTCATGAGTTTTCATTTCATTTTCGCTTATTGCTTACATTTGGCGTTTTGTTGTCGAGTTTCCTATTTCTAATTTTGTATTTCTATGCTGGTGAGTGGGGATTTCTCTTTCAAAACAAAATAGTTTTGGTTACCGCCTGCACTTTCCCCCAATGGAGATAGGAATAGGAAAAAAAAACAAGCAAACGGAGTGGAGCTCCGAGGTGTGAGTGAGAGATCTTTGCATGTAAAATAAAAGCTTTGCTGAAATTGAAAAACTTTTCCAATATGTGCTTTCTCTTGCTTTCATTCCACATTTTATTATTGCATTATATCGTATGTGTGCAGCTTCGGGGATATTTTTATTGTTTCATTTCAGTGTGGCACTATGCATTGGGGGCGTAGCATTTATGATATGCTCCTGCACTCCTAATCCCTTTCAAATTGAAACTCGGCACAGGAGTAACCTCGGCGAAGTCAGGTGGAAATCTCAATTGAAAATAAAGATTCACATTTCACCCAAAATCTCAGCTTTAGAACAATGAAAATTCTGGGAAAATCCCTATAGCCCTTTGGATATACGATAATGTAATCAAACTCTTATTTTTTGCATTTTTAATGGCCACTTTGTGTAAGCCAAGTCGAGTGCTGGCCAAAGTTTTCCGCTAATTATCCCAAAGCACCCCTCTGCTCAGTATTTTATTTTTATTTTTTCTTTTTTTGGCAACAATCAAAAATGACACTTGGCAGCCGAAAGTGGCCACATTGGGGATAAACAAAGGAATGAACGAAAAAAGAGAACCGAATAAAGGGTACGCAAATTAAGGGAAATAAAATTAATGCGTGGAAATTCATAAGCCCCGGACGTTTTTCTGGCCTGGTCCCAGGACCAGGCGAGTTGGCAATTTGAGGCACATTAAGCGACTTAATTACATGCGGCCATTTAATTTTATTTTTCTTGGCCATGGAAATGGCCCTGGAAATGGCTTTTTGCACGCATTTAACTCACAGATTGCACTTCCGCCAGTGACAGCTGCATCAAATTGACGTTGGTTTACGCTGGCCATGCATGGATGTATGTTACAAAAAGCCATATATCATCCCCGACAAGCGTGAAGTCCGAGCTGCAGGGTCAAGTCATTCTGCTGCTCCCGATTTCGATCCGTGCCCTGGTCCCAGATTCAGATTCGGATTCAGGGCATCTTTGTTTGACAGCAGAAACCAAGGACAGCCTCTCGGGGTTGGCATCATATTTAAATGTACGACGGCATATAAATAAAAAGTTGTCCTGCTGAGGACTCTGTCAGTTAATTTCACGCTGCCAAGCTTTGTGAGTGGGCCGGGATGATGAAGTGCGTCGTCTGCCTACACGAAGGAATAATGCATGCACAGGAAAAAAAGGACCGCCACCCTCTCAAATATCAATGAAATATGGGCTGCTCTTGTATTGATTTTCCTGCCCACAAAATGTATAAATTCTGCTCCTTTCATTAGGTATTTCCACAAATAATCTCAAGGAGTTTGCTGGCTATATTTACGCATAAATTTGAATAGAGTAAGACCACCTGAATTGCTGCTCTTATTTATTGGTTTTCCAACAATAACGTTTCAATGACCGAAATAACTTTCAGATTCGAATTTCAGCTTCATCATTTAGGAATTCATCTTCCTGTAATCTCCAGAAGTGAGTAATCATGAGTTCATATAGGATAATTACACATCCATAACCGTTTGAATGCCCCTTGAATTTGTTCTCCGTGTATCAACTCGGAGATGTAAATAAAGCATATTGCGTCCATGGTGAATAAACATAACTGCAAGTTGAACCCTTTTCCGTATGCGTATATATTTTACGAGTGTCATAGGGGCGCCCACCAACAATTGACAGCCATATTTGCCTATCTTAATTCCTTGTCACAAACGAAATTGGCACTTTGAATATTTCTGGATGTGCGCTGGAGTGTTACTTTGGGGACAGCTAACTGCCTGATAAAGGGAACAATTAAAAGCGGAAACAAAGTGCGGCCACATGCAATGAAAATCGTAACTTTTGGGGCGTGGGAGGAGGGCTTATCACCAAAGTACTTTTCGGCAGGAAAAGGGAAACAGTGGGGCGGCTCTTATCGGCGGGGAAACTTTTTGGCCAAGGTCCCAGCTATGCAATCGGACCAACTTGGCGAAATTCGGGCGAGAGACATCCCAACGACCTTGGACCAGGTGCAAGGTTCCCAAAGAAACAAAAAACCCCAACCCAGCTCTGAAATGGATTCGGCCAAAACCTCTTAACACGATACATTTGTGGCTGATTAGTCCATTATTACCACAATTGTTGCTTCGCTCCACTCGGCTCTGCTCTTTTTATTTCCGGCTTTAATTGTGCGTCGGCACTGCTGCATTTAACGCATTAGCCCAAGAGGAAGTTGTGGCGATTCTCCCCCTGGGTTTCCGTAAATTCGAATATAAAATCTCTTTTATTCAGCAGATTGCTCAGACGCAGCGCATGCGCTCTCCAAACCAACACTCTTTTGGCAACAAAAGTCTCTTTGCTTTGGCCACAAAAGCAAAGCTTTAAAGCACAGTTCCTTAACTCCAATTCAAACAGCTTTTGTCAGAAGTCAGCCCAGCAAGAAGACAATATTTTTTCATTAAGAAATCAATATTCTTGTTTTATTGAACACAATACTACAACTAGCTGATCGATGTTGAATGCCGATTGGTTATTTTTTAACAGGATGACAGTTTTTTGGTGGGTGGCAAACATTTGATACAAATATTCGTCTGTGGCATGAGTCGTCCGCCGCCTCTGCCTTTTCTTTTCTTTTATGCGAGTTGGATTTTTGAAGCCAAAATACATTAATTACATAAATATTATTTTTAGAAATGAAACTACTCGATATGGCAATTGTTGTAGGATTTAAATAACATTTTGTTAGGACTCAGGGGCGGCAGAGGGATGATGATTGAACCTGGGGGTTGGCTAATGGCACTACACAGTAGCTATTAATGGCCTAATACATTGAGCGGCGTTTTGGAGATGGTTTAGTTGGATGGCTAACCGCGCCAGGTCAGCAGGCTCCATCCACGGCTGGGCTTCTTGGTGCTGGTGCTGGGCTTAGGCTGTTCCTGCTCCTGCTCCGGCTGATCCTGTTGATTCGACTCCACCTGTGGCCGCTGCTGGTTCTGCTCTATATAGGTGCGTAGAATGGTGTGTTTGTGTACGGACTTCTCAAACTCGGACGCACTGGGGCGGTACGCCTCGAGCTTGTGCTGATACCGCTGCGACGGCTCAGTTGTGTAGGCGTGGCTGCCGCCCCGCGTTGCGCTGCCAAACGAGCTGCCGCCAAATGCCGATGCCGATGGTACCGCTGCCTGTGGGTAGTAGGGGGAGGAAACGGGAGAGGGGACGGGAGCGTGGGCGGGTTTGGGATTACTGTACTGTCGGTTGTTGTAGCTGTTTTGGCTCTTGTTAATGTTGTTAGTCGGCGGTTGGTTATTGTTTGCAGTTTGGCTCTGGCTCTTGTAGCCGTACTCATACGTTTCAATGGTGTTTGCTCCATAGACACTGTTGGCTGCCGGCGAAGCGGAGGATCCTGGAGCGGAGCAGAGTCCTTGGTAGCGGGAAGAGGGCTTCATGCCGTACGTTGAGCAGGAGGGCTTGCCGACCTCGTAGGGATTGTAGCCGACCACGTTGCCTCTGCAATGAGAAAAAATAATCAAATTTAGCAAAAACTCATCAGATTAAATCATAAGCCTTATAAATTCATTTAGTCAAAAGATTATGGTAATCAAACAAACTAAAATAAAGTTATGATTAATTAAATTACTAGTTTATTAGTCAATAACAAAGCCATTAGTTTCTGATTGACGGGTAAACTTGTAAACTAGTTTCTTGATTGACTGCTACTTAGCAAGTGGGATTTAAATCGTAGAGTCTCCTAAGAGAAGCTCAACTCACCCTGGACCATAGTTGCAGACGTAGAGCTTGTTATACTTGCTGCTGTCCTTGTACTCGGCATATCCACAGCCCACCAGGCTGGTCTCGCCCCAAACCAACTGGGAGTAGTGGCCAGTCTTGGGGGACCAGGCATCTCCAAAGGAGTATTTCTGCACCTCGTTGAACCAACTCTGGATGCGCGAGGGGAAGTCCCCATCATCGGCATCCAACGGCGCCGTGCTCCAGATAATGGCCAGATTCTGGCCCATCGTGAAGCGATCTATTAAGGAAAATAGGTTACACTTTAGTAAGTTTTCTAGTTTTGGATTTGTTTGTAGGATATTTGTGGGGATGTGCAGGTGCTGGGCATGCTTGAGTTAGTTTTAGTGTTTTAAAAGCAATTCGTGCAAGCAGAAGATGGAAAAGATGAGGAAACTTATAAACTGAAAGCACTGGAGTGGACATTGGGAGATTTTAACCTTGAACATATTCGCATGTGACAAATTAAACAGAAGAGAAAACAAAATTAGTTTCTGAATGGTGGGTCGTAATGCCAAATGAATCAGTTTGTAATTCAATTTGCATTATCTAAACGGTATTCCCAAGTGACCGATTCGCTTAAAAGGTGCCACAAAAAAGGTTTTGATGCAAGCAGTGAGTCAATTCCGGATTCAAATGTCCATCCCAGTGATTGTTACCATTTCATGCAAACCACAAACCAAGAGTTCCACGCCACATGCATTGCGTGGAACTTGGTTCCAACTCCTCGATTTCGGGTGTGGGGATGGGTAAAAAGGACCAGGATCTGAGGAACAGGACTGCGGAGAGTCGAGTGCGAGGGTGACTTACTTATCGTGCGGTGAGGGTCGTGTCGGAACTGACAGTTGTCGGCCCACTTCTGGGCCCGGGCGGCCAGTTCTTCGTCCCAGACAATCTCGCGCATGTTCTCGGCACCCGGCTGGCCCGGATAGCGTCCGGTGGCCACGATCTGCCGGAGGCGATTGTGCTCCTGCAAGATGATTGATTTCTCCTCCGCCGTGATGCCCGATGCTGAAATGATTAGGTCGAGATTTGCATAAATTAGTAAAGTCGCAGAGAGTAGCTCTGGCAAAAGCCAAAGAATATGCATGAGCCACGCAGCTGATGATGGGGCTTCGGATGGAGAATGTTATCATTTCTATTTTTGTTTGCATTAAAATGCTTGCTTTTTCGGAGGTTTCTCCTTTGACATGGAGAGCCCAACACATCCAGCAACTCTGTCCACCCATGAAGCCGGTTTTTATTGAGTTTGAGTTAATATTTGCCGAAATCAAAATCGCTTTGGCTCCGCTTGCCGAAACTCCAAGTGTGGCTGGAAATTTACATGGGCCACCCGGGTCCCGGGCATTGTTTTACATATTTTAATTATTTGCCCAGCGACAAAATATTCGACACTTACGTGCGCTCCAAATTGCCGACGATTAGCCATTTTATGTAACCAGCAGGTTGGTCGAATCACAAGACATTCGTCTCACTTTCCTCAAAGTGTTTTTGGCGAACTCCTGACCAACCGGTTCCACTAATGTTTGCCCATCATAATAGAACACAGAATGGAACGATGACAAAATAAAACCAAATGAAATGCAAAAACGAAGCGGCGCGTGCTGTTCAAAGGCGTCAATTAAAAGTCCAACAGATTGCTATTAGCTGTCTTTGATTATTTTCTATAGCAGATTTTTATTCCCAAGTCATGGTCCTCTGGCGCCTGACTCATGACGCTTGTTTGAAGTGTGTCAGGCGATCTGAGTACCAAAAAGTGGCCGAAACAGTTTAGGCCGAATTGCCGCGGGGTGTTAATTACGCGGAGCTCGGTTAAAAGAGCACGTGAAGCTCTTGAAAAGGGGCCGAGACGGAAGTGCCTGGGTTCCTGAAGGGGTGGGGCGTGGCCCGTTTCATTTAAATAATTACGCACGCTTAATAATTTTTAATAATTATAATGATAGTCCGGGCGATGGACGCTGATTGCCCAACGAGACGTGATAACATTTAAGCCAGGCTTCCGACACCGAAAAACTCCCAGATCCCAGAAACTACAGACTGCCGGTTTGGGTATCAACTTTTGACCATGGCTTTTGCCGGCCGGTCAAGTGCTGAGACGTGTCGGTCGGAATCAGATTTAAAGTCAGACAACTTGACGCGCCCCGACTACGGGTAAATAAATTGGCAGCTTCGCATCGCTGCCGCGCGCACAAATATGGGTCTGGGTGTCAATAATGCTCGGCCAAACAAAAGTCGAGAGAACCCTAAACACGGCATTTGCCGTAGCTTAGACTTAATACGCAGCCAAGGCTGGGAAAGAGACTGGCACTAAAAATAGCCCATGATCGATCGATCGATCGGTCGGTCGGATCGACCGATAAACCCGATGTCGAAGCAGAAGAGTCAAAATTCAAAACTCCGGCCCAACCGCAGCTGTCAAATTATGCTACATTTGTATCAATGCGAAAACCGGTAGGCGAGAACCCAAAACCAGGCCCAGAGCTGTGTGTTTAAGTCAGCGGGCATCAATCACACCGCAAAGCCTCGCAGAGCTGCCTGTTGCTTTTGTTGTTTCAGCTCATTTTGTATATTTTTATTGATGCTGTGGTTGCAGTACTACGGGCGCTAAGTAAATTTGTGAACTACCTTCGCTGACAAATTGCACATAAAGCTGTCGATCAGTTTTCGCAACGGACCAATGGACGGGGCGGACATTTACATACGCAGACAAAACAAACTGTTGTGGCTGCCAAGAGGCTTCGAGATGTTGAGATAATGTTGACAACGGAACGTCAACAGCTTGCAGTAACTCAGTTTTGCTGGCCCGGAACGAAAGACTCAGGCGACGAACTTCAGACTCGGGCGTTGCGCGCCACGAAAGACTGAAGCAACGAACGCGCTGTGCAAACCAGACCTTTCAGCCAAATGCCGACAATATGTTAACAAGTGCTTAACTGCACCGCATCTTGGCCAGGCGTTGACTTCACCTTGAATACCCCCGGCTGGGGGTCGAGGGGTGTACGATACATGGAGAGAGAGAGAGGACCCCAGCAAGGACTGCCAGACGCTGAAAAATCTCTGGCGCATTTAGCGCGAGTTAATTTTCATAGTTATGCTTTATGTTTCGTTTCATTTTCATTTATCATTCACTGATTATCACCGCCGAGGCACTAGCCTTGCACCTCGTTCCCTGTTTCCCTGCGATGGGGGGTCGATCGGGGGTATCTACATATTTAATTACATTATTAGCACGGCGAGCTTTTGATTGATGCCGCGGCAAATCGTTGAGCTCACCAGCCATGATACCTTTGACATGCGATCTTGTCGAAAGGCAATCTGTGAAATTTCCCATTACTGATATCGGCGATAAATATGGCAGATATCTGCGACGCGAAGACAAAACCGTAAAAGCAATCATCAATCAGCAACGCACACGCGCACTATAAAAATCTGTTTTGTCTTTTATTCGACTCTTTTTTTATGCGAAATTGGGATTTTTTGGGTGTTTAAGCGCCGCGTGTGCAGAACAAAGAACATTAAATCGATTGTTTGTGGTCATTCCGAGCTATTTCTATTCCCCAACCGCACAAGCGTGGCTCGATCAGCACAATGACCCATTAAATTCAAGTGTTTTGTATAATTTTGCAAGCGCATTTGTGACGCCTGATCTGTTAATTTGTTTACAAATTTTAACTGCCGCCTGTCGGCTGGGCTGGGGCAATTAAAATACCAAAATCAGTACAGCAGTTCAGTGAGCTCTTTGGCTTGGTTTCGCCTGATTCTCCCCGCTTAGCTCTCTAATCGGTTTCAAGGGTTCTACAAGGCTCTTGCTCTGATCTCATCCCAACCCAATTGGCTTTGATCTGATCTGAAGTTGAGTGGCCTTTGACTGGCTTAGCCGACAGTTGACAGGTCAGCCACCTAAAATACTTTCAATTCATTTGGACAATTTGATTAAAAATATTATATAAATTATATAAACCCGATATTTTAACCGGTTTGAACCTACCCGGCCGCGTCTTAAGTAATATGCCGCCCGTGTTTGTTGCTTTTCTAAACTATTCATTATGCAATACATACTGTTTAAAACTGGAAAATGAAGAAAGGTGACTCGTGTTCGATTTGTGAGTCTATTTTTGGCCGGACCTGCCAAACTGGCCCATAAAGAAGCATTTACATATTCCCCAATTGGCACAAAGTTCTCGAGCTCACCTCGCAATACCCACTCGAACGCTGATTAAACAAAAAATGTTACTGGCTAATAATATTTGCACTTTTTTGTATCCATTCACAAATAGATGGCTGAAACGTGGGCCATCCACACACAAAAAAACTGAACTAGAAAAATGGCCAAAAACTACATTTGACATGCTGGGCATGCTCGCAAATTCTATTTTCTAGACATCCGAAAACACCTGAGCTGAATATTAATTTATTTACCGACTTGGGTGTGGGAAACTTACCAATTATCTTTCCGTTGCAGGCGAATGCCACTCCGCAGGAGATGATCGTGATGGTGAAAAGTAATAGTGCTCTTGGCTGCATCATTTTGGTTATATAATTTGTAGTTATGGGTTTTTATAATTTTATTAATCGCACTGTTTGGACACTTTATTTATTTTTAAAATATAACCTTTTCTCGAAGGACAGTGTTATATTTGTGTTTCATACACTTTAGCTTTGAATTTTGCTTGAAATGAATTGAATTTTTGTATCACAATTTTGAGGGTGGGCCTTGTTTGCCGCCTTTATCCAGAAACCGAAAAAAAGAGCGCCCCGAAATAAGCCGACGACTCCAACTCCACTCTCGTGTACGTGCAGCTAGACTTGAAGGCGTCGCCTGTTTGATTATCCGCTCGCCGGCGCCAACGCTTTTATACCGCCACCAGCGACGTCGACGCTGGCAGAAGCGGCAGCAGCAGCAGAAGCAGCCGATAACGCTGGAGAAGATTCGCACCTGTTGGCGGCGGACCCGGGAGGAGAGCAAGACAAGAGAGCCGTAGAAATCAGCCGCGCAGTCGCAGTACCAGTAGCAACATGTTGCTGGGTTTCCGGGCTTCTGGGTTGCTGCTGTATTAGCAACATGTTGCTGATGATCGAAATTGAGGAAACTTTTGCGTTCTTTGGCCGGCGTAATTGAAGATTGAACTTTATATTAATCACACTGCTGGTTCGGCAACAATCACTCGCCTTCGCGGTGGGCGTGGCAGTGAACTGGGTTTGCTGGGAAAACAGCAGCCCAAGAAGCAGCAGCCGTTGCCGCAACAGCAGGTGCCCTGAGGGCAGGAATCGAGGCTTCGACTGCCTCATCGGCTTCGATCATTTCGCGTATCATTAAAAACCAATAAAAACACCCAATTAAATGCACAGCCCGGCGCACAAGAACAAATGCCACTTGATCCTTTCACCGGACAACCCATTGCTAGTCAGTGGGACATTCACATCTGGCCCTGTTCGCTTTTCGCTTTCGGCTTTTGGCGCTCAGCTCTCTGCCGGCCGGCCGCTCAGAGCCTTTCGCGTTTCCGCTTTGCACTGGCTTCTTGCCAAAATAATTACGCGTACAAAGCCATTAACAAGTACAAACGGTTGCGCCGGCCCAGCATCGTCAGATTCGCCTTATTCCCGGCGCTGGCACTGAAAGAAAATATTGATCGGTACTCTAAAAATACTTCAGAGCATTAGCCACGAGTGTTTGCCTTGCTACTTAGCCTGACGCATCACAAACACTGATTAACACTTTCAACAACTGTATTCATTCAAGGAATATATGACTAAATAGTTAAGAAACTGATGATATAATACCTTCGCTACAAGGAAATGGCTCCAGTATAAACAATTATAAGTTACAAATAAAATAGTTAGTATAGAAACTATTTATCAAAGGGTTCCATAATTTCTTTTTTAAAACTCATTTTTTGTTTAGTGTGGCCACAACAGCTAACTGGTTCTGGTTATTTCACCTCGTTTTAGGGCCGCGGTTCATGCCGCTGACCATGTTGATGCCACACATGACGCTTTGGGTGAGGGCCCCAATCTGGGTCTCAGATTCAGGCCCAATCCCGGTTGCAGTTTTGGTTGCCAATCCCTGGGACCGGAGACCAGTAACCAAAAAAAAAAAGGAAAAAAGGTTAAAATATCCGACGATCGGATCGGGGTAAGTGATCAGTGATCGGGCAACGGCAGTGACGTCTCTGCTGCTCTGCTGATTTATTTTATTTCGCGAAAACTACATAAATATTAAAAATTATGCTTTACAGAAATATGAAATAAACATATGCCCGATACATGTTCTTTGATGTTCCTCTTTGCTGATGCTCCTCAGGTTGTCGATGTTCCGCTCCCATGTCTTTTGTGTTTATTTTTTTTTTGCTTCTCAGTTGTAGGTAGTTTACATTTCCTACTTGACCATCCACTTGGGTGTGATTTTATTTGAGCTGAAGCAATACATATGCAGTTGAAATTTAAACAAACATTATTGGCCTTCGATTCGGCGGTGTTTGCATTTCAATAAGTCCGATCGGTTGCCTGTATGGGTGAATCCGCCGATCGATCGTTCCGACCTGCGTACAATCATGCGCATGTTGAGCAAAGTAAAAAATTCCCAACACCTCATTTAACTCGATTTAATAGCACTTCTGGCATCATCTGGCCGTTATAGTTGTTGTTGCCGCCGTTGTGTAGTAGTTGTTCCTGCGATTTGCCTTTGTGCGGTTTTATGACTCAATTTAATGCCTTTGTGTGCGAAGCGCGTGTGCTGTCCATTTGGATGGTGGATGGACATGGATGGTTCCCACCCACCATTTTTCCATTTTCCATTCTTTGAGCTTGTCACAAGTCGGAAGCGGTCGAGACTCCACTGTCCACTGACATCACAGCGGATGCATAATCATTTTTAAAAGTCATCGGCTCACATTTTGTGATTCATGCGACCCAGTTAATCGAAATCGATGCAAGGAAAGTGAATTATTGGATATCCCTTAAGCCACGTCATTGAGGAGTTTCAAGAAAGAGTGTGATACTGCTTGTTATGATTTTGATTTTATGGTAGAGTAACTGACGGCTCAATAACATTCTGCCAAAAGAATCCCCACAAGTGGGAGTTAAATAAAATTTAAAAATAAATTTGAGATAAAGTTTATAGCATTCGACGATTCAAAAATAGACAAAGTTTGTATATTTTGACACAAACAAGTTTCTCCGCGGTCCGCATGCCTACTTAATATATATTTTTAAATTTTATACGCTTAGATAAAGAAAGTAATATAAGACGCCGGCACAGGCTGAATAAATTGAATGCTAAATTTGGCTAATGAATATTGAGTATGCCGGCAAGGAATCCCAAAAGCCAAAAACAATTGCCCGCCCAACACTCGATTAGAAAGTTAGAACGCCGCCAATAAGGTCATCGGCAAGATGCAAACACAAGTTTTCCATTTGTTAAAACATAGAATCGGCGGCAAGGCCGCTGATAATTTCTCTAATCAGTCACCTGCCCGCAGTTTGTTTATCTGAGAGCAGCGATTGATTTGCGGAACCACTCGTATCTAAGTTTGCGAATATGAGCGCTTCCAGCCAATTGACATTTGCCAGACGCCTCCAGGTACTCATAACTATATGGCTGGCACTGGCACTGCAACTATCATTGATATTAATTCTATAGAATAGTGATATTGTTGTTGATGCGCCACTTGGCAATGCAGGTGTCAAGTGGATTGGTGCATCCTTGTTGTCGAACTGCGATTGTTTCCGCTGCCATAAATCTTCTTCCAACAAACTGCCAGTCGCCCCCCCTTTTTTTTAAAAAATGATCAACATTTGTTGGAGCAAAATACAAAAATCGGTGAAGAAAAATGAGGGTTCATCAACTGATGTGGACGATAAGTTGTACAACTTTATTGTCGCCAATATGGGGGAGCGGAATCTTAACCCCTTTTTCAAGCTCATCTCCATTTCTCCGCTCACATGAATGACAAAACATTTCCATAACATTTCAATTTCGCACTTGACGGTGCTCGGTCGATGCCAACGACTATTATTAAAATATTATTAATTGCAATTGAAACCTGGCCGCCAGCCAGTCTGGGCGACAGGCGATTTGACAGCCGCATAATTAAAATGTCATACCGATTGCGTTTACAATGAAGTTGCGAACGTCCAGAGCTCCATTAACAAATTGCGGAATCGGAATTGGAATCGAAACCAGAATGATAATGGGAGCCGTTGGGAGCTCCTATATACCTCCAAGTTGTTTGTTCCGAAAAAAGATTGAAAATAAGTCAATAAGCCAAGACCAACACGTGTTTGCATGAATGAACGAGGCAGTCGTAAAACCATAAACAATTTTCATTAGAGAAACGTTTTCATTCTTATGCTAAATCAATTCAAATGCTGATCGATCTGCGGTCTGCGCTTGTGTGACTTTTTGGCTGTTTCTTTATTATTTTTTTGAACTTGTGCCGGCACACAGAAACTGAGGAATATAATGTGGGGGGAGGAGGAGGACGCTGGGGACTGAAACTGAATCTGGGATATATGCGCACACACCTTCATTAATTCGCTTTGGTAGCCAGCGTTTTTCATTAAAAAGCCGTCAGCGTACAATAAATTTTGACCATTTTTTATGATCTTTTTTTCGGTGCGTTGTTGGTGATTTTTTTTCACTTTGCGCCTGCTGAGCTGATTTCGCCCGGCTCTTTATAGGCTTCATTATGGGCCCGATCGCTGTATGTATTTATTTTGCGCAGCCAGGCGACAGAACATAATTTTAACGCTCTTTATCGCGCCGCTCCGCTGCGCATGCGCCATTGGATTCGGTTCGATACTCTGTGCGAATATTGATTTATGCTACGGGACGAATATTTTATTTGCACGAACTCGAAATGGAAATTTTGGACCTGCTCGCCCCTAACTATATCAGCGCATTTGATCTTCCAACGCTCTCTGTCGGGATCTGCTTGTTTGGATCTTGACATTCGTTAAATTCATATAAGAACTACACGACAACTTAATCAAAGCTAAGCACAGATCATAATTTATCAATTTCTGTCAGGCGGAAAAAACAAAACAACCCGGGGAGAATACAATAGTCAAATTAACAAAACTATTATTATTGCCTGACTAACGGTTCCACTTGACCACTGGTGGTCTGTCGTCTCAAACAAGCGCGAAATATTATATTTATATACCCGTCGTGTGTATATGTCTCTCTGATTGGAGACCCGCTCGCCTTGGAGCATCCGATTTATTTTTTTTTGTCTCTCGGCTGCCACTGTACGTTCCATTTAATGGCATCATAATAGAACATACTTAAGCCGAAACATATCTATTATCTGGGCCCCCATCGCCCGCTGGCTCAGAAAAGGTCAAAGCGCGGAAGTTCAGCGATCGCGAACGGGATCGCGATGAATAGATACGAAATCAGATATAATCCAAATGTGAGGGGAGTTCCAAGTCAAGAAGCACTATGAGAACTGGACACAATAGAATGTACAACACTATAAACTATACAAGTTAATAAGAAACCGAAATATATAAAATATAACCAATTTTACGATCAACGAACTACTGTGGATGACTTTACGTCAGAGCAGGGGGAAGTACGGAAGTCTTCAAAGGCTTTATAGGATTATATTAGAATGATGCCGACAAATGAGCCATAAACTATCAATATTCCTAAATACAAAGAACCTGCTTGAAAATCATGAATTATTGTGTATTACAAGCTCTTGGACGTCACCAATGTTTTCAAATACTCCCCCAGCCAGATAAACCCGTTTAGAGTTTTCTGTTAGAGCTAATGAAAATATATCGGAAGCCTCAACGTCATCGGTGTTCTTAAATACCTCTATTGCGTGTAGGGTAAGATGAAAAGCAAAAGCGCTAAATTTCATAATTCTTAATTAGCTCGAAAACTGAACTAGGAGTAGCGAAACGTGAAACTCGTTTCCACCAATCCAAAACGATACGATTGGAAGTGAAGTGATCTCTGATGTGAGATTATGCTGCCGCCCGCCCGGAATGACAAATTATGCATAATCAGCCTGCCAGACGGAGTGGTAGTTTCACAGAGAGATTCACACAATTAACGAGCAGATTTATATATTTTTGTTCCAACGATACCAGGGCGTACAACAACAAAGACAATGTCCTATGCATATGGATGAGGTGCCGGCAATTCGACGGCGCGGGCTGGTGGGTGGTCGTTGTTTTTTGATAATGTCCACGATAGCGTCACCATCCCCCCGCCCCCCGTCGAACAGCGGCACACCGGGAAGCCGCCATGGATATCGTCACATCCTCACAAGGAACCACTGGCATTGCTGGTATCCACTGGCGATGACTTGTCACGGAATCGACTGATTGCATCCAAGAGTACAAGGCCGCTCACCGCGCACAGTCCGGTGATATAGACGCAGAGGGTGGGGTTATTGGTATAATTGTTATTGAAATACTGCCATTTGGTCCCTTGATCCTTACCCTCCCCCTTCGCCTTCTCCTCACCAGAACCGGAAGGATCCTCGGCGGTCCGGACTCGCATGGGCAACCACTTGCCCCTTTGCACCTTTGTCTTGAAGATGAACGGCTTCACGACATTCCGGCCCAATTGTTTGTTGCGCATTGCGGACTGGTACTGGGACCAAACTGTAGACACATGGCGCCCGGTGAATGCTGTATCCGGCGGAACGGCTGAGTGATTTTGCATCCGGAGACGGGAGTCGTACAGCTGCCGCGACTGGTGGCGATGGAGTGTCTGATAAGCCTCACAGATCTTCACAAACACCTCTGAGTCCCGGGTATCTCTGTTGACATCCGGATGGTATTTCTTCGAGAGGTCAATGAAGGCACGCTTGATCTCCTGGTCGCTGGAACCCACTGGCACATTGAGAACGTTATAATAGTTCTCGACACGCTGCGACTTCGGTTTGGTCAGATGGGTAAATCTTGAGCCGTAGGACGCCAGGCAGCGCACCGGATGACCCCGGGCGGTGCCGATCTGGATGGTCTTCAACATTCACGTGAATTTTGTTATACCCAAAGCTTCTAAAATATACAAAATTTTTAAAACTTCTGCACTCGCATGAAAATAATGTGTGTGTCGATTCCTAATTTATCTGACTGCCCAACAGCTGCCAAACAATGTTTTGTGAATGATAAGTGAAGTGTGACAGCTGTGCCAAGGAATTCAAATTGAAGAGGTTAGGCAAGTTTAGCTAGAGGTCCATTATAAATACAATAAAATGAATACAATTGATAAAAAATAAAAATTGCACTGCCTCTTTTAAAATAAATATTCAAAGTGTTGTTGAAAATTTTGGTTTGACATCTGCTCCAGTGTCTGTGTAGTGTTTAAAAATTTAAATTATTATGACAAAGTCTTTTAACATCGAATGAAAGTGCTGATAGTGATAAGAAAATGTAATTCCTATACATCTATCGTTTATAGAGATTAGAACTTCTGCCGTTCAACCTGTCGTATACGTAACGTCATGAAGATATGGCGGTATTGCATTCTTTTACTTGTATTAGTAGTTAGGTTTGATTTTTTTAAAAAACAATAATAATAATACAATTTAGTTTTGGTCTATAGGCTTGTTAAGTTCATGCAAATTTAAAACATAAATTTGATGAAGTTTAGCCTCAGGGCTTGCCATATTTGCTCCATATTTGGCACCAGAGCGACACTTTTTTGTGTCACCAGCCGCTAACCGATAAAAGACCGACCCTGGTCTATATAAGCGGCACCATGGCCAATTCTGTAAAAAGTCACACAATTGTTGCCAAGATTGGTTGGCCATTATCTCTTTGTTTGACCTTCCGGAAGTGCCAACGAACTTGGCAATGAATCTTCCACGCTTGGAGTGACGCGTGTGCTCCGGATTCAGTCAGCCCGTGCAGTTTTTGTCTCGATTTCAGTTTCCTTATGCCACAAAGCCGTGTTTTGGCCAAGAAGTGCGTACTGTGTGGGCGCTGCTTTCGAGGCAATAGGGTCATTTCTCTGGCCGATTAAGACACAAGCAATTCCATTGAACTTGGCTTTTGCCCGCTGCGTCAGCGATGGGTTTTAGATTACGTCGAAGGCAATGCAAAAATATTTGCACTAGACATTACCATAATTGTTTTTGATGGCGAATTATACGCCGTTTGACAATTTCCCCCGAATCACAATATTTGCACAGCGAGTCATTGATTCACCTACGAATTAGTGTGGCCATAAATGGCAGAATATAATTATTTTTACCTGGTATAATACACTCTAAAGGTCAATCAAAAGTTTTGACGAACTTTCAAGCCAAAAATACCATGTTTACTTTTGGAATAATATGAAAGATGTTTTGTATCACAAGCGTATTTCCAAAACCTAATTCTATAAACACTTGGAAAAAACATGAATTTTTAAAATGCATTCAAGTGAAAAATGAATTTTTGAAAGTAATTTTATGTCTAATTTCTTAAAAATAACATTTAGTCTTAGAAAAACTTCTCAATATTTTAAAAATAAAATATTATTCAAGCTCCTTTTTAAAGTTTTGATTTCTAAGTGTATTTTCGTCTTTGTTGGGTAGTTCCATTTTGTGACTTGACATCATTTTAAGACAGCATCTCTTGGCCGGGAATGGAACCCCACCTGCTAATTGGTTTCGGTTGAGCTGAGTACATCCAACACCTTCATGCAGGCCCAGGAACAGTGACCTCGAAGCGCTGAGTTCCGAGGAAATATATCGCAAAAAGCTCTGAACATTTAATTGGAATTGATTATGTCGCTGGGCCGGTTATCGACGAGCATGTCATTAGGGACTTTAAAGTTTAAACGATTTCATGCCGATGGAATCCCCTTCTATTTATACTAGATCAAAGATAGAGAAACCATTGCCCCGGCGTCACTGTGCGGACTGTGGCTGGGAACAGAGTGCCTTCTGGCCACATCCCATATATGTTAATTGACACTAACAATTTGTTTCACCAAGACGGGCCATCAAGCCACGTTCCCGCCGAAATTACCATAGGCAGGCGCAGTGCCAGCAAAAGCTTTGGCCAAATGCAAAACGATAATTGGAAACAGGTTCTATTTCTATTGAAGAATTAGCTGGTTGAGATGGCCAGCGTGCTCCTGCCAGCGCCCCGCAAAAAGCACAAAAGCCGAACCAAAGATTTACGACAAGTGGTGACTGGTTGTCTCCGCCGTGCGCTGGCTCATTTATCTGGCCAAATAAAAGATGCGACTTGGCTCTGCGGCTTGGGTTTATCGGTGGCCTGTCTGGTTTACCAGGGTTTCTTGCCGCACGCTGGGTCAATGGACAGGAACGCTGCCAAAATGTCTGCGGAGATGGTCGAATGGCTATGGCTCATCGATTCGCGTTGCTTGGTTTATAGTGCCACAGCACGGCATTCAGTATACGGTATACAGCGAAATTTAAATTATTCATATGTCAGGTTGAAGGCTGCCCGACCCGCTGCCTTTCGCGTGTAAGCAAAACCCATTTGATCGCCAGATTAACTCCGCTCGGAGATTGTCCGCGGATCAATTAAAACTAAGTAATGGCGTTTGCGAAACCGGCTAGGAACGGAAATACTCAAACTTCACAAATCGCTTCAGTTTGCATCAATCAAGTGGAACAATTTTATTTAAATATCGATTTAGTATTTGTGATTGCTTTTCAAGCAAAAGAATAAGTCATTGAAGTGAGTTTTATAATTGGGGAAGTATCTGTGGATCTAAATATATATATATTTTAAGTCCTCTGTTTTCCGATTTCTTACAAAACTAGTGAGTTTCAAACTGCTTTTCGAAGCCCTTGGATTGATTCCTAAATTCGTCATTCCTTTATCAAGTCCTTCAGCCTTTGGCCGACATAATATTTAGCTTCTTATTGTTATTATTATCTCCGTTGCCGATTCCTTAAACTAACTATCATATCCTTCAATCAGACTTTCTCTTGCTTTCCGAGGAAGTGTTGTACAAGTGCTTGGGAGGGTCTTTTTGCGTCTCCGTTTTAGCCACTAATTATCCAGTTCTTCAGAAAGACAAACGCAGAGGTGGCCTGGTGGGTTATCAGCTTCGCAAATGCTGCAAGAGAAGAAGCACAGAGATATCATAAACTTTATTAGATATGCCTGGCATAAACAGACTTAATGACTATGTACTCAAATACTCAGACAAGTGCCCGCCGCCTGCAATGTTAATTTGCATTTATAAAGCAGTCGGCTCTGGGGGCTAAACCAAAACCCCCAATGCAACAGTTTCTCTTCTATCCCTTGCTTATCAAATTTGGAGTTATTATTTAAACAAAAAATGTATAAAAAATCTTGTTAAAACTAGTAATAAATCCAGTACTGAACTGACTATGGGCAGATCTTTACAAATAGTGCGAAAAAGTTCATTGTCGTCACCAACATCATGATATAAATTTAGTGATGCTTCAGTGAAAAAAATAATAAAAAATAAATATTATATATTGGAAAAGTATAACATGTTAGGGCATAGAATGTTCGCTTTTCCAAAGTACCCGAGTGGCTTTTCTCAATGCTCAATGGTTTAGAGCCGGGTCGTACCCCTGCCTTAAATTTTATTACGGCCAACGAAATGGCGACTGTAAAATCCAGCCCTGAACCCTGGATAAATTGACAAATGGTGGCAAACAATTGAGGGGTGTGACTACGAGGGGAGGCAAGAACTATGGGATGGGGGCATTTATGGGGCACCTTTCGTTTTAATTTGCCGTGATTAATTTGCATAATTCGGCCTGCAATCGGCATGCGGAAGTGGCGATGCGGCGGCAGAACTGTGGATTTATGTGCTTCATAAATTAAGTTTTCTGCACTTCGGCTTAGTCAGCCGTAAATATGCGATTTTATTTGGTGTTTATCATTTCAGATTTTATTGATTCAATGTAAATGCAAAGTGCCTTGTAATTAGCAGCCACTAAGTCGAGGTGATAGATGCTGTTGTCTCGATGGGGCTTCCTGAAGCTCAAGCTGATGATGACTTACTGAAAATGTTGAGAGAGGTGTAAAAATTTGCACAAATGACAAATGATCGATTGCCGGGGCGGGAAATAAAAGCGGCTTGCTGTTTGTTTAGTACATGATACATGAGTTTTATTTGTATTTTACTTGTATCCATCTTGTATCGATATACAATATATTTCGTAGTATAATTTCACTTAAACTTTTGCTTTGTGTATGCTTTTTTTTCATTTAATTCTGGTTTTAATTGTTTTACACATTACACTTTCTCTTGGTAGTTTCTTATTTTCTCTTGAGTTTAAGTAATCGTATTACATTTAGCGTTTTTGTGTTTTTGGTTTTTTCTTTTCCATTTTGTTTGGTTTAGCAGAATTTTTATTCGATTATATGTAGTATAGTATGTATATATATTTTCAGTAAAATGATCCCTACATTTTGTATGCTCATGTCATATTTATTTCAATCTAGATGTATGTCTGTATATATATATATTTATATATAGTTAATACCTTAAAACAGCAAATATATCTTGCATATGTTATCTGCCGTCTGCGCAAGTTGTGCATCTCATCAAATGAATTTTCATCCGCATTGGCATTGCGTCTGCCTCGAATTTAAAGTAAGTTCTGCGACAATAATTATAATTATAACTAAATCGTTAACAACACCTTTTTTATTGACATGCAAACAAACACCTAGAACCGAGAGCCCATCCCGTCATATACAATGAATAGAATTAGCCGCTATGGTTGTCATTATCGGTTTTATTATTTTCCTGAACACTAGAGTTTCGCAATCGAAAACGATATTCAAATTTGGAACAGAAGATGCTGATTTGGAGCTGCCATTGTACTAGCTTTGTTTCTGTTTCTGATTTTTCAATGTGTCTGTCTTTGTATCTGTATCTTATGTTTTTTATTCCACGAATTTATTTATTTTTATGAGTCTCGATTTATTAATTTCCGATCTGCTCTTGACTTTTGCTCTTTTGCCCGAACAAAAGTTATCTTATTTGTTATTTTTAGCTACCTTTTAACTTTATTTGCATTAGTGATGCCGTGTCCGAGTGTTTGTTTGCCATTAAACGCGTTACTATTAAGTAGTTTCGCAGCTAAACATTACACATTGCTCGAGCAGGCCTTTGACTATGTGGGCGAAGGTGTTTGGGGATTCTATTTTGTTTTTGTTGTGGGGAAACTACACCATACATATTTTGCTACAGAAGCTAATCCGTGTGTTCCAGTTGAAAATCCAAGTGTGGTGGTGGTAGTGTGAACCAAAATGGCGGGAATAAACTCAAAATGCTTGGCATGATTAAAAGCTAACAGTTATAATTACAGTTTTGTTTACTTAAATTGTTTGTTACTCTTTTACCTTTGTTTTATTACCACTAACAAGTAAGAACACATATTTAACCACAATTTGTTTTGTTTTCCGTTTTCCGTTCTCTAGTTTGGTTTTTGTTTTTTTTTTCATATGCTTGTATTGTGTTTGCTTGCTGCTTAATTTATACAAATTGCCTACTTAAAAAGTCATAAATCAGAGCCTTACTGCACACCTGCTGCTCTCGAGTGTGTGTCACTTCGTCTGTTATCCATAATATATAATTAAACTAAATAAACAATAGGCCATATATTGATATGTATTTGATTTTTACACATAAAAGACTCTGTATTTTAGTTTACTAATCATCCCGTACGGTTCGTCTCTAACTCCGGATTTTAATGCTAAATTTAAGAATTTATTTGGTTTCAAATGCTTTTCTGTGCCTGGTTTCTTTTCTATTTTTTTGTTTTAGTTTTTCGGTTTTAGTATATCGTAATAAATATTATTATTCCTTCGGATTCAGTGTGTGTGGGTGAGTGTGTGGCTTTATGTGGTTTAATGGGTAGTTTTGGTATTGTATAGTATAGCAATCAACATATTTATTACATTGTACAGAGAGTTTTGTCTACCGCCTAGATTTCGATTTTATTATCAGATGTCGTAGCTGATATAATTTTTAACTTTTCTTAATACACATTGAACAAAAACTTGAACTATGTTTGGTTTTAATATTTCTCATTTAGCTTCTGCTTATTTCTGCGTATTTTTACATAACGCAAACACAATAATCGCTAACCGTCTAAGGATTCTGCTCATACCTACGCTTCCATGTCCTTCTGTGAAGTGTGGCCATGTGTGTGCATGAGTGTGGCGTCGGAGGTGTAAGTGTGACCAACATGCTTTTATTATTATCATAGATTAGAATATGCGTGTTTTTCGTTTATATATAAATTCTTTTACAATTGGCAAACTACTACAGCAAAAGCACACTGAGATGTGTTGGGTAGGTGAGGATGTCGATGTAGGTGCAGGTGTGGTGCGTGTGTGTAATGGTTAGGGGCGCTGTTCTTCTCCTATTTCGTATAAATATGTAGATACTTCAAAAGATGACCTGGAAGAACCGCAACGAAAGCAATAAAAAACTGTACAAATCATACAAATAGCGATTAGTGCACGTTCACCTAAAAATGAGACGGCAAAGTGTCCATGTCCATGTCCATGTATAAAAATTTAGATCTATAAGCATAACACTTGGAATTTGTCTTTCATTCGTTTGCTATTTTGCTTCTAAGGCGAAATATTATATTGTCAATTCTTTGGCTTGAGCCGAAAACCATGCAAAATGACAAAAAAATATTCCTAACTTTTGGGTGAGACGAAACAATGGAAAAATGCACTTTACAATTGTGACAACAAAGTCATAGAATGAATACTTGCATTCAAAAATTTCGTCTATCTTCTACCAGTTTCATTTGTCAAAGGCAGAAGGCGTAGTACACACTAAATTCATGTATCTTCTCCTTAATTTTCATTAAATCTATGCATGCTCGGAGTGGTGCCAAAGTGAATCCTGTCCAGTATGAAGCCACCGCCCTCACCTGACCATGGAGGCCGGCCAAGTGGTCGTGGCACTGGCACAGACAGCACTCGCTTTGGCCCACTCGCCCCTACAGAATGGATTAACTATCAAAGTCTAGTCTTAGAATTGTTTTTTCATTAATCAGTTATTTCTCTTTTTTTTTTAAGTTTTATTTTTTAGTTTTTAGAGGCGAACATGGTGCAATTATAGGGGAGCGGAGTTGACCGCAGGATAAGGGTTAAAGCTAGTTATCTTGGAGTTTGTCCCACACTTATTAGTGTCACACAGTTTTAGACAATGGCATAGTAAAAAATTTGTAATAATACATCATATTTTTAATGTCTTCTTTTTAATGCAAGTTCGATTTTTGTTTTCATTTAGCTTCTTGCAAGGTATAAAAATATAAATGTTCCACATATACTTAAAAAATCGTTTTCTTATAGGCGTTTTTATATCGTGTCCCGTTAATTATTAAATACTTTTTGTCAATTAAATCCCTTTTTCGAAGTTTTTAAAGTAAGTTGTAACTTAGGAGTGTATTGTGGATCTGTTTGCAATATTTCAGCTTCGTTCCCCTTCACTTTAATTGCAGAACTATTCGTTAATTGCGTGCTTTGAAATACTTATCATAACTATTGGGGGAGTTTAAGTAAGTGACTTGCTATCGTTGCTTGCGTTGGTGTTGAGTACGAATACGAGTAGTATCGGATATCAGATATAACAGAATCGAATTGCATTGAACTCCAATCGACATACAGTGTCCTAAGTGCATTCGCATCTGGCTAGAGATTCTCATTAATTTCCTAGTTGCTACAGTTGTGAAGCGAACATCGCTCAATTAGACTTCGACCACAGTTCATACCTAATACAATACAATAAATATTTTATTAATTCGATTTTTTCTTGGGCTTTGGATTTATAGGTTTATAGATTCTTCGATTTTAGTTGTTAGATTTTAAGGTTTTTTCCATCATTTATTGGTTTGGTTTTAAAACGTTTCAAATGTTAGCAAACAGTTAATGTTGTTGTTCTTCCTAAGTCTACTACTTGGTTTTTGGGATCTATGTATTATCAGATAGTGTGTAGTATTATAATAAATGTTGATAAAAATAACTTAATTAATATCAGTGTGGCTTACCTTAGTAAATTTCGAAAAGTTTTCGATTTCCATAGTTAATACATATTGATATGCCTTTAATACGATTACAGATTACGATTACGATTACTGATTACAATTAGGATTACTCATTAGCTCTCATATAGTCTGCGACACACACTGAACTCTAGGGTTTGACAATGATCTCTCATTTTATTACAATTTACTTTTTGAACAATATTTATTTATAGATATAGACATACCAAGTACATATACTTTACTCATTATACAATACATTTTGTGTTTAAATCATTGATCCAATTTTTCTATGTGTATAAAATTTCTAATTACCATTATTCAGTATTCAAATCATTTCATTTTTCTCCCGTCCAGGGTCTCACTAAGCCAATTTGTAAAACGTTTAGTACAAATACAATAATCTGTATATATATATTTGGTTTTTGTATGTATATGTATATATATAATATACTGATATGTTTTGCATTATAAATATCATCGTCGTCTTCGCCCCAAACTAAACTTCTATTCTCGATCGATTCCTTATTACAATCCATCAATTTTCTTGTTTCATTTAATTTATTTCGAAAAAATTTCCTTTGGGTTGTGCTTAATTTGGGGTTACATTTATTCATCTTTATTTTATTTTCCTTATTTTTTTTTTATTTTTGTTGTTTTGCTTTCTTTTTAATAAACCAATGCCAATTTTTTGTACAATACAATTGTTGATTTTTTTCCAAAAATGTCCATCTAGGGTTTCTCATAAGAATCTTGTGTGGTTAAAATTTGTTTGTATTGTTTTTTCCTTGGGAAAGTAAGAAATCGAAATTAAACGGACCCTCAACCTAAGTATGAAACCAATGCAATTTGGCCAAATATCGTTAGGCAATAAGGACTTTTTCCAAACTAAGGTCTAAAATTGTGCCATTAAATGCGCTCAATGATCGCTCAGGAAAGTGGGCGTGGCAAAAACATCTGTCTTCGTCATCTGAGCGAGTTTTCAATTCGTCGTTAAACATCTGTAAACATTGTTTCTGTTTTGGCTGCCCCCAGGAAAGGGCGAGACAAAAGATTTTTCATCTAATTATTTATCAAAAATTCCGCTCATCTGCGTGCCCATATTTTGGCCAATATTCTCCGAACAAAGCAATTTAGCATCGTGCTAGACAAAACAATTGGGTTTGGGCCTGGCCTCTGGCTCGTGGCTTCTGGCTACAGTGGTCACTGGAGTCTTCGGCCCGCCTGTGGCTTGGCAGGCGGCTCCGACTCCTTGGGGTGCGTCGAGCTCTAATTTCAATTTACAAATTTTCAGCAATTGCCATCGACTTGCTCTCTAACCGATCCTACTAAATTCCGTAAACAAATCGCCTTCTGATACTCATACATATTTCTGTGCCTACATTAAAATCTTGTCCTCCATCCTTTTGCTAAATTTTATTATTATAAGTGTTCTAATTTTAAGTGTGTGTGGCTGTGGCATTGATGTTTTTGGTTTTTGTATTTAAATGTGTCCCTTTGTGTGTGGATTCGGGCCAGGTGTGGTTTTCTTTTAGAAAACCCCCTTGGTTCGCAATGCAGCGCAGATGTAGAGCAGGGCGGCGATTCCTAGGATCGGCAGTCTGGGGGATGTGGAAGCACTTCCCGAGTTTCCATCGCAGCCAGTTCCTAGAAAAATGGAAAAATTTATATTAGTATCGCATTGTTGGCAGGCCTTTGATTAATGAATGTTCATGTATGAGTGGGCGGTTCTTCACGGCTTGATCTTGAGTCCTACTTGAAGGGTAATTGAATGGATTTCGGTTCGATTAAAATCTCTACTGAGTTTCTATTGGTTCGGAAAGCCATCACACAAAGCCGTTTCAGAAAAAAAGTTGAGGAAAATCATACTGACACAAAAAGAAAGGCAAGAAAGCATTTGGTTTTGGTGCGAGTTGCGGTGCGTTGGGAACGAAAAGAAACTTGGGGAGAATTTCACGCGCACTTACCTTGACCAACAAAACTCCCACATGGACTGCTTTGCATTGTCATAATTTTAATATTTATGCAAACATTGATTCGGTCAAAAATCGCGTGCTAACTCATTTGAAAGTTGTTTGGCCACAACCAGCCTTCTTCAAATGGCCAGTCCGATGATCGGATCTCATCCCACCAAAACCAGGCTCACAGCACTCCCAAGAAACAAAAATAAATAAATAAAAGCTGATCGGCAGGGATAACTTGCTCAACCGCTTAATTTATTGTACAATACGTATAATCCCCCTTGCAGACGGGAAAAAAAATGTAAGAGAGTACCCAATATTAAGTGCAAGTGTGCAAGTTACTAATAATTACGAATAAAGCAAATCAAGCCACGACAATAAAACAAAATGAAGCGAATATATTTCGAAATCAATCTTCAACAAGCCGGGCCATCAATCGCACATATAATATTCCCAGTTGTTCATATTTCTTGATTCACGATCAGTCGCGTGCATTTCAGTTTGCCAATTTGAATTTAAAAGGCTGACCAAACCATAGATTATACGCTCAGATAATAAAGAAATAAATTGGCACAAGCCGCAACAAAAACTACATACAAATTAAACACACGGCGAACATTTGAAACACGTGTCGCTAAAAGCCAAAAAACGAAACGAACCGCAACCACCATCAAGACAAGACCCCGACCACGACCACAAAAATCACCAAAGAAAGAGAAAAGGCCATACAAATGCAAACGATATTGTACATATTGTGTGTGTTTTTTTCTTAATTTTTGTATATTTTATATTGTATATTGTATCTAGAGGCGGCCTGTTTATATTGTATCTGTATCTCGGGCGTGCACGCGTGCGCCTGAGTTATGACACTACGATCGCTTATTTATCGCGGTTGGTGACATTTTTCGCCTTGCTCCGGCGGTGCCAGTCCGTCTGGTGGATCGGCAACCGCACCACCAGATAAACGAGAAGATAGCAGGACGACCCGCTGGTTTGCTGCTTGGTTGGTTGGTAGGTAGGTTGGTTGGTTGGCTACCAACGACCAGTTCCCGTTCCCATTGTATAAGATTAATACAAACTAGATCGGCGATCGTCGCTTTGCTTTTGGGTGAAATTTTAAATGGCCATTAAGGCAAATGGGAAGCATTGTTGGCAAGCGATGTGGCCATAAAGAATAAACCGCTACATATACAAATGCAAATTAATTAATTTGCCAAAAACCAGAACCGGTCGAAGGTGGATGGTTGTCGCTTTGGTGGTTTGCTGGCTTGGTGGTTTCGGGTTTGTGGTTAGATTTTAATGGTTTCCTTTTTATATATGGCTGGGGGAGAAAACGGGAAGAGATCTTCGGGTGCTAAGTGGCAACTTTTACCAAGGCAGCCAAATCAAAAGTGGAGCTTGTCATATCCAAAAGTCGTCGAATGATCGATTGGGGAGATATTCGAAGTAAGAGGCTGCTGCACCACCCGCTATCCCCCCGGACCCTTCGGGTTCGTTTCCCCCGCCTAATTTGCATACCCGTTCGCTGGATCAATCGATTGGATTTATGTAAAACAAAAATTAGCTCCTAAAATCACCAACAACAACGACAACATTAAGCCACTCCAACATGGCTAATTAGCATAAATTAAGTTTTTATTAATTTGTGAGACAGTAATTTTCTTTTGTGTCTCCGAGTGAGCCACTCATCGCTCTCGATGGTTTCGCTGGTTTCGCTGGCGGTGCTATTGTGGTGGTGCTTTCAGGCCAGACTGGCTGGCGCGGTTCGTTGCGATTGTGATCTTTCACCCAAAATAAAATAAAATAAAAAGAAGCCATAAACTAGTCCACTCGCATTAATGGCCAAAAGACTTTTACAATTTAAGTGCAAAGGCATAAAAACCGTCCGCCCACCGACTCACAATTTAAACTATAATACATATATCGATTTTTTTATGGGGTTCGTCATTGATCATTGTCAGGGCCAGGCATATGCATATTCACATTTCTTTCTCGGTCAGTCGTCCGATCTGTCTCGCAACTCATTTCCCTGATTGATGCGCACATTTTGAAAAGCTGACAGAGCCATAAATAAAAACCGCGGTCGGCGGCGAATGCTGCTTCGCATAAATGAAAAAAATTAAAAAGCATAACTATAAAATCTTTCACCGAATCTGACGAGTCACAGGTTCTCTGACTCATGATTGCTACTTAAAACTAAGAAGAGATAAAGGGTATGATTGTGTCATATAATCTACTCAAATTTCCACCTGTCTTAGGAAGAAATTCTTCTCTTCTTAGGAAGAATTTCTTCTCTTCTTAGGAAGAATTTCTTCTCTTCTTAGGAAGAATTTCTTCTCTCTCATCCATCATTTTAGTTCCATTAATCCCCGATTAACAATTGACACTTGCTCTTTATCCAAAGATTCCCGAAAGAAAGTCTTGGGGTAGGTTAGCCCCTGAATTCCCGTTTTCTGACCCGATTATCACCTGTACATTGATTGAGTGAATAATCCACTTTGGGCTCATATATTTCGCTTGACCAGCCTGAACTCGAACCGCGATAGTGAGGAAACCCATTCCCGCCTCGTCTTGAGGTGTGGTTCGGATGATGCCGACAACCATTAGCGAGCTTAATGCCACTTTTTACGATATATCGCAGCGAATACAAAATTTATGTTAATTGTATTCCAAACTTACATACAAACGAAAACGACACAACACAAAGAACACAGAAAGAAACACAAAACTGAAACGAAAACCTCCACTGATGACTGTACTTTCATTCACTTTTGTTTCGGAGTGTGTCAAGCAATCTATTACATTGTTTTATGTTTTTAGGGTCTTAACTCACCTGCCCAACTCCTGACTTTCGGCAAGTAATCGTTCCAGAAGGAGCAGCGGGCCGCCAAAGGACCTCGAGCTAGTTTCTCGATCTTATCGTCCGTGCTGAAAATGTAATAGACTGGATCCTCCTTCGAGAAGTTGGGCCATTCCTCGCCATCCTGAGCTGGATTGCTGCAGAAATTCATAAAACATATTAGCAATTTTGTTTTGTTATATATAGAGATGTACAGATAGAAGTTACAATATTTGGTAGATATATATTTAATTCCTCTTATTTTTCTAATCTATGTATTTCTTTCATATTTTTTTGGAACCTGCTTTTAAATATCTGAGTCAAAGCTTTTTATGGAAAACTGGTTGTGAACTGAGCTTGAGATACCATAAAACCAGCCATGTTTCCTCTGGTTTCGTGGTGAAAAGCTCTCATCCAGGAAATACTCACCCCGTCTTGGCAAACTCGATGACCGAACTGAGCATACGCTTGCCCAGCTCCCGCTCCACAGGTCGATACTGCAAGGAGTTGTTCAGCGGCTGGCCAAAGAAGTACTCAATCTCATCGCCGTGCAGGACGCCCATCCACTCGCCCCACAACGAAGTGCTTGTGCGCTGAAAGGACCAAAAAGAGGAGGAAAATTCGGTTTAAGCCTGTGTGGGTCCACCATTTCAACAGTCCACCAGCCCGCCATTCGGTTATCCTGTTTGTGCCTCGACACAGTCGTAAACTCAGCCAGAAATTATGCAGATAAACATCTACCCTTTTTATTTATTTATTTGATTTTATTCGCCTGCTCGCCGGCTGGCTCGCGTTCCCTGCAACTTGTAAATATTGTCGCAGCATGCCGCGCACTGGAGCGGCGAAGAAAAAGCGAATGAATAAATAAATAAATGCTTGGTCGACTGCCAGTCAGCATTCGGCCCCAAACTCAGTCGCCCTTGACAGGCTGAGCGGCATTAAATGCTCTCGTGTGGCGCCATTTTCACGTACTATCTTACAGTAGTTTTCGCTGCAACTGCATCTGCATCTGGGGGATGCGGAAACGTGCATGTGAGTTGGCATTGCGTATACGCCCAGTTGTGCGGTCGCCTTTGTCCGCAGTGCCAGTCTTTTCATACAAAATCCACAAAAAGTTTACGCCTGGCAGATTTTAAACGCTCTAAAAAATGTCCTCCCTTTTTTTTATGAAAGTAAAGAAAATTCTTCGAGAAATTTTGTAAGCTTGGCTCCGTTCTTAAAAAGGTTAACTTTTAAACAAGTTTATAGCCAGGAATGTGGAAAACTTGCAGCGTTTAACATTTTTACTGAGACAGATTATGTTTGGCATTTGGTTTGTTTGGCATAAATTTATTTATCTCAATAATATTAAACGTTGCTAATTGACAACCTGGCGTATACGTAATTTGTTGTTCGAATAACACAATATTTCGTTTTAAGGATAGAAATTTACTTTTATGAAGGTTAAAGCCATAAATATGCATAACGTGTTGCCTTTCATTTTTATAAATTGCTAAAATACATAAGACTGAGAACAGGTCGTATACGTAACTTAAAGCTCTATGTGAAGTTAGTTTCACGTATGCCAATTCACACTTTTTCTTTATATTCTGTATACTTCCATAGATTTTTTTCAATTATAAACTAGACGATATGGTCATAGCTGGGTGCCGTATTGTCCTTCAATGCACTATAACTATCTTTAAATTTAACAAAAAATTCAAAAAATATTTCTTTCTTAGATTTTAACGAGAAATATGGAGAATCGATCTATAAATCTTTTAAGGTATTCCGCTCAAGAATCGGAAGGAATTTGGCGAAGATATAGATATCGGTGGATGCCATATTGTCCTTCAATGCACTATAAGCATCTTTGAATCATCCGAATCACCCGAAAAATTTAACAAAAAATCCAAAAAATATTTCTTTCTTGGATTTTGATGCAGAAATATGGAGAATCGATCTACAAATCCTTTAAGGTATTCCAAGAATCGAATGGAAATTGTCCAAGATATGGCTATGCTGGAGGCCATATTGTCCTTTCATGCATTTTTCACAACGTTTGAAGGGGATCCCCCAGGGAAAATGACATAAAATGTAAAAAATATTTTGTTCCTAGATTTCGATGCAGAATGATGGGGAATCGATCTACAAATCGTTTAAGGTATTCCGCTCAAGAATCGGTTGGAAGTTGGTATAAGCATATTGCGTCATATAGCATATAGCAAAGATATAGCATAATGTGTCATATTTATATGAGTAATTTGGTAATAAGCATAAGATTGAGCACAAAAGGTCGTATCCGTCATTGAAAGCTCTATTTAAACCCACGATTATATTATAATATATAATTATATTAAATTTTTTCATTTTGCTACTAATATATAGGCATCGCTGATATTTTTCTTCCACGCATTTGACACCATTGATAAAGAGGATCTCTCCAAAAATTTTACATAGCCTCTGCAAGGGTATAAAAAGGACTCTGGCAAAGGTACGATGGGTCTAGAATTTTAAGTCAAAGAGGAGCTCAGTACCTTTGAAGCTCCCCAAAACTCATCCTATCAGATACAACTGGCAACTCTAGCCAAAATACTAATTAAGCAATCAGCTTTGTAAAATGCAATCTCATGCTAAGCCAAAAACGAAATCCTGCAAGGAGATTCCTAAGGTCCGAAGCAAAGGCCGTAAACTGGAAAGTCCAGGAGGCATCGGTCTGACCACTTAACCGTTCAACTTAAGGTGGCCGCAGTCGGGTTCCTGGCCTGAGCTGCACCTTGACAGGCTGGCAGCCAAGTGCCAAGTCGCATAATGAATAGTGTCCGGGATATGCCAAGGGTAATTCTGGTAATGCGGGCTTCTGTTCCCGCTCCTGCTGCCAAGTGGTTGGAAATTTATGCGACTTGGCCGTTGGCTGTCAGGATACACGTCCCCGTATACGTACATACATATATACATACACGAACGTAAACATAAAATGTACAAACAAACATAAACGTCCTGCAGTCCCTGCGCCTTTTCGTGCAAATAATGAAAAATTGTACGCAGCCATAGCATGGAACTAAACTTTTTTGATTTAAGCGAAAAATTGCAAACAGCAGAGAAACTTAGACTCGGAGGTCATAATGAGAAACGCCACGGTCGAGTCAAGTTGAGTTGAGATCCAGTGGAGTGGAGTGGAGTGCCGTAAAGTACGGAGGAGTGTCGGGGTTGGGATCTGGTGTAGGGAGTAGAGAAAACTTATTTAAGTGCCAGGCACGTTGCACGCTGCAGTAGTCAGCAGAGAATGAAAAAAATAAGGAGCAGAAACAGGAACAGTAGTAGGAGCAGGAGTGGGATGGATGGCTGGCTGGTCAGTCAAGCATGTGGCCACTGGCTGCTAGGGGGCACCGTGCACCTACTCTGGCCAACGGCCGACAAGCAGCCCGGCAGCTAGGCAGCCAAGCAGATAGACAATCTGGCAGGCACTTTAGCAGCTGGCGACCCCATTTGCCATGCTTCGTCGCCCCGTCGTGGCCCCGTTTATGGCCAAAGTGAGTTACGAGTTTTGTTGCTGCAACTTGACGGCTGTAATTAAAACTAATTTCATTTGCTTTCATTTCCATTCCGGGTAAATCGGTAGCTATGAAGTTTCTGGCCAGTTTCTGCCTGTCAACTGCTGCTTTTTGGCTATCTAACTACCGGATTATTCACGAGTGATTTGATACAAACAATGCATCGGCATTGGTTCCCCCACGCACAAACTCGGCATGTTGTGCAATCAATTAGAAAGAGTTTGATTATCAAAATAAACATGCTATAATATTTAGAAGTCTAAATAGTTGCAAGGAACAGAAAATCTGTTGGTATAAAATTTAACTATCTTTCCGTTACACTGCGTATACGTAATATTTCGATCTGCATTCTACGGTGATTTGTTCAACCGAATTACCACTTATCATCAGTCAATATCGACTAAAATTGGAAGCTATTAGCATATATGTATGGCTTCAAGGAATCCAAGTCCCATAGCACACAAAAATCAATACTGTACAGTCCACGCGGCGTATACGCAATGTGAGAGCTGCGTATTTGTTAATCATTAGGCCGATCCAACAGGGTCTGCAACCAGCCGATATCAATCGACGGCAGCAGCAATAGCGGCAGTAGCTGTAGCCAAAGTCGTTTAAACAAATAACTGACTAAAATTATGCCCCACACGTGCAGGGCATGCGGGCCGTGACCTCGTAAATTGAAGTTTCATTAGTCGCCTCCGTTACCCTCTGCTCCTCTGGCTCGTCCAGGTCCGTCAGCTCCTTCAGCTGCTTCGCCCCTGCCTCTGTTGTTTCTTTGGTCGTGATCCAGTAACGATTGCCAGGTCCTGTTCCCATACCCATACTTGTGTTTTGTCTGCCCGCAGCCAACCAACATCCGACAACCAACAACCCGACCGACAACCTCCTGAGCTGCCTGCCAGGCAATGCGTGTAGTTTAATTGGTGCCCAACAAGGGGCGATTCGTGTGTGTTCGTGTGTCTGTGGGAGGGTTCTTCACTGACGTGGGGGTGTGAGTTGCGTGAAACTTTTGGTTACCATAATTATGACGGCCAAGGTTGCCTGCCAGCTCTCCAACAAAAAAGCAGCGAAAATAAAGACAACAGAGTGGGACATCGACAACAGCGACCCTTGCCCTCATAGGTGTGACATTATGAAGTCCAATCAAATGGATTGCTCGCGTTCTGCCTGTCTTCAGCAAATGGCTTGATTAATTGAAAAATGGGACATGCAGGGCATGCAAGACATGTCCCCTAGAGTTGCACTCGACGTATATTTTGTAATCATGAAAATTATATTCCAAATGCCAGATACCCCGATCATTTGATTATTTAATGACAGTCATTTAAAAAGTTACGTGTGGCGACCACATTTGTTAGCCCTTTTCGACTTCATAAAATAAGCATTTAATGAAATTTCAACCAACTAGGAGAAACTTTTTCTGAAACCCCATTTTAATATACATTTCTGAAGCATTATAAGGGCTTCAATTCGATCCACTTTTGTGTTAATTATCCAATGAAAGTGCAGTATCTCAACTTTAGCCTTTACTTGCAAATTTTGAAACGCTCTAGGAACTTTTGCCTTCCCGCATAAAAACCTCAAAATGAAAAAACACTGACACTCCATCAAGTTTTAGCTATTCTTGGCCAAAGCCATCAGCTATGCCCTGCTCTTGACCCCATTCTGGGTAGAAAACTTTCACTTTTTGTTCTGCAGATTAGCCGCTGGCTCTGCCTTCAGACCACCCCCATAGTTTCCGTCATTAAGGACCGGCTTTGCCAACGCCTCGCCATCAGTCAGACATTAATAATTAAGAATTACACAGTTGCGGTGACATTCCCGCAGTCACTGCGGCTTCTGCTGATGATGCACACCTAGAGAGTTCCCAGAGTGCTGCTCTTCAGCCATTAACCTTGTATGCAATTTTAATGACAAACAAATTGCAGTTCTTTTCTGATTTTTTTCCCTCCACCTTACGTCAATTGCGCCCCATTTGACCGCATTTCGATTGGACGCACGCGCTTCAACGCCGTCTTATGTGTCAATGCCTGAGAAATATTTAATGGCCGGCAGGCCGTGCAACCATGAAGCCCGTTCAGTACGCGGCCTGTGGCTTTAGTGAAGCGTCTCCCCACCCCGTGTGTACTCACATGTGTAAAATAGTAGTAGTGCACGGAGGCACCTCGCTCCGCCAATGCCTGGGCGTACTCGTTGGTGGGGCAGGTGAAAAAGTGATCGCCCACGGCGCGTCCAATCTGCTGCTGGTTCTGATAGCCCGGGTTGCCTTCCCAGCTGGTGTACTATAAATCAAAGAAAAAGAATTATTGTACCAATTACTTCTACATGACAGTAGAAATAAAGATTGCAAAAAATTTAAAACATATTTTATCTTTGCTAAAATAATTGAATAACTTATTCTCGCTGTATTTCCCAGTTTTAATTCAATTTAAAAAAATGTAACTATATTAATTTTTTTAAAAGAGGTAATAGCCCTTTTTCCTGGGTGGAAAAACGGGCTGTTTCCCGTCCAATTTGGAAACAAAGTTAGCTGTCAGTTCAGGCAATTTCCGTTCGATTAGATCGGAACCATGGAGTCTCGTGGGCCGACGAGTGCAGCATCATGGCCGGCAGAGCTGTCAAATCCATATCCACTGTTGACGCGCTACGGAACAAAATGAAATTTCCCGGCGACAGGGAACAGTAAATGAATAAAACCACGGAATGCCATTCAATTCAATCAAGTAGCCGTCGCCGCTGACGTTGCATTTAACTTGTTTAGAAAATGCAGCATGCAGTCCGCCTGCTGCTGACATCCTGCTCTGATGTTCTAATTCACTTTGGCGTCATCTGGCATTCGTGGTTGTTTCCCATTCCAGGAGGGGGTGGTGGCGACTCACCTGAAATATGATGGCCTCGCGTTCCGCCTGCGTTGCCTTGCCAAAAATGTTGTTCATTATTTCAAGGTATTTATCCCGCGGCAGGGCTGTGGCGTCGTCCTTATCGAAGTAATCGATGAAATCGTACAGCAAGAAGTAAGTGCCTGAAAAATAGAGAAGAGTTGTTTTCAAAATGGGAATGCTTTTTTTTCAACTCGCGCGAGGTCACGTCAAAACAATGCGATGGACTATGAGAGGTTTTGGCCAATCCGAGAAAACAATTACCACTACAGGCGGGGCTCCAAGATGCCGACTCACAATAGTCGGCCGTGCCAAGGACACCGCGCACAACATTAACCCCACGACCCAGCAGCAACACCAACACCACAAAAGTAACAACGGCAGCCCCCACACAGCAACGCCGACGACACGACAACGGCAACAGCAATCATAAGCGTTGCTGTAGAAGTGGAGAAGTAAGTGAAAGAGTGACAAAATAGAATAAACAAAATGTTTTTGTTTCCAACAACATCAGTCACCTAAAAGTGGAGGTTTGTGGCACATCGACTTGCAGATACCTGCAAAGGATAATTCAAAACTTAAAGATACAAAAGTGAGCAGATTTTAAAGCCAAATGTGGATATATCTGCAATGTTTAATTAAAATCAACAAATTTTTGATCCGATTAGAAGCAATTTTAGGATTAATCTGTATCATAATTTTATTTTAACAAATACCTTTATAAAAAGCATTTACCCTGGCAAAACTGGGTACTAAAACGACCTAAAACAAGCAGGACGAGAGAACAAAGAGGCTCGTCGTTGCCTTTTATTAACTTAATTTTTATGGCACTTGTTGTTGGCCCAGTTGTTGTTCTCGGGCTTTTGTCTTTGTCGCACACTTCAAATACGGGCCACACTAACGAACCATAATTGCTGCCTATGAGCGACGACAGCAGCAACACATCCACAAAACACAACAGCAACAGCACCGACAACGACAACGACAACGGCAACATTTACAGCAGCGGCAACAACAGGACATTGAGGAAAGTGTGTTGGTGCTTGTGCCAGTTGAGGGCACGTGCAACCCATTCCCAATTTATCTTGCTGGCCCACTGTGTTTATGTTTGCTTCGATTCCATTCAGGTCAAAACCTTATGCAAAGCCATGCACGAGGAGCTCTGACTTGAATTGCAAACAATCTTGAAAAGGCTGCCGGAAACTGTCGTTTACTAAAGTCGATGTGTATTTCCCAGATTGAGAGGAGGGCATTTCTACTCTGTTAAAATATGTTTACCTTAAGGCTTTAAAAGGAGCAGGTTTCTGAACCTCTGAATTTTATGGAAAGATATTCTATCTCTACACCTAAAATATAGAGAAGAAATCTCGAAAACATCTCAGCTTTAATATTGAATTATTTTCCACTTCTCTGCTGGTGCTGCGAATCGAGAATATGCTTTTAATTAAATTGCCAAAAACACACGCCCTCTGTGGCCACAAATTTCCTTGATTTTTTGCGGAAAACTCACAACCTCGTTTCATACACACACACATACACTTGTAAGAGAAATGTAAATACTGTTTTAATGAGTGTATAATTGAGTTAGCAACAGCAACAACAACAACAGCCACATCCCATTCAGTCGATTCGGCGGATCGTTGGCCTGGAAGGAAGGAGGGAAAATTCGCGTCTACATAGCCTGGCTATATAAGTTGGACGTCTCGAAACGCGAAGCAATTAACGAGCAAACAAGCTGTCTTACACACATACACAAGCTGGCAGAAATACACACACACAGAGAGAGATTGGGGCATGCAACCTCGAGAGAAACTGCCACCAAAAATGAATTATTTAAGCACCGAAAAGTTGGCGCCTTCCCGCCGCCGAGATTTTATTGCATACTTTTCTGCTGCACTTGCCAACTATTCCGAAGGCAAAGAACATTCTTGATCAAGTTACTTGAAACAGATATTCCCTCTTAGCGTTTTAAGCTTTAAGGCTTTTAAACTTTAATGTTAATTAATATTTTATTCGGATTTTAGGCAAATCAACTAGTACGGTAGTCAACCAAAATATATTTGCATGGTTGGAATTTTAAGTGCACCACCGTTCTCCTAGTTGAACAACAAACTGCAATGGCTTTAACTGGGAAAATATTTCATTTGCGATAAATATTAAGTGCGCATAGAGCGTATACCAACAAAAATATATTTATGTACACATAGATGCCTTTTGTTGGGACGCAGGGAAACCGAATTTGTCAAAAACAAACAGAAAAGGATGCTTTTTATGTGCGCGGCTCATCGTAATGTATTTGAATTTGTATTCGTATTGTTGCAAATGCTAGATGACCTTGAACTCACAAACACACAAGCACCAGCACAAGCACACGCAGACCCACACACACACACACACACACACAGAGACACTCAGCTGAGTAACGGTGCTTCTACCCATGGAAATGGTGGCGGTTGCCTGGCGGGCACGCACGCACACCTTTTGGCTAAGAGAAGAGGGCGACCGGAGAACGGAGAACGGGACAGGGCTAGGGCAGGGACAGGACAGGAACAGGGCAAGGGATAGGGCAAAGAAAGGCGGCGGTGGGGGGGCCAAGGAAGCAGAGAGAACAGAGAAGGCAAAGAGAAAGCGAGCCACCGAGCGAGAGCTGAGAGAAAGCGGAAAGCAGCAGCTGTGAGCAGCGAGTGAAAGTGAGCAGAAAAGCACACGTGTCTGCTGGCTTACGAGTGTATATTACGAGTGCTCCTGGCAAGAAAGCAAAAGCAACAAGAAAATCGAAAGCAAGCCAAAGCCAAAGCACAAAAAGCGCCGAGAATCCTCCTCAATCTGTTATACGAAAAACACAACCACCAGCCAAACACCTCCCACCACAAGACCCCGAAAAAGAATGCCAACAAAAAGAAGGAGGAAAACAGGAGGAGGAAAACACCACCCATCCACCGACATCCTGCGGTGGCGGCTCGCAAAATAATAAGAAAGGAAAACGCAAACGGAAAATTTGTTACAAGTGCGCCACTTACACGGCCTGGCACGGAAAAGCAGCCAACAACCAGAAGCACAAATGCCCACAAAGAGCCATGCACCAAATTAAGAAGAATAGCAGCCCGAGAAAGGATAATATTTTCCGCCAGTTTCGGGCGAATCAACAACAGCATCCCTCGGTCTTTCCGTTTTGCGAAAACTTTCCATCGCACAACAATACAATTTGTCAAAGAAGGGAAAAAGGTTTTCCTCGTAAACAGTCTGCATTTTCAGTTAACTAACTAATTAAGGATATACTATATATTAAAGAAATATACTAAACGGTATAGTAATTACTATTATATAGTAATTTTAATTCCTTTAACTATAAAGAATGATGGGATGGGTTAGAGTTGAAACTTATGGGAAGCAGAATATAATAAACCATGGGCTAGTCTGTAATGGCTTCAACATTTTTTCCCACTGGCCAGGGCTAATAAAAAATAATTATAGCAAAACTTTAACTGAACTTTGAGTGGTAATAGTTTGCATCCCCCCTTTAGTAACAATCCGGCGAACATCACCGCCCCACATCGCTTCCCGGGGCATGCCTTTGCAACTCCCTACAACGACCCCACCCCTTCCACGGACAATGCTGCGGCACGTGTGGCACTCACGCGTCCCGTTCCGCCCATCAAGTTGAGGACTCGCTTTTTGCTTTCACTTTTGCTGGAAACTGGCAACTAGCAACGGGTAGCGGGCCACTGGCAACTGGCAACTGGCAGCCCACCGCCCCCTGCTGTCACCTGAGCAAAATATATTTAAATAATTTATGATGCCGTCCCGCACAGCTGAGCGCTGTATCCGTGGGCCGGCGAGTGTGTGTGTGCGTGGGGTTTACGTATATTTTTTCGTACTTTTCCCTTTTTTTTCTCGGGCTCACCACAATTTGCGTGGGCGAGTCTGGCAAGTTTGGCGGCTTTCTGCATTTTTTTTTGTGCCCTGGAATTCCGGTGCGTTGACACTTGCCGCACTCCGAAATTTAAAGCCAGCATAATTCGTAATTTGTGTGCGAAGTTGACAAAGGACAGGCGACGACGAGAGCCAACAAAGCCAAAGCCAACACAGCACAGGACATTACGCAAAGTGCAGTTTTGTGACAGTAAACTCGGACTAAGCTAAGCACATTGTAACCACAACTTCCACTACTGCCACAGCCAACACTACCGACACCCTCAATTCCCAGCTCAGTGCCATGCAATAAACCATAAAAATTAAGCACTCGAGCCAACAAAAAAAGATCCAAATGCATTACGGGTCCTGGATATGTGCGGAGGAAATTTTCGAAAAGCTGCCCGACTAAGCCGCAGATCCTGAGTATAATCACACAATAACAAAAAAAAAGGTAATCAAAAAAATAAATAATAATGTGTCTCAAATAAACTACTAATCTATTTAAAACACTTTGTTTTATTCAAGAAAGATACATTAGGTTTAAGTAGACACTTTCTCTCAGTGTAGCCGTAAAACGACAAGAATAAAATGCATTTTGTCTGCCAGCCAGGCCACAACAAAAGCATATCTACTAAATATATATAGTTGCAGAAAAGTAATAAAATCTGAAATGGATGGAGAGCTCCGAGATGCAGCTCAAAGTTTTCTAGGACGAGGGTAAAAAGCTTGGCAAACAACATTGGCAATGGATAGTACTTTGTTTTGGATAAAGTTTAACGCTGACGTCAGTCGCAAAGGATGCAACAATAGATGCAAGGACGACCCAGAAAGAAAGGAACGACAGAGCGGCGGATAAAGTGCGAGGCAGCTGCTGTTGATGAAGTCGCCGGCGGGTGGAAATTTCTGCGAATCTTTAACCAAGTGCTACGATAGGCTGCTTGCTACTCACCCTCATCCCTGACATTTCCCATCAGGATGTCGTAGTCCTTGAGGTCCGCCGTTTGCAGCAGCGTCATGGGATCGGCCGGCAGGAAGGCTCCGTCGATTGTAGGCGCCGACGGAAAGCTGAGGATGCCCGAGTACGAATTCCACTGCTGCACCGATATGGTCTTGGCGTCCACCGAACGCATGCAACTCATAACATGAGCGGGATTGGTCTGGAAAGTGTATTTTGTATTATTTATTATTATCCTTAATATAATCATGAAATATAAACCCACCTTAAGCATGGAGACATTGCAATTGCAGTCATTGATAAGGGCCTTGCCGATTTCGACGGCCTTCTCGGATGTCATATGGCTCCAGGGTGCGTTCATGGTGCCAGACTGCATCATACCCCTCTTGACCACGCCCCTGGTCACCGGCGACATGAGCTGGGCATTGACGGAACTGGAACCCGCCGACTCGCCAAACAGAGTCATCCATTCGGGATTACCGCCAAAGGCATGGGCATTGTCCTTCAGCCAGCGGATGGCCAGGGCTTGATCCCAAAGACCCACGTTGCCTGGTGCCTCCTCCGCAAACTCTGCCGGCATCTCCGGGGCCAGATGCAGAAACCCAAAGGCGCCCACACGGTATTGGAAGGAAGCCACTATCACATTGCCAACGGCGGCCATAATATCCGCATTGTAGATGTCCAGGGTGGCGGATCCGGTCATAAAACCGCCTCCATAGATCCAAATCAAAATTGGGAGCCCGTTTGTGGTGTTTTGAGGATTTCCATTGTGGATGAGGTGGTCTGTATCCCCCTGCTTTCCGTTGGAGTGCTGCCAAAAAGAGATGAATGGTAAGCCTTGAAAACTTTCGACTTTAAGTAACGATATCATTTAAATTATTGGGCAAAATAATAACTTCACATATACATGTTACTCAATTTAGTACTCACCTCACCCCCGTTGGCACCGCGCCCATGTCGGAGACGTGCCTTGGCAGGAGCCCAAACATTTATGTAGAGGCAGTCCTCAGATACGTTGGTGTTGGGGTTCCAGATCTCCTCGCCGGAGAAGCCCGGAAAGTACTCATATCTGGGAACGAAGAGACCTGATTAGTTACTGACCTATATGCAAATCAAAGGCTGTTTGCCCCCATCTGGAATTCGGTCATGCCAATTACGAAAAACTAACCGGCTGGGTTATTTATTTTTATTTGCTCTCTTCCGTTTTGCTCGCCTTACTTTCACCCGGCCACATGCCATCCGTACACCCCTTGTGTTATGTTGTGCCTACACATTTGACATAGTTTCCCCGCTTTATAAATGTTGAATCGCCCGAATCGATATCCCTACGCATTCGTACAAAGCTCAGCATTTGGCTGTCAGTCTCTATAGATACCTTGGCGCACATACACCCAACTATATGTATTTTATTTACCTACATTCATATAATAAAATATATAAACAGGTGTATGCAGTATATGTTTAGGTGTGTTTGGCTTCGTGACCATTAAAATTAACTTTCCCGTTTCGCATAAAAGTAATTTATCACAGAGGCAGAGAATGAGGCGATTTCTCCTCGACTTCCTCTTCCTTTGCTGCTGCCTCTGCCACTGCTTCTGCCCCTGCCTCTGTCTCTGCCTCTGCCTCCTGCCTACCACCTGCCATTCACCTTTATCACTATATTTTTCTAATTTCCTCTTGCCACACATTTTGATGACTTTCCTTTTGGGTGTGTGGCCCCGAAAAAACTTTGCTTCTCTCTTGTTCAAGAATCGAAATGAGCCTGATGAAATGCTTTTTCTTTCCCTGAAAGCATGTTACTTTAATGTCCCATCTAAGAGTACTAATAAATGAAGTAATTAAAGGAATTAGGTGGTTCGATATTCGGGATCTCCTCTTCAACTACTGGCTGTATCGGATGCCAATTTACCAGAAAAGGACATTGTTTGCTCCACAAAAATATGGCAAAATAAACTCTGCGATTCCACTGAACAGGACAACATTCTGTGCCAAGTTCTTTATTATTTTGACCGGCTTTTTGCAAGGGTTATGACGTCACGGCGCCATAGTTAGGTCAACACAAAGCTGCCGCTGCAGCCGGGCTGCCGGGCTGCGATTTTTCTTTCTGGGTCAATCACGGAAGTGGGCCATCCATGCCCGGCCCAAACCCTCTGAAAAAGTCATAAAAATCGTCTTTTTCCGGTAAACTGTAAAGCCAACTTAATCCCAACCAAACTTCATCTTTTGAACTTTTTTTCCAACCCACATCTCAAACTCTTTGAAATTTAAGTCAAAATTTAACTGTAAGACTTACCGCTCTTGGACGCAGGTGGCGGAAAGGCGGGTGGCATCGAGTACGCCGTGCCATGGCTCTGCCGGAACCGGCTTCCGGAAGCGTAGGTCCTCGACGGGCGGCTTCGCGTACGGGATGCCCGTGTAGACGTGCACCTCGCGCCCCTGCACCGTCACCGAACGGCCCCGAACCGGGCCGGAGGTCGTCTGCACCACCAGGCGGTCGATGACGCCGCAGACGCCGGACAGGTGCAGGTGCAGCGACAGCACCAACACCAGCGGCAAGTGCAGGTGCAGGGGAATAGGGATGGGGCGGTACAGCTGGCTGTTCTGCCGAACGGATGCCATGACGCGAATGCGCAGGGCTTTGGAGCAGATGGGCGGCGATGTGTGGCGGTAACGGAGACGGTGTCCTACTTAGACCTGACGTCACTGGCTCTGGCACTCTGGCACTGGGTCCTGTCCTTAGTTAGCTGTGTGGTAAGTTCTGCCGACTGAGTGTTTGGATGCGGAACTGGTGCTGTTTTTGGTGAATTCTAAATTCGGTTACGGGATACCGCATCTACGACCTATTATCCGGTCGTGTTTGCCGCTGCTGCCACAGTTGCCACTTGAAGCTGCCGCCTGTGAGTTGTACTGCACATTCTCCCACTGCAGCAGCTTTGGAACTGGGCCCTCTCAGTCCGGAATTGAGGAACTCGCCACTCGTTTCGGGTCGGATTTGGACCAGGACTTTGTGGCTTCAGGTCGCCTCTGTTCCGTTTTCCGTTTGGTTTCCTGGGCAGCTGTTGCACTTTTTGTTTTTGCAGCGCCCGCTCCGGCCACTGGACTTTTGTTTTCCCCTAATCCGTATCCTGTCCCGGCTGAGTGTTTGAACTGCAAATAGAAGGAACAGACATTAAGCTATTTGTCTTGGTTTCCTGTGGCCCCTGAGGCTCGTTTTATACTTTTGTTTCGGTAGCTGCACAGTGAGAAAGTAGGCACAATGGACCATAAACGATTCATTACCATAAAAGTGATACTACTTTCTGATTGATATTATTTATTATTATTTTTATATATTACATGTTTTACTTAAACTTTATATATAAAATTCATTAGAAAGTCTACATAAACAATTATGAAAATCAAATTATTTATATTTTTCTTAGTGTCCTGTGAACATTTCAATGCAAGTTGACTTGCTGGATGCTTGTGTCGTCTGCCCCCGTTAGTGTGCTACAATATTTATGTGTTTGCCTTTGCGATGTGTGTGCCACTTAAGCAGAAATGCAAAGCTGGCTGCTTTCTTGGTCTCGGTTCCATTCAAAAGTTCGTAAGTGCCACCCACCGTTGCACCCAATGCGCCGTCCCTTGGGGTTAACCCACCTGCCGCGGAGCCACTCACCAGCGGTTTTCGAGTGGCCCGTATCGTTTTCAGAGCCACAGCCTTTGCCCGCAACGTCGTTAAATATATTTTCTTATATGGCTTTCATTAGAGTCACTTGACCGCTTTAAGGAAATATCCTTTCAAACCGAAGGAGTGGGGCTAACCGATGCTTGATGCAAAGAAAATTTTCTCTCTTAAAATTTCATTTTGAATCTGAAACATCTTTTATATGCGCCTCAAAATTGAAAATAAAATTAACTTTAAAAACTGTGTCGTTAGAAAGCCTCAGTAATTGGTAAAAACTAGTTGTTTGAATAATTAAAGCTGGAAATAAAATAGAAACAGAATAGTAAAGGATGGAAAACCAAACGGATAAACTGCTAGTGGTCTTATGGCATGCCTCAATAAGTTTCACAGAATGGTTTAGTTTTATTGAAACTGGGGAGGCTGCAGTTTGGCCGGACTCCGGGCGGTAAATGAGTTTCCCAGCCCATGTCCTTGACGATGTCGTGTCCTTTTGCAACCTGCAGCTAGTCCTGGCGTCAAACTGAGCTACGACATGGTCTGGGAATTGGACTAAGAAATGAACCTTGCATGCTGACAACCCATTAGATGGCGCTCGTGTAATAACTCCGCTACCACGCCCCTTGCAGCTCCAGCGCCCGGCTCCTGGCTACCGGCTACCGGCTCCCTCCCCCTCCAAGAAGCCTTTCGAAGGAGTCCTTTTGGCTGCCTTCCTTTTAGCTAAGCAGCTTGTCTGCAAGGGACCGGCAGTTTAAGCCGCTTTCTAGCTGGCGCCGCAGTAATTTAAATGTTATTTCGCCGCACAATTAAAATAGCATTAAGACGCCACCAAAATGCGAGTTGCAAGTTGGCAATTTAATTCCCCTTCCTTTCCTTGTGCACATTTCAGCTAAATTAGCTCGAGTTTCGCCGTGTTCTTTGCATTTTTCCCTGACTAATTCTCTGCCGTGTTTCCCGGGCAACCCTCATAAGTCCTACGGAGGCCCAAACTTTAATTTTCATTTTTCAAAGAATAGTATCAACATTTTCGCCTGTTTTATGGAAGATAAGACGTCCAAGCCTTCGTGAATACAGTCTTAGTATTTTTTTGCAAATGCAGCAGTTTTTCTGTCCATTTTCCAAGTCCCATCTCAGTCTCCCCCTGGAAAATTTTCTCTAAACATGCACATTTTCTGCAGAGGTTGTCTTCATACTTAAGCTATTTTATTTCATATCTGCCAGAAGTCATAATGTTGCCTCTTAGTTTCAGCTGACTCCAGTAATTTTTCTTGCCAACTGTTTTCATAAAAGTTTCAACTTCAAAGTTGGCAAGAGCAGCCACTTAATTCTTGAAAAGTATGTTTGAGTTCATATGGACTGCAACTAAAATGTTTTTTTTACCAAACTGAAATAAGAAATAAGAAAAAACTGAACTTGCGCTAAAGAAACAAAATTGTAAATCAATATAATAAATAATGTTGTTATAACTTATAAGTATTCATGTTTTGAAGAAATTGATACACTTGGGATGCTGAAGTTTATCCAATTCGCTGGATGGTGGCTCTGCTAGCCTAACTTAACCTTGAAGAAATGGACAAATGGTCCTTTAACTTCACAAATAGTATCTAAATTTCAGTTTATTTCCAATAACTTTAGGTATTGTATTCAGAATGAGAACATTTCAAGCGAAACATAAACAAAGTCCTATTTAAAATGCACAGATTTTTCATGGTTGAAACAGTTTTGTTGTGTAAATAGAAGCGCTTCATAGTTTTTCTCGCTTTGCTTTCGCCTCGGTTTATTTTCCTTTTCCATGGAAATCATATGAATGCTGCCATGGATATGATATCCTGGCACGGGACGGGAAGGACCCCGGGTGTGTGGATGTGCGTTAGAAAGAGACGAGGGCAAACGCGAAAATTTTAATGACATTCAAATTAAATTATAATTTCAAAAGTTTCGCCGCGCGAGTCGAAGGGACGTTGCTGATGACGACGATGACAAGGACATGGCCAGGTGGAAGGTGCAACGGGATGGGGGCTGGCCCCTCCCCCCTAGAGCCAGCTTTGTTGGCCAAAGGTCAAAGCGGCCAAAAAGAGGAAAAAGGTTTGGGCACCCCCTGTGACCTCCGCCGCGCTCTCAATCAACTCGCCTCCCCCCTTTCCAACTACCTTTATCACCGCCACCCTTGTTTATTTCGTTTGCGTTTGTTTTCAAAATTTGGCGAATGCTAAAAAACATGGCCAACGACAAAACGAATGGTAAAAGCCAAAGGGTAAACAACACAAAAGCAAACGAAAAAAAACAAAGATGAGAGACACACAAAAATCGGGGTGACGGGGTGAGAAAAGGATGAAGTGGCCGGAGAGCCAGAGGGGTGTAAAGAAAGTAGACGGAAAGTTGACTGTGTTTTGTTTGTGTTTTCATTTTTGTTTACGAGTTTCTGATGTTTGGCATTCATGTTGTTTCTACTATTCTTTTAGCCCTCTTTTTGTGTTTTTGTTTTACCATCAAAAAAATATCTAAGGATCTAAATTTAAGAAACAATATTATCAGAACAAAACAACATTTTTATAGAAAATATTTAACAACGAAACAATAATTTCTATAAATATATCTTCAAATTGAAAACTAAGTCACTTTTCTTTTTCATATTAAATTGTTTTTCCAAGTGTACATTCCAAAATGTGTATGGTTTAATTGACGAGTTGAAGAGGGCAAAGACGGGCAGGCAGGCAGGCTTAATTGATACCAAACGACAAAGTCAAGGTGTGAGAGACAGGTGTCTATAAAAGGCCGTATACCTAAAGGACTATTGGCTCTAATTGTGGCCAAGATGGTGGATGGCACTTGAGATGGAACTTTTGATTATTAGGAGAGCTGAACAATCATTAGTGGAGAGTCCTGGCACGAGAGTGCGTATCGCGATGGGGAAATCCTATTCAATATTTTCCAGGGCATTTCCCTGCATTCTCTTCCGGCCTATAAACTTCCACGCAATCATTAAACCCTCGAAAAAAACATGGCCATATGCTTTAATGAGACACAATCATCATCAAGTTTTGACTGACCATTTGACCTTTTCATTTGCCAGGCGGCAGGACTCCGATCACAGGCCTCTCTCCTTCTCGGCCATTAGGCGAATGTCTGGCGCCAGGCGAACTATAAAATAAAAGCACGGGCGTGGCCGCAAGGGTGTGAGGAGTGCTGAGAAATCAGTTCCCTCGCTTGCAATTCATATGGGTTAATCTTTCCAAAAAAAATATAAAATAATTAAAACAGTTTTCTGGTCATTAAAAGCAAGAATTAAATCGGTCATGAATTTCTGGCCATTTGGCTCTTTAAAGACTTTTTTTGGGGAAAACTAAACGCAGGCCCCACTTAAACGTCAAAATTGCACAGCATGAGGCGCAAAAACCGGGAGCCAGTGGCGCTTGCTTTTTATTGCATGGCGCCGCATGTGGCGGCTGTGGCGATTGGAGTGACCCTTGAGGAGGGAAAAGGAGGGTAGTGGGACATCTAGTAGGAGTCCGGAGGTGGCTGTGTTAGTGGCACTGGCACTAGTGGGAGGGAAGTGCCGCCCGGCTACGTCCGGTGCACGAGTTCGGCTTTAGTGGCTCTCGCCCGTCACCGGGGCTCGTTAACGCTGAGACGCTCAATTTAGCGCGACTTATTCAGGTTGCCGCTCCACTTGCCTCCGCTTGCGCCCGTGTGACTGACCTTGATGATATCACCACAGCCATGTCGTCGTGGCCATCGTCATCCCAGCCCCGGACCTCAGTTGCCGTCCCGTACCATCTCATTTCCATTTTCATTCCCAGACACACAAGCACAGCAAAAAAATTGATTTATCCTTATATGGATCTAATTTTATTCAATATTCCATTATATTATTTAAACTTAATAAAAATTAAAACGTATATGGATATAGGAATCACGAACGGCTCCAAGTCTTTACTCACATAAGCTTCTTGAAAGAGAAGCCCAATCTTTATATAAAAATACAAATAAATATTCTGTGGCAAGTTCTTTTCTCAGTGCCTCCCAGGACATGTGTGAATCTCTCTTAGTCGAGTTCATGGCTCACACGTGCCTGCCTCACCCACACTAACGTACTTTGGGACTTCACACCCGACCCTCCTCGTCCCGGCCGCACCTGCCCTTGGTGTCGATGTCTTGGAATACTCGGGTTACCCGTGGGTGTGCTGCACTTAAAGCCAAAATAAAAATCAATAATCGGGAAAATGACAAGTCAACAGCCAAAAGCAAGCAGCTGAGCTGAACTCAAGCGAAGTCGCCATTTCTGACGGCTCCTGCCTCCAAAAATTCAGGCTAACAAAATCGGACGCTCCTACACTCTCACGCAAGAGAACGTGTAGGTTTCTGGGACAAAAGTTTCATATTAAGTAACCTAAGGGGAGTCTTGGGGAGTCCCTGGAACACGTACTCGGCACACGATCCGAAAACGTGCACCGCAAGTCCCGGCTTGAATTTATGACAGTTTCACTTCTTATTTATGTATTTCTTGGCCAGTATTTGGTTATGAAATATATGAAGTCGTTAACCTACAACGAATGCAAAACCTTTTAAATAAAATCCGCAGATGAACTTCATGCCTGGGCGACAGTAGAAAAGATACTACAACTTCCTATCAACTAGGCAAGTAATAACTACTTAAATTTTGGTACAAAATAGTAATATAACATATTAAATATCGAGTATACGCCTTAGTACCCAACTGGTTGTTTTCATTTTGGTCTGGCTGATTATGAAAAGCCAACGTTCCTTTCAACTGGGGATGCTGTAAAATGTCAAATGTGAGTGCCGCTTTCATACAAAATGACGCAAGAAATAAAAGCGGTTCGCCTTTGGGGCAGCAGTGCCAAAGGGCAACCATTTACCATCCATCTACCACACAACACAAAGCCAGTATGCCGGCCATTTTGACGTCATGGTCGTAAGGACGGCATGTAACATTCATATATGTATGCTTCCAGACCGGGTCCTAGCCTTTGCCGACCAGAAAATCTCCGCAACAATGCTGGGAAAATAGCAACGTTCACGTCTGCTCGTGTCCTGGCCCCAAGCTGGTTAATTACTGGAAGGAACATCATCAACAGCAGCATCCGGTGCTTTCTAAACACATTACGCATACGACATGTGGACAGGTGAACATGCTACTTTGACTCCAAACAAGCTATTCAGGCTGCATAATGCAATATGCATCAGTGCACCATTATGAACAAAAACAGAAACAACCCAGTCAACAATCAGTATTGATGTTGTTGAGGCCGATGCCGATGCATGTGATGATAATAGACGATAGTCGAGGGTCTACCAGCCCCTAGCTGCCTTTGAACCAGCCTCTGCCGCTGCCTCTGCCGATAATTAGATTCATGAGTGCGTAAGAATTTTAATTGGACTGCTCATTACAATAATCAGAGCGCAGGGCGGAGGGTGCAGGGCGCCGGGCGCAGGATGATGGCTACAATCTAGGATGATGGGGCGGCTGTGAGAAATGGAACCGAGACCTGGCGACCGGCCAGCCATATCATGGCGGAGTGTTCGCTCGTGTGCACTTGCCTGAGTTATTCAATTTATGGCATCAACCAAATTGCAGCCACAATAACAACAACTAAAGCAACATCAACAATTACAGCAATCACTGCGGACAAGAGCAGTAACAATAGCGGAAAATTAAGTGGAAAACGCGTTGGAAATTAAATTGAATTTTAATTGGCATACGCATCAATAATTTTTAATTTGTTACAATAATTACAAAGTTATTTATTATTTATGTTGACTCGGCGCATGTCAATTAGTCTGGCTTATGCAATTAAGGTTGATTAAAAAAATATATATTTTGCACCACATTCGAATGCACTTACATGCACTTAAGTTGAACAAATGGAGTAAATATATTGGTTTTGCAGATTTAATCGCAATTCGAGTAAAATCATTAATTATAATTAAAATTTGATTACGGTTTCGCGTTTCAATCCATCTTATTATCTTAATGGGTGATTAAAAATAGCTCGAAAGGAAGTACTCGACGAAGAGTAAATAGGCAATAAATAATAACGACTGCAATACATTTAGGAAAAGAAATACTAACAAGAACACAAGTAGGACAAGTACTTTTCAAATCGCAAACGTGATTCAACTTTAATCTGTGCATGTTTAGCAAAGCCAAAGCTGGCAGGGGCGACAATAATAAAAACAAGAACCTGAACGAACGATTTGCCAGGCAAGCCTGGCGAATACAATCACACTAATATCGCGTATACGCCGCGTATACGTATTCCCCAAGACTCAGCAGAACTTCGCATCTGTTTGCCTTTGAGTGGCACATGCGCCACACTTGGCACTTGCTTTTATTTTACCCTGGGTTACTTTTAATGCCCAACCGTACAGCCCAAAGGCACCAGAGCACCAGGCCCCACACAGAGACGCACGTCAAGCGGCTTATTCCCAGGACACGTCACGGGCGCACACCGTATGTGTGCCGGAGTGAGTCTGTGTGTCGGAGTGTGCTCATAAGTGATTATCTGCATGTAAAAATGGCGCAGAAAGTGGAAGCTTATATTCGTATATACTGATGCGCATTTCAGTCCACAGATCACAATAAGGGGTTTAAGAGCTTCTTTAAAAGATTCTTTTTTGATTTTTTCGCTGAAAAAACCGTTTTAAGAAATCTCTTAGACAAGATATTTGTTCTTTAAACTTTATACGAATAAAGTGAATAAATTGTTTCATAAATATCACTTATTTTCTATTAGCCTACTACTAGCCTTTCTACTAGAAGGATACTAGGGTCGTGTACTTGCGCATTCTGTTGCAACTGATTCTCCATGGCGGATCCAATAAAACCTAATGAGACTGCAGCAGACAACAAATCGCGTTATTATCGCCGGGCAATGGCCAAGAGGGAACAACACATCGCAGAGCACACAGCGGCTAGTCAGACCGCAGGAAAACTAATAAAAGTAGCCAAAGCACAGACAAATAAAAACAATCGCATAAAACTAATGTTAAACAATTCCCTTTGCCCGGATTGCGTCTGTTTCCCGTCGCTTTCCGTTTGTGTTGCGTGTTTGTCCTGGGCTTCGTTTTGCTTCACATTGTCCTGGCTTCATCCAACCAGGAGCTGGGGCTGTTGTCGCCCGTCGCCCATCGTCATGGACGGCCCCTTAAGACAATGATGGCTGGCCCAAAGCCCCCGAGGGTATGCAATAAAATTGCGTTTTAATGCTGCTCCAACGGACGAGCAATGACCCATTTACAAAGCTCCTGAAGTGCTTGCTTGTCCGTTAACAAAAGAATTTTCTGCATTCTTTGCCAAGGAACGCTACACAGAATGCGTATATATGATAAATGATTTGATTCACTCGCATAAAAAATCATCTATTAGGTATAAAAACAGCTCGGTCAAAGGATCTCAAGAAAGAAAGTGGATAGATTCATTTTTAATGTACAAAAGCTAAAAAACATTTTTTTTTTAATATTTGTATGAAACTCTCTTGTGTCATTTTTCTTCTCTAAAAACTTTGTCTTCGTAAAAAGAACCTTTAGATACATTTTCTCGGTTCCTGCTTGTGCTAGTCATTCAATATTCATATTAGCCAAGGGTATAAAACTGTCCCCTTTGTTTCAATTTTATTGCTGGCTTTTTATGCTCGGCTGTTGGCTTGTCCTTCGCGTTGTTTTATGGCATTTTATTTGCATATTTTCGCGTTCCGTGATGGCTGCCTGATACAAGTATCCATGTCCGTGTGTACATGAGTTTTATGTGCTTGTCGATTCGCCGGCAAGTACAAACATCCAAAATGGAGCTGGGGGAGCAGCAATGATCGGCGAACGAGCTCCCAACTCCTCGGTGGCCCAGTGTGGAGAAAATGTTTCTCGCCGTTTGGCTTTCAAAGTTTCCCGAATTATTTCACGGAGCGGAAAATATTTTTTCCCAATTCCCACATCCCACAATGCCACGCCAAAAACCCCCAAACACAGACGGAAAAGTGTAAAACAATTCTCAAGTGTTTCATGCTTTAAGCTTTGCGCCTTTGGGTTATTTTCTTTGTGTACGGGAGTGTTGTTTGCCGAGTGTGTTTGGTTTGGTTTTCTTTTTTGTGTGCTGGTCCAATGTACAAAGTGGACCCGTACTCGGTGCCGGAGTTCCCACGCCGGATGATTGCCTTTGTGAGGTAATCACTTTTTTGCAGCTGATTCAATTAACTCGATCTAGGCTCCAGGAGTTTCTGTGTGTCACTTTTGCCGGACACTGTCCCTCGTGGCAGAAGAGATTGCAAGCCCAACTGCAACTCACTTGATTGGATGCATTGTGCGTGGAATTGATGGATTTGAATGCATGCGAGCTGAGCTGGATTGTGGATAAGCCACTGATAAGCGGAAGTCCGCAGCAGAAGCATTCAATTAAATTTAATTCCTCACGCCCAAAGGCAAATAAATTGCAAATTGGATTAATTGCATTTAAGTGTGTTTTTGTGTTGGTAGGCAAATATTTTTCCTGCTTTTGGAAAAGTGTAATGCTTTCCCGGAATTAATAACATAATATTTGCACATATTGTGAAAAATTAAACATTGTGCAATGATAAATAATTGTTATTTACCATTTATATTTGAACTGTCATATGAGGAACAATGCAATTTATTTTGAATTGATTTTTCATTAACCAGAAATTGTAAGCCATCTCGTAGACTCTGTTCGGATGATTTCCGGATTAAATATTAACGACCATACGCCGGGAAACTAAATTAACATTTCACTCTCTTAAAAAAGCTCTAAAAGTCAACAGTATATCATGATATTAAAATATTATAGAAAATAATGGAAAAGTAAAATTTATGGCCTATGAAACAAAAATTTAAAAATATAAAATTGAAATTTTTATTGTAGGTTTTATGGGAAAGAGAAAAGCTGCAAAAATAATGCCTTTTTTTAAAGGGGAAAAGAGTGAAACACATTTTTTATTAAACGTACTATGCAAGTGCACGAAAGCAACATAAATCTCAATCAAAAATGCAGTTCACAGATACATAAAAATCCCCTATCAGACCCCCATCAAAGCCCAGCAAACTAGTTGAACTGATTATCCCATAGATACCTCCCACAAAAATGTATCTGGGTATCGTTGGTAGTAACATGTAAATAGTCCCCAACAAAATATAGAAAAAAGAATCTGAACAGAGCAAAAGTGCACATAAAGCGACCTAAACTAAGCCCGGCACGCAATCGCATGAATCTGAGCAACTAATCAGCGTTTTTATCTAATAAGCCGCAGCCACGATGACGACGCGACGATCATGAGATGATGATGATGATGCTGCATGATAACCATGCGGCATATGGTACATAGTACCTGTATGTACATAGTATAGTATGGTACATGGTGTCTGTATGGTGTACGACATAGTGTGTATGGGCTAAGTGTGATAAATCGACAGTTGAATTAAACGACATGTGGGCAACAGGGCGCACAGACAGTGTGCGACAGGGAATCTAGCAAAATATTTACACCCACTCTACCGCGAATTAAGCCCACTCACGCACTCGGGTGCACAATAATCGGGAGAAATGAAGAAAGTAGTGGGTCTACATGGTGAGAAAAATATATACGAATTTTTTCAAATTGTACTTTCATACAAGATCCTATAGTTCACTCGGCATCTTGCCTATCAGATTGTACTATGCTAGTACGATAAAAGTTTATAATGTTAAGATATGAAATAAGTTATTTCAAATTACATATTATTCAGGGATTATTCGACTTTACTTTGGATTAAAAAAAATAAATAATATTTTGAATCCTCTTGAAAAAATGTAGCCCACAAATCGTCGATTATATTTCTCCGTGCGGCTATAGAGCGAAGGAATAAAGTAAAAGTGTCTTTTCATCAGAATTTTAAATGTGCTTGCCCTCGATGTGAGTTGCCAAAAAGATGGTGTGTATAAGTGTGTGTGAGAGTGGGTACAGGTGTGCGCGTGAGCCGACCGAGCGGAAGTTATGGAGCCTACGTGCCCCACAAAAAAAACCAACAGGCTTTTCGCTTTCGTTGGGCGGCCAAATGTGGGGCAAGCGAACGGTTATTGAGGCAGCGTCACTCGATAAACCACCAATACCAGTGACCAGGACCTCGTATGTAAACAGACAAATTATGAATTTGTAAGACTCCGTTCCAATCCCGGGTATCCTGTTTTTTCTCTCCCTGACTGTTTTTCCATTTTTTTTTTGCGTTTTGTGTCTCTGCCTCTCTCGATTCTGTTACGGATCACGGAGCTCATCAAAAATCGTTAAATGCGAAAATCGAACAAGGAATTCGGGAACGAAAACAATAAGGAGGAGGTGGGGTGTTTTATATGGAGGGGTCGGAAGTATCGAAACTCACCTTTTTTTTTTTTATTTGTGCGTTGGGCTGTGAATGCTGCCCCGGGTCGCTCACTACATGACACTGTTTATGTTTTTTATTTACTTAAAAATCTCCCAATTTCTCGTTTAATCTTTGAACTGAAAATATATCGGGTATTGGTTATATTCTGTATTCCTTTCACTTCACTTTTTTCACACACAAATCTGGCTAGCGAACATCCTTTGCTGCTTGTGTGTTATGCCATATGCATGCATGGGTGTGTGCGTGGCGTAGTGTCGAAAGTGTTAGTGTGTTTTTGGGAGCTTGGATTTGAGAAATGATTTGTCTTCGAAACTACTTCTCTTTAGATTTTATGTTTTTTAAGTTCTTGTATTTTTGCCAGCTGTTTTAATTGAGGAATCCTCTTGATTTCAGTTTCTTCTTATCCGCACTATACTGAAGACCACTGGATTAGACCGCTCGATCCGCTTTGATCAAACCACGACGATGTCTCTAGCTAAACTGAAGCCCCAAGCCACCTGGGCCGGAGCTTCTCCTGAATAGGGGGGTTTCCGCCGCCCATACCCCGCAGGCTCCCAAAAACACCGAATTTGTTGTTGCCGTTGTTGTGACCCTAGTCGCCCTGTGTCAGTTCGTTTCAGTCCTCTCACAAACACTCATCCGAATGCCATCGCAATGCGTACTTTGAACTGTTCGAAAGACACACATACACATAGGCTTTCTCTCTGACGGCTTTCACACATAACGGGAGTATGCGGCGCTGTTGACCATTTTCCGTTACTTGGCTCTCTGGCAGCTTTTGGTATTACTGTTATACAGCCGCAACGCAACTCTCTCTCTCTATATATTTTGTACGGCTTTCCACTCTCCGTATTTTTGGCAAAAAGCTTTCGGAGAGAGCACTTGCCGATTTTGTTGTTGGTTAGGCCCAAAATTTCATTATCTCAAGTGGCCGCTTTGTTTGTTTATTTGAAAATTGATGAGTGCGTTTAGCTCTCAGCTGAGTAAATGTTTTTATTTACAGACTTATTTAACATTTTCTAACTAACAGAGTTTCTGCTTCTAAGATACTCATATGTTTTTGTTTGTTGGCAAACCCCCGAAAATCGATCGCACACGTTTTAGGCGTGAATTTCAAACAGACACACACACACACACACCAAAACACAGCTTGTTCTTGGTCTTACACACACACACAAAACATAGAGGCATAAAGGCTGCCGCAGCTGTTTTGAGCCATGAAGTAGGCTACACTTCTTCACAGGAAGCCTTTACGCTCAGCTAAAGAGAACTAATGAAATCTTCCGATTTACAATTTTACTTTTTTTCAAATTAATCTTTACTATACCGCCAATGAAAGTGTATAAGTTCGCAGATAAGATGGGAACCAACGTGTCCGACGACTCTCAACAGAATGCGGAGAACTGAGAAATAAATGCCGAGTAGCTGCAGCAGCCAAGCACAACAACAGCTGCAAAAGCCGCGTCGGCGTCCGGGATGAAAAATTTTCTAGCCACACTCGCACATACACTCGCACTCGGCTTAAGCCTCCATATTATAGTAGAAAATTTGATATGAAAACATTGAGCATAAGCCGCAGAAAGCTTTTAGCCCTCAGCTGTGTGCCCAAGTTGTTGCTAGTAACGCAGTGTTTTGGTATAACAGTTTCAACCGTTTTTTAGTTAAGAAACCTTAGTCTTCGTATTCGTATTGACATATCCCTATTTATTGAGGGGAGCCCCAGATGATACTCAAATGAGTTTGCCTTAAAAACTGATTTTATTCCATACAGATATTTTATAAGAAACGTTCATAAAAATCATAAATCTAAGAACTAAGACTACTTATCAGCAATATAAACCTTTCTGAACACAGACCCGCTATCTGAGTGGTGACACTTATCAGCAAGACTTAATCACTATTTGAATTCAAAAACTACACTAAACACTTTTTAGAATAAATAGATTAAGTGGTTTTCCATCGAAATCAAAAATAACAGCCCATTCAAAAATATGTTCAAAAAGTACACATAATGGATAGGTACATATATTGAAAAAGTTCTTTTTTTTTATAGATTTCAAATGTAAGCAGTTTTCGTATACTTTTATAGTTACCACCGAACATGAAAGTTTAAAAAATTTGTTTAGATGCTTGTTTTTTTTTCAAACAATCGACTTGTTTATAAATCCGACCATCCATTCCAACCAAATATTCGATAATGGGATCACAATCACTATTTATTCAATATTCTTCGATACCACAACACAATGGTTTTACATCGTTTTTCCATATGTTTTCCGACAATACAAATGGAATCTAATTCTTATTTTTGGTTAAATGGTTTGTTCTCTTTCAAATCTATTTTAAGAATCAGAGTCTATACGATATGCAGAATACAGAATTTAATAAAATACTAGATGTATTATCTGAAGAATGTCTGGGAATGAAAATGCGACTACTTTAACATTAATTTTGTATACAAATTTTCGAAATACGTCTACATACTACAGCACGTAGCTAAGGCTATGTTATTGGAGATGAATATCGAATTCTTAAAACGAATATCTTAAAAAGTATGTAAATTATTTTGTTTTTAATTTGTAGACATTTTTAAATCTCACTATAAGTAGTATTAAAACTCCTAGATCCGCTCTCGCCGGATGAGCTTGAGCGAAAGCTTCCAACGGAAGCTCCACTCGAAACAGTGGAGCGAGGTGGGGCGCATGGTAAACTGCAACTTGTTGCGCCGGTTTGTGGGGTTCTCAATCTGTTTTGGAACCTCGTACGCAGTACATCGACTTTCGCTGCCGATCTTGTGGTTGGTTTGTTATTGTTTGCTTTACCAATTTATCACCTTGTGTTTTGGTGGCTGTTAAGCTGTTTTCAATCGTACGTGGGCGCGCGCCAAAGTATTTATAAAGAGTCTCTACGCATAGTTCGGCAAAAAACCATTATCGCAAAGTGCAGATGTTTTATATTTGTTGGGGCTAATTAAAAATTTGCGAATTTCTCCGAGAACCATGTTAATTGTGCCAACCGGTTCGCTAGTGATTCGCAATTACTTGTATGACCCGCTGGTAGCGAGAGATGACTTAAGAAGACACACCCCGAGTACATACTAGATAGTAATGCGATTTGCATAATGACGACATTTGTTTTGCGATCTTTAATCAGTGTCAAACATGGAATTCTGAACGAAATAGCAGCGGTCGAGGTCTCGGCCTCAGAGTCCCCCCCAGTGACTGTCCCGCTGCCTTTTTTTGGGCACAATCAGTTTTGACGTCAGTGCCTCTAAACTCAGTTTGAAGCCCCAACCAATATGGTTGTTCGCATTTTTGTCACGAACTTAAAAGTGAAATCTAAATGTAGAAGAAAGCCATGCAAGTGCAGTTTTTGGGGAGTGGAAAACCTGAATATTTAAATAATATTTCTATGACAACGCATTCATTAAGGTTTTTTTTGTATGCATATCATACAATACATACTTGAGTATAAATAGATTGTTCGTAAAATTTTTTCATAAATTTTTTATTACTCAATTAAAATCTGACGAAGGTAATGCGAAGAATTCCTGAATTTAATAATTCTCGCCCTAAAAAAACAAATAATTATAGGACCTCTATATTTTTACTTAATTGAACTCATATGTAACCAACATGTATTACCCCATAAGTCATCTATAATCGGACACGGTAATAACGATGACCTATTTTATACGATTTGTGTTTGAAAGAAATTGCATGATAAGAATTTTTTCCAGAATTTTAAGCAGAGACTTAACATTTTAATAGGATTCGCTTTATTTGGACGTGCGGCTGATAAGCTTTTATGATTTTGTTCCCACCCACTAAAAAGATTCCTTTCATTATCTTATCGCCAGCTTGAATCATTCTGAACAAACAACACCACACATCACGATGCCCAATCCACTGTGGTTCATCTTCTGGCTGCTGGTCTTCTGGTTCATCTCGTTCTTCGTGGCCTTCTTCTGTGCGTTCTTCTACATCTGGGTCTATGCCTTCGCTTCCTGCATTCCAGCCCTCACAGTAAGTTATTTTCTGAGAAAGGCGGTGGTGTATGGGCTTGCTTATCGAGTCATGTAGATTTCTAACCAATTAGTCATTACGGGGACTTTAACTTATCAGAGCCACACAACTGGGGCTTATGAACAGAGCCGATATCTAGCGTGGGGTTTCTGCCGACCCACACCCTTTCCCGAAAAAACTAACTAAACTGATTCGTTACTATTTCCAGGGCATAGCGGACATTTTGCTGCAAGGCGTGCAGTTTCCGTTCTACTGCGGAAAGGCTATGCTGGAGGGCAGACAGGCGTTCTAAATGTGGAAAATCCCCTGCCAATCTCAACCTTAAGTGCCTTACTGATATAGCTCTTGTTTTCGATCATTTTTATTTTACAATAAAGCTTACTTAACTAATATTTATAAAACACACACTATCTGATCATTTGTAATATCGTGTATACGAGACGTTAACTGATCGTCAGTGAGGAAAATGACATCATGAAACAATGTTTAGCTTCAGGAACTCGAGATACGGTATCTTATTGATATCTCAATAAGGAAAAGTGCAAAAGTCGGAGACAAGCCATGAAAAATTGAAATTTTATAGTAATTTACAACATTCTTCAAAGTCTACGTATTTATGGTTTATAAGTTAGGCATAGAGTAGAGCTCATTCATAAATTTAAAGCCTGAAAAACGAAAAATAAAATTAACTGTTCCAAAATTCATTTATTTCTTCGCCTTCACTCTCTAAACTTTTTACATAATTTTGTAAATTAATACACTTTTTGGCTTTATTTTTTTAATCACAAGATTGGAAAAATATTTTAATCAAGAGATCTTACACATATTGAGGTAAGAAAGTTGTTTTCCTTTCGAAAAGATAATAAGAAAACCAAATTAATAAACTACAACAACTAATAAATAACTTTATTAAAGAAAATCAAGTAACAAATCAGAAAAAATGAAAGCCCTAGAAAATCTAATTTGTCAATTTGAGCGTGGCTTGACGTTCATTTTGTGGTGGAGGCCACTGTGGCATTCTGTTGACCGCTGCCCGGAGCTTCTGGTGGTGACCCGGTAGAGGTTCCTGCGAGATCGTGGCTGGGTTGTCCGGCGGCCTGAGAAGTCGACTCCTGTTCGCCCATGGCTCTCAACTCTAGCTCGCCAATAAGCTGCATCACGCGAATTTTACCCTCGGTGGCCAGTTTTGGAGGCAGGCTCTTGACAGTGGCGCAAATGCTGTCAAAGAAAAGTTCCACGGAATCTCGTGGTGGGCGCTCCAGAGAGGACTGAGAAGAAATTGACGACGGTTGGTAGCAGTGCAGCTGGCGAGGGGCATAAGCGGGTGCGGCCCGAGGGGAGGAAGTGTAACAGCTGCCAGCTATGGGCGTGATGGTAGCTTTTGAACTGATCTCTTGCGGCAGTCCAGGATTGGGCGGCGTAGTGGGAGCAGCCATGTTACCTAATGGTCCCGTCACCTTTTTAATGGTAATGCGGCAGGGTGGCGGTTGGGGAGTGGAGTTGGAAGTGGAAGTGGGAAACGAAGATCCTGATATTGTTCCGGCTCCTGCCGGCAATTCATTAATGGTTACCTGAAGAGGCAGGTAATCCAGCATGCCAGATTGCTGTGAATCTGTTTCAGATATGCGCCGCTGCTGTTTGGAGACTGGCTCTGCCTCGAAATCATTTTGGGACTCCAGACCCCCCTCCGGTTCGCCCTCGTCCTCGTCACCCTCATCACACTCTCCATCCGAGTCGGCTTCCTGGTCGCCCTCGTCCTCCTCGTCATCCGGATGATTGGCTCTCGAACCATAGGCAAGCTGGCACTCCTCCTCGTCGTTGTACTCCCACTTCATAACGCCATTTCCATCAGTTCCAGGCTCTTGTTTGGGAGCCAGGGATTTTCGCTGTGAATTTTCCGTGTGTTTGATGCTGCCCTCGTGTTTTCCAAGATCGGATCGCTTGCAGCTTAGCCGGCATTCACACACAGCACAGAAGACAAAGTGGGGATCAGTTTCGTCAGGCAGCAGCCACGGATATATCGCCTGGTACTCTGGTTTCGTTTTGGGCCGCGGATATTTGAGCAAAGCGCACGGTCGACGTGGCCGGTATTCCGATCGAAGGGCATCACTTTGTAAAATTAACGTGAACAGTAGGTTGCAAGAGGTCTGAGTGGCATGAATACTTACAGTTTTTCCTGAGTTAACTGAAGATTTGCCATTTGGACAACCTTTTTGCAGAATATAAACAAATTGTTGTTCAGTATGACCGTTCTGTGGAGTGCAGAAAATACTTTGGACACTGACCAGTTCCCTGTTTATTTATGTAGAAAATTTTCAAGGTTTACTCAAACTTAAATATTGAATTAAAAAAAAAAAACTGTAATATTTGATAGTTAATTGCATACAGAAATATGTCATTAATTCAGAATCCAATGCCTATATAGATTTACTTTGAAACTGTTTCCATGAAAAGTTTTTCATTCGTTTTCTAGCACTGGTTTCGCGGCAATTTTCAGGACTGGTTTGATTTTGTGTTGCCGAACATTGTTTTCGACCAGCACCGCTCTCCGCATATTTCATTGTCCTGTAATTTTTCAAGATTCTTGCAATTTGAAACGAATGCTGTGACTTCGACACTCCTGTGACACCGCTCCAGAATCCGTCTGGCCTAATTGAGCTACTCGAAATGGAAGTGGAGACCGGCCAAGTGGAAAATTTTAACGAAGCGTCGGATGCCGGCGACAAAATGGCGTCTGCAAATGTTAGCGAAAATGCCAATATTGAGACTGCTGCGGCGTCGTCGGATCACGAGCTGAAAATCATGGATGTAGAGGGTTCTGTTATAGCAGAGGAGTTGCCAGAGGAAAGGGTGCCGATGGTGATTTTAGTGGATGACGATGACGACGATCCGGCGGACGAAGATAGACTGTCGCACGGCGAGCACGAATTGGCTGACACAGACATGGACGACGATCATGCACCGATGGTGGCGGAGCTCCAGTCTGCTCTCAACAATCCGGACGAGAAGCCATTAGATGACAACCACCCAGATGAACGCGAACCGGAGGCGGACAACGTTTCCACCAAGACCGAACCCAGCAGCGACGCAGAAAGCAATCACTCGTACGCCGATCCGATGGGATTGCTGGAACGCCTCGACACCCAAGACGCCGAAAGCCAGGACGACGACGAGGACTTCAGCATGGACGACAGCAGCAACGAGAAGACATTGTTCCCTCGCAAGAAGATGCCCCGCGCCAAGCGCTGGCTCCTCTGGATGAAGCGCTGGCCTTGGATTCTGCACGAAGACTCTGACGCCACCTACGCTTTCTGCCTTTACTGCAACATGAACATCAACGTTAACAACCGCGCCAAGCACATCCAGCAGCACAACATGTCGCTGTACCACCAGGAGCGGGAATGCAACTACGTGGCTTTCAAGAAGAGTGAGGAGCAGACGCGAGGAACGTGAGTAGAAATAGGGCTAGTCCTCACCATTGATGTTGGTCTGTTGGAGGCATTTGTTTACTAGATCGTAGATAGTAACCATAGATCGTAGATAGGTTTTAAATGATATAAGGGACTCATCTCCATTATTAGTTTCTCCAACAGACCTCGGCCAGATTGAAACATTTCTAAAGATAACTACCCTCTATAATTTATTCACAGAACCAGTGACATCGAAGTGAAGCACGAGTTCGGAACGAACAGCTACGTGGCTGCAATGAAGCAGAAGCGTGCGAGTGAGATCGAAGCCTTCAACAACTTCAACTGGCTGCGCTGGCTCCGCTGGCATCCCTGGCTGGAGAGGGCACAGCCAACGGGCACCGTGGGGATGTGCCGTGTGTGCAACGTGCGTATGAACGTGGAGTTTGTTTACCTGCGAAAACGCCATGAGGCGTCCAAGGGCCATTTGGAAGCGGTGCGGCTGTACGACTCGGATAAGCCCAACCGAAAGCGAAAACGAAGCAAGAGCGTCGCTGAAGCGGGCGAGCTGGCATCGGAACAGCAACCTATCGGCGAACAGGAGGGGGAGGAGGAAGACACAGCTGTAGTGATGATGAATGGCGATATGTATGTCAACGATGATCCTGGTCGGTGGTGTGAACTCATTCCGGACACCAGTCCGCAACAGTGCCGATGCACCCTCTGCAACTGCCGCATGGTCATCACCAGCTTCCTGCGCCACTGCAAAGCCAAGATCCACTGTCAGAACTCTATGGAGCTGTTACAAAAGCGGTAATTATATTCCTAATTCCTGTAGTCTGATTTTAAACGACTCTAATTAATACTTTCATCGCCTTCCAAAGGCCCTTGCAACGCGGCATCTGGTCGGTGTACGCCGACGTGCATCCCTGGATGGTGGCCGATCCAGAAGACCCCAGTATCGCCTACTGCAGTATTTGCCAAAAGCGTTTCATGTACGGCAACTCGGAAATCAAGCGAAAGAATCACGAGAACTCGGAGAAGCACACATCTGCGGTAGCCGCCCAGCAATCCCAAGAAATTCCCATCAATGATGCAGATGATGAAGCTAATCCTGCGGAGAATCCGCTTGGCGAGGGGGAACTCGGAGTGCCCGCCCTTCTCGGAGCTCCCTCGGACAGTGATGGCAGCGAGGAGGACTACAACAACGTTACCGACGACAACTGGTCCGAGACACAAAGAGCCAAGAAGACGTAAGTTCGGTCTGATGGTTTTCTTTTGAGATACTTTACAATTTCATTAAAAATATATAACTATTTAATATTAATTTTGCAGGAACTCCGCAAGAAGTGTCGGAGAACAACGTAAAGCGAAAATCCGTGCCGGAATTCGTTTCTACCCGTGGCTCTGCTACTCCAAGGATAGAAAGGTGCAGCTGTGCAAGTTCTGCCGCGTGCGTTTTCATAACGATGCCGCCAAGGCGCGCCACGAGTTCAGCGCTCGACATCAGAAGCTAGTGAAGCAGTATAAAGCCCGACAAGCGCTGTTGCCTCCGGCTGAGAAGGAAGGTCACCAAGATGAGGAGGAGGAACTAAGCAACACGGACTCCGGGACCGTGGACACCGAAAAATTGATGAAGCAGGTTCGACCCTCCTCGGCAAAGGCCTTCGCGAAGCCCATCCCGGCCACAATCAAGGGCAAGGTGATGGTCTGGAAGGCTCGCTTTCCGTGGCTCTCCTACAAGAAGAGCGAGGAGCGGCGCAACTACGGCTGGTGTAAGCTCTGTGAAGTTTCGGTTTTCATACCGACCTCGAAGTTCGCTTCGAAACACCAGCGCTCCACTCGACACATTCGCTTGCGCATTGAGCGCAAGAAGGCCGGAGCAGTCTCTCCAGAGACAACGTCTGCAAAGAACTCTGATAACATCTCCGCTGCAGTGGCCACAGCAGCTGCGCTGACAACTGGAGAAGCGAAACACAAAGCAGCCATGGCAGAGCTGCAGGCCAAGTACAATTGGCTCGAGCCGGATGCCAACGACGAGAACCACTGCCACTGCCGAATCTGTGAAACTCGTCTGCCCATCAAGCTCTTCTACTTGCGGCAGCACGATTCCTCCCGCAAGCACTCTGAAAACCTCGAGAGGCAAAAGGCGGCCGCCGTTCCCCCTCCCCCGGCGGCATCTCACTCCACTTCAGAGGCTACGGCCGAGGCCGAGGTGCAGGAGTCCGGCCTGGAAGTCGACAAAGAGAGCGACGCCGATCTGAGTCTGAGGTATGGGCTTATCTGTAGCAGATTGAATCAACTTCTAATCGAAATCTTTTTATAGATCTGATGGTAGTACGGCAGAGCCCCCCTCAAAACGTTCCCGTCGATCGATGGAAGTACGCCGCATTCTGCGCGCCCTGCGAGACTCCATGGGCAGGCGGCAGGATGAGCGGAGCCAGCTAGACATGGCCAAGGACATGATCTGCTCATCCTTTGACATTGTTTCGCGCCTGCGAACTCTCGAGCGAGAGACTGTCGCGCCGACGCCTGGCCAACCCAACGATGTCTCCCTGAAAGCTCCAGAACCCCGACATGTAGTGGATCTGTTCTTCGATAGCATTGCCCCTACCATGAAGGCACTGCCAGCCGATCTGGCGGCTGAGGGAAAGGCCAAGATAATGCAGTTGGTGTGCGGGCTGGAGGTGAAAGCCATGCAAAGAACTTCTGCTGCTGTGCCTGGCAGCAGTTCTGGATCCGGGTCGACAGCTGATTCCTTGCCAACAGCCAAATCTCCACCTAATGCTGCTAATCCGGAAGTCCCTTCCAGTGTAATCACCATACCGGACGATGACCAAAAAATCCAAAACAACAATGAGCAGCAGGGAAGCCCGTCTAAAAGGAAAAGCACGGGAACCTTTACTCCAGTAACCCTGAATGGCAACCACAACGATGTGGCCGAGAACTTGCGGCGCATGCTGAACAATACCCAAATAAAGGTGACGAATCGCCAGGACCCGGAAGCCGTTCGTTGTGTGCCGCTGGACAAGCTCACCTCGCTGGGACGGATTAACGGCGGTCGACATAGCATCGGCAGTGCATTGGAGGCGTCTTCCAACCAGCCAACAGACTTGAGCAACGGAAATGCAGTGGGCTCGTTGCGGCAAATACGCGTAAACAACAATAACAACTCGAAGATAATAAGTTTACCAAAACCTATACAGCAGCCACAGTTGCAGCAGCAACACCATCAGATGCAGCCGCAAATGCAGCAGCAACAGCTCCAGCAACACATTCAATCATCTTCAGCCATGATACGTAACAACTTGACCAGCAACGGGGCACAACTGCCTCAATACCGGCCGATGATTAACCACAATCGCCGACCATAGAATATAAGTAATATACGCATATTGTTAATCCCCTATCCATAGCCATAAATTTCGTCATTGTCATATATTTAATTTCACTTATTCAGACTCGGATTCGGATTTTTTGTGTGTTGTAGAAGATAAATGCTGGACAAGCATGATTGATTTAAAAGTCAGTGACCAAAAGAAAACTTATATTTTTTATGATCCCTTCTAGATTCCTAAAAATATGCACACGATCTTTAGTTTCTAGTTCTATCACCAAAATGAATCTGTTCGTATGGAGGAATATGCATGTTTTCTTTCTTTTTTTTTTGCCGAGCCCATAGGGGTTTTGTTTGAGAAACATTCCCGCCCAGTAAAAACTAATTTAAAATTGTTATAAGCACTTGAAAAATTGGATCAACTTATTTAGTTTACTGACTTTTGCGAAGTCCAAATATAATTACACTGTATGTCTTCAATTATTTTGATTCACCACTTGGTGGTTCTTTTTTCTGTTTCTAAGTCTAAATTCAGTTTCAGTCGATTAGAGAGGATTCAGAAATCAGCTCAGTGCGTTCGGGTGGCGCTGTTGGGGTTCCGCGGCCGGAAGACCGTTTACGGTCGAAGCGGAGTCAGAGCCCGGCTTCTCGTCGCTTGTGATCGTGGATAGCTCGATTTCCCGCAGTTCTCCCAGAAGCCGTCGCATGGAACTGTGCATGAAGGCATTTTCGGGCATCTCGTAGCCACCAGTGGCGGTAGTAGGTGGTGCAGCTTTCGTCGTGGGAGAAGCAGTAGGCGAAGCCTTTTTTGGCCGGCTGGAGTTGTTCATTTGCTTCTGCTCGTTGGCCTCTAGCGCCTGATCAATGGGAGCGGATCTGGCATGGAGTGGGAACATAAACTTGACATCTAGGAAGCTGCACAGCTCCTCAATATTGTCGAGCGTTCGGCCAAGCTCCTCGTTGGCGTTGGCCTGCTTGGCCACGTGGTGGCGTACTGACCCCAAGTAAGTCTGCAACTTGCTCCGTGCTATTTTTATCACCGTTTGGGCGTTCTTCAGCTCCAGCCGGAGAAGCTCAGGGCTCTAAAAAAGAGGAAGAATTAAGCAAATGGGAATATTAAAATCCAGATGAGCTACCAACATTTTCGAGGTACCCGTCCATGGCCACCCGATGAGAGTCCTGCAGCTTGGCCAGCGCAGAAGAATCCGCCGCATTCCGCTCCTGCATATATGTAATCTGCCGATCGATCTGACTCCCGGTAGTTGCCACGGATGATGTTTCCGAAAGGGTGCGGGGTCGTGCAGCAGGCGCTATAGCTTCTTTTCCCGTCGAGTGGTTTGCGAAGGATACGCAGGTGAAGGCGTTGGCCGGATAATCGAATTCCTTGGGGTTCAGCATAAAAAGAGCGTGGCGCAGCACCAAATGGACGTCCACATTGCCCGGATAGCGCATAAGATATGTGAGAGAAGTGGTGTAGTCGCTAAGCAGAACTGCAATCATGAAAATTCACAAATTTTTCAAATCTTAAAAGTACTTTTGGGGAATACCCACGCTTATCACGGATGTGCACCAGCATAGCCACCAGAATGTAGTTGGGCAGATCGAAGCGGTCGCTATCGGCAAAGATTGCATCCCAAAGCAAGAGCAGGTCCAGCAGCATGAACTCCCGCCCGAAAAGAAGGCGTAACCAGCGACTACAAACGAATAGGATTAGTTTGAAATATAAGAGGCATATGGTGGGGGTTTCTATGCCTTGAAAGTACCCTCAACCGTACTTTTCTGGCTGTATCCGTGCATTTTTTATTTGTTTATGAGGAAAATTACTCACATGCCGAATATGTGAAGCGGAATTTCCATCTTCTGGAGATAGTGGTGCAAATGCTGGTCCTGCTTGGCCAGTATCTTGTCGCGTATAAAGTTCAGCTGGCTGATAACCTCCGCCTCTGTTTGCGGCTCGTTCTCCCCGGGGGACTGAAATCAAAATTGAATGATAAGCGATAGGACAGATGGAAAATCTGGTATAGGCTGGGACACACCTCATTGCGTTGTTCGATGTGACCGCCGGGCGTCGAGACGAGATTTGAGACGCGATAATAAGACTCCACAGATGCCATCAAGCGGGAAAACAAAGAGCTTTGGGAAATAAGAAATGTTATGCCGGGATTTTATTATTGACACTTTGCATGGGCCTTACTAGGTATCCGCCTCGAGGTAGGCTGGATCCAGGACGTCCAGTAGCGTGGGATTTATGTCCGTCTTGGCCAGCTCACTGAAATGCAACAGGGACTGGTGATCGCTGTACACCACAAAGATGATTGGTGCCAGGATCTCGTGCATACCCTGGCGATAGCACATGTATGGGTGCTCCCGGGCGTAATAGAACAAGATGTTGACCATCGCGTTCTGCACCAGGGGCTTGCGAAAAAAATCCACGCCCGGAAACGTGCGAACCACGTCCTGCCGGATGACGGCGAAGAGCTCTTGGTCGCTGAAGTACTGATTCCACACGCTCTGTGTCTCCTGAGACAAGGGATCGTCGTTGCAGTCCAAAGCTATTTGATGGGGATTCCGCACGTAGTCTGCCCGGAACTTGTCGTAGCGCACTCGTTGCTGAAGGCGCTGACTAATCCAACTTCGGTGCTCCGAAGTGAGAACTCTGAGGAGCAATGCCCAGTGGATGCTCCGGAACTTTGACATCTTAAGGTCACCGGCGAAAGCAGCTCGGCGCAGGGTCTCCGGCTCGCCATCAAGGGTGCTTAGCAGTTGGGTCCACTCTTGTCGGTAACGTTCCACGGAGTTCATTGCTCCGGCTTCGGGAATGCCCCGCGCGTCGCTTAAATTCACACTTTCCTTGGGCACCGATCCGTTCAGCGTTATGGCTTCAATTCCTCGCACAGTCATAGCTCGTTGCTGACAGTCCCTTAAATGCGGACTGGGATGGACAACCTCTCTGTCGCCATGACAATGAGCTGATTCGAGGATGCGGAGTGGCGGGAGAGAGGAGGCACCAAAATAAAACACAAACAATGAGAAATGTTGATTAAATTCGGCTGATAACAACAGTGTGGCCGAGCTGGGTAAAGAAAATTATGCAAGTAGGAGTTGCTTTGGCAACGATATACCTTAATTTCTCAGTCTGGCAACTCCCTCAGTGGCTTTTAATTTTGTAACGGTTTTGAATTTTATTTAACCCTAGACGGTCATGCTTATTTTTCCTACGTTAAGGTTATGCTTCGTCGAATCGACGACGCCAATTTTAAAATAAGTATAATTGATAAAAAACAAACAATATTGTAAAAAATTTTTTTACTGCGTTTTATTCATAACGTTATCAGTTCAAAATAAGAAATAACAATTCATTTTTACATTAATAATACACTTAAAAACTAAAAAATAATAAACAACCTTTTTTTCATGTTTTTTTTTTGGGCCTTGTTTCTTTGGCCAAATTAGATAACAAAAATCACAAGTAGTTTCTTTACTTCAGTCGAATCTTAATATTAAGGCTTAAAACTAAACAAAAATGTGAATCAAGATGTTGCAAATTATTTTTTTACACAAGAGGCACACAGATCAAATTTGTGTTCTCCACAAAGGCTTTTTTGGCATTTCGAACAAATGGTTTTGGTCATACGACGTTTTGCGGAAGGACAAAAAGCGCAGATCTTTCTTTTTGCATTTAAATTAGATTGGTTTTCATTATTGTTTTCATTTTTATCAATTAAGCCGCTTGAGATATTTTCCCGAGCTAAATTGGGCAATGTAACTCGGCTTAGCCTATTCATTAACTGTTTTTGAATGAGGCTTGAGTGTAGGCTTTTCATATAATTTCTACGGCTTAGTGGTTTACTACCCGACTCTAACATGTTATGGGAATAAATAACAAAACTGTTAGTAAAAGCCATATTTAACATTCCAAAAAAGGTGGCCATTGGCCAGCGGTTGGTTTTTCGAGCGCAGCTCATGACGCTACACATTTGGTCAAAGGTGTCTACACCCCCCTTAGTGGAATTGTAGAACCAGTTTTAGAAAAAGTAATAATACTGGACTTATTAAACAACACATTTAATGGTGTGTTTTCGTCATCTGAAGAGTCTTCTGAAGAACTTGGTTCCTCAACTAATTCGCCCAAAATTGGATGATCTTCACCAGAATCTTCAATATCCACATCGGATTCGTCCTCTTCAAGAAGGTTTGCAATCGCAATCTCGTCTAAACCATTGCCTCTATTCATTTTCTAGGCCAATTTTCTGCAGAAAAATATATGCAATATTACCAAAAAGTCACACTAAAGACATGCTTCGTCGTTTCGACGACGCTAATTCTCAGAAATGATACTTACATGCGACCGACGGATTTGTACGTTTGCACACAGCTGCGTCTAAGCATCGACAACAGCTGTACGAAAAACGAGGAAAAAGAATCAAAAAAATACTGGAATAATCGAACAAATGTGACCATGCGTCGTCGAATCGACGAAGCATGACCGTCTAGGGTTAAAATTAAATAATTTATTTTGAATTTTTCTGCCAGTAAAAATTAGTGCTATTAACAATAAAATATCAAAAGCAGGAAAATATATATTGTGTATAAAAAGCGTTGTTTTAAAAAATTTTTGATGTTAAAACAAAAAAAAAATAAATGTTTAGAAATCTTAATACAATAAATTGTTTAGGTTTCCTAATTTTTTAAATTATTGTTGTTTTATTACCTTTTTAAACTTAGCACCTTATATTTTATTCCGATTTTTTATATAAATAAATGTAAATCGAAAATTTCCCCAAAACGATGGTCAAAAATCTTTTTCTGTTAAATTAAATAATATTATTAAATAAATACTGTTTACGTTGGGCCGTCGATGCGATCAGTCGTGTGTCTCTTCCAAATCAAACTTCTAAGCGAGGCAAACTCAAGTGGCAAATATTCTAACTTACATACAGTTCTATAATTAGATTTGTTATCAGTTAGTGCACCAGCAGTGACAATCTTCTTGCTTACACTAGAAGCTTAAAACGAACAATGCGCGATCCACCAGACATATGGAAGGAAAAACCTTCTCCAACTAGCAAATTCCTAATCATATCAAGAACCGATGATTCAACCTTTAAAGGAGTCTCACCTTTCAACATAAAAAAAGTTATAGATATAACATGCGGAGGCGTAGTCGTCAGTTGTAGGAAACTACGCGACGGAAACCTTCTCCTACAAACGAAAGACAATAGACAAGCCGAAAAACTACTAAAACTAACAACCATATTGGACATACCCGTAGCAGTTTCAGAACACAGAACCCTGAACTACTCAAAGGGTATAATATACTCAAATGATCTGCGAGGAATTGATGAAGAAGAGATCCTTGAAAACCTAAAAAGCCAAAAAGTGTCAGCCGTAAGAAAAATTATGAAGACCTTCACAGTAGAGCCGACAGAAACTGGACTTATAACTCTAACATTTGACAAGCTAGACCTCCCCGATCACATTTACATAGGATATGAAAGGGTCCAAGTTCGGCCTTATATACCATCCATTCATACATCCATACATACCATTTCAAATCCTACAACCAGCAACATCCTGAGAATCCTAAATTTTCTTAAAAAAACAAAGACAATCAATCTTATCTAATAATTAAGCGTCCAACAACACAATAGAAATAAGAAAACTAATTTTCGAATTATATAGAATTGTGCAAAAACTTGAATTTCACATAGACTAATACAGACATTAGGATTAAGTAAATAACAAAAAATGTAACTACGAAAAACAAAAAATAAAACAAATGAGCCAGCCGAAAGCCTTAGTAGCTATGGCTGCAACGCCCCCCCCTGTAGCTTTAGTTTTAACTTTAAGCTAACAGAATGTAAATAAATAAATAAATTAAATAAATAAAAACAATTTTCAAATCTACCTTTAATAGTTCTGGTAAATCATTATTTTGCCTCAAATCATTAATGAATCTGAAGCAAAAGTTATTAAAAATGAGCAGTGAAAAATGAGCGAAAAAGTGATATACCATTTGAAATGGAATCGAATTAAGTTTATGGCAAATTACCGAATCGTAAAAGTTTGCTGCTTGTCATCATTTAGAGAAGAAAAATATTTAATAATTCATAATCAGGCTACAAGACAGTTCTTCATGTTCAGGTTTCCTCCCTTAATAACAAGTTCTTTGCGGATATGTATTCATATGCGACTCTGTTTTGATAGATGATCAATTTTGGTTATGCTCGAAGCTCCGTTTTTAATGAGAAGAAATCGAATAAACATTATTTATTTAAGACTGGCATTTATTTGCGCGTTCTGCTTCACGTAGGTTCCAAAGTAACCAACATTGTTTATCACTAACACACATTCGCACCCTCGCCAATTGAGGTCAATGCTTGTCGCTATAATATGCAACAATTAATTCAAGATAATGCCAAATCGTCGTCGGCGAACCAGGAAATAGAAGACAATAACGAAATGCGAAGACGGTCGCATCCATTGGATACACCGCATCGTATTCGATCGGATTGTGTTGGGTCGGGTTGAAACTTCTGAGCGAAGCTATGCTAAATATTGCCAATAAACACAACTAATGGCCACTAAAGTTTTCTAATTTTAATTGTGTGCCATGACATGACGGTCAATGCCGTTTTTTGATCTAGTCTTAAGTAATTTTTCTAATCTTTTGGGGCTTGAACTTGAACGCTCAGCGTCTTTGACCCATTGACTTTGACCGATTGCCGAAAAATCTTCGGTGGGTGGTTGGGTGCTTCAATGTCGCGGAGTTTGGCTAAATCGATGGGGCATGTCCAGGTTAATAATTGTGCTCGGTTCAAGTACTTCTCGTAACAGTTTAATGTATGGAAATACATTAATCATCTGTATGGAAATGAATTGTCACTCGTATGCCAGGAACCCATTTTCCTTAAAGTACTTGTATTCGTGAATCGGATTGCATTACTTTGTTGTATTTTTATACCCTTGCAGAGGGTATTATAATTTTGGTCAAAAGTGTGCAACGCAGTGAAGGAGACATCTCCGACCCTATAAAGTATATATATTCTTGATCAGGATCACCTCCTGAGTCGATATGAGCATGTCCGTCTGTCCGTCTGTCCGTCTGTCCGTCTGTCCGTCTGTCCGTTTCTACGCAAACTAGTCTCTCAGTTTTAAAGCTATCGAGTTGAAACTTTGCACACACCCTTCTTTCCTTTGCAGGCAGTATATAAGTCGGAACGGCCGGGATCGGTCGACTATATCCTATAGCTGCCATATAACTGATTGATCGGAAATGCCATAACTTTGGTGTTTTTTAAGTTAGAGGGTTGGGACTTTCCACACATGTTATATTTGACCAAAATATCTTGTGTGCAAAATTTCATAAGGATCGGCCGACTATATCCTATAGCTGTCATAGAACGATCGAAATTGGCATAACTTTGGTGTTTTTTAAGTTAGAAAGATGGGATTTGGTACAGATTACTCTTTTGGCAAAATAATTCGAAATGCCAAATTTCATAAGGATCGGCCAACTATATACGATCCGCTACATATCTAATAATATAAGATGCGTGGCGCCACCTAGCGGACTGCGACTGAACTGCAAGGGTATATAAACTTCGGCTCCGCTCGAAGTTAGCTTTCCTTTCTTGTTATTGTATGTGGTGGATGCATAAAAATGTCAGAATGTAAAGTCACCAAATTCGAATACTAATTCATATTACACAGATGCATACATACATATGTATGTGTGGTACGTTTGGCTAAATCGATGGGGCATGTCCAGGTTAATAATTGTGCTCGGTTCAAGTACTTCTCGTAACAGTTTAATGTATGGAAATACATTAATCATCTGTATGGAAATGAATTGTCACTCGTATGCCAGGAACCCATTTTCCTTAAAGTACTTGTATTCGTGAATCGGATTGCATTACTTTGTTGTATTTTTATTGTATGTGGTGGATGCATAAAAATGTCAGAATGTAAAGTCCACCAAATTCGAATACTAATTCATATTACACAGATGCATACATTACATATGTATGTGTGGTACGCAGTATGCGTCACATTGGCTTCGATTTATAATTTCTCGGTCAAAGTCAATGTCAATGCAAATGGCAAAAACCAGCAAGCGGCAACTCGCAGCATCGCATTCGCATTAATAGCAATAATCAGTCAATGGGGCTACCTGGCTAGGACCCCCGCCACTCCGCCCTTTGGCTCTACATCCCCCACCTCGTGCAACGGTCCAAATCCGAACGAGTTTTGGCCGCTTATCAATAGCGATATAGCCGTTGCCTTTGGCCCGAGAACTCGTTTGCTTGGCGGCTGACTTTGGGCCCTGTTACAATTTGCTTTTGCCTGCTTTGCATTTTGTATTTCCTGATGTTTAATCAGCCAACTGAAGACGAAGTCGAGACAGCAATCGATTTCAGGGGTTCACTTTTCATGGTTTCTCTTTCTGAAGAGTCTTTTCGACTTTTCACAATTCACCCAAAATTTCCCACCACATTTTCATAAATTATACTTTAATTAATTGATAAATGATATTAATGATATTAATGATCTCCGAAATGATATTACCATTTCTTAAACAGTACTTATAATTATTTTTTAGACATAAATTAACAGTGTATTATATTATATTTTATATACTTATTTGTTGAAAAATTTGGTAAAATTTATATTTCTTAGGGGATTTCCTGAGTGGTAAGTATTATTCATTTAAATTTAATTTAGTTATTCCAAAAAATAATTGCATTTCCATTTCGACTTAAGTGGCCTTTAAATATTAAGCATAAGACATGTGTGCTTCGTAATCAGAGTTAAAAATTGAGTATACGTCGTGGTGACACAAAAGTTAGCGTATTCAAAAATCCACAATTTAAATTTTATCATTCACATTATAACTCCAAAACTCGGTTTATCTGTAGTGAAGACTAACACGAGGCTAGCTTCAAAATTTGTCTGTGTGTATTTTCGCGCAGCATTGGCCTTTTTGTTTGGCTTTGTTTCCATTTACATATTTTTATTGCTGGGCAGCTCTATCGCCGCAGAGGTCCGATCGGCAACTTGTTTACTGTTACATCTATGCGGAAGTATTGAAACCGGAAGTCTGTGTCCACCGGCTGTGTAATGTGTAATGAGGCGGGGGAATTTAAAGACGATTAAACCAAATATTGGAGGAGCCAAACCTTGACCAAAGGTCACGGGGTTAAATGTAAATAGGAACCGGGAAAAGAACAAAATATATAATTCTCGGATTATATTTATTTATATGCCATGAGCTCAGACCTGGCTTTGGTTCACTTTGCCCAAAACTTGTTCTGCCAGCAAGAATTTTTCAATAATTTGATTTGCTATGAATAAATCGATTATTTTGATATATTCCGGAACCATAGCGGATGGGATAGGTCTTCTCCCAGCATAATATTCTTTTTTGAGTCTCCAAAAGATCTTGATTAGTTTGTGATGCATATTTTTAGACTCAAACTTGACTCATATCTCTGATTAGATGGGTGGTAAAAATGCGGCCCCCTGGTTTATGGGGCTGCCCGACCTGTTTTGGTTTAAAAAAGTTTGGAAAAAGGGCCAGGAATGGATTGTCTGTCAAGTTGGTAACCAGTGCTCACCAGTGAAATCCGAAGCCATTCAAATATGCATGCATATTTATGCAAATTCACTTACACACTACCAAGAGTCAAGAATAGAAACCCCGAAATATATAAATCTGCGGCCAGGCGAAGGCATTTTAAAACCCCAATCAGGTTTGTGATCTCCCCCAGAATTCTAAGCAGGCTCTCGGCCTTACCGATGCTAGTCATGATCAAGTTGTTAATGAAAAGACTCGAGCACTTGGTGACGAGTTCTTAGGCCAACTGGCCAGCTAAGCCAACTTCCCCAGACCAGTGGCCGAGAGTCTGTGGGCTGGGGTGTACGGATATGCTTTTGCTACCGGGTGCCGCAGTGCCAAAATAGAAAACCCAACCAACAAAAAATAAAGCCCGAAAATTTTTCGGGTGTGGGCGAGTAAAAAAAGTTTCAGACACGTGAGCATTTTGCTAATTTCTGCGGTCTTCATTTCGTTTTATGACTTATCAATGTTTAGCATTACTTATTCTTATACTTTTTGTGAATTAAAGAATACCCCTCCCCCAGATATCGACTGGGCAATGCCCTGCGTAGTGCTCAAAAATGCTAGACTTATATTACTGATCTTGAGGTTTTCTTTTCGACAGGGACTTTGAAGTTTTCAGGTTGTAAAGAAGCCTTAATGGGCCATAAACCTGGTTTTTATTTGCACACAGCAGCGGTTTTTTCTTTGGAGTGTTTCACTCAATGTCAACCCACCCAAAACAAGTTAATTTCATTTTCTTTAATGGGTCATTTAATATTTAATAATTTACCTGAAGGGCAAGCTCAACTGACTAGCAAAAAACAAATAAAACTAAAGGTAATATATACTCATAAATGGAAATTGCTATTTGTAGATTGTTAGATAAAAATAAATTATCTTTTAAGATGTAAGATGCTTAAGAAAGTATATGTTATAAGTTTCTTTTTTAGTTATATATAATTTTGAAACTTAAATTCTTAAAGAAATAAAGTGATAAACGTGCTGTCCACGGGAATTAATATGAATGGGGCCGTAAGGCCAAAAGAATTCTCTAAAAATAAGGGTACAGGTTTATTATCTTGCGTTAAACCCTAATGGATTCGAGTTGTACCCCGACAAGCACCTCCAAGTCGTAAAAGCAATGTTTGATAAATTGGCTGGTCGGATGGCTAGAGAATCGCAAAAAGATTCGACGCGTGTGCCGGGAGAACTCTATTCCAAAATAAACAAAAAGACTAACCGAATTTATATATTATGCAGATTCTTGACTGCTCGCGTTGTGACAAGTGACAATGGGATCGAATCTGGGATCGGGGAATGAGGAACGGACTGTGGCAAAGTCCATGGGAAACCTTTTAGGTTGTTCTCCTTATCCGAACCCATTTTGGTGCCTAAATCTGTATGGGAGGGTATGGTGTTCAGTGTACACGTACCTGGGGATATGTAATGAGGCTTTTGTTTGATTTTGTTATTATTTTTCATGGCACATTTGAGGCGTTTGTTGACGTGACATTGTGCTCTTCCTGCGGCACAATTGGCATTTGCATAAATATTTGGTTAAAGCGATCACCTGGCGGCATCTGGATTCGATTTTTCACGCACTTTGCTCTTGAATCGCTATGGCTGACTCTGCGTCATTTCGACACTGTTTTCGCAACGTTCGTTGTCGTCGTCGAATGCCGTGCATTTCAATTAGCTGCAATTAGTTCGGGCATCGCATCAGTTCAGCTCAGACCCGACAGTTGCCTCATGAGTGAAATTTAATTTGAAACTTAAAGTGAAGTTGCGTTGTCTACGCCCCGAAAGGTTAGGGCCAGGTTAACATGAGCCATCAGGCGTTAAAACGTGCCTGCAGCACTCTTAGCTCAATTGTGCAATTGTCTCGAGAACTCAAGAACTCGCCATGAACACGACCTTGGGATCTGAGCCTCACGACACACAATTCCCTGTCCAATTTCAAGATGCTACTGGCGTTTTGCAAGTCACATTTGTATGAGTTTTAACCACAAACCCCGCGATGACTTCGTCTCACACGTTTGCAATTGCACAACGAAAAAAACACAAATAATATTTGCAATTTAAAATAATTATCCCAATTTCATTTGACTTCATGACCGAGGCTTAGAATCGCTAACAACGATGGCTATTTTGAGAAAATATCTAAAAATTTATAGATACTTGAAAATGAATCTTTAATAAAATTTCCAAGTGTAGGCACTTATTAAGGAAGGCATTCGATGGCATTCAGCTGCATTTCGGCTCTTGACTTTGCATTTTTGCTTAAATGCAGTGCACAGTGGCAGATAGGCTTAAAACCCCAAGTTTATTATTAATTAATCAAAATATTAAATGGGGAATCTTGTTGAACACAAAATATCCACAATGTGTCCCTAGCTTATGCTAATTACTTTTGCAACTAGTTTTGATTAATTAATTCATAGTTTAAGGGGTATTTCTCAGGTAGAAAAACTTTCCACCATTGATCTATTTACAGTTATTGTCTAAGCCATTAACTTATTCAGCTTTATAATATTGATAATTTTCCAACTACTTTTAAAGAGACTCGCATTAGAAACTACTTTTGCATTTAGAATATGAGTAATTTTTCACCTGAACCCATGTTAGAACTGAAACCCAATATTTTAGTTATTAAAAAGTTTGTTTGTGCTTACATAAAAAAGTTTTACATTAAACTGTGACTTTTTTAACAGGAAACTATTATGATTTTAAGCGTTAATTTTAAGGGAGTCTAAAAACTTCAGTCTAAATTTGTATTTTCTATTAATTTGTATTGTATGTAACTATTTTAACATTCAACTTAGTTTAAATGACTTCCGATGGGTGTGGTGTTCACAATTATTATTTTATTATTCGATTCAGTTAGTGACACACAAGTATGGTGTTTTAATGGATATTTAGTTGGCACGTGTCGAAAATAAACCGACGCATTATGTTGTTTGAAATCGAAAGCAATAAAATCGAGTCATGTTTGCCTAGATCGACTTTTATTTTTTGTTTACGCGATTAAAGCCCACTTGGGCTGGGAATCACTTGGCAGACTGAAAACAGAACTGGGAAAACGTGATGCCAAACCGGTTGGGGCCATAGCACTGGTACCACATATGTAACCCACTAAGGAACCACTGTGCAATACTTTGGCGGTGCACTGCCGATGACTGATGCCCCATTGTGACCTTCGGGGAAGTTGCCACAAGATGGTAGACCTTCGGGCAGGGGTTTTTGACACCACATTTGCCTGGCAGATGGCAAACAATTTTAGTGGCCGCCACTAAACAAAATTAGACACAACTCATTTGAACTTAGCGTCTCTTTGTTGGTGCGAAGACCCGACAGTACTTGGCCCGGCCAAGCTGCGATGCGGTAATGGCTGTTTGCCCAGTTAGCTCTAAACAAAAATTCCAAAAGAACCGAAAGAGCCGAGGCGGCCAAGCCAATAATTGGCTCATCTTTATCGCATATGTCACTTTGCTAGCCAAATATTTGGGCGGACTAAACAGCAATTAAATGTCGGCCACGCGGCAGGGAAATGTCTGGCGAACAAAACTAATTAGAATCTGTGACCAGTTAGTTCGTCAAAAACTAAACTGAATATGCATGGAGTTGATAAGGAGGCAAGGTTGTGGTGGCAAACTGGTTAACTTTTTGGCATATGACATACATCGGGTTATATATGGCCCAGATCCGGAGTGAATTAAGAACGTTATATAATGGCGATTCGGAAACATGTTTCCAAAGCACTTCATTAGTAGACAGTGCAAGGCCCCCAACGAAAAAAAACCATCACATAGCTACAAAGATGAGAAAATGAAGACGTGCCTGGCTTACTTGACCGATAGTTTGATCTGCTTGACCTGCCAAGTTGGCCAAAATGTTGTAGATCCACTTTGCAAACTATTTGGAGAGAGAGCGTACGTGAGCGGGGCCAATCGGGGGATTACCCCGTGTGTATTTTTTTTCATTTTTGTATTTTTCTCGGAAAGTGCAAGTGAATGTGCTCTATCCCATATGCTCTATCCCAATCCCAGCCAGAACGTCTGGGTTATAAACAAAGCCTGTCTTTGACAGCCACGCGCCGAATATTATCACACCCATACAGGCACAGGGAAGAAGTATCGCATAAACGACCCCGGCCCCTTGGATTCACAACCGATCCGATCTGATCCGAATCGATCTGAGACGATCAAAGAATCGGTAGCAGCCGCAGCCGGCTTGGCGGAGAGGCAGACGATTATTAAATTTTTGGCGTTGGTAAACAAATGAGGCACTACTACGGACTGCTCTCTCGTATAAGCCCAGCTCAAAGCGACTCAACTCAACCCGACCCGACTCGACTCACGATCACTATCGGATCCGCTCGACTTGGCTCTAACGACTGATCGTCGCCGTGTCACCGTGCGAATTCTTTGAACTAGGCGCTTAAAAAGCACTGCCAGTCGCTCAGATCCCTCATACGCCGTGCATTCATCGCGCCTCGTGGACGTGCCGTGTGTAGTGGCCAAAACCCCCAAAAGAATTCACAAACTAAAAACCCCAAATACCATACGCAAACCCTCGCGAATCCTTATAAAGGACAAAGATACGATCGAAACGAACTCAAGTGGCGAAAAGTGAAGCAGTGTGTTGTGAACGAAAGCGAATCTGCGGATTTTAAGTGCACTTCTTGGATTTCCTTCAATTTTTTTCCAAACTCAATCCTTAAAGGTGAGTGTGATAGAATAACAATTCAAAATGTTGTGCCCTAAATCCATTGGACATGCTTGCAATAAGAATGCCATTATTGAGGCCCCATCTCTTCAGTCAAATTTCGAAACCATAACCAAGAAATTGAAATTTTCAAGGTATAAGTTTAGAAGACGAACGGTATGGCTTGCGGAAGTCGATAAGCAGGAAACAATCTCGAAACTATCGTAAAAGTTTCACATTCGATCAGTCGAATTTCTACACGATGGAAAACACTTCAATGTGATTCATCTATTCATAGAGCAGTAAAATTTGTTTATGAAAAGAATTCAATAAAGGTGCTGCTGACGCAAGACCAAATTAGATGCTAGTTACCCCTCACGTAGCCCTCATAATAATAAAATTATGCTAGCCTTAAACAGCCTGAATGGATTGAATTCGAGAAGTTTGATTCCATGAATTGAATAGAACCGAACTGAGTAGGATCTCTTTGGTCTTGTCGGCAATTGCTAATTGCGAATGCTAGAAAAGTAAGCGATAATGAGTATGGATGCCACGCATAATGCTCCAGCCATAAGAATATTAAGCCGGGATAATCGAACAACTGCAGAACAACGGCGTGGGCTTGGAGAATAGTGACCAGACCAGAGTCACGTTCCCAGTTTTTTCTGTTTAATTCTGGGCTCCAGACCCAGTGGATAGTCTGAAAATTTTCGTATGCGCCAGGCGTCGCCAGTGGCGTGCACAAATCCAATCTATCAATGGAGCTACCGTGGCGGCATCAATCACAGTCCAGCATTAGATTTGAGTCAGGTCCCATAATCGAACAGTATTGGACGCTTTCGCAGTTTATTTTTTACAATTGCCTCGGCTGTCTGGCAATCCAACCGATTTGTGACGTGGTTATTCGAGAGTCTCTTGAGATCGATCTCAGAACCCCAAGCTCAAAAACCGAAAACCCAAATAGAAACAATAAACGAAAATCTTAAGCCATGCCAAAACCCCCCAAAACCCGTTGCCAACCTTGACTCGACGGTGGAGAACCCGAAACAAAAGCAGTTCTATACATAAATTTGGCGCGGTTACTTAACTATGCTAATAATCCGGTAAAGGATGATTGAGCTTCGGATTCATCAGAGTCTCGAGCTGGGCTCAAGATTTCAATGTTGGCTGAATGGTCCCTAGAAAACCAGTTTGATTCTGGCAGCGCGTGGCACCTGCATGCCATTATATCCGAAGCCTTATACACAATACTTTCCATTGTGATTAGCCATTCCTCAATTGCCCTTTTCCAATTATCCATTTCTTTACAAATTGACCATGGCATAAGGCCAACGAAGTGGCTAAATACCTGAATTAAACAGCCCCGCAGACCACAGACTTTGGCGAATAAATTTCAAAACACACGACTTGACATTGAAACTAGGCAAGTTAATGGCTTGAAATCTATGAGCGAAGCCAGCAATAATACTCCACCAATAAGAATAGATTTGTTTGAACCAGTACGAGATACATGCAACATCTCTGAGGTCAACCGGTTGTCGGTTCTCGAGAGGTGAAGCTCAGCCAATATGGCCAACATTGGTCGATGCACCCGCTTCTACATATTTTCCATTAAATTAATTACATATGTGATTCACTTTTACCAAAGGGGGGCGATGCGTTGCACTGAACTCTGCCACCGAAGTGAATTAATGCTGTTCCACTTCATTGTAATAAAATTCAAATGCACACCACCTATGAGTCTACCTCAATAGCTAATGACCTACGGCACCCCGATTGTGCAGGCAAAGTTCTGTATTCCAATGATTCCCTAGCATTGTAGAACCTTCCACCATTTTCCAACATAAACATTTTTGTTTTTTCGGTTTTTGAGGCTGGGGTTCTTGACCAACCTTTTCTGGTTTTCAATGACCAAGAAACGTTTGTAAAGAATGGATATGCAAATACTGTATTCAACGTGTACAACATAAAAACAAATTATTGATGGTTTTCTGCGGGGATTTTGTTGTTAATTTTTATTTTTTCATTCGTTCGTTTTTATATGGAATTCGGAATTCTCTTTTCGCGCTTCCGGCTTGCTATCTTTGTATCAGTTTCGAGTATCATTGAATCTGGCCAACTGGCGAAGGTCGACTCTGTTCGGCTCTCGGATCTCTTGGCAGTACTGCCAGTGGCAACTGGCACTCACCTCCACCTCAATTTGGTCCATAATTAGTCGTGCAGCTGGATGGGATGCCATTTAAGCGAAGCTCTGGGCTAGAGAATAGCCTGCCTCGCATGCCAATGAGCTGGAGGAGCACCTATCCAGCGTCCGGCAGGTTGATTTGTATTGCAAATAATAGGGGGACAAAGGCGGCTCACACGACAGGCCATTAATCAGGAAGAAAGGCTGCACTTGAAAAAAAAAAACAATATTTTTATTCAATTTATTTATTGCTTTTTCTTTGGTATTTCTAGATGACACCCAACATAATAGGAAGCACTTTCATATTAGCCGAGACGACCATTGCCGATGGCAACAACAACAAGATGGCCGCCAAACCTTCCGCTACCGCCACTGCTGCCCCTTCTGCCGCCTCCTCGACCACGCCCACCCAAAAGGCCTCGAAGAAACTGGAAACGGTGGCCGAATCCAAGCAGCCTGCTGCCAAGCCCTACAAAATGGAGATCGTCTGGCTCAACGTGGGTCTCTTCATCATCCTTCACTCGATGGCCTTGTATGGACTGTACCTGATCTTCGCCGAGAATGCATATCTGGAGCTCTTGCCTGGTGAGTCTTGGCCAGAATCCAATCCTTTCCATTTACTAATTTCGATTTCGACTTTGCAGTTTACGTCACCATGTTCATTGGCGGTTTGGGCATCACGGCTGGAGTCCATCGTCTGTGGTCGCATAAGGCCTACAAAGCAAAGCTGCCTCTCCGCATCTTCCTCATGCTGTGCCAGTCGCTGGCCTTCCAGAACAGCATCTGGGAGTGGACCCGTGATCACCGTGTCCACCACAAGTTCACCGACACACACGCCGATCCCCACAACTCCCGTCGCGGTTTCTTTTTCGCCCACATGGGATGGCTGATGTGCAAGAAGCACCCCGACGTGACCTCCAAGGGCAAGCAGATTTCCATGGAGGACATTGAGCAGGATCCCGTTGTTATGTTCCAGAAGAAGTAAGTAAACAAAATAATCAAATTTTATTGGAACTAAACTAACCGTATATTTTATTACCAACCCAGATACTACTTTGTTGTGATGCCTATCTGCTGCTTCGTTCTGCCCATGATCTTCCCCTACTATGTGATGGGTAGCTCCCTCCGCGTGTGCTTCTTCACCTGCTCCATGCTCCGGTTCTGCCTGTCGTTGCACTTCACCTGGCTGGTGAACAGCGCCGCCCACTTCTATGGCATGAAGCCCTACGACGTGAACGTCAGTGCGATGAACAACAAGCTGGTGTCCACTTTGACCATCGGCGAGGGATGGCACAACTACCACCACGTCTTCCCCTGGGACTACAAGGCAGCTGAGCTTGGAACCTACAGCTTCAACTGGTCAACTGCCTTCATTGATCTGATGGCCAAGATCGGTGAGTTATTTCCTGCCGCTTGGTAGATCTTCCATAGCTAATAATCTTATTTCAATTCTTTAGGACAAGCCTACGACCTGAAGTTTGTGTCCCAGGAGATGGTCTACAAGCGAGTGCTCCGCACTGGCGATGGCTCTCATGTCGCCGCCTTGCTGGATGCCAATAACAACAACGCCATGCCCACCAGCGAACTGGTGGCTCATTTGGATCACGACCTGGAGGAGCACGCCATCTGGGGCTGGGACGACAAGGATATCAGCGAGGAGGACCGCAAGGGTGCCAATGTGGTAAACAAGGAGTCCGAGTGCAAACAGGACTAGAAGGTGGGGTAAATCGAAGAGCGCCACATCGGGTCTGCAGTATTTAATAATTATATTAATTGCCTATTCTCCATACTGCCTGCGCATTAGAGGTGACTGTTTTACAAGGAAACTAAAATGAAATGTTAAATCCAAAATTAGTAATGGGGGAGTCCGAACGTGAGACCTGATGTCGGCTAGAAACATCTATATATCAATGGCTTCAATTCCAAATACAACCAAGAAAACTGAAAACTATTCGAGATTAGTTAAAGCAACATGTTCGCATCAACAGCAACAGAGAGTTAAAAACTAAAAAATCGGCACTTAAAAACTTTCCAGCCACCCCTGTCTGGCACTTCTCGTTAAGGGATGATCAATGCATCTGCTACCTTCTCCCTATCTCTATCTCTATATATATATATATAATGATAAATGTATATTTACGCAAGAGGTTCTAGAATTAAGCGTACCTGCTAAGATTTACTTTAAGCATCGACTTTTATGTGTGTGTACATTGTGTTAGTAATGTAGGTCCAAAATTGTACATTCGAATCCAATCCAACTATTGTTGAAAACTATACAAAAAAATTATAAAAACCTAAAAAACAAAATATGTTTTATATATTTATTTTACTGGGAATTTTGAGGAGCACAAATAACTTTAAATATACAGCTTTAGAAATTTACACTTTTGTAAACCAGCTTCAGAAGCCAGAAACAGTAGGTCATTGGTTACTATAAGTAATGTTCTTCCCACAAACTAAGCAATTTGCATATTCAAACGGAATATTCTATAAAAGTTTTATAAAAGTTACTTTGTTTTTCAGCTTGTGATTAAATGTAGCAGTTTCTTTCCACAACAAACTTTCCGCTATGGGGAAATAACTAACTGCTCATATTAATTCCACAAATCGAATTTAAATACATATAATACGTTATTGTAGTTCAAACAAGTTTATAAGATTCAAATGGAGATTATTAAAATTCATATCTTATTCAAAACAAGAGGGGAAGTTGATAAATCCTTGCCGGTATGTGATAGCTTTGGAAGGTATTTGACCGATTCTTAAGGGAATTTTTTAATCCAAATCTCGTTTAGATGTCCCAGAAAAAATTGACATAAAATCTAAAAAATATTTTGTTCCTAGATTTAGATGCAGAATGGAGGGGAATCGATCTACAAACCGTTTAAGGTATTCCGCTCAAGAATCGATTGGAAATTGGCCAAAATATAGCAATCGCTGGGGGCCATATTGCCCTTCGATGCATTTTTCACAATGTTGAAGGGGATTCCCCAGGAAAATTGACATAAAATCTAAAAAATATTTTGTTCCTAGATTTTGATGCAGAATGGTGGGGAATCGATCTACAAACCGTTTAAGGTATTCCGCTCAAGAATCGATTGGAAATTGGTGAAGATATAGCAATCGCTGGGGGCCATATTGTCCTTCAATGCATTTTTCAAAATGTTGAAGGGATCCCCTTGAAAAATTGACATAAAATCTAAAAAATATTTTGTTGCTTGATTTTGATGCAAAATTATGATGAATCGATCTACAAATAGTTTAAGGTATTCCTCTCAAGAATCGGATGAAAATTGGTAACGATATAGCCATGCTGTTTTAACAATGTTTATAAAGTAAGAACTAATTATTGGAAAATAGAAACCACAATGCAAGGACAGCCTTTATTGGAAAAAGGGCAGGAAAGGATTTATGTCAAAAGGTGAGCTAACTGTAGCTGATGTGCTGCTCCTCGTGGGTGTTGAACTGGGTGCGGGCGGCATACAGGAGGGCGGCCATGAAGGCACCGTTATTCATCACCAGCGACAGGATTGTGGCCATTTTGAGCGCGGGCAGGATGAAGGGCAGGAGGCTGCCCAGCAGCACCACCGGAAAAATCAACATGGGCACGGCCACCTGCATCATTGTTACCTTATACGAGTTCTTCTTCTTCCGCTTTCCCAGATGCCCACCGCCCCCACCATCTCCTCCCGGCACGCCCCCAACGCCACCCAAAATGCCCTGCTGCTTGGAGTCGCCCTCCGCCTCTGGTTCGTAGTTCTCGACGCTGCTGCTGGTGGCACCACCACCTCCGATTGAGGGCAGATTCAAAAGGTTAAGCTCCGATTCCTCAGTGTCACGGCGGCGGGCTCTGCCCATCCTGGATTTGGGAGCTAAAAGGTAAAGTGTGTTTAATATTATTTGATCTGATTCTATTAAATCAAATGAGTAGCATCTATCAATGAAAATAATCAATGACCATTCTATTTATTGAGATGATCAAACCACAGAGTGCTACTCGCCAAACTTGAGGCAGTTTTATTAAAAGAGACATTAATTATGTATTGGAGAATTTGTGAAAGTTAATAAATAGCTAAGGACAGAAATAATTAATTCAATTGTTCTATATAATTTATAGATAAAAAAAGAAGCTAATGCCAGATTTAACATCAGAATAAATTTCGACAAAAATAGCAAAGGCTGAAGTAATTTAAAAATTGATTTAAATTTCTACTTTAAGGTTTCAGAAAAATATATTATATTATACTAATGAACTATATTATATTCCTATTATAATATATATTGTATATTATAATAGGAAAATATAAATAATAAGCTTAGTAGCTTCCGGAAAACTCACTTTTTTTTATCGAAAACTTCAACTTGTTGTCCTTGCTGGGCACTATCTTGACGAGCATCCCTTGAAGGAAGTGCAGCTTGAGGTCGCGATGCTTGAAGAATCGCTGGAAATTGACCACCAGCCTCTGATTGAGATCCTTCTCGGACATGTGCTGGTACTTTTGGCTGACCAGGCTGCCCATCTGGGTCTCCTCGCCGAAGAACTGGTCTACGAAATCGCGGGTCAGGTTGCCGGTGTTGGGCATTTGGCGGCGCTCCTCCATCTTCTGGAGCACGTACAACTTGGTGCAGTGCAGCATGGGGAACTCGCGGAGACATTCGTAGATCCGCATTGGAATCGACGCCCTAAAGTATGACACACTGTTCGCCGATTGTGCGCGGCCTGCCATCAGGGGGTTCGTGTCTTCGGTGGCTTGACTGTGGAGTAAGTGGGATTTGAGGAAGAGACACAGACACAGTGCAAGCAGGATGTGCCAGGATAAGGATCTTCTCGAGGTGGGATGCATTTTATTTATTGATTTTCTGCAATCGACTGGATACACAACACAACTGCACCGCAGCAGTGACAGTGGAAAACTGAATGCACCACTTGACTCCGAACTGCCACCATGCTGCCATCCTAATCCGACCGACTGTCTCTCCCATCCAACGGCGATGGAGAATTCTTGGTCACTACTTTCCTCCGGCCAACTGGTTTCTGGTCGCCAACGCTTGGTTGGCTCTTCGATTTAGTTTAGCGGGTCAACTAGCTCCAACTTGGCCCACTTGCCTGACTTATGGCCGATTCATTCGATTGTTTACAGCCGAATTTCTGTGCTCCGCAGCCAGTCTGTCACCGATGCCAGGGTAATCTCTACCAGAATCAGTTCTATTCCACTTGTAGAATTTATGCAGCAAATCTGGTGCACCTGGCTCATATTTCATCCATCTTAACTGTGTCAGCCATGCGTGGCTAGTAAGAGTTATTTCCTCATTCCTTACGGAGGTTTATCAAGATGTTGGCTGACCATTAGAAATTTTAACACCTAATAACCGAAAAGATTAATTAAAAGAGCAGGTGGCATTTTAGACTAATCTGTTAAGCTTTATATAGTCATTAATTTTCATTGTATCATATTTTAGTAGTATTTGTCTTGACTCATAGATCTTTCTGTTTACTGTACACTCTTACTGTCTTAAGAGAATAGTAAGATTTTAAATATTATTTTCCCATATCATATAAAAACATGTTCCGCTACTAAAGCTATTTCTAATTTAAAATTTCCTATTATAAAGTTGTGAATAATTTCTTAAAGTGCATTAATTAAAGGCTATTAAAACACGACTGCATTATTTAGTAGCCACAGAGCAAAATTGCGAAAACTATAGCAAAGTGGAACAATTGAAGCCGGATTCGAGATGATTGATCGTCTAGATGGCTAGAAAAGTGATTCGTTTTGAATTAAGTGACGATGGATCAAGTGAGAGTTAATTAATTAGTCTCCTACCATAATGAGGCATAATAAGCTGGAGAAATCCACACATAGTTGGTGGGGGATATTGATGTTTCGACTAACAGTGACCCATTTCGATTATTTTGGAACTGGGAGTATCAATTGACTTTCTATACGTGATCCACTACGGAAGAGTAGTTAAAAGAACCGTAAATCACACAAACCCTGAACAGAATTTATAATGAGAATAAAATTTCACTTTCCATGAGGGCTGCAGAAAAAGATACGCAATAATTTCAGGGCGCTTTCAGCTGAACATTTGGATTGGTGATTGATTCATTGAACTCAGGAATTTCAGTTTTTCAATAAATTTTCAGAGAATATTGTATTATTTACTTTCTCATTTTATTATATCTTTGAGCTGACTAATTTCCATGATGACAAGGACATCAAGAAAATTCTCTGCTTCTTTTTTTTGCCATAATTATCGTGTAATAAATAAATAATTTAAATAAATAATTTAAACTAGACTTAAATTATTATTTGGTTGCATGCTCGCTGAGGCTGAGGTAACTCTGAATCCTGGCCTGCTACCAGCTCGCTCGGATTGGACTCCTGGTCCGGTCGGGAGATATCCTTTCTACCACTCCTTTTCCAGCCAGACGGGCTGCTGGGTGTGAGAGTGGGAGTAAACCACGGGCACTGGGGCTGCCACGGGGGCTGCGGCATAAGCGGCAGCTGCCTGGACGGGAAGGGCACGGGAAAGCATCTGACCGATGGCCAGAATCAGTAGGATTACGCCAACACCCAGACCCTTGATGGAAACCACTGTCAAGGCCGCCAGGAGGGTGGTGATCACGCCCACGACAAAAGCGCCGGGCACCAAGGCAAAGCTGATGCGACGCAGGAAGTGGTGGCCAAAGGTACGGCTCTCTGAAAAAAAGTTTGGGTATTAAAGTCAATAGAAAACGCACTTTAAGCCAGTAGTTTAATTTAAATTAAGAACAGGAATATTTAAAATTGTTTATTCAAGGATAAGAAACACTTTTCAATGAGTTTTGGATATAAAATTTAATTTTAAATTCCTTTCCACTAACCAGCCACATCCGAATCCGCATCCGAGCTGTTGGCGGCCTGCTGCTGGGCCATTGCCAAATCACAGGCCACAAAAAGGCACACAAAAGCTAAAACAATTTTCTGGTTGGCGGCCATTTCGATAATAAATTAATCCTTCGTTCTGGGATATCTATGGGTAATCCGTTTGTCACTGCACCGCACTGCTCGACTTCGACACCGACTGACTTTTGAATAGAGGGCTCGCATTGACATTGGCTTTTATCGACGAGGGTCTTGGCCAGTTGGATGGGCAGCTACTTGAAATTCGGGGGCCGGACATCGCACTCTCCGGCAAAGCATCGTGGCACGAACGTGCGCCAAAACAAGCAAATCGTGCCGCAGCCATATGGATTACACTGTCGCTTCTTCTGATGGATTCCGAATCTTACGGGGTATACTGAAAGAAAAGGAATTCTTTAAAGCCACAAGGCCCATTGTGGCTCTATACCAACCATAATTTTTTTTTTAATGGTTTTTTTGCCAGTGAGCTTCTTTGAATATGCATATTGTCTGTCATTATTTTCACTGCTGTCTAGGGCCCTTTTTTGGGCTCCAACGCATTTGGCGGTGTGCTGCATAGGAACTTGGACAGGGAACATGGGCATTCTTTCACGACGCGTGTCTATATTGAGGGCAGGCACCCAAGTGGACAGCTCAACCCACCAAACCCATCGCATCGATCGATTCGCTTTCATTTTTCGTCGACGGCCGATGATAATGATTTATCAGCTAATTAACAATCAGGTACTGAATTTCAATTAATAATCAGTGCTTTTACTTAAAAATGGCAACAGTGTTTGAGTAACGGTATTTCATTGATGAAAATATGGCCCATAGGCCTGGCCCAGAGCTTTGCAATTCACTTTCAATGACGGAAATCGAAAGAAATGCATCCACAGAGTGAGAAATAAAATGCATGAAATAACAGGAGCTTAAAGAAATTAAAGTAAATACTTTCTTTGGTAATTAGATTTGGTAAGGTAGCTACTGTTATAATAAAATTTGGTAGATGCTCAATCATTTATTCTACGGACTTTGGCTGACTTGCCAACCATTATTCAGAATGGATTAGCCCACAGTTTATGGCTAAGAGATAAGATTATCTTGCTACCCATAACGTATGTATTTTGTGATATTGGTTATCGGACTATGGAGGAAATAAAACACGGCTACCAGTCTCGGACGTTAAAGTTATTGGGGAAATAAAAGAGTAGTTGCCACAATCGATATATGGAGCATATATGGCCTTAAAGCAAGCTGAAGATTTGTTTGTTAATTGCGTGAAAGTAAATTAGGAGACCAAATGAGTGAAGCGGATTTTTAAGGCGGCTATCGAATAGAATTTACTTTCTACTCTGGATTTTCTGTCTAAACACCCGCCCGCCGAAGATAAAACATGTCACTCCAACATCGATCCGCTCCGGTGTGCGCCAATTTTGTCAACAACTTTCTCATGCGATCGCCGTCAGCGCTAATTGGAGGCGTCTCGGTTGCAAGTCTGAGTCCATGGGGTAAAGAATGGAGTCAGAAACCGTTAGCAGGCTACTTAGAGTGCCTGCGTTATTTATGGCTAATTCACGGATCGGCCCAAGGGGGTATCGAGAGGTCCAGGGGCAATTAAAGCTAAAAGAAATCAATAAGCGAGATCACTGAGAAATTGCAGGCCTACTCCAGATAGTTTTTTTTCTTTTCTTGTATTTTTGCAGGCCAGCAAGAGAGACATCCAATTTAATTGAAGAGGATCCAGCACAAGAATCGTGTTCTAGCTGCAACTGTTGCAACTTGCAACAGGTTGCGGCTGCTGTTGCTTTTGCTGTTGCTGTTGCTGCTACAACGGCAACTTCTCGACTCGACTGTGCTCAATTCCAATGTCTCAGAATGCAGCTTGCTTTGGCTTTTCTTACCGCTTTTCCAATGCTTTTCTGCTGCTTTTCAGCTGCTTTCTTCGGAGTTGATAAAACGCTTGACTGGCAGCAATCGTGCCACATTTTGCGGCTGACCATTGCGGCGCTAACACGCAGATTCAGTAACAGATTCACAGTCAGATCTACTTAATCCAGAGAAGTTGGCCTGGAGATGACCAGCAGCCAGGTGCGATTCCTTTTGCTGAGTGTGCTCTGCACCTCGCTGGCATTTGGCCAGGATAGCACCAGTACAACCCAAAGCCAGGAGGCAACCTCAGAGGCAACTGAGGCAACGGAGGCCCGTGGTTTGGCCAGCAGCTACGAGCCGGAGGAGAAGCAGGCGGTGCGCAAGAACTCCCACATCTTCATGGGCATTTACAAAAACTACAAGAGCACCTATATGGGCAACAAAACCACCAGCGACTACAAAAAGCGGCTCCGGGATCGCGTAAGTGCACCTCAAATGACCGGAAATGCGGCCCAGGACACGGTGGCCTCCGAGCAGATGGACCCCAGGGACACCCTGGCCATGGAGATTCGCCAGGATGCAAATGCAGAGGCCTTGCTGGAGGCCCAGACCGAAGCACCCAGCTACGATGATGGCGAGGGCACTTCCTCCAGTTCAAAAAAGCGGCGCAAACGCAAGCGCAAGGATCGCAACAAGCGGCGGGAGGAGGTTGTGGAAGCCGAATCGGAAACAGACCAGCCAGAGCCTGCTCCGGAGGATGATAGCATACAGCGCTATCATGTGGGTCCAGGACTAAACGTAAGTCTGGACATGAGCAACGATATTGTGCATGTGAAGCTGGATGGGGAAAACCTCAAGGATATCATAGGAGCGCGTTGGCTTACACTGGATAATAGTGAAGAAGGTGAGTTCTGAATCAAAATTAAATATTCACTATCGTTAGATTTATTTTATATTCTTTTTAATTCAGGTCGCGGCAAAAAGTATGACATGATCACCAAGGTCCTGCCGCTTTTCATACTTCCCTTCCTCATCCAGTCAGCCATTGTTCCATTTCTGGTTACCAAGTTGAAGCTGCTCCTGGTCAAGTCCATTCTCGTGGGCAAGCTGGCCATCTTCCTGCTGATCATCTCGGCCATCAAGAACGGCAACAAAATGGTCCAGAGCTACGAAGTACCCTCCTACTGGGCAGGAGAACCAAGTCGGAGGTCGGAGCTGGCTGCGGCGGCCTCCTCCGCGGCAGCCGCCTACAATGGCTACCGAGTGGAGGGCAAGCCCACCACTTGGATAAGCTAGGTGGAATCCATCCCCTTCCATTCGTATAAGTTTCGGTTTAGGCAAGTAGGTCCGGAGAAATAAATAAACACAGAAATCGGGTTGATTGAATGAGTTATCATTGGAAACAGAGGGAAGAAATAAACGAAAAGACTTTTGGGAAATGGTGAAAAATATATTAATTATTGAATGTATACAAAGTAATGTAACATTTTTTATAAGTCATAAAAAAACCTGCAGAATCAGAGTCTCTTCTCGACCCAATAAAGTAAAGTGGCTCGTGCCAGCCTTTGTAAACCAACTGAATAGACGCAAAGAAAAGTGATTAGACAATTATATATTATATAAAATATTACGTTTTTATTAAAAGTGATTGTTGTGGCAATAAATAAAGGGTGTGAACAATAAATTAACTTAATCCTAAGTAGAATTTCTACGTGGGACTCGACCAGCGCCCCAGTCCTGCTCTTAATTGAAGACTTGAGATACTTTTAGTAACAGGAGTATTGTCTATCATGCTGAACGCAGACGTCACACTGGAGACGGAAGCCCCAGACCAGTTTGCAATTGCATCTCCGCTCGGTTTTGACGACCTGGGAGCGGACTCGGTAGCCGCAGACTCGGCACAATTGTTGGCAGGAGAGGCGCTCCTCGAGAGATCCACTGCCGCCCTTAGAGCACTGACGTCCACGGGTGCCCTTCCATCGGCCGGAGGCTTCCGGTTCACAGTAATTGGGCGAATCCTGCATGAAAACGAGCGAGTCGAGGGGGATGTTCTCCCACATGATCTTCAGATTGCTGTTGGTGGCGTCCAGTTGGATGGCATCGTCGTACATTTGAAGTAGTTCTTGGGCCACGAGCTCGAAGGGTTTCAGTACGGCCACGCACTCCTCCTCCAGGCATTCGCCTGCCACTGGTCCTGGTTGCTTGCAGCGGCACTCCTGCTCCAGCGACTGTTTGAGAAGAGCGCCCACCACCATTTGATTGTGGCCGGCAGCTCCTGATCCTGGTCCAACGCGCTTCTCGTAGAGTTCCAGTGCCTTCTCGGGCTCATGGGCACAGGGCACGCCCAGGGCATTTCCAGTGCACCCGCATCCGGCGATGACGCCATTGGCACAATCCTTTGTCAAAGCATGGATCGTGGCTGCCATAGAGATGGCCGCAACGTATACATCCTCTCGATCGGGAGTGTGGTCCACGGGAATGGTCTGTCGCTTGATAAAATCCGTGACTGGGCAGTTCCAGCGCTGCCACTGAAAGCTCTGCTGGCAACTGGACAAAGCCAGCTGAAGGCCTTTGCCGGTGATGGTTTCCCAGGAGAGTGGAGCCTGGAACTGGGTGTATTGGTAGTAGTTCAGAGGCTCCAAAACAGCAGCCAGTCCACAGCTGATTGTGCCCAAGAATAAACTGAATGTGAAGAGCATTTTGTAGGCTGATGTGTGATGTCTCTGATGTCGCTAGCTCGACTGAATGATATGCATGGAGCACGTATCCTTTTTAAAGGCACGGGATGGATGCCCTGGTCCGTGGGAATTTCGGGCCTGGTCAAAAAACCGGAAATTTACCATTTTCCACTTGGAAATTTTGCGCGTCCAGGGCAGGGGGTATACCTATAGGTATTGGAAAACAGGAACTCCCCGACGGCGGACGAACAAAAACCCACTGGCAGCCCGCAATGCAATTGCGGAGCAGCCCAGTTTCCTGTGCTTACCTGCTCGGATCCTTTTGGTCCTGGCTTGAAGTATGCCCCTTGTCGTAAGCAACTTTCCCACGCTTAGGCAGGTAGCCGCCAAACGGCGCCCGTCGTGCTCATGAATGAATCCCAGCCAATTCCATTCAGACTTCCGGATTTCCCCGGACTCCCACTGCATAACATTAATGCCCGGATGGCTGGGACGGACTCGGGTTTGTTTGGGTTTTGGACTGGCCAAGCCAATTATATAACAAAACATATGACAAATAATCTGGGAAATTAATTGCGCTTTGTGGTGAGTCGGCGGAAAGAGTAACCTCTCGGCATGGCGTTGCTATTGTTGGTATTTTTGTAGATTTGCCAAAAGTTAATGCCTCGGATTAGACCAAATGACGTTCAACATCATTATGCAGATATTGATATGGGAAATTTGTCTTAATGTTCGCAAAAAGTTATAATTATTTATACATTTTTCAGTATCATGTTATTACCTATACTTGATGATCCATAAGAGTCTGAGCCTAAAACCACAAATCAAATAAACAAACAGATTGTATTTGTCAGATATAGATAGTCTACGAAAAGAAAAAGTAGACTATATAATCGTAGTCGACTTGACCATGAAAGTAATGACTTGATAATGATAGATGTCATAGCACTTGAAAGATAATTCGATTAGGTAAAGGTAAAAACAAACATTCTTTTCAATAAATACCATCAGTTGCAATAAATTTGCATTTATGATATTTCCCTTGGTAAAGTCATTATAATCGCTTTAAATGCCAGGCTTCGCGAAAACGTGTGCGGAAATTTCGTTATTTGGGTTTTAACACAATGAAAATACCGATTCTCTAATTAGGTCGAAAGTCTCTCGTATGCACGGCATCGGAAAAGGGTTTTTTAGGACCTTAGCGCCGGGTAAATCAGAAACCGAAAGGGATGGCCTGAGTGCGGGAGAGAGATGGATGCAGGCAGGTAGCTGGAAAATTGCTCAATTGGTTAGATATATCTGACAGATACAAGATTCCCGTATCACACATGGGCACTTCTGGAACTGGGAGTTCCTTTGGCTGGCTCAGCGGCCAGCATGGAATTCCGACTGGAAGAGGAAAAACGCGCCAGATCTTTGGCATTTCTAACTTTAATCAAAGCGCCATGACAGGGTCCATAAATTTGGGTGATTGTCATAGGTACACATATGTATGTGTGTGCATAGATGGCCGGTTAATACCATGGAAGCGGCTCATCGACTCGTCGCGATTAGATTAGCAATCTGCAAGCACGCAACCAATTAAGATATACGGGCCCACTTGAGCCAACATTACCTGTCGCTCTGTCACCTGGAATTGTGCTTAGTTTCGCTTCGAACGCGTCCCGGGTTGGATTAGAGCTAGTTGATAGTCTCTAGCAATGATTATTACCGCCAAACTGGTCGCCATCGGCCTGAGCCTGGCGCTCACCGCCTTCACGGTATCCACCATCGTCCTGGCCGTTCAGAAGGCGAACCTTAAGAGCGACTTGAAGGATGCCCAGGAGAAATTGGATCTGCTGGAATCGGGGTTTACCACGAGCACCGCTGGGCCCACGACCTCTAGTACTTCGAGTAGCTCGGGTACCGAGGAGCCTGGCAGCACAGCTTCTCCAGGAACTACTGCCTCCCCTGGTTCGACTGTATCCCCTGATACGACTGCCTCTCCTGGAACTACACCAGCTCCTGATGAAAAGATTGATTATCGCCTGCCGAGCACTTTGAAACCGAACCACTATGATCTCTATCTGTTCCCCAATATCGAGACGGGCGAATTTAGTGGCCAGGAGACAATTAAAATTACGGTTTTAGAAGCAACCGATAAGATAACGCTGCATTCTCTGAACTTGAAAATTTCGAGTTATTCTCTGCAGAATACGGGAAGTAATACTCTGGCGATTCAGGAAGTGTCCTTTGACTCTGTCAGGGAATTTCTTGTCTTCCAACTGAGCGAAGAACTTCCAGCGGGCAGGGAGGTAGAGCTACATATCGGCTTCGAGGGATCGATGGCCAATAAAATTGTGGGCCTTTACAGTTCCTCTTATCTTAAGGAAGACGAGACTCGCAAGGTGATAGCCACCTCAAAGTTCGAGCCCACCTATGCACGCCAGGCTTTTCCCTGCTTCGATGAGCCGGCTCTGAAGGCGGAGTTTACCATCACCCTGGTGCATCCTTCCGGCGGTGGCTATCATGCCCTGTCCAACATGAATGTGGAGTCCAATGTGACCCAGGGAGCCTTCTACGAGGTCGGCTTCGCCAAGAGTGTGCCCATGAGCACCTACCTGGCTTGCTTCATTGTCTCGGACTTCAGTTTTAGGGAGGTGGAGATCGACACCAAGGGCATTGGAGATACCTTCACGATGGGCGTCTATGCCACTCCGGAGCAGATCAACAAAGTGGACTTCGCCACCGATGTGGGCAAGGGCGTGATCGAGTACTACATCGACTACTTCCAAATTGCGTATCCCTTGCCGAAACTGGATATGGCAGCCATTCCGGATTTCGTTTCCGGCGCCATGGAGCACTGGGGCTTGGTAACCTATCGTGAAACCTCGCTCTTGTACGATGCGGAAACCAGTTCAGCGGCCAACAAACAGCGCATTGCCAGCGTAATTGCCCACGAATTTGCTCACATGTGGTTTGGTAACTTGGGTAAGTTATTTAATACAAAGAGGATTGTAATATTTTAAAAGAATGGAGTCTCAAAATTAAGTTTTCATTTATATTCTTTTCAGTCACCATGAACTGGTGGAATGATCTTTGGCTTAATGAGGGATTCGCTAGTTTTATTGAATATCTTGGCGTGGACGCAGTCTTTCCTGAATGGAAAATGGCAAGTGGATGGCACATAAATAAAACAAGGACACCCTTAAACATTTCTTTATTTAAAAAAACAGCGGGATCAGTTCATCGTGAGTACTCTGCACAGCGTACTCACCTTAGATGGTACTCTCGGCTCTCATCCCATCATCCAGACTGTGGAGAACCCCGACCAGATCACCGAAATCTTTGACACTATCACCTATTCGAAGGGCTCATCGCTGGTTCGAATGTTGGAGGACTTCCTGGGTCAAACCACCTTCCGCCAGGCTGTCACAAACTACTTGAATGAATACAAATACGCAACCGCCGAGACCGGTAACTTCTTTGCGGAAATCGACAAATTGGATCTGGACTATAATGTCACTGATATTATGCTTACATGGACGGTGCAGGTAATTTTATTGATGCCCCACAAAAATTGGGCGAATATTTAAAGTGTTTTTTTTTTTGCAGATGGGTCTGCCAGTTGTCACGATTGAAAAGGTCTCCGACACTGAATACAAATTGACGCAGAACCGCTTCTTGTCCAACCCGAACGACTACGACGAGGAGCACGAACCCTCGGAATTCAAGTGAGTGAGCAGAACTTATTGCCAAAATCAGCCATATCTGATCGCAATTTTTCGCACATACATTACAGCTACCGGTGGTCGATCCCCATCACCTACACCACCAGTGGCGATCCGACGGTGCAGCGTGTCTGGTTTTACCACGACCAGAGCGAAAGTAAGTGGTGTGATCTGTATGCGGATCCGCAGATCCCCCAGACTTCTAATCTCTGAATCTCTTCTCTGATTTCTTTTCTGGTCTCAGTCACCATAACTCTTCAGGAGTCCGTTGAGTGGATCAAGTTTAACTGCGATCAGGTTGGATATTACCGAGTTAATTACGAGACTGCCCAGTGGAACACTTTGGCTAATCAGCTGGTAACCCAGCCGAGTGCCTTGAGTTCTGGAGATCGTGCTTCCTTGCTCAATGATGCTTTTGCTCTGGCTGATTCCACTCAGCTGCCCTATGAGACGGCTTTTGAGTTGACCAAGTACCTGGCAAAGGAGACGGACTACGTTCCCTGGAGCGTGGCTGCTACGCGGCTGACATCTCTTAAGAGGACTCTCTACTACACCAGTAGCTATGCCAAGTACAAGAAATACGCCACAGCTCTAATCGAGCCCATTTACACGACTCTCACCTGGACAGTGGGCGAGGATCATTTGGATAAGTGAGTGTTGGATTTTTAGTAATGGGTAATATAATAACCACTATTAATTTCAGCCGCCTTCGCGTCACAGCTTTGAGTGCAGCCTGTTCTTTGGGCCTGGAAGCTTGCATTAAGGAAGCTGGAGAGCAGTTCACGACTTGGTTGGCCAAACCGGACGATCGTCCTAAGGCCGATGTGCGTGAGACTGTCTACTATTACGGAATGCTCTCCGTGGGCGATCAGGAAACCTGGGATACGGTCTGGGATCTGTTCGTCAACGAGGCCGATGCCAGCGAAAAGTCCAAGATAATGTACGGCCTTTCCGCCGTGAACTCTCCCTGGATTCTCCAGCAGTATATTGACCTCGCCTGGAACGAGGACTACGTGCGGGGTCAGGACTACTTTACCTGCCTTACCTATATCTCTGCCAATCCCGTGGGTGAGTCCCTCGTCTGGGACTACGTGAGGGAGAACTGGCCGCGGTTGGTGGATCGTTTCGGACTGAACGAGCGCTACCTGGGCAACCTGATCCCCTCGATCACGGCTCGCTTCAGCACCCAAACCAAGCTGGAGGAGATGGAGCAGTTCTTTGCCAAATACCCGGAAGCCGGAGCGGGAACTGCCGCCCGCGTTCGGGCTCTGGAGACGGTCAAGAACAATATCGTGTGGCTGGCCGAGAACCTCGAGGGCGTCGATGCCTGGCTGGACAAGCAGCAACTGTAGACCGATACGCGGAATAACCTCATTTAATTTGTAGTCACATAATTGCCATTATAAAGCGAAAAATATGCCGAACAACTTGAAATAAAGATAAGCTAGTTGTGGGGAAAACGAAAATTACTGCCCTATAAATAAGCAATTATCCCTTGTTAGTTGGCCTCCAATCCGATAACAAGTTGCAGTTTTCAATATACCCGCTATTGTTTGTGACTAATGGTTGACGAACCGAACTAATTAGAGCTTAATAAATGCCTAAATTTTACAAGCAATGGAAATTTCCTAGTTTATGTTGCAATTTGTGAAGTACCTTTCAAAATTAAGAAAATCTATTGGTCATGTTCAGATTTGATAAAAATTGTATGGGCGTAGCACAGTTGCAGGATAAAAGATGATAAAAATCAAACGAAATCTTATCGAGAGAAATCAGTATTTATGTCTAAGGCTCTTAATTATAGTCATCAGTTTCTATTTGAGGAATTTCTTATGTCATTTTGAGTACCCACTCTAGTTTAAAGTTGATAAATTAGGATTTAAAAGTCTTGGTGGTCATGGAATCGTCCAGGGCGAATGTTCTCATGCTATGGTTTATTAGAGATTAGTCACCAGCTAATGCACTGATGTAAGAGTTTGTATCATTTTATTCTGGTTTTGCGAGAGCCATGTGTAGGTAGTACTCCTCTTTTTTGATTTTTTCCCATTCCATTTATCAATAAAACGCTCAATGGGATTTGGCCTATCGCCCTGCTGACCGTAATCGCGGCTATTTGGCCAATTATTATCGCAATCGCGTTGGCGAACATAAACCGATTCGATTCGAGTGTCCGCACAATCAACTCGAATCGTATGAACCATAGAGCTATTGGGCAACGCGGTGGTACTGAGAGCTGGGTCGCTAGTTCACAGACTTTTTCCAGTTAGTTAGTCGCTCGCGATAGGTGCGATTGCAAAGATGGCTTTTCTAACTAGCTATTGGCTACAAGTGGTGCTCTCATGGGCGGTGGTGGCCTTTGCCACTGCCACCGTGGTGGTGGCGGTACAGAATGCCAAATTGGAGCAGGATCTGCGCGATGTCCAGGATAAGATTGATATTTTCGAGAATCTAAATCGTGACGGACAGAGTCGAGTTAAGCGCGAAGATAGCGTGAGTAATAAATCAAATGTGGAATAAATCATAATGCCAATCATAATGATATGCCATAATCTCACATCCTGCAGATTGATTACCGTCTGCCCACGTCTGCTGTGCCCACTCACTACGACGTTTACTGGCATCCGGATCTGGAAACAGGAAACTTTACCGGTCAGGAGAAGATTAGCATCACGGTGGTGGAGGCCACCAGCCAAATCGTTCTCCATGCCCATCTGCTGGAAATCACAAGTGTCTTTACCTATACCAACAACCTGCAAGTCGAGAGCTACGAGTTAGATGAGGAACGCCAGTTCCTGATCGTAAACCTGTCGACGGAGCTAGCAGAGAATGCCACCTTCACTCTGGGCATTTTGTTCAATGGCCAGATGAAGGACAAGCTTGTGGGTCTATATAGCAGCACCTACCAAAATGAAGCCGGAAATCAAAGGTAATTTACATTTGTAATAAAATGTTAAGCCTAAAAGTATGCAGCTTTGGGTTCTCATTTCGTTTTATCCCATTACTCAATATATTTTTCTTAATTTTACTTTAACAGGACTATTTCCACTACGAAATTCGAACCCACATATGCCCGCCAGGCCTTCCCCTGCTTCGATGAGCCGGCTCTGAAGGCCACATTCGTCATCACGGTGGCCCATCCCACTGGCTCCTACCACGCTGTTTCCAACATGCGACAGGCATCGGTAAGTCTTCTTATTTTCATATTTTTGATTATTCTCCATAAAAATATATAAATGAATCTATACAGGATCCCACAAATCAGGGAGAGTACTCGGAGACCCTGTTTGAGACCAGTGTGGCGATGAGCACCTACCTGGTGTGCATCATTGTATCCGACTTCTCCTCCAAGTCCACCACTGTCAATGCTAATGGCATTGGCAACGACTTCTCCATGGAGGCCTTCGCCACTTCCCACCAGATCGACAAGGTGGATTTCGCCCTGGATTTTGGAGCTGCTGTGACAGAGTATTACATCCAGTACTACAATGTGCCGTATCCATTGCCGAAATTGGACATGGCTGCCATCCCTGATTTCTCCTCTAATGCCATGGAACACTGGGGCTTGGTTACCTACAGGGAGACGGCTCTGCTCTATGACTCGAGTTCTAGCTCCACTGCCAACAAGCAGTCCATTGCAGCAGTTTTGGCCCACGAGATCGCCCATCAGTGGTTTGGAAACTTGGTCACCATGGAGTGGTGGAATGATATTTGGCTAAATGAAGGCTTTGCCCGTTTCATGCAATATAAGGGGGTCCATGCCGTGCATTCCGATTGGGGAATGGTAAGGAAATTGTATTTATCCTTCAGCATAGCAATCTCATAATGTTTTCCTTGTAGTTGGAGCAATTCCAGATTCTCGCACTGCATCCAGTAATGGTGTACGATGCCAAGCTCTCCTCTCATCCCATTGTCCAGCAGGTGGATACGCCCGATGAGATCACCGCCATTTTCGACACTATTAGCTATGAAAAGGGAGGCTCTGTGATCAGAATGCTGGAGCACCTAGTCGGTTCGGACAAGTTCGAGGAGGCGGTTACCAACTATTTGACAAAATATCAGTTTGCCAACACCGTAACTGATGACTTCCTCTCCGAAGTGGCTGCCGTGGTCACCGATTTTGATGTTAAGTTACTTATGCGAACGTGGACCGAACAAATGGGCTATCCGGTACTGAATGTCTCGAGGACAGAAACTGGCTTCCTGGTCACACAGCAGCGTTTCCTCTCTAACCCTGCTAGTTATGCGGAGGCCCCCAACGACAGCGAATTCCAATACAAATGGAGTGTACCGATCACCTATAAGTTGGGTTCCTCATCTGAAACCGAAGATGGCTCCGGAATCTTTTATTACAATGAAGATTCATACTCCATTCCTGCCGATAGCAATCAATGGATCAAGCTCAACTATCATCAATATGGCATGTATATTGTAAACTACGAGGAGATCCTCTGGAATCTACTTATCCAGCAGCTCACCTCAAGCCTAAGTAATTTTGAAGTCGCCGATCGGGCCCATCTCCTCAACGATGCCTTTGCTTTGGCGGATGCCAATCAACTCTCCTACAGGATTCCGCTAGAAATGACCGGATACTTGGGCTCCGAACGCGAGTTTGTGCCATGGTATGTGGCCGCCAATAAGCTGACCTCTCTGCATCGCAGTCTTATGTACAGCGAGGGATATGTTACCTTCTTAGCCTATGCCAGGAGTATCCTCAATGGGGTATACAACGAAGTCGGCTGGACTGTTGATGCCGACAACCACTTGAGAAAGTAAGAGATGATTTATTTTAATGTTTGATTTTGGGATAATTTTTGGGGAAGATAAATTTAGCTTGTCTGCTTTCCATGTCCCAAGAGAAGAATATCTTTAAATATCTGTTTTAACCTATCTTTTCTTTCCTAACAGTCGCCTGAGGGTTTCGGTCCTGTCAGCTGCCTGTGCCCTGGGTCTTCCCGATTGTTTGCAGCAAGCTGCCCAGCGCTTCAACTCTTTCCTGGAGAATCCCACAACCAATCGGCCCTCGCCCGATCTTCGGCAACTTGTCTACTTCTATGGTATTCAGCAATCCACGAGCCAATCAACCTGGGAGCAAGTCTTTACTCTCTTTACCGAGGAAAGCGATGCCAGTGAAAAGTCGAAACTGATGGAGGGGTTGGCGGCTGCTCAGGACCCGCAATGGCTCTTTGAATACCTCAAGAGAGCTGAAAATGAGTCTATTGTTCGCTCCCAGGATTATTTCACTTGCGTTCAGGCAATAGCAGCCAATCCTGTGGGTGAACCTGTGGTTTGGGAATACTACCGGGAGCAGTGGCCTCAGCTCACCGCAAGATTTGGCCTTAACAACCGCAGCTTTGGTCGACTAATTGCCCAAATCACGAAGAATTTTGCCAGCACCATTAAGTTGGAGGAGGTGCAGCACTTCTTTGAGAAATACCCGGACTCCGGCGCGGGAGCTAATTCCCGTTTGGAGGCCGTGGAGACGATCAAGTACAACATTGAGTGGCTGTCCAGTAACCGCGATGACATCAACAACTGGCTAAATGGAACGGGCTAGCTCTTGACCAAGAAAAACCAATTGTAAAAATATATTGTACATCAAATAAAAACACGACAATTAACTGTTAACTAGAATTGCATAAGTAACAACGAAATTTCCGTTCAAGTTCAATAAAATGAAATTCCAAAATCAAACCATAAATAAAACCATGAAATTTTCAATTTATCCGACATTGTGGCGATTTCTATGGCTCCCCGAAATTACTTCAGATAGGTGTATTACGACTATATGGTCTGAATCATGATCGTGCGTAATTTTCTCGAGACTGTCCGATCATAAAAACCGATATATGGCCTTGCCGTAAACGTAGTGCCGTAAAAGACCACAGGCCTTATGACCAGAATAAAAACCATATTTATCTGGACATGAAGTTATTATATAGCCTAGATATCGGCCGCCAATCTGGTCAGGTTTATCAAGTCAAAATTATGGGGTCAGATTCTTAGCATGCATTCAGTTTCCAATTCGGCTTCCAGCCCACAGGAAGTAGTAGAGAGTTCTCCGTTAAGAATATTGAAAGGAGTAAGGATCTCCTGAAAAATGGTTGCCTGTGAGTAGGGCTCTCCTCCAGAGAAAGGAAAAATGTTATTTCGATTTAATCGCAGGGCTGACGGTCAAGGCAGTGGCCATCTTTTTGGGCCTGGCCACAACGGCCTTTTGTGTGTCAACCATTGTGCTGGCGGTTCAGAATGCGGATCTGGAGAATGACCTGCAGGATGCACTCGATAAGATAGATGCCCTGACGGCAGACACCACTTCCACTTCCACCACAATGACAACTGCTAGTCCTGGAACACCCGATCCTGGAGTGACTAGCCCAACCACTCCAGGAGATGGTGGGGGAACCACACCGGATGGAGGAAGTAGCAGCACATCTAGCAGTGGCACCACACCTGACGGCGGAACTACATCTGGTGGAGGAAGTACATCTGATGGAGAAAGTAGCAGCTCCACCACAACCAGTGTAGCTCCCATTTACCCAGAGCTGCCAACAGGACTTCCTGATCCCGATGCGGTAAGCTGACGAAAGAATATGCACCCCAAAAGTGACTCATTCATCAGAAACATTAACCTTATTGCTACATTAAAGTGCCCTTTAGTGAAAATAATAAGGAAAAGTTCACCATTTATAGTTTAATGAAGTTGAATTCAAAAACCCCCAACGGAAAAATTTCCGCATTGGTCTTCAAAGATCGTAAAGTCGGCATGTCCACCAATTCGAATTTTATCAAATTCCCCGTCATAGTGGTCAGTTCAAGTGCTTATCGCCTGTTTTATTTTATCATAGTATACCTTTTTGGTCCGTCTAGAGTCTAGACTCTAGAGTTTAGCTAATTTTATGGTTTGGTTAAGGCAGTCTAATAGAAACCTAGGAGCAGTGCAGTATTGCAATTATGGGTCACCGCGTGAAAAGGATTAATGGTATTTATTGGAAAGGATATTCATATCTTGCCAGATTTGATCCTCTGTATATTTTCTTTAGATCTGATAACAGCAGAGCGAGTTGCTATATTTTTCGGTCTACTGTCCACCTGCTTGATCGTGGCTCTTGTGATAGTTATAGTTCACAGGGATAATTTGTGGTCAGAACTGGAGGAGGCCAAACGCAAGTTGGACGTTCTCGAGGATTATATACAAAAAAAATTCCTAGCTGGCACTGCCTCAGGATTTGTTTAAAAACTATGGAATGTTTATATTTTCTTTTTAAAATAAAAAAGTAGTTGGGAAGTTTTTGAAAGCTTGCTAATAATCCCTCATACACCCCATTTCACAATATCCAATAGTGATTCTATTCCCCATTAAGCTGTTGCAGCAAAGTCCATTTTGTTTACGATCCTAAACCCCCAATTGATTTATTATTATCGCATTGTTTATTGACTTTATGGAGCCCCTGAACATATTGCCAAACGTATGGATATTGAGTTATCTTTATAACCTCGCAGATCGAATGGCGCCTTCCCACGGAGCTCAGGCCCATCAAGTACAAGCTGTACTATCAGCCAGATTTGCAGACTGGAGCCTGCGAGGGAACCGTCTCCATCCAGTTCCAGCTGAACAACGTCACCAATCTGATTGTCCTGCACGCCAAGGACCTCAATGTGCATAGCATCAGTATCCTGAACATGATGGCCCGCATGAGGATTGCCATCGAAGAGTACTATCTGGACGAGACCCGTGAACTGCTCATGATCAAGCTGCGTGAAGTTCTGAGTCTTAACAAGGCCTACACCCTGTCGGCCAGTTTCGATTGCGACCTGAGCAGTCTGACGGGAAGCTACATTAGCAGCTATGCCGGCGGCGATGGCATTTCAAAGTAAGTCGATTTTATGTCAAACTTTTTTGTGGGGTTCCTATGCACAAAAACTATGCACAAATTTATGACACAACAACCGAACCATTGTCAAATTATGAGCAAACATTCTTTTTAGATTTATTTCTTGAGAATATCCCTCAATGCCCGGCTTGAGAGCTATTCGAACTTTATTTTTATTTTTTCAGAAGCCGGTCTCAGCTGTTGAGCGAGCTTTTCCAGCAAAAAGCTACGCGATCGCCGTCGCTTTGAGCTCGGTTTCAGTTGAAACTTTTTAGACCTAAATGCCCGGCTTGGGAGTTTGTTGCTTCGTGAAGCTTCGCTTGCCGTATGTGTGAAGACCCGAACGGCTGGGCATTCAAAAATTCAAAGCTAAGCGGGACGGTCGCAGATCGGTAGAGCGCTTTGAATCCGATCTCAAACTCGTCTCCAGTTTCCGCCTTCGCTCTTCAGGCTGATTTCTTCCCGCCTCCGATTCGAATCAAGTATAATCACTGCCCGGCAATTGCCGTTATCAAATTAGCCGAGGGAATATATTTAATTCTTTCGGGGCCTGGCAAAGTGTCAATTAACGCCGCTGGTTCCTAAGAAAACGCGACACAAAAAGCTGTGACTACAACTGTAAATCAAGTGAAAGACTGTGCAAAAATGTGACAAAAATAATAGATAATAAGTAGCCCCAATCCATCGGATACCGTTGAGTCTGCTCCCAAAAGCTCCAAATGCGAACGATCTATTTTTGATACATATTTTATTCAACTGTCATTGCCATTGAGTCCGTTAGGCCAGCTGGTTTTTGTGGTTGTTGCTGTTCTAATTGGACGCATTGATGCGAATACTAATTTTAATATTTGCTGAAATGTGATCACCGGATTCTATGCCAACTTTGACTTTCAACAACCGGAGGAGGCCGAGATAAACAGCGGGCCATCGTGTTGGCCAACAGAACTCCACACTGCTAAGTCAAACAGGTTGCACCGCTCCCCCTTTTGGTTTTTTTCTCCTCGACAAACAGGCTTGGAGCCAAATGCATGCATAGTTCACTTGCCGCGCAAGTTCTTGGCCTTAAATCGGCCACTGTCGCTGCATTGAGAAAAAATGGGTGTAAAGTATTTAATAACTTCCATTGATTGTTACCTATCACATAAAAGTTATCTGGTTTACCTGTCTATTGGGCTTTTCTTCACAGACTTTGAATTCTTTAAGTAAGATTAAGAGATTTTATCAATCGATTATTCATACTTTGAATTCTTCTCACATTGAAGAATTTGATTTCAGAATACTCAGATATCAGAGTATTTTTTCTTTGTGTAACTCGACTGGCTGGCTGCTGTCCAAGAAATGCGTCGTGTTTACAACTGTGGCCAATGCTGCGGCTACTCAATGCCGCTGAGAAATTACTTTCTTCCAAAAGCCGAAGCGAAATGGGTCGACATCATTGACTGGCAAACAACTTGTTGTCGTAGTATTTCTCCGCACCTCTCGTTTGGTTTCTGGTTTTGTGTTTTGTTCTTGAAAGTTCAGTTGGTGGTCAAACCTTTTTTCATTTTCATTGACACTGATTTCTTTTTTGTTCTTCTTGGGGCGCTATAGAAATTTCTCCGAAGAGTGTGGGAAAGAACCTTCTAAGGGGAAAGAAATTGGTTTGGATTTTTGTGTTAATTTGATAAAATTAATGGGTGTTTGCGGAACAAACAAACATTTCACACCTTTTGAAGAGTGTTAATTAAATACTTTCTCGCTGTTATTATATTTTTTTTTTTTTCAAGTTTCTTTACAAGTTTATTGACAGCTAACACTTTTCCTTTAATTTTCCTTCCATAATTTATATAAAATAAAATTTGCTAATTTTGCAATTCTTCGTAACTTTTGTTTTCTGATGTTATGCAACTCCTTGATTGATTGTAAATTTATTTCGCATACCGTTAACCCCAAACATGCAAATTGTGGCAATCATTTCTTTGTCCACCTATTTCAACGTTTAGTTATTGTTTTATTTAATTTTTTCCTTTTGGGAATATCGTAAATTGCAGGCACGTTTATTCGACCTTTGTCAAGTGTCATCCCACAGCGGATATTATGGGTTGAATATTTGTTACTCCCAGTATTTTATTTATTTTTATTTTTTTGGGTGTTTCTGGGGCGCACTTGTCACGTAAATGGCGAGCGATTTGCATTTTTTGCTGCCATTACTCCAGCGCCTTGGAGTATTGTGAAAGTTATGACCTTAAAAAATAAAGGCTGAAGAACGTGTTTCAAATAAACGCTTTCCATTTCTAATATTTTAAATGCGAAATATGGAAAATATCAACAAACTGCTATATAGAATGTGGTCTTGTTATATGATCATGAAGTACTGAACGTTTTCGAGTGCATTCAACTCAATTTTCATAGAAGTGAAATTCATGCCACTCATTAGCGAGGCATGAGAACAGTTATGTTGTGACATGTGCCCCCACGATCTTCGCTTCATCAACTTCAGAATGCGAAGACATCCACGTAGATGCAATGGGGCGTGTCCGATTGCCTTGTGGAAGTCGGAGATACATACAAATATCGTATATATAGGTACTCTAGAGACAAACTTCCATTGTCTGCAGATCTTCTGGCTGAACCGCTCATAAGGTAGTGTCATGCAATTTTGTTTACTGCCGATGTGCGGTGGCTTTTGTGCGATGAGCGCGCCTTAATTGAGTCAGCATTACATCATCATCATCATGAACATTGTGGGGAAGGGTCTGGGAGGGATTTCAGAGACAATTGCCTGACGGCTGATGAAAATTTGCATATTCTGCAGCCTCAAATTCCTCATTTCGCACAGCTTGCAATGAATAGTGCCCGGGCGTCTATGATGCTCAATTCAATTATAATTCATCCACATGTATATTCTTCTCTTTTAATGTATGCCTGCCAGCTTCAATGTCCTGAAAGTTTTCAAAAGCCCTGCCTCTTGGCTGGTCGTCCAATTCAATTCATTTCCATTGCTAATAATGGCATCTGCACTGTCTTCCCATCACACAGACTCCTCAGATTTGTGCGGCCTATCCGGCAAATTGACAGGCAAAAAGCCAACAACCTTTGCCATCCATCCATCAATTGTACACGGAAAAAACAGATACGTTGTCAATACAAACAGACACCCTTATTGAATTTCAAGTAATATGGTATTTATCGCCATGGTTCGATGGGTTAAAAATCAATTATTTGGCAAATTCCGCCTTCATGCTTATAATCGGATGTGCAACCAATATCGATTCATTTCAAGTTATCAGATATCATATTTTTACGTGTACAGACACCAACGCCTCTATAGAAAGTGGCCTGTGGTCGTCGTATCATTGCAACAAGCCCGGGGATTTGTAGCGCAACTCTTGCGGTTAGCCAGCCCAGCTTCAACGGCAACTGAACTAAAAAATGGCATCGAGTATTTGTAGTAACAATTTCGAGAAATGACCAACTTCATTACGTGACCGGGTGGCGGGGAGGTGGGGCATAAATTACAGCCATCTGATTGATCCGCAGCGAGACAAAATTGAGGCAATCTCCACCTCGAGTTGGAGTGAAATGTGACGGAAGCTGGGAAGCCACCTGCTCCTCCTCCTCGAGCCCGTGGTCCGCCCCATTTCCACCTGGCCCCGCTGCCATAAAAGCCAAGTAAACAAACTCGGGATTGTTTATAAGTAGCTCGGAGATTATAAAAACTGATGATGGCAGCGGCTACAAATGTAATTTGGTACGCGGCACTTTATGATGCTCTCGAATTACCAGCCGGCCGATGACACAATAGATCGGAAGAAGTTGTATCATTTGGGGCAACTTGACAACGAATTAAATTTCCCATTAAATACTGATTTAAAGTGAAGTGAATTAAATTGAATAATTAAGACTATGAAAAACATAATTGAAGTTTATTAAATCAATCATTTTATTTCCATAAAAAGTTTTTATTTAAAACTATCAGATCAGATGAAAAAGATAAAGCTACCTAGAGCCTAATGGTATAAAAAACAAGTCATTCAACACCAGTCCCAGTGTAAATAAGTAAAAATAATAATAAGAAGGAACGGGAAAAGACATCGGCATGTATGCAGCAAAAAACGTTCGCCCGCGCAGCAGTCTCTCCACAGACGATAACCACCGGATCAAGGACACCAACCGGCCCCACAAGGCCCCCAGCAATACGATCCTCACCCTCGCAGCCTTCTGCGTCTTCCTGCTTGTGCTGTGCGGCTTCCTGCTGGGCGCCCTTGTCTATGTGGGCAAGAATATAGCCGATGACCAAAAGAGACAGCAACAGCAGCAAGCCAACAGCTCCCAGTTGGGCCTGAATGCCACAATTCGAACAGTTTACGTGGACCGGGATCAGCTTCTGTCCACAAAACCCATTCTAAGCGTCCTTTCAGGTTAGTTCAAGGAACACGCATGGGTTCTCAAGGATTTAAGTTAGTAGAGATAAACGAAGCAAATAAGCTTTTTATCAGTAATCATAACTTTATTTTTTGTTGTCAGATTTTAACGAAAATTGTAATCCAAAAATGTTTACAAAATCAAAATTTCAAAAGTCTTTTTTAAATGTGGCGCGCTTTTTTTATGGTACATATTTATTATAGTAAAACGTACCATAAATGTTGCCCATAATAAGGCTACCAGACTGAATAAATATATTGGGAGCTATAAACTTCGATTTTAAAATGGTTATTTTCTTATTTCACATTATACATTTTTTTTGTTTTTAATTTTTGTAATATTTTTTCAATGAAATATATTTCATGGTTTTTCATTTTAATACTATATATATTACTAATAAAATATTAGAAAAGTTGACATCACTTTAAATGACTTTAGAAAAAAAAAGTAATTTAAAATAGTCTAGGGTAAATTGAACTTAATTTTTTCAATATTTTAACAAGTTTTGAATATGTTAGCTGTTACATGGAGTTGCCAGATCGTGAGCAGCATATTTGGCAAAAAATATTTACAAAAATCAGCTGATTTTAGTTCACAGCTGACTCGAGTCCGCAAATATTAACAACTAATTAAATCGCACCTTAAAACCAGATAACCGCGTTCACACCACCCAAGTGCCAGCCATTGGAAAAATACGTCAAATGGCCACCTTAGCCCCCGCCGTTAAAGCTGCGAGCAAGGTGCTCCAGAATCTGGGATTCCGCCTACCCAAGCAACTGAAGCCCAGCAAGTACCGGTTGCACCTGCGTCCGGATCTGGAAAAGAAGATCTACGCCGGAAACATTAGCATCAGTCTACAGGTGCTGGAACCAATATCATTTATCCCTGTGCATACTGACCGACTGAATGTCAGCACTGTGGAAGTGCAGCAACTAGATGATTCTGGTGCTCCTTTAAAGAGCATTACTCCCGTCCTAACCTTTGAACATCCGGAGTTCGAGTACTGGGTCACGGAGTTCGAAAAACCTCTAGACGTTGGAAACTACTCACTGAGCTTGAACTTCACAGGTTCACTGACTGAGAGGATCACGGGAATGTATCAGAGCGCATATCTGGATAAACTGAAGAACCGCACCAGGTAGTAGCCAGGCTACTTTTGAAAATATAATTAACTAACAGAATTTGGAAATTACTAACTGACCGGGTTATTTTTAACTTCCTAAACTCCCTCACTAATAACAATGCTAATACCTCTCGCAATTCACAGTCTTTAAATAAATATTTTTAACATTTTTCAGATCTATTGTGAGCACCAAGTTCGAACCCACCTATGCCCGAACCGCCTTCCCCTGCTTCGATGAGCCCGCTCTCAAGGCCCAGTTCACCATTACGGTGGCCCGTCCTACCGGAGACGACTACCATGTGTTGTCCAACATGCCCGTGGACAGTGAACAGGTGAATGGCGATCTCACCGAGGTGACCTTCCAGGAGACAGTGCCCATGAGCACCTACTTGGCCGCCTTTGTGGTTTCTGACTTTGCTCATATAAATACCACGGTAGATGGAACAAGCATCGAGTTGAGGGTTTTTGCACCGCCTGCTCAAATAGAGAAGGCCCAGTACGCCCTGGAGGTTGGAGCTAGTGTGACTGCCTACTACATTGACTATTTCAATACCTCGTACCCACTGCCCAAACTGGATCTGGTGGCCATACCCGATTTCGTTTCCGGCGCCATGGAGAACTGGGGTCTGGTAACGTTCCGAGAGACTGCTCTGCTTTACGACGAAACCAGTAGTTCCAGTGTGAACAAGCAGCGTGTGGCCATCGTGGTGGCTCATGAGTTGGCCCACCAGTGGTTTGGTAACCTGGTGACCATGAACTGGTGGAGCGACCTTTGGCTAAATGAGGGTTTCGCCTCCTTTGTGGAATACAAGGGCGTGAAGCAAATGCATCCTGATTGGGACATGGACAATCAGTTTGTTATTGAGGAACTGCATCCGGTGATGGTAATCGACTCTACTCTGGCTTCTCATGCAATCGTCAAGGCGATTGAGAGCCCGGCTGAGATTACTGAGTACTTCGACACGATCACCTACTCAAAGGGAGCTGCTTTGGTGCGAATGCTGGAGAATCTTGTAACCGAGGAGAAGTTGAAGAATGCCACCACCCGCTACTTGAGGCGCCACATTTATAGCACTGCCACCACGGAGGATTACCTCACTGCCATTGAGGAAGAAGAGGGGCTCGACTTCGATGTCAAGTGCGTTGCGGAATACAAAGCTTTTTATTTTAATTGTTAATGAACTCTTTTTTCAACAGATTGATCATGCAAACCTGGACGGAGCAGATGGGTCTGCCAGTCGTGGTTGTGGAGAAAACTGGCTTTACTTACAAACTTACCCAAAAGCGCTTCCTAGCTAACGAGGATGATTATGCTGCCGAAGCGGAGCCTTCCTCTTTCAAGTGAGTTTAATTTACTACCCTATTTTGTGATATTATTCAAAATGTTTTTTTGTCTGTAGCTACCGGTGGTCTATTCCCATCACCTATCAGAGCAGCTTGAACAGCGAAGTGCAGTCCACGCTTTTCAACTACAACGATAACGAAGTCAGCGTTACTCTGCCCGGAGAGGTTAACTGGATCAAGTTTAACAAAGACCAGGTTGGCTACTACCTGGTGAATTACCCCACCGACACGTGGGCAGCTCTACTGAGTGCACTGAAAACCACACAAGAGTCCTTTAGCACCGCTGATCGTGCTAATCTGCTTCACGATGCGAATGCCCTGGCTGCTGCCGGACAACTGTCTTACTCCACAGCTCTGGACCTGAGTACATATCTGGAGACTGAGCAGAATTACGTGCCATGGAGTGTGGGCACCACTTCCCTGGAAAATCTTAGGAACCGTCTTTACTACACGGATCTCTACAATAATTATACCACCTATGCCCGCAAGCTTCTAACTCCCATCGTAGAGAAGCTCACATTTACTGTGGGAACTGATCACCTGGAAAAGTAAGATTTCCAACACTTCCAACTCAAATTTTTATTTGGTAACTTACCGAAATTTTGTTCTTTCACTTAGTCGCCTGCGCATTAAGGTCTTGAGCTCTGCCTGCAGTCTCGGTCATGGAAGCTCTCTGGAACAGGCCACTACCCTCTTCAACCAGTGGCTGGCCAACCCAGAGACGCGGCCAAGCCCAGACGTCCGCGATGTCGTCTACTATTACGGTATGCAGCAGGTGAATACGGAGGCAGTCTGGGACCAGTTGTGGAAACTGTACTTGGATGAAACTGATGCACAGGAGAAACTGAAGCTGATGCACGCACTGTGCGCCACACAGGTGCCTTGGTTACTGCGACGATACATTAACTGGGCTTGGGACGAAAGCAATGTGCGCCGTCAGGACTACTTTACCCTGTTGGGCTACATCTCCCAAAATCCGGTGGGCCAGAGTCTGGTGTGGGACTACGTTCGCGAGAACTGGGAACAACTGGTGGAGCGTTACGGAATCAACGAACGCACTTTGGGACGCCTTATCCCTACGATTACCGCTCGCTTCTCTACGCAGACAAAGCTGGAGGAGATGGAGCAGTTCTTCGCCAAATATCCTGAGGCTGGAGCCGGAACAGCGGCCCGTCAACAGGCTTTGGAAACAGTCAAGGCTAACATCAAGTGGCTGGCGCTAAACAAGGAGTCGGTGGGCACTTGGCTGGCCAACTTCGTTCAGCAGTCGACCGTAACTAACCGCATCCAATGAGTGGATCACGCTCATCCTAGCGCCCTGTAAAATAGCAGCAATGTAAAAACTACCAATGGTTATAACAATATAGTCTTAGCTACCTAATGCACTAACTGCATTTGAAATGTGAACGAAGAATTGTGAATGCGTACGATATTTTTGAAGAAAATAATAGACAAAAAAAATGAATCCCCGATTGTTTCACTTAATTCCATTTTCGAAATTTAAAACTTCATTAATTCAATGCAACAAAAAAAAATTATTTTATTAATATACTGATAGCTCAAAAATAGGTCCAATCGAGAACAGGTTCATTATTTCCATGGAGTCGAGCCCCTCAAGTGGAACTCGAAGAGGCTGTGGTGGCCCATGGGCAGAGAGGGGATCGCAGCATGCAGGCGATCAGGAAGAAGGTGGCCTCCGTAGCTGGAGCGCTGCACAGCATGAGCAGGGCAACCACCAAAAGGGCCATCAGGAAAGTGGAGGACTGCATGATCGCTGAATGCTTTCTGCTTTACTCTGCTTAAACCAGAACTACCAATCCCTTTGCAGTGTCTGCTTTTTATATAGGACCCTGCCTTTTCTTTAAGGTGCCATAAGCGTCAGTGAACAAATATTATGTACCTCTAGTACGTCAATAATTGGTAAATATAAATAATAAATTGCTTAATCAACATGAATTGACTTAAATCAATAATTAGAAAATAAGCGTAACTAAAACCTAAACCTAATTTTTAAATCGATGTAAGCTTGTATTGAATATTTATCATACGCCCTGTACTCTATAAATATATAGCCTTGTCCCATTGGGTACAATTACTAAATGCGTATGAAAACGACTTAACATACAAAAAGGAAATTGTATACCAACTAAATACCTCCAACTTAATAGAAAAACACGCTTCATAATAGTCCCAAGATAGATACTTGTTCTACAAACATTTAATGAACCAATAAACCAACAAAAGCAAGCTGCACATGACATTTAGTAAGTATAAGTACATAACTAGCTAAAATGTGCTTACTTCCGAGAAGATTACGATCATAGAATGTTCGCTTGGCACAAAATAAAAAAAATTAAAAAAACGGTAGCTCTTAGGAAAAACTCTTTTAGGTTATTTTTACAAGTTGGTGTTTACATATTCATATATTATGTAGCCATTTCATTAACTCAAATATACGAACATACAGAAAAAATATGTTCACGAGTATTAAGGATACCAGGACGAACAGGTATTCTTTTAAATGTAACTCTTAACTTCAAGTGTTTATCCGTGTTTTAGCATTACATAGGGATTGGACACCTTTTTCTTCGTTCAATCTAAGTGACTATATTCAAAAGTTCGAGGAGAGCTCACTTCTAGTGCCTTCTGGACTCTGTGAAAAACACTCATTAGTGACCATTTTTGTTACATCACCAGTAAATGGATTCCGTCAACGCCAAAGAATAAGGAAATCCTGGGGAAACACATCGAATTTTAACTACCCAGCCTTTTTCAAAATGCATGGGCATCTCAAGGGATTCTATTATCCTCCTTCGAAAAATCGAATGGTTTTGTATGGCAAGTATCTGAGCGCAAAAGAAGAGACCCTACGGGCTTCTGTCAGGGTGGTATTTATAGTTGGACGCCATCAGCGAACTACACTTAATAATCGTGCAACAATAAGAAAGCTTCGGAAAGAGTCCGATATCTATAATGATGTTATCCAGGAGGACTTTGTTGATACCTTTAACAATCTTACTCTTAAATCAGTTATGGCGCTTAAGCATTTTAACAAGAAGTGTTTCGATACCTCAGCGTACTTCCTGAAAGCGGATGATGATAGCTTCGTTAATGTTCCTAATTTAATACACATACTTCTCGGAGGAACTTTGCCCGCATATAAACCTCACCACAAGATGCAGATTCGACTGACAGCTACTAGCGGCGTTTTTCTTGGCCATGAGCTTTCTGACATTAAACCAATCCGTCAGATGTGCAACAAGTTCCATGTGCCACAGTACATTTATCCAGAGGCAGTGTTTCCGAGATATCTGTCCGGTAGTGGATACCTTATGTCCAGGGATGTGGCTCGGCAGTTGTATGAAGCTGCCTGGCATACGGAAATAATTCCCCTAGAAGATGTCTTTATCACAGGACTATGTTCTTTGAATGCAAAACTAAATCCCGTTCACAGCCCATTATTTTCATTACGAAAAGTTCAAGATCTGTGTGATTTTAGGGAAAACATTGTTCAGCATTTTTTTAAAGACCCCAATAAAAAAAGGGAATGGCACAATATGACCAATAATCAAATAAAATGTAAATAGTTCATTATTTAAATATTGAAGTTAATAATGGGCATTTTAGTGGGTATTTTATTGTTTATAATGAGCAACAATGTACACATGCAAACTAAAAGGTTATCATACTTAATAAATAGTTGTTTAATGTTTTGTTTCATTCAATTTAGTTTTTAATACTTGAGCACTTTCACATAAATCCAGAATTCTTTATTTCAGATATCAATATACAGTCAGTATACGGGTGGATCGCTTAACCGCACAGTTCGTTTTATTATTTGTCAATCTATGAAATACATCTTTCATTCCGGCGATCCCAACATCGTGTTGAACAACGCCCCCTTTTATAAAGCAGGCTTTATGTATGGTCTTCAAATCAAATAGTGGACTGTGTACCGGTTTCACTTGAGCAGCTATAGAACAAAACCCCGTAATGAAGAGATCTTCAAAGTGAATTAATCTCGTACTCCAGGCAGCCTTATATAATCGCTGCACCACATCCATCGACATAAGATATCCGGAACCTGACAGATATGATGGGTACATGGTATCCGTGTAAATATAGTTGGGCAAATAAAATTTGCTGCAGCTGTATCGAATTGGTTTGTTACCAAAGAATGCGTATCCCATCAAGACTCCTTTGGTTGCCGTAAGCCTAGTTTGACCTTTTCTATGCGACTGGTAGGCAGGAATAGTGCCACCGAGCAGGAAGTGTATTATGTTTGGAACGTTAACGAAACAGTCATCATCCGTTTTAAGGAAGTATGCTGAATTATTGAAGCACTTATTGTTGACATGCTTCAATGCAAAAACTGACTTCAGAGTAAGGTTGTTGTAGGTGTCGACGAAATCCTCCTGAAGGATGTCATTATACTGACCAGCCTCTTGCTGAAGTTTGCTCAAGGTGGAGTCTGAGCTGGGTGAATTGCTTCGCCCAACTATAAATACAATTTGTACCGAAGCATACAGGCTATAATTTTCCCTCCTTAAGTGCTCCGCATAGAGAAGCAAACGACTTTGTAAGAAAGGTTTATATAATCCTTTAAGGTGACCATGCATTTTGATAAACTCTGGGTAGTTAAAACGGGTCGAATTGCCCCAGGTTTCTCGTATTACTTTGCGCGTCTTGAATCCATCTAAACGCGATGTCACAAAAACAGTCAGTAATGATTTTTGTTTACATAGACCAGAAGGCATAATTAATGCTGTTTCCTCAAACTCTTGAATGTAATTTGTCAGATTGTAGGAATCATTCGGCTTCCAATATTTGTGTTCAACTGAAAAAATAAATATAATAAATAAAAATGTAATTTAAAAAATTAAAAGTTTAAAAATTCTTACCTGTTCCCTCGGATCCTGTTATTAGTTTCAAATCAACTTGTTCCATAATTTGGTGTACTCGAAACATCAAATATAACGAAAACAAAATCGGACCGTACAAAAAGGCTTGGAGCAATAGCCGCTGAGTAGGGTTTCGGGTCAAAAACCAAATAATAAGGAACTTTGCTTTGCGAAGGCGGATCATCTCAATACGTTCCCACTACATTCACAAGAGTGCGACGTTCATCTGAAACGAGAACATTCAACCGACCCTATCAGCTCTAAGTATTTAACATCTAATATTTGTATATTAATAAAACAATGTATGTTAGTAGCTCGCAGTCTGGATAAATATAAATTAGAAAACGATCAAACATGTCCGATCAAAGTATCATTGGAACAGGTAGAAGATACATGTGACGATTTACTTGATTTGAATATATTAAATATATAAACGATTTGACGATGTACATTAATGACGATGACATATAAATATCCAAAGTTGCTGTCTTTTAAAATACCCTTTTCAAGGGTATAGTGTATAAAAAACCTTAACATAATTATACATATGTATCTGGCTAGTCAGTTGCGCAAACAACAGTCAATGCGCAATGTACATATTGGTATAGTATATATTGAAAGTAGTTTTCCTAAGCATCTTCATTGCTTACGAATGCAGTTTAGCTTGAATTCTGGTAATTGCTTGGTGGAATATGTGGAAATATTATCGATATCGATCCCAATCAATTCGATTTAAATTTTGGATTTTACCCATTTTTTTCTTTATATATTTGATTTATTCAGATTATGAATATTATTACCAAGTTACAAGGCAGGGTAAGAAATTTGAATGCATATTGAAGAGATAAATTATTTTTTTTTTTGTTTCCCAAGCACCACATCCTCATTGGCCTGCTGACTCGCTTCAATTAACAAAATTTATATCATCGTCGGGTAACACCGCTTTAATTATGCCCCAAAGGTTTTGCGAAGAAAAGTTATTTCTTCTAATTTTCGTCGCATCAAGCTATACGTAGGACCTGGGCCAACTCAACCATTTTCAATTATCCTGAATTTTCCAAGATGCATGGTCATTTGAAAGAATTATTTTTGCCATATTCAAGACAACGCGTAGAGCATTATGCTGGCTACCTAAGTGTAGAAAATGATAGCCTAAAGGCTTTTGTGAAAGTTGTGTTTATAGTTGGACGTAGTAAGTTTAATAGGCGTAAAGATCTCAAGAATAATAGGAAACTAATTAAAGAGGCTGCTCAGCATAACGACATCATCCAGGAGGATTTTATAGACACATACCATAACCTTACTTTGAAAACAATGATGGCAGTAAAACACATTACCAATATGTGCTCTGAAACCGCATACGTTTTCAAAACAGACGATGACGCATTCGTCAATGTTCCAAATTTACTACATATACTGCTTGGTGGCACTGTGCCGGCTTACGAGAATCAACAACGACTGAACGCGACCCTTGGAGTATTGATGGGACTTTTAACTACCAAAGATGTTCCAAACGGAAATTTAAACTCTAAGTTCTACATGCCTTATTACATGTACCCCAACAACACATTGATTCCGCATGTGTTTGGCGGAGGTTATCTTATGTCTATAGATGTGGTGAAAAGGCTATATAGTGCCGCTTGGAAAACAAAAATAAATTTTCTAGAGGACTTTTACCTTACAGGACTCTGTGCTCAGAAAGCTAACGTAAGGATACTAAACAATTTGCTATTCTCGAAGGTATTTTCATCGCACTTGTGTGATTACAAGGATACGATTATTAGAACAGACTTGTCAGTTTCCAACATTTATAAAGTTTGGGACTTCGTGACTAACTTTAATATGAAATGCCCTCCTGGAAACTTATCTAGAATTAAATTCAAATTAATAAGAGAGGACAACTGTAGTCGAGTTTCCCGACAATATGATACCCGGTACTCATCTTATCCACCCAAACTTTAATTTACCTTTCTGGTAAATTAATAAACTATATATAATAAATATAATAAATAATATATATAATAAACTATAGAATTTTAAATTCTATAGATTCTATAGATTCTAGAGATTTCTATATATTTTTTTTGGGGCGGGAAGGTCGTTTCAAATTTTTGACATCAACTTAATCGGCGTGGGTGCTATCGAAGACTATGTCATAAATCTGATAGCTCTATCTCATATAGTCTCTGAGATCTGAATAGATTGGACATACTCTACGAGTACCGACTATAAAAACGCAGATAAAAAAAATTAAGTAAAAAATACACTCTTGATTATTGTAATTATTATTATATTAATTTTATAAATTAAAATAAATTAAAGCAACGATTTGTTTCTGAATTTTGTATTCATTTTAATATTACTTAAATTTTAATTTATATCTAAGCTTTAAAAGAAGTCTGAAAGCTTATTTCTGGCACACTTTGTTGTCAAATAAAGTTGTGTTCAAATAAATTTGTTTAATTTAGTTCTGTAATTGTTTAGTTTTCTAAACAATATTATTGCAATGAAAATAACGAGAACTAGAAAACGAAACACATGGCATTCACTTACCTAGAAGTCATCTTTGCAGCTCGTTCTCTAATCATGAATAACCGTCTTGGTCGGCGTAAAATTTTATTTATTTTTGTAACAATTTTGTTGTTTTTCGTCCATGAATATTTTCGTGATTTGAAGGAGGCGAAGGAGCTATCAGAGACACGCCAGCTCGAGGATATTTTGCTTTCGAATCAGATGCCAGCTCCCGGCCGGAGCATATTTTTTATCGAAACCTTGTTCCAGCCTTCCGCGAACCATAAGTCCAGGTCCCTAGAGCTAAGTCCCCGCCAGGCATGCGCCATCGAATCGGCAGCTTTGCATAATCGCAATTCCGAGGTGTTTGTTTTGTTTGTTGGCTCAACGGCGAGGATACCTGGCGATGCACATCCACTGATAGAAATCATCTCTAGCTACGTTAATGTGCATTTCCGAAGTCTTGATATCTGGAGCTACGCTGCCGGAACGCCGCTTGAATCGTGGCTCAAAAAGGGCGATTTGTTTACCTCGAAGTGAGTATAAATATTATTTTCAAAGACTTCTACTTATTCTATGAATATCGACCCAAGATATTTATTTTCTCATCTTTCGGATTTCTTACGTTTTCTGACCCTCTACCGCTTCGGCGGCGTATACCTCGATATGGATGTAGTTGTGCTTCAAACACTGGATCGCTTGCCACCAAACTGCGTCGGGGCAGAGGACTCAGGTTCCATAAACTCAGCCGTAATAAAAATAGCCGCCACTTCTACCGGTCGTAAGATTGCCAAACTATTTTTATATGACTTAAGGGACAATTTCAATGGAAGCCTTTGGGGTAACAACGGGCCGGGTGTGGTAACCCGCGTGTCCCAGAAATTGTGCAAAACTCATGAAATTCCAAGGATCTACCTAAGATATTCGCGCTGTTCTGGAATTAGGGTATTTAGTCCTAGTGCATTTTATGCTGTTCATTGGTCAAAATGGCAGGACTTCTTTGACTCTGATAAACTGGAAAAAACAATGGTTGCCATGGAGCATTCGTATGTTGCACATGTGTGGAATCATATGTCCAAGAACTGGATTCTGACGGCTACCTCAAAAAACGCATACCGAAAGATCACGGAAAAGAACTGCCCCCGAATCTACAAAGCCTTGGGCGGTGTTTTATAAATGAAAACAATTAAATCTGTCATTTTCCTCGATTAAGTATTAAAGAACATATTATTTTATATTAATATTAAAATAAATATTATTTTAATAATACTTAATACGCGGACAATAAACTTTTTAAGAAATCAACTTAATTTAAGTAAGGCAATAAGTTAAAATATCAAAAAAATATTAAACTATTCTTCATTTAACACATTAGTTTACAAAGCTGTGTTGCACTTTGTCAACACAGCTGGACTTCGAAACAAATTCATAATTACTATATCATTATGCTGTATTAGTTATCTAGACAAGAGGAAAAGGTTAGCAAAAACATCGTGTGGCTTTACTAAAAAATGGTTTAAAAGGGGTTCAAATAGCGTATTATCAAATGACGGGCTCAATGGCCGACTCTCTAATGATTCTTGAAAAGCTTATCTTTAGACAGAATCCGAATTCATCATAATCCCGAGCAATTAAGATGTCTATCTGGCACACAAGCTCGCAATTTGGCTTAAAGTCTAGACGGCATTCGCAAAGCTCCGTACTTGTCCAATTTTCGCTTAAAACTAACACTACGAATGGGTGTGCATGGCAGTGTATGAATGTTGCGATGACTAATTAGCATGCCATAGAAGAGGGTCTCGGCACATTTAGTTTCATTTTGGCAAACGCAATTAGTTAAGTGAGCAGAGAAACCAGAAATTAATGGCTCTTAATTCATAAACTGCAGCATATGTTGGCAAGATGTGGCACCCATGACAAAATGCCACCACAAAAAGTTTGCACAATTCGTCCTAATGCTTTGGAATTTAAGTTCATTTTTGGATGCACCCAGTTGAGCAGAAGTTTAAACCTAATTCATAATTTCTTCTATCCCTTAAGTTGGATAATACGTTTTTGGCAAACAGTTTATGGTAGCTTATGCTAGAGGATTTACCCTTTGGCAACAAATAATTGGCTAAACTTGAAAATGTTAGCATGAGTTTTGTGGTTTGGAAAGCTTATCATTTAAGTAGTTCGTTTTTCAGGCTTTAAATTTTAACAGCTTTTCAGAAATTGGCAGGCTAAAATAATAATGTATAAATAAGCTATTGAAGACATGTTTCCTGCAATATAAATAGAAAGACAAACTTATCCGCATTCCACTTATGCTATTTACACAATATTGTTAACTCCTTAATGCCTGATACAAGATGCTAATCCGAAACGCACGCCCAAATGCTCCACTTTTTATAGGCGGCGACCGAAACGACTTTTGCGTCTGGGTCGGGACCTTTACCCATCAATGGGCGGCCATCATTTATGCGACATAAAAGTCAGAGGCTGTCAAAAAGTTTCGATGAACTTCATCATTTTTACGCACACAAGAACAACAATGAGCAGCCCAGACCCACATAGATAACCCTTACTGGGCAAACCACACAATAAATTTGAGTGTGTACCATTTTGTGCGAATTTACTATCACTTGTCTCGATGGATAGCGTAGACTAAAAGCAATTGAAGCATTCAATTTACTGGCCCGGCTAAAAAGGCTTTCTGCTCTTATTTTAAATTCACTAATACGTCTTTGTTCATATCACGTATACGCACACGCCGGCATGGCACACTGGGACCGTCATAACGCATAAATATGAAATAAATAAGCAATTCTGTGGAAAGGCGACGCCAGCAAAATAAAGCCAACTCGATCCGAGTGAGTGTGCAATAAACTCTCAATTTCATTTATATGTATGAGCCATGTTTGCAATTCAAATGGACGATGTGCGCCGTTTTCACTAAATCGACTGTAGCCTCGCCCACTCGCACACTTTCGAGGTGGGCGTGCTGGAACAATTAAGCCGTAAAATATAGTAGCACACTTTTCGCGGCCAACGGTTTAGGCCCGCCCTTGCGAATCGATGGGAAAATTGAATGGGATTTATAGGCTGCAAATTTTTGCCGGAGTCTCAACCACTTAACCCGCACTGATTGCTTTGCATAACACTTTATTAATTAAGTGCCAGCCATGCCAGGCACATACATCGCAATTAGGAGAGTGTGCTACCAGCTATATCTTAAATAAGTTGAAACAAGTGAAAATACTGCAAAAAATCCAGCTCTAGAGTGAACTTTAATATATTATTTTATGCTTCTTGACCAAAATAACGTAAAGGTTATGTATATTTCTCTAATCATAGGCAATTTTAGTGTTTTCATATTTATAATTTTAATTTTTTTTAAGAAAGATAGAAATTAAAAAGTGAAAAAGAAGTCTGGCCAACATGAGCAGTGGTTGTAATTTGCCTACACTACGTATACGTAATTACGTATACTTATACGCACCTTAAACATTTTAACTTTCGTTTTAACTACTGTTTTTTTTTGTTATTTATTTTAACTTGTTTATTAAACTATGATGTATTCTGAAAACCCATTAGTCAACGTTTTTTTTTGACGTTTTTGGATAACAATTAAAAAAAAACCATAACAGACCCACTCTAATCCAACATATCCGGCATGCCAAACATGTCGGACAGTGCGTTTGGCACTTCATTGTCAGCCATCCACAACCAACTCAACTACCTACCTATCCTTACAATCCTTGAAATCATTCCCATCCGCCCATTTTCACACCAGCCGCCTGCGAGGTTCGATCCACTTGGCACGTACGGATTGAAGCTTCCATTTGGGACTTCTGCTGAAGTCAAGCCGGCTGCTGCAACTTCAGATGTTTGACTTTGACTGTATTTGCACAATACAAATCCTTACACCTTCTCCCAGACTCCGCTATTGTATCTTGTTTCTTATCATTGTGGGCGTGAAAATGGCGTTGTTTTAGGCGTTTTGCACGTAGTCTTGTGAAGATGTAACAAATTATACTTGGGAAAGCGAGTTTAATAAAAACAGACTTCAAGGAAGAAGCAATGGCTGGTAAACTGCAATTCAATCGCTTTTTCCCAGGCGATTTCCCATCACAGAAGTTCATTTATAAGTAAACAATTTGTATCTGTAAATAAAATAAATTATTAATTAAGTATTTTTCTTCAGAAAATTTTCGATAAATAATAAAAGCTGGTATTTTCGGAAATAATTGTAGTAATAAAATGAATTAGCTTGTTCTTTTCATTGTTTTTTTCGGTTCTCCTTTCTTATAACAAGGTCCAGACAAAAATAAAAAATATTGAATTAAAAACGAGAAAAAATTAAAAAAATTATTCAAAACTAGTTTTTGATAAAAATCTCGAAATTGATTAAATGTATGCAGTTAGTCGTTCCAAGTTGAACACGAAACTCTTTAGTAAAGTTAATATATCTCACCACAGAACACGACCCATCAAATGGCACTGGTTATCAATTATTCATAAACAAATTTATATTCAGGAACATTTTTTAAAGGCGTGTGACCATCAATGCCGTCGGAAAGTCACAAAGTTTTAATTTGAGCAACGTAAAACTTGATGACAGTGCCCATAATTATGATACATAACCCATAAAATATAAGCTTAAGCACTATTTCTCTCATCCATTCTTGGAAGCGTATTTTTAGTTTGAAGATTACAAAAATAAATAAACGAGTGCTGAATTCCAGTCAAAAAGTTGCTTAAAAATGACCGAAAAAACCACTTCACCATTCTGGTTCTATCCGCTATTAATGGCTTGCAAAATAATAACTGGTTTTAAGAAGTCTAAATTTGATTGAAATTAATTTCCTAATTAGTATGCAAATAAAATATGCAACAAATGCAGTCAGTTGGGAGAGTAACATTTACACTTCACTGCAATAATATAGACTAATTGGCAAAGTTTTAAATGGAAAGAAAATTGTTAATTGAAAGGAAAAGCTTGAATGGAAAATCAATCCTTAACTTATGCCCGTGACGTAGGCCATAAATGCAGGCGGAATCCGTTTTAATGCTTGGCGCTACCAAAACAAGGCCGCAAATTTATGACGGGTTATTAAAAAATAAGGAATAGCACAAAGATATTATTGAATCGAATGGCGACATAACAATCCTAATTAATTGTAAACAAGCCATGAAAAACAGCTCAGTTCGCAGTACACACTCGTCACTTACTGCTCATTTATATGGCGCATTCAAGGGGCGTTGGACAAGACACTGTGGGTGTTGAGTGCGCGGTAGGCGGATTCGCGAGGGTGCTGGGCGGTGTATGGTTGCTGGTTGGGTGGTGCTTCTCATTGTGCTCCCTTACATTGCACCCAGTGTCGAGAAAGAGTGACGACTACGTCGACGGTTTCCATTTGTACGATATACAATAATATTTTGATTGAATTTCCCCCTCAGTCGGGACTATAAACGGAATGGGTGGTGTGTTGGCAGAACAACAAAGTGGCATTTGATTTATGCCGACACGGAAAACAAGTTGTTAAGTCAAGTCAATCCTGGAAGCGTTTATTTGCCTTAGGAGGAATGCTATCAACACGGTCAAAATATTTTATGATGGATTATCTGATTGGATCATTTTTAAAAAAATATAAAGCATCTAAAAACACTAGAGGATTTCAAATTCCCCACTTGAGAAAATGTCATAAAATAATCCAAAACGGACAAAAACATAATTGACTTCTGTTGTTGTATGCATTTCTATTTATAATCAGGTTTCCGATTTTTTTCCAAGGAATTGAAGCGACAGAGACGCGGCTGGCGCTGCTAGAGTCAAATACCTCATTCGTCAATAAAATTATGATTCATTGTGTGCCGACATTGTGGCCAATGTCTTGGCAGAAAGTATCGCGTCTCATTTTTGGCCCAGATCAAAGTATAGCCATCGGGAATATTGTAAACATCTTAATTTGCATATAAATACGCATGAAAGATTTCTCTGTAAAAAAAGATTTATGTGCCCGCGACGAAATTTTGTGTGTGTGCGCAGATTTATTTATTGCCTGGCAAGAGGTCGGGGAAGCCACACAGATTTGTCAGTTCATTTAAAAATGAAGCGATTGTAAATGTTAATGAATCTGGTGTGAATGAAGCGCCCACCGCAATTGTCAGACGGCTGGGACAGGCGTGACCAAAAGATGTCATATTGTGGGCAGTCGAAAGCTAGGGATCTACGATTTATGATGCACTTTATTTATGCACTTGCTTAAAAACACGGTGTTTTTTATTTAAATAATAAAAGTTATATACTCAGAGAGACTAACCAGAAAATCCAAGTTTTTTAAAGATACAAATTTTTTCTTGTGCAATATTAAAAGTTTAGATGGCATTCACGCAGACCCTGTCGTTGCTCATTTCTAATTAAAATTCACCCAGCGCAGCAGGAACAGCCGCACAATTTGCTGGGATATAAATTCAAATAAGCGTTCGAACAGCACCCCGTTCGGACCCATCGAAACTTTGCCAATAAACGCAGCTTATCGGGCCGGGCTAAGACAAATGCCTGGCGCATGGCATAAACAAACTATAGGTGCTAGCCATTCACAGGATTGCAATGAAAACGCGTTAACGGATATTGCTTACGCTTACGCTCCAAAATCGGCAAATTCAAACAAAACCCAAATGGTTTTGCCACTATTTACCCTGAGGAAAATTAAGTATCCGCAGCGTGTGCACACGAAAAGTTTCACAATAATTGCACTGAACTATGTTAAATTAAAATTGTATACCGTTGTACCTTTAGTACGCTCTATAAATATACGTTACATATCTTAAAATAATTTCCATTAAAACTATTGTGAAATGCACGAAGAACAAGAGGTCCCAGCGATTTCCATATCATGGCTCATTTCAATACGATTTTTGAGCGGAATACCTTAAACGATTTGTAGATCGATTCCCCATTATTCTGCATCAAAATCTGAAAACGAAATATTTTTCAAATTTTATGTCAATTTTCCTGGGAGATCCACTTCAAACGTTGTATAAAATGCATGGAAAGACAATATGGCCACCAGCGATTGCCATATCTTGGCCAATTTCAATCCGATTCTTGAACGAAATACCTTAAACGATTTGTAGATTGATTCTTCATCCTTCTGCATCAAAATCTAGGGACAAAATATTCTTTAGATTTTATGTAAATTTTTCCGGAGATCCCCTTCAAACGTTGTGAAAATGGAAAGACAATATGGCCCCCAGCGATTGCCATGTCTTGGCCAAGTTCGATCCGATTCTTGAGCGAAACCTCTTAAAAATGATCCTCTTTGTAAAATTTTTTGAGGATTGCCCTCTGATTTTACACTTTTTTCACGTTTTTGAGTTTTAAAGCTATCGATTAAGTCCTTGTACACAATATTCTTTGCACTTCCATAAGGAAAAGTTGCATCATGGAAAAACTATCAAATGCAACTGGGGTCAACTTTTGCTCCATTAAAGCGACCGGCATTTGCCATTTGTTAGAGGATTTTTGTTATTTTTTGGCGTGGCATTTTTGTGTATTTATGAGCCTGTTTGGTAAGCGAAAAACAAATGGCCATAAATCAAGTGTCATATTCCGGCCACAGACAATGTTCCGAGCTCCAATGTAAATGTTAGACAGACTAACATAAAGTGGTCGAAAATGGAAGATATGGAGCAGGACGAACGAACCGATACAATCACAGAAACGATTTAATTAAAACACTTGAACTGCATTTTAAAGTCGCATGAACGGGAAGGGCAGTTGGCTTAAAGTTCACTCACATCACGTATACGCCATGCATGCCTATTCTGAAGAAGACTGGAGGCGGCGGCGCGTGTGGGATTTTAATTACAGACAGTCGCGCCATTAAAGGCTTTTTATGGCACTTCTTTACCAACAATTTTACTGCCAGCGACAAGGCAGAATAAATTTTATGCACTTTCCCACGACAACGCCAACAACAAGGATCTGGCAGACACGAGTAGTTGAATCAGGACAGCACTAACAGCCATAATCTGCATACAACCAATGCCAGCGATGGTCAAGTGATTTGTGAAAATAGTCTCTTAAATGCCTCGACTTTGGTTCAACTTCAAAATATCTTCAATTGGATATTTGTCGATTTTTGGTCTATGAAATTTCTATGTTTCATAGAAAAGCAAAATTGTTTTGTGATTGAAATAATTTGTCTTATTTGTTTTTTGGCATTCACAAACAGACTCTTGGAAAAAATTCCTAAATAATATAAATAGAACGGACAGCACCAATAGTTAAATGGGAATTAGACAAGCTTTTAGATAAAATAGAATTGGATGAGTGAACATACAGAAATTCCTGAGTAAAATGTTTGTTTTCACTTAAATGCTTCATTGATACACATTGATTGCTTAATATTCATTATGAATTACAGTTGAATTTATTCACATTTTTAATTTTCTGATAACAGCGTCTCCTTTAGACACTCTCTCAACTCTAGTAAACATTCGCCATGCACAAAAGTCTTTCCATGCTCCATTTACGCATTTTTTACGCTGTAATTTCAAACAATAATGTAAATAGTTCTCGATTTGCATAGACCATTAAGTTCCGCACACGGTAACCAAAGAGGAGGAAGGCGCCATGGCAATTGTGGCAGATGTCCTCTTGCTGGGTCCTTTAAGCGCCACTTTAGTTTTAACGAGCACTTAATGTCTCTTTAATTACAAAAGTCCCCCGCCGTTGGGTTGATTGAATGTTTGCCATCGAAATTGAGATTAATGGGAAAGGCAAGGAGAAGGTCCGGAAAGGACACTCCATTCATATCAAATAAAGTAGGCAGGCCTTGGCTTATTTTCTGCTCCTACGTCCATATTTTCCTATAGGTTTAAGGGTTAATTCGGTCCATTGGCCCATTTTTCGTCTATTCAAGAGCTCATTATTCGATAAAATGTAGGCCTTTGAAAGCAATTAATATTATTTTCAATTTATTTTACTGCACCCCAACAGGTTTAATAGCCTTAAAGAAAATGGTCTAAGAAAAAAAATTTCCCAATTTCTCTTTTAAACATTTTTGAATCATACTTGTGTTCTTTTTAATTTGCAATTACATTCTGTGTTTTGTTAAAAGGCTTTTGTAAATCCAAAACAGAAACACAAAGCATTTATAAAAGCTAAAACAACTAATTCCAGAGAATATAATTTCAAAGAGTTTAATTTAAGTTGCTTTTATTTTGATTACAAACGACTCGCTTTGAGCCCCTTATTTTTAGACGAGGGAAATAAGTTTGCTTGGCCCAGGGCCAACTATGCAAGCACTGAACAAAATGTAAATAATTTTGTTTTATGTTGAAGTATGTTTTATATTAATTTGGTAGATTGATTTCCATGAGAGCTTAATCTATAATAATGTTTCTTTTGGATATAAAACCCTCTCCAGGCCTATTTTAGCCCGTCAGTACTTTAATGTTAGCAGAATAGTTTTTTTTTCCAAGTGCACACATTTGTGAACAAGTGCGGCAGACAAGGGGCAATCTTTATGGCACACAGGGGCATAGACAAAGGCCAAACGAGATGGCGATGGCTTGCACTGGTAACCGACTCCTGTAGGATGGCCAATTGGAACGCCTGCAGCTGTTACAGTTCCAGAAGTTGGCCGTCTTCTCGATTCGGCCCGTTGTTCATTATCTCGTCTCAATTGCGACTCGTACAATGCATTAGTTTAATAGTTGGAGAGCTGTCCGCCCAGACAAGTCAATTGTATGACCTTGGCTCGTGTCTGGTAAATGGCGCTTTAATATTTCATCTAACAGATATTTGGCTTTAAATCGGAACATCAATTTACGACACACATCGAATCGACTATATAACGATAAATCGTTGCCATGGCACAGCATTGTCAGATTATGAATGAACAGCCTGGGCCACTGCAAAATATTGTCATTTATTGTGCGAATGATGGCGATAACTCAGCGGATGGCGAATCGAATTTTATGCAGTCCCTGGGCTTCCGTATGGAATGTTGTCATCGTTTTTTGCGTATCGGTTTTGGGCCATTGGAGTGATTCTGATTGACTTTCGAGCGGCCTCCTAATCGATTACTCAATGTCATCACTTTCAGTCATAAACCATTTGGCACAACGTCCTGTTTACGTCAGGACTTGGGCGTTAGACCATGGCCAGGATAATGTCAATAACAAGAGTTTGTCGAGATGCAAAGCATAAGCACATTCGACATTAAATCAGGACATAAAATCAGCCCGTAACGGAATAACACAAACATTGACACATTGTTAGTTGTTTCCGCATCCGCCATTTCATTGGGTTTTCAGCCAGCCAGCTAGTATGCATCGAAATGTTTCCCTCGTGTCGTATCATAAACACATAAATAAATAGAAACTTGGTGTCCAAGGTTAGAATCCGGACATCGTCGGATTTAGTTTCAATAGGAGCCAATCATGTGCGCGTGCCGCGTAGTAAACAATAAAAAGAAACATAAAATCTAATTGATATACTCGTATGTTATCATCGAGATGCGAATTTCCTGTCGTTCTGAGTGTATATATTCCGTATATATTTTTATGATTTTTCGCAGTGGGTGATGCTGATGAAAACATGTATTCAATATGAATGAAATTTGTTTTTAATCCCATACACAGGCAGTGGAAATTATAGTCGTATTAAAAAAAAAAACCAAGAAAAGAGGCTTATCAAAAACGCGTGGAACATAAAATCTAGAATTTATTATAATTTCACCAATTTATAGCACAAAGAGGTTGCCTAATAAGCTTTCCTTAAATAGTCTGAATCATAAAACATATCTTTTCCCAAAAAAATTTAAGACCATGTTACCAACCAAATTTTATAAAATTTTCTTAAGTTTTGATTTAAACAGCACTTTATTATTCAACTTATTTCTTGGTTTTTAATAAAACTAATTACATTTTGGTAATGTGAATGAACTAGTTTATTGAGACTCGATTACGAGTTATTGAGCTAAACTCTAAATTAAAGCAAGGACAAAGAATTGACCTGGAGCTGGAATATTTGTCTAAAAAAAAAACACAAACAAGCTCGAGAGGCGCTTGCTGCTCGTATCACAGTTGAGTGTGTGTAGCTGGCATTGGAATGGACTCCGGGCCTCTTCAAAAGGCGGCCCTTTCGTCGGAGGAGTCGTTGCCACACCCCGTCGCGGGAGCCTCGGAGACCCCCGCGACCGTCGCGCCCCTCGCCTGCGGTTTGTGGCTGCCTTTGCGTCTGGCACGCCAATTGAATTTGGCCCTGAGACCCTTGAGAGTATTCGAGCTCTTGAGCGTTTTCGCTTTCGCCTTTCGCACTTTCCCACTTGACTCGTCCCCACCCACCGATCCAGCCCCCGATCCGCCTGCGGCCACGCCCCCCATAGGACGGGTGATGCGTGTCAGCTTGAGGCGGGACCGCGAAAGACCCGAGTCGTCGTTTTGGCAACTCAGCTCGTCAATAGAGCACATGGTGGGATGCTGTTGATGGTGCATCTGCTCCTCGGCATATGGCAGATCCGCCTCGAGCAGCGAATGGGCATCGCCCACAGACGAGAGCTGTGAAATCTGCGACTGCAGGATGCGTCGGGGATTGTCGAACAGATCCTGGCGGCTGCGATTTTGACCCTGCAACTGGGAGCTGTCCAGAGATACTCGGTTCAGTCTCTGGGACTGACTTCCAGCTCCATTACCATTCAGCATTGTGGTGGTTGTGGTGGAAGTCATGGTGGTGCGCACGCTATCCTGGAAAGAGAAATTAAGAGGTCTAATGGTCAGGAAAAATTAAAGTGAACATTTTATTCTTAATTTGTTGCATATATTGAATAAATAAGTTAAAGGGTTCTGTATTTAAGAACTAGTAAATTGGATTTTAAGACAAGTTTTTTGAAAACAATAGAGCAACTCTATAATTTAGTTTTATTTCCAACACAATCTCTCTATAAAACAATCCATACAATGATTCATATTAAGCAATAAACGATTGCTAATTTTATTCAAATGATTTGTTAAAAATAATCAAAAAGATTTTTAATTTTTGGTAAACAAAGCTAAATATATCTTTAACCTCAGACCTTTGTATTGCTTTAATATTCTTAATATTAAACAAAAACTTATTGGAAAATATAAACAAAATATGAAGTGACTTGGCAGTCTCCAGAATATTTTCTCTGTTTACTCACGGTCGTGTGAAGGCGCAAGGAACCCGTCTGGTTTCGCCGCAGGGCGCTGTAGGTGTGAGGCAGGCCACGTCCCTGATTTTTGCCCCCCAAGCCAAATTGACGGGCAAGGGTTACCTGAGGAAAAAACAATTTACTCAGTACTTACATAAACAAATTGTTAAATATTTGATTCACTCAATTTCTTTCTGTGTGCTGGAGAAACCACACTTTTTAATTAGCTGAAGTATAACGAAAATATTAAATTCTTACGGTAATCTCACCTTGAAAGCCTCGCGGAACTTGTGGCTCATAATGTTGTAGAGCAGTGGATTAATGCACGTGGAAAGGAAGTAGAGTACTCCGGAGGTGTAGTTGAGGATGCTGAAGACATCGTTGAACCACTGCGATTCGATGCCCGAGGTGGAGCCGTAGACCGCCATCAGGCGCTGGGCGTGGAAGGGCGCCCAGCAGATAAAGAATGCCACCGCAACCGCAACTAAAAAATATAAAATAAAATAAGAATAAGAAGAAAAATGCAATAAAGATGATGCAACCATAAATTATCTTTAACCAGGAAGCTATGCCTCACCCAGCATCCGGATGACTCGTGTTTGGGCGCTGATACCTCGGCTCACATCGTAACATCGCCGGGGAATCGCCTGGAGCAGCCTGCTTCGCTTCAATTTCACACCGATGAGCACGTAGAGCACACATATGGCTGTCATGGGTCCGCCGAAGAAAAGAAAGCCTGACACAGCAAACACATGCGCGAAAAAGTCGTTTTTCATCTGCAGAATATATTTTACACAATATAAGTAACCAGGCGCAGTAATATGAGAAGGACTTTGGCGGAAGCACAAAACCATAAATTTGATCACTCTAAATTGAGTCAAGCACCATGGAGGATTTCCATGGATAGCTCTATAAAAGTCAACAATTTTCAGCAATTGAGTGAATCAAAGAGAGTTTAAAAATAATTAGATCCTTTTTTCAAACTACATCTAGATTACAATTAATTTTCTGACAACCTAAGCTAAATAACAAAAATTCCGAAAGTATTACATTGTTCATAGAAGCCGTAATTATAGTTTAGTAATAAAATGTCATACAATTTTCATTAACCCACAATTTTAATTAAAAGAAAGAATTTTAAGAGCTTTATATATAGAATTTTCAGTATCTTAAAGTACTCAAAGACTCATCATAGTATCACACTTACGAGCCTTAATTGCCCAACTCAATTACTTAATTATGTCGGATACCCGATAATTGGGAGAGAGATTAAAGACCACCCATCAATCATACCGTGCACGAGGATCCTACGCCCTGGACCACCACTGAGAACTGAATCGCCTGGGGAAGGGCCAGTAATAGAGCGGCTATCCAGATGGCAAATATGAACTTTACGGCCCGTGAAAGCTTCGACATCGTGTGCTGCCTGCATCGAAACGAAAACCAATTAGTCCTGGCCAGGGAAAATGGAAATTGTGCTGTGTGGGACGGACATGAACACCATGGAGATGGACATCCACTTGATGGGACTCCACTCACCTGAAAGGATGACAAATGGCAATATATCGCTCCACGGTGAAAGCGGTAATTGTTAGGACAGTAGCGTTGGCCGCAGTCTCCGAAAGTACACTCTCCAATATGCAGACTCCATCACTGAAGGGATAATTGTCCGGATGCCAGAGGTTGTACAAGTCTTGTGGCATGCCTAAAATGGGATGAAATAATTAATGATAAAACCATCCTTTTCATCACAATAATTAGTGTTGTCATAAATAATTTATTTTCAATAATTCTGTTTTACACTCCCCCTTAACTTTAATAAATTTTTTGATGTGATATTGTAACATTACTCATACGCCACGTTGGCCGGAACAAAAATATTACCCGTAAATATAATCTTTAAAGGCTACAGCCCCTTTTAGTTATTATTTCCTATTGTTGCTAATTATTTTATTTGCTTATTTTTACAAAAACAAAGTAAAAACCAGATATTGCCTTAACATTACGCATAAGCCCCGTTACTTAAAAAAAATTAGGCATCTTCTCACCTGAGCACAACAGGATCATGTCAGATATGGCCAGGTTAAAAAGATAAAAGTTGGTAGCCGTGTGCATAAAGTTGTTTCTAGAGATCACAATACAGGTGATGAGATTGCCCAAAACACCTGCCACAAAGATAAGGGCATAGCCCACACTGAGAGCAGCCAGCAAGGACATCGGTGCCATCGGTGACATCGTGGGAAGCAGCTCCTCCGGTTCCAGGCCCTGCAGCAGGCTGGTAAGGTTGTCGGCCGAGATGTTTAGCACTTGGGTCAGATTTAAAAAGAATTTTTCATTTTGAAACAGTTGTAGATCTGTTGCCAAGTGGCCGGAACTGTTACTAGGCAGCATCTTGACTGCCATGGGGGATAGTCTCTCTGTATCTGAATCTGTTTGTTTTGTATGTTAGTGTGTTTTCTTATTAAATTCGAATTTTTTCAACTTTCGACTCCTGTTTGTGTCTTTTAAATCGATTTTCTCCTCCTTGATGGTAATGTATTCATAATGCTCCCGAAGCTGGGCTCATCAGTTTCGACTTAGGCCAGGAACGCTCCACTCACAACCTGTTGTTATGAGTTCAGGAAAAGCTTGTGTTTAGAGTATGTGTGTTTGTTTGGGGGATGGACAGCTGTTTAGGGTGAACCTCTGGACTCGTGAAAGTGAGCCATTTATTATTGAAAGTGAAAAATCATAAAAAAGAAAGTGTTTCGTGGCGGTTTTGAAGAAAAAATAACTTTAATTGGTGCTAATCTTTTATTTTATATATCTCGGATTGGATTGATGAATAAATTTCTTAAATGCCAAAATCAGTACATAGATATTTAATTGGAAGTCCACCCTAGACTGTCAAATCCTTAAAGACTCGGCGTTTTCTACATTATTTACCTGGCATCCTGAGAAACTGACAGGCGGCAGTCAGGCGTGTCCTAGGCGAAGACCAGGCCGAGGGCAAGTGGATGCTGAAAATTAATTTGAATTGCTAAGTGGCATTTAGGCAAAATATTTGTGTACACGAGATGAATTTAAGGAAGTTGCTTTTGGGCTCAACCTGGCACACTCCCCGGCTTGCTGCCGGCTGTTTGCCAAACGAATTAAATGCCACCCAAACTCAAGGTCGCCCCAGCCCGTGGAAAGAACTCCTAATGGACACCGGGTGACTTAATAATATTAACATAGTTTTATTCCATTCATGATGAGTGTTTTCGGCTGCTGCTATTTGAATTTGGATGTGGTTTTGTTTTACTGCTGACCGCTGTTGACCGTTTTCGGACGTTTTCATTATCATTATCATAAAAAAGTTTCTACAATATATGCACGGCTAAAGAATGCTGTCGAATTTGGTTTTATTATTTTGTATATTCAATCAAACTGGTTTTCATTTTTTCATTTTTCTGTTTTCGTCTCGGTGTCCGATGTCCGATGTCGGTTGTCTCGCCGCCGTATCGATCGAAACTGTGTAGCATCCCACCAATATTATGCACCGCCCATGCCCATAAAGTCTGACTTCGAATAGCATTTTGTTTATATTTTTTTGTTGCTTTCGATCTCCCATTTTTTATATCGTTTTTTGGGTAGCCATTTTGCATACGGCATTTAATATTATAGATTTTGCACTGTATTTGGTCTAATGGGCCCGCGGCTCGCGGCTCGGAACTCGAGGCTCGAGGCACGGGTCAATGTTTGCTGTCAGTCTCGAGGCAATCTGGAGATTCTTCTGGCCCGATAATTCTTTATTTATTCTTAACTTGTTCACAACTGTTTCGGTGCTCCTGTTTGGGGTTTTTCATTTCAACCTAATGACAATTAATTATCTTTTTAGCTCTCGGCCGGACCGGCTATCGTTTGTGCATTTAAAACACGTTTAATTTAAATTTATCAAACGATGCCTGCCACATTCTTTTGAATGCATTTATTTTTTATTGCTTTGAACTGTTTTGATTTTGTCACTTTGTTGTGCTGGCCCTCGTACGTTGCACTTTGCTCTCGCCCCCTCCCCTTGGGGATAATATTATAGTATGTCATTTTGTGTCTCTGTTGATTTTATTTTAATATCTTTAAGCAGCCTTTACCATGTGCCAAACGTTGATTAATGACTGACGAACCGTCGGAGTTTATTTAGCACAAGCTTTTAATTAATTTCTTTGATAATTATGCGAAACGACACCGATCCGATCTTATAGAACATTTCTTGGAATCGAAAATAATGAGTGAGGCGCTCGCGTGTTTTGGGTTTTCTTTCGAGATATTTTTGAAATCGAGTGCGTCGCCAGCGGCTACAGCATTTGGCCGCAGCATCCGAATGACTAAGTTTTGGCCAAAAAATCGGGGCGAATAAAGCCCGTTCGGGCCATGGCAATAACAGCGACGCAACAGCGATGCCGGCGTCGAAGCCAGCGACAACGTCGACAGAACACAACTACCGGTTGCTTTTCGGGCCTCTCTGCGACGGCGCTCTCATATCACAAGGGTTTGGGTGTCGGTTTCATTTTCATTTTAAGTTCGAGGGTCTCAGGGCAAGGATAATAAAAATGCAAATAATATCGGAGGGCCATGCACTTTATCTTATTTAGTGGCATATTAATTTGGCCGGGCGGCAAATTGTTTGATTATTATGTTAACACAGGCAAAGGACAATGCAAATGGCGACCTTCGTGTCCACTTAATCCAATGCGCCCACAGTCCGATTAAGTGAAGGCTATTAACAGGCGGTTGACTATAAGGGCTAATATTTACTTACAGGAATTTTTTTTAAGGTCTTTTCTTTGGTTAGTTTAATGGCATACACATAGGCTTTGAACATTTTTATTCAAAATGGAAATCAATTGGTTTTTCTTGTTTACGAGTATAAATTGAGAAAAGTTTTTTATTGGATAAAATATTGTCATGTACTTGCCAAGAGTGTCATTAATCCTTTGACAACGGTATTTAAATTTCTGAAAATGAATTTGTGAAATTACTTTGTACACCATCGAGCTGCGGCCATCAAACCGACTAAATTGGACATGACTCCGTGGTTTTATGATCAGTCAAAGGGAGATTTTATTAGTCCCCCGGGGACTTAGTTTTATGACCATGTGCGGGCAAATCTATCAGAGCTTTGCGGCTCATAAAAGCACTGTTTTCCTAGCTCCCTGCGGCTAGTGCGATATTGAGGCCCAGCAACTGTAGCCATATCTATTTTTACACGATACGATGTGCACAAAAAGGACAAACAAATCAGAACCATTGCATGCATTCAATTTCTCAATTTTTATGCAAATAATACATAACAATTTTTTCGCACTTAATCAAAACAAGGTCCTAAATAAACAGCAAAAAAGAAGACGTTTATGTGTTGGGATGGGGTGGCTTTCCTTTGTCAGGACGCCCTTCTCCCAGTCCATGTTAATCTCTCTTTGGAAAGAATCTCATGTACCCTCAAAGGCAAAGCAAATACGAAGCACGTGCTGCAGAGTCTTTCCCAGTCAAAACTTTGGCTGCCAATTGTTGATGAAAGCCGAGAAAAAAGGGCAATGGGAAACGGCAATGATAGGGGGCGATGTTAGGGCAACCTGGAGTATGAGGAAAAGAATTTCGTTTGCTTTGCGCTTTATGAACACTGAGCATGACATCAGATTCGGGGGCGCCTTTTGAGTCGAACTCTTGTTTGGCATTTTGAAGTTCCTCCGTCGCCCAGGACTCTGTCATCAGTCGACGTCGGCATCTTCGTCAGCAGTTTACTTGAATTTTGTGCAAGTTTCCAATTCATTTAGTTTTATTGCACGTGGCAGGGGCATGCCGAAAGTCATTTGCAGTTCGACCAACCCGTTTGAAACTCACCGCTTTCCCTAACTTTCATATAAGCCCGGAAAATATGTTATTTCACTTGGAGAACTCAAAAAATTAAGCACGAAACTTGTCTGCCATCACGAGATAGTGCCCACATTTTTTTTAAGAGTCTTTCAGACTTTTTATCGCAAATTACATTGGAGCAGTCATTTAGATTTGGACTTTACATTTCGATAGTTTAAAAGATTAATGCAAAATAAGCTTCTTATAAAATGTTAAAATATTCACAAAATAATTATAATTTTCGGTTGCAAAATAAAAGTTAATTTTAAATCAAAGCTAGTTCTAATTTCCGAACTGGCAAACTTCAGTAAGAGTATTAAAAAATATCACCACTTTACTCCTTTATGGGTGACCTCAAATTTATTGAACTCTTGCACGCTTTCCAAAAGTCGTTGACAAATTTCTATGCCCGGGCCCGGGCTAATTGTAACCTTTGATTGCTATTGAAGCACAAGCTCCACATGCACCGCAAAGCCTTTCAAATAATTGAATTCCCGCCAGTAACGGCCAAAATATAAAAAAAAGTCCCACAGGCAAGAGGTGTGCGTGCCTGTGCTTGGCTTCATTTGGTTAAAAGCCCGGCAATTGCCCTCTTTGGCACGCCGTCGTCGGTAAAGATGCCCAATTTCGAATATGACGGCGGAGTGCCTTCCATAAACTTCGGCCAACGGGTTGTATGAGTAATGCGAGTTAAAACTGAGCCGAGTAGAGTGCGTGGGCCAGAAAGTATCAAATAGTTTTTTGTAGCTAACTATGCAAAGTGACAGTTTAGTCCTAGGTTCTAGGTTCAACGCTCTCTCTTACGCCGGCCAAAGGCCAAGGACACATGCATTTAGTTTAATTGCACTTAATTAGCCGCAGCTCAAATGACATGACGCACTCGAAAGTGCTTAAAACCGCATTTGCAGTGCCCTCGTTTGGCATCAGAGCTAATCAGGAGCTATCTGGTGTCGTTGCAGTCGTAAATCAAGACGATATCCCCAGAACTCCGACCGACCAACTGCTGTGCCCACAAATTTGTGGTCGACCTTTTTCGATTAGGACTCTGGCATCTTTTGTCTCCCAGTTGGTGGTCCGCATGTGTATTATTAGTCGGAGAGCATTATGCTAATCAGTACCATCCACATCCACTCGCACATTGAGTCGTTCCTGCTTTCAGACAATCACAGTGGAATTAGTCGAACACGTTGCGTATACGCAACGAGTAAAGGTCAGTGAATGAAGCTCAGATATTGATTGCCTTGGTGGTTTCATTATGTACGTACTCTCAGTGTTGAAGGGGAAACTCATGAATAATCCAGGGAATCAACTTACACCCAGATTGTGGCCAGTGATTATTGCCAGCAACATTAATTTAACGCGCACTTAATCGCATTTACGATAGATCAAAGTGTGTGGGAATCGGAAATCAGTATTTGATGCCCAGATTGATACACCAAAAATAAAATAATGTATTAAATGAAGTATTTAATCTTTAATATTTAATATAATCTATAAGCATTGTAGTTTCTCGATTAAGGCTTTTGATTTACACCATTTGTGAAGCTTAATTTACGCTGTGGTTACATTTGGTTTGAAGGTTTTTGAAAAATCTTTTCTCCGACACTTCCTTAATAGCCAAAGGCTCTTAAGCAAACCGCTAAATCCGGATTGTGGTCACGCTCCAGCTACTCCGCATATTTACCGCGACCAGACAACCACGTCAAATTCGGCTCAAAACGCAGAAACCGAATCTGTCGAGGCCGAGAATACCAAGTTCTTCAAATTAAATTCTTTACTCGAGGCGGGAAAGGAGGCAGAAAGAGGGGAAATGAAAACAAATCCACAAATCTGCGGACAAGGGCCGACATTAATATGCGGTTGGGAATGCCGAGAAAAGGGGAATGCCACAGGAGCCGCCTGCCTATGGTTCATGTCTAGCAAAACAAACACATTTATTATCCTACTTTATGATGGCAAAACGACTTTGATTCCTCATTTACTGTGATTGTTTTATGGTCGTGTTAAAGACGCGCCAAGGGGGTGGCCACTGGTCATAAATATTAAAAGTAAGTGCGAGCGCTTTTAGGCCATTTGCAATTTCAATTAGCCGGGCCAATTGAATTGAATCGACTGCCATTTACGGCCACGCTCTATAACCAGCTGCCTGCGACATTACTCATCCGCCAAGTAAGACATAACTTACTAGTGCTCGGAGTGGGGCAGGCGAAACCAGGAGACAAAGTCAAGGTGAAGTGCATGAATTTATGAATGAAATTAAGACCAAATGCTTGCCACACACAATTACAAATACATTGACAAACAAAGACAGAGCGAATTGGCCAAGAAGTGCTGTTGGTTAACAGGCGGCTAACAGCAGGCAGCCAAACGATGCCACGATTGCCGCAAGGCAACTCAGTCTGTCAACGACTTCGCTCAAATCCGGACGTGCGCGATCCGAAATCCTTGGTCAAAACCTGGGTTTTCAAAAATCCGTCAAAGTGCTAAAATGTTAAAAAAAATTCTTAGGCTTAAAAAGAAAATGTAATTTAATGAAAATGCAAAATGAGGGTGCACAAAATGTACATAAATGCCATTAAAAATGTTCTTCCAAAACCCAATTGATTGACATCCGAAAAAAAATCTAAACTAATTTTCCGTTGAGTGATTCCGTTTTAACGATAACAAAAGGGTTCCAGGACCCCAAGCTTAACTCCTCCCTGGGCTTCGTATAAAAGGTGACACACACACCTTTCCGAAACGGATACGGACACGGATACGAGTACAACAAAGGCACAATAGCTGACAAAAAAGAAACAAAACAGCTACGCTGCTATTGTTATTTAATCTAACCTTGGTAAGAATCAACAGTCAAGTCAAAAATGTAAGAACTGCGTAGATTAAAGTTTACTCAGGACTCGTTTCAATTCCCAGAATCTGGAGAAACTCCGAAACGATTTTCTAAATTGGCAACTTGTGCTGCCGCAACCACATGGTTTAATTAAAAAATGTTAAAGCTCGTGGCATTGTCAGCCCGTGCACCTGACCATCTGCAACTGGGCTGCGGTGGGAAGTTGTTCGGTCGAAGAAGGACTCTCACCCAAATTCAATTGCTAACCCTATTACGGTCAGTGTTACGATTGGTTTTCAGCCAATTTGTTGGAATAATTGCAATGGACAACGTACACTTGGACTCTCGTCCAATCATATCTAAATCAACTTTCACACCTGAGCGGGCAATTCAATTAATTTCTTTAATTAGCTTACGTCAATACAATAACATCCGGAGTCTGTGCCCACTCGGAATGCGTAGCATACTTTCGAGTGTTTTTATAAACGCCTTCTGCACCGGAAGAACCCCCAGCGAACAGGAAACATAATTAATTAGACACATCAAACAGAAATCTGGCTTCAAGCCAATATTCCAACTTGGCAGTAAGCGTGAGACGCTGTTTCCCAACTTCAACTTTGACTTTTCTAACCCCAGAACTAAGCCCTCGTCATTAGTGGTAAACGTGTTGGCCACATAATGCGTGAAATATTATCCGTAAGTCACAGACATCTTTAAAGTTTGGCAAGCGACTGTGCTGAGGATCCCTTAAGGGATGACTTCCTTACAGAAAACAAGAGGATTCTTTCTTTCTCCATACAAGAATAAACTTTTCCACTCATGCAATCAGGCACCGTTTCACTCATCATGGCTAAGTCCGAGAGAAAATAGAAAAACTTTTCCTGTCCCAACTATATTTGTATTGATTGCCAGCAATCTGTATTGCCACAACTCCAGATGTTTACTATTAATAGAGCCAAGTGACAAGTGTTCCACGGAGAGAAAAATATAGTTCTTGAAAGACACAAAAAGTTGTTCGTTGAAATCTTTAATGTTTTTAATCTTTAAACCTAAATGGGTTTAAAGAAGATGAGACCCTCCACCTTAGAATACTTAAATTTGCATGTCCTGAATAAAATATAAATGTACAACTTTTCCAAGTGTTTGATTGATAATCTCTTGTTTATAAATTGTTCTCGATGCAGCTTAAGATGTTTACTAATAATAGAGACAAGTGGCACTTGACGAGTGGCAGTAGTCGAGTGTCTGTTTCAAGTTCGGAAATAAAACGCATTTTCTTCGGTTGATTTCTGGCCACCTGACGCCATTATGTCAGAAAGGCTGGGGTTTCAATTTAAATATATCCTTGAGTCTAATGACTTTTAATGTTGTTTGCTTCACAGGCGAGTGCGCAATTTTTGGGCCTGTCGTCGAAGGCTGCTTATCGGCCATGTGCCACCATCGCAGCCGCAAAGGATACGCCAGACAGTATTAATAACGCATTGATAGGAGTAGGCGTCTGATTTGGTTTTTTTCTCTTGCTTTTGTTTTGGTTAGAGGTTTGGCGAGGGTCTCGAGTTTCGGATCGAGTCCGCAATTAATCGACAACAGCAGCCGACAGCTAGCATGTTGCAGGGCGTCGCCATCACCATCGCCAACGACAGCAACGATGATGGCCTCAATCAATCATTCATGGCTCATGTGTCGCCCAGTCCCAATCAGAGTACCAATCCCATTGCCAACATACCGCTACCGGCGAATCCTAGCGAGAGCCCCGAGCTGTTGCTCCTGAAGAATGACAAATTCCTAACACATGTCGCCCATCTGCTAAACATAACGACCGAGAATCTTTCAAATCTTCTGGGCTCCGGCAACGGGACAAATGCGAGCACAATGGCATCGGATTCTCCAGGCGATGAGTCCCTGACCCTGCGCACCGCCTTCACCATTTGCTACGCCCTTATTTTCGTGGCTGGCGTTCTGGGGAACCTGATCACCTGCATTGTTATCTCGCGAAACAACTTTATGCACACGGCCACCAACTTCTATCTATTCAACCTGGCGGTTTCCGATCTGATACTGTTACTTTCCGGTAAGCGCGCTTCTTATTGGGCCAACGGGTCGTATGAGTAATGCGATTCAAATATCTCACAGGCATTCCACAGGAGCTGTACAACCTTTGGTTTCCCGACATGTATCCCTTTACCGATGCCATGTGCATTATGGGCAGTGTGCTCTCGGAAATGGCTGCCAATGCCACGGTTCTCACAATCACAGCCTTCACTGTGGAGAGATACATCGCCATATGCCATCCTTTCAGGTGAGTGTGAAAATATTCACGGGAAAACATAATTATCTAATAAAATTCGTTTTAGTCATATTCATTGTTTTATTATCTCTTTGTGTAATTGTCGGCCAGCAAAGTTAATTAACAAAGTGGCGTATGTTTAAATTAGGCCTACCACAAAAAGATAAAACAAAAACCTGACAAAAGACTGTCACAAACGATAGTCAATATAGTATATGGAATAATAATTCATAATTTAACATACAGGCTGGGGAATGATAACAAAAGCCAACCTGGCAACTAAAATATTCTATGAAGTTTGGATTGTGGGGCCAAATCGATATTCGTGATTACATGGTCCTAATTAATAGCCAAAAGTTGCCTTCACTAAATATAATTAATCTTTCCCGCAGGCCCTGATTTCTGACATATTCCGCATTCTTTCTTTGAAATTCTAAAAATATAAATGCTTCCTTAAAAAATAACATTTGATTTGCATTTTAAGCTTCGGGGTATTGCGTTTCACCCAACCTCATATTACGCTTCATTGCGGCTTAAATTCGTGGAAAACAAACAAGTAGCATTTCTTAAAAAAAACCCTTTTTTTACCATGTATTTCCACAAAATAAACAAATTAGATTATTTTGGGAGATTCCTTAAAAGAAACCAGACATGGAAGTGCTAAAGGACTTGAAGGAGACATTCCTCACTTAATTTTAAAGTTAAGAAGAAAGTTACTTTGATAATTTCCTTGGGTTTGGGTTTCAGCATAATTGTTGGTATAAATGCAAACTTTTTGTCTATTTTATATGGCTTTTGCGAAAACCCAAAAGTTTTCTGTGGCATTCGTGCAATATTGTAGCCTATTATTAACATCTCCTTTTTTTGGTAATAATGTTCAAAACTTTATAAATCCATTTTACCAAAACGTCAGGTGTGAGATTAAAGTAAACGCCAAAGAATAGCAAATATTTTTCCCCAGAAGTGCCAATGTTTGGTTTTGCTTTTAAGCTCATCCATATAATATAAACACTTATATTAAAAGCGTTTTACATGCCTTTTCACTTTGAAACAGGGAAGACTGCATGTGGGTTTATTGAAATGTAAATTGTTAATATGTTATATTTTTTTTTCCAAAACGGCCCACCTCGGCCGTGGGCCACCCACACTCAACATCAACATTTACATTAAATTTACTGCAATATTTATCATTTAATATACCCTAATCTTTACGTCATTTATAGGCAGCACACCATGTCAAAATTGTCGCGCGCCATTAAATTTATATTTGCCATTTGGCTGGCAGCTTTCCTTCTGGCCTTGCCGCAGGCTATGCAATTTTCGGTGGTCTTTCAGAATGGCGGATACTCATGCACGGTAGGTGTTAAAAGAAATGAAAAAAAAAAAAACATTGAAAAACGTAAAACCAACAAAACTCAAAAACCAACTGACGCAATGCCGCATACTTTATATCCTTTGTATCCCTCAGATGGAAAACGACTTTTATGCCCATGTGTTTGCCGTCTCCGGATTTATATTCTTCGGCGGACCCATGACGGCAATTTGCGTACTCTATGTCCTGATAGGTGTGAAGCTAAAAAGAAGCCGTCTGCTGCAGTCGTTACCGAGGAGAGCCTTCGACGCCAACCGGGGACTGAATGCCCAGGGCCGAGTCATCAGAATGTTGGGTAGGTGAGTTGCTTTGTGTGGGCGGCTTGATTGATTAAAGACAGGAGTACTGCCCCGCCTCATTCCTGCCCCCGGCAGAAGTATCAAAACTTTTTCGCCGAAAGTCTTAAATTGAAAATTACTTTCAACATATTTGCGTTGGCGACATCAAACAGGAGATTCGTCATCTCCCACCCAAGGCACTCCGCCCCTTAATTCCGCGGAGCACTTTCACTTCTCCTTACGTCATGTGGGCTGAATGTGCTCCCGGGTGTGTTTTTTCTGCGGTGTCGTTAATTTACGCAAGCATCAGTGTATCTGGAGGGCTTTTAAATGGCCATCTAGCAAATGTGTCAGAGGTGAAGCCAGCTGGCACCTGGATGTAATCAAGAATTAGTCTTAGCAGAAACTCTGACATTTACCTTGAAAATGGTGTAATTGAAAATATAAACAGAAGGCAGTTTTAAGCTGAAATACAAGCAATCTCGGAAACTTTTTCCTCCAAAGTTCAGTCTGGTTAGTTGCTTTTGGCAAAATTCCGCAGAATATTCTGTGAAACAAGCTCTTCAAAAGGTCAATTTATAACATTTAATTTAGGCAAAGGCTTCGTTAGGAAACGGTCTATTCTCCCTTTTTATATGAACCTTTGTTATAAAAGTTTTTATTAATATTATTAGAAGAATAAAACTAATTACATTAAGTTTTTGTCGCAATAAATAAATATAATATACAAGACCATTAAAGAGCCCAACTTAAAGGCTCAGGGCAGTAAGGGCAGTATTTTTCCCTTATAGCCTCACTACCAAAAAACACTTGTGGCCAAACGATTGGATTACCCGGGATACAGGACATATACATACTAGATATAGTGGCTGCCTTTATTGCTTTATTTTTTACGGACTTTTCCCACTCTGGACCCAAGTATTTAATAGGCTCTTTATCCTTACCCGTATTTGCAGTAGCTGTAGCCGTCGCCTTTTTCCTGTGTTGGGCTCCTTTCCATGCTCAGCGCCTGATGGCCGTGTACGGACTTTCTCTGATTAATATAGGCATCAGCCGGGACGCCTTCAACGATTACTTCCGGATACTTGATTACACATCCGGCGTGCTCTACTTCCTCTCCACCTGCATCAATCCGCTGCTCTACAACATCATGAGCCACAAGTTTCGCGAGGCTTTTAAGGTAAGCCAGGGATTTTACTTTTTAATCATAGTGTTTTAGCATGAGCTTAAAATAACCTGAAAACTTTTACCATTATTGTTAGATAAATTAATTATTTAAAGTTTATTTTAAATTAAGAAAAGTGATGGATAGTAGTTTAGTAGTGAAAAATAGTCACAAAGTGTCTGAATCCTCAATGGGTTTCTTTTTTTCTCTGCAGATCACTTTGACCCGTCAATTTGGCTTGGCCAGAAACCACCACCACCAGCAGAGTCAGCACCACCAGCACAACTACAGTGCTCTGCTCCGCCAAAATGGGTCGATGCGTCTACAACCGGCCAATTGCAGTGTTAACAACAATGCCCTCGAGCCCTATGGCTCCTATCGAGTGGTGCAATTCCGCTGCCGGGACACCAGCCACCAGCTGTCGATGCAGGACAGCATTCGCACCACCACCACCACCACCACGATTAACAGCAGCAGCTTGGGGCAGCCGGGCAACGGAGTGGGTGTTGTTGGAGGCGTGGGCGGCGGTAGGCGGAACCGGAAACAGGATTTCTATGGCCCAGTTCCGGGAAGTGCAGTGCCCCACCGGATGCTCCAAGCCCAGGTATCGCAGCTGTCATCTCTGGGGGACGCCAACACACTATTAGAATCCGAGGCTGTGGACAGACACTACTCCGCTGGACGGGCCAAGAGAGCTCTGTTGGCCACCAAGAGTGGGGCTCTATTGGTCACTCCCCCTCCAAACGTGGAATCGCCGGAACTCAGTCAACCGGCAACCCGCCTCAAATTGTCCCGAGTGATAAGTCGCAGGGACGAGGCCAGCAGTCATAGTCTGCCGGACCCGGAGACCTTGTCCGGATCCGGAGGAGCGGGTGTGAGTCGCAGCTGCCGCAAGTTTCCATGGCGAAAGCGAAGGCAGAAGACGGAGGATCCAGCCAGTGATGGACTGGGCTTCGGGTCACCCAAATCCCAGTGATGGCCACTGGCCAATATCTAGAGTTATGCATAGTTAGGTCCCGTTTAGTTAGCGCAATAAACTTTCTGATCTGTAAATAATCCGGAGAAACTTTGAAACTTTTGCTGAGGCGATTTGCATGCAAATTTCGACTGGACAATAGGCCATAAAAAAATGGAACGAATGTCCAGCCCAGACGATTTATGCGAGGCATAAAGCCAGGCTAATGAGGCAACAAAGTGTCGTGTCGGAAACCACGCCCCGATTGCCTCCTTTTTTTGCTTCGCACTCATAAATTAAGTGTTAAGTGTTGATCTACCAGTAAATAATGTGAATAAATAAAAAGTGTTGCCAACTTTACAGCAAAAACCTCTTAGTATTCTGTTATTTCTGAAGTACACAATGCATGCCAGCAGCATATTCGCATCTGCATTCCAAGAAGTGTATGGTAGATGGAAAAAAAGGAACGGATATGGAGAAAAACGGGGGTCAAGGGAAGAAAAGCATCTCGGTTTTTTCAGACAAAGAATTTCATGCGACATTGTAGTTTCCGATTGGCAAGCTCTACTGCTACACTACAAAAACGAACAATAGAATCGACTATTGAGTTTAATTTCAGTCTTTGTTTTCTTCTTTTTAAAAACCCACAGCTGCATCTTTAATTTCCTTTTTCAACTTTTAGACTTTTCTAAGCCAATCGAAAGTCTCTTAAAACAACATTTCCATGATTTTTTAAGTGCAAGTCTATTCTTAGCATTTGCACTACATTTGCACCTGCCGACTGAAAGTCATTTCAGCTTACCTGGCCGGACGTCCATTAGTCAAGGAGGCTTTCCGAGATGGAAAGTCCGGATTGAAACGAATGGCCAAAGAGTTGCTAGATGGGGCTTATCCTGCGGCGAATTGGCACATGGAGTGAACTCAGGTCCGGATTGGTAGCACAAAATAAATCAACTCAAAACTGGCAAAAAGTTGAGGAATTATAGCTGCCTGGCCTGTCTCACTTTGTGGTCTAGCAGAATTATTAATGGCTATTTGAAAGCCAGCAAAACAAATTCATGTGAAACTCTAAAGTGGAGCGTTGAAAAATTTACCAAAAACGGCAGCTTCTTCACCTGACTAATGAGGCTAAAATTGCCATATGGAAGTTTGGCAGTGAGCCTTTCCCCAGCTCATATATCAAATGCATACCCATTGAATGTATTTACCCATTGAACAGTGCTTAGCCCAGGGTCATGTAATTCCATACGCCCTGTTGGCCGGAGGCACAAAGGACCGCCTTCTCATTCATCATCGGGGCGGGAGAGTCTTTTGTGCGAGGAGCTCTTGGCCAAGGATACTGGGGAAGAGCGGACTCTCCATCAATAAATCGTGTGGCCTGCCGCCTAGTCAATCATAATCTGACACAATAAAGATATTAATCAGAGCCATAAATTTACTTACGGTCTAGACAACCAGTTTAACGGCCAACAGCTCGCACACAAAGCTCCCTGACGAAGATGAAGATGAAGGCGAAGAGTTCTCCGGATTCTTTTCTCTTCCCGGGGTTGAACTTAAATGCATGACAAGTCCTCCGGAGAAGGTCTCGCATATTGTCCCGGTCATTACGCGCAGACATTTTAGATTACTCTTCCAGTTTATGAGCGTAAAACTTTCACTTTTCAAAGTAGTCGATTCATTCTCTGTTTTTGTCCAGACCGAGTGGCTCAACGACTAGCTGGAACTTTCGGAATGCAAGAGTCCTTTCGACATCCATATCCATGTCCAGATTTTAAAGCCGTAGTGCTGCCCACACGCATGCTGCTTGGTCAGTCCTTGAGAGTCCTTGTCTGCACCTAACGAGCCATCAAGCAGGACAAAAGCTCATCCCACTCTCTTTGAACTCAGCACCAGGTTCAGCAAGGATCAAAAACGTACACTGCTAGAAAGTGCCTGAGAATTTGTCTAATAAGTGTTTAAATCTCAACATGGCATAGTTCTTCTTCTTTACTTTTAGATTTTATTTCAAATTTAAGATTTTTTAATTCGAAAATCTGACAAAAATGTTCTGTGTACTTTGGTAAAATTCTCCTCTTAAATTAAAATACCACTATAAATTGCAAAAAAAAACTATAAACAAATTAGTGTGTGCAAAATCACTTCAGTTTAGGTTCAATTAAAAATTGATTCAAAAAATGTGGTCGAGTTGCTCAACAATTCAAGTATCCTTGTGTGGGCCTTCAATTAAAGTTGTGTAAACACGGTCCAAAGGACCGTCATGGACGGCTTATGTGTTTATTTATCGTTCGTGCCCCCTCACCCTCAGGCTCCTCAATTCTTGACTGGATGTTTCGATGAACCCAATTGATTTTTTTGTTGCCATTGACAGGGAGTCAGGTCAACTCTTGCCTTGCTCGAGAAATGCCAAATAAATATTATTTTGTGTCGGATTTTTGTCCGATTTTTACTTTATATGCTGCATGGTCACCCGGTCGAGGCTAGAAATTTAATTAAATTCGAATCGGTGGCCCACAAGTGAAAAATGTGGTTGAGAACTTGTTATCTTTGATGTGCAGAGGACGCAACCCAAAGTGGCAAGCATAAAGCTAAACTGTTGCTGTAATATCTAAAGCATCTGTCCTCGGCCACAGAACAATTCAGCAAATTAAAATAACAAGTGGTAGTGGGGACCCAGGGCAGTTTAAAATCCAACAGCTGGCACTGGCATTTCAACATTTTTGGGGCCAGCACTTTTTGACAGCGAATTAGAGAAGCCCCGACCTCCGGTCACAGTTCAACAAACTAAAAGTGTTTGCTTTATGGCCTCGATGTACTCAATGTACTTGAAGCGGAGCCAGCCCACCCTTTATTCTCCTTTATTTATTTTTTTCTGCGACGAAAACTAAACAAAAGTCGGAATCCCCCAAAAGCAGACAACTCAAGATTAGCTGCGCCACAAGTCGAGAGCCAAAAATAACTCGAAATATTTCGGCCAATTGCAGTGGCCAAAACAATAAACCGTGTTAGCCTTGGCCATGGACATGGCGCATTGAGCTTGAACCCATCTCGGGCAGAATCTCAGTCTCCGGTTTGGCTTTTGAGATCCCAAAGCCTGCCATCTTTTACACTGAAGAAAAACTTCTATATAAATGTAATAAATGTAAATGTAAATCCATATTTTTGGATAAATAGAGAGTCATTTAAAAATTATTTAATATTTATTGCTAAATATGATAAACTTTCCATTTGCTTTTATAAGAAACAATATTGTTTCCCTATTTTTCGAGTGCACTCTTCCACGATATCCTCGGGTAATTGTTCTTAAAGCGGTTCCCAGAATTAGTAAAATTACTTGAAATTCACCCTAGTATCAGAATTTAATAGCTGAATCCCGGGATGTGTATGTCCCGGCATCTTGTTTGCACACCAAAACGTGTCTACGATAATTTGTTTGGGATTTAGCGCCACCAGTCCTCTGGTCCTTACTCAATAGAGCCACTTCCTCCGGTTTGACGTCAGTGGAGCTGAAACTACCATAGAGTTGAGTTGGTCAATTGAAATTAAGCCAATTTACATAGATCCATGCTATTAATTGAGGCCACTCGTGCAAGGCAACACCACTCTCCGTTCGAACAGAAACAGTTTGCAACAGTTTCCAAGTGCTTCTCTCCGGTTCGGAGTAAAGTTTATTAATTAGCATTGGCTTGGGGTCCTGACAATGTGTCCTTGGAAAATATTTTGCAATTGACAACCGAAGACGAGGAGCAACTTGGATTTCCTTCTAGCTTGCTTTCCATTGTCTCACCACTGACACTTTTGGACGTTAACGATGTCATTTTCAAATATAATATATTTGGTTTTTCTTAGCATTTCCATTTGTTTAAGCTCTTAATGCGCAGTTAGTAAATTAATTAGTTTATTAATTTTATTATTTCAATTATTGCACCTGCCAATTTGGGGCTAGTCATTGGATAACATAAGTTATTAAAATGCAGGCATTCGCAAATTAAACAAATTTGTATTCATGAAAACTACATTTTTATGGGCCAATAAATTCTATCAATTAGTTGTTTTAATATAATAATCGAAAAAATGTATTATCAATGACAGCTACACAATTAAATCGTAACCACTTAGCCTCCTAACAGGTAATTTTTCACATTAATAGTTCCAGGAAAAAAGAAGTATTGATAAAGAGCTCTTTAACACTGTTTTTTCACAGAAAATCAATTCAAAATTAAAGGATACCCACGAATTTTTTATGAGGGTATTGTTTCATGTGAATATCAATTAAGTTCTCAAAAAACCACTGTGTATTTTCTTTTCACTTTTAATTAACACTGGAGCCAATCGAAAATTCCCTGATTCCAAGAATAAAGTCATTTTAATTTCGCAGAAAATTATTTGTTGACTCACATCCAAAAGTCGCACCAGTAAACAATAATTCTTATTAAATGGCATTTCCACTTCAGAGAAAGTAACTGACTTTTGTATGTATAATTTCTGACAGAACCTTAAGTCACAAATATTTAAGGATATTTTTAAAATTAAAACTTTAAGCCACAAAAAAAAACACAACATGTGTTCCAAGAGGACATAACATGTAGGTGGGGAAAAGTTTTTTAATGTCCGCTGGCAACATTCTATCATACTTTTTGGACGATGAAACTTTTCCATTATTTAATAATTGATTTAAAATTGCAAAATGGTTAACTTTATAACGGAATTTCATGTAGAACTTCATAAAAATTTGAAATTGTAACTTACAATGTATCCAAGTGTTGAATGATTTTGAAAGTGACTTTTAGGTCCCTTTCGAAATTTCCTTTTGGATTCCTATGATTCGTTCAAGTCACGTCGAATCCGAGTATGAATAAATTACATTACTTTTTCCATATAGAAGCATTAACCAATAATGTTTCCATTTCAGCTACAACGCGGTTAGCTGATAACCAAGGCAAATGCTTAAAATTCAACCATCTGCGGACGAAATGAATTCAATTACGTGATATCTGGCGAATACGAATGCGAATTAAATGGCAAACAATCGTCGACAAGAAGTGAAGCCATTCCAACTATTCGGAAGCGGCTAAAATCGGACGGTCGTTAGAAAAGACCGTGTCTGCAATTCGGGCGACATGTTGCCAACATCCGTTCCCGAACAAATCACACAAAGGAATCTCAAGCCAGCTGTTGGCATGCCACCCTTGACGTTGGGCGGCACATGGCCGGAGCTGGAGATTCTAGGAGATTTCTGGGGATCCGTGAGGGTTTCCCATCGAGGAGAAGTCGCTTGGGGAGTGGGAGAGGGTGCAACGTCTGGCATGTAGCTTACGGTCTACTGAAGCAACACGCGTACACATGGCAGCGGCAATCGTTACTTTGGCCATACATTTCGATGGCCCCCAGCTGGGTAACGGTGTTACCCATGTTTGCAGCTTTAACCGACATTAAATTGGCGATTCTTGGCGGCTCGACATGTGGCCTGCTCCACATTTGCATTTGGTTTACTGTCTCTCAGACAGATCTAATTGAAATGGTGCACTGACAAATTAATTCCATTGATTTTAGCAATTTGACTCCATTAAAGTCATTGGTTACGTTGAAATAATTAAATGAGTTAACTGGTGCTGGGTGTTTGGGTATTGAAAATTAAATTAAAGCAGTTAGCAAAAAATAATGTTAAATCTATTTGGACAAGCCCTCCCTGGCCTTTATCCCATTCCCTTGATTCAGGTCCAGGTTAAATATACGCCCTCAAATCATTTCAAAAACATTTCCAGACGTAGAAGCGCTGCTCATTTATTATGTTGATGAGAAAATCAACAGTCAAATGCAATGCAGCAGAAACCAAGGAGACAAAGCAGCAAGGCAGCAAACATGGCTTACAAATGAGCAGCAAAGTCTTATCAAATTTGTCACGAACTTTTTGGACACAAATCTGGCTGGCTAGCTGGCTGGCAGACGAAAACCATAATATTTGAAGTGATTTTCACTGCTGACACAGCAGTAGCCAAATATGCAAACTAGCTGAGCTGCGCCAAGAAGCTAAGGTTCCCATACATCAAGTGACCTTTCGCCAGGACACGCCTTGTCCAGTCCAGAGTCCCGGGCCTGACTTTTGCTTTGTGTGCTTAGTGTGAGTCCCAGTCTCTGTGTTCGGGAGACCAGGACAAGCCACAAATCAAGTGCAAGAAGCACAAAAACGGCGGCAGACGAACGAACATCGGTCAAGGCCCATAAATAGCACGCCCACATTTAAAACACTCGATGCATAAATCAATGTTAAATAAACAAGGAGGCGGAGCCATTTTCAGTGCTGTCAGGTGTGCAGGAAACAAAAAATGTTGTTTCTAGGAAGGTGAGTCACTAAACGAAATAAAGTCACAATTAATAACAGTTGAATCATGAACCAATTAAATCAAATATATTATTCACGAATAAATCAATCAAAATATTTTAAAAAAATTAATTTTTATTATTGCTATTAAAAAAAACCGCCAAAGAAGCAACTCAGATGGGTAAGTAAAAAAAACTGTATGCGCCTTGAAACAGGCTTCACTTTTTGTTTCGCTTACCATTATGTAATATTTACCAAAGTCAGCCTGGAAAATAAATGGAAAATGCCTAAAGGAAATATGCGGGAGAGATCGCAAGTATGAATTTTCCACAAGCAACTGAACCGAACCGAAATGAAATGAAAACAACAATAAGTCAACAGTAAATCAATTGGAGGAGCATTTTAACGCAATTCTCGTCTGATTTATGCGCAAAAGAAATGAATGTCTGTCCGGACCAGCCGGTACATTTAATTCAAACAGAGCCGTGAATACTCAGAGCATATAATGGCCAATTGATAACTGCTTTTAAAGCCAAATTCCCAGAAGCGAACAAACATTCGAAGGATGTACGTCATCAGACGAATCGATATAACAATCGGCCTGTCTCTCCATTTCCGCACAATGGTAAATAGCCATCTGTCATGGAAAACGTGTTTCTTCTTAAAGATTGGCAAATAATAATTAAGATGGCTGGATCTTGAACCGGGAAAACCCTTTTCGAGTATTTTACACATATTTTTAAGTAAAATTTTTGACTCTGAACCCCAACAAATGCTCCTGCAAGTGTTTCCTAAAGGCTCCCTTGCACATTAAATGAGCTGTTGCTGCAGGTGGCAGGAAAGAAAGCCACTAACTTAATTGCGAGTTTCTGTGGCGACCCAAGGGGAAGAGAGCTTCGCCGCAGCTTGGGTTGCTCCATCTTAAGGATACAACTTTGCGCAATTTAGCGGCAACTGAGGTGGTAAGCAGTTGCTCTGTTCTTAACCAATTTAGTCAAAGAATTTAATAAAATGGTGTGAAATTCATTAACTGCTTGAGCTTGGAATAATAAAAATAAAATATCTACTAAATAAAAGATTTCGCATAAGAAATGGTATTTTTCTTAAGGGCTTTAATTAATTTCCGTAGCGTCAGAGCCAGATCCTGGATTGCAACAGTCGTTGCGGGGAACCCTAGCCGCCATCAGACAGAGCGCGTACTGCCATGGCAAACAATGCATCATTTGTCCCCGCACAATGCATAAATTAAGGAGCGTAACGAGACAGCTCCATGCTTCGCGCCCTCACTTCACCACTCATTTACACTTGCCGTCTGGAAGCGGCAGCCGCAAACTCAGACCCAGACGTCTTCGTCCTGATGAATGCAGCAAGTTGGCTCCTCTCGCATCACGACTGCTCTAGAATGCACACAGCACATGGCACTACACAACTAAATAAGAGGTGAAAGTTGTTTTGGATTTAAAATATGAAAGTATATACGAATCTAAATTTTTGTGTTTTATTCAGTAGTAATTTCACGTAGTCGGACACAAAATCAAAATTTTTAATTTTTTAGAAAAGCCCAAAATCGAGGAAAACATAAAATTCGTAGCCTATCTAAATTCCAAATTGCTATTGCACTATTACCCCTTCATTCATATTACACTGAAGTGATGGTATATCCTTGACATTGTCTGAATTTCACTTAATTTATTGGTCCCAAAGGCAACTTCCTAATGAGTGTCAAACTGCATTTACAATTCCCATTAGCCGTCATTAACAGCATCACCTGTACTTCAAGCATGCTCTAGAATCTTACAAACTTAACGGACAATTTAGTGAAACTAAAATTTTAACATCTATGAAATTGGTAAGTCACATAACTTAAACATCACTCAAGTGCTTAAGCCATTATTTCGTTTGCCTTGTAACGAGCATCAATGCACTTCAAGGAAGGCTATAATATTTCAGAAGCAATTATAAATTTTCCAAGATAATTTAACCGCCAATACCCTAAGCCAGGCGTTCATCGCCTGTTGTGGTAGGTCATAATTTTAGCCACTTACCCAGTAACCACACCCAGTACCCATCCTTTTAAAATATCAGTGGGTGGACCAGGCCAGGCGTAGATGCCAAAAATCTATGCCAACGCCATTTGTCTTATCTCTATCTAAGCAACTCCTATAGCTCCGACTTTGGCAGCCACTCAATTTGCATAATTCTGTGTTAATTGAAAAAGTTTCGTTGGCCGGCGAATTTATTGCCCAGAAAGAATATTCGAGGCCGGGGGCGGCAAAATGCTTAAAATAAGACCTGCGACTGATGTGATTAATAATGTAATTGAAACGCCAGGGGGGGAATTTCGGTGTCAAAATATAGAAGATGGGCGATGGGCTATTTGCGCTAAAAACATGGCCAAAATGGCAGCCTAGGAGACGTGCGAGCATTCGTCCAACACGCGCCGAGCATCCAAGCCATCAAAGTTAGGGTTCTGACTTTGGTTACGTTTCCAGGCACTGAAAGAAATGTACATAAAACATTATTAGAATTTGATTCTTTACCTAGCCTACCTTTTAGGTAGTATTTAGAAACTGTTACATAAATTTCTAAATACCAGGAGGAATTTTTGGGGAAAAAGGTAAAACAATATCCTTATTTTTTCCGAGTATAGTTTCGAAAAACCTTTCTTGGATTCATACTTTTCAGTGAACTTAGATTCTGAATGTGTTTGTGGGTCTATCTGACTGTGGTCTGAGTGGGTGGGCACGTGTTGGGCGCTGGAAAGGGCCGTGGGGTTTAGGCCATGTCGCAGTGTGGTTTTATATTTCATGACACAAGCAGCAAGAACAACAGAGGCAGTGGCAAATTGCTTACACTTACACTTTTCGGGCCGCACATTTTATTTAATTTGATGATTTCATTAAACAAATTGCCCTGGAACAACTTTTCGTCTCTTATTCGTCTTCTTAATTTTAACTCGAGTGGCTAAATGTGTATGTGAGGGCGTGCAAGTGTGTGGGTTATAACCATTTCAGCCAGAGTTGACGTAATAAGAGCTAATAAAAAGAAAATTAATAATAGTAGTAGTACTAATATGGGTCTAAAATAAAAGAGTAAAAAGAAACTGACACCTTCCTTATAGTGTTAGAAGCCAACCATATTCTTTAATTTTGTTCTCAAACTTTTTAAAACTAAACTCCATTTAGCTTTAATTCAGCTAAGGAATCAACACTGTCCTTGGACTCTGTGACCCAAAAAGAAGGAAACAATTAAAATTAGTCTGGGAATGGGAACCCTGTACGAGTAAGAGACAAAACTGATTGCAGTTGACGCCTAGTGACCCGTCTTCATCAATCCCGTGCCTTTTCGCGCATACTTGAATAGAGTCCTTTCCTTTAATTTCAACAACCACCGGCCTTCTGCCATTTTGGCTTGGCAAGTAATCTGCTTTAATGCCTTCCATTATCGTTCGCTGCTGTTCTCCCCTTCTTCCTCCCCCTATTCGCATCTGTTTGCTTGGCTACTCGTCTGTATGTGTGTGTGTGTATGTTAGCTTTGGTATTTTGTTGTTCCGTTTCCGTTTTGCCAACACATGAAAATTACAACACGCGACTTGACAGAACAGTGTGTACAGTAAATTTTTCGGCCACCTGTGTGAGTGTCGCTGTGCGTTTCTGTTTGTGTTTGTCTATGTGGGAGTATATGTGCCCGGGGGCGTAACATTTTGCGGTTTTGACTGTGGCTGGTGTTGCCCTACACTTGGACAAAATATTTCAAACAAAATCAATTATGAGACAAAAAAATGAGGGAAGGGAGGCTCCTTAATCGCTTGGGGCGTATTTTTCATCTTCCAAACTTTCTATGTTCTTTTCGCTTTCTGCGTGACGAAAGAAAACTCTTATTTTGAGATACAGATACGAGGCTTAATGGTTATAGGTTTTAGAAATATAACACTTGCTGACTTGTTTTTTTAAAATAACATCCTCCAACAAATCCAAACCATAAATTGTTTGATTATTTTCGGCCAAACTTTTCTTTGGTGTATAGGATCTATCTAGCTTTTGCTGCCGTGTCTCTTTATCTTTGCTGTCGACGGCCATTATGCAAGTGTGCTTTGTGAGAAATTTACTGCAACGCCGAAAGTTTTCAACGAAATTACGGCCATAAAGTAGCAGTCAGCAGAAGGTGGCCACCACAACAAGACGCTGTAATTAAAGGTATCCCACCGAGCCTTAGTTCAGCGAAATTCATGCCAAAAAGAAAATCTTTTCAGTTATCAGGCGGACCTCACCGCTACATAAAATATTATATAAGTGACTATTTTGCGAACTGCTTAAGAATTCCAGACAGGAAAGGTCAGCGGACACGGGCAGTAAGATAAGGCCCAGCATTTGTCAAACACACAAACATCAAATTCAGATACTACGTGACACTGAACCCAAAGTGCTGTTGGAATTTTTACATTCTCGGAATGCTGCTATGAACTTCGGCTAATCTGGTTTTAAATTGTATGCGAATTCCGTTGAATATTTCTCTTGTTCGGTACTGAATAATATCCATTGCACCAGCACACATTAGCAGGCTTTTCTTGCCACGTGTTGCTGTCATAGATATATTGTTCCTTTTTGTGAGGGGAAAGCAATGTTGGAAACTTAATTTTATTGAAGTTGTTTTCCCGGAACTACAATCGACAGTCGACAGTCGGATGTGTAAATATTCCAAAAACATGGCATAAATATTTTTGCTTTGGATGTACATTTTGGATTAAACTAAACATGTTGTAGAAATTCAGGTCCAACTTCAGGGCTATTTAATAATTATTTTTAAATCTCTAAATTTTATTAAAAAAAAAAAGACATTGAGCAGAACACAACCCATGGCCGATTGCCAATCCGTAAAATGCCACTTGACTGGCTGGCTAGTCTGCTGGTCAGAAGATCCATGGTCACGGACAATGGTCGAGGGCATCTTTATGACAGCCGGGCAAGCCATAAAAAGTGTTTCAGCAAATAAAGCAAACGACGGACATCGAAGGGGAGGAATGAGATTTTTATACAATTTGCTGGTAACGAGCCATCAATATTGTATCTTTCTATGTTATCCTTGGACACTTTTATGGTACGGAAACTGTCTGTCCGTGTCTGCCTGCGCATATCGAAATTGGTAATTGCTGGGCTCGTTTCATAGCCATGTCCTTGCTGCCTGATTGTCACACCATTCGGATTGGGTTTTCAATTTTCACGCGTTGCGTAGGTGCGAGAGCACTTAACCTGGCTTAAAGGTCCCGCCTTCGCAGCAAAACCAGCCAACCGCACAATCATGACACAGCCCACAGACGATAGCATGGCTCGAATAACCCAAAACCGAAATAGAAAAAAAGAGCGTCAAACGACAATATTTGTGTGGCTAAAAGACCTCAACGGGCGCGATAGGTGCCAAATGTTGCGTATACGCAACGTAATCAATTTGAATGTTTGTGGTTCGGCAGCCACTTTTTCGGTGGCTGCGGTGGAATGCGATTACTGCACCTATAAATTATGCGGCCTAATGAAAGCGCCAGGAATTGCGGTAACATTTCACCAAGTTATTTAATCTAAATACCCCCTGGGAATCGCATTTTTTTTTTACTTTTTGTATTCCAATGGCGGTGCATTGGCTCATTCCGCTGGGGCATTTGAATGAAAATTATTAAATTCGTTAGCGCTCATTTTGCGAAAATGTATCTTTAATTGCTTTGCCGGAAGCGCAATGGCGGCAAAAGCGAAAGAAAACCAAATAAGACCGAAACGGAAAACGCCATGAAAAAGTTTTGACCGGAGACCGGATCGCTCACAAAGGACACGAAACAGTTGACTATTCCGTTTTTCTGTCGCACGACTCAAATGTTCATATTGAATTAGTAAAATTGCATGCATTTTCGAAGTGTTTTTCTCCATGTCTTCTATGCTCTGTCGAACGGAATTAAATTCAACCGAAATGTGCAGGCCAAAATGTGCAAAAATTTCATATCTGCACAAGTTTAAGCATTTTACCCAAAAGTTGAAAAGCACAATTTCTACCCAACAATCACATTAAAATTCCACTCTTTAAATCCACCAAGTGGCGCAATGACTCTGTATATTTGTTTTATACGGAACTTTGATATTTTATTTATATCCTCTTTTCATATCTGTTGTCTTTGGCAACTCTTTTAAACAAGTTTCCATAATCCTCCTAGATACGAGCGTTGGTTGCGTTGACAAAAGCAGCTAAAAGCACGCTTTTTTCTTTAAAGCAAGGGTGTGTTTGGTTTTAACGAAAATATTACACATACGCCACGTGAACCGGCAGCTTCGTGGCGTGTGTGTATTATATACTTGTGTATAGTGTTTATACCGAGATAATTCTGTGTTCGATACAATGGCGATGAAAATCGAAAGATATGGCACCATATCAGCCGCCAAAGCCAAGGCACGAGCGAAAAACCTTAAAAATTGATGCCCTTTTGAAGTTGAGAAGGGTGAAAGCAAAATTTTCGATTTTAACGTCTGGAGGTCTGAAGGAAAGGGGGCTTTACCCAAAGATGACGTAGATGTCTGTGTTCGTTTCGCTGGTCATTGTACTCGAATCGCTGGCTGGCCAATTTTCAGCCTGGACCGCTCAAATGCGACATTATTATCACTGATGAAAGGACACAAGCCCGGCGAGCCGAATTTATGTTTATGACGCTCCTATGTGAATAAATTATGGGTTGAACACAACATTTTTTTGCGTTCAATGCTCAGCCACAAAAAATGGATACAACATACTCATCTCAACGTAAATGTGAGTGTGCGTGTGTTGGTATCCTTTGCAGACCAGTGAAAGTAGATAAAATTGTATTTCCCAAACACTCATTTCCGGCGGTGCCGGAAAGTATGCAACAAAAATCGTACGTACGGAATATGGTATACGGCACTGTCATTAACAGGAGAAAAGTTCGTAAAAGGGGCGTGTCCTAAGTACTCTTGATGTAACATACTTTCGTACTTCAAGCGAGAATAGGGACCTTTTACCCCATCATTACCCCGACGTCCTCCATCCGCGACTTCTTCCTGTCGCGTCGAAGGACAAACCGGCAATTGAATTTCCCGGTTGTCCTTCCCTTTATCCAACACAGTTGAAAATAAGTTTGAAATTTCATTTTTATAAATTAATGAAAAAAATATATATATTCTATCTCCACTTTAAGCAAGATTAAAGTAATTGATCTTCACAAACTAATTTTAAAAATTAGGCCGAACTAAAAGTTTAAAGTACTATTAAAAAGTCTACTCATTCATTAAATTTATTATGTTTAAGTTAGTTTACATAATTTATTAGTAATAAAAATAAAATAGTAATAATAGTAATAATAAATTATTACTATATAATTACTAAAACACTCTCGCAGTGTAAATATTTCTCAGCTTCCGCTTGGACAATCTTGAATCCTTGAATCTTTAAAGCACATCCTGGCGATTGGCTCCGATACACAGGCATTCCGCAACGCGATAACTTTCAATAAGTGACATTTAGCGCTCGGGTGCACAAAAAGCATTTGCGTAATTAATTAAGTCATCTGCTGGGTTTGTTTAGGGGCAATATCATGGTGTTCGTGTGCTGCCACCGTCTAATGCAATTCCCGATTTACGCCTGGCTTAGTCTCCCCGACAGTTTGCGAGGCGAATGCCAAATGAGTAAAAACAAATTTGTGGCCCCCACATTCTGCCACAAGTGTTGAAAATATACCGCAAAGATACGAGCTGAATATAAGCATTTAAATGGAATTGACATTAATCAAGCCCAGGACATTAACTCATCGTCTTATACCCCATAAAATATCAAATTTCCTGCGGGCAGTTTCCATCGCAGCCCGTCATAAGAAAATTTCTTGTAATTAACAAACTGAAAAGCAATTTTACTGAACCTGGTGGTCCCAATCCATTTCAACAAAAAGATAGATAAATAAATCTTCTAGGAAGCGAACCCCAAAGCCAAAAAGAGGCTGTGCAAGCCAAGCACATTTTTGGCAACGAACCCGACGAAGTTAATCAACTTTTTTTTGTTTGTTGCGTGGTTTGGAAAAATTCAATTGCCGGCCTTTATTGTTGGCGACGTCATTTGGCGTTTATATGGGCCTACGAGTTATCCAGTTGCGAGCAAAGTTTTCTGGCTCTGACTTGGGTGGCCGCCTTTGAGTCATTTATACTGGCTCCTTATTGATCGTGACCAGACATAAATTCATCATTATTTCGCCCTTGACCATGACGTCAACAGATGCGACCATCCGAAGGATAAACGAGGGAGCAATTTAATTGAACAGAAACATTACCAAAGCCATAGAATGACTAAACTTTCCCTGCTAAAAAATATAGAAACATTTTCTTACCTCTCGTATCGTCTTTTCTGCGTTATAAGTAAGCTGTAAAAGTTTTCAGAATATACAAAAAAAATGGCTTTATTAAAATTCATACAATAATTCATGCTTTGACCTCTCCTAGACCTTGACCCCGATTTCGCCAGGTGTAAAGACCTTGACGTTACGATCATTGACCTTGTAGAGAACCTCCTTGCGTGTCTCTTCGCAAGCAAACTTCCCCTCCTCCAGGACACGCTCGATCAGCAGCTTGCCATCCACCTCGCGGAACACTCCGCTCTTGAGCCGCAGCACCTGAATTCGCACCTGACCGAGTTTCGCCACATTGTTGTCCGTCAGCTGGTAGATGTCGCTGTTGCTGAGCTTGGTGATGACTGTTAGGTTGTCCCGTTCCTTGGAAAGCGCGGCCAAATCCTGACAGAATTGTTGCACCTGCAGCTTAGTGGCACCCAGGTTGAAGAGGATGGACAGGTTGTCGATCAGCACCGTATAGCTGTTCCGGCTGGCGTAGTTGGTCTCGACCTGCGATCGAATGTCCTCCATCAGTTGCTCAGTTAAATTCTGACCATCCGGGTGACGCAGCCACTTAGAGGCAAGTCCCTGCCCGGCCATGTCGCTTAGAACATCAATAACCCCCAGGGTTTTGCCCTGGAAGATGTTCGTGTTGTACCCCAGTCGCATCCCAGCATTGAAGTAGTGCTGGTAATGGTGCTGCAGGCAGACGAGCAGCGTTCCGGCATTGGAGATGCGAAGCCTCTGGCCCAGGATACAGCTGATCAGGAAGCTCCCGTCCACATTGGACTCCTCGCTGATGTGCACAAATCCGGGTAATTTTTGCTCATTGAGTCCGCAGGCTAATAGCACTGAGGTTGCCATTATTTGGACTAAACGCTCGGATCTGGAAAAACATGGTGGAATGGTGGGTCCATTAGTCAATTTGTAAATGTCATCTGCGTTGTTCAATTAATAAATTGCGCAGTTCGTGGCCTTTTTTTGCGAGACGGGTCACGTGGCAAGTCATCCCGAAGAGGTTAAAAACACTCGTCTCGAACCGGGGCCAACAACTTGTAATTTATTGGCCAAAAAGTGGTTAGGGGAAATAAATAGGGAATTTTCATTTTGTCACTCCATCATTGCCATCAGCGGCACACGTGTCCACAAGTGAAGGACTTATTTACAAAATTAGCATAAAAAATATTATTATGCTTAGCATAAAAATTTAGCATAAAAAAATATTCGAAATATAAGGACTATTATTTTAGTAAAACAAAAAAATAAAAATTTAAAAGAGGCAAATTTTATAGGGGCAAACAATAAAACTAAATCCTTCTAACCCATAGAAAATATACAATATGCATTTATTATTCTATTTATATTTATGATAAATAACTAAAATTAAAAAAAAAGTTATCAAATGGCCCATGAGGGGATCGAACCCGCGACCTTCGCGTTATTAGCACGACGCTCTAACCAGCTGAGCTAATGGGCCGTTGTAAGAGGCGCCAGGAAACGCTTACTTGAAGCAAAAAGCTCCTACTCTACCCCACATTATCACAAGCTTTTCAAAAAAGCTTACTTTTCAGTATTTTTGGCGCACCTACCTTGATGGTTCTATTGCAGCCCCTACGGCCTGTTCTATTCTTATTTAATCAAAACTTAACACTCGACCCAAAGTTGCTAAAATAGCTGGAAGACACTAAGTGTTAATGGAGGGGCATGAACTGAAAACGTGCCCGCAATATTTAAATTGGTTTTAAGCATGCTGATAATAATAATTGCTGAATATATTTGCCATTCATTCTCGGGATGTATTGCTCTTATCTTCGTCTAATCTTTCATATCACGACAATATATTTTGAATGCTTAGAATCCGATTGCGAGCTTGAATGCGATAAATATTTGCAACAAAAGTAAACAAAAAGCATTCTAAATAAACCTTGACTCCAAAATGCATTAGAAACTACACATGTTAGAAATCGAAGTGGAAAATATTATTAATTAGGTGTAAAATTGGTTGGAGATTAATGTGGTATGGCAATATGTTCAATGAGGGCCTTGAAATTATTTTTGGATGGCACATGTCCGAATAGTCTTGCAATTACATAAATATTTGAATGGAAAACTTTGTTCATTTCCTCATGACGCATGTCAACTTTCAACCAACGAAAAATTTCAAAGTGAATGGGTAGCAGACATTCGAAATGATTTCAATTACACCGTAATCCCATGTATTATGTGTTCTTATGTGAACCCGTCATATCACATACGCCCCGAAGCTCGGAGAGCCGCCGCTTGGTCAATAAAAAGCTCTCACCAGTTTTATTTTGTTTGATAACTCGCCTCTCCCCCCGTTTCACTCACTCCTTGGTAGTGTCACCCTGCTGACCGCCGTCCACCGACTAACTAAGCCGATCCAGTGCAGAATCGGATCCCCCGATCCCAGCCATTCCCTCTGGAGACGGACAGGAGGGGTTCCAGAACACTTCCGACACGGTCGCCTTGACCGCGCGATAAATGAGCGCCAGAGTCAAATCCCGAGCGCATGTACCCACTCAAAAAAAAATTTTTTTAACAAAAATATTTCGGAATTTTAAAGTTTTATCTTACAGTGTATTGGTCGCGAAAATATAAACATATCGGACAATTAATTTCGTAGCATTCCAAAACTAAACAAAAATAAACAAAGATCCCGAATAAACAATTTTATAAAAATGTTTTCTATATTAATCATCTTTGTATAGAAGTCAAAAATTAAGTCTGCTCTTAATTTTATAAATATTATCTATTTGCTGGAGGTTTTTTTGAGTGCAGAGTGCGACTGTTGCCGGCTGTTTTGGTCTGTGTGGGATCCGGCGCGCTGTCGGCGGCCGATCAGTCCGCTTTCGGTGCTCAAGCGTTTCGTTTCGTTTGCCTTTAGCCTCCAGTAGAAACCGGGAGGAGCCCCCTGACCAATCCCCCAGCTCCCCAAAGCTAAAGCCAGACCAGTTTGTTATGCGATGACGTGCTAGCCGCTCTTGGTCTCTCCCACCGCAATATACCCACTTTCCGGCTCTCTTTGTGCCAAAAAGAAATCATAAGCTAATAAAATAGTTTTCTACGCGGAAAACAGACAACTAACTAGAGGGAAAACCGGGACACCAATTTCTCGTTCAAGGTAAATAAACCATCAGCTGTGGCTGCTTTTCCTCTCACCGACTTAACCTTTTTCAATTGCATTTGCTGCAAATTAGCACTAAAAGTGCAGCGTCAGTTTATTTTCAATTCACAAGGCAAACATGCGGCTTCAAAACTAGCAAGCTCGTAATAGTACAGATAGTGTGTCAGACACCGAATCATTGAATTATCACGCGATCTGGCGTTCCAAAAAGGTTTCCAGGTCACAAAACTGAAAAATCTTCCCAAAAATCAGCTGTTCTTGAAGACCTAACAACACCAGAAACCTCACCTATTTGGGGGCTCGTTTTGCTATAAAGATTATAAATTAAAGCAACATTTATTGTGCCCGCGGATCATGTGATATTTGTTATTAATTCGACTTTGACCAGTGCCAGATAAAATTGAGTGAAAAAAACCAGAATAAAGCAAAATAAGACAAAAAGTTTGGCGGAAATTCTTCTGCCGGTCTGCATATCACTGTGGACGGAAGTCCACGAGGTGACGACCTGCATGCCTAGGCGTGCGCGAGGAAACTCTATATATAGCCGAAGAATTAAAAATTTTCTGTAGGCAACCGATCTAAATGAATGATATACCAATCGAAAGGTATTGTTTCAATTAGATAATTTTTGTCGAAACATATTCCAAAAGTTATTTGGTTTGGGAGAAATTAGGGTGAAAGTAAAAAAATTTTTTATCACTAAAGTGGGGCTGGTGGACACATTTTAGTCCCCAGATAGAATATTTTTATATATTCGCATTCTAGAGCTAAATACGCGTCGATTGGTACCTCAATCGACCCGATCCAACATTTCATTCAGAAGTTATTCGAAAAATTCAATTTTTTCTTCTTCTTCAAAATGAAGCCAGTTTGCGTCGGTTTGTCGGTTTGTCTGTTTGCACTATTTTTATCTTAAAAATCCTGAAAAAAATTGGAAAATGTTTGTTACTATCATATGAGCAACTATTGTTCTACAACTTTTTGAAATACCTTAAGCTTACGTCAAAAAATTAAAAAAACTTTGTTAATGAAAAAATGCATAACTTTATAATTAAGAGAGATATTAAAAAGAGCTTTACACCGTTGAAAGGGGTTTTTAAATATCTATTTCACTTTTTTTGGGACCAAACGTCTATATAGTACACAAAAAAAAATACACTGAAAATAAACTTTTTTTTTAAGAAAAAAAATTATTTTTCAAAATTTAGTCGACTGACCCTTTTTTTTTTTTGCACGTGTAGATAGCTTTTGAGATGACGCAACTTTTGACATATCGCTCATATCTGGCAAAATCCGTTAACTCAAGATATAGTCCTGTAAGTGCAGCTACCCATTTTGTGCAGCCTCCTGTGAAGCTTGCATTTACTTATACATGTGTGTGTATTTGATTGGCAACTTTGCTTTTTGGAGTCTGCATATATTTGGTCTATACCCTAAAAAATATGGAGTATATCTTTTCAGATTTTAGATAATTTATTTAAAAATAAAATCCAAATAAAAAAGGGCTTAAAAGAGTAAAACGTAAACATTGACTCAAGTTGGACTCGAACCCAGGCCCTCCGTGTTAGGAACCACGACGCTCTCCACTCAGCTATCCTCGAACTTTGTTGCTTAATGGCAACTTTTGATGTAATTCTACTTTGTGTTTCAGTGTCTCATGTCTTAATGAGAAGACTCAGAAGATTGGTACTTCAACCGACCCGGTCCGACATTTCTTTCAGAAGTTATTCAAGAAATTCGATTTTTACAGTTTTTTTAAAATTAAGCCAGTGGGTTTGTTTGTCTATATTTTTTTCTTTGCAATACTGAATAAAATTGGAGATTTTTGTTAATGTCATATGACTCATATGATATGAGCAATTATTGTTCTACAACTTTTTGAAAAAGCTGTAAAAATCTAATTTCTTGAATAACTTCTGAAAGAAATGTCGGACGGGTCGGTTGAGGTACCAATCTTGAGGTCCCAAAGAAAAACAAGAAAAGAAAGCTAACTTCGGGCTAAGCCGAAGTTGATATATCCTTGCAGTTGTGCCATTTCCGATCGTTCAGTTATATGGCGGCTATTGGATATAGTTGGCCGATCCCTATGAAATTTGGCCAATAAGATTATTTTGCCCAAAATCTGTACCAAGTCCCATCTTTCTAACTTAAAAAACACCAAAGTTATGCCAATTCCGATCGTTCTATGATAGCTATAGGATATAGTCGGCCCATCCTTATGAAAGTTTGTACATAAGATATTTTCAAATATTTCAAAAATAAAATCCAAATAAAAAAGGGCTTAAAAAGTAAAACGTAAACATTGACTCAACTAGGATTAGAACTCAGGCCCTCCCGTATTAGAAACTCTCCACTCGGCTAATCTCGAACTTTTTTGCTTGATGGGAAATTTTGATGTAATTCTGCTGTATGTTTCAGTGTCTCATGTCTTAATGAGAAGAATGCAAAATTTTATGAGTACAACGCTTGCATATGCCCCTACTGCAAATGCATATGCCCCTACTGAGCATATAATTCATATAAATAAATGCAGCCACCACCGTTTTGGGCCAAATCATGGATTAAAAGCTAAAAAAAAACCAGGCAAACCAACTCCGCCAATACTTTTCTAATATTTATTATTTTATATCGCACACCCAAAATAAATTGTTACGTTCAACAATTGGTTTAACTAGAAAAACTGGAAAAACGTAATTTCCATTTTTTTTTAATTTTTTATCTTTGCGCATTTTTTTTTAGATATAATACATGTTTATTATATGATTGATCGGATATGCCATAAATTTTTTTTTTGTTATAAGTTAGAAGGAAGGAACTTAGTACAGATTGCATTTTGGGCAATCTTATCCGATTTGCAAAATTTTATTAGGATAATTGGCTTAACTTTGTTGTTTTTGAAGCTAGAATGATGGGACTTTTTATGGTTTCCGTTTTGGGCAATCTAATCCTATGTTCATAAGAATCGGCCAACTGTATCCTATACCTGCCATATAACTGAACGATCGGAAATGGCACAACCTTTCTATTTTTAAAGATGCTTGGGGTGTTTCCAATATTTTTATTAGAAATTTTGTTGATGGTGAAATTCTCATAAGGATCGGACAACTATATAGGATCCGATATATATAATAATATATCTATATATATCTATATATATATCTATATATATATATCTATATCTATATATATCTATATATATATTTATAAATTATAAATATATATAGTTAAGCTTCTGCTTAACTGCAAGGGTATTTCAACTTCGGCTCCGCTTGAAGTTAGCTTTCCTTTTTTGTTTTTTTTTTTATAATTTATTATATAGTGGAACTCTCATAAGGATAGGCCTCTCATCTGTTAATTTGTTAAAAAAAATTGGTTTCCCACAACTACGAAAAAATGTGGGATCTTAAATACATTTTTGGGCAAATTTTTAATTAAAATTTTTAAACTAATTTTTAAATTCCAAAACCTTTGTAAATTAAAAATACGTATAACTTCAGAGCCACTGAAGCTATCGAAAAATTCTTTACGTCTTTGGAAAGGTTTTTAAATTTTCCACCTTCTTGAATTTCAAAATCTATAGAGTTAAAAAAAAAAGAGTTTTGATGTTTATCCTTACAATTAAAGTATTGCTAACTGTGTGAATCGCCTGTCCAGAGGTTACTTCCATATATATATATTCTATATATTATGCGTTCTGTTTTAAATAAATGAAGATCAATATATACAAAAAAACAACTGATATCATATAAAAAAACCTCTTGACGAGGTAAAGTACCGGTGACGAACCTGCATGCGAAACCCAAAATATCTGATATCAATTTTAGTGACGATAATATGCTATATAGGTGTACAAAATTGCATATAAAAAATATTCTTGTTCGGCACGTGCAAGAAAAACAAAAAACAAATCAGTCACGTGCCGAAGAAGAATATTTTTTATATGCAATTTTGTACACCTATATAGCATATTATCGTCACTAAAATTGATATCAGATATTTTGGGTTTCGCATGCAGGTTCGTCACCGGTACTTTACCTCGTCAAGAGGTTTTTTTATATGATAAATTATAGAGCAATCGAAGCACGTGGCTCGTTCTCAAACAAAAATAGTAATTGAATAAATAAATAAAAGCCCGGGCAGGAAAATAAATAAGTAAATAAACTCTAGCAATAATGTTGTGCACCGGTGTTATGGATCGATGATAAACATGTTATCTATCTATAAACACGACCCGGCAAACCAAGTCCAATCGAAGGCTGATAAGGGCCAGAACATACATCGAACTCTATACAATCGTAACAATCTTACTCTCCGGCCCGGGGGTCATAAATGACAGTTTCGAAATGAATAATTGCCTCTAGCGCTTAAAACTAATAAAATTTGAAATAACAGTTTGTGAAGACTCGTAAATTAGTGATTTTTAAACAAAAAAATAGACACAATTTCATAAAAAAAATATTTACTCTAATAGTCTATACAGTCTATAAGTCTTTATTCCTTTCAGCCTATTAGATACAGGTTTTTTTTCAAACAATAAATTATATAAAAACGAAAATAATAATTTATTCCATCTGCCATTATTTATTATAGAATGAAATCATTTTTTGACTATGTGACATAGTCGAAAAATGTTTAAAAATATTGAAATCTTTGATAAATAACTTCTTTTGAATTTGTTTCCTTCCTTATTAAATTTGACACTAATATATATGATTTTAATATTTTTTAATTATTTTTAAACATAATGAGGCCTTTATAAAACAACGTCAGCTTCAAACTTAAAAACTTTGAAAGAAGATCTGTAGCGACCCAAACGACTTTAACTTTTCGCTGTTGCCGCTTTTAAGAAAGAGTATGCAACAGATAGCTACACTTTTTTCACTTTCTTTCTAGGCAATTATAGAACTTTTCTGATGGCCGCAATTGCCACATGCAAATTATTCTTCAATAAAAAAGTCATGATAAATGAACATTGACAAAAATTGAAACAAAAACTATAAACAGAAGCTTCACAAAAAAATTTGTAATTTGCAAAAAGCGACGCTGGCCGGCAGTCTGACTTTCGACTTGTAGTTTTCACAGGTTCCTTATGGTAACAAATGCACCGTGTATGTACTTACCAGTATATAAGGCGTGTTGAAGTCTTTTAAATTCAGTTAACTGATGATTGATGAAGTTTTCAATTTAGTTTACGAAACAAATATACAAATTTGACATCCCAAACATGTTGTAGGTGTGGGTATGACCGTATACGCATCAGCTGTTTAGATGGCCGTTCAAAGCGTGCTGTTAAGCGCAACGGAAAACAATGTTATCTGTCTGTTAGCTTTCAATAAGGATTTGAAAAAACTGGAGGAATTTAAAAGTTAAAATAAAAGCTTACTAAAATAATAACCTTTAGAAAAATAGAATATTATAAAACATGAATATAAATTACCTTAAAAAAATGTAAAAATTACAATCAGACCCCTTTTCCAGACATTCTCGCCTACACCTGAGTTAGTAATTATAGAAAGCTTTCAAGCTAAACTTTTGCGCAAGTGCTCAGCTGATATTGGTAGGTCCTTAAATTCCCCATCAGTTCCTGAATAGTTCTGATACCACTATGACGTAACACTAGAACCCACTGAGAATGCCGCCCATTTAAAGGAATTGAATTGCAAACCACCTTTCATTTTTGGTAACCGGAATTAAAGAAACCAATATAAGCTTTGTTATTTTTCACTTTATTCAGATCAAAGAATAGCTCAGAACTCAGGCAATAAAATGAGCCAAAAGGACAGAAAATCACGCTGGTATTTCGGCGGCTTGGCCAGCGTGGGTGCCGCTATTGTCACTCACCCTCTCGACCTCATCAAGGTTACAATGCAGACGCAACAAGGCAAGCTGTCCGTTGTCCAACTGGTTCCGAGTATTATCCGGGAACAAGGAGTTGTGGCCTTATACAGCGGCATCTCCGCCTCGATGCTACGACAGATGACCTACTCCACGACGCGATTTGGTGCTTATGAGGTCGGCAAAAGCTATATCAACACTGATACCTTTACCGGCAAGGTGCTTTTGGCCGGTTTCTCTGGTTTTGCTGGCGGTATTATTGGCACACCGGCGGACATGGTCAACGTTCGGATGCAGAACGATGTTAAGTTGCCCCGCGATCAACGGCGCAAGTATGTTTTCTATTTAAAAAATTTTAAGTAATTTTTATGCTAACTAATTCTTTCATTTTTTTCAGTTACAAACACGCCTTTGATGGTCTCATAAAGGTATATCGCCAAGAAGGATTTGCAAAACTTTTCTCCGGAGCTACAACGGCGACAACGCGTGGAATACTCATGACCATCGGGCAGATTGCGTTCTACGACGAAACCAAGAAGCACCTACTGGCCACCGCCTACTTCCAGGATAACTTGGTGACGCACTTTACCGCCTCACTAGTGGCGGGAGCAATAGCCACCACTCTTACCCAGCCCTTGGATGTCCTGAAGACGCGGTCGATGAACGCGAAGCCTGGAGAATATAAGGGATTGTGGGACATTGTTAAGCATGTGGGACAATTAGGACCTCTTGGTTTCTTCAAGGGCTACGTGCCAGCCTTTGTGCGATTGGGTCCTCACACCATCCTGACCTTCGTGTTCCTGGAGCAGCTCCGCATGAACTTTGGCTATACATCTAGTAGCTAACCGAGATTCCCATCGATCCCATCCTAGGAAATAATTCGTCATGGCTGGCTGGCAGATTCCCTTGAGCAATGCTAACATTCCAGCTGCAATAGGGCCACGGACCGTAATCATAAGTTTAAACCGGATTGATTGTTAACGAAAATGCTTTTATTGTTGCTTACTATGGTTGATAGAGAGATCCTTTTACGCCAATAACGAATTCATATTTTCCGCAAATGTGTACTTTATTGGTATTCCGATATCACAAAAGGTCTAAAAAATAATAATAATATTTAAGAACTATATCCTTTTCATGCATTCAGAAGCGCAAAGCTATTACACTCAAGATTATATTAAAGTTTTTATAGTTTTAACAGTCGTAGGGTATTGGCTGCATTTAAAATTAAGCCTTGTTAATGCGGGCATAATGGTTTTAGTTGAGCCCGATTGTTTTTCGTCGTCATTGCCGTGCTGTTAGCAATTAACTTAATTCGTTACTAATTGGTGGGCATCTGCTTGTTGTTGCTTTATGTGTAAAGACTGCCATGCAATAAATAAATAAAACAAATCTAGATAAAGTGAATTTCGATATCACCTAAATTTGCATCTGGGAACACCCCGAAAGTGCTTTCTTCCGGTACAAGCACCACTTAGTGGGTCATCCAAAATCCTTATAAAGTCACGCTACAGGTGTGGAGCATCAGTCGCAGAATCATCGAGATGGGTGCTATATTTTCTCCAACTCACCAGCTGCTAGTACTGAGCCTGGTCCTCCTTGTAATTAATCCTGCCAAAATCGGAGCCTCGAAAAAGCTGACTATTCGAAAATTAGAGAAGTTTAACGAGGATTCTGATGAAGTGCACAGCCATCTGCGGATCGCCGAGGATGAGGAGAATTTGTTGAAGGTCAGCGGCAAACTGAACACACATGTGGATATAGACAACCACTGGAAGGTAAAACAACATGGGATAAGTTCATTGCCAAAAAGCCAATAACCGTCTCTATAGATCTCTGTAAAAGTTATGAAAGCCGCTTCTCCGGACGACGACTTCCACGAGGTTCTGAAACTTCAAAAATTGGGCGTTTGCGATGCAATGAAGACGTACTACAAGGACTTCTTCTACGAGAAGCTTAAGAAGTATTCGAATGCTCCAAGGCCTGAAAAATGTCCTTTGCCAGCGGATGATTATCATCTAGACGATTATCCTCTGGACGTCAAAATCATAAAAAAATTATTATCGCCGGGCTACTACCAAATTGTATGCAAACTCCGGAAGGGGGATGACGTAAAACTGGAATACCGCGCCGAGATAGAAATGGAATAATGTCCTCCCAACCCTATTATATGTTAATCATAATTTGAATTCTAAAATAATATAATTTTTGAAGCACTGGATATTCTTATTTAAAATCTATGGGATTAACAAAATAGTTCCATATTCTGAAAGAACGCTTCCATTTTATGTTATCGTTTGTTCTAGTGTTACTATTTTCCAATTTGTACTAAATAAGTACACTTTTTGAAAGATCTCAGCTACAAATCAAAATGTATCGTAAGTTAAATACGTGTAATTAAAAGTCATATTCGTGGTTTGAGGTAAACACTACTTCAAATGGATTGGTTTTTCAAAATAAATTTAGATGGGGGAAGAAAGCAGAAGGCAGCCGCATGCCTATTTTGGTGGTCTGGCGGGCATGGGAGCTGTTATGTTCACCCATCCTTTTGACCTTGTCAAGGTCGCACTGCAGACCCAGCAAGGCGGTTTATCGATCCCAACGCTGGTCGGAAGGATCGTCCGGGAACAGGGCTATTTGGCACTATACAATGGAATATCTGCCTCGTTGCTGCGCCAAATAACAAATACAATGCCGCGATTCGCAGTCTACGAGTTTGGAAGGCATTTATTCAGCAATTCTGTATTGGGCAGCTTGAGCCAATCCTCTTTAGCTGGCATTGCATCCGGAATTTGTGGAACTCCGGCGGACTTGGTCAACGTGCGGATGCAGAACGACGTGAAACTGCCTAAGGAAAAACGGCGCAAGTAGAGTATTAAAAAGCCAGAAAATTTTGAAGATTTAGGGTTAAAATCTAAGATCTTTCAGCTTTAGCTGGCTTGGTTAACTTATATCTTAACTTCTACATAAACCTTTAAAGCTACAAACATGCAATTGATGGATTTGCCCAAATTATCAAAAAGGAAGGAGTTATAACCCTCTTTTCCGGTTGGACACTGGTAGCGGCTCGAGGAACTTTAATGACTATTGGACAGAATTGCTGCTACGACCTGGCTAAGGCGTATATGCTAACAAAACCCTACTTCAAGGACAACGTGGTGACGCATTTTACCGCCTCCATGGTGGCGGCAACAGTTGCAACCGTGCTTACCCAACCACTGGATGTTATCAAGACGCGGAGGATGAACGCGGAGCCGGGAGAATACAAGAACATGTTCGACATCGTCAAGCATACGGCCCAGCTTGGTCCACTTGGTTTCTACAAGGGCGTCGTTCCAGCATTCCTGCGGTTAGGACCTCACACTATTCTAATGTTTATATTTTTTGAGCAGTTGCGTCTCCACTTTGGCTACTTACCCGAAAACCAGAAGGAAGTTAAACACTCAATAGCTTGGGAGGAAATTAATTACAGTCACCTAAAATTTATAGTCGCCAATCTCATTTAATTTTACTGTCTCACAGTATAGATTACTTAGCTGTCTCGAATGGCTTGCAAAGATTTCAGAGACATCTAAAGTAATCTTAATTATTCGACGTTAATTCAGAAAAATTTTGACACCAGTCTGATCGATGGAATCCATCGAGACAGTTAAGTAAATTACACTGTGCTACAAAAATGACGAAATTTTTTATTTATTTATTTATTTATTTACATTCTGTTAGCTTAAAGTTAAAACTAAAGCTACAGGGGGGGCGTTGCAGCCATAGCTACTAAGGCTTTCGGCTGGCTCATTTATTTTATTTTTTGTTTTTCGTAGTTACATTTTTTGTTATTTACTTAATCCTAATGTCTGTATTAGTCTATGTGAAATTCAAGTTTTTGCACAATTCTATATAATTCGAAAATTAGTTTTCTTATTTCTATTGTGTTGTTGGACGCTTAATTATTAGATAAGATTGATTGTCTTTGTTTTTTTAAGAAAATTTAGGATTCTCAGGATGTTGCTGGTTGTAGGATTTGAAATGGCAGAATGGAGGTTACCATTTGGGAAGGGGTTTCGGGCAGGATTAAATGCTACGCATTCATTAAGTATGTGGTTCAAAGTATTTGCAACTTGGTTGCAAAACTGGCAGGTGTTAGATGTCGATTGCAGCATTCTATACTGATGGGTGAGTCTTGTATGCCCTAGACGTAATCTAATGAATTTAGTTTGATCTCGTCTTGATAGACTGGTGATTTCCTTGTTTTTGGAGTAATCATTGATGTTAGTATAATTTATGTTAATAGTTTGGTACCAGCTTGATGTGTTTTGTAATAGGTTTAGTGAATTGTTAGATAGCTTCGATTTTATGTATTTGTTTATATCGGTCTGGTTGAGATTTTTTGTCGTGACCAAAGGTGCTGTAGTTGCGTATTTTGCGGCGTTATCAGCAAGTTCATTTCCTATGATTCCCACGTGGCTTGGAATCCACAAGATTTTTATTTTTGGATAGAGCTTTGTAATTGATTCTCTAATTAATGTGGGGTAATGTGAGTTGTTGTCAATGTTTTTTATTGAATTTAAGGCAGACAGTGAGTCGGAGCAGATGCAGATTTTTCCTTTTATTGTGCGGCTTATCTCGATGGCTTCTAATATAGCGATTATTTCTGCAGTAAAGACTGAGGAGTAGGTCGGAAGTATGGCCATTTTAAGGACAGTGGTTTCGGTGGTTATGGCGTATGCAGGTATATGGTTGTAAAGGGATCCGTCAGTATAAATAAATGTGAAGTTGTTCATTTTTGATTTTATGTCTGAAAATTCTTTTATGAATACTGACAAATTTGTTTGGTCTTTTCTGTATTTGCTTAAGGCTATGTCTATTGATTCAGGACTTAGATTCCATGGCGGATTTGACTTTGGCGTGGGTTTTATTGGGTTGACCGGGAGGCCAAGGTTGCTACAGGAGATGATACTCTTTTGTATGGCTGAGTTTCTGTATTTTGTTATTTTGTTTTTTAGGATTTTGTCAAGGATTGGTTTCAGCGGAGTGTCTGTTGATTGAATTATAGTTTTTGATAATTTGGCTTGAAGGTGCTGTATTCTAGTTTCAAGAGGGGTAATATTGGATTCGACGTAGATATTATAAATAGGTGTTGAGCGGAAGGCTCCTAACGCGGTTCGAAGGGCGTTGTTGAGTATAGATTTGATCGGTTTTATTTGTGTTTTTGGTGCTAGTCCGTATAGCGGCAGGCCGAAATCTATTTTTGATAAGGATAAGCTTTTCACGATTTGGACTAGGGTTGTTGGTTGACAATTGTACTTATCGTTTGCTAGGAATTTTATTATATTTGACGATTTAGTTAGAGATTTAGTTAAATTATTGATGTGTGGTTTCCAACTATATTTTGAGTCGAAGGATACTCCTAATATTTTTAGTTCTTTTACTGATTCAATAACATGGGTTTGTGTGGATACTTGGCAAGTGCAGCATTGTTTTCTGCAAATATGCATATGTTTGCATTTTGTGATAGACAATGAAGCTCCTGATGTATTACACCAGTTATTAATGTCTTCAAAGAGGCGGTTCAAGTCGATTTGCAAGTTCTTTTCTTTTTTGAGATCTATTATTATGTTATAGTCATCAGCATATGCAATGAAGTTTACATTTTTATGCCTGCAAATGGTATCTGATAAGCTATTGAATGCTATAAGGAATAATATAACCGACAATGGGGAACCCTGGGGTATCCCGTTGTGGAGTGGCTGGATTAGCGATTGACTGTGGTTTACTCTGACTCTGATTTTACGGCTTGTCATGAATTGTGTTACATATTTTGTTAACTTGGGTCCGCAACCCCATTGGTTCAGTTGGCTTTTTATGGTGTGAAGTCCTACCTTCTCGAAAGCTTTTTCGAAGTCAAGTGCTATGACCGAGGCGTGTTTTTTTTCTGAAAGGGTCCTGCTGATGATAGCGTCTACATATAGTAGACAGTCTGTCACAGACTTCCCTCTTTTAAATCCAACTTGACGGCTGTTGAGAAGTTTGTTAGAGGTAACAAACCACCACAGTCGTTTGGAAATTATTTTATCAAGCGTTTTTGCAATGCATGGGTTAAGGGAGATTGGTCTGTATGATTCTATTGTCGTTTTGTCTTTGCCTGCTTTGTGAATTGGGACTACGGTGCTAATTTTAAAAGCCTGAGGGATAAAAGAACTTAAGATTGAGTTGAAAAAGTTTATTAATCTTTTTTTAACTGGTTTTCCGATGTGCTTTATCATTATATAGTTTATTTTATCGTTTCCTGGGGTGTTCCCCTTTAGACTGTTCAAAGCAGCATTAAATTCAAGGTCCGTAATGTCTTGTTCCATAAAGTCGGCTGTTTTGTTGGGTAGATAGTTGGTGTCTGATCTGTGTGTGTTATTTTTGGCGTCTCTAAATGACTGGGAGAAGTTTTGGTCCTCTGAATTAGATGACCAGTGTTTGGAAAAGGCTGTAGCTATGTCTTTTGAATTTGTGACCGTTGAGTTTTTATTGCTATTTTGGATACAATGAATGTGTGTTGATTTGTGAATTCCGCAGAATTGCCTGATGTTATTCCAGACTAATTCCGCTTTGGATTGGCTTGAAATGGTGGAGGTCAGTGCGTGCAAACTTTCTTTCTTACTGAGGCGAATTTCTCTTCTGAACTGGGCGTTGGCTTTTTTATACTGTATTAGGTTTTCTTGATTCATTTCCCTATTAAACAATCTCCATGCTCGGTTTTTTTTAGTTTTCAAGATATTTAATTTTTTGTTCCACCATGGGACATTGTATTGAGTTTTTGGAGGATGGGATTGGGGGATGCTATTGTAAGCGCTATTTAGTATTATTTTGTTTATGTTGCTGTGTTCTTTGTTTGTGTTTGTTGAAACAGGGATCTGGCTATGGAGACAATTTGTAAGATTTTCAAATTTTTCCCAATTTGCTTTTTTGGTTAGAAATTTGCTTGTGTAATTAAATATCTTATTTTCTTTGTTAAATACATTGATTGTTATAGGGAAATGGTCGCTACCCTGGGGTGAGTCCATTATTTTAAACTCACAGTGAATTTTAAGGCTTGGAGAGCATAAGGCAAGATCGATGTGGGTGTAAGAGTTGTGGGTGGAGAAATGGGTAGGCTGGCCATTGTTTAGAATTATATAATTGTTTTTTAAAATGTATTCACCGAGAATCCTACCCCTGCGATTGCTCTTGGGGGAGCCCCACAGAGTATTCCAACCGTTAAAATCACCAGTGATCAGCGAAGGTGTTGATGACTGTGGAATAGTGTTTTCTAAATCTGAAGTGGTGAATTTTTGAGAAGGTGGAATATAAGTGGATAGGATGTTAACTTTTCGCTTGGAGTAGATTTCTAAAGCTATGGCATCAAAAATTTGTCCTACCGGAATTGGTTTATGTTGGACATCTTTGTGGATCAATAAGGCGACTCCACCTTTTGCTATAATTGACGTTGTGTTGTACATTTTGAAATTGACAGGGATGGGGAATTGTTGGGAGAGGGTTATGTGTGTTTCCTGAAGGGAGATAACTTTGGGATTGTGTAGTTTGATTAGGATTAGCAGTTCATTATAATTGTTTGTGTAGCCATTAATGTTCCATTGTAATATCTTAAGTGTCATATTTACGTCTAGATTTATTTATATTTAATCTGTAGTCTTTAGTATTTAGTTAATTCTGCAATATTTTAAGCTTTGACCTTGTTATAATTGTGCTGTTTGTTTTTTCTTTATTGATAAGATTTCTTTTAGTTCTGTTGCTTATATTTTTAGGGAGAATATTTACTTTACTGTTTGTACTATCCTTTCTGTTATTTTCAATACTCGAGTCCGTTAGCATTGATTCATCTTCCTTGTCGTCGTATCCTATAATGGGTCTGCCAGTGTCTTCTGATGATGGTGGGTGGTGAGAGGTTGATGCTGTTGTCGGGGGCGTGTTCTGTGTCAATCTTTGTTGTTGGGAGGTGTTGTGCTGCATTGAGCTTGCAACCGATGCGTATAGAGACCCATCATGATGGTGTCTCTTCCTGTAGATTGACCAGGCCGTTCTGTTGTCCACTTTTTGGAGGGTTTTGATGGCTTGCACTTCCTTATGGGAAAGAAATACTGGGCAATTTCTGTCTCTGGGATGGTGTTTATTGTCCGGCATCTTTTTTTCAGTGCAGTTGATGCAGCAAGGTCCACGTTCGCATTTTTCTCCAATTGTCATGTCGATATGGGAAGGTTGGCTGCACATAAAGCAGGTCTCTGTGTTCTTACAGAATTTTTGGAGGTGACCTAGCCGTAGGCAGTTGTTGCAACGGATTGGGGATGGTATATAAGGCCGAACTTGGACCCTTTCATATCCTATGTAAATGTGATCGGGGAGGTCTAGCTTGTCAAATGTTAGAGTTATAAGTCCAGTTTCTGTCGGCTCTACTGTGAAGGTCTTCATAATTTTTCTTACGGCTGACACTTTTTGGCTTTTTAGGTTTTCAAGGATCTCTTCTTCATCAATTCCTCGCAGATCATTTGAGTATATTATACCCTTTGAGTAGTTCAGGGTTCTGTGTTCTGAAACTGCTACGGGTATGTCCAATATGGTTGTTAGTTTTAGGAGTTTTTCGGCTTGTCTATTGTCTTTCGTTTGTAGGAGAAGGTTTCCGTCACGTAGTTTCCTACAACTGACGACTACGCCTCCGCATGTTATATCTATAACTTTTTTTATGTTGAAAGGTGAGACTCCTTTAAAGGTTGAATCATCGGTTCTTGATATGATGAGGAATTTGCTAGTTGGAGAAGGTTTTTCCTTCCATATGTCTGGTGGATCGCGCATTGTTCGTTTTAAGCTTCTAGTGTAAGCAAGAAGATTGTCACTGCTGGTGCACTAACTGATAACAAATCTAATTATAGAACTGTATGTAAGTTAGAATATTTGCCACTTGAGTTTGCCTCGCTTAGAAGTTTGATTTGGAAGAGACACACGACTGATCGCATCGACGGCCCAACGTAAACTGGAAATTTTTTATTATTTTATTCTATTGTATATATTCTATATAATATATTGGAATAGATTCAAATAAGTTGGAGAAAGGATAGTTCTGCACTGCTCAGTTTTTTATTTATTGCTGAATCAAATAAATCTATTCGTAGGACTGCATCTGCTTCAAGACTTCGTCGTAGACATACTTCCTGGCCTCAGTGCCCCAGATAAAGTCCAAATGAGCCCATTTCTCGAATGGCACTAGGTAGTCCAAAGCCATGTTGGGGAGCTCGTCCCGCAGCTTGCGCACATCACTCACATCGCACATCCAGTCGTTGGCTCCATAGTACAACATAACAGGGGCCTTGGCATTCTTTAGCTTGTAATCCGGTGGGAAGTAGCTGCCGTATTCGTAGGGATTACGCAGGGCAGTGTAGTCGAATTTACGGAACTTCTTGGAGTTATATTCCTGGCAGAAGTGCAGATTCTGGTTGACCGAAGCTCCAGCCGGGGAAGTGGCCTTGATGTGTTCCAGAAGATCCTATAAAACACAAATTGTTAAAGTCCCTTGAAAAGATTATGAAAACAAAGAAACTCACATAGTCAAGTTGCTCGGTATCGTAGCCTCCAATCAAGAAGATTTCATTAGCACACATATCCGCAAACGGAGAATCCGCCTGGCACTGGGCGATGCCCAGATCCTGCTTAAATTGGCTGCTGGGCATGAACTCCATGGAACCGGCCAGTTCTACAATGGCATTGGGTTGACCCAAGATTGGGGCAAAGGCACGGGTCAGGGGACTCTTCATATTGCCCATATAGGCCGCAGGACCCAGGAGATGGGCAGACTTTATCTTGTCATTGTACGCGGGCTTCTCCGAAACCATCACCAAGTAGACAGTGGTGCCCTGGGAGTGACCCACATACTGCACCTGGGTCTGACCAGTCTGTGCCAAAACATAATCAATCATGGCCGGAACATCGTAGATGCCGATTTCGTTCCAGCTGAAGTTCCAGAAAATCTGCCAGAAGGTGGGCCAGTACTTGTGGGCCTTGGAGTAGGTGTTTCCTCTGGCGTTGCCCATCCACACATCGTATCCAGCATCGGCCAACATGTAAGCCAGTGATCGCTCCGGACCCATGAGCACCCAATCGGAAGATGAGCTCAGCATACCGTGCATCAGGAAAGCGACGGGACGGTTGGCGCTATTACCGGTTTTCGGGGAGTAGGGGATGCGGTGCATAGTCAGGATGTAGTTGTCATCGGTGGTCACCGTATGGCGCTCCATTGGGTAGCCATCATTCTCAATGCGTTCACCCTGAAAAATTCGAGTTTATAATAAACAGAAACTAAAACTATTTATAGTTTTCTGATTCAATTGACTTACGCAATCCGAGATGGGGCGGCTGCCAGCCAAAACCAGGCCTAAACCGACCAGAAAAATAGATGCTTTTAATGTTACTCCTCTCATAGTTCAACTATGGTCAGAAAACGTTTGTCTCCCACCTTTTATAGCGTCCCGAGTCCATTATCAATCCTCTGATAGTCACACGCAATCAGATTTATTGGTGAGCGCGGTCACAGCCCCCCCAGAAATCTTGAAGGTTTACGTATATACAAAAATTATAGATACACCTGGCTCTAATCAGCTTCTGGCTCTGATTTTGATTAAAATCGCAAGACCCTAATTTACAATCAAGGAATCCCAAGACCCCCAGTCTATCTGCTGATTCTATTATCGTTTTTCAATTATTTTGATACCTTCTAGTTTAAATTAAAAATCATATCGGCACTTTTGAAAGAAAGTTTAAAAATATTTTATATATCTGTTGGTTTATTTTTCTAAATTTCTATCCAAAAATATATTTGTTTGTTTTTTAATTATAGCCTGTTATAAAGGGAATCCCCCTAGTAGAAGGTTGAAGCGGACACATCCACTGGATCTTATGCTGGAGGCGGATACGGAGTGGAGGATACGGAGGCGGATAAGCTGCTTTCATTAATAGACTGGAACTAACTTTAGTAAATGTGGCATTTAAGTCACTACTGTGAAGGAACAGACACACTATATACAACAAAACTTTCGTAAAATGTGGCATTTAACCCACTTCTGCGAAGGAACAGACACTCCAATTTTATGTATAACACAAGAGATATATTATATCTCACACCTTCCTTATTGCCAGGCATCCACCCAACATTTAATTATTGTCCTTTTCGCGGACAGATTATAAATAAAAGTACTACTGAATTACAAAAAAAATTATAATACCCTCTGCAAGGGTATAATAAATAAAAATAAAGGGTATCCCCACACTTAATCCTTATTATTTCTCATATCATGATTACCCATATTTTTTCACCTGCAAATTTTGGCCAAAAGATAAAGCCTATTAATAGAAAAGGCGATTTCGAATGAAAACAATGGCAAAAAAAAAAATGGCTGACCTCAACAGCCATCAACATGTTGCTATGGCTTCTAGCAACACGCAACATAGAGTCAACAGCACCACCTACAAATTAAGTCGTAAATTTTCACTCATTAGTGGCACAGATCCTGTATAAACTGGGGCCACAAAATCCGGACGAGGATTATTGATTTATGGTGGCCACATATGATTGGTCTGTGGAATGGTCAAATACACGTATTCCCTAAGCTCGCTGCCCTGACAACGCGACCAAAACATTGCCAAGGTCCTGGCTGTAACGCTTTAAGGATGTGTTAGGACACCATTAGTCGCTGGTGACAGTTGAACCCGTAAAAGAGACAAGTTGTGCAGCAAATCATAGAGAAAATTTAAGAAAATGAAGCACCAACAAGTTGTGGTCGACTACTGGACCATGTTAAAGACATCTGGTCTGTGCCTATTACTAGCCCTCTGCGGATTTGTACTTCTTAAGTAAGTAAATGGCTTAAATAAAGTTTACAGTTGGCAAATTGATTCATTTTATTAATTAATAAATAACTAATGTTAAGCTGAGCCAAACCGTAAAAAAATATCCTGTTCAAAATGAATCTTTTCTTACGAAACTTTTCATGTTTTTCAGAATGGTGCAGACCATTTTCTGGCTGCCAGGACATCTTAAAAAGAACCAGCTGCGTCTCGAAGAACTGGCCAAACACTATGCCAAGGACATCAGCGCAGAAGAACGGGCCGAAATAGAAAAGCTCTTCAACGCCAACGAGCCACTGACAGATGAGCGTCTTAACCAATTTCTAAACAAGCCAGAGGAAGTCGAGCCCAAAAAAGACCAGTGATTAATTAAAAAATCAGAGATTTTTGTCATATTTATATGTATATTGAGTGTATAATCGATAATTCTTGATACAGGTTCTAGTTCTTATATGCATATTGTATGTAACTCGCAAAACAATCAATCAGTTAACCAATCCATCAATAATGCATGCAATGCTCAATTATTTGGGGGAGAAAATATAGTTTAATAACTATTCACGACTGCCGCTCGTCTTTGGAGCGCTTTTAACCATATTTGCTACTGATATAGACGGACTCAGAGCCCATTCCTGCTTCAATCGGTCGCCGCGGACGTTCATCGATTTCGCCAGCGACCTCTCAACCTCAACCTCAACCTCCCATTGTATCTAACTAACAAACTCATATCAAATATAAGCAAGTGTGCCAATTCGTATGAATATCTTGGACATACGCATATAGATAATCTATTTTAATTTTAAAAGCTCAAAGGGGCGCAAGTCTCTCTCTTCAGTTTTATTTTCATTTGATTTGGTTCGGTTACTTTGGTTTGACTTTTATGAATACGTTTTGATTTTTCTTATCGTACCGTAAGTGTAAAAGGATTTTATCTTTATCGTTCTCTGCCTCTGACTGACCAAAAATATCACGAGAGTATTTTGCTATATTACACGTAGGCTAATCCGTTTAACCAAGTGGAAGGTGCCAATCGATCTAGTGAACTTAGGCCAAGTATAATTAATATTTATATGATTAAAGTTCCGAGAGAGCGCCTCCCCAGAGTAGCGCCGATCAGTGGATATATGCCATTAGCTGATGCGGATTATGCGTGTTAACGTATTATATAGGGCTTTGCAATAATCTGACAACTCTCGATATAACTCTATTGGCTTGGGGTATGCATTGGAAGCCTGTAAAACGGGTTGGCCAAATTAACCCGCGCCGCCGGCAGAAGCTCCGGGTGTTCGGTCAAGGTGTCCGATAATGCGCTAAGCAGAACTCCTGAACAAACAAAATAATTAAATAAATTTTAATGTTTTTTAATTAATTTACTTACTCAAAACTTTCTTTTGCAAGTCTAGGGGTATGACACCCATGTTGCCCTCACGCTCCAGAAATTCTGTTAGCTTCTGCAACTCCATTTGAGCCTCATCAGAGCCGTGCGATAAGGACTGAGCAAACATTACCTAGAAAGAATTTATTTAATTTAAAACCAATAATAAATATATTAACCAGAAATACGTACTTTTGCTAGCTTGTACAGAATCTCCTCCAAGGAATACTCATTGTACAAGTACTCTACAATCTTAGCTCGTCCCTCATCATAATCATTCAGGTCCTGTTGAGCCTCATTGTCCAGCACTTTGATCTTGTTCCAGAAACTGAAGCTGTCAAAGTTCTTCACCGGTAGTGCTCCGACTCCGGCAATAATTCTGGATTCGGGGTCCAAGGCGTGTACTTCTGGGAATGGTTTTTCCGTGGTGGTGCTCGTGGTCGTCGTGGTTGTAGTGGATGTGGTTGGAGGAATGGTGCTGGGCGGACTGTGCCGCTTTAGCTGATTCTGGCGAACCTCTTCCGGAAAGATGCGATTGGCGTAAGATCGTTGCAGGAATTCAATGCCAAGACGAATATCTTGTAGGAATTTCAGAGCGTTTTCACGGGTAATCTATGGATAAAAAAAAATCGATATAAAAATATGACTCATATTCTCAGAATATCGATGAAATAAAACCGGTTTAATTTCATAAAACGCAAAGATACAATAATCATTTAAGAGAACTAGTAAACTTCTCTCTCTCAAACTAAGGAAAGTCAAACAATTGATGACAAAGAGAAACTAACAAATGATTAAATGGAAATTGCACAAATATATTGCTATATTTCAAACCCTACTACGGCAGCTTTTGTTTAATTCCGAACCCCCCGATAAGATAAACAAATGAAAACAAACAATCTAATCGTGAAATAATTTGCCGGCACAGGCGGTTTCGCATATAAAAAGGTCAGTACGGGCAACTACAAAATCAGTTCGTGTTTAACAACCAAAGAGATCAGATCTCCTTATCCTAATCATAAAACTTGAAAAAAATAAAAACTTCTATACAAGATGTGTCATAAAAATAAGGAGGAGCAGAAGTTCCAATGCGGAATGCACACGGAAACTACAGATGAAAATAATCGAAAGTTTGGAAAGTGCCCCTGGAGCCAAAAAAAGATGATGCAGGAGCAAGAGACCCCAAAGTTTGAAAAGTTTCCATTTGGACACCACGGTCATCATCACCACCATCACCGTGGCCACCACCACCACTGTTTTCCTCCGCCACCGCCACCAACCCACTGTCACCGCTCTCACTACTTTTCCCACTTCTGTGGACCACCACCACAGCGCCATCATTGTGGAACTCCAATTATAATGACTCCTCGCTTTAGTCATTATTATTATGAGGCAATGAAAGATTAAATAAATTATGAAATAAGTAATTTAATCATGAAACTCAATATTGAAATTAGGCCACGAAATTTCGATTAATAAAATTTGCTAACTGAAAAATATATAAACCATACAATAAAAAACATATTTTCCACAAAGATAAAGGAGAAAATAGTCTCAATATTTTTATATTTAATAACTTACCACCTTGCCTTGAACCAATTCCTCGACTGCCTTTACCACGGCCGTTTCATCACCAGTCCAGAAAATATACTGAGCCATGTCGAAGGATGAATACTGACCATTTGGACTTTTCAGCAAACTCTGAACGGGGTAAAAAAAATTAAAAGAAATTATATCATTATAATCTTATCTAATTTGCAACTATTTTGGGTAATAAGAATGATTTTAAGTATTGAGCCAATTAGTTTATGTCTTTAAATCTTTCAATTTTCTCCAAATTTTTAACCCGTTAAGCCAATCTTTTATCAATTTTGGTTAAGATTTATTCCAGTTTTGCCAATTTTGAATTTTGAATGTATCTTATTGTAGCTGATTTTTGCGTGAATACCTTGGCATTCATCTTTGACGAACTGGATCTTCGCTCCGTGGTGCGAGCCACAACATCGAAGACAATATCTCCGATGGTCTCTTTGTTGGCATTGGGATGGCTTGGCTTGGGCTTAGGCGGATTGAGAGCAGTCAGTTCGGTTTCAGCCACTTCTCCAGCTGGATCCTCGGGATCTGCCGGTTCTCCAGCCACGTCCACTTCAGCCTTTGGCTCGGATTCTTCCTCTTCTTCTGCTTCTGCTTCTGCCTCTGGCTCCTTTTCCGCTTCTGGCTGAGGTTCCGGTGGTGGAGCTGGCGTCGTTGTGGTTGTAGTGGATGTTGTGGTGGTGCTCGTAGTTGTGGTTGTTGGCAGAACCTCAGGATTTTGACCGAAAGCTAGACGAGCAGCTCCGTAAAATGCCTGTTGATTTTTGGGTGGTTTCGTGGATATACACTTGGATTTTGCAAAAGATACATTTGGAGTTTACCAGGCGTACAAGCGCTCTACGGACAGCGGATTTACGGGGTTATGGGGTACAGGGGACCTACCTTGGAGTGTGCCGTTGGCTCCACCACGGTCTTAATATGGGTTTTTGGCTCCTCCAGCTGGGATCGTTCGCCCTCCTCCTTTGACGTAGCCGTTGTGGTTGTGGCTGAAGTGCTAGTGGTGGTGGTAGTCGAAATCAGAGGCGTAGCCACCTCCAGCTGTCGCTCCAGCTCGGTCATAATGCTTGAATTGGGGTTCTGGCCAGACTCTGGAGCGGCGGCCACCTCCTCGACGCTTTCCTTTGTGGTGGTGGTGGTGCGGGCGGTGCTGCCATCTTGCTGACGTTTGGCCAAGACTGTGCCCGGTTCGTTTCGCAACTGGTCAAGCTCACTCACATCGTCCTCGATCTGGGGGAACACGCTATCTCCACCGTTACGTTTGGAGGGATCTGTACAAGAAAAAAAATGATTAGAAGCTTCATAAGGATTTATTAAATAATGTAATATCCACCAAGCCTATTGTATAAGGGATGATTACATTTTGATGGGAATCCTTTTTGGCACACAACTAACTACATATGTATATACTAAAAAACACTTAAAGTGCTCATAAATATTATTTTATTTCAACTGCCTTGGACAAACGCAAAGTTAGATTTAAAAATACCCCAAAAGAATGGAAAGATACCCGATTACAAAATCAATCAATCTCTTTCCAAAACATACAAGAAAATTTGCATATTAAAAACGCAAAAGGAGGAGCAAAAGCCGAAAGCCGAAGGCAGAAGAGGAAGTGGTACTCACTGTAGATGTAGGGCAACAGAGCCGGATAGGCGTGGGCCATGCAGATACTGGCCAAAAGGAGGACGGCCACCAGATTGTTTGCCGCCATGCCGTGTAATCCCAGGATCTGAAAGTGACACACGATGTAATTCATTTGATTAGTAGCCAAGATTCGATTACACTCACACACTGGCTCGACAAAGAAAATGTAAAATGAAAGGAACCTAAAAAGGAAGCGCAAAACCAAACACAAACAAGGGGCCTGAGAACCACATACATACATATGTAAATCACGCTAAAAATAACGCAAGAAATCGATAAGGCAACAACAAAGCGGCCAAAGTAAGGCATTCAAAATAAAAAAGAATATAAATGGCCAAGCAACACAACAAATGCGAATTGAAAACCTGCTCTCTATATTGCAAACACCCCCCCACACACACACACACTCTCAAGTGTGAATTGAGTAAATTGGCCGCATAAGCGAATTATCGATGCATTGGGAAAACACTTAAGCACGTTTGGGATTCCTCGGTATTGAAGGGCCACCGGAGACTTGCTCAAGTATTCTGCAGGATGGCATGGACAAATCTTCACACACACACCAGCACTATGACATTTACAAAAAAACAAGAATTATTTTGATCCTTTAAATGCCCAAAAAAGTATGCTACATATTTTTTAAACTGTACTTTTCGTGTTAATTCAACAATTGACAAAACTTTTGTGAATGAAGAGCAGCTCTGGGAGTTTTTACCTCTCTAAGTTACAGCTGTGAGTTAATGCGAAATTCTAAACGCGTCCTGTCCGTTTGAGTATTCAGAACCAAGTACCGTCAGAAAACGGATGCCTTACATTCGGAAACTTTCTCACTCGCCAAGAAAGCTTTAAAAAGCTTTTTAACCCATTGGTCCCAACTTGTCCATAATAATTCTGTTGAAACAGGTCAGGCAAGAAATAAAAATTATAAATAAGCTCGTAATCAATTAACATACTTAAATTTTAAAATATAATTACATTGGGATAATATTTTCAGTAAATTTGTCGAAAAGATAGATGTCTTGATTAGATGATTGCAATTCAAAGAATATTTTTGTAGCAATTGAATATAGAATCTAAGAAAACATTAACTTATATCTTTAGTCTTAAGTTTGATCTAAAATAAAAATATATACAAATTTAACCCCAAACCAAAATACTTTTAAAAATAGACCCGGCTTCAAACTCTTTGAAGTCTTGTCCTGATATTTTCCTATGTCTCTATTATGGCCCTTGATCCTTCAATCGACTTAATCTTTGTTAGACAACTCATAGTCAAACAAACCTTTTCTTAACAAAATGTACAGATTTTATTGGAAAAAAACTCTTATAACAGCGACTAACTGCATCCTGGGAAAGGTTCGACGCGGTTTTTGCGAAGGACGAACTGAATCTTGCGATTCATATCCTCGTTGTAAATCGCCTTACATTTCTCAAAGTTTATCCTGCGGCGAACCTGAAATACTTCAAACAATGAGTTAAAGTTTATGGAAATATTTTTAAACCCCACCTGGTAGGGCTTCTCGTAGAAGCGAGTGCGACGGAACTGGTCCAGAAGTTCCTCCTTTCCCAAGACGCGGTTCAGAAGTCGGCAGGCCTCCTCCACGTTATTATTTTGCACGAGAACAGTGCGGGCCAGGAATTGCGCGTGCCTCATGTCAGTTTTTTTATTTATAAATGCTAAAAGAGTGTTAATTAAATAACCAAGTTGCCGCAGAATAGTGTTACCGACTTGAAGAGCTGAATATATGGCGGAATTTGCCCATATTTGTACCGTAAAAACGACAAATTTCGCGATAGTTGCGACAGATGGTCGCACTTTTAGGGGACCGCGAATGGTCACTCTTTTTTCCCGTGCCCAGCCGCACACGTTTTCCAAGTTTTTTTCTTCAATTCGGAGCGTGGTGTAGTAAGCTGTTAAAAAGTATTCAAAGTAAATTAAAATTTTTGTATAAAGTGTAACTTCAAGGAACCTAGCTAGAAAAGTCCATTTAGTCCTATAAACACACGACACCAATTCTAGACGCAGAAAAAGGTAAAAAATAGATTTTGCACATTTCGCCTTGTCGCTACGAAAAAAAAAATTCCCGTGTCTGTGTGTGTATGAGTGTACACACTTCCTTTTCCCCCATTTTTTTCATCTCATCTCGTTAAGTAATCGCCGATAATTGTTAATTCTATGCCAGACACAATTTTCCTACGAATTGACGTTTGTAAAATCGATGGAATCGCTTGGATTTGCTCTTTGCCTTTGTTCTGGCGAATTCTGACGCAGCGTCTTGCGCGGCACATGTTGGTACCCATACATGCACAATATATACACTTTATGTGCGAATATGCTTCGTGTGCGCCCAACTTTCTTCGATATAAATATAATTGGCAAGGCGTTTTTCCTTTGATGCAAATCAATAGACAGTTCTTGAATTCAATTTTTTTCCAAGTGTCTGCTGGCTGCCCTTTCTCCCCTGGCCTCTCTCTGTCTGTCTCGTTCTCCTTTCTGCCGTTTTTCATTATCGCTCTCTCTGCTTTGTGGTCGCCGTTCGTTACCAGGGCTACGTGAATCTGACGAAATTTTCTAGAAACTATGGGTTTCTGTGTGTATGCGAAAGAGATGGCCAGGTAGCAGTGGCGGCGGTGGCGGAGTGTGTCGTCGCGGGGGACGAGGAGTGTCAGCTGCTCGATGTATTGAAATAGGCGGAAAAAAGTTCTAGAAATTCTGTTGAAAACGTCGCACTTATTTTCGCACACGCTCGACGGTGGGCTGACCTTGAAACCAGGGCTCGGGCCCGGAAGCAAAGTCCCGCCTACGGCCGCCCCCACGGACGCACTGAGCGAAAAAGTCCAGCAATAATGCAAATTCAATGACTTGTCATCAAGAGTCAGCAGAAACCAAGAAGAATTATTTCACTTCATAATATATTTGAATTTATTTGTATTTTAAAGATTAGTTGAATAAAAAATAAAAATTAATCACCAATTAAGGGCTTTGTTATTTCTGATCAGCAAATAGTAGGAGAACATGACAGGGGCTCTTGAATATTAAAAAATAAATCAGACATATATTAAACAGATTGCTACAACAACGTCTATTTTTCAGTTAAACAGCGGAAAATATGGTGAAGGAAACTGGCTATTACGATCTTCTGGGCGTGAAGCCCAATGCCACGCCCGACGAGCTGAAGAAGGCCTACCGGAAGCTGGCCCTCAAATACCATCCCGACAAAAACCCCAACGAGGGCGAAAAGTTCAAAGCCATCTCGCAGGCCTACGAAGTACTGTCCGATGCGGACAAGCGCCAGGTGTACGACGAGGGCGGCGAGGCGGCGATCAAGAAGGGTGGAGCCGACTCCGGAGACTTCAGGAATCCGATGGACTTCTTTGAGAAGTTCTTCGGCGCCGGTTTCGGAGGTGGCGGCGGCGGTCGACGACGAGAGCGACGCGGTAAGGACGTGGTGCATCAGATGTCCGTGCAGCTGGAAGAGCTCTACAACGGGGCGACCCGCAAGCTGCAGCTGCAGAAGAACGTTATTTGCGACAAGTGCGAGGGTAGGGGAGGCAAGAAGGGCAGCATTGAGAAGTGTATGCAGTGCCGTGGTAATGGTGTGGAGACCCGTGTCCAGCAGATCGCTCCCGGCATCATGCAACACATCGAGCAGGTGTGCCGCAAGTGTTCCGGATCGGGCGAGACCATTCAGGAGAAGGACCGCTGCAAGAACTGCAACGGCAGGAAAACGGTGAGGGAGCGAAAGGTACTGGAAGTCCACATCGAGAAGGGTATGCGGGACGGACAGAAGATTGTGTTTACGGGCGAGGGTGATCACGAGCCGGAATCTCAGCCTGGCGATATTATTATTCTGCTGGACGAAAAGGAGCACGCGACGTACGCGCATGCCGGGCAGGATCTGATGATGAAGATGCCGTTGCAGCTGGTGGAAGCCTTGTGCGGCTTCCAGCGGATTATCAAGACCCTGGATGACCGCGATCTGATCGTGCAAACAAATCCCGGCGAGGTTATTCGGCACGAGATGACAAAGTGCATCAACGAGGAGGGCATGCCCATTTTCAAGAACCCCATGGAGAAGGGCACACTGATCATTCAGTTCGAGGTCATCTTCCCCGAGACGATCAATCCGGCAGTGGTGCCCGCCCTCAAACAGTGCCTGCCCCCGGCGCCGGAGGTTGACATTCCAATCGATGCAGAGCCCACTGTTTTGGTGAGTACCAGGTTCAAGTGTAATAGTTGCATAAACACATTGATTACCTAATTCGTTGTTATTGGCGTGACGAGTCGGTGTATACTATAAGCCATATAAGGCTACTCGTCAGGCCAATGAAAGGTCTGGCTTTGTTTACAGTTTCCCGTAAATCAGACTTACTAATATTTGAATTTCTCTCCATTCCCATAGGAGGACTTTGATCCCAAGCAACGGCGTCAGCAGCACCAGCGCATGGCCTACGATGAGGACGATGGCGGCTATCAGGATGGCCCCCGTGTCCAGCAGTGCACATCGAGCTAAGCGCCTAGCCGAGTGCTGGATTCCACTCTTCCCCCAAGGTCCTATCCAAAATGCAGTAATAATATGCAACCCAGCTCCCGGAAAACGTAAACTGCGCTTGCAATGGCCGAAGAACTCTTAAGAAATCGTAAAGCACCCCCCAAAAAACAACCCACATAACACAACCACTTAGGAAACCCAACCAATCGAGATCTAAAGTTATTTCATGCAAGCTACGATATTTAGGTATAAATCAATGGAAACTTATCAGATATATGCACTATGTCTATAACGAGTGGTTGTTCGAAAACCAATGAGAACATTTTTCATTTCGTTTATGTTGCGTTTGATTGTCAAATTGTCAAATCGAAGAATCGAAAGTCGAAAACTGAAACTAAACTGAAACCGCAAATCAGCCGCCACTAGAACCGTATCTAAAGTCCGCGCCAGCGAACGCGTCTAGGATCAAGTTTAAGTTATTTAATTCCAGCATAAATAAAAGCGTTAGTTTAAACGGATATAAAAATAAATAATTAATACACTATTTGAAATTGAAATGTCTTTTCTTCTCTCTCTTGAGTTTCCTTTTTTTGGTGATTATTTTCGTATCAGTTGTCCAGTCATCGGAACTCTGATTCACCATCGCCTAATTCCAGCTGGAGATATCAGCTCTATATAAATATAAAACGGGGGTATATAGTTTAAATTTTTATCAGGGATTAGATAAAAAAGTAGGAAAATGGAATTGGTTTTAATCACTCAATTGAGGACTTCAAAAGAATCATTTCTTAATTAAAAAACTTCATGATTAAAATATTTTGTAAATTTATTTACAAAAATTCAAGGACGCAGCTTCAAATGTAATTGCAACTATTCTCTTAAACTAATGCGCAAAGTTTCGAAGTGCCGCCACAACCCCCGTCCCATAAATAAGCTTCTCCTCCACCCGCTGCCATGCATCCTCCTGCACTTTGGAGACACTGCGTAGCGCCTTCACCAGTTCCGGAGAGTCAGTGAGCCCCAGGCCGTGCGATCTCAGGAAGACACTCAAGTAGGACTGGGCCAGCTCGAAGTTGTGGTTGCTCCCGAACATGAACTCGATCATCTTGATGAACTGCAGCATGGCGAGCAGAGTGCCGCCAGCGTCGGGGTGCATCGACTTAATTTCAAAGTCTACCATCGAAGGACCCAGCTGAGTTATGTGTTGGACAGCCGGAGCGTAGTCTCCGCTGCTAGCTGTTTGCTCGAGCAGTTTTCCGAAGGCAGTCAAGTTATTTAAAGTGGTGGCCTGGCGGAAGTGAGAACCATCCTCCGCTTTGTGACCATTTTCCACGTCGAAGCGCAGCTCCAGACCGGAAACGGTGGGCAGGAAGAATGGCGCCTGCTTGGGAGCCTTGGGAGGGGCTTTCGGCTTGTTGCGCTGCTTAATGAGTTCCAAGTCGAGGAGGTTTTGCCAACGAGAGGCAGCCAATCCGGACAGCGTAATAAGCTCCTCCGACAGCTGGCTTGGTGTCTCGTATTTGGCATCTACTAGTTCCCCTTCGTCAGCATCTTCGTCGATCTCCAGCTCTTGCAGGCAATCTTCCAGCTCCAAGGCATCGCACACCTTGGTGGGCAGTCCCACGTATGGGGCAGGCTCGTTAGGATCGATGGAGCGCAAGGATACCTGATTGAAGAGAGTTTTGTTGGCCCACAGATAGACTCCCAGCAGATTCACGTGAGCTGTGGCCAGAAAATCACCGTTTGGGGACATGGTGAGTGACACGCAGGGACGCTCCACCCGGAACTGATCCACCATGTAGGCCGAGGGTATGTCCCACACCTTGATCGTGGAGTCCATGGCGGCTGTGATCAGCCAGCGACTGTCCGGACTGAAGGTCATGTCGTTCAGCTTGGCCGTGTGACCCGAGAACTTGCGCACTATCACCCGTGTGTGCATGTCCACGACGAACACTTTGAAAGTCTCCAGACCGATGGCCAGCATGGAGCTCTCGCGATGTTGCCGCATCAGGGCAATGCCGTCTGCCAACCGGAGAACGGCTAGGGGCTTGTCAACTGAAATGAATTTAATTTAAAGGACATTAGTATGTCACAGTTGGAGTGAGAGCCGGAGAACTCACCCTTTCCTTTAAAAGGCCAGAACTTGAGCAGGCCCTCGGAGCAACCGGAAATGACGCACTGGTTTAGATTGTCAGTTGCCAGGCCACGGACTGCCATCTTGTGGCCCGGAGAACCATAGCTGGCCCGATGAATGCCCGACTGGATGTTGAAGCGCTCAATGTCGCCACTGCTGTAGCCAATGATCGCGAAGTTGCCGCAGTGCGTCAAAACGATGCATGTGGTCTCGTTGAGGAAGTTTGTGCGATTTTTGTTTTGGAATTGCTGCGGCACTAAGCGATGTTGGCCCATGCGGTTCTTGTCGAATGTCCATGTGGTGGTCTGGATAATGCCAGTATGAATGGCGGCGATGTTGTCCCACTCCTTCTCCCGGGTGGTGTCCGAGGTGAACTCCACAATGGGCGGCATAATGTTCTTGTCGTACTGGAAGCGATCTACAAGAAAAAGAAGGAATTAAGCTGAGGACATGGGGCAACTATGGTCTCTACTCACTCTTGGTTTTTGTGGCCTTGGGATTATAGCTGGCGCGGCCCATGCTTTTGTTCAATGACTCGGATAGGGTGGAAAACACTCTCAGAGTGCTGTCTTCGCCAGAGGAAAGTATCGATACCCCCGAGTTTCCATGGTAACGGATGCACAGGGGCGGTTTCGTGTGTCCCTCTCGGATCCTCAGCTGCCTGGCTCCACCGTCTGGCATATCGAACACGAATAGCTTCATCGAGTTGTCCGGCGAGGTGGTGAAAACAACCGGCTCGCTCGGCAGGCAAATAGCGGTGGTAACCTGGTCCTCGTGGGCATGCAGCTGTCCGGCTAGCTTTCTCTCCTCCAGGTTCCAAAAGGCCATGTACCCATTGCTGCAGGCAGACACCAAAATAGGGGGTCCGTCTGTTCTAAACGCCAGACTGGTGACCTGACCCCAGTCCTGCTTAAAACCCATCAACACCTCGTCAAACTTTAGGTTGATGAGTTGAATGGATCCATCGCCATATCCCACTGCCACCACATCTAAAGCTGGAGCAGTTTCAATGCAGGTTATCCTGCTCTCGTGGTGGTTCAAGGTACAGACCACGGTGTTCTTTTTGATGTTCAGAATTTTTAGCTGTCCTTGCTGGGAGCCCAGCACTATCTTGTTGATGTAGGTGGGCGGATGGGCAACAGCCGTGATCTTGAACTCCTCAATCCGAAATGGTACTTCCAAATAGACATCCTCGGTGGGAATGCTCCACACTCTCAAGACATTGTCTCTGTCTATGGATATGAGGCTAGATCCAAAGGGGAGAAGTAGGTGGACATCCTTCTGATGGCCTCGGTAGACATGTCGAATGTGCTTGCCCGCCCGCCACGCATAGATGCACTTGTTGCTGGCCGTGTAAGTATGCAGGCGATCGGTAGCTAGTGCCGTGATCTCATCCGGATGCAGACCGCTCACATGCAACAGTCGTAAGTGGCTGGCGGTGTACACTTGGAAGGAGCGTCCGATGCAGGTGATCAGCAGCGTGTCCCGGCGGCGCTGGACGTACCGCGTTACTGCTGGAACCTGGTTGCTCACATAGCCCAGCGCTCGATTTCGTCGGAAGATGCGACTGCTCTCCTTAAATGCTCCGCGAGACTCGACCTCCTTTTCTTCTGCCTGCAGGTGAGTCATTTTTCCTGTGTTTTAGTCCGCTTTTTCTAAATTTTAATATTTATTCACGGTTTAAACATGTTAAATGTTTACGAAGCACGTGGGGCATTAGAGATGGGTAGATATGCGATGGTGGGTAGCTGGGTATTTAATACTTTAGGTGCATATGGTCACACTAAATTTAGTTTGAAAATTCATAAAAATATTAAAATATTTTGTTAGTAGGTTTTGATGCAGACACACAATCGATCTAGACATCATTTAAGGTATTCCGCTCAAGAATCGGATGGAATTTGGAAATGAAAAAGCCATAACTTGGGGTCATATAGCCCATCCTGCTTCGCTCTTCATTTTTGAAGGGGATCCCCCAGAGAAAGTAACAAAAAAAATGAAACACCATTTTGTTTCTATTTTGATGTAGAATGATGAGAAATCAATCCACAAATCGTTTAAGGTATTCCGCTCAAGAACCGGATAAAAATTGGCCAAGATATGGCAATCGCTGGGGGCCACATTGTCCTTCCATGCATTTTTTACAATGTTGAAGGAAAATTGACATAAAATCTAAAAAAAATTACTTTCCTAGATTTTGATGCAGAATAATGAAAAATCAATCCACAAATCGTTTAAGGTATTCCGCTCAAGAATCGGATAAAAATTGGCTAAGATATGGCAATCGCTGTGGGCCATATTGTCCTTCCATGTATTTTTTACAATGTTGAGGGGGATCCCCAGGAAAATTGATATAAAATCTAAAAAAAATTACTTTCCTAGATTTTGATGCAGAATAATGAAAAATCAATCCACAAATCGTTTAAGGTATTCCGCTCAAGAATCGGATAAAAATTGGCTAAGATATGGCAATCGCTGTGGGCCATATTGTCCTTCCATGTATTTTTTACAATGTTGAGGGGGATCCCCAGGAAAATTGATATAAAATCTAAAAAAAATTACTTTCCTAGATTTTGATGCAGAATAATGAAAAATCGATCCACAAATCGTTTAAGGTATTCCGCTCAAGAATCGGATAAAAATTGGCTAAGATATGGCAATCGCTGTGGGCCATATTGTCCTTCCATGCATTTTTTACAATGTTGAGGGGGATCCCCAGGAAAATTGACATAAAATCTAAAAAAAATTTCTTTCCTAGATTTTGATGCAGAATTATGAAAAATCGATCCAAAAATCGTTTAAGGTTTTCCGCTCAACAATCGGATTATAATTGGCCAAGATATGACAATCGCTGGGGGCCATATTGTCCTTTCATGCATTTTTTACAATGTTGAATGGGAGCCCCCAGGAAAATTTATATAAAATCTAAAAAAAAAATGTTTTCCTTGAATTTGATGGAGTATGATAGGGAATCGGTCTACAAATCGTTAAGGTATGCCTCTTAAGAATCGGATGTCTATTGGCAAAGATATAGCCTTCCCTGTAGTCCATATGGCCCTTCCATAGATATTAATGTTTTTATAGTTACTATTCTAATGTTTTTTAATAAAGAATCACTCAAACGTCAAATTTATTATGCTTTTTTTAGCAGATTAATTGTTTTATTTTACCGCGCGTCTCTTTATAAATATAAAATTTGATTAACATGTTTGTTTTTTGCTAAAATATACAACACACTTATAACATTTAACATACATATTTCACACAGTTTTTCGATGCCACACGCATCGATTTATAATCTTGGAGTAAGTAGTAAGTTCTTGTTTAAATTAAAATTAAAACTACATATAGTCTTTCGCTTTCCTCGTTAACAACATAAATAAAATGTAGTGTAAAATCATTAAAACACACTCTCATTGCCATTTTCTTCGATTTATTTTCCATCGTGTGCTTATTATTTCCATAATGTTATTATAATTATTTTTTTTGCACTGAAATCCTTACCAGCCCCTAAAAATTTCAGTTTTTTTTAGTTTAGCAGGAAAATGGTTTGCTTTTTGGTAGACATTTATGAAAAATTTTATACAAGTTGCGAAAGTTAACATTCGTTAGTCCATGTAGGTATTTCTGCTGATTTTATTGTGGCTCTTGATCTTAAGGTATGTGGAGGTGTTTTCTGTTGCTGTGTGTTTCTGTGAAGGTAGAGAAGTGTATGATGTTCCGGAGTTAGTTTAAAGCGTTCATTTCGCCGGAGTTCGACAGAGGGTAGTCCAGTTCACCCAATCGGGGGGATGGTCGGCGGGGTCGATTAAACTGAAATACAGACGAAGGAGTTAAAATGTGACTATCCGTAAATCCCACACGGCATCTCTTACCCAAGATCTCATAATTTTGTAGAGCACCTGGCGGGCGGGATAGTCATTAAATTCGGCCTCGGGTGGTACAGAAAGAGCCTGTTCATTTGGCGCCATCATGGGCATTAGACCATTTGGTCGCAAATAGTCCTGCTCCTGACCGCTGTTGGCTATTTCGCCCACGCCTGTTCCGGATCCAGAGCTCAGAGAGCGCTTGCCATGTCCACCGTAACACACATGGCCAAAGGCCTGGCAACCCTCTGCAGAAGGATTGAAAAGTGAATTAATTAAACAGAGATGACTAGAGGTGAGACTTAACGGCTAAATCAGTGTCCAATATTTATCAATAAGTCCAGTTTTTAATTTTATTTATTACTTAGATACATTAATAAAATACTATATCTAAACTTTAAAAGTTTCCCAACTGAATTTAAACTTTTTTGGAATAATTGGTAATTTATTGGAAGGTTTTTGGAATAAATGGTACTTAAGAATATATTCTCCTCGTAAAAGAATAAAATTTTTGACCGATATGCTAGATAGGCTCTTCTAGAACGGAAAAAAAGTATTTCATTGCCAATGTCCTAGTAATCGATTTTGGGCAGCACCGCACCACTCTCCACTCCACACCCTAGCCTTTGCATTTCCCAACGCACCACCCTAAATGTGTCCCCCTCAGCATTAGTTCCTACTGAATATGGTCCTGTGACTTGGAATTACTGCCGAAATCTTTAATCGCTAGTCAAAGCTCAAGAGAGACATCCGGCGATAACATTTGACCCCATGACGGTTCAGTTTCGTTTTGTTTGTGTGCCTTGTCTGGCGGTGTGTGAACAAACTTTTGACATTCTGCTATTTTTGAATTTCCGCCCACACGGGCGAACATAAATTTTACTGTTGCACACTTGGGAGTTGTCCTTGACATCCCCAAACCTTGGAAAAATGTAAAATGAAGCTAGAAGGATAAGGCAATTTCTTATGCTCTGCAAAATTATGGTGTTTTGTAACAAGGCCGTTTGAAAAAGCTTATCTGTTTATACGGTTTCCATTTGCAGAGTATCTGTGTTTCATATTTATCCCATTTTTCGTGTACCCGCTTGGGGAGCCGTAAATAAGTTAACTGGTCCTACTCTTAAATGCTCTTTCAAAGGCAATCAAATCGAAAAGTTTTAGTAATTGATCCTGATGGGGTATCTGATAGATATCCAATTAAGCTCACGCATATCCCACTGGCCTATACCTTGAATTGCTTGGTCTTCTCGTCGTGATTTGACATTGAAATTCATATTTCTTTATTCTAGTACATAACTTGCTCGCATGGCTTGCAAGTAGCAAGGATACGGAAATTGCAGCCCAGTACGACCCTTTGTTGATGCCACTTAAAATTTCCGCAGCTGGGAAAACAAAGATGTCAGGATGCTACTACCATGCTTGTCAGAATGGCAACCACCTTTGTTTGTCTTGCATTTAATGCAACAATTGATGCCGTCCCCAAGGCAAACGATGCCGGCGCACGACACCCATTTATGGCTTTGTTTTTCGCGTATAAATTTAATGAATATTTCATGACAACTTCACGTGAACATATGCATCTGGAGCGCTTTAAAGGTATTGATGTGTGCCAATTGCACACGGAAAAAATGTTAATTTAAATAAAATTATATAAGCTTATAAAATCAACGAGAATATAAATGAATTGATTTAATAAACGTGGTGCATAAACATTGTTAGGTATTCGTTTTACGTTTTTTATTTCCGTTTTTAGACGGGCATACTTAGATGTTTTAAATTTTTATGTTTTTAGTATTTATATTTACGCCTATTATCAAAATTTAATGTAACAATTATACATATATAAAGTACTCACTTTTCGCTTGGCTCTGTTGGGCGGCCAGGACCACGGTGCAGATGACAACCAGCAGCAAAGAAATTGTGGATTTCATGTTACCTGGAATAGAGTAAAAAAGGGAATCAGCGCCTGGGATAAAAGCACGAGCACCTGTTGAGGTCTGGACCTGACAATGCTATTTGCCCCAGGGCGCTGCCGCGCTAATTAGGAAATCAGAGCACAGCGCAACGAGTGAGTTGAAATCGAATCTGGGTTTCATATGCGTTTAGGTAGCTAATCCTGGGCCGAAAACTTTGAACTATGATTTATGTAACGCCCACGCAAACACAAAGACAATTAGCCGAACGTGTGTGTGGCATAAGGGTAAAGTTCCAGAAATGTTTCTTCACTACGTGCTTTGAATTTTGCATTTCTTGGGTTCTTCATAAGCTTGCCGACATTTTGCGCCGGAATATTCAAAGGTATAAGATAAGTCATTTAATTTGCCGGAGTCTGCATGAATTTCCCACTTAGTAAATGTGAGGCCAGAACCCAAATTAAACCGATTAAAATTTGGTTACAGCTGATGCCGAACGGCCCATCAATCATACGCCGTGTGTGCGTAATTGGATCCATGTTTATTACACGGTGCGACAGTGAAAAAACACTTGTGAAACGAGATAGTGTAGGTTGTTAATCTGGTCGAAGAGAACTCAAAAATATTTTTTTTATATTTTTGGAACCCTCCAATTTTTTTTTATTTAAAAAAAAACCGTTTTTCGGGACTTTTTTGCGCTTAAAAATTCCTGAACGCGTTTTTTTCAACCGATTTCAAAATTTTCGGTGTTTTTCAATAGTTAAATGTTGTAGCTTTTGAAAAAAAAATATATCTTCGATTTTGTTGAACAAAAAGGACAAAATTTTTACACCTGAAACTAAAGTTTTCGACTTTTATTCGTGTTTTTCGGATTTTGATGCCAGTTTTTCGGTAAAACTTACTAAAATTCTGTCATGTTTGCCACATATCAATGTTGTCTTATTCATTCTGAATAAAACGAGACAAATTTCATCAAAAAATAATGAAAATTGGTGAAGTTATAACGCTTTTCCCAAAAAAAGTCAATTCAACCTTGCGTGCGCTCCGGAGTACCTGTGTGTATAAGTCAGGAATATGCTCTTCTTCTTATAGTGCTCCCAGGGTTTTATTGACTTTTTTTGGGAAAAGCGTTATAACTTCAACAATTTGTATTATTTTTTAATGAAATTTGTCTCGTTCTATTCAGTATTATTGAGCCAATATTAATATGTGGCATAAATGACAAACTTTTTGTCAGAAGAAAGCAATATACTCTTATTTTTATACACATTGTACCTCCGAAGCGCCCGCTAGGTTGAGTTGACTTTTTTTGGGAAAAGCGTTATAACTTCACCAATTTTCATTATTTTTTAATGAAATTTGTCTCGTTTTATTCAGAATGAATGAGACAACATTGATATGTGGCAAACATGACAGAATTTTAGTAAGTTTTACCGAAAAACTGGCATCAAAATCCGAAAAACACGAATAAAAGTCGAAAACTTTAGTTTCAGGTGTAAAAATTTTGTCCTTTTTGTTCAACAAAATCGAAGATATATTTTTTTTTCAAAAGCTACAACATTTAACTATTGAAAAACACCGAAAATTTTGAAATCGGTTGAAAAAAACGCGTTCAGGAATTTTTAAGCGCAAAAAAGTCCCGAAAAACGGTTTTTTTTAAATAAAAAAAAATTGGAGGGTTCCAAAAATATAAAAAAAATATTTTTGAGTTCTCTTCGACCAGATTAACAACCTACACTATCTCGTTTCCCAAGTGTATTTCGTTTTTTTTTTTTTGTCGCACAGTGTTATTAGCCACTGAACCGGGTCGCGTGTCGCACTCAACTGCAGTTCCACTGGGAAGCTGCTTCAGAAACTCACCTTAATCCGGCTGATTAGCTGATTCGATCTCGGATTTTGTGCTATATGTAGGGCAGTTTTTTTTTCTACAGGATTATCAACACTATATTCGATTTGAATTAATTTTCTAATTAAAAGCTCGTAAGATGGGTACTATATAATCACAGATATGGTGGGGCGGATGTTTTTTGCCAGTTCCACTTGGTATGGCAGCAATTCCACCAGCCGAAATCCCGTGCTTCCAAACGCGATTTCACATTTTCAAGCTCCCGCCAGCGACTGAGACCGATCTTTGGGTGCGCAGTGTCTATATGCCACATTTGAATGGAATCTCGGCCTGGGCCTGTGCCCCCCTTGCTGATAAGCGGCGATCTCTTCCGTAATCTCCACGCAATCCGTGTCACGCGTACTCACTCCCACAGCTTTTCCACCTCTCGCTTTCCCATTTCCATTTTTTCCATCGAGCCTTCCTACGCGAGCTTCAGCCGATCCGCGGACTATTTTCAGTCGCTGGTCGAGCTAAATTTATGACCAGCCGATAAGTGCAAATTAATATGTAGAGCGCTGCCAGTGACAGCGCCAGCGCCAGTGCAGTAAAAAAATCAACCCAATAAAAACAGGCACCCACGCCTGCAAAAACAATAACAGCAGCCTCATTTCATGAGCAAAACAATTTATACATAATAATTATTGTTTACCAAGGCGCAGGGCAGTGGCAACACTCGACCCTAGGGCTTATCAATTTTCCCAGCTATTTAGCTGTTAAAATAAAGCCTTAATGAGCTGTTGCTGCCACAACTCTTTGCTGACATTGTCACTAATAAGCCATAGTCCATGGAGATTGCGAGGGGTATAAATCGAATTTCGAAAAATTTCCACAGGTGCTGGGATTCTCGTTAAATTAAATGAATGCACTGAAAAAATGAGGCGGTCCAGGACATGAAAACCTAATATATTTACTATAAACCCGATCTGACAATAGTTAATTTCTTTCTAATGATGCTCATAAGCAAGTTTAAAGGGCATTTAAGTTGAAAATATATATTTTTTATTCGATTTTTTTTAGTGAATCCCCAATACAAAGTTCACGGACAGCCTGCTGATCGGTTTCCGTGTGAAATTTTCTAATCTCCAGCTGATTATTTGATGAAAGACAAAGCAAACAGCTGCTAACCAGGTCATCCCATGGAAGCGTGCCTTTGGCACAAATCGTTTCAAATCGAATCAGATTATTAAAGGAGCGATAAAGCCATTCGGGGCAATAGTCTGAACAACAGATTAACTTGAGTAAGTCGCCTGGAAAGGGAACTCAATCCAATTCAAATTAAAACTGACTTCAAGGAAGGTCAAGACTTTGAGCTGTTTTTCGTGGCCAACGAGCCCGCAGACAAGTTGAAAGTTAAAAGTCTACTCTAACATGAAGTTTACTAGCAGACGTCGTTGACTATGAGATGAGCTTTGTAAACGATAGAACGAGTCTCATACTTTTTCTTTTAACCTGTAAAACACATTACTTGCATAAGTCAATTAAATCTTGATTGAAGCCTTTCCAGCAAGACAATAAGGCCTAATTGTATCCTTTGGGAGCCATTGCAACTTTGCAAAAAGAGCATCCATCTCATGTCAGAACGAAAAGGCTTCACAAAAAGGAAATTGACTTTAAATTTCTCACAAGTTAATTTTCCTCAACAGCAACAAGTTTCGTCAGTGAGTTTTCCTGCTCCAAGGATAATGCATGATTTATACAGCTGTAGCATTTTAACATCCTCGTCAGCAAGATGAGCAGCGTTTGCTAGTTTTAGCCTAGGAGGCGATGGGTATCGCCTCTGGCTTTTTAGTGGGAGTTATTAAAAATATATCAAAGCGGATAAGGAAGTCAACATAGGCCACCCACTGAAGGCTGCACCCTCCATAATTATGGCCTGCAATCTACTTTGATTCAATTAGATTAGACAAATAAACAAAGGCAGCTGGAGCACAGCAAAATCCCTGAGGGCATCAGCAAATTAATTGACCAAGAACAAGGCCTAAAAATTAATGCAAACAAATGTAGAGTAAAATGGGAAGTCTTTTAAATTTTAGAGGAGGAATATTTTATTAAATATGAATATGAAACCTTAACGTCTTTTTTTAAAGATGTCAGTAAAATTAAAAAAAAGGAAATAAGATTTTGCCAACAAAAACTGGAACACATTTCTTTTGAAACTCTTTGAAAATATAAAATATGCGCCTTTTTAGGCTTTTATTCTTTTTCGAAAATCTACTTTGCAAAGAGATACAAAATTTGTCCAACTACTTACCCATATTCACAAAACGAACACTAAACCGTTTAGACCAATGCTTTTTTAATGAATATGACTGTTTAATCTGCACTTAATGAGCTTGTGTCAACACCTACTTTCACTTCACTGGTAAATTGCTGGGCAAAACAATTGTCTTGTCTTTCGTCCGGGTCGTCCTGGTCCTCGTCCTTGCCGGGTGGTTAACTTTTGTAGCCGCTGTTGCTGCTTTTTGACTGCAAGCCAGAGTTCTTTTGCTGTCGCCAGAAGAGAATCGGCCGGCTTTATAGCTGCAGCACCACAGCTCGAGTGTGTGGGTGGGTTGGGGGTCGAGTGGGTTACTTGATGGCAATGCGAGAGTGTGTGTGTGGGCTGAAGGCTGCCAACCAATCAGGAGCCGCTAAAAAACCCGAGTGCCACCCGAAGCTGTTGCCCAGAAGTATGCAACGATATTTTCAGGCTTTTGAAATTCATTTTCTGCGTGGGCACAGAAATGCCAGTTATGGACCGGAAAAGGGCAGGAGAGGTGGTAAATTCGCATTTGGGGAACGTCAAATTAGTAGCGCGCTCAGATTTATTTGCTTCACTCCTCCGGCGAATTGACGGATGTGAATGAATTTCCATCACAGGCCAGTCACAAGTGGCTGCTGACGTAGTTGCCATAAACGCCTTGGACCCAGGGCCCTCTGCCCCTAACCAATAGCCGCACCCATTGCCCAAAGCTGTATGTTACCCGAAAAGCTCAATGAATTGATTATGAATTATGAAATCCAATGTTTCATTTTTATACGAAGTTTGTAAATTGATGGGTTGATTAATTAGAAAATTAAATTAGTAATAATTTTATCATTAAATCAAGTTCAGCAAGAAGAGAAAAAAAAGAGAATAAAACTAAAAAGAAAACCTCTTCCGCCGTTAGAGGTTAGGTACTATATATAGTTTGATTATAGAAAAATAAAAATAAGAAAATAGGGAGAATTGTTCTCTGGCCACCATAAACAAATGAACTGAAACAGTCCATGACAAGGATAACGCTTAAAAGTAATGATACATTCTATGTAAAAATACGAGTTTATACATAATTTTAATTTACAAAACTCAAAATATATACAAGGTAATAAAAGGTAAAAGGTTAAAAAGGTAATAAGAAAATCAGAAGAATAAATGGATAAGGAAGACTAACAGGATCAAGATTATCCAAATTTTTATTATGATGTAATTAATTATATAAGTTTGATTATAGATAATAATAAATTAATAAAAAAAAGAAAATAAGGAGAATTGTTCTCTGGCCACCATAAAAAATTGAACTGTAACAGCCCATGCCAAGTTAAATAAAAAAAATGATTAATGCTTAAAAGGGAGAAAAATCAGAAAATCAGAAAAATAAATGGATGAGGACGACAAAAAGGATCAAGACATCCAAGTTTTTATGAAGAATGAAAAACAATAAAATAAAAGTCTAAAAATAAATAGTTAAAATTTTGATTATATATATTTATAAATAAAAACAATGAAATAAGGAGAAATGTTTTCTTGCCACCATAAACAAATGAACTGAAACAGCCCATGACAAGTTAAAATTTAAAAAAAAGTTTTGTGCCAGCTCCATTCAGAATGAAATAAATTAAAATAAAAAATAAAAAAGAGAAAATAAAATAGACCGATGTGTCTAGGACTGAGTCCTATAACTAAGTGAAATGTTAAATTGCAAACTCGAAGGTCCCTAAAAAAAAAATCATGGCTTGCTTTGTTAAATAATGTATTACGGCAAAATATACGTTTCTACTAGAAACTGTCTAGATATCGATAACAATTGCTTTTTCCGCATTTCTTTCCTATTATTGTGATTTTGGTTACCAATTGATCATTTCAAAATCTGGTTTTCATATCAACAAGGCGAGCCAATTGATTCGCTTATGACTTGTTCACAACAGTTGCCACCTCCACCTACTAGTCCATGTCCATCTGGTGTAATCAGTTCGGATGAATGCGATTGCTTCGCCAGCCTGTTGCTACTGCGAATCAAGCGGGCTCCTCCCACTGCCCCCAAAGCCCTTCTCCTCTGCCACGCCCCTGTGGCACCCCCGCAACTTATCGCCTCGCACCAAAAACAAATTAGCCGATAAGCAGCTGACGGTGCTCAAAAGCACGGCGATCAAAATATTTGACAACAAACACAGGGGCTAAGCTGCCAGAAGTGATGAGTGTGCCCACCGATGCTCATCTATGCAATTGCTAATCAGTTGTATTAGCTAAGGCCTCATCTGGCCTGGCCAACTTTTTGAATCGGTCATTCAGTATTCTGCCCCCCAAAAAAACTGATTATTATTCTTAAGTTTCTATTTGTTTATTTTATATTTAAAATAAGACCAGCTCTCGCAACATAATTAGATCTGTAATACACTTTTAAGGGCTGGTTGGATGGACAAATTGTGTTTTAATTGGCCTAAAAGCAAACCAACAAAAAGTTCAAGAGTAAAAAAAGGGAATAAACTTTTAAGGTTCCCGAATGCACAGCGAACTGGGCTGAGATGGAGGAGTTTGTGGGAGATAGCAGGTATGGTTGACAGTTGACAGCTTAGAAGAGGTAGCGGAGAGCCCAAAGACCCATCAGGGAGCTAAGGATGGCGCTTACGCTGGCCAGGCCAAAGGAGGTAGAGGCTCCATTGTGGGCAGTGCAGATCCTTGGCTGGGGAGCAGACACATACTGGCAGATGGTACCGATGAAGTTCACCTGGGCGCGTTCGTTCACCTTCTTTTCAAATTGCTAAAATAGAAGAATAGGGAAAAATTATACGTAAATGTTGGTATTATTATGTGATCACAACTATTAAGACCCCTAACTTACCTCGTTAAACAAGATAGTGGGGACACTGGTCAGGGGTTCCTTGAGACGTTGGGTGGCTTCACCGGCCTTACGGAGCAACTGACTACCCTCAGTGCTGTTGGCACAGGTCTTGATGTTTTCCCAGTTGTTGACATTGTTCTCAGCGGCGCACCGTTGACCTGGGTACACATTGTCTGGGAAGTTCTTTCCGGCCTTCATCAGGCAGTTGACAAAGTCCAATGTCAGGGACTCGCGCGTGAATTCAATCTGATATGAGTTAGCCTGGATGTGTTCAATGGCACAGGCATGTACTTTGTTTCCGTAGCACTCATTGGGGCCGTGATGGCAGGTGAAGGTAACCTCAGAGCCTTGCGTAGAGAACTGCAAAGCAAAAGGTTCGCAAATGAGCCATGCAAATGAGCTATTGTCCTTGGTAAAAATCAGGCAGAGAGGATACTCACGTGAGATTTTCCGAAAGGAACAAAGGTGAGTTCCACCACATCGCGCAGCTCTCCCTTCATGGCAGGATACAACTGCTCCGTAATAAACTTTGCACTGTCAGGGCACAGAGATTCATAGTAGACTGCAACAGGAACCTACAGCATAAAATACATAAAATTATTTTTCATGAGCTATATTGAAGGGTTAGCTTAAAATATTCCCCTGGCAGGTGTATAAATAAAGTTTATGGTTATATTAAAATGGTTTATAGTATTTATTATTTCAATAGTGGTATCATAAATAATCTTATTCCAACTTCATATATTTATAAAACATAATATTGTCATGTACAAATACTGCCCTCGTTTCATCCCTGAGCTGTGTAGCATTTTAAATTTTGAATTATTCAAGAGTGCAGTTTCAGTTTGGGGCATGCAAATCATGTATGGCTGAATGAACCGGATCCAAATATTGTTACTCCTTGTTTATCAATTCAGCCCAACTGCCACATGCCAGCCAACTGGCCAGCCAAAATATTATGGAACTTGAACCGGCACACGGTTCAAGAGTGTGAGACAGACAAAATAATTAAATTTTTATACTCACTCAATTAAAAAAAGGGAAGAAATTAAACTGAAATAGAATATTTGGTCACAATCTTGAAAATAAGACAATAAAACTCTATCAGAGTCTAACTATTTATTGGCATTAAAGAGCCTAATTATATTTGTTCTATACATATATTTGTTTGATTCCGTATTTTTCCATGAGATCTAATGGATACTCCCCATTTAAAATGCGAATACTATTTATAATGGTAAAAAAATAATTAAGAATTATAAATTCTTTAAAATTTAATCATAAACTCTTTTTTAAGTGATTTCAAGCAACGAAATATGCGAATCAAGAGTCTATGCTTTCCTTAAATGCTGATGTCAACATAATTTTGTTCAGCAATTATTGATTATTTTTTGGTGATCCCACCCAATTTTCTTAGATTACAATTTGTTGTATGATTTTCTGTTTAGATTTCAATGAATACCACTGAACAAATTAAACTCAATTACTGAAAATAACTTCTATTCATAAATTCAAACAATAACGATTATAGACTATACTAAACAAGTGGAGAGGCAATCAACAGAAATAGTATATTTAGTTGTGACCGTGACTGATGCGCAATTCGTTCGTCGAAAAGAAAATATTCATAAATGAGTTTGAAAAGGAGTTATATTATATACCCAAAAGTAAATTGTTTAGTTAAAGTTATATAAAGCCGCTGACACATCGTAGAAAGATCCCAGCGTTCTTAACAAAGCAAAATTAATTAAAGAGATATTTGCACCGAAAGAAAATACATAATTCAATTTCAGTACTAGTATGAGGGAGCTTTTTATAATATAAAATGGGGAGCTACTGTTTCTATTAGTTTAAGAGAATTCTATAAGAATGTAATAAAAAACTAGGTGTGTTACTTTAAACGAATATGGATGAATATTTCTCTGAGTGTTTAATGGAGTTGCAGTTGGGGGTACCGGCACACCGGTTCTGTCTGTGAGAAATTGAAACTGGTCTGGGAACCGGTTTTGGGTATCCAAATGAAAATAACAACAGAGCAACAGTTCGCTCTCCGCGGCTTATTTATAATGTCAATTATGCTCTATGCTTTTCCACAGTGGCATTTTCCAGTGGTTCGTTCAACTCATTTAATGCCACTTGTTGCTGCCACAAAAAGGGTGCAGCTTTTCTATGGGTTTTTTTTTAGCGTTTAATCACGTCTTCACCTACATAGTATATGCCATTTTTCGGCCCTGACATGCTTGGCTGTTGGGTAATATTCCGCTTGCCGACTAATTTTGATTTTTTCTTGCTTGTGTTAGTCTTAGTTTTCACCTGAGCCGGAAACTCACCTTGGCAGCACTATAAGCTGAGGCAATCAGGCAGCTCATCAGGAGAAAAACAGCGGCGATTTTGTGACTCATTTTCGGGCTTCTTGTTCTTCTGGGCTTTATAGTTTTATTTTCCTTTATTTTGAATGTACACGTCAGCACTGCTGCTTGCTGGTTGTGTACGGTTTGGGGTCTAAGCGCGAACTGTTGTTTCTCGACGAGAGCTTCACGCTATAGCCCAGACCCCAACGGATTTCCAGACTGGAAGTGTCGTCAGCAGCGGCTGCGATGGCAGCAGAGCAGAAGCCTGGCCTGCATGCATTATGCATTGGGCCAGTCTTCACTGTATCGTATGTATATCAGAAATATTCCAGTGATCGCAGACCTACCACCTTTCCAGCTTGATTTAAGCCCTACCTAGTTAGCCCAACGTTTACTCAAATCGAACAAATAAAATATTTTTTAACTTTAGTAGTAATTTTAGTTATTTTTAACTTTGTTTTTTTTAAATAGTAACCAGAAACTAACCTTATAAAATGGATATTGAATTGATTGGCCAGAATATACTTTTGGTTTGTTTTCACAATAGAAACAATAATTCTGTAGCTGGAAGTGTGTAACTGAAAGAGATTGTTGTTACCAAACTTTTGTTACCTTTGGGAAATCAACCCTAACATGGTGCCATTCCCACCAACAGTGGTAAAGACTACATTTGCATAACTTGTTCTTTTCTTTTATAAAAATTGGAATTACAGATTAACATGAACAGGATGTGGGAAGTACATTTCCCGGAGCTTTAATCACGAAACCGAAATCCCTTGGCTGTCAAATCCTTTCGGGCCTCCAAAATCTGTGCTTGAAGTTCCTTGGCTGCTTCAGGACAGTCGTTAAATGTAAAGGTTCTGTACAAGACGGTCCAAACGGAGAAGATCTAGATAGGATTGATGCAGACATATTACTCATGGAACCTTATCAGTTCTTCATAACATTTACCCCAAAGAGCACCAGCAAAAGAAGCGGCAGCAGTTGAATGTGAAGCAAGTATTTGTTGGTGAATTGAGTTTGCACAGTTCCCAAAACAATGGACAAGTAGGGCACCGCAAAGAGCGTAGCATAGAACAGCCAGCGTTGCAAATTTGTCATATTTAAGTATTTTAAAAGTCAATAAAATTAAAAACAAAATAAATATTCTACACGTAAACAAGAGAGAATGCCAAGAGGTGGAACTTTAAGAACGATATTTCAATAATATCGCTAAATATAGTGTGACCAAAAAAAAATACCAATTTTCTTTTTATGGGGCGGTAAATTTGAAATACACTTTTATTTCTAATACTTAAGTATTATAAAATTCTCAGTTCCTTCTTCTATTTTTTTAAATTTTGAATTACATACTTGCTAAAAAAAATGGGAAGATCTAATATTGTAAAGAATTCCATAATGGTACAAATAAATGTGTTAAGAAAAAATGTAAGATGTAATGATCAATAGATTCAAAAAAAGTTTTCATTTTAATGTAATTTATTTTAGCTTAAATCAATTTTTTATTTTGTGTATTAAAAATCAATAGCCCGGCCACGCTGCGAGTACGTTATCAAGAGTCGAGTGTCATGGCAAGTAGCTTTGCATAGTGAGCAATTCAAATATATAATTATCATAGTAGTTTAAAACTTATTAAATTAAAAACTAAGCTGACGTAGTATTTCTGGCGCCAACGGTACAGGGTGTATTGGCAAGCAGGTCAGCCGTACGGCAGCCAATTATCTGAAACTTGACCTCTTTCTCTGGCAAGGCAGCGCCGACAAAAAGTCTTGGTTCGCTGCTCAAGGCCCAGAGCTCCTCCTCTCCTTTGGAATTTCTGTTGATCTTCAAGCCCGTGACGAACTTGATCTTCTGCGGATTGAAGGCCACCACTTGAATGTCATCCGCCGTATATTTTGACTTTCCATCCCAGCTAATCAAGGCGCCCAAGCTGATGAGGCTGCAAAAGAGGTTGCCCGACTGGTCCATCACCTCTGATTCGCATTGGATTCCGCGGGTGCCCAGGATACGAAAATCTCCTGTGACATCAGTGACATTCGGTGAATGCCAAAAAGTTTCGTTATTGATCAGTGAAAGAGGTACTTTCACTTCGTTAAAGGCGTTTAGTGTGTGAAAGTATAGAAAACGATCTGAAAGTGACAAAAAAAAGTTGAATTGAAGCTAAAATTATATGTTTAAAAAAATCCACATTTAATAAGGCCATTAAAATATAAACAATTACCTTCCATCTCACTAGGGCTTAAACTGACGGTGAATATTCCTGCCTGAGAGCTGCCAGAGCGCACCAACTCCGGCACCGTAGATGGTTTCATGAATTCGTGTTCTATGCGCCAGGATCTACCAGTCAGGGAATCGAAAACAATGAGTCCATATCCCCAGGCGTCGGCAATATAGGCTTTACCCCCCAAACATCTATTGGGTGTTCCACTATCCGGTAGATCCACCACCAAAGCAGTGAAGATGGAAACACTGGGATTGTAGGAATTGGGCGGCAAAGAGTGACGTTGCACTAACTCATCCTTGACTAGATCGAAGGTTAGTATTTGCGGCGGACACAACTGTAATGAGTTAACTTGACCAGAATCCACCACCCACAGGCGCCAGCATTCATCGATCTTGATGGGAAATGTGTGATTTTAAAGTTTTATATAATATTATAGCAATATAAGAATGTGAAACTCACATAAGTCCTAATTGCGGACGTAATTCCAGAGCAGTTATTTGGCGGCACATGCCATTCCTCGCTTGGATAGGGCTCAAGTCTTGGATTTTCAACCACCTCATTGTCATCCGCAATCACAGTGGCCAGTGTGAAGGGTGTGGTCATGCTCAGTCTTGGGATCGTCAGGAAAGTGCGGTGCCTGCCCTCATCCCCATACTCAATATCCACGTCTACGGGCAGGAAGCGATTTCCTTTAGCCTGATCATCTCCTAAACTGAGATTCGACCATCTGTAGAGGGTGTGCAGGTCCTTGAGAACCAAAGGCTGTCCTTGCAGGACACCAAATACACTAGCCAGGATCACAAATGTTGCTCTAACCAAGAACTTACACAGTTCCATACTGTTCAAACGATTTCCTAAGACTGAGATGCACAGGTAGGCGCGATGAAGGTGTTAGCCTTTCGTTTAATGTACACTTTAAAATATAAGATAATCATTTTGCTTAAACATTTCATGAATATTCTATTGAAATAAAAAAAAAACACACTTAATGCCTGATCTAAAGGATAAGCAATTAAAAGTACATATTTGAAAATTCTTTATTTCTTTATATTCAGTACATATCATTTCTGGAAGTGTAATTGACCATCGACAGACCAGATAAAAGGTCGTGTACCTGTGGCGACCAAGCAAACACTTCGAATGCTCCTAAGATTTATGGATGGACATCTTTTATGGCGGCTTAAAGAGTGTTTACACAGCCTCACAGTCACTTAAAAATTGGGATGAGGGTATCGGATTTGGTATTTCGGATCTCGGATCTAAAAGCATCCCCGCCCCTGCAACAGGTCATCCACATCGCAACGCAAGACCCGATAATTGATCTCGGTGTAGTCAATGGTTCCGGCAAATATCTTCTGCAGGCGATTGGAGAACAGCCAGAGTTCCTCCCGCCCATCGGAGGGTCGACTGACGATCTTCAAACCGCTCACAAACTGCAGAGTCTCAGGATTCAGGGCCAGCAGTTTAACATTTTGGCCATTGTAGGGTGTGCGTATGTCCCAGGCAAAGATGCCAATCGGATTCAAAAAGCCGCAGAAGAGATATCCTTGCCGGCTGATAGCATGCGAAGCACATTGAACACCCCTCCGGCCCAAAGTAACAAATTCTGAAAGCGAGGAGCCAAGACCCTTCTGCCAATTCGTGGCGTTGTTGAGCACATCCAGGGGAATGGCTAGCTCCAGTTCGTTGGACAAGGCGTGAAATATCAGATGTCGTCGCAGCCCCAAGCCGAAAGGAGTTACTGCCAAGGCGAGAGGGCCATCGAGAAGTTCGAAACTTTCTCCGGCCACAGTATGGGTTCCAAATTTGGCATCAGGGTAGGTGAATTTATTTTCTACACGCCATGACTGCTGACCCAGCACATCGTAGACCACAATGGCTTTGCTGGTGGGATCGGCTAGATATGCGAACACATCCTTGCACTGGCCCTGCGGCGGAGGGTCCCTGATATCGGCCAGGATATTCACAAATCTACTAACTCCCGCTTTGAAAGAGGCAGACGGCAATCGGTAGCGATGAATCAATTGATCTGTGGCCAAGTCAATGACCACCACTTGGGGTGCACAGTGTTGCACAAACTCAATTTCTCCACTGTCCAGGATCCACATTTGTCCACAGGCATCGATGTGCACCCGGTAAACAGAGGTTAGACCATCGCAGTTTCTCCCATGGCTACTGTGCCACTGGTAGCTAGGATAAGCCTGAACCTCGGTGCCATTTGATCCTTGAATACTGGTGACATAAGCCAGAGAATAAGGTACTCCTTGTCCAAATCTAGGGGTGGTAATAAAGTATCGTGCTGGGCCTCCATTTTCTGAAAAAAAAACATTCATTAAATTGCGCTTTAAAACTGGAAACTGAATACTTACGTGGATAGTACACACCAATATCAATAGGTATGGGGCTATCTGGGTTATATCGACCATTCCTCAGGACTTCCTGGCGTTCCTGTTCACTTGGAAAGCCATACTGTATGTTTTTCCATTCAAAGACTCGAACAAGTTCTTTGTCCTGCGTTGGAAATTTAAAAGGCGGTAACTGTGGCTTCGGACGGTTAATATTATACTGATACTGAGACAACGAAAAACTCGGGGATAGCACCAATAAAATAAGCGGAAGAATTAACCTGAAAGAAGCCAAAAGTTGTTAAACGCCTTTATGCAATACAGCGTTGAACTTGCATTTTTCTGATTATATCGGTGGCTCTGTGATGCTTCCTCGAGGGCTCTTGCCATTAAACTAAGCTACCAATGGCCAAAAAACCGTACAAATTGTGAAACAATAAAATCCCCCAATTTAAAATGGCATATCACACTCGCTTTTAACTGGTTTTTAAAATGTATTCTGTATCGATGTTTGTTTGTTTTTTCTTAATCTTTTCTGTAGAGTCTCATCTTTAAAAATACTCTTCATGAGAGTGATGTAACTTTCAAAATTAAATTTGTTTTATATATTTGTATTTGTCTATTAAATATGTAAATTTTCTATAACTTTTTGCGTTTATTTTATGATTTTTTGTTATTTTATGGGAAGTGTATACCAAAATTCGACCAAAAAATAAAATCGTTTGGGAGTAGACCACATACATAAGTAATCAAAACTGAAAAAAAACGAAAGCGTTTATCTGAAACATTGACATTGAAAATACCACTGACAAAAGGTTAAATTATGTCACTGGTGTTATCAGTAATCCGAATAAACAAATGTTTATATTTTAATTTCCTTTTCAGCAGTTCAAAGATATTCAAAAGCTGAATGATTCATTACGGATTTGATAATTCATCATTTGCCAAGTTAAATTATGATTGTTTTATTCTATTTTAAAATTTGTTTTGTGGTTAAATCATTGGTTTTATTAGTAATTGATATAGATATTTTGCGAACCTTTTTATTATGCAAATTATGCCTACGCCAACAAGAACTAAGATTGGAAACTATAAAATGAAGAATTCAAATTATTTAATGAATTTAAAACTAGTTTAACTGTCATTTCACACCTCATTAATGTCGGAGCTGAGTTCAACGGTAATAACTTGTCTGTAATTTGACTTAATTCGTTTGATTAATTAAAAATTGTTTGGCAATTAGGAAATTCTGCTTGTACAGTTTTATTGTGGCTTCATAATATTAAAATAAAGCTTTACAGATATTGCTTTAGATGCCGCAAGGTCATAAAAGTTTAATGCGTTCGAATGCGGTTTTATATAAAATAATATATTTATCTCTCCCTCATTTCCAGGTTGATGATATTAAATACAGTGGTGGATATACATACATATCTTGTCTTTCTGATAAAAATGTGCCATAAACTGATATATTTTTTTTCGCTTATTCACATATGTAACTGCTGATATTAGAAAGTGCTTGATATGATTGTGTTTAAATTGAATTCCACTTGTTCGAATGCATGCAAAAATTGCAATCTTGTCAATTCACTGTCCGGTACAGGAGACACTATCTAAATCCAGCGGCGCCTGCCACCAACCGGTTTAACATCAAAATTATTAATGGTACTTAAACGTAAATAGCATGAACACCAAAACTGGTAAATTTATTTGACTTTTGCCAAATAATATTCTTTAAAAAATTTCGTATAACCTTACTCCAAATATTCAAAAATTGACGACTGGGTGTTAATGGGTACCACCTCCTCAAACTTTTATCAGTTCATCTTTGACGAATCAAAAAAATATTGCCATTTCCGTAAGATTATTAGCATCCGAACGTTCAACAATCTCTAATACCCTGTTCCAGATACGAACACCTAATATGTCCAAACTAATCTGTCACAGGTGCAAGACTCGTTTACAGATTATAGTTAATGTCTAAGTTAATCAATGGGCCGTGACACCGACTCTCAATGCATGCAAATGTGGAAATAATCTACTTTAAATAGTCATCATGTCTATAAACGCTTAATTAATTGTCATGAAAGTCATAAATAGTTGGTAAATGTATTGATTTTGTTTGACACGCTTTGTTTATTTCTTGGGGAAAGGAAAAATGTGGGTGATAAATGGATTTTTGGTTAAAAGTGAAATTTTTAATTTTTAATGTATTGACTAATTTTAATCAGAACCTTTTTTATTAAAGTAATTTTCATATTCTATATTTTAAACTAGACGCAAAGTGAAAAAAAACATAAAATAAACTATATTGAATCCCAACTGTATAGGAATAAATATCTGCTTAGTTGAAGTCACTTCAAAATGTATCTATCGCCAAAAAAACCATTCTGAATCATCCTTACTGATAATAAATTTAAAATAAATTAAAAATAAAATATAAAGAATTTAGAAACTAGTAATAAGGGAAATATCATCTTTTTTAGTCACTATGACTGTCATTATAGTCATTATGATTAGAAGTAAAAAAATTAATTTAGTCACAAAAGAATAAGATACTTGTAATATGTACTTGTATAATTCCTTTTGGAGGTTTCATTTTTTGTCATAACTATACTGATTTTTAGTTAGCTTTCAGCAGTCTTTCTGAGAAGAGCTTAATCCAAAATGATTAAAAACTGCTTAATCCTGTTTATGTTGCTGCTGGCAATAGCGCATGCAGTACCATATGCCCAGGACATTCTTGAGGAAGAATGGATGGCGTTTAAGCTGGAATATAACAAGGTATACCAAGACGAGACAGAGGAGCAACTCCGCTTTAAAATCTTCAATTACAATAAGCTGCTTATAGCCCGGCACAATCTTAAATGGGCAGCTGGGAAAGTGAGCTTCAATTTAGCTGTGAATAAGTTTGCCGATCTATTGGACCATGAATTCCAAGATCTGATGCTTGGGAAAATGAGTCCTAGTGGTAGCAAGTAAGTAGTGTCTAGTCATTTGTTGTATGTGCGGTTAATTTTTCTTAGGTATTAAGTGCAACAATCATATATGTATTTCTAGCTTTGGAAGCTCTACTTTTCTCCCGCCGGTGAACTTGACTCTACCGGATGCTGTAGATTGGCGGAAATATGGATTTGTTACACCTGTAAAGGACCAGGGTAGTTGTGGCAGTTGTTGGGCTTTTTCCACAACAGGGTCACTTGAGGGTCAACATTTTCGCAAAACGGGGCAATTAATATCCCTTTCCGAACAAAATCTGATAGACTGTTCACCTGGTAATAACGGTTGCAAGAACGGAGCTGTTGAATATGCCTTCAGGTATATACAATCTAATAAAGGCATTGACACTGAGATATCGTACCCTTACGAGGCTGCTCAAAACCAATGCCGATTCAGAAGAGATACGATTGGTGCGACTAGCACTGGGTTTGTGAAATTGAACCCGGGCGACGAGATGGAACTAGCCCAAGCAGTGGCTACAGTCGGACCCATCTCCGTACTAATAAACTCTTCGCTCGATTCATTCAAATTTTACCATGATGGAGTTTACAATGACCCCTCTTGCAATCCAAATAAGTTAACTCACGCCGTCTTAGTCGTTGGCTACGGCACTGATGACAGAGGTGGTGATTTCTGGCTGGTAAAGAACTCATGGAGCACCCACTGGGGAGAACAAGGATACGTTAAAATAAAGCGAAATGCAAACAACCTGTGCGGTATTGCGAGCAACGCTCTGTATCCTTTGGTCTAATCTAAAACTGTGTTTTCTGTGTATAAAATTTAATACGTTCATAAAAACTCACAAATGCGTACAGGAGACATAAAGATACTTTGAAAATAATTCATAAAAATATTTTTTATTTTAATATTTAAAGCAAGAATTTACAAATTTTCAAGATTATATTAAATAGAAAGATTCACTGGAATAGTGTTTGATAATAATTATAATGGATAATAAAAATTGAAAAAGTAATAAATAAAGGTTCAAAGGAATTCCCAGGATTCGAAGTCAAAAAAATAATACTCAGGATGTACTCGGTTTCATTAAATTAATTTAATCAATATACATTTTAAAAGATTTATTTACATCGGCTGCTCTTCTCATGACGCATAGGCAGCGTGAACACTCATGTTACTAATAGTTTACTCATCCGGATAATTTTTTTACGTTCCGCGCTGGTAGTAGTAACCACTGTGCCGGGTGGTGTAGGCTGTAGGTGGCACCGATGACACGCGCGTAGTGCCCGCCGGGGCAGTGGTGCCCACTAGAGTGTCCAGATAGGAGCGTTGGTAATTATCCCGGGTGGCCTTGCTGGGCGGAAAAGCTTCTCCCTGGTTAAGAGCAGTAAACGGATTGCGGGCTGCATAATTTACGATGCCACCGACTTCAAATTTGAAAGGTGTTTTTGTGGTGAAGGGCGTGGTTAATCCCGGACTGGTAAAGTAGGCTTGCAGAGCATTTGTAGAAGCTTGGGAATGGGTGTTGTAGAGTCCATAGTTCAGGATACTGTTGTGGGTGGGAGCGGGAGGCAGAGCGAGACGATGACCCAATAGGGAGCTGCCAGAGGGCAACTCCAATCTGACGATGCGGTTGTTGAACTCACTGGGATTTAGGTTCTTAAGGAAGAACCGATGGAACTTTGAGGAGATGGCATAGATAACGCCTGGCTCCGATCTGGTGGTGGTTATATCCGCTACAAACTGCAGCTGATCGCGATCGTAGGCCAAAACGGATTGCTGATTTGTAGTAGGGTTCCACGAGGCAATGGCCGTTTCACTCAGAGGTGCAAAGATCAGGCTACTGTCGAAGGGGTTAACCGAGAGTCCAATGCCTTGGGAGCTCTTCTTGCCGACCAGTTTCACATCCAGCATTTTATTATCAGGCAGGGGACCCGCACGCAAAACATTCTTGTGAACCGAGAAAACTCTGAAGCATATAAAAGTTAAATTAAATCAATAAACCACTAAACAATTTTTACTCACCTATCTGTAGCCAGGGGCTGGAAGTAAACCACGCCTGTGCGCTCATCAAAGGTCAAACCCACCACTCCATCCATCAAAACGAATTGATACTCATGGATCTCCGACTGAGCAAAATCCGGATCGGGATACATGGCCGGATGCGATACCCTCCATGTAACGTCCTTACCACTGTCGTATACTATTATTCCCGGCTCCACGGTGTCCGTAATGTAAACGAAGACATCATCGCAGCTCTTGGCTGTCGTCTCATCGATCACCATGTTGGTGAAGAGGGATTCGCCGCGCAGGACTTCTGGCGGGAAATCAATTCGCCTAACCACTCGATCCGTGGCTAAGTCTACCACTAGGATTTTGGGAGGACAGGTGATCTCGTAGTCTTCCAGGGAACGGGAAATTCCAGCATCTAGGAGCCAAAGCCGATTGCATGAGTCCAGACGCAGCCGATAAACCGATGTCAGGATGAGATCGCTACAGTTAAAGTCACTACGTCCGGTATTCGAGAAGGACCAATCGGGGAAAGCATTTAGGGTGGGCGAGTCCCCGAACTGATCCTTGGAAACCCAGCTTACGGTGGAGGACACTCCCGAGAACAGCTTGGGGGTAGCCACAAAAATGCGATCCTCCGTAACGGCCAGTCCTGTGATTAACACATTCTGGCCATTGTAGAAATTAGGATCACTGACCGGAGCCTGAGGCTCAAAGTTGTAGCGCAGGAGCTTCCACTGCTTGGCCACTTGTAAGCCAGGAGCCAGAGCCTGGATAACAGATGGCCAAAGGATTAAGCAAATAACTCCGGCAAGGATGCGAAGCATGGCAAGACTTGTCTGTAAAAAGTAGAAACCACAAAAACTGTAATTAGTAGGTGTTGTATCGCACTCGGATCAGAATTGAAACTGATGCCTCTCAGCTTTGGCAGGGGTTTATGTATCAATTCTATATCCGGACTTTTTCCGGACAATTAATGGTGAAGGAAACAAGACTTAAAGATATTCCCAGATTATAGAAACATTGATTTTCATAAAATAACCAGTGAGAATTGTAAAAAAGTTAGACACTGAAAAAAACACCTCTTGTTTGATATTTTATTGAGTATAAATATTGATAAAGGGCTGTTAAAATAAAGAATAGTTTGTTAAAATTGAGTTTAAAAAAACAAACATAAATAAATTTAATCCGAACACTTGTATTCAAAATTAAAATATTTTGTATACGTTGTTGGGCTTTATTTTATTTTTGAAACAACGTGTAACCGCAAGCCTTAAATAAATAATCAATCAGAAAAGTTCCAAAGTCCCTGGATCGTGATATTGCATGAATTACCTCCAAACGATTAACAAGTCGTTTTAATCATTTGCAGATGATGAATTTTTAATTGGTGATTTATAATCTGCATACAATACCCTAACCTATTTTATAGATTTCCCAGACAGTTCTATGAATCTTAGGGCATGAAGGTGCCCTTTCTAAATAGCCTCAATTTCAGATGCAGATACTGATAGAGGTTGGGATACAGATCTGTAGATGCCAACGCCGATATAGATTGCATGCAAATGCGCCAGCTCCGGAGTAGATGCCGGCATGCGGATTGCAGATTTGCAGACTACAGACTGGGCTTGGCGATTGTATGCAAATAAGTTTGCCATGCAGTCGGGTCAGTTCGCCGATTGAAGTATCCGTATCCATCAGATACTTGCGCTTGCAGTTGTATCTGCGTGAGTGACAAGAGTGTGTGCTTTAATTTCTCACGTTAGTAGTATCTCACTCACATTCACTATCTCAATGAACAGATGCAAGAGGTGCACTGTTGAAAAATTGTGTAAGATACATGGATACATCGAGGAACTGACATCTGTTTCATTACAAACACCATGGAATAATAATCCCAAACGCCTTTAAAGCAGAATTTTTCCATGGTGTACTGACCAGATACATGGGGTTTTTAATTGCAAAATAAGCTTGGCAATCGCCGAGATACAAGGAACTGACAGTTTGATTGGCTTTCCACCAGTTAGAGCAAAGCCCCTTGCTCGGCATTCGGATATTTGGCCAATTTGACGTGGGCTCTTAAATTACATATTATTTACTGTCGCGGCCAACTCCCATACTCGTTTGCATCTGGCAAATTGCAATAAACATGGCAAACATGTTGTGTGAAACTTTCATTGGCGCGTGCCACGATAAGCAGTTAAAGATAATTGAATTTTTGTAATTTTCAAGCAACCAACTGGCATTTGATGAATTACATAAAGGAAAATAGCTGAAAGTCAAGGCTGATTCCGGCGCCACACGCATCACAGAGATTTATTTCTGCGTACTCGCGCTCTTTACATAACACTTGTGCAACGCCGAGCGGAAACATGAGCAGTTTCCCAAGCCCAGAGAAAAGAAATGAAAACGCAGCGATAAATATAAGAAAAGGCTTTTTGTTTTTATTCGCCTTGTTTCCATTATTTTGTGACAAGTATTGGGCCCAAGCGGAACAGGCCATTTTAAGTTGTGAGTCAAAAGTTAAAAGCCACAGACCGCAAAGATGCTTTTTATACATGTGATTATTAACATTTTTTTATTCGGGTAATGTTCGCATTTCTGTTGATAGTCATTCATGTTGATGAGCCATGGCAGGCCAATGAAATTTCGCTTAATTTTCGTTTAATTTGTCTATTAAATCTGAACACGAAACGGTTTGAAAGCAAAGCCTGAAAACAACTTGACTGCACGATAGAAACCCCTTAGGAAAATTATTAAATACAGGTATTCCAATGAAATATCTGACAGTATAACCTTTCAACAATGGTTGGCTTATTTATTTTTATTATAACAGGAATTTCAAACATAAATCTTTTGAAAAGACAATTCGGACCACAAAAGAAATATCTGTTCGCCTATTTATTAATAGAGCCCTATGAGACAATGTGTTGCAATCGAGTGTGTTGTTCCCTTTTGGTCGCCGGAGGCCAATTAAGAAATGTGACTTCAACATAGTTGCACCAACTAGTGCTAGTTAGTACATGCTACATGTGATCGTGTGTTGCCTTATCTGAATCTCATATGAACCTTGTAGAGCTCTCAGTGTTCTCACACGTTTGGACTTGCGACCAAAAATACTTAATTACCAACGAATATATTTCTTTGATCTTTGACTTGCGACCAAAAATACTTAATTACCAACGAATATATTTCTTTGATCTTATTTGAATCGGTTATTTTTGGTGTTCTCATAAAAATAAAATGGACAACTTTAAAACTGCAACGGAAGACACGTTTTGACGAAGGCTGATTAACACCTGTCAGTAAATTTTTTATTTTTGCAATCGGCGGAAGAGGTTGCTGTCTTGGCTTCCTTAATGCCAACATGTGTATCGATCTGTGGTCATAAATCCCGTCTAAGCCAGCAGTCGAGACGGCTGCACTTTTGGCGGCGATCGATTTTAATTGGTTGCAAAATCGAGAAAAATGCGTCTACCAAAAAAAAACAAACAAAACTTAATTAACACAGTTCCGTTCTCCGACAGCGGCTTCTTTTTTTGGGCACGCACACACAAACACACACACGCGATTGGCGCATTTGGCTAATAATTCGGAATGTGCAACTTTATACCCTTGGCTATGGCTATTCATTTGCCAATTAGCTTACATGGCAGACTGGAATTGAATTTTGTTTTTTAAAGAATGGACTTTGAGAGAGAGTAGCATTGGCAACGCCTATAGGCCGACACCAAAAACGAAACCGAAATCGAAACTGAAGCTGAAATCGAAAATCAAAACGAAATGTAGCGTAGCAGTTCGTTAACTAAATGCATGGCAATTTGCACTTTAACCGTTAGAAACCGCACTTTGCGACGTGCTGCTGTTCGCGTTCGTTGCCTAAGTCTTTTGTTTTGTGGCCAGGCCAATTTGCTGTGCATCTGACATTAGCTTACTTTTGAGGCACTTGAGTTGGTTGTGGTTTCTGCTGCTGCTGCTGTTGCTGCTATTGCTTTTGCGGTGTGTATAACTTTTGATAATGTCTTACTTTCTAACCGATAGCGCGACACGTCCGCGCTCTTCTGTTGCCGTTTTACGACTGCGCTCCGTTTGCCAGGCGCACTGAACTTTATAAGAGTGTGTCTTGGAGGCCTCCTGATCGCTTTTCCTCCATATCTCTTATATTCCAGGTGGATATTCGGAGCAACCCGCTTTGCATGGCGTGGCAGACATCGCTCATACGCTCTGTTGGACGCGGCGAAAATTATTAGCTTGCAGCTTGTTTTCCGCACATTTGCATTAAAGTGTGTAGGTTATGATTTTTGTCCGCTCGTCGGCCGATTGTTGTAATTCAGTTGTTATTCACAGCGGCAAGTTCATTATCACTATCAGCCAAACAAGGCAAGTAAACAAGTAATTTGCGAATTTTGTTGCCTTTATAGCTGCGACCGTTTTTGTCAATGGAGAGAGTCCATTGTACTGCTCAGGAATTTAAGGTATATGTGGAGTTATAAATTAAGTGTTCTCCGCTGGCTTTTAAATTATCCTAACCAGTTCTAAAGGCCTGTTCAGTTTAATTGAAGATTTGTATAAAAATATGTTATGAATACGAGGGGTATTTAAATTTTCAGAGCCCCCTCAATGGATAAATAATTACCCTGTCAACGACAAGATTTATTTTCCCCCTACTGTTGAATATATATTAATTTATTAATAATTTTTTATTAATATTTAGACTTTCAGTTAGCCAGTATTTGCAGGACAGGTGGAAAATATTTAAATGGAGACTGGTCTACCTACGATTGGAGTTGACCAACTGGGCCGAACTGGAATCGGGTTTCGTAATACGTTTTGCATCTGGCCAATATTGGAGAGAGCGCACAAGCCGGCTCTAGCTTGGTCCCAATTGAAAATGGAAAGTACTGCGCGAAAAATGTTCTCTGCAATGAATTTCGTCCGCCATGTAGCTAACCCAAAAACGTGAAAAGCCTGAGATAAAAGGGGTTATGCAAAAATGGTGAAACTGGTTTGCGGGCAGAATTAGCCAAGTTTGCATTAACTGCCTCGGCCTGATATTTGTTTGCATTGTGACACATTGAATTTGTTTACTTGCTTAAAATAACCACACAGTTTTTAATTTTAATATACGCGTAGTATTGAATATTTTGGGTGGGCAATGCCCACTGGGCATTAGCATCCGATGATTACCCCGATGATGAATTAACAAATGTAAATTCACTGGCACCGGCCAAGCCCCATTCGACATTCACTTTGTTTTTCAGGTGCCTTTTCTAACTCACTCCTTTTATTTAAAATTGTGGTATTTTGTTGTTTCGCTTTTCGGAGAATACTTATAGCAGAGCTAATACCAAGTTACGATCTAAATAGCCACTTATGTAGTACCGGTTCTAAACGCCAGTTCAAGGCTGCGGCCAATGTCAGCCGTGTTAGCCAGTGATATAACCAGGTAATCCAATTCCGATTACGAAATGCGAGCCGGGCGGAAACGTAGGTGGCTTGTGCCTAGCCTGGGGCAATTCGCGGCTATCAAAACTATCACAACTATCACAGTTTCCTTTCACAACAACGCCCTGGACCGATGCTCAGTAGCCGTTTGGCTCGGCCGTTTCGAAAGTAACCAATCCGCGGGGAAACAAAATCTGTGGCAGCCACTCGCTCCATATGACTCGGAGACGATGAACACTTGAAGATTAATAGCCGCAACGTCTTGCGTTGGCTTAAGCCCGCTAACACTGAAAAAATCCGCTTATGGAAATCAGCTTGCCAATCTCGTTTTATTTTTTAGAACTTTGCCATATGCAGTATTAATTAAATATTTTAATCGCCAATGACTTATGCAGAAATAGTAATGTAAAAAAAAAACAGTTCATAATTAAAAAGATTTTAAAATTACTTTTTAATTACAATTTTTATATCTTCTTGTAATTTTTGAACTTATCTCCTTTTCTCCCAGTACCTCATTGCACTAATCATACATGTACCTCCTCACATTGTGTCCATTACGAAATTTACTTTAAATATGCCTCGAATTGAGGCTTTCTGGCCGTCCGAGACCAATGGCATTCTCCAAATGCCTTGTCATCGTCAACGTGCAATTGCTTCATTTGCGCATTCTGCGCGCACAAATGTGAGTTTAATTGAATCAATCCGAAAAGTCTGAGGTAGATTTGCCACTTGTTGACAGTTTCATTACCGGCTCCGTCAACGCGACGACAAGGTCTTGATGAATTTGGTAAACAATTCGAGGCATTTGGCTTGGGCCTGTGACCCTTGGTGCTAAACATTCTAAGTGCCGCCGAATTTCAATAGACTAATATCGCGATATCAGCGTTGGGATTTAAGCGCTTTTAATGGCTCTCTTAAAGTGCTCGGCTTTTGGTTCTCCATAAATGCAGACCATTAAACCAATTAGGCCAATGTGGCTGAAGGCTCCACCTCCGCAAAAGGTGTGCCAATAGCCGGTTTCCCACAGCCAGGCAGACAGATACAAATAAATACATACAGCCACAATTGTTTTGTTTCGTGTGGCGCATACTTTCATTTTCCGGCGACTGTGAGTACCTCAAGATTATCAATATCCTCCAATAATATCGAAGTATCATACTTACCGAACCAAATCATTGTGGCTGGAGTTATTATTCGACGATTTGCTCAATAAATCAATCCTTGGAGTACATATGGCCACCAGTTACTCAGATTCCATATACAATATGCACTGCAAATAAGTATTAGGTTACATATTTTTAAAATTTTCTATTACTCAGTTCATTTGCTCTGGAGTTTTTCAAGTGTAAGTATGAGTGTTTTTATTATTTTGACGAAGGTCAGCACCATGCCAAAAGTACTGCAACTGACTCCAAGTCTGACGCCTGTGGCCAATGCAAAGTATAGCCGGCTGAACTGAACCGATTTGCTATTGAGTATGGACAGAGAGGGGTGGACATGCATGTCGGCTTTGTTTTCAAACGTCAAGCCAATAAATTGCCTGAAATGCATGCTGGTGGCATAACGAAATTCGAATACCTTTTTCAAATGAGTCACATTTGAAATGTATCTAAGCGATTGGCAAAAGTATAATTTGGATATTAATGACTGGATTGCATATTCAAAGATTCCTTTTAAACAGATCATAAAACTAATGTTGACTAATAACTCTTAGTTCAGAAATCTTTCTTATCAATCATACCCGAAAATAAAATACTTTTATTATTAAAGAGTATACTTTTTTTTAAATAAATACGTTTTTTCATTAGCACACCATTTTTAAAAAGCAAAAGAAAAAAATGTGACAGCTTCTATTGTGCCAAAGAAAAAATATGTTTTAAAAAATTACCATACCCACGAGTCAACTGTTTTTTCTTTTATTTTGGTTGATACATATACATTTCTCATAATTCAAATTAAATTATATAAAAGAACAGATAAGAGAACGCAGACATAACAAAAACATTCACCAATTAATGTGACTCGTCTGGTTAATGTATTTCGAATATCTTAAATACTTAACATATTTTTTAGCTCATGAACACAGAATTCTAACTTGCTGAACTTTTACCAACAGCCATGAAGATCGAGTTAAACTTGAATAAATTGTTCCATTGCAAAATTACTCAATTGATTTTTAACTTGCATATATAGTTTTGGCAACAATGTTATCTTTAATGTGTCTTGAATAATAAGTGGGAAGAATTTAATCACTTTAACTAGCTGTTGATTGTTTTTAATGATCGATAATGATTTTTTATAGATCGAAAAAAATAGTGCGTTTTTGAAATATGGAGCCAGTCGATGAAGAAATAAAAATTGTTGTTGCAATTAGCTGGACTAAAAATCTGCAATCCGGCACCATTAACTGCAGTAGTTGCATACTTTTATTTTTCGAGCACACGCGTAGTTTTCAATTCGCCGATTTTTTCTTTCACATTCAGTGCGATGTTATTTATGGCCCGAAAATGTCAAGCCTTGTTTCCCGCTGGTAGCGTGGCTTAAACTTTAATGTCAAATGGGTAGACCTCAACCCGGTCATGGGAATGAATTTGGTCAGTTTGGACAGTGTTGCATGAAGTCTCTAAAATTTATAAATCTACAGGAAATATTATTATATTTACTAGTCATTAGATAGATGATTTCATTTAAAACTGTCTAGAAATTAAAAGGAAATCCTTCATCCATATTCAAATTAATATATCTCATTAGATTTTCAGCTATAATAGCCAGGTATAGCATTAAAAACTCTACTATGGCAGTTCTAATAACCAATAGACTTGGAAACATTCAGAGTAGCTTACTAGCTTGGGGTAGATGGCAGATAAGATTTGTCGCAATTCAATCGGCGCTTCAGCGCTTATGTCGGGCCCACAAAACTAGGCCTAAACAAACACGCCAGGCGGAATTGGTAAAAAAAATAGAAATATATTTCATGCCCCATAGACTCAGTTGAGGGATTGAAAAATTAACATAATTGCAGTATAATGACGGAGTCGGTCCCTTGGGGCTAAGAGTGCGTTTCCCGCCCAATGGGGCGTGGTCGGTGGGCGTGGCCCAGTCAGTCGTTTGCGGCATGTCCACACCTAAGCAACGTCTTTTGGGGCGCTCCGTTTGGGCGGCAGCCTTGTTTTTGTTAAGTGGATTGCAACCAGTTCCCGGAGCATTTGGATTCGGGATTAATTTGATGAAGGTTCCGGTCGAAAACAAAGGACTGGAAGCTTGCATTCTCGGCCTACTTCGAAAGTACTTTGAATCTGGCGATGGTCTATCGGGTTCAGTGCTTTGTTTCAATCGAAACTATCAGCTACCATATCTGCAAGATCAAATTTTAAAGGGCATGAACTCGTATCAGGGTTATCCTTGGAGTCTTTTAATAACCAATTTCAGAGACAGTTTCTCATCCTCGGAGTTGCAGATGCAAGAAAAGCCGCAGTGCTATTTTTTGATTGTGGAAAGTCTGGATGATGAAGACCTGGATGAGGTATTCGAGCATTGGAAGAACATGTTGAACTGGAATCCACTGGCTCAATTCGTGGTCTACCTGGCCACCTTGGAGGAAACGGATGAGGAAATGACGGATCTAATGGTTGAGGTGCTTCTTACTTTTATGAACAAGAAGATCTTTAATGTGAATATCATAGGCCAGAGCGAGGAGAATGAATTCTTTTATGGGAAGTCAGTATTTCCGTACCATCCGGATAACAATTGTGGTAACCGTGTAATTTCTGTAGAGCTACTGGATGCTTGTGATTATATTGGTGCTGAAAAAAATGAGGAGAAGGAGGAAGATGAGGACGACGAAGGCGATGGTGATGGTGATGAGCAGGATGAGGATGGAAGTCAGGACAATATGGATGAAAATGCTTCAAAAGATTCTGGAAACGATCAACCAGATATGCCTCTAGATGGTAATGAAAGTGGGGAAAAAGATTACAATGAAAATGAAGTTGGTGAAACACTAGCAAGTGAAGAAAACCATACTATACATAATGAAACTAAAGCAACTACTGAAGAAAATTTTGAAAATACAAGTCAAGATTCTATGCCTGATTATGAACAAGATCAGAAAACTAATGATTATGAAAATATGGAACCTAATCAGAAAGATGATGAATATACTCAAAGCAAACATGAAAACGAAGAAAGTTCCATTGAAAATATATCACATGAACAAGATATTTATGAGGACAATTATCATAACTCAGAAATAATTATTATCCCCAAACACCATATGCTGGACAATAAACTATTTGCAAAATACTCAGGTACATCCGATAGTTATGAGGATATTTCAGCAACAGCAAGTGCTCAAAATGAGACTTCAACCTTAGAAAAACCTTTACAAGAAACCGATATTTCCAGCGAGGATTTTGAAAACCACTCCGATGAAAACGGTGATGAAGTCAACGCAAATCTTACAGAGCCAGAAGTAATCATAGAAGAGTTTTATCGAGCCAAGTTTGAGGACAAATTCCCACGTGATCTTAGTGGATGTCCTTTGACAGCTGCCTTTCGTCCCTGGGAGCCATATATATTTCGCACCGAAGTTGAAGAAGCCACAGACGAATATTATTATGGTTTGGGAACAGAAGATGAATACAATGAAACCTCCAGTTATGAGGACTCCGATGACGACAGCTATGGGGACCGGGAGGCAGATTATGACGATCCCGCCGTGGAAACAGACACAGAAAGTACTCCAAAAATTAAGCTCAATGGCATTGAGTATGAAATGGTGCAGACCATAGCCGAACGTCTACACGTAAACATAGAAATGCAAAAGGAAAACACCAACTTGTATCACCTTTTTCAGCGGTTAATTGATGGGTAAGCATTGCTTTAAATAATTAACTTTTAATCCGAACCAATTCTATTATATAATTTCTTCAGAGAAATCGAAATGATCGTGGGAGGAATCGACGAGGATCCCAGCATCAGCCAGTTTGTATCAAGCTCAGTGTCCTATCACCAAGATGACCTCACTTGGTGCGTGGCAAAAGCAAAACGCCGATACGGATTTTTTAATTTTGTGGAGACCTTCAATGCTGATGCTGGATTTTTAATCGGACTCTTTGTAATCGTATGCTCTATTGTGGTTTTACTAGCGCAGCGAATATCCCAATTTCGTTTACGAAATATTAATGGATATTTTTCGATTTGTTTGCGAATTATGGGGATTCTTCTGAACCAGGCCATTGCTTTACAGGATTTCCCTCTGACTCTAAGACAGCTTTTTGCCATCTCTTTTCTGATGGGTTTTTTCTTTAGCAATACATATCAGAGTTTTCTTATAAGCAGCTTGACCAATCCACGCAGCTCTTATCAGATTCGGACCCTCGAGGAGATTCATAGCCATGGCATGGTTATTATGGGCACTTCCGAAAACGTTCGGCATTTCAATAAGGAAGGGGAGGTAAACTTTTTCGCAAATAATTTTTTTTCTCTTAACCTGTTGACCCACATCTTTAGGTTTTCAAGCACATTCGGGAGAGATTCCAGATGTGCTATAACATAGTGGAATGCTTGAATGATGCTGCTCACAATGAACATATAGCGGTGGCCGTTTCCCGACAGCATTCTTTTTACAATCCAAGAATCCAAAGAGACCAGCTTTATTGCTTCGATCGGAGAGAATCCTTGTACGTCTATCAGGTGACCATGTTGCTGCCTAAAAAGTATCATCTGTTGCATCAGATCAACCCTATAATTCAACACATTATCGAATCGGGCCATATGCAAAAGTGGGCTAGAGATTTGGACATGCGGCGCAAGATTCACGAGGAGATTATTCGAGTCAGGGAGGACCCTTTCAAAGCGCTGACCTTCGATCAGTTCCGAGGAGCTTTTGCATTTTCTTCTGGGCTATTATTAATGGCCAGCTGTGTCTTTTTCGTAGAATGGCTTTATGAAAAGTGCTTCAATAGAGCTAAAAAGAGAAAGTTGCTCAAAAAGTTGACCAGAAAACCTAAAAAAAGAATATGATCATAGTACGGCTTCTATTCAAAATATAACACAGCTTTCATTAAAGATTCGATTAAATGTTGAATAAGAATTTCATGGTTTAAACTAAAAAATATATTCGAAAGTAAAAATCTACAATCGAAGTGGCAATCGTTCTTTATATATATTAAATACATCCTATATCTAAGTGATAAACATTCATCTATTTGTAGACAAATCTTTCATTATTCTGCATCAAAGTCTGGAAACAAAATATTTTTTGGATTTTTCATCAAATTTTCTGAGGGATCCCCTTCAAAGATGGGGAGAGTGCATGGAAGTCCAATATGGCCCCCAGCGATTGCTATATCTTGGCCAATTTCAATCCGATCTTTAAGTGGAATACCTTAAACCATTTCTAGATTAAATCTCTATTATTCTGCATCAAAATCTGGAAACAAAATGGTTGAAAGATTTTTTCTCTAATTTTCCGGGTTAACTGCAAGGGTATATCAACGTCCACGTAAAATATTGATTCTTCACCATTCCTTGAATGTGGATCCAAATGGATGCATTGAATTAAAAGCATTAAATATAAATTAAAATTCGAAGATGCATAGATTTGGACCCAACAGATACTTAAATATATGCTTATATATTAATATTTTCTTGGCACATTATTCGATTTAAAAATACAGAATTGCAATACAGCGTGGAATGCACGTCTGCTCCGCAGCCTCCCGTACTCATATCCGCACCCTTACCGCCCGAACCGGGACCCGGATCCGTACCCCAACCCGGACCCGGTTGTCAGAAAAGTGAACAAGCGCGCACGCCGCCAACGTCAAGCTGTCGTCGGCATTCGCCTCAGTCGCCTGGTGCATCCTTAAAAGGTGGTGGCCCAATGTGCCGACCAGGCCTGTTTGTTAGCTAGCTTTCTGTGCGGTTTTTCAATTTTCTGGCCTGCTGCTGCTGCTGCCCCAACCAAATCCCAAATATATATGGCTTTCATAAATTTTTATAAATAATATTCTTGGGCAGCACATTTGTTGCAGTATCATCAAATTGGCAGATTTTTTTTTGTTGGCCAACACAATTCAATCAGCTGCTAGCCAGCTAATGTGGGCCGAATAGAATGTTGTTGAAAATACACGGGCGATAACGTATAGATATATACTATATATATGAATGTATGCAAAGATTGTATTTTTATATTGTTGCTGGCCAACTTAGCGCTGCGGTTGACTTAATGAATGATACGTTAATGATGCCCAACAAGGCGTTGTGGATAGTTGGCCGTCTACTTACAGTTTGATGATAGAGAGGAAATGAGATGAATGAATGTCTACAAAAATACTATAATGGCATTTATTTTATGCCATGATTATTTCAATTAAATATTTTAATTTGTTTTTATTCCTAAATATTATAGAACGTATTTAATTGAATTAAAATGATTTTCCCACAAAGTATCAATTAGCCTTATTGAGAAATGTCTTTTCCTTACCTGAGATAACTGGCCAATCGCATATTTATCTAAAATTAAATATATGAAATTTGTGCTTCTAATTAAAAATAGAATTCCATACTCTAGATACGTTTCAACGCGTAAGCGTCAAAGAATCTCTTGCAAAAACGTGAGAGCGCACGTTTATTTTTGCTTTTTCCTTCGATTTCCATCTCACAAACAAATTTTTCCAACCCACCCACTCGCACAAACACTTCTGAAAAGTGAGAGAGCTGTGTAAACAACAAACGCATGTTATCCATTTTTTTGTTATTATTTTTAAAAATTCCCTAAACACCATATAAGTCAATTAAAATTTGATCATTAACTGAATGAATTTTAATGATCTCGTTTATGATTAATGAGAATGTGGTGAAAAAAAAAACTAAAACATAGCACACGAAATATTAATGGGCAAATAAGTTGAAGCAGTTTTAATTGATTTTGGTCTTTGCGGTTTGGGCCACAAGCTGGCGAATCTATAAATGCAATGCGCGCTCTATTAACAATTTTCGACTTGTGTTTTTATGGGTTCCGAGTCCCTAACTAGCCAGCACCCCCAACCACCCACCCACCCAGAAAACCAGCCCACACCCAGCAAATTATGGCCGAGAGAATGCGGCGATATTTAATTTTGGTTTTGTTTTGAAATTCTTATTTCTAATTGCGAGTGCGTTCTCATCATCGCTGAGAGATTTCCATCGCAACCATGTATGGATTGGACCAACGTGCAAATGTTGATTAAAAATTAGACAAAACAAAAAACGAACACGGCACTCATACTCAGATACAGATACAGCAACATCCGCAGCTGCAGATACAGATACAAATAAAGATACATATGGAGAGCGAATGGTACGCCTACGATGAGGATGCTCTGATCCGGAGGATCTGCGTCTGTCTGAGTTTCTTCGTGTCTGTGGGTGAGCAATGGCACTGTTGTTTACCCTCGCGTCCTCTTCCCAGACGCTACACTGTGAAAAATGTTTATGCGATCGATTCAAATAAGTTAAACTATCCAAGCAATATGTATATATGTAGACTATATGTATATCGTACTTTATATTTCATTAATTGAGCAATAGTTTTCACATTCAAATGTATTTTCGTAAATATATGTATTGACAGTTTATATAATATATATAAAAGTTTATTGAGACTAAAATTGTTGATGAATTTTATTCCTAAGTGTATCATCTCGAAAATTATGCACTGAACAGAGCAGAAGTCCAAAAACAAAAATCCAATGAAAACAAATTATTTTTAAAAGAAATTCAGATTTTCCCCCCCATCGGCGCAATGTGCATCCATCCATGTGCTGCAATACACATGTGTTTCTGAGAGATTCCTCGCGTGTGAGATGATGTTGAGGCTGTGTGTGTGCGGAAAATATCTAAACCGACTGAGGGTCGTCAAAATGGTATAAATATTAGCGCATCTCGGTCCAGCGACCACTCGCAGTTCTACAGCGAAAGTGTTGATTTGGATTTCTAGTTTTTCTTCTTTTAAACGGTTAGTATCCAACAATTCCAAGTGGCTCCTGCAAAGAAAGGAAGAACTTCCCAAAGTGTACAGTGTCACAGTTTTTCAAAAACTATCTTTTTAAAAGTACTAGTTCAAATACTTCTGGCTAGTTAGGCCTGAAGAGAGTACACAACAAAAAACCATACAAAAATTCATTAAAATTTCAAAATTGAAAAAAAAGGATTTACAAAATTTCAAATATAAACCTTCGAAATAAAAACATTTTTAAATATCCAAATTAGGATTTCGAAAAAAGACCGTTCCTTTTGGCTGAAAGGATATTAAACTGCGACAAGTGTTAGATTTTTTCAAAAGCTACTTTTTCGAATAAAGTCAAATAAATTGTGTAGATGTGACACGAATACACGGCACCCTAGTAGAAACATAAAGTAGACATAAAACATAAGACTAAGTCCTTGCTTCTTTCTGTTGTTGTTGTTTGCAGTAAAAACAGCCAGTAGCCAAGATGTGTGACGACGAGGTTGCCGCATTGGTCGTGGACAATGGATCCGGTATGTGCAAGGCTGGTTTCGCCGGCGATGACGCGCCCCGCGCCGTCTTCCCCTCGATCGTGGGCCGTCCCCGTCACCAGGGTGTCATGGTCGGCATGGGACAGAAGGACTCCTATGTGGGCGATGAGGCCCAGAGCAAGCGTGGTATCCTCACCCTGAAGTACCCCATTGAGCACGGTATCATCACCAACTGGGATGATATGGAGAAGATCTGGCACCACACTTTCTACAACGAGCTGCGCGTCGCCCCCGAGGAGCACCCCGTCCTCCTGACTGAGGCTCCCCTCAACCCCAAGGCCAATCGTGAGAAGATGACCCAGATCATGTTTGAAACCTTCAACGCCCCCGCCATGTATGTGGCCATCCAGGCCGTGCTCTCCCTTTACGCCTCCGGTCGTACCACCGGTATTGTTCTGGACTCCGGTGATGGTGTCTCCCACACTGTCCCCATCTATGAAGGTTATGCCCTGCCCCACGCCATCCTGCGTCTGGATCTGGCTGGCCGCGATCTGACCGATTACCTGATGAAGATCCTCACCGAGCGCGGTTACTCGTTCACCACCACTGCTGAGCGTGAAATCGTTCGCGACATCAAGGAGAAACTGTGCTATGTTGCCCTGGACTTCGAGCAGGAGATGGCCACCGCTGCTGCTTCCACCTCCCTGGAGAAGTCGTACGAGCTTCCCGACGGTCAGGTGATCACCATCGGCAATGAGCGTTTCCGTTGCCCCGAGTCCCTGTTCCAGCCTTCCTTCTTGGGAATGGAATCCTGCGGTATTCATGAGACCGTGTACAACTCGATCATGAAGTGCGATGTGGATATCCGTAAGGATCTGTACGCTAACATCGTGATGTCGGGTGGCACCACCATGTACCCCGGTATTGCCGATCGTATGCAGAAGGAGATCACCGCCTTGGCGCCATCGACCATCAAGATCAAGATCATTGCCCCACCAGAGCGTAAATACTCCGTCTGGATCGGTGGCTCCATCCTGGCCTCGCTGTCCACCTTCCAGCAGATGTGGATCTCCAAGCAGGAATACGACGAGTCCGGTCCCGGCATCGTCCACCGCAAGTGCTTCTAAGCGATTTGAACACTGCACCACACTGAAAACCACAACACACCACACAACAACAACAACAGGAAAAAATCAAACAACCAAATACACCAAAACCAAAACAAGAACAAGAACTAGAGCCTAGTGCTAAAGATGACTAATTTTAAGTAAAAACCTCTTGCTGCCCTGCCATCCGTGAAAAACTAAAGGATCCGCGATTCAATGTAACAGCATGTATTATACTTATATAAATATTTATTGGAAGTGTCGCGCAATGGCGATGATGTAGGAGTTGAGGAGACACAAGAATGCAAAATTTTAAAGTTAAAACAAAATAAAATTATTGAATAGCATCCTCTTTAAATTAAATCTAAATTATATACAAAAAAAAACATAATTTTAATTTTTTGGGTAGTAGGCAGAAGGCTCACAGGAAATTATGAAATTCTCCACGCCCACTGCAAATGTGGCGAATCTGGAGCGGATCAGGGGTGATGTGCATAGCTATAGGTACAGCGATCTCCATATAGACGCCATCAAGACCATTTTTGCCCATGGTCGTAGCAGGAGCTGCCCCCTCGTCGGGTGGCTAAAAATAAAGCCCGAAGATAAAACAACAACACGCCAAATCCATATGCCAGAGGGCATTAACAAATGTGTTTCTAAACTACAGTGGATCTTCGATAAATACAAAGATGGAAGCCTAAAAAGTATAGTTTACAAACAAAAATATTAAATAATCTCGGAGTACGATAAGGTTTTCATTTTATGAATTCCAAAAGTAAGCTTTTCTTTTAAAAATAATGTAATATATGTATTGAAATATGTTTTTCGATTTAACATTTTTGAAAGTGTCATCTTTTTTTATCTCACGAGTGTGTCTTATCTGATCAAGTTCCCGCGAGAAAGTTTCACTGTAAATATGTTTATAAAGAGTGAGATCGGGTCTTTTTTGGAATCAACATTCGATGCTGGTTGAGGCGACCGCCGGCTGTCTTTTTAATTGCAGTGCCACGACCTCGGGGGCTGCGAAAATATCTTGGAATTTCAAGTACATGTGTGGGGCTGGGCTGGTAGCGATCTTCGTACTTGAAGATCGTGTCGGCAAACGTGAAGAAGTCGAAAGGCAGACGACAGCAGCAGGCAAATGGGCCTCCTTGGGATTCCAGGAATGGGCTGCCTAATTCGAAAATAGACCAAAGAACTCCTTGCTATTCAGTATACATGGTGCATAAATGCACTTTTTATTGAATATTTTATAAATTTAAATGCTTCAACATCGCCTATGATTGCTTAGAAACAAATTTGTTGAGTGGATTGCTTGCACTTAACATTTCGTTGGTGAGTGGTAAGTCAGGTTTTCTATTTACTTGTTTCTAGGACCCCCTGCGGGCAATACAATTACAAAAATACTCGCACAATTACATTCAATTCAATTTTGTTTGTATACACTTTCAGTCAATTCGGTTCTTGCAGTTAAAAAAAATTTCGTTGTTCTCAGTGGTCTGTTAGTTGTTAGTTGGAATACTGCACATAAAACTGTCTCACATCTCCTAGCTATAATATAGGCCTAGTATATTAAGCAGAACGCCCATCATCACGTTGGTTTTCAATTTTTCTTTTTGTTAAAAATCCAGTCTATACACTTACATTAATGGAATGAATACTTTATTAAGTACATGGTTTAGCACATTTCGTTTCCTCGATATCATTGAAGTGTATATGATATATGTACGACTTGTACGAGATATAAATATATATATATATATAGATAGATCATTAAGGCACATTTATGGACAGTTTGCTTTTGATTGGACCTGCTCTTACATCGTCGATTTTTCGTTGCTGACGCACGGAATGCTTAAAACTTGTCTAAGTTGTCTAAGGTAAAATACGAATACGTTACATCTGTCTAGATTTCCATAGCTAGTGAATATAAATACGAACATTTAGCTTATAAACGAAGAAGGGATTGATACAGTTAAACAATAATTACAACTGGGTTGTAATAACGGATTTGCGAATGATGGTCGGCTCGCGTCCCTTGGGGGCCGAAACCACCTCCGATGATACCAGCCAGGGCGATACCATTTCGTTGCTGTTGCTGTTTCCATTGCTGTTCGACGGAAACGTAGTGCGACTGTTGTCCGGGTAATTGCTCGGGTTTTTCTGTGGCAAAGATCAGAGCGAGTATTAAAACGAGAGGTCAGGTAGGGCCAATAGACTGGAGGTGGTGGTTAGTGCGGTGTGCAGATTGAAATGAAAACGAAAAGACAGGCTAACTACGGCGTGCCGAAGTTCACCTACCTTTGCAGCTTGGTTAGAGCTTATAAAAGAATTCGCATTTTTGAATTACAACTATAATTTTCTGTCATAAAACTATAGAAAAATAACGCAAAAGGTTAACTATAACAGACAAGTAGAATAGAAAACTATATTTTGGAGTTCGTCAAGAAGAAAACTAACTCATCTGCAAAGGTTTTAAATAGAATTAGTAATAGCTGTAGGCCAGTTTAGAGACAGACAGTGAAAGCGTAAACGTAAGCTCGTGCTGGTGCTCAAACCTTTTCACTTGGCGGCGCATCGACTTCACTGTGATTCTGGTTCTGATTCGGATTCTGATTCAGGCTCTGATTCTGTTTCCGTAGCTGTTCGTTCGTTTTCTGCGTCTCCAGGCGCTCCTGTTCACTGAGCGTGGAGAAGAGCAAAGTGCCGGCACTGGGCGTCGAACTGCCCGCCGGCTTTGGAGCAGAGTCATTGGTATTGCCACTGGTGGTGCTGGTGCTGCTGTTGGCATTGGCATTGTTGTTTATGATGTTGTTAATGAATATTTCATTAATGAGTATTTCGGCTGCCGATGCGTTGCTTAGAGTGGGAACCAGGCTTTCCGTGGCTGCGGTGCTAACACTGGCCGTGGGGCTGCTGGGCGTGCTTATGGTGGTTACACTGGTGGACACGCCTCCCGTATTATTCAAATTCACGGGCAGCGACGAGGGAGGTGTGAGTGGTGCATTAAATCCGGACACAAAGGTGGCATTGCTAAAGGATGAATTGGGATTGCCATTCGTGGTGCTTGATGTGCTGGAACTACTGCTGGCGGCGGTGCTGCTGCTGCCCGTCGATGGCTTCTGTTCCGGTATGCTGAGCGTCAGCTTATCGCCTCCCTATTTCGTGTTTTTGTTTTAAGCAAGCACATAGCATACACACAACACAAACGCAACAACACGGATAAACATTAAGTGCGGACAACAAATGAAAATAAAACGTACAAACAGAAGGCATGAAACGAGTGCAATGCTGTGGATCAAACTGGTTCGCCGGTTGGCTACTTACCACAGATATGTAGGTGGCGTTCAGGGAATCCGGTCCGTCGCTGCCGCTGTTCATGTTGCTATTGCTTGAGTGCACCGTGCTGGGGTGGGCGGCGGGCACGAACATCTGATTGGTGAGCTTAGCGTTGCCTCCGGCGCCTAGCTCCTCTTCGACGCGAGCTGAAGGATTAAATAATTTACTTTGTGTCGGGCATTTTCGCATTTTAAGCCCGCTTACCCTTTAGGATATTGCACTTGATGTTGCCGGGCGGCAGGGCCGTGGTGCTCACGTTGGCCAGTTTCACTTGGTTGTTGGGCTTCTCGTTGGCGTTCGAGAGGCGCTTCAGTGTTTCCGTGTTGTGGTCCATGTCGAAGGTCTTGTTGATGGTCACTCTGCAGAAACATTACGCACTCTGGTCAAAGAATTCTATTATCTGGACGCTGATTACACTACCTGATACTGTTAGCATCATTAATGGCTTCATTGGCTAGCACTGATGGGGATGGATCTTTGACAATGGACTTAAGCAATGAGTCTAGCTCTCTATCTTTATCCGACAAGCCGCTCTTAACACTGCACAATGGTTTAGACAACACACACAGAAAGAGAGACGGGTGAGAAACACACAGAAACAGGTGAATTAGTCAATCGGGAGTTGAAGCCACAAGTATTAGATAAATGGATCGGTTAGCGTACGGATAACCTACCTGAGCTGGCCGGAGCTAATGGAAGCCTTGCCGAAGCTACCGTGATGCGAGGCAGTGGCATTTCGGAATGGATTGGTCTCGTCAAAGTTCTTGGTGGAGTTCGGGGAATAAGGTGGGGTGTATTCCGAGTCCAGTCTACGAATCGACAAGCAATATTCGTTTATAATTTTATAAGCTAAGACGGATTTAAAAGCTTTCTTACCTAACAGTCAAGCCTGCTGCCTTTCCTATGGATCCAATCTTGCTGTACGCCGGGTCCTCGTTGCTGAAGTTGGATTTTAGGGAGTTGCGGCCCAGCGATGCACAAGTGGCAGCTGCTGCTTGGGAGGAGGAACTGATCGAACCGCTGCAGGCAGCATCCGGTTCTATGATGGCCGAGTTTTGGATTACGGTGAGCACTGACGGTGAAGGGGTTACGGTTATAAACTGATCGGTGGATATAAGCGAATCGAAGGCATCGTTGTTGTTTTCGTTGCTCGGCAGTGGCGATGATATTTTAGAACTTGCCACAGGAGGCACTATTGCGGCTGCCTGTGAGGAAGCAGCAGCTGCCGCCGCAGCAGCGGCAGCTCTGGCATTAACTGAAGCCACAGCGGAGGCAGCCGATTCCTGGGAGGCCTTTTGGCGTTCCCGCAACAGGTGCGACTGCCTGCTGGCAAAACGCTGAGACGGCCGCCGCTCAAACTGAACCGTTCTCCTGGCCCGACTTTGCTGCGTGGTCTGGAACTCAGTGCGTCCCGAATAGCGGAAGCGGGAGCCCATGCGGAAGAAGTTCTGGCGAGCAGAAGGACCCTTCACTGGCGCCCTAAGCCGGAAGAATGTGTGGTGTTCCACGGCGCACTTCCACAAGTGCTTGCAGGCCTTCTCGTTGTAAAGGCGGAAGACGAAGGTGTGCTCTTGCTCCCGGCCCTCGTCATCGTCTTCGATCACGATAAGAGTAAGCTTCTTTTTCTTAAAGTCCAACTTGCTGATCTTCGGCCAGAAGAACAGTCCTATCTTCTGATCCCGCTCAAAGACCAGTATACCAGTGGGTGTCAGACCCAGGTGGTATTCGCAGCCGTCTTTTCCCAGCACCGTGTGCATGTCCACGCCGTACATATCCAGCCACTTGGCCTTGTTTAGGAATGCAGTCTCTGCCTGAGCTGGAGTTAGTCCGCGGCACGTCTTATACTCCTCCAGAATGGATATTTCCAGATCCTCCGTTTGCTCGGGAACAAAGCGGAACTCCGAGACGGTGGCCGCCGAGTGCACTTGATCGTCATAGTCGCCCAGCTCAGCTGTGGGTGATAATATGTCACATATATTGAAAAGGTGATCGAAAAGTATCACTTACATTGCAGTGCCAGGGCGCAGAGCTCAGTGGACTTGTCATCTGGGCAATCCAGCCTTCCTTCCAGCAGATCCTGCTTCAGTTGCAGGAAGAACAGGTAGCGAGTGAGCTCTTCCCGGAGGGTATTCGGCTCCGAAGAGTAGAACTTCACCTTCAAACGGAACGTATAGGGAGGTCCGACTGTGGGGAATATTATTGATTAGCACCTGCACTTCTACGTTTATTGCCATTCCCAAAAATATACTCACTTTTAACCTGCTTCTTAATCGGCTTAGTGGGATCCAGCCAGTGCTTTACATGATTGGCATCCGTGAACTGTAGCCCGAAGTAGTCCTTTTCAATTATGTCCAGGGCGTAGAATACTTGCTCGTACAGGAAGCTGCCCAATGCCTTTTTCTGAAAACGCAAACTCGTGAAAATTAATACTCTCAGCTTGGGGGGCAAGTGCAAATCAAAGCGGCCCTGAACTAATCACGTTCGCCTAGCCGGTTAAATTATGTGCTGATCAGTAGCAATTTGCTTACTTTATCACACGAGGTGAGGCAATACATGGAATGGAGTGTCTCCACCAGGGTGGTTCAGTGGAGTTAGATAAAATCACATGAGAGTCAGAAATATTTTTATGGCTTTAGTAGCAACTAGTTACTTGCTAGATGCAAACACTGTTCAAAAATAGCCAAAATGTATAAGAAACTCTGTTGAAACTCTCAATCTACAGTTGGTGAGCCACCCTAATGAAATTATCTGTATCTCTATTTTGTCTGGTGACTTCAGATTCACCCGTCGTCTGCCCATTAACCCGATTCTGTTTGCGTTCAAACAATCACAATTTATGGCTACCAGGGCGAACGGCAAGAGACAGAGATACCAGCAAGGCGAGGGTCGGAATTGGGCAATGTAATTCAATATTGGGGCAGTGCTTACCGATAATTCGATGGAAAGGTCAGTGTTGTCCAGCAGAATGACGCGGCAGTCGATCTTGTTCTTGTTGACCACAATGCGCTGCGGCTTAATCTGTGACCCGCTGGCCAAGGCTCCCGCACCGCCGACGCCACCGCCCATCGGGGCACCCCCGCCGCCGCCGCCCCCTCTCACATTATCCGCGTAATTGTTGCGCACCTTGCGACGGCTTAAAAAACGCAGCATTTTCGCTGGCTACTTTGTATTTTTTACTTCCACCTTTTTTGTTGTATGATGATGGAATGGGTGGTTGTGGTGTGTGGTGTATCTATTGTTGTTGCCAAGGCAGCGCGCGCTGCACCGATATTTCACCTGTGTGCTGGTGGTGCTGGGCTGGGAAAATAAAAAAGAGCACCGCAGACATCCAGCACACACACACAGTCGCACCTGTACTGCAACTTGTTCTGGCTAACACGCACACTGAGCCGCAACCACTAACACACACACGCACGCACACTGAAAAAGACGAACACCAGCAAAAGACGCCCCCGTTTGGTGGCCTCGGTGGCTTTTATTTTAAATTTTTTTCTTCTTTTCAGTTTGCAGGAACCGGGATTGGAAGTTGAATTAAAGTTGCTGCCAAAACTGGGTGCAGCCGCTGCAGTTTTCCCCCCCAAAATATCACAAATCCCAGCTAGTTTTGCACACAAATAAAAGTAGGGGAAAAAACTGGCCACCAAAACACGTTCGCGTTCCCGTTCCGCGAGTCGTTTTCTTCTGGAATAATTTCGGTCACGTTCTCGTCGCACGCTTTTCTGTCTTTTTGATACTTCATTCAATCCGATATTGTTTATTTACTGATATTTAACTACTTTAAAAGTATTTAAGCGCACTTGTTGGTTTTAATTAATTTTAGAATGTTGAGTTGTTGATGTTGTTGAGCGTCCGGAAAATACCAAGAAAATACTGGTTGTCTTCTCGAGGAGAAATCAGCTGACAAACCTGTCAGCAGTCACCCTGTGCTATCCAAAGTCGCCCTGTGTATATTTCCGATTTATTGTAGTATTCTTAAATAAAATCTATTAAAATCCAATATTTGGATTGAATAACTAAGTTTATTTTTATGATTTATTGGTTTTTAAAGATGAAATATTAGGCGCGCTCCTTTCAGTGTCCAAAACGTAAACTATAAAATAGTTTTAGTATTTGGGTCCTGTTTTTGCTAGGTTGTTGTCTCGGCTTATCGCAATATCGTTATTTATATAATCGTAAACTTCAATTTAATTTTTAAATTATTGTTAATTTTTCCTTCAGTAATAGTTTTTTATTTACCATAATTAATTATTTGTAATGTATTTGCACTTGTATTTTATATTGATAAATGTTGTTGTATATTTAAAAAATTAATGTCTAATGTATTAATTTTTTAGTTTATTTTATATGCTATGTATTTAGATATTTTAAGCTTTTTAAACGTTACGTTATTAAAATATGTTCTTATTTATAAACTTATTAGCCTTTTGTCACAAACCGTATTTGAAAAACTTCTATATTTTCTATATTAAATGTGTGATATTATAAATATAATTAAGTTATTTTGCTTTTAGTCTTTTATATCTCTAATTAAGTTCGTGTTCTAAGTTCACTATTTTCTGTGATTAAATATTTCAATTACTTAAAAATAAAGAATAATATATCCTTGTTGTGTCACAATCTTACAAAAGCATCGTCCAATCCCTAAAAAAGATTTTCATTTCATTTGGACTTATGACCAGGATTTAAATCATAAAAAGTTCACATTTTTGGCAGACAGAAGGCGAGCACAACAAACTTGTTGGCATTTGTGGTCGCGGATTGCTTTATGTTTAGTACAAGGAACTAAACTAGAAAGAAGTGCACAATAACTGTAAAATAGGAAACACAAGTGGGTTCCGTAGTTGCAGCCGGCATTTGCAAAATCCTTTTTATGGGCAATTTATTCCTTTATTTGTTAGTGGATTTAAGGCCGTAACGTAACAGTGTCCACTCCCTTTCTCCACCCTCCTGTCCAGGAGAAAGCGCCGCCATTGGTAGTCGTATTTCGAGTTTAAAGGTAAATGGGAGATTTATCGCCGACGATTTCCTGTGTGTAGTAGGCCCTGGATACCGCAGGGGTGAGTGGGTGGCGATTTTGGGGGGCTTTAACATCTTGGCTGCGGGCTGTGTTTATATCGGGGTTTTAGTGGGCCCTCGAGAGGTTCTGTTCGGTTTTTGGGAGCCGAGGGCTTTACAACATTTGCGAAAAGTTGAAGCCATTGAGCACCAATTGCATGATTCATTTTCGCTTATTGGCCATTAATTTTGCTCTCCCAGGTTCGGATTGAACCCGATATGCATTTACATTTTTATCGAAAGCATTCGAGATCTGGGGGCTGTAATTACCCAAATGGCCGTTATAACGAGGCGCATGATTAATTACTGGCTAATATTGAAACCCGATCTGTGGCCAGCATCGGTAGAATTGACCAGTGGCATCACATTGGGGCCTAAAAGGGGCGTAAGAGGCTGTGCGGGGCACAGGGTGGTGCAGGGGCTGCTATCCCCATCCATAATAATAACTAGACAGGCGACGATGCAGGTCTTTGGCCAATGTCTTAGGTGCCAGCTGCGGCAACTTGAGCAGCCTGTTCCGTAATTATGACAGGCGGCCATAGACCTCAGATTCCGGTCCAATCCCCTGTCCTATATTCTCAAGATCCAGGTCCCGTCTCGATTTTCCCTGCCCCAGGGGTGTGGCAACAATTAACAAATGGTTTTCGTTGCTATTGCCATTGACCAAAATAGATATGTTTGCAAGGGGTTACGGCCACACGTATACATGCGAATACATCAGTCTGGGCGACGCACGTACACTGAAAATAAAACACGGGCATTAAAAACTTGTTAAATTTATTGTTTTTTAATTTATATCATTACATGTTAGCTGACGGAAAACTTAATTTTTCTCAAAAGTAATAACAGGGTTTAAGGGATAAACTAGTTAAAAACCAAACTCTTTTAGACACTTTAATTACTTCTTCCTTATTATAGAATATATTATTACCATCAAAAAGAATATAGAATATTAATTTTTTTAGATCTTTTTACAAAAATATTAAAATCAAAGACTTTTAATACTTTCCAATCGTATATAATAAAGTAACTCCATCTAGTGGAGTGTGTCGATTTAAGTGTGGAAATAAACCATAAAATCTTAAGAAATATGTATTATTAATTGCATGTACACCCTTTTAATGTAGTTCCGGGCTAAATTATTTTTCCCCGTGCCAGTTCTGGCATTTGTATTGTCTTAACGATAATGGCAAGTCGTGGGTATGTAATACGAGGTGGGCAAATATTTGTGTCTGTTTGAATGAGCGTGTGGTGCATGTGGTGTGGCGTGGCTCATAGCTCAGAGTGCAGAAACAGAGGCTGAAGCAAAAGCAAAAGCTACGGCGAAGCCAAAGGTAAACTATTATATTTATATGGACGTCTGCGGATGCTGCTGCTACGCTCCAACTGTCTGCGCACTTATCTGCAGTTGAGTGGAAAATAAATTCCTTTTAATTAAAACCACAGCACAGCTCGTGATTTAAATGGCTCACGGCTCAGCATCTGAATCCGAATCCGAATACGAATCTGAATCAGAAGCGCTGTGCAAATTTATTGGTGACCATCCATAAATCAACGACACTGTTCGAACAGCCAAAAGGTGAATTCATTTTAATTAAATAGAAAAATGTTTGGTTGTTTACTCACCTGATGGGCCCGCTAACAAACCCTTGCCGGGTAAAAAATATTGCATCGGCCCAGCCCGGCAACAACAAAACAAATAAAAAACAAAACACAACACAACAAAACGAGCGGCCAGCCATTGAATTTGGGGGACGGTCCTGGGGGACGGGTATATTCATAGTAAGGAATTCGAAGTTTTTCAGTAATTGGCTACTTAAGTTGCTTCGATTGGGGCCGAGGAGCAGGACAAGGACATCCAGGGAGCTGGCACGCGGGATGAGTGCAATAAAAAACATCCTCGTGTTGTAAAATTTTATGTGTGATTGTGTGTCGCTTTACGATATCCTGGCATTCAGCCTCCGCCGACTCCGACTCCGTCTCCAATTCCGACTTCTCCACTTACAGGTCCAGCTCCTGCCGATATCCCGCCCACTTTTTCGACTCCATGACCAGGGCTCGTTACCGTCCGGAGACAGATACGGCGGATACGACACAGACCAGCAAATGGGGGCCAAAAGGGGCGTGGCAGCTGCTACTGGCTGGAGCGTGGGTGGCCGACATTTGTTGTCTCAGCGAATTCTCCGGGCAAACGATGCGATTGCCGTTACCTGCTCACCTACGCCCTGGGGGAATATTTCACGGCTATTTGGCAAGTCAACAGCTTGTTTTATTTTGGCATGTAATTTTCGATGAGTATTTTTATGACAGAAAGGCGACAAAAGCCAAAATCAATTGGAAATCAATGTTGCACTAGTTTGCACCTCACTTAGAGCTCCCTTGTGGCTGCAAAAATAAGGGAAAGTAAAAGCAAGAGGGTTTTATTTTTGCTATTAACTAATTGAATTACAGAAACTACATTATGATGGATCCACAGGCTAATATTGATTTTTTTAAATCTTTTAAAGGCTTTCAAAAAAAAATGTTTCTTGAAAAAAAATATAAAAGCCAAATTAAAATCAATTTTGCCATATTTTACTCACAATCACCAATCCCTTAAAAAAAGGGAAAGTAATTAGGCTTACAGTACGCCTCAGGCAAATGAAAAATTCGCTGCTTCTTTGGGGTGATATTTTAAATTACGCACACTTTATTTTATTTTATATTCAATTTAAAAAGTGTCAACTTTCTTCCTCATTTTGTGCGCATTTTTGTGGGGCTTGTGCGTCGACCTTCTGTCCATATAAAAACCCCATATGAAACGTATAAAAAAAGTTATTTATGCCCCGCGGTCGGTCGCTTTTGTTGCAGTGCGTTTGTGGAGCGTCCTCCGTGGAAATCGCTCCCCATTTCCCCCCTATTTTCCCAACGAAATTCCGCACCTCCCCACGGCGGTGACAAAACGCTGGAGGCCTTTTCCCGCAACTCTTTCGCCTTTGCCGGCCAGGTCGAAAAGTTTCGCAGCATTGCAACAATTAAAAGTGGCACAAGGGTCATTCAAACAATTGCCCATTGTTGTTTTTCGGGCTAGCTGGACAGGGGTCTGGAGGTGGGGGATTTAATTTATGCCACTAATTACTTTAAGAGCTTTGTGGCGCTGCAATCCTGCAGATTGCGCTGCCTTGTATAAGATTTTCCACGCCATTATGTTCTCCAAGGGTTTCAGCTTCCAAAAATCGGGGATGGACGAGTGGGTGGCCATTGGAATTGACACGAGCGTAGACTCCATCTCTTCTGGTATTCAAATAATATGCAAATTAGAATTATATTCAAACCGTTTTTTTCTATGCCACTAGGTAAACGAAACTAAGCCAAAACTTTTACAACATCTTTCGTTTTGCTTCACTGTCTGCGGCTTTGCTACTTCAAATGACTTTTGCCAACTTCCAGGCAAGCCCCGGAAAAAAGGTACGAAACTTCAAAAGGTTTTTCAAGCTATTTACACTCAAGACATGCTGGCCATCTGGCCAGAGAGTATCTCATACTTACTTGTGCTTTTTGGCCCAGCAAAAAGCCATCTAAGCGCCCCCGGCGGCAATAAAGCTGAAAAACTATAACCAAAGGAAGCAACTTTAAATTGTAGTTTATTTTATTGACGTGTTCTTATGGACCTGACAGAGACCTTGACATGTGATTTGCTATAATTACTTTGGGATTGGTACAAAAGAGGGTTGCACTTCAGGGAGCACTTAAAAAAATATAATCACTCTCTAAAAAAATAGAAAAGTGGTTCCTTTAATGTTTATCCTTTAAGGTTTTAAAACAAAGGAGTTGAAAATCATTGCATTAAATATGTGAGATTTATTTGGAGTTTTATATCTAAAACCTACAAATCAAACACACAAATAAGAAGTATTTTCATTCCCCTCTTTTCTTATATTTTTCAAGTTGGCAATAAAATATAGGCAGTTTTTATAAGGATATAAAATATGAACTTTTATTTGGTGGCCCGCTGCGAAGTGGATAATTTTATGTATGGTTGCAAATGTATTTTTTATTGCCCTTTTTCGGTTAGTGAATATGCTTCCCGGCCAAATAAATCACACCTACAGCACACACGCAACTAGCAAGGATAAAGCTCATCATCGATGTGCAATATTTTGCTTATCATGCACTTTTTGTCTAGGCAACACACAAACCCACTTACAGGGATCTAACGAGGACCATTCTGGGAAGTGGATGTGCTCGAGGAAAAAGTGGAACCATTGAGCATCACAATTTGCTGATTGCTGGAGTTTAGGCGATAGGAAATGAAAACCGAAACCGAAACTCATTTAAATCAATATTTTGTTGGGCACGTTTGCCACACCAGCAGTTGGCCCGAAAGATGATGTGTGGATGGAAGGAGAGGCTGGGGGATAGAGTGTTATTGGGGAATGCCCGGACTCAGCACAATTGTCGAACTTGGCTTAGGCGTTGTCTTTCTAGCCACATGGCCACCGCAAAACCCCAGCCAGATGACGCCTGCATGCAAATGTCCCGAAACATTGTTCCTGCCGTCCCCACACCACCCCCAAACACACACACGCAATTATATTTTCCTTAGGTCGGCATTAGTTCTCCACCGAACAGTCCAGTTTGAAGACCAAAATTTGGAATCTGGATTCGGACTCCTGGCCTGCTGCTAAGAGTCATTTCCGTTTCCTTTATGGACGACAGGCGACTGTTTTTCATATGCTTGATGTGTGCGGTTTTGCGGTGATTGTTGCGAGACATCTATTTGATCGAAATGGGATTGTCGAGAGTGGACCGGATTGAAGATTGCCTGACAGCGGGAAGATTGAAGATGCGACCGGCTCTTCTCCTTACCCCATTCGGGCCAACTGCCAACAGTTTGTCCTTGACTTCAGTACAGTCAGTCAATTATTTGGACCAAATATTTGCCACTGGCTTGACATATTCCCCCACTTTACGGGTAGTGCCGAGCGATAAGCACTCGAGAGCTTCAAACTCTTGGCTTTCGGTTATAGTGTTTCAGCCAAAGTCAATAGTCAAAAGTATGAAACTTCATAAATTTTCGGAAGTGGCGGGCAGGGTGGGTGGCAAATGGGAAAGTGTTTGGATTGCGATGGAAACTTATGATTTCGGGGGATGATTGGATGGATTTTTAAATGTCTGCTGGAGCATTTCAAGCTTTAAACAATCAAGGGCTTATTTTGATGGGTTACTGGGTCATATCCTTCATTTATTGTTGGTACTACTATCGTTTACTAAAGCCAATGAGAAATGAAAGGAAAAATGAAAAATTTAGGATACTGTCAGATAAATGTTTGCTATTTCTGACAAATTGCAAATTTCAACATCAAACTTTTCAAATTACGTAGAGAACCTTTTTTAATTTTCGTTTATGTAGTTCCTATGGCAACCAATTAAAAATTACGATTTAGCAAACATTACAACTACCAACATAATTTTGTATTCTGGTCAGAGTTTTCTATTCAGAAATTTAAATGCCATTACGTCTCTTGCTTCCGCCAAAGACTAGTAGTCTCCTTTTGTGAAGCATTCATTACATCCTTGGCAGGACTTCGCAGCGTTGGGTGAATGCGCCCCATCAGTGGAATTTTTCCAGGCTGCGTTTTTTCCATCTCCTTTGAAGACGAGTCCGCCCATCGATGATATCTTGTGCATTCAACTTGGTTACTAAGCACTTATCTCATCTCCGTTACTGTGCATAGAATTTTGACAGACAATTAGCAGCTGAGCGTTGGCATCGTTGCCAACTGTATCTTTGAGATACTTTGAGAGCCCCCCAACCCTGTCCCTTGCCTTTCCCCTTCCATCTGGCCGGTGTGTGGGTCTGGTGCACAGTTTTATGGGTGTTTTTCTTTTTATTGTGCTACGCATTTTCTATGACATTTTTGACGCTTACGATTTAAACATTGTCTTAATTGCTGCTTTATGATGTGTGCTCTCAAATGACACGCAGCATTTGCCAACGTTTCCCGTGATTATGATTTAGTTGAGCAAACTGGATGGGCTTCCAGGGAGTTTGGGTACCAGGGAGTGCCAGGAGTGCGGCGCCATAAAGATTAAATAGCAGTGTAGTAACAAAGATTGTTGCTTTTGCACCCGTCAGTCTGCCATAAAACCGTCTCCCACTCAGTCGAGTTCACATATCAAGTGTGAAGTTCTTTAAATATTTGCCGGCTGGCATAAAATATTTACAATGTGTAGCATGTGTAGCAATTGTCATGCCAAACTGCTGTAAACGGGATATAACTTTTTGTTATAGATTCTTCTTCCAATGGAGAATACTTTCAAATGGGACACGTCAATTGTGTTTATGTCTTTGTAATGGGATACAGCATTAACACAATATAGGCTTGCTTATAAAAGTGAAATTTTTGATTAACGATAGCTTAATATTTGATATTATTTCAATATATAGGATGTGTCAATAAGGGACATCAGAATTTGTTAAAAATATATTTCTTTTCGAAAATTTACCGTAAATGTACTGTACAAATTTGCCCATTCATATCTCAAGAATCAGCCAAAATCCTATTTTATCTGAATGAATCAGATTTGATTTAATTTCGTTGCAAATACGATAAGATTGATTGGCTTTTGCGAATGCAAAAATTCAATCTACAAGTCCCGGGTCCCTCTCTCAAAGGACACACTGTGAGTCGTCACAGACATAAAGTATCTCGATATTACGCAAATGAACGACTCGGTCAGGGTCAGGGGACTGGGGAATGGAAACTGTGGATGAGGGGAATCTTGGGTCCGGGCTGTGGAGCCTGGGATTGGCTGGCTTCAGTTCCAGTCAATTACCCGCAGCGCATGCATCTAAATCAAAGGCCACGAAGGCAATCTCCCGGGCTTAGCAGTCCGGACTCCGGAGTTTGGATTGCAGACCCATTCCTCACCTGCTGCGGTGCGGCTCGAGCCGTATCTCTGGCAAATTTATAGAAACAATTTATATTTACGTACCTACCCGTATAGAGATATAAATTTGTGCATTTGTATTCGCATGAAAAAGTCGTATATTTAAAATTTGCATTTCAACATAAAATTATTTGGGAAAGATTTTAATGACAAATTATGGCCGCGTAAATTATGGTGACTGCCTGCCCCGCCATCCTTGCCCCTTGCCCCATCCCACGGCATCCTGCCTCCTCCTATTTATATTTATATCGTAAAGGCGGACGCCATCCGACCACCCACACCTACCCACGTCGCCTTTGCGTTCGCCGAAATGGCAATAAAAATATTTCGCTACAGATCTTATTCAGCTTTATTCGCCATTTTTATTTGTTTTCGTGTTGGAGTTATGTATGCACATCTGTATTAGTGTACGTTCCCCCCAGAGTTCAGGCTTTGTTATATTTGTTTTCTTTTTTATACGGTTTCCAGCGTCGCCGGTGAAAACCTCTTTTATACGCGAGGCGTCTGGCTGGGCGGTTGTGTGTGTGTGTGTGTGTGTGTAGGTTTTGTATCTTTGTATCTTTACGCTTGCCTGGCACTTATCCCGGGTCCTGGCGCTGATGCTGCCGGCAGTGGTCCTACCGGATGCCTTCGTGTTTCCTGAATCCTGTAGGAAGCCCGGCCGTGTTCACCTTGCGATTTGTTTTTAAAAGCCGCTCAGCTGTGGCTCAAACAACTTTCTGTTGGTTGCCTTTGTTAAAACAATAAAATTATTATTATTGCTCCACATGTTGGAATTCGAGGACTTAAAATGTTGTTTCGCTCTAAGGCTTCCCACCAGTCTGTCCCTTTCCGGAGTGTCCCTTCTCCCTCCTCCCCCCTTCATTCTCCCTTTTCCAATCCTCCTTCGTGTTATCCTTCAGCTCCTTATGCTCTTATAATCATCGTCCATCATTCCTTTGGCATCTTGGCCGGAACGAGTCCCGCGTCTTGGGAATTTGTCATGCAATTTAATTTTTTGTTGTTGTTGGCCCCCTTTTTGTGCCATTCAGCAACAATTTTATGTCATTTGTTGATTGTGTAAATTTCGCGTTTAGCCGGCCAGCCCTTCCCAATCCCAATACCGTATTCGAAAGGTGCTAAAGGATTTTATGTTCGGCCTAACCGTGGCTTATTTGCGTTTTTAGTAGCCCCGCCAGCTACTTATGGTCGCGATGTCCTCTCCCGACCTGGCTACATAAAAAATGATTTACTATATGGCGGGTCTCCCTTTATGACAAGCCGTAAATTGCATTTTATGTCGCATGGTGGCGGGCTTTTTGTCTTTTTGTCCTCCCGCCCCCTGCTTCCTGCCACCTGCCTCCTGACTTCGCCTTACGCCCTTACATTATTTTCTCCTACATTCCCTCACCTTTTTGGCATTCGCACTTTTATTCGTTTGTATATTTGTTAATTAAGATTGAGAACGATGTGCGGCAACTGCACACAGAAATGGCCAATTATGCAGCGTGTTTGCATCTGCATTTGCATTTGAATTTGCAATTTCAGCAGCAGTGGCAGCAATGGCAGCAGCAGTGCAGCAACTATGCCAACTGCAACTAGCCAAGTCAGACTAATCCGCGACCTTTCTTAGCCTCGAGTTGTGCAATGCTGGCAGCTTGCTTATTTTAATTAGACACTGGCCCAGGCACAGGGCGTAAAAGGTAAGTGCAGGGGCGAGGGCGCGACATATTTTCGAAGGGGTTTTCCAATTAAGTAAGCTGGAAGCATCTTGATTACTTCAAAACGATGGATAAATTAAGGAAATTCTATTTAACAAATAATAAGAGGTATTTAAGCATAATTGGGACTTGATGAAACTAAATCAGTAAGCGGATAGGATTATGGTTAGTTTTTACTAAATATCTTACAAAATGTGACAAAGATAATATTACTAAATCATAATTTCTTATTCAGAAAGCATACTAATAATCATACTTATTAAGCCCCCGTGGTTTCGCCCCTGGCTAAGCGAAAATATGCTGCCTTCCGTTGCGGAAATAGCATCTCCTCGAAAGGTCCTCCAGCACCCATACGCCCCGTGTCCCCTCTCCAATGGCACCACCCACTTGCAACATGCACTTGGATGCAGGTACGGGTAAGCATTTGCATTTGCTTGGGTATATGTATCTGTAGCTGAAAATGTAAATGTATCTGTTTCTGTTTTGCAGTCGTATCTGAATCTAAAAAGTGGGCTTCTTCGAGGATGCGGTGGCGTGTGTTGTTTGCCGTCGCCTTCTTAAGGAAAAATGGCAACGAAAAAAGGCTTTCTGCCAAGGATCCAAGCAAAGCAGCCAACCAGCCAAGAGATTACGAAACGTGTCACAAGTGCAGTCTGCACCTTTTTGAAGTTATGTTTAGAATGGCAGCGGACCCCTGTGCCGCCTAATGAGTGGAATTAGAATTCAACATATGGCAAAAAAGTCACGTTTTGTGAAATTAATGATTTGGGGCGACGGCGTCATCCTCATTGCCTCTGACAGGCACTTGACGCGAGGTTGGATGCCCACTCGCAATTGGTCCAAGTGACCTGCGACAAAAAATTTGATATGAATTAAGGATATATCTTTTAAATGGTATTTTTAGCGGATATCTTAGGGTTATTTTTTTTTTTATTATAATTTTTCTTTCGGTGAATCTTGGGTTCTTCCGGTATTAAAAAACTAAACGAACCAACCAATCAGAAAACCATTCTTAGAAGGTATATATTTGGCGTATATTTCCAAATTATTTTTTAGGTAACAACTTATTATTAAAAGTAAAAAAACCAATAAGAACCAGATAAAAGTGGATATCACCCTGCAGCTAAGAGAAAGTTTGCATTAGAATAGCTATCGCTATTTTCACAATGTTGAAGGGGAACCCCCAGAAAAAATGACATAAAATCTAAAAAATATTTTGTTCCTAGATTTTGATGCATAATAATGGGGAATAGATCTACAATTCGTTAAAGGTATTCCGCTAAAGAATTGGATGGAAATTGGTCAAGATATAGCGATCGCTCTGAGCCATATTGTCCTTCCATGCACTTCACAACATTTGAAGGGGATCCTCCAGGAAAAATGGCATGAAACATAAAAAATATTTTGTTTCTAGGTTTTTATGCAGAATGATGGGGAATTGATCTACAAATCGTTTAAGGTATTCCGCTCAAGAATTGGATGGAAATTGGCCAAGATATGGCGATCGCTGCTGTATCCTATGTATATATATAAATGATAGTATATAATCGACCGATCCACTCTGCAATGGAAAGAAGGATGTGTGCAAACGAAACAGGATGTATGAAAATTTGGTTTGGGATGCCTCATTTACTGTGTGGTACACTTTTAACCAAAAATTATAATACTCTTTGCAAGAGTATGGGCACTATTGTTGCAAAATTTATTAAATAAACGTGACAGCCATTAAGAAGCGTTGAAATCAAAATTAAAATTAGATCACATTAGGGCCTAATTTGGCTTTAAAAAGATCAAGCTCAACCGGAAACTGGGCGAATGTCAAAACTTGTCCCTAAATCTACATAATAATGAAACCCATAAATTTATAATCTGCCTACTCCAATCTGCATCATAGGTCTCTAATGATGAAGTGCGATCATAAATTTTAATTCCGTAAGCAAAGCTGTAAACCTGATTGGATGTAATCTCAATTAAAAAATATAAATACGATTTGATGTGATAATAAATTCCACAGCCAAGGCTGTGTCATGGTTTTTTCTTCATGTCTTGATCTGTCTAGAATTAAGGAACACATAAATTAATTATTGGTTGGGTATATTAAGCCAACTAGTTACTTTATTTGGCTATAGATTTAATTTACAAGTTTCCACGCTAATCTAACCGTGCGCGATCAGAGAAATAAATCCATTTTCGTGTCACATGCCGAAATCAATTTCTAATAAATAGTGTGTTTCTTCTGATTAAAACTATTCGAAATCTACCTAATAGATACACATGCTCATGTGAGCGATTGAGCCGCACGCATACTGGCCAACACGCACTCAGATACTCGGGTAAACGCACACAGCCACGCCGCATAAAGAAATATGAGTATGCAAATAAGCTTAAAGCGCACAATCGCAATCAAAAACGACAAGAACAATAACTAACGTAGCGGTAAAGTGTTTAGACACGCAATGTCAATAAAGTATCTTATCTGCGGAACGTATAAAGATACATTGAGAGGGCGATGGTTTCGGATACGGATACGGATACGATACTGGCTCTCATTCTCTTTTTGAATCTCAATAAGGCACGACATCACTGTCCCACTGTTTTTTGTTATTAATTTTTTCCTTTTTTTTTTTTTGTAAGATAGGAACCGGGGAAACCGGTGAAAAGGGGATTGGGAATAGTGGGGGTGTGGAGTTAGAGCGTTGCCCATTGAATAATGCGTGCCTACGAATTCTGATTATATATCGCACGGGTCGAGGGCAGAACAAAACCAAAACAATGTCAAAGGGTTCGGTTTCTGTTGCGGGCAGTCGGCTTTAACTCAAAGCCTGCAAGCTACACTGTTGAATTGTTTCCTAAATTAAAATTTTCTGTTGAGTTTATTTTGTCAAAGAAAAGTTAAATCTGAAAAAAATTTATTTTATTTAATATGGAATACATTTTGAAACTGCCATTAAATTTATTTGATATATACATATGCCTAAGGTTGATATTTGTTCAGGTCATTTAATGAAACTTCTTTGAAATTTTATATTATATACAAATATTTTTCAGTGCTTTCGCAGTATCTATGTGAACATAGGTCCGTTTGTGCCGGTGGCAGTGATCTTTGCATGTTTGAAAAACATTTTAGCATGCAGGGCGTGGCAAGTGCGTAGCGGCCAGACTGATGGATACCCAGAGATGGAAAGGAGCGGTAGATGGTCGGACCAACAGCGGGTCGAAAATTGCAAATTGAAATGTTACAGTTAAGCACGTATTAGGCACGTATTTATGTATCGCAGGGCTCAGTTTTCATGTGTGTATTATGTACGATTAGGTAAATGTGTGTGTGTGATTTGCAGCGATAAATCGATGCGATTTGATGGGATGTATAGATATCGCCGACATCGGGGATTTAAGAGCCCTCCACTCCGGACCAAAACGGAATCATTCCCCATAAACCGTTAATGAGCCGCAGCACGAAAACAGCGGATGTTCGGATATTCGAGTTACCCGAAATTAAGATACCCTCGAAAGATACAAATTACTATGAAGTTAACCTTGCAACTACAGGTAATGACTTTAACCTGTCTTAAGTTCAAGCGATTCTATAAAGCATTCAGGCTTCAGACGTGTGATTTCCATGCTAATTGATGGCAGGTTTATGAATTGCCTGTTCTCCTACAAAAAAAACGGAATAAAAGAAATAAAAACCAAATAAAGACTGAGTGAGGTGAATCGGAGTTGTGTAAGCGAACGTTCTCCATTGATATGCTAATTTTAATGGCCAAATAATCGCATGTATCTGGCTTGTAACAGCCTAATAAATTGATTAAATTCTTTGGCATTTATTAGGAAGTTGTCATTAAGTCATCAGTGCGACGGCGATGCTGCGACTAATTCGGCCGCTGCCATTAATTGCTGCCTTTTTGCTACAAAGAGCTCGCATACAAGCCGAGAAACAAAGCCAACATTTGGCAGACTCGTATGTAAATTAGCCAGAAACACAGGCACTCCTCCAGCGATTGGTATTTATAATAAATGTTGGAGCCGAGAAAAACACATGTAAGGCATGTGAAAATGGGATTTTAAACGTTTAAGCCGAAACGGCTCCCGCCACTGACTACTACTCCCCAGTTTTGCATAGAAACCCCCTGAGGTGGGATGATGCGATGCTGCGATGCTGTGATGATGAGACCCATGACGGATGCTTGGCAAATGCAAATGTGAATGGAATGGAATGGTAGGGATAGTGAAATGGGAATTGGAATGGTCTCCGCACAATACACAATGGACTCGACTTCTACAGAAATCGCTTCAAAGTATCTCCTGCAGTTGTTCCTTTTCTCAAGAGCACGCGATCGCACCGTTTCGTGTTTCCATTAGCCGACACAGATGTATCTCTCGCGGTACGGTGTGGTGCGGTTTGTTTACGCGGCGCAGATACATCTTGCTATTTTTACATTGCATCCCGCATTACTTCTTTCAATTCTAAACATTCCGTGTATTTCTTCTTAATTTGCTCGTTGCTCTTCTTTTTATTGAGCACCTCGGCAGTCAGAGAATATTTATTGACGATATGACCACACCTATTTTATGGTCTATCTTCCAGTTTTTGGTCGGTCGATTGGTGCCAAATATAGCCACAAATCCCTGGTGTTAAGTCCAAAATAAAAACCAAGTCGGTGGGAAGTGGAGAATGCGACTGCGGCCAAGGCAGCCGATTGGTATTTGTGCACTGAGGAAATTGGTTTTAAATTTATGTTCTACTAAAGATATAAATTATAAGTAAATTACTATAAAATTGACTCATCTATGCTTGGTTAGTTTTAGCCATTAGTCTCTCTAATATAATTTGATTCTGGAAATAGCACGATTTAATATATAATGTTTAACTATTTAATCATTTATAAAATCCCCAAAGAATTTTCCTTCACTTTACAAAGATAAGATAAATATAATTTTAAGTCTCCCAATCCATTAAAATCTGAGATATATTTTTTCTCTCAGTTGAATGGAAGAAAAATGGGAAGTGGGTGGCTCTGAAAGTGGGAGTGGGTCTTGGGATTTGGTTTGGTATTGGTGTAAGGTCCCGAGTGCACCGCCGTCTCACTTGAGAATTCTAACACCTCATGGATGTCAGACGGAGTTTTTGGGGAGCTTGTTTAGATGGCTATGCGATGCGGCGCATTCCCGTTCACGTGCCGGGCTTTTGATCTGTTTAGCATTCCGTGGCACATCGGAAAGTCGTAACTATTGACAAGATCTGGAGCACCGGCCGGTGGCGAGAAATTGTTCGAACACCGAAAATCCGAATGCAGTCAAATGAATTTCGGGCCGCACTCGTGTATTTGTTTGCATTAATTTGTATATGTTACTTTAACGATTTAATGCGCAGCATGGCACCGACCCGACGCAGATTCCGGGGAATACGGGGAGGGCGAGATGGCTGATGGCGCGGTGGTGGCGATGCGGGGCATCCAATACAGTTCGATCCCCCATTCCCAGGTGATTGCACTCGGTGGCTTGGAGACTTTGAGGGGGAGGGATTGGGGTGCCCCGTCGGCTTGCCTGGGCGCAAATTGCCCGTGTGCTGCTTTGCAACTTCCTTTCCATATCAAAGTGTGTGGATATTGCGCATCAATCACTTGATAAAGAACAACAATGGCGCACTCGTATGATGAATAACATCTGCCCGAATCTGAATTAAGGCGCAATGTTTTGCCGCAAAAATATCCATATATGTTTATACATATATCCGCATACGTCTGGTCTTGTTTCTTGTGTGTTTTGTCGGGGTTTATGGAAATCCACTTGAAAAGCTGGGCCGACTTATGGACTTCTTCCGTCAAAGAATAAACACATTGATTGATAAGTGAATAATTCAGTCAGGCAAATATTGTTCTGTTTAATTATTTTCGATCTCTGCGTCCTATAGGTGTTATATTATATTAGCAATTATTTACTGCCAAGACCACTTCCGACGACCATGATTTTCCAAATAGTAAAAATGTTTGGTTGCGCTATGAATTACCAAACGTTTTAAATTTTTAATATTTATAAATAATTTGTACATATATAATTAAATAAAAAAGTTATTAAAGAACTACTCACTTAATTCAGGACTTAAATTTCCAGCTTATTTCAAATTCATCGATATAGACACTTTGTATTTCAAGAACAGTACAAAAAGTTTGGCTTTATGTTTGCCCAAGTTCTTGCGCAATCCAAAGCCGGCCCAAGGAATATTGGCCAAAACAATTATTCATCCGTTAAGTAGGGAGTTTCTGGCGACTGATAGAACATGGTGTAATCGTGTCTAGCTCTAATTACTTTTACAGCGACAACTTTTATCGCTCGTCGCAGCGAATATCTCCGGTTTGCAGGCCAATCTTCACGCATAAATAAGTACAAGGAGGGCGGGGCGGATGGGTATGGGAAAATTTGTCAATCCATGTTTGGCAGTGCGTAGTTTATCCAGCTTTAAAGGCCCAAAAGGTTCGGGTCAGTTGGGATACGAAGACACTGTACGATATTCGGCTCTGTTAAAGTCGCCCCAATATCGTATGCCAAGTTTCAAGTTTCGTGCGCTGTGTGCTGGTCGTGCTCTTCTCTTCGGCTGTGTTTTCGAAAACCGAATTTCGATTCGAACTGAAATCAAAGCAGCGTCGCGAGAAGTCGTATCTACTGGATACCTCGCCGAGCACGATACGCGTATTCAGTAGATACGCGAAGCTATAACGGTACACATGTTGCTGTCGGAAAACGCGAGCGGCCCAAGTGGAAATGTAGCCCAATCCGTTCGCTTCAGGGTATCCGTTTAAAGAGCTCCCTCGCACACACACTCGCACACCCGCACACCCGCACACACACACACACAGCCACGCACAAGTGTCCTCGGCTCTCACCACCACAGTCGCAAGTGCGTCCGCCGCTCGAGTATCTGTGTGAGTAGAAGAGGTGTTTGCCATTGTACTCAGATACAGGATTTAGTGCCGAAGTGCTTAATAAAACCATCATAAAAACCGTCGAAAGTGATAAATGCAAATCATTATAAATAAAAATAACCAATTGCTAAAGTGTGCTCCTCTAACTGGGCCAATAACTACAATTAACATCCTAGTAGTCGAGTGGTAATGCATCAAAAGAAGTTCTATTTGCCGGTTTGCCTCGCAGAGCTACACAAATATTTGTCATAATTAAATTAAAAAGCCCAAAGCAACAAAAACTTAATCACCATATAAACCAAACAAACAAAAGCTAAATGTGATGTTCAAGTCTCAAGACTAAAGAGCTAAATTCATGGAATTCCCCTCTCAAATGCAATATAATAACTTTCTCAGAATCCTTGAGGATTATCAAAATATTTATATATGCAATATATATATTTAAAACAAGAAACCTAATGAAAATCCTGAACGACTAAAGTAGCAACAAACGTTGCCGCGGCTGACTTTGAAAACAGCTCCACTTCACTCCAGTTGCCACCACTTCAGTGGCTCCACTTCACTCGAAGGAAGGGCTCCGGCTCCACGGCTCGCTGCTCGGTTTGCGGTGCCGTGCCTCGAGTTCGTCGATAATTGGAATTTACGACTGTGGCATAAAAGAAAAAAAGTAAAAAAAAAAAATAAAGCGAAAAACCAGCTAGTAGAATACGGGCTACAAGGATATAGCCCAACCACGGGCTCGTCTCTGTTGTTTGGTGACTCGTGCTCGAATACCTCGTTCCCCAGCCACCATTCCACTAACCCATCCCCCAAAATCCCTATTCCGCTCCCTTAAACAGTCCTTCGATAGTCGGGTGCCGTGTAAATATTTTTTTGTCATCGCTGCTCCGTGTGCGGTTCAATTGGCCCTGTCAGTGGCAGGCGCGCTGATTTGTTATGGTAATAGTTGTCAAAACGAGAGGAGATTCGAGAGATCCTCCTCGGCGGCACTTGATTACACTTACATGGCCACAATGGCAGACGAACACATATACTTACGTATGTTGTAGTGTATCCTTGTGTAGTGTAAGCTTAACGAAATCAAAACTAAATTGTAGTGGGAGGTGCCAGTGTAAATGTCGCTCAATTAGCAGTACAATCGGTTCTTGTGCTCGTTAAGAGGCTCCAATTACTATCTTTCGGTTTCATCACAGATTCAACTCAGACGGCGTGTCTGTGGCTCATTAGAAGAAATACTGGTTCGCAATAAAATCAAATTCGATAGAAGCAAAAACATAACAAAGCCAAACCAAATCCAAACTCAAATCCAATTCAAACAAAGCAAACTAAACTAAAACAGTTTCGCCTATGGTGTAGGGGCTATGGGCAGGAAAGGCAATAAAAACAACATGGAATATTGAATGAAATCGGCTAGCATATATGCACATACATTAGCAGGTGAGTTATCTGGCTGCTTATTTCCCTTAAAATTTATGCTCATGCATATCTGCATAATCGCAAATTAAGGTACATAATTAATAAGCCAGGAGGCAGCTTCGGCGCTGTCACTTGGCGTTGATGTAGCACTTTGGGGAGCTATCAACTGCCTTTGCCTGATTTTGCTTCGGCTTTGGCTTTAGCTTCTGGCCATCTTTAAACACACAAATCGACATGGCTATATGCTTGTTGGTATGTGTATTTTGAGGACTGTGTGTGTGTACGTGCCACTGCCTTCCGAAAAGTATCGATGTCTGTAATCTTAATTAGCAACACCACAGCAACCGGCAACAGAGACAACCATCGACCAGTAACCCGGGCTTAAAAATATCTTTTAGCATTTCAGGCATGGGTATCCGTACCGCCTTGCCGCCTTTTCCTGTGTTGTTTTCTTTGCACTTAAAAAAAGCCTAAAAGGAGTTTTTTTTAACTGAAACAACAGTGTTTCCTTAATTATATGTTACCGGTAAATGAATATGCTAAAAAGTAATGATGTACGAACTTGCACACGAAAATAAATACATAATAATCATATAGGTAGAAAAATTTGTTTAAATCAGAACCAAATGATATGATTTAAAAATACAAAAATATTCTATCATAACTTTTTCAAAAGGTCAAGTTAAATAAAATGGGGATTCCCAACTCATAGAATTAACAATGATTGGGGCTTAATAATTAGAAATAGTAAAAAGTAATTGTATTCATTAAAAAGTAAATTATTTATTCATTATTGAATAGGATGCTAAATTAATGTGTTTCTAAGAAACAATTTCCTTAACCTTAAACGATTTTTTTCTGTGCTTATGCTTTTTCTGGGTGTTTCTCACAAAAAATCACATTACATTGAAAGCCGAAACCGGTTTCGGTTGATTTCTTGTCATATTTCGTGTAGAAGCTAAAGGTGTTTTGTACAAATGGCCAGCAAACTAAACAAACCAAAGTCGCCGGGTAACTGGCAACAACCGGCTGCCCATCAAAGAGTTATTTATACTTAATAATGCAAACGATGAGTCCGTGAGGAGACCGTGGCCGCTTCATCTCCTTGCCCCATAAAAACAAAATGTCCAAACGACATCCCTAGTTGTATGTAGTTTGTTGGGGTATGCAAATATCTTTGATCTGCTTTCAGGCTGAAAAATTCGCACCTCCATGTGCGAACAAAGCGCCCATGGGGCCTACGAGTTGGGTGCATAAGAAATCAAGTTTACGACTTCTGGGGATGGGTTGGTTTTTGTCTGAATGGAGAGAGAAAGGAGAGGGGATTGATTTTAGCGGCGGTTGGCATTTTAATTGCTTCCATTAGAAACCGCTTAGCAACTTTAAGTGGCACCCGGCGGTAGGAAATTGAAATTACAGGTGTAAAATGAATTCCCTGTTTATGCATTCGCGGTCCAAAGCCCAGATGGCCTTTTAAAATTTTACTGTCACACCTTTAATCAAATAATCGGAAAATCGATTTGTTTACAGTAGAGCCGCATTTTGTAATGCATTGTCCATGATGGAAATATTATTTCATTATTTGTAAAGTAAAAACGAGATAAATAATTAATAAATCAACGCATCCATTGTTTATTCTTTGGCGGAATAAAAACAGATAAAAGCTAATGAATTTTAAATAGTGGAGAATTCAAGTTCATTCCGCTAACCGGTTCTCATTGGCCAGTTCGGTTTGTCAGCATTCAAAATATTTAGTTGGAAATGACCAAAAGTGGCTAACACAAAGGGGCTAAGAGCAAAGCGTCGCAAATAGCCCTAAAAATACCCTTGGATATCCATCGAATAAAAGGTAGTTTGGTGATTGAAAAGATACATGAAATTAAATGAGCAGTTGATTGATCTTTTATCATTTTTGTAATTTGAGTGTGGTTTCACTTTTGTTGTAATTTGTAGTATATTTTTGTGGTTGAACCAATGAGAAAATTTATGTTTTGTTGATAACTTTGTCCATGGATATATTTGAGAAAATGCGTTATCTAAGCCAATATACCCTTGATAAGAGTATTTGTGAAAACCTATCCCTTTGACCACTGTTTTGGTTGTTTTTTCTGTATCTTGAGTTCGGGCCAAGTGTTTGGCTATCACATTCATAGGCAAATTGTGGACGGCATATTTATGAGGAGCTTTTTCGAAGAGCGGGAAATGGAATATCGTAATAATTAATTAAGTTATAACATTAAATGGCCATAAAGGGGCATTAGGCCCATAACTTTGAGTGGACATATGAGCATGAGCGATGCCACTTGACTGGAATCTCAACTGGAATCTCGGATATTCGTTACCACTAGACCCATAACTCTTTCCACCCCTTTGTTATCGACTATGGAGATCTGACCCGTAGATGGGGAGGATTTGGCCATTTGCCTGGCCTTTGGCTCTGACACATTCCGGCCATCATCATCATCATCTTTTACGACTCCAACTGACTGACAGGCGAATCCGTGGTCATACTTTCTTGGCCAAAAATCTGGAAAGCTCACTTTACTTTTCTCGCCTCATGCGAACGATGTTGTCAGTTTTGATTTTTGGTTTTTGGCAATGTCAGCCATGTGCCAAACAAATGACTTCACATTTTTAAAGATATTACGTTGACACACTCAGCCACAAATTAAGTTCCTACTCGACCGCAGATGCGTCATGAATTCCAACCTAGTCATGAGCTCAGAATCAAATCGGCTTGTGGTGGTATGATTAACATTTCGAGAAGCTGCTTTCTGTAGGTGCCACAAAACTATTATATTAGTTACACTTCATCGAATAGTTAAGAATCGCAAAACTGTGTGGGAAGTGCTGAATCCAGAACGCATTGTTCTTTAAAATACTTTTGATTTATTAGCCAAATGAATGGAATTGACAGCGGTTATTAATTGTGGGTGAGCGAACAATGGACACGTTTAACAAAACAAAGAAAATCATATTTAAATTTATGCCCTTGAGTCTGGCCAAGTGAAGTCGGCCAATCGTTTTGGTTTGAGACCTTATCTTCGAGTCTTTTCTTTAAATATGGTAAATGCTTTCCAAATACCTTCCAGCATTTCCCATAAACTATTTTCATTTCTAATTGACTTTATTAATCAAAGCATCGCCAACACACAAATTATGTATAATGTTGTGGCATATTCTGTTAATGTAATCTATGTTTTTGGTTTATTAGTGCCAACAGGAATTTACAAACTATTCTTTCAAAAGAGACCAAGGATTCGTTTATTAGGGCCAGCAGGAATTTACAAACTATTCTTTTAAAAAGCCAACTGTCACATACATATGTATACATATAAATAATAGTATTTGATATGTATGTATATTTCAGGATATACATTATATTTCAGCTGGACACATGGCTGACATTGTTTCCCAAGTTTCTCAAGTTTTAAATATCTTCACAATTTTATTGTACAATCTTTTTTTTATTTTTTAACAGTTTGTTTCTAAAGAAACATGTCATAGCTTTGGGTTGGGTAAGCATTAATAAATAAAAACTCTTAATAAGACTGGTTCATTAAGTGGTTAAACGTAAATTTTAACCTTTGGCATAAAGAGATGAAAAAAAGAAGGTTGCTAGATTACTGCAGCTCATTAGGATTTTAAACCCAAATTGATGCAATTATTGTTAGTGCCTTGACGTACCATTTCGTGTTGCGACTGATTTATTAAATTACTGATTTTTGCAGCCAAAGGACAGCCATTACTCCGTTATCGCCCGCTAACTCCATATGATGGACTTCAATTCGACAAGCACTCGATGGCTATGAGAAAAGTCAAAGGAAAAGTCTTTCAAAGCGAGAATTTCTAGAAACGAGAAAGCAAAAATCATGCATCAGGAGGAAACCTTTCAGATTGTCCGAAACCGGGTGGATGAAAGGGATAAGTCGCGGGGCTGGAAACAGCAAATCCGAAAAAAATCGAAGAGTCCTCAACCTTTGCCCTGCTCTAATTCATGGGGACAGGTCCTCCTGCCATTACTTATGCTGTCGGGGATAAGCCTAGTGCTTGGCTCGTACCTCGAGCCCGACGAACTCATCCAGGAGCTGGACCGTCCAGTGCCTCTGACCTCCGTGCAAGGTGTACTGGGACGCCAGGCGATGCTTCCGTGCGATATATCGCCTCTGGAGCGGGACGACGCCGTCTATATGGTACTCTGGTTCCGCGAAGGAGACGGTGAACCCATCTACAAGTAAGTATTCAGTTAGAGAGGCCCATAAATATTTTTTAACATAAGAACCTCTGATGTCTTACATATTATACTCTAACAATATTATACTCGTTTCAGTTTTGACGTGAGAGGTCGACAATTTGGTCAGGCGCGTCTGTGGTCCTCGCCCTTGGCCTTTGGCACTCGCGCCCACTTCACAAGCACCACCCACCCTGCCCAGCTAAGGATCGACACCGTACGCATCGAGGACGAGGGTGTCTATCGGTGTCGTGTAGATTTTCGCAACTCGCCCACCAGAAATCTGAAGATTAATCTCACCGTCATTGTTCCGCCGGACAGACCGATCATCTACGGTCAGAATAGGCATGAGAAGGCCGGAAATGTGGAGTCCTTCAACGAAGGCAACGACATAGTTCTGTCCTGCGAGGTTTCCGGAGGTAAAAACTGCAAATCATTTAAATATTTTTTGATAAAGTATTGAAGATAAAGAGTGAATAAATTCGTTCAATGAACCTTTAGCATAAAACTAAACACGTTTCGTATCTCAAATATTCCACAGTCGATGAATAAAATTAAAGGCACATAGATTATAATCTTTACATTAAAGATTATGCTTGATTTTTATAAGAATTTTAAATCATTTCCAATTCAAAGACTTCTATCTGTAAAATTATTATTTAAATAAATAAATAGTTTGTATTTTCTAATGAAGGAGTAAACAAATGCTTGTTACCATTGTTTTAGACCAATTTTATCAATTTAACCCTTAGTGTGGTGTTTTATGGTTTTTATTTATTATTATTTATTTCGCCGCAAAAAGGTCGACCCCGGCCCAACGTCACTTGGTACTTGGACAACACGGCCATTGACGAGTCCTTCGAGCAGCGCCCAGACGGTAAGACCATCAACCACCTGTCCTATCCCAATGTGGGCCGGCAGCACCTGAACTCCCGGCTGGTGTGCGTGGCCAGTAACACGAACCTGATGCCGCCAAACAACAAGGTCGTCATACTGGATGTGAACCGTGAGTGTTGGCAAGAGGGAGATCCCATCGAGAAGGGCTCTTGCTCATCCAGTATCCTTTCAGTGAAACCCATGGCCGTGCACATACTCACCAAGGATCGGTTTGTTTCCGCGGATCGCACCTACGACGTGGAGTGCAAGAGCTCAGGGTCGAAACCACCGGCCTTAATCACCTGGTGGAAGGGCACCAAGCAGCTGAAGAAGCTAACCAAGAACGTAAGTTTGGAGTTCACGGTTCTCGGCGTGGCCCAGGTTCATAATGAATGCGCAAAGTCCCGAACTCATTAATTAAACACAAATTAATATTGTGTACTGTGTGCGTCGCTTATAATTGCCACAAATTTCCTTTTCATTTTCGCTTGAATATCGGAGCTTGGCCTTGGTTTTCCTTCAACCGCCTTTTCTCTCCATTACTGTTACTTTCGGTCCGCTTCCGTTTCATTATTCATTTCCTAATGGACTCTGTTTGCGTTTCTTTTTTAGTTTAATGAACCCGATAATCAATCTCTAAGTATACTGACGTTTACGCCCGGACGCGAGGACGATGGCAAATATTTAACATGTCGGGCAGAAAATCAATTCATCGACGGCAGCTCCATCGAGGACAAATGGCGACTCATTGTCCATTGTAAGGATATTCAACGCGAAAGCGAGCGGGTGAAGCCTAATTGCGAATAAAAAAATCTCTCTTTTTTTTGTGCCTTTTCCGTTCTATGTGCATACAGACCCACCCACGACCATGCTGAAGATTGGCTCCTCTTTGAATCCGGATGACATCAAGGAGGGCGACGACGCATACTTCGAGTGCATTGTGCAGGCAAACCCGAAGCCCTATAAGATGTCCTGGTTCCATAACGTAAGCAAGTCCTTAAAGAATGTGTCCTCGAATGTCTTTCAAGTCTGTGATTATCTGCACTTGAAGAAATCTTTTTTTCAATATAATAGTTTTGCTTAAACTTCTAAAATGTTCAGTAAATATATATAAACTTTTGTAGGAAATACTCTTATAGAAGATATATTTAGCATTTATATAATATATGTATTTTTTTTTATTTCTAGGGCAAGGAGTTGCAGCATAACATCTCAGCGGGTGTCATCCTGTCGGATCAGTCCCTGGTGCTCCAGAGCGTTTCACGAGCTTCGGCCGGTGACTACACCTGCCTAGCTGTCAACTCGGAGGGCAAAGGCCCAAGTAATCCGGTCACATTGCGCATACGCTGTAAGTAAATCGCAGCCAAATCCCAAATCGTCCCCTTCCACTTTCACCTCCGAAGCCCCGCCCCAAGTCCTCATACTCAAAGTCACCAAAGTTGGCTTTGAACTAACGTCTATGTAATTTCCAATTTAATCCTTGAGTTTGAATGGCTCTTAATGTATTTAGAGTACGGGGCTCAGTGTTATATGCTGGCCCTCAGCCAAGAACAAAAGGCAGAGTAGGTGTGTCGGACCCGAATCCCAAGCCCGGAGCCTAGTCCGCTTCCCCAACCCATGGCCCCTTGGCTCACGTTAATGACCAAGATTATGGCGCAATGAATGCATTGCCTTGGCACTTGCCCTGCCTCCCGGAATCAGACTTGGCCTGCGAGACTCCTGGCACTGCACGATATTCCAAATGACCAGGAGAGCCTGGGTCGAAGTCGCTATCATCCCCATGGTCTCAGGCCTCCCATCGCCAATCCCTAAATGTGGCAGCCAAATTCGGAATACTGTATTAATTCAGATCCGTTTAAGGGTCTATGCTGTGGAAATTTATTTTAAAAATTAAAGTGAAGTTCTGCAAACATAAATGAAAACTATTGCAACCGTTCATCAATGACTATAAATATCTATTAAATAGTTGTATTTTTAAACACCATCTATTAAGTAAACTCTTTTTAAAAAAATTGGTTTTTATTGTCAGTGTACACATACACAGTCTTTTGCCATTGATTATGGCAGCTTAGTAGGGCGTTGAATATTTCAGTACGACTTCTAATTACTCACTTGACTCCAATAGATGCCCCAATTTGTGCCACGGACCACGAGGAGCTATTGGGCGCCCTCAAGCATGAGACCCTACCCCTAAAATGCGAGGTGGATGCCTCACCGCCGGCGGACTCCTTTCACTGGACCTTCAACTCGTCCGGCGAACAGACCGAGTTACCCGCCCGCCTGCATTCTAGTGAGGTAAGATTTCCTCAATGTGGGCCACTTTGGAGCCTAAGTTTTGCTAACCGAATCTCTATTCATTTCCGATTAAGACTGGCATGTCTCGACTGAACTACACGCCCAGTACAGACCTTGACTACGGAACGATATCCTGCTGGGGCAAGAACTCCATTGGAACGCAGAAGAGTCCTTGTGTATTTCAGATTGTGGCAGCGGGTAAGTAGTACCTTTTGTCAGGCTTATCCAGGATTAACGTAACCCTATCTGCAGGACGTCCGTTCCCCCTGCAAAACTGCTCGGTGACCAATCAGTCGGTCGACTCGTTGCAAGTTGACTGCCTGGAGGGATTCGACGGTGGTCTGCCCCAGGGATTCATGCTGGAGCTGGTGGAGCTGAATACTTTGCGGCTGGCCAGGAACATCACGGTTTCGGTAAGCGAGACAGTTAATAAGCAAAGGGATCAGAAAAAGAAATTAAGTTCAGGCCTAATTACCAAACGACCCAGTATGCAAGTTTATCGGACGGTTTCTGTAATCGATAAGGGATTAAAAGGGATGTTGGCTTTCAGGAAAAGAAAGGGTTTGGTTAAAGAAATTATTCACTGAATATACAAAACTGAAACAGATATGAAAGATTTAAAAAAAATACCACAAGCCAGAGAGTCAATTAATTAATTTAAACGCCTTTTAAATTGTTTTTTTTTAGCACACTCCTGTGACTTTTGTGATAGACAACCTGGATCAGGCGGCCACCTACCGGATGGTGATTTTTGCAGTCAATGCCAAAGGTCGTTCGGAGCCCACAATCATCGACGACATCAACTTTAAGGGCGTGGCCAAGTTCACAGGTGAGAAAATAAGGAAGCAAGAACCCAAAAGAGCCGAAAGAGAACCGCTCCTAATTAGGAATTATGTAACAATAATTTAATTGGGGATACACAGGTGCCTCGACCGGACTCTCGATGCCCCTTTCCCCGTTCCTGGCGGGTTTGACCCTTTTCTGTGGCCTCCTTCTCGCCATCTTCTGCATCATGGTGGCGGCCTTCTACCGGAGGCTCTCCAATCGGTACGGACTAATGGCTAATGGCTGCGGCTTCGTCCTAATGGCCTCCCATTTAAATTGCAGGCGCAGCGACAGCAACCTAAAGGTAGCCAAGCACACGCAGCTCACGATTCCGGCGGACTGTCAGCTGGACCCGCTGCACCCCGGAACCCAGACGGACGGATCCGGCAACCACCAGCCGCACCACAGCCTGCTGCCCATCAATTGTGATGCTCGCAGCGCGGTTGACTGTTCTACGCTGGGGGATGTGGGCATGGGCGGGGCTGGCGGAGGAGGAGGCGGTGGCCTAGATGGTGGACTGAAGGGCTCATCCATCGGCCTGGTGCCCATGTCCGGCGACACACTGCGCTCCACAGCCAGGACACGGCACAGTCCCTTGGCCGATGGCCAGGCGGAGATAGATGATACCGATCCCGATGTTATACCAAATCAGTATGGTAAGCGTGGAAATATTTGTAAAGTGATTAAAGCTTTTTCCTAGAGTGTGTTTATTTTATTAAAAATTAAGGAAGAATAGTATGAATTAAATTTAAAGTATAAAAGCATTTTACAATTATAAATTATTTTTCGACAGTATAGTGTTCAAATTTCATGTGACGATTCACTTGAAATTTATTTTCTGTTTTTAAGTAGACCGACAACCAAAGTTCTTGCATATTTTAAAACTTTCTTCAAAGCTGAGAATCATTTTCATCTAGTTTTTCACATCTATTCAAATGCTGAAATAAAATCACAACAAATCAAAGAATTTAAGTTTTTTTTTCACATAAAATATGCAAAGAAAGACTGTTTTTTATTAAATACTTTAAGTCTTTAGCTTTAACTTAAGTATCTTAAGCATAGACTATTTAAATTGTTTGTTATTTTTTTTATGATAAACTGTACTTACTCCTAATTTTTCGTAGAAAAACGTCCGTTGAAGAGTCTGGTGTCCCCTCCGGGCTTCGCCAGCCCCTCGAACCGTCTGATGCAGCGAGACTACCTCCGGGAAACGGAGCTTACCAAAGGCAGTAGCGACGTAGGCTTGGGAGCAGCGGAGGGGCTGTCCAGCATCGGACTGATGAGCAGTTCCGGGAACGAGGTGCTCCACTACACCTTCCGGCCCAGCAAACAGATCGTGAGTATTGAGGCTTTATAGCTTTTTGGGTGGCAGTTTTGAACCGGCTCATGCGATTCCATGGTGCTCATCTCGGGGCTTTCTTCTCCATTTTCTTCTTCCCTGAAAAACACAACTCACACACACGTAAATACAACGATGCAGAGCTATGCCACGCTGAACAAGAAGGGCATTACCACGTGCAGTCCACCGCTGGGTTCGTTGAACTACAACGTTAGCACCTCGACGCCCTCCTCCTCGTACCACCTGACGCCCCAGCCGATGGAGGTGAGCCTGCTCAGTCCGAATAATCCGTCGGTGACGTCATCGCTGAGCGAGTACCGATTCCGTACCGGACCGGAGATCGTCACCACCTCGAACCGCATACAGGAAAGTTGTATATAAAGCTCTCGAATCGCATCGCATCGTATCGCACACGTAACATACATACTTACTTCTGAGTGTACAAACCAAATGATATATAGATATATATATAAATGTATACATGAGTATCGTACTATCGTACCGCATCGTATCGAATAATATCCTAGAAGCTAGACGTATTTATTCGCATGGTTTGAGGAAAGACTTCTCCTAGCTCGTAAGCATCTTGTGTACTTAATGCAATGCCAAAAGTGTAACTGCAATACACTAGTTCTGTAAATAATCGTTGTCATCTGTTGTTGTAATTAAGATCCCAAAAATCGTGATGATGGAAGCGAATGAAACTACTTTAAAAGAACATTTCTTCTTTTCATCCCACTTCCACACTATCCATATCCTATTTCCCTCATATTCTCTATTCATACCTAATGCATATCCCGATAAAAACCAACAAAAAAAAAAAAACAAAAAAATACAAAAAAAAAAGATAAATGGGTTCCGAAGACAAACGCTGTCAACTTAACATATCGCCGACATCCTAACGCTCGCTAAGCTAACCCGTTGGTCATTGTTGTGAGCCAAATCTGATCGATCTGATCCAGCCGAATGCAACTAATTTACGCCATAATTAGAATACCAATAAACGTATAAACATATGTATCCATTTAATCTGAACAGGACCTGCACTCTTCCAGAGTTCCCGGCAGAGTTCTGCGGGAGTCGCATTTGTGAGAATATCATGTCCATATCCTCTATGAAAGTATTACCTATTGATTTTCGTTTTCGATTAACTCGAGTGTTTAAGTATAGCTACCGCATATGTGTATTTAACTAGACCTAAGTAGTTTAAGCATCGGTCTAAGCAAAGTGTACATACAACATATTATTATTTGGTAGTTGGGACTCGACCCGGCCAGACCCGATAACTGTACATAGTTCATAATTTATTGTGAGGACGAATTGACCGTTCGTATCAATGTATGTTGTGTTGCCCCTCTAGAAGTAAATTAAGCATTTATAGAACAATTGCTAGGCCGCAACATATGTACAATTCTTCGGAGCGATCCGAAGGGAGTGTGTCCCTTCCAGAAACCCCGAACTGGAAGCCCCAATGGGCGATTAGCGGCAAGTTCTTCCCTGGAATGGGCACCATTTCTGCTTGAGGATAGTATAAATACATCTGGATGAATATATGTATGTATCTTAGAGAATTGCTGCCTAAAAGCATAACCTTAAAATACGAATAAGAAACGCAAAGATTAGTATAATTTGTCAAGCCTAGTTTTTGTAACTATTAGGAGAAATATTTAATACAATTAAATTATATCTAAATGGTATCAAATCACTGTTTTTTGTATTCCTTGTATTTTGCTGGACAACTCGCCGCTTTAATAAGCACTTGGGCAGCAGGAGGTATTGCGGACACGAACCTAACTCCTGCGGCACTAGTACTTAGGAAAGCGACTTCGCAGGAAGTAATGTAAGTATAAAATCAATATTTACCAATGGTTGGGGCTAAGTACTCTGCACTGATACCTCAATTCAAGGCCTAAATGTTTGGCACTAGGGTGTATCATGTTTTTGAACCTTGATCCAGGGTCCTTGATCTCTGATCCCTTCAGGGTACATGCTCTGCAATGATAAACCAATTAGAGTGAATGTGTTTTCTTCTTCATGGATCGCTCATAATTGACAGCTCCATCCGTTGTGCGGGTCGATAAGAGCCAAGGTTAATGTATTCTGAACTATGCACTTCATCGTTTAGGTTTTGAGTTATTAATATCCACATGAGATACTTAACCTTATGTATGGCAGCTGTCTCTTTAAAATATTCCATTTCTCGTCCTCTCCCTCGCCCGAAAATATAAATATACTCCTCCCCTCGCTGTCTCACAGATTCTCCTCCTTGTTTTCATGTAGAGATGTGTATCATTGCAAGTCATATACGGCTAGTAACCTCTTGCACATAATACATAAGTTTATTAAATTTAAATTGGCTTAATTGACCCTCATTCGTTTTCCGTTGCCCGTTGCCCGATGCCCGGTATGCCCGTATTCGCCGACAGCGTTCAAAATTGCTCCGTGACAGACGACAACATCGCTGCTTCTGCTGCTGCTGCCTGTTGGATGTTGCTGTTGTGTTGTTGCTGTTGGATGTTGCTGTTGTGTTGAGCTGCTGCTGCTGCTTTCATTGCTGGAGCATTCAAAGTCAATTGAATTTAAACGAATAAAGCTACACACAATACGACTGTGTGTCTTATTGTTGCCGCATCGCTCGATTATGACTGGTGCTGCTGTTGCTGCCGGGGCAGAAGCGTCAAGTGCTTGTCAAAAAGCAGAAAATGCGACAGCGTTTATAACCGCTCGCATTCAACAATTTGTCAGCCCAAGATGCACAAACAGAGTACAATAAACAGCTCACTGAATGCATTCATCAGCTAAATTAGAATATACATAGATTAATCAGAGTACAATAAAACTTAGTTAATTGAGTCCAGTTTAGCAAGCGGCAATTGCTCTATTGCTCAAATCTGTTGCATTTCCTGATTTTCATAAAATGTGTCTATTGTGCCTATCACGAGCCTTAATTAGGTTTCACTTTTGCGGATTAAAATAGATCCAACAATTAATGAGGAACCAACAAAATGTTATAAAAGAAAACCTTTTTTTTTTGGGGGATGGGGTGAGCAAAAAAAAGCTTAGAGAGCTTGAAACATTGCATTGTTTTTATTGCGAAAATTTAAAATATCTGAAGATAGTGGAAAATCTATATGGCATACATACCAAGTAATAATTCATAAGTGCTGGAGAGCCCCAAGAAGAGGGTCGGAGACAGTCTTTGAGAGAGAGACTCACACGCGGGGGAGAATCGCCTTTGACGAGGCATCTTCTGTAGATTCTGTAGTATTGCTGTTGCCGATCGACGACGAGACCGTTGATTGCGATTATCGCGTCTTGGAAGGGTCTTAACCCCGCTCAGAGAAGCTTAATCATATACGTATGTATATACATAGAATCATACTTATATAAAATTTCTATCTGATTATTAAAATTTATAAATACTTTGCAGGAACAGAAATTTATGAAGCACCGCTTAAAAAACTATTTTTTGAGATTATTCTTCTTAGATTTTTAGTTTTATATTTATTTCACAGGCTGAGGATCCGAGAACGCGGAGAACATTTCTGCTCGAGGGCGATTCCACAACTGATTTGAGCTGTGATCGCGCGGACAGTTGTTGGATTTTTGAAAATAACCATCAAATCATTACGGAGCTCGGCTCTCTGGGTGTGTGCGTGAGTGCTTCTGTGTGTCTGGGAGTGAGTGTGCGATCGCCCTTATGTGTGTGCGATGAGTGTGAGTGGGGGGGTACAGCAATTCCGCAACAACAAGAGCGATTTCTCCGCCTACTTTTCACTTTCCACCCCGCACTGCAGTTGATTACTAACTAAGCCGGTCATCTCAACTGTCCCGCATCTCCTCGAATTGAAGCCGAAACTGAAATTAAAATTAAAATTGAAATAGAAGCACTCGCAGCACTCGCCCTCTGAATAGCAGCCTCCTATTCAAGTGAGATTATTTTATCACACTGCTTGTTTTCAATCTTAAATCACCATCGCCGACGGCTTTTCACACAAAACAGATTGTCCAGATCGAGAATCAGATCCAGGCACATAATAGATTAGACCGGTCCCCTGTTCCCTACTTAGTCCAACTCCCTCCAGCCACCCCACCGGCCCCTAGCAAGAAAACGGTGGCCAGGGGATTATGCCCATATGCTGGGGAAGATTGAATTTTTGTCCACTTCTGAATCTGGCATTATGCACTTTTGGCGCTTAAGAAGATGATGAATGAATACATTTATGTGGGTGCCTGGGAGGTGGAAAATAAATTACTTGGATTCTCACACTCATCTGCTGGGTGGATGACACCCGTGGTTTATTTAATCTGCAAAGCGTCTTAACATTAAACGCATATTTTAGTAGATTCCTGAGAACTTTACACTTGAATATTTATTTGGGTATTTATATTAAATGATATTTAAGAAGCTATTAAGTATCTAACCTTAGAGTATTCTTTTGGTGTGGTCTTCCCCTCATTCTTTTTGAAGCGTTAAGAAATCAATTTTTGACCCCATCGGATCAAATGTTACCAATTAATTCCAATTACATATAGAAACGTTTCAGTTACATGTTATCGTGTCAATAAAGATCGTTTTTCTAATTCTTAAATATGTTATATAAATTGAATTTACAAATAGCAGAATATCTCATGCCATTTACAGGGTAATTGGTATTTATGTGCATTTTCTGGGGGGCTTTCAGAGATATTTTTAAAGTTTTCCCCTGATTAAATGCCCAGCACTGTGATGCTGCCCTAAAAACGAAATATCTTGACTGAATGATGAGGCTTAACATGTGATTGCAGAAAGTAGATACAAGTTCTCATGAGCCAGGCACACAGATTCGTTTGTGAGCGCTCACTTATTGTTAGTTGAGCGAAGAATTTCAATTAATTCAATTGAAGTGGATCGCCAAGTAGGTAGTGGGCACTGTCAACGATAATTTCCATCGTCCAACTCTAGTGTGAAATTCAGATTCTTTCGTAGAACCCGTATTCCTTATATATTCTTGTTATATGTGTGCAGTTTCCTTATTACGGCGGGCATACATCATCTAATAGGCCGGGAATTGTATGGGCTTGTGAGTGTGTTTTCTGGTTCGTGGAGCACGTAACACCGAATAGGCGATTGTTAAAAATTCGAGACCAGGACAAGTCAACTTAAATAGCTCTTACGGCTACCGTTGGGATCTACGAGTACAAAAAATGAACCCTTTCCTCCTGGCCGGAGTTTTCTGGCCACAAAACCAATAAAAAAAGGACGAGGGCGTAGCGTAACTCTTTGCCTTTGACGGGAAATGGGGAAAATGAGTACCCACTCAATAGGTACATCGATTTTCGCACACATTGTTGTCTGAATGAAGCGGGGGGGCTTGGGGGAGGAAATGGAGACGCATGAAAAGATTAAGGTGAAATCCACAAATTTGGCGCAAATGAATTTTCTTTTTATGTTTTTTACACATCTTAAATTTTTTATTATTATGCCATCCTTTGTTGTACGTTTTCGATCCTCATTCTATTACAGTTTGCCTCGGTTTCGCTTCGCCAGCTTCTCCAGCTTCCCCCCTTTTCGCCATTTCCCCTTGCCCCTTTTCCGCTTTCTCCCTCGCACTGCGAATTGGAGAAATTTGCGTGCGTGTTTTGAATGAAAATTTGTTGCATATTTGCCTGCCTGCTAGCCTGGCCCGACTGCCTGGTTGCCTTTTTGGGTTTTTTGTGTGTTTTCTTGGGCAAATGGAAAAAAATAGACGTGGTAAGTCGAAAGTGGAAATAGTAGGAGAGCAGGCGCCATCTGTACCTCCAGGATGCAGGATACTAAAGCCCCTCTTCTGTCTGCCTCTGTCTGCTGTTGTACAATATATAAACATTTACACACAGCGCCACACCGCATACCGCACACCCCTACTACCAACCCACCCCAAACATACTATATATACGCATATCGTAAAAAAGTAGCAAATTCCCCTGTTGCGTATGAATTTTTGGCTTCTTCACTGAAGTAGAAAGCATTTTCGCTCTGGGTAAATGTGATTTATATTGATTGTAATCGTGGGAATGGCGAAGGGAGTCCTGCTCCAGTCTGCTCTACCCATCCTAACTACAATATCAGTGAGCATCCGACAAACAGCGATTCAGTTTGCAGAAATGAGAAAAAATATATATCCTCTCAATTTGTACACACAATCTATTCTACAGCTATAGTTATGCCCTGTTGTCGCGAGCTTGCCTTTCTTCCTTGTCTCCGTACACTTGCAAAATTATGATATATTTATGGGGGAGACAAATAATTTATTTTGCGTACAATAGATGTAATATTTATATCTTGCTTCATAGGATAAAAAAGGAGCTTTAATAAGCTGTCAATACACATTTTTAATCTTATTCTATAACTTTAAAAACTGGAAGGATAACAATAGAAATAGGGAAGAGTCTTATTAACATTTTCTTGACTATTTTTTGCAGTACATATTTTGCGATTCTGATGCGGATGCAGGCACACTCGATGGAAGCCCAATGACTCCCGTCAACCGCCGAGAATCAGCCGCCAGCAGCCTTGGATGCAGTGCCACTTACAATTGACATCGAGGCAACGACGGCGGCTGCAACGGTGCCGGCGGTAATGTGTGCGGGTAGGCCAATACCCCACCCCCTGCACACGTCGCACACCCCAACCCTTATCCTGGAACCCCGTACTGCCATTAGCATTAGCACGTTTTGTGTGCACATTAGATGTGCCCTCATCTGGTCATAGGTATACCGTATGCCCATAGAACGTCCATGTCTGAGTGGCATTTGGCTCAGGGCGCTGCCACGAAATTTGACTTTGTGTGACGTATCGCTGCCTCATTCAGGACACCACGGCAGCCACCCGGCCCCAACCTACCCCTACCCGGTCCCACCCTACAATGTTGGGTCGTGTCAAGGACTCAAAGTCCTTTTTAATTTTAATTAGGTTGTAACACGTTGCTACGTGCTATAATTCGAATGAAAACTGAACCACGAGAAAGGGAAAGCTGGGCGGCGCATTGACATGCCGTCTGCCTAATTGTCTGCAACCCACGAATGGAGTGGCATCCATCGAACGCCCCTTTCTACGCCCACTATGAACTAGCTAACCGACGCCCACGCATAAATCAATCTTCAAGAACGACGGTTCCCAGAAAACACATCCACATTCGCATTCAAAGCAATTTGTCAATTTTTCGATGCTCGCTTTTTTCGACTGTCCCGTGATTAACATAAACCGCAATTTTCATTGCCGACAAGGCGAGACGAAAACGGGCTGGAAACTTTCTTAATAATGTGGCCCGGACACACACAGACATCCTTGTACATGTTCTTTGGGCCTCCATATGTACCTGCCTGTTAGGGGTTGGCTGGCAACCCGCCCCGACTGTTGCTGTTGCAAAATTTATTGCCAGCAAAATAAATACGCAAAAGATGACATATGATTTGACCCGAAAGATAAAACTGTCTGAAAACAAATATTTCCGCTTAGAGGATGAGCGAGGACGGCAAGGACGGTGGGGAGTGGCCCCTTACCTCCATTTTTGGGGGAAACGATTGGAGGAGCAACGGTCATGTTTATTTAAGGTTCTGGTTTGCTCCTTCATTATTAAGGACATCATTCAACTAGTTGAGTGTGCCCTTTGGCCTTCTTCTACCCCCTCGCTTCAGCTGCCTTTTTTGGCCATCGCCGGGCTGTCTGTCAGACCATTCTTTTTGGTCGTAATTTGTACACGCATATGTATGTGGAAATGCGACTCCATTCCACTCCTTTGGTTTCCACATCCACTCCATTTCCACAGCCCCTCCTCCGCCACCTTCCCACCGACTCTTGCGGTGGCAGTAGCAGCAGCGAGCTGAGCTACTTATGCAAATAAACATAAGGGAACTCCCACACACCAACACACGCACATATGCCAAGGATATATCCTTGTGGGCGTTTCTTGGGTAGCACTGAGTCGGAGGCCCAGAATTTTGACTTGTTATGAGTGGTTTGCCGAGCTCTCTTGAGGCGCCCGGAAATACGATATTGTTAATTAATTTACGCCTTTATTGGAGGCCTGCCACTGGCCTTTAGTCAGCACTTTCTAGCACCCATATCAAACCGAAATCCTGTCATGGGTCAGTGTAAGGAAAAAGTATATCAAAAGCTCGTTAACGAACTGCTCCAGACGCATTGGATCAGATTTGAATCGCTGAATATATGGAGGCGGGGCTGGAAACATGACTGAAACATAATTATTACCCTATGGCATGGATACAAAAGCACCTGGTAATTATATTAGCAACCGGATCACTAAATTCAGTTGCCAGACCTCACTTGTTGAGTGCCAAGAATTTGTTGGTAATTGGAAACGTGGCCTTGATAGCATAGGTAAGAATTTTCAAAAAAAAAGTGAAGCCATATGGAACTTACATGATTAAGGGCTTGGAAAGCAAGTGAGTTTGTAAGGAACTAAGGCAAACGTGATTTTTCTTCATCTGCTTATCGATTTCAAAGCTTGCATTTTGTAGGAATTCTTTCATTATTATTGAATAGTTTTTAGCCAAATTTAAATAATAAAACACCAACCTCAAGTTGCCTGAAGTATAACTATTATTTTCCTAAATGAGAAAAGCTGATTCTACAAGAATAAAATACATATTAAAATAAAAGTATATTCTTATGATTGTTTAATTAAATTTAAAAAATACTAAATAGATATATAACTTTTTTAATTGCTTCAAATTGTTTTATTTTATGAAAAACATTTTACTTAACTAAGGCTTGTAAAATATTCGTACGCTTATGTAGATAACAAAGACCTTCAGATGGCGCCACTCCCTGGCGCCATCTAGTGTTGAAAACCAGATTATCTGGTAATATTTTTAAAAAAAGCCGGGCTTAGGAAGGGCTGTGAAGAAATAAATTATGTTATAACATTTTTGTTGAATTTTAAATAAAGGTCGCTAATTTTTTACCACTTAGTCTTAATAGACTCGTCGTTGTAACACGTTAGTAACCCAAGCTGGCTAATGGAACTAAACAATCAATATTATGGCCAACCCAGTCTGGTTTTTCCGCTAGAAGCTGTTTGGATGCATTTTGAAACATGTAGGATAGCTTGAATAAATTCTGGCTCAATTACTCAATGGTTAAAGAAGAATTATGGCCTAACAGGCCTCTTATTAAACTATCAGTATGCTGAATTAATTGAAGCCGCCTGGGTGAACAAAGTGTGAATGATGGCAGGCCAAATCACGGACAATTATTTTGTTACATCCTTGAGTGGCTGCTAACAAGATTGGCAACGTGCAGTGCATTTTTCCCCTTTCATAATATTTAATATCATATTTCTCATGCCTGGCCAACTCCAAGTGCAATATATTTTGCAATTTTCCGCACAACACCTCGGGTTACCATCGGACATACTTATGGACGGCCAATACATATTCATTGGCCAATCGATTTGTGCGCCAATATTTCTCGCCAATTTGCGGCTCCAGCGCCAGGGTCTCTAGGTCCAGCCAGTTTTATTCCAAAAGACCAGGAACGGCCAGGCGGAGAAGATTGAAAGGCGGTGGGGTTGGGGGGATGGATTCAGGTTCCTGTTTCGATGTTTCTGCATGGGCACATTTTTCAGCTAGTTCTTCTAATCAATTGCCCCAACTCGACGTCGATTACTGCCAGCGGTTGCTGTTGCCGGCTATGCATAGCTAGGCTTCTATGGTCCTGTCCCCTGTCTTCTCCCCCGGGGCGCATTCCCTTAGGCTCGCACTTGTGGACTCTGAGGTATGTCCTGCATATCCGTTGTCTTTGTGTGCGTTAACCACTTACTGCATTTGTTGCCAATGCCAGAAGCAGCACTCGAAAAACTGCAATTTCTAGTTAGGTCATAACTAAAGCAACTAATCAACTTTTCATTCAAGAAATTAAGGGAAAGGTAATGCTCTGTATTATTATTTGTTAATTAGTTAATGAGTAATAACAAACCCCATATTATTTTATTATCCCTCCAGAATATGTTTAGAATATTTTTTTTATGATTTTTTAAGTGTCGACACAAGCGCCTCATCTCGTCCAGTATCCTGCGTCCAGCGGGCGACCGTCCGGCATCGACCGTTTTCCCAGCGGGCGAGTTTCCAGCGCGTGTCAGCGGCAGCCGTAAATGTTGTCCAGTTGGGCAGACTGCCTCATGGCATTCTGACCGAGACTGAGTCTGGGCCGGGGCATATGTATATATGGGGGATATATCTGTGGGCGGGTCGGAGGGCGTTGGCTGCCGAGTCCATGACAGAGTGCCTCGACTGGCCGACTGCCCGCTGCGTTTTGATTTCGAGTTATTGCAGCAGGCGACGCAGCGACAACAGCAGCAACAGCCATTCCAGCAGCATCAGCAACAGCAACAACAACACGTTGCATTTATGGCTTGTAATCTGAATCTCAGTTGGTCAAAAAACGGCGAAAAAATTAAATTTGCACACAGAACAAGTTTAAGTGGCAGATCGCAGGGCGGGATGGTGGAGTTTTTGCTACTTGCCCCTTTGGGCTATTTTGCAGAACTTGTTTGGGCCCCGCCAACAACAACAATAACAAAACTAAAAAATATATATAAAAGGTAGACCATAAAAACAACAACAAGCTGCAACAAAAACTGTTGCACATTTCCTAAAAAGGAAGGGTGGGGGGTAAAAAGAAAAGCTGGAAAACTGAAAACGAGCAAAACAGCAAATTGCAGAACAGAAAACAGCAGAAGAAAAATAGCAAACAAATTTACTGCCAATTTGCTGCTCATTTCGTTTAGAAGGTGACACGGCCATGGCCCCATGCGTGGTGGTGGAACGGCGGTGGTGGGCGACGAGATCCAATGAGGGCGTGGCAGTGGAGTATGCTTGGTGGTCGTGGTCTAGTGTGCACTTTGCGCGTATGTGTTTCGCATTTTTACACTTAATTGCTCCGCTTTGCTCCAAATTGAACTGCCCAGGCGCCGGGTGTGGATGGGGTAGTAGGGGCGTGCTAGGGGTGGGCGGAGGCGTGGCAGGACAAGCCAAAGCCCGGCCCAAGCGCAAAAAGCACAACTGCAACTGCAACAACTTTTTGGCAGGCAGTAGCAACTCGCATCCACATATACCAAAAAAAGTATATGGGGAAACTCATGCATTAGAGCCAGGGCTTATAAATTTTTGGAGCACACACATACACATGAACACATACCCGCACAAGAGCACACTCGAACACTTATGGCACACCCACCACCCATACACTCACACTGCGGCACGCGAGTTCGATAGTCGAGTTTTTAGGGAGTTTTCGGTTAGTTTCCGATAACGTTTAAAATGCCAATAAACCCGGCCCGAAACCTTTGAACAAACAGCACTACCAGCAAACAAACAAAACTATTTTTGCCGCGATAATCGCCGTCAATTGCAATGCAGCAACTGCCCCTTACTTTCACCATGTGCCTCGGTTTCTCTCACTCCTAGTGCCACCCATCCCCGACCTCACCAATCAGCAGTTGCAGCAGTGGCACAGTGGCAAGTTGCCTCGAATTGCGCAATTTGCGGCAAGTTGTGTAAAACATAATTTTTGTGCAATTTATTGCGTGTTTGGATGGGTGGGCACAGATTGTAGGCCAGAGGGTGGCTCTGAGGCAACGTGCCGCAGTGGGCGGGGCACACTCATCACTCATCATCTGGCCATCCACACATTGAGGAGCCAAAGGCACAAAGGCCGGGCCCATCATATCATTCAAATTTATGCGCTAAAACTTCCGTTCATTTGGGGCCTGAATCAAGTCGAAGGACTTTCACACAAAGTCAACGAAAACAGTGAATAAAAGTTATGACTTTTAAATGAAAAAAAAATACTTAAATTTAATTTAAGACTCTTTAAGTCCTTGTTGCAGTAAGGAAAGAGGAATAAGTTATTCCTTCAATTAAATATTGACCAAAAACTTAAACCCAAGACCTTAAAACTTAAGTTGCATAATTAAGTTTTTCTGCAGTGCATGCCAAGACGAATGTAGCCAGAGAGGTAAGAAATGGCTGGGTTATTCATTTAAATTATAAATGCATTCGGAATGTTTAATTTTTGAATGGTGTGTGGCCGGGAATGGAGCAGCAGCAAGAGCAGGATCTGCACTCCTTTTGCTACTTACAAAGGCAGCACATTCGATTCGCATTAATCTTCATTTGTTTTAGAATAGACTGGCTCTGCTGGTTGCTCCAGCTCCTGCTCCGGCTCCGGCTCCAGCACCGGCTCCTGTTCCTTTTCCATTTTCTTCTGGCTGCAAAAAGGACAAATACAAATCTAGAGCAGAAATGTCTGCGGAATCGATGGACGACGACATGGTCGAAGGACGGGAATGGGGCGAGCTGGGAAAACGCAACGAACAGAAAGCCATAGGTCATAAATTAGATTTTCCATTAAGCATATAAAAGCACCTTTTGGTTATCCTCAAATGCGTTCGTCCTCCCCCAGATCCTTGTCCCCTTCACCCTATTCTTCGAGTCGCCCAAGCCACCTCTCACCGCCCTTCCTGTCCGACAAAAGGCGAAATCCAACTTTGCAGCAGAATCGAAGAAAAGCATTGAATAAACGAGTGAGCTGGCATGCGACAAGCGGCAGCAGGCAGCCTAAGATTGTCCGCAGGAGGTGCTCTACCTTCGCCCCCGGAGACCCTCCACTAGCTCCTTTTCCTCCTCCGCCGGAGTCGGTCCCACAGCCACAGTCCCGTAGTGGAAGGTGATGTCTCAGCTGGCGCAGCACTTAGGGAAAAGGTATGACAAAGGGTTTAAATAATTTGATTTTTAAACTTCCTTTTTTCACTTTTATAAAAAAATATTACATTTTTATGTTCCGAATAATTTTACATATTTATTTCAGCTTTTAAAACTGATTTTTTGATTAATTAATTCGGGTTGAAACATGCTTAAAGTCAGTTTAATTCATTTTTACACATTTGATAAACAACATATTTTTTATGTATGTTTAAATAAAGAAGCCATAGAGATAAACCTTGACAAACGTAAATACAAAAAACTTTAAAAATTTTTCTGAAACAAGTGGGACTGTGTTATTTAATTTAAAAAAAAAGACATGGTCTCACTTTGAACCTCGTCGCAGCTATTCACAGCAATCCGATGATTGATCCACCTATTTTTATTCGTAATACATCACCATTAATAAATTGGAGGGAGCATGAAAAATATAAATAAAATTGTTCTCCGTGCAATGGCTGCGTTGGCGGCAACAGCAGCCATATTGAATGGATTTGCACAAACGTGCAGAAAAACTTTTGCTGACACAAAGGATGCAAAAAGGTGAAAGACGCAGCGCAGCAGCTTTGCCCCAAACCTCGCCCGTTCCTTTTCCTACTTGCCCCAAGGGAAACTTGGACAAAGTAAATTTAATGCAATATTTTTACATACCTTTAGGTACTATTATATACATATATAGTCTTGAAGTTAAGAAGAAAAAAATAAAAGGAATAAAGAAATGGGATGAATTTTTCGCACTTTCGTGGCGGAGAATTATTGATGCGAATTAGTTTAATCAGTGCTACGAGTTGGCGCTCCATTGAAATCCCGTTACCGTAATGGGCCTTTTTGGCAGGCCATAAAAAGTCATATAAACATTTCAATTAACGAGACGCCCACGTTCAATGTTCAATGTCCAATGTCCAAGTTCGTGTTCACATCCTACACTGTACATTCTATATCGAATGTCCTGGCGTACACAACCTACCTGACAAGCATCGACGAATGAGCCGTGGCTTTGATAAATTGACGGCAATACCAGAATGGTACCATGCCGGCAGTTAACCATGAGCCACCCCACGAGCAGAAAATCGGAATCGGAGCTAGCCGGTGGTCGTTTCAATTCATGCCATTGCCTGGCTAATTTAGTGAGGAAATGGACAGCGAACGGGGCAGGGGCGCCAGTACCAGCGCCAGGACATCAGATCAGGAGTGAGCTCGGTGCGGCGACGACACAAAAGTGTCGTATTCAAGGTCATAAAACGTGCGTCATGACCGGTAATCAAAGCATGAAATTAATTTCCAATTGATTTTGGCCCCATTCGCCGGGCCAATCGCTGCAGGAAGTTGACCAGCGGAAGTGCGAAACGATAAACAGCAACGACCGGGGCGAAAGGACGTCGAGACTGAACGACAGGACGACAGGGTACGAAAGGAAACGAAGGCATCGAAGAAGGCGACAACGACTGTCACACGAGATATCCTTCAGAAACTGAAGGAGCAGCAGCTGGTGCACCCTTAGAACGGGGGTATATACAGTGGGTTTCTTGGGCGCTTTGGGGGCATTAAACGATCAGGCATTTAATGACACCCGGTCAACCATTGATTTGCCAAATACGACTCGTACATGCTCGACTCCGAAAGCCAGTCTCTTTCCACAGGACTATCTCGTCCCACTATTCTTGCTCGGGGCTGGAGGAGAGGCTCGATTCACTGGTGATGACTTGGACTCCGTTTGAGTCAACACAGCCGCAGGGATTGTCAATACCGAAAAATCGGTCAGGCATGGGACATAGTTCACCCAGCGAGGGGTGTCCTTTGAGTTCTTTCAATCGCAAAAAAAATGGAGAAACACGCTCCAGCTGTGACTAGATATGAGAAATTTAAATTTTTTTTATTTTTTTTTTATTAACTCCAATAACTTCCATATCTTTTTAATCACAAAGAACCAGAACAATAAGCTCCAGCTGTAAGCATATAGACAAGCCTTCGAATAGCACAATTTTTCAAAAGGATTTCGATTTTAATAGATTTTAAATTTCTGGTTTTTTTATTACTGATATTTATTTAAGAATATAATCTACCCTCGTTTGGCCATAAAACTCCCTACCGAATAGCTCAGAGGCCGGCATTGTTGGGAGGCGCCAGGACCATCAATATGACCAGAATCCAAGGTGGGGGACGAAGGCGATGGTTGGATGACCAAATGGCCAGATGGCCAGACTCAGCTTCTCCCTACCTCCCCTTCTATGAACTAACATTCCTCTGATGCCTCGCCTCCATTGCCCACCACGGGCTCCAGGCCTAGACCACAAAGCACAAACAACTGAAGCGGGGCATTTAATGTCGCTCGGGCTGTCATCGCCAAAATCGAATAACCAAAAACAAAAAAAGCAAAAAGAAAGTGCGGAAAAAAGGCCAAGTAGTTGTGGAAATGGTACGACGAATGGCAGGCAAAACCATGGCAGGAAAGCCAAGGCCTGACGAAAAAATATGCACAGCATCCTTGACGTTTGTTCGCTCGTTGACGCCCAAGCTGCTGCCGCCGCCTGGACAGTTGATGTTGCCGCTGTTCGGGCCCCTTCGTCACCCCCCTTTCCTCTTACTCGTTTGGCCATAGCTGCCACAACCATCAGCGGTTCAGTCCCCAGAGCTGTCGCTGTCGCTGTGGTTCAGGCTTAGGCTGTTGCTTGTATCCAAAGAAGGGGTCACTCGAAAAATATTCAAACCAAAATATATGCTGACATTTCCGGTGACGGTTTACTCTTTTTACTAGCTTATCAGTTTTTCTGAAGCTTTCAAAATCAGGTAATACTATTTTTCTACATTTTCAATTGCTAGTAAGTGTTTTAAAATATTTTAAAAATATATTATATTAGTTTTTCCGCAGTGTAAATTCTGCCCCATAGTGGTGGCTGGCAGAGATGTGTTCATGTCTAATGTCGAAATGGTTAGTTTCACTTTTTGCGTCAGAAATCGTAAAATTGGATATAAAATTTTACGAGCGTGTGGCTGGGCCTCGTCTCAGATCTTGGGGCTCGTCCCTCTTGGACTCTTGAGTGTTCGGTTAGCTCTCTCGTCCTGCGTGGGCATTCAGCCTGGACCTACACACCAACACACACACGTACAGGCTCGTCAGAGAATTTGTCCTGGCAATGGTCGCCTGTTTTTGGTCACGGCACAAATTTTGACGCTTGACTAGCAATGGCAGCTAAAAATGGAGCCAAAATTGTAGCTGAAGCTGTAGCAGTATCTTTAGCCTGTAGATGTATCTGTATCTGTGGCTGATGCTGAAGTGGCAGCCGAAGACGAAAAGCGACGACAGCGGCACTTTGTTTGTGGTAATAAATCATTTATGCAAGTTGCTGTGGCCGTTTGCGTTGAAACACAAATTTAACTGAAATTTGTTTAGCAATTTGGCTAGTTAAAAATTTAAGAGCCACTTGGTCGACTCCCCATCTTGGTCCATAGTGCCTGTTGGCCTGTTTGTCTTTTGTTCGAACTTTGAAATGTTGCATTTAATGCCGTAACGCCATAATATGCAATAATCTTGGCCCCGGAACCAGCACCAGCACCGGCCCCAGCGCACACACTGAGCTGAGCACTCGTCTGGAAAGGAAGCCCGGCGGGATTGCAGGAGCGTGCTCCGGCAGGATACATATGTCTATATGTATATTCATGAGCAATATATTTTATAAGCATCATTGTGCATATTGGATAAAAAATAAGCTCCAAATACAAAAATATTCCCTTACTAGGAGCAGGCAGGAGGCAAGTAAAAGCAATCAGACGCCTAGCCAGCCAGTTTTCATCCTTTTTGCCACTGTCCCTGAACCCATTCCTCTTTCGATATCCTTCTATCAGAACTTTACCATTGTGGGAAATGCTCGGCAGAGCCTCAAACATCCTTTTTCCAGCTGTGAGCACCCACTACCAATACAATACCCCCGGAAGACAGGGGAAGGATGTGCCGAGTTTGGAATGTGTTTGTAAGTCTATTGTAACAGCAATATAAGTGCAAGGATGTAGGGGTGTCTAAGAGCTCCAGAAGCTGAAGTAAAAGCAGAAGCAGGAGCGGCACCACCAGCACCAGCAGCAACAAAATATTTACAAAATTGTAATGGAATATCAACAGATCATAAAATCATGCACATTTTATTTGTCGTAGTCGTAAAATGTAAAAAAAATACAAACTTACACAGACACTCTCGCAAACACATACATATATCGTCCCACACTGCAAAATCCTGCCTGGGAATGGATAAAGTATATTGAAAATAAAATGAAAATATTTTATGTGCATTACAATGGCAGCGTGTGGCAATATCTTGAGTACAAGTACAAGTACGAGCAGGACGGATAGAAAATTGTGGCATTTATTAAATGGCTTTGGCTTTAGCGATGCCTTTTCTTCCTTTTTTTTATATATTTTTTTTGTGCTCCCTTTACTTGGCTTTTTTGATGCGACTCGGCTTATTTCATTTTACTACCGCCCAAGGCCTGATGCTTAGCTGCATTAGTCGAAAGATGCCGGATACTGCCACTCAGCCTTCTTATATGCCTTCCCCTTCCATGGCAATTACTTGATTGGGGGCGGAATGTGCAACCGTAGTCCGGCCTTAAATTAAATTAAAGAAAGTGCAGTGCACTGCAGAATGGAGCAGAGACCGAAGCAAATTCAAATTCTAATTCAAATACAAAATTCAAACCGCAGCCACAACAGCAGCAATAACGGTCAGGGGCCGAATGACTTTGGCAAGTGTCGCCTTACGAAACTTTTTAGCTAATTTCCGATTTTAACGAAGAGTTTTTAAGCTTTGAGGGCGGAGAGTTGGCTGGCTGGCTGGCTGACTGGATGGCCAAAATGCCTGGACAGCATCAAAATCACTTGGGTGCTCGCAGTTAACGAGAAAATGTCTGGCAAACACTTAAACTTTTACGATGAGATGCAGTCACGCGGTCGACAGTGGTATAGATGAAAAATATAGAAAAAAAAATTATTAAAAATCATTTTAAGTCTATCACTTCTTAGCATTTAATTTTCTATTAAACATCTTTAGTTTTTATATGAGAAATTATGATTTGATCAACAAATAAAAGCAATTAAAATTAAAGACTATTGCCTATCGAAAGTTTGGCTTAAAGATTGAGATCGATTAGGGTAAAATTAATTATTTTTAGGACCAGTTTTTATCGCGCATAAGCCTAAACCGTAAAGCCTATGCAAGATGTTCAAACAGATATCTAATAGGAACATTTATAGACCAGATCTACAAAAACGAGCCATTCTTTATCAACGAAAATCTACTGTGAAAATCCAATAAAAATCTGTTTAATAGTTTAGATGCTCATCTCAGAAAGCCATAAACAATTTAATAACCATGGTGGGACTAGTGCCTAAATACCTTTAGTATCTTTACATTTTTATTGTGGGCTTCAAAGAGTGCATGATAGAAAAATCTGATTTTATCCATTTGAATGATTGATGTTGATTGATGGCCTTACGAACTGGTTTGCAGGTGCATTTATGTGGTAAAGCGGCATAAATGTGACTGTGATATTAGAAAACTAATCCATCGAATGACAGTTGATTGCGAACCCACAGGGGCGTCATGAGGGAAATCAATTAAGTGGGAATACGTGTAGCAGCCGGTAATACAGAAAGGGATCTGTATAAATTGGGTTTCCTTAATTAAAAAGGTAGCATGTGCGAAATATGTATAATTATGGTGCGATGCCAAAGCACTTGCCTCCAGCTCGTTGAATAAATTATTCATAAAAACGGCATGCAATTTAACCCGGATTGAATTCCACAGTGCGTCAATCTATTTCGTTGGCCTGTCACCTTGTCGAAACTAATACCACTCTCGGCTTATTCCCTAATTTAATCGCTTTCGAAAATAAAACAGTTGGCCGAGAGCGGCGTCAACGTCAGTTAACTGCTCAAAAGCATTCGATGGCAAATCCCAAACGAAAACTATTAAGTGAATGCTAATTATTGGCAGTACCTGAGCTTGCACTATCCGGTGTCCGAAATAAAGTATACAGCTATTTTTAGGCCATTGTTTGAGCTGACAATTCCACTTAAGTGTCCGTTTAATGGGCGGCCACGCCAAAGGCAAATAAAACCTGGACTTGGACCTCCACCTCCAGAACCTGGACAAGTGCAGAAACGGAACCTACGTAATTGAACACGGCTGGCACTAAAAATAACCTGGCACAGGTTAACACACAGAGCCAAGCACTGAACTAACCAAGTAACCAAGCGGACAGTTGGCCAAAAACATCAAGCAGAACCCTAGCTAAAGAAGCGATAAAAAGGAGATAAAACGCCCTCGCCCCCCAAATGCTTGAAATGAGAGATAGCCGGTCCATCCGGACTCTGGGCTCCAGACTGATACTGTAGTTATGGCCACAACGCAACTGAAGTAAATAGTGTTGTTTTATGGTTTATTTAAAAGTCAGCCGCCGGTTGGCCAGCCCAGCAAAGCGATAAACAAGCAAGTCACTCCCGGCACGACTCAACTCGACTCGACTCTACCCGGAATGAAATGAAATGACTCCGCTCTGTTTGACAATTGAACACTCCTGGTCGGTTGACCTGCAATTTCTGGGCAAGGCAGGCCAGAGTCCAGAATCCGACCAAACCTGCCGAACACTTGTCAGACCATTTCCTCCACACCCTTGGCCTCCGACTTCCAATGCCTCGACCGCAGCCCAAAAAGCCAAAAATTCATTTGCCCGAAATTACAAATTACGGCACTTGCAGTCACTGCCACTATCAAAAGACCATTGCTCAGACACCGACACTTAGAAAAACGTTGATTATAACGTGGTTTTAAGTTGCAATATATCAACAGATGCAATATATGTGCTTATTATTAAGAACCCAAATACATGCCTAATTAATGGAAAAATAATTATAATCACCCACTATGCCGCCACCTGTTTTTTTAATCAGTGTACTAGAAATAGTGCTAGTCAGGGAGTAGAACGCACTGAAAACGGTAGTTGGAAGGCAACTATTAACTCAACAAGCATAAAATGAAGCAGTACACCCACCCAGTAGTGGAGGAGTCTACCTGGCATCAGTCCGGGATCAGGGCCGATTGTGGTGGTTGGGTGGGTGCCAGCTGGTGGCAAAGGTCGCAGCTTCAGGACGGCTTCAGCGGCGATTCACCCAACAAATAAGCCGACAGGAGAAGCAGATATCGTTGACAGGTGGCAGGACCAGTGACAGACCTCAGGATATCTGGGCAAAGTGGAGCCAATGCCAGGGTTATTACATTTGCATGCAGACCATTCCAACATACTTTGGCCCATATTTCAAAACTGCCGACACTCTCCAGCACGAGCCAGAAGCATTAGGGAGCCAGGAAAAAAGAGGAAACCTGAGAGAAATAAAAAGTGGAGACGGAAAGCGAACAAGTCAAAAGGAGGCGCAATTATGACAAAAGTATGCCTGGCATAAATTTCCTAACAACCTCGTTTCGCACTTGCTAGTGTTGGTGTTGATGTTGATGCTGATGGCCTTGCAGAACCACCCAGCCACCAGCCACTAGCACCCAGCAAGCAGAACCCACCACCCACTACTCTTGTTTGTGGTGCGTCGAGGATGTTGTTATGACATTTGTTTGCTGCTAAATAAAGCGAGGCATTAAAGTTAATGACGCCCGGGCAGGTTGCTTAAAGTGCCAACCACCCGCGGCCAACCGAGAGCACCACCCACCGCGGCAGCCCACATATATATGTAAGTGTATATACACTTAACCCACAACCGACAGGCAATGGTTGGGGCTGGGGCAGGCACCAAACTGACACACACTCAGTGGGTGTGTGTGAGTGGTAGGAGGGCCGTGGCGGCGCCCATAGCCAAGACGGGCGGAAATTAGAAATTAAGTCCCGCGCTGTTTGAATATAAATTTAATTAATGTAACACAAATGCTTAAAAGCAGTAGTTTGTTTGCCCTAGACCGCCGACACGACAACGCCACCACCGAGAGTAGCTAGGACCAACAGCAACAATAGCAAAAACAGGACTCGACACTGGGCCAAAAGCAGTCAACTCTGACAGGCAACAGCACGCGCCTTCCGCCTTCCGTTTTCCGCTTTTCGCTCGGTTTTGTGAACTTTGGACGCTGTTTAATAGTTTTCAAACGCTTGTCTAACTGACGCCTTCCGTCACTAATATGTAACCGCAGGCCGAGGGCCGTCCCAACGGTTGCCCTCTTGAAAAAATTAAGCCAATTATTAATGACCGAAATATACATAAGGGCCTCAACGGATGTTTAACATTAAGTGGGTGACACCATGCAATAAATTAAACTATTTAAAAAGTTAGAAGGATCAAATGAACTTTCACAAAGATACAAGACTTAAGCAGGAATACACCAATAATTAAAGGCAATAATTTCCAATGTTAAACTGCTAAATGCAATATTTGAAGATTGTATCAATTACCTATTAATTAATGAAGAAAATCTAGATACATTTAACACAACTTTGCAGATATAATATCGATATCAGAGATATGCATTAAATGCAAGTGAATTGTAAATTGTAATTTTGTAGAGACTTCTGGCAAATGTAAACGATTCTCTTGTCATGCCACCTGAGAAGTTAATATAGCAACCCCCTTGGCCAGGATATTCCGAAGTTCTCTGAAGCTTGCGTCATGTGTGAGCTACCCACCTCCTGCTGATGCAGTTCATTAATTATTTGGCCGAAAGACCAGCGGGTTGTTCTTGCTAGTCGCATTTACCACTTCCTTTTATTTTATTTTTATTTTTGCTTTGGCCAGCGAAAACTCGCTTAATTAGTTTCACTTGAAGTTTATTATTAGCGCAAACTTTGACATCGATAACAACGTAAAGTCATTAGCATTGACGGCTATAGTTAGTCACAGTCAGGGTCAGTTTTGGTGGCTCTTCCCGATGAAATTACGGGAGTGGGTTTCAATGAGGGAGAGTTGCTGCTACGACACGACAATGCTTTCAACGCCACTTGATGTTTCTTTGCCCAACTTTGCATACAAGCCAAATTACGTTACAGTTCTCCACTCGGCATTCTACAGATTTTGCATTTAGCAGATACCATTTACCATTACCTTACAACTGGCCGCCGCTGGCCGGACGGCGTTTCATTAGATTCCAAGTTTGAAATAGAAATAGGAATCGGAATCGGATTCGGACAAAGTGTCGCCCCCGCAGCGGTGTCATTAAATCATGCTAAATGTCAGTGACTGTTGCTGTCACTCCAAATCGCGTTTTGCCAATTGCCTTCGGCGTTGCATGCACGAACACCCACTGTACATAGCCATTGCCCCTGCCTCTGTCCCAGCCCCAGCCCCAGCGCCTCTTCCAGCCACTGCAGGAGACACCGGCCCCTGTGTCCCTCAGTACCATTGCGGTTTCAAATGCAAATAGCAGCTGCGCAACAGCATTTCCATGGAATTAGTTAACGTTTACCATCGAGATGCTGCTGTAGTTCTGCCACCAGCAGCAAAAACAACACAGCTACTCTACAAACTACACTGCCAGCAATTAAATTTTAAAGAATAATGTTATAGGGTTTAAAAACTGTGTTTAAATAGCCTTAGATTTAAGCCTATGTTTAATTTTAAAATAAATTGAAAAGCAGGTTGCGGCTACCCTACTCTGTTAGCAAACAACTATTAATTTACATTTGTTAGGTCTAGAAAGGGGTGCACATAATAAGCACGTATGCTGTAGCAGGTCCAATATCGCTCTATTACCCATTCTTTTTCATTTATTTTCCAAGTGCATGCTACATGTTGCCACTATAAGCCAGTCAACAAATTGACAGTGTTGAATTAATTTGAAAATACATGCAATACAAGCTCCTCCATGACCAACTGGATCTACGTACTGTTTGGGCCAGGAACGCCATAGGCATGGGTAACTGGCAGGCGGAGTGGCAGGCACTGATGGCAGCTAGATGCTTTCTGCTGATTTTAATAAATTCATCTGTCAAATTAGATTAGTTTTATGGTTTACAATGTACACATTCTCGCGCACATGTACGACATTCCGCCGAAAATACAAACAGCCGTATTGTTGTCCTTTTTGGATGTTGGTCTGTGGCTTTCGGTTTACGCTTTTAGAATTTCGACCGTGTGCCTGCAATGGGTACAGGTCCTGACTGGAAGGGAGTTTTCGAAAAGGTGTTTGAGTTCAATAAAAACTGTTTTAATAAATGACTAATGGATGTCGGGGCTAATGCTCGATTTGGCTAACAAGCTGCAAATGCGGCTGATAAAGTTCCGCCGGACAATGGTGGCGCATTAGAGACGGTCATTTCCAATTCCCCGGAGTCCTGTTCCCCGGGCAAGGTGTCGTTGTACTGAAATTGCATTTCAGCAGAGCCATTAATGAGCTATAATAATTCAATAAACTGAAGGCAATATAAATTAACCTGTTGCAGTGATATGTTGTTGACCCTTCCCCCTCTTCGCGTCGGCCACCCTCTCTCGGCTTGTCTGCCCAAAATCCACAAATTTCATTTTGACATGCATTGCAGACCACCTACACATGTACGCGCACACACCCACAACAACGCAGACACCAAAACACACACAAACAATTGGGCTGGGTAAATATCCTCGACCAGATAGCCATGGGTATTTATACACAGTCATACGGCCCATTAGCCACAGATTTTGTAAATTATGTCAATAATTCAATACAGATATGGGAGCAATGTTGACATTTGTCAACCCAACCATCCAACCACCCACCACCAACCCAACGCCTTCCCTCTCCCCCCATTGGTTTCGTCCTTCTCCAGGACGTCCCTGAAATTAACTCACCACCCACCGCCTTAACGACACAAGCAGCAGTAGTCGTGTCAAATTTGTGTGCCGCTCATTGTTAATCGCCCGGCCATAAGCTCGAAAACAATTAACTTAATCAAATGCAATTGAGCAATGTCATTTATGATTGTTCCGCCACTTGGCCTCTCCGGAAAGCTATCCCTTTCTATGTTCTGGATATATCCAAGTTAAAGGTATATTGGTATTCCAACTATCTTGGCAGCAAAATAAACGACTAGAAAGGCAGAGCTTTTTAAGCGTTGTATTTTACAAGATTCTTGAGTTCTAAAACTTAAAAATTACTGCGCGTACCTCATTAATTGATTCTGGAGATGAATAAGCTTTTGGCTCATAACTTATGTAGATCCTGTAAATATTTCGGCTCAAGCAGATCATACACACTTCGGTTTGTGGCTTAGATATTCACCATCTCGTTTATTTATGCCGGCTCGATGGAACTACAATATGAATGTGGCTCGGGGTTTCTTGCTGCTCTTGTTATTAATAGGATTGTCAATCGCAAACTGTGCCTCTGTCTCTGCCTCTGTCTTTGGCTCAGTTTAGGAATCGACTCCACCTCGTGCGGGGCTCCTTTGCCTTCATCATCATCATCAACAACATTGTCAGCATTGTTGTCGTTGGCAGAGTCGGCGGGCGATTCCCAGCTCGTGTTTGGTCCTTGCCTTTGCTAGGCCTTGGGTTTCGCTTTGGCGTTGTGGCTGAAAATTATTATAGCGGTTATTATTCACAGTCAATTACATTGCCACACAAATTCTGAGGCAGTGACACATACACAGACACAGACAAAGGCTGAGGAGCTGGCAAAGCAACCACAAGAATCGCGTGGACATTGCGGCCCGCCGGTACGATACCGAGTGACGTTTTGACAGCCACTACTATCCATCCGTGTATTGTACATAATGACAATTATAATGGCATCCACAATTATGGATGCCAGTCGATTAATAACGCCAACTTGACTCCGCGATTCCTGCCATTCCGAACTGCGTCAAAGAGCAGGCAAGGCTGCGCGTTTCCCCAATTTATGGCCCCTCTTTTCCTGCGGCGCGAAGAAAATTCTTTTGAGTGTATTAAAATTGACGCAGCTGCTTAAGTTAGCAGGGGAATAGAGGCTCAATCTTCTGTCAATTTCACCTTACTTAATTTCGCATTTCGAGTGACGCAAATGGGAAGGAATTAGATCCATGGGCTTGACACGTTTGGGAATTATTGCTGAGCTTCCGCAAATTCTCAGACAATCAATGAAAATGTGAATATTCACAGTCGTAAACTAATTGTAAATGATAAACATATCTAATTAAAGGGAATATTTTAGTGAGTTACAAAGATAAAGGTATAGGTGACAGTTTGATCTACATTTCAAATATAAATTCATGGTTTGATACAAAACACTTCAACTTATTCTAGACAAGTTTGTATCAAATATCTTTGAATCAATGAGCTTATTGTTAAGTATAAGTATTGTTAAGTATCAAGTTTTCAAAAATTCTAATTAATTGCCATTAAAGTTGCATTGTAGTCGCCAGCCATTATTTCCGGACCCAATTCAACCCACAATTATTTTATAAAGCTTTAAAATTCAATTGATGTCTAAGTGAAGTGAAGTGCTTAAAGCCTGATTGTAAATTTTATTTCGTCATGCTATTTAGTACTTTTGGCCAACTTGCGATATGGTTGCCATCGCAATGGACAGCTCAGAGCTATCGACGCAATTTCAATGGCAATTATTTTAAATAGATATTTCGAGAGATTACATCTCCATCATCAGTCTGGGGCCCCGAACTTTTGCCCCATTGTGGCTGATTATTTATTTCGCTAGAAAATTTCTTGAGCGACAGCCGGGCTTAAGTTGTAGCTCAGGACTTTGAGTTGGCATTGCTGATGGTGTTTTTGTTGATGCTTTTTGGCTGCTGCTGCTACTGCTACTGCTGTTGAGCGCCAAATCGTTAGCGCATTTTAATTAAACTCTAAATTAGTCATTTTCATTGCCTTTTGGCACAAAGTAAAAGTGCCCTGCCGCCCGTTCCCCGATATCCCTTCAGATTCGAGTCCTCGCCATTCGTTTGAAATAGTGAAGATGGCGCATTGCGTGCTCCCTGGGTTTGTGTGTGTGCTTGTATATTTGCTATCCTTTTGGTATTTGTATGTTTATTGCTGCGCTTTTTGCTGGTTGTGCCAGTGCCTCTGCTTCTGCATTTTCATTTATTTCAGACGACAGATTCCATGGCTGGCTCTTGAGTCTTGCAACTAAATTAAGGTTAAGATTGCAAATAAAATGTATTACTCCAATCTCCGCTACCCGCCATCCTTGCCATTCGCCTGTTCCGATCCGTACGCCTCATTTGAAATGCATAAACAACTTACAAAGCAAAAAGTTCAACGACTGTCACCATTTATCTCTTTTAGCTTGTCTCTGTCTAATGACACGCCCACTACCGCACGCAACGGAATGGCCCTGGAAGGGGAATTTGTAGCTAGAGGGGGAGAGCGGATGGGGACTTGGATTCATGGCCAGACAGCAGCCATGCCAGAGACCGCAATTTAAGCCTAAATGCTGCGTGTTTAAATAACAGCAACCCGACGGCTGTGGACATGCAATGGAGCTCCGTCAAATTCAAGACAAACCAAAAGCAGATTTGCCGCCAGCAGAGTGGCAAGCCTAGATGGCTAGCTTCCTTCCCTGACCCCTTCGAGCCCCTACACCTCCTTCACTGTCAGTGTCTCTGGCAGATGCTGTCAGCACGCCTCTGGCGGTGGGACGGGCCATTGTGGCGTATGCGCAATATGTGCATCTGCACCAGAAACTTGCAACTGCAGGCCACTAAATTTTAGTACAGTTAAATAAATTCCCTGAAATTAGTAATATTTATGTTACATTATTGCACTGACGGCAGCTACAAATAAGAGGCAGTGTGGTTAAGTAACCGCTCTTTATCTCTTTTAATAACAAGTCTAACGACAACGGCAAACCAGCAGCAACTAGAACTATGCGCTGCGGCGTCGCAGCCTTTTGTTGTCCACAACGATGATGCCCCTCCTGGTTTTTCTCTGCTGGCTTGTAGTTCTTGTTATTGCTGGAACTCCTCTGAATGACATAATGGTGGAAGACCACAATTTCAAAAGTATACTTAACAAATATTACGAAATACTACGGTGAAAAGTGCACGCAACAAAAGAATAACAAGCCAGCCCAAAAGAATCGCAGGCAGAGAGGCGGTTCTAAGGAGGGGATCCCGGAGATGAGATGCAGACCCGCAACCGCAGCAGCCAAAGCAGCAGCAACAGCAGCATAGGCAGTAGGCACCTCCCAGGTGAGCCAGACAAAAAGAGGAAAACAATGCCAACGACACGCAGTGGACAAGAGGCCACAATAGAATTCTAAGGGCAGAAGGTCAGAGATGCAAGCGTGAGCAGATCACGATAAGATTTATAAACATTATTAAAAAATAAAAAAAAAAATATAGGATCAATAAAATTATTAATTTATAATTTAAAAACTAACACATATTTACTTTGTTCATTATATTGTATCTTATAAGCTTTTGGTCAGCTTGGAATTTTTCTCTTTTAAGTTTTTAGTTCAGAGTGACCTTATATACATATATGTAAGTTACTTTTAAAGTAAAGTACTACATAGTTAGTTTTTAGAAGAAAGGAGGTTTGTATTTCCTTTGTATGAAAAATACCAAAATTATTAATATCTAATGGTAACTCCTCCATCGATCACGAGTGCCAATTCCTATTCCGAAGCCATCTCCACGCCAAGACGGGACAATGGAGTAACTGTTGCTGTTGCTGCATTAAATAATAATCATAATAAGTAATGTGGAGAGACAACGTTCTCGGCTGTAACAAAGACTGGATCGGGATTGCGGGGAGAGTGGAGAGTGGACGGCACTCGGACCAGCTAAACGTCATGCAAAGTGCGGTAAAAGGACACTACAGGATGCTAGCGCTGATGTTACACTTCCTGGTTGCTGGCAGCCAGTCAGACTTTCAGGCAGGTCCTGCCAGTCCTGTTCATTTGCCAGCCTTGCTGCCATTGTAGCTGCGAAAATACCTTATAGTTGCATGTAGCTGTTGTCGCAGTTGTGTGTATAGTGTCCCCACTCATCAGCGCTGTTGTTCTCAGCCCTTTGCCTGCCATCCCTCCCTCCCAACATCCTGGCCTCATCCTTTGGCCTGTCAACGTGGCGCGGCCCCTTGTTAAATCCTTTAGCTAGGCCCTGCATTGTTGCTCACTTTTGCCTGCCAGCCGAGCCATTGTTCATATAGACAAGTTGGCCTGCCCCGGCGTGGCCTACACTGTCTCCTGTCTTCTAATGACTAAGCCCGGGACACTGAACACAAAAATAAAACTTGATAGCTAAACAATATAACTAAGTGTCGATCATATCAATATGTCTCAAATAAACGTAACATTTCCTGAGTAAAAAAGTTTAAATTTAAAGTGATGTGAAAGTCTATTACACAGCTTTCCAGTAGATCAAGAATTTTTAATAGAAGAAGATTTAAATTATCAAAACTTTAAATAAAAGTTTAAAGAATACTCCTTATAAGTCTTTTACAAAAGTCCTATAAGTCCTAAGTCCTAATAAATCCTTGAAAAGTAAATTTTTTCTCTACATAATGATTTCCAAGTGCATTTTTACTATGTTTTATTAAATTCATTTCTTAAAATCTCAAAATGGTCTTAATTCACATTCCTTCTTCGTATTTTGTGCTGTGCAGGATACTCTACGTTGGAATACTGTGTGCGGTTTGTGCGGCAGGTAGCTCAGTTAGGTAGCTTTTCTACTGCCTTGGCACACATTTCGTATTCGCCTTTGCCATATTAAGCTCAAATGATTTAATGAGCGTGTTTTACCCAAAATGTAGTAATTGTCACGTATTACGTGCTCAGCCTGAAGATTTTGCTTTGAGAGAGCTGACAAATAGCTAAATCTTGGGACTACCGCCTTTAGGACCGGTTGCCTATTTGCCTGGTTTTTCAGCTTTCAGCTCAAGCCTGCTCGAAATATGTATATTTGCATATGTAATTTAATAGTAATACTCGTTAAAAATATATATATATGTATATATGTAAATATTTGAGTGTAAACAACAGGGCAAAGTAAGTGGGCTAAGCCGAGCTAGTTGTGAGCATACTAGAGGAGCATACAGCTCCTATCATGACCGTTGTTGTTGACTTCCTTCTTATATATGGTATGTATGGTGCGTTTAGATTCAGGTTCCCCAGATCTCTCTGGCAGAAAAATCCAAATTAGAACTTTGGGAACAGCAGCCGCCGCACGTGGCAAACAAAAATTTTGTGGCTCCGGTTGCTTCCTGCTGCTATTACGGCTCCTCTTGTTGCTTTTGTTATTCTTGTTGTTGTGGTGAAACTCTTGACGAACAAATTTTCATGTTGAGTGCATAAAAAACTCTAAAAAATTCATATAAAACCAAAGAACGCACTTTACACGCTCTTTCAAAAACACACACACACATAAACAAACTGACAGGGAGAAAGGGACACCATCACCCACACAGTGACAATAGCGTAGTCGCATAACACACATAGATACAAATAACCACAAAGGGAGAAGCTATGACGTCCACGTCTGAGTGACATGTAATAAAAACGAAACAATATTGTATGATAAAGTATACGCCCAGTGGGCAAACGATATTCGCACACCCACATGCACATGCAAGCGGGACATGTGTATATGAAAACTGAATTAAACGAACTACGAATGAGAAATAATAAGAGCAGCAGAGGCAGCTTCAGATGAGGCACCCGAACAAGAGCAAGAGCAAGAAAAGCTATAGCAATGGCAATAGCCAGCTCAAGACAAAAGATAATGGCAACAACAAAAAGGGACAGGCAAGGGTCAGAAAAGCAGAACGAGCAGCAGCAGAAGCAGCAATATGAATTCGCAGCGTAAACAGGAAGCACACAATGGAGTCAACTCTCAACTGTCGACGAGGTCACCAGCCAACAACCGACTTTCAACGACCAAACAAGGGGAACAACAACGACAACATAAATGACAAAAAAAAAACAACAACGACAATTGCAGGTCTTACGGTCGGTCACTTAACAGTTCTGCTTCACTTTTGAGTTGCGTTGGTGCTTTTGTTGTTGCCGGTGGCTTTCGTTACGCCTGGCCCTGGCAAGCAGCATACTTTATTTGATGGTCATAACTTTTTCATTAGAACAAAAATATATATTCGAGCACAATATGTCCCGCAGCGCCGTAAACTATAAGTATATAAATAAGTACGCTTCCACGAGTGCCACGAGCAGTTCATATAGTCCTCCCTGTATGTGTGCCTGCACAGCGAGAAAAAGTCTCAGTTCTAGAATATAGGTTTACAACAAATAAATAACTTTTTTTCTTTAAATGAAATCTACTTTGTGAACAAAAGTAAGTGACAATGAGAATGTCACATTTTCATTAAATGCAACTGCATATTAGAAAGTGCTATTGTATCAAGCTACAAAATATTTTATAAAAAAAATCGTATATAAGAGTTATTATTTTTTAGTGCATATGTGTGTGTATGAGTGAGTTTCCAGAGTATGAGACCGCCTGGCATTGTGTGGACTGTGGGTTACTGGTCGGGAACAACAGGAGCAGTAGCCTGAGTTGTCATACTTTTTGGATGACCATAAAAGTCGCTGTGAAGTAGCACGCTTTACGTCGCTGTTCCTTCAGAGCTGCTGCTGCTGCTATTCCTGCTTCTGTTGCGATGTCTGACCTACGGCTCTTGGCGATGAAAGTTTAAGTTTAACTCCAAGTCGTCCACTGGGGAGCTAGCATGGGCGCCAAAAGTCTTGAGAGCAAACGAGTTTAAAGATAAACAAAGATGCACAAGCGGCCAGTTGAGCTTCTCCAACTCCCTTTAGTTATATTTTTTTCAACTGGCTGCCCTGAGCGGATGTGCCTAAGAAAAAACTTAAAGTAAGCGAAGGCAGTAACCAGGGAAAAATTAAGTTATTAATTCATTAGAAAAACACATTCAAAGCAATTGTAATCCATGTCCCTAATTTCTATTCAAGAATTGGATTTTAACTCGAGTATACATAGGAAATTCCAATAGAAGTTGATGTAATTGCCTTTTGTCACAAAGCTGCGGCGACTTTATCCGTCCAGCCGATTCTTAATTATTCAAATGCGAACCGATTGCCGATCCCCAGCCTTCTCGCTTGCCACCTCTGGCTTCATCTTCCGGCGCTTGACTTTACGTCGATGGAGCATGCAATTTTCAGATTAAATAGCAACTATGGGGAAATGTCTTGTGCTAACACTGCACTGGCATGCAACATCGCTACCCGATTTCAGCTCCCCAGGTGCAACATAGAACATTTCGTTGCATGGGTAAGTTTTTTGCATTCGAGTATCAAAATCAACAAGCTGCACTGTTGTTAGCGGTGCGTCCTGAATTCTAGTGCTACTACCAGGTTTTCTGGTCCTGTGTCTCTGCTCTCGGCTTGTATTTGCTTGTTGATGCTGTAAAGCCAAGGAAACTTTTGTCCTCAGTTGCCCAAATACGATTGTGTACACAATGTGGATAGCGGGCGGTAGGGTTCTGGTATAAGTGGGTTGATGGGTGCAAACACGAGTGTACAAACACTCGTGGCGAAAGATTGTCCTGGGAAATACAGACATCTTCTCTGTTTCTGTCTCAGTCTCCATCGCCGCCACCGCCGCCGCAGCAGTCGCAGTCGCAGTAGGAGTCAGAGTCTCCGTCTCAGTCGCATATAGTTGAATGCCCCAGAGGGAGCTTACAAAACTATTATGCTCTCGCGCAGCAGTGCCAAACCGGAACAACAGCAGCAACAACCACAGGACTCGCATCGGCTCAACCAGAATGAGGACAATAACAACAACAATGACAACCACAACAACTGCACTAATAACAGCAAAAACAACAATACCGCCAAGCAACATGGCCATAACGGCAGCAGTAGCAGCAGCAGCAAAAGAAAAACAAAAACCGAAGCAGAAACAGCAGCTCAGCAGTGAAAACAGGACCTGGCGTATCAGCTTACAAATGCAATGAGAAACTGCAAATGCAAAATACCAGCGCGAATGCAGTCAGGAGCATTGCGAAGGATAAGCACTGAAAGAAAAAATAAAATCAATTCTTTATACTAAAAATAATTCAGAAGCTTTAGCCGTAAAGTCCGATTTTATCATAGCTTAGTTAAAATAATAAAATGTATTTTATGGTGCAGTATTTTATATCGGTGTGGAAACTAAAAAAAAATGGGGGGATGGTGATTCTTTTTTAGGGGATGGCAGGCTTCAACTGTCCGCTTAAGCAGAAAAGAATATCCAACACACTCACACACCGCTGCTAACACAATGCATACACGTGTACATACATATATGTATGTATATATAAAACGACAAAAAGTCAGAGCACTACAAAAATCAAGCCCTAAGTATACCCTTAAGATATTTTTTCAGCTTGTACTTTTTTAATTTGGTTGTTTTGTTTGTCATTCCCGTTTGTTTGTTGCTGTTTTGGGTCCTGTTGCTTTGTAGTTGACAAATACATTCATATGCGAGTATGACTAGCAAGGATTTTCTGAAATGGACATGAAAATGAGAAATACGTTCAACGAACCAGCAAAGCGGCTAAGCACAGAACAACACACACGCGTAACTGAAAACGTTAGAATGAGGTATGGGTGCAAGTGGTAGGATGTGTGCCGTAAGGACATTTCCAGAATAGCCAGAATGACAGGGCCCCACCCATATCTTGGCTCTTCATTCCGCCTCACTAACAAGAAAGTATATACGAGTATCTGCTATAGCTGCAGTTACGCATTCAAATGTCATCAACATCAGCAACAGCGCCATCAGTGCTCAGCTGCAGCATAGAATTTCTGGTAGTGACAGGTGGTGGCACATCCTATTGTTTCTACCCCCAGACCATTCTTCCATAATCCAGCCATATAGGCGGAAGCATTGCCATCAAGCCTGATTAATGCACATTTGACACACAACGTTGCGTATACGTAATGATAAGCATTATGCATCGACAAAGAATGTACATGATGATTTTCCATCGGATCTTTAGGTCAATTACTTTCCCATAATTATTTGTTCATGTTTGAATACAGAAGGATAAAAAATTGTTTAAACGTGGAGTAATTGTACTGAAACTGTATCATTTATTTGTATTGCGCAAATAAGTATGCTAAATTTCTTTTATTTTGCATTTTCGACTAAAATGCTGGAACGTAATCTATCCCCAAAAAGCAGCTCATATGAAGAGTTTTCCCAGAGAGTAAGTTCAGTCATCGTTTCAGCTTGTCCATTACTTTATTTTTTTTTTTGTGGTTTTTTGAGGGTCGGTAAGTTAAGTAGAAAATATTACGTATACGCAGCGTTGTTATGCTTTCTGCCAAGACAACAGAGATGGTGGCAGGAGAGGTGGGGGCGAAAATCACAATGTGCATTGTTATAAGCTATATGCGCCACACAAAAATCGTATATCCGAACAAGGGTTTGTGCATGTGCGTGTCGTTATTAGAGTCAAAACTGTATGACACACAAGTTGAAGCCAAATGCACGCATAAACCGAGAAACAACGACAATGAAGGGTAGGTAAGGAGGGGGTGGTAGATACTGGAAAAGACAAGACAAGGCCATGGACATCCAGTAGATACAAAAATCTCATATCTAATGGATGTGCTCGCTCATGTGCGGTGATGTGTGCGTGTGTGCCTCTGCAGGCATCACGTAATCATTGCACAACTAAAAGGCAGCCATTATTATTTGAATGAGAATGCGAATGCGAGTATGGCAGTGTGGCAGTGTGTTGGGAGCGTAACAGAAAATTACAAGCAAAAGATGTTGGCATTTACGATAAAAGCCCTGGTAATGTTCTCCTTACGAGGCAAAAACACACACAGAGTAAGCTCCTAAGCCGGTCCGTTTCGGTTCAGCTTGTTAGCCGAGGTTCCCTGCTACAGGTTACAATTTGGATCCTGTTCCATTTTTCAATACAGAGCCACGAACACGTACGCACAACCCCCTGCTCCTCTGTTCACCCCTGCCACCCACACCCCCGATCCCCAGACACTCCATGTGTAATTGCTCTTTGTCTGCATTTGTCTGCAATTAATTTCGTTAATGAATGCATAATCGCATTTTTGTGCACGCCTCGAAGCCATTTGGGCCCGCGGCCGCCTGAAATTATTGCAAAAGAATTCAAATGAAAATAAATTTACGTAAAGGAAAAACTCATTAAAACGAGACCAGACGTAAGAAAAAAAATACAAATAAAAAAGAGAGCCAAGGCTCAACAGCAGTGTGTACAGGATATCCTTGCATGTGTACACACACAAATATGTGCATTATTTTATTCCGTTCAGTTGTTTGTTCGCATCACTCCCCCTGCTAACCAATTTGATTATTACTTTTTTTGTTTCACAGGAATACGAATAATGAATTTAATGAACCATTAAGATGCTCGTCCAGTGATAAATTTCAATGCGCCGCATAAATTAAATGGACCCTGGCCCCGGCCGACCGACCCACTTACTCTCTCAGATTAACTTTGATTGCAGCTCTGGCTTTTAAGCTTCAGTTTGCAGCGTTCAGCCTTCATCTTACCAGTTACCCGATTTCCCAAGGCTCCGATCCAATATTTGTTGTTTACTTCAAGCTCGTAATATATATCAACCGCATACCTCTGAGGGCAACCGACAGACACGTGTGTTGAATTTTTTAATTTTGATAATTGCACCACAAATAAGCAGAGCCATTGCAGCTTTTCCTCCGACTTTCTCCCACGAGTTTCCCAACTTTCAAATGCGACTTAAGTCTGCATTTTGCTGCTCTTGCTCCTGCTTCTGTTTTTCCTCCTGCAGCTTCAGCTTTGGCAGCGGCAGCAGCAATAAGTTGAGCAAATTTTTTTTGACAAATTGCTGCAACAATATATTTTACTTTTTCCCCTTGGTTTTTGCTCTGGCTTTGGGCGTAACAAAAGTGTTTTACATGCCAACAGATTCATGGTATTTACACGCACGCAGCATTAATGTCGCAGCCACTCCTCTCTATCGCACCCCTCGCCATATCTCTTTTCATACGATATACGTACGTACGTGTATGTGAGCCTCACGTTGTCTGTTTGTCTGGGTCTGTGGTAAAACTTTTCTTACATGCAAATACAAGAGCCAGAGAGTTGGCCAAGAGGGCAAGGGTGAGGGTGAGGGAGAGGGGGAGGCTGGCACAAGGCGGTCCTGTATTTGCTTACCCCCTACATGAGAAACCCCCACACTCTCGACCACCCTCTGCTCCTTTTTTATCCGCACAAGCTCAGTACATTTTGCATTGCATACTTTTCAGGTTGCGTGCGTGAAAAAAAAGGAGAGACGAACTTTTAAGCTGCTTTAATGCGTTTGGTGCGTACGGTACAATAGGGGTACGGTCTGTGGGGGGTGAGGTTAAAAGGGGTAGGAGGATTGTGGTTGTGAGAGCTGGTGTGAGCCACCTTAGCCAAGTTCAAGCCGTTGGAAGTGCTTTTAAAGTCGCAATTTAAATAAACAAAGAATAAGTAACTGATCGAATAAAGGATTCCCATCAATATGTGTGGTATATGGACATAAAAAGAATACATTTCAACAACAGGATTCTTGCATTACAGTCTTATGAGAATTCATTTTGGTTTAATTTAACCTTATCTTAATTAATATATTTCTTCCCAAAGAATATATAAAAACAATTGATTACATATTCTCCAATGCCTGAGCCTTATATACCCCAAGTGAGTTTGTGGGAATTAAAATGAATAAATAAATAAGAATAAAAGCAAAAGTTTCAACTCAACTTTAATTACATTCTGTACCCCCAGTATGTAATGTGTGAGTGGGAGTATGAGGGTGTGTGGCTTGGTATTTTCAAGTCAATGCTTATTTAGACGCTTTCATTGTTACTGGCCTGGCAATAAAGCGCGAGTACGTGAAGCAGGCAACCGACAAACAAATAAGCACCGAAAAAATGTGCGCTCACCCCATACCCCTAATATCCCACCCACACATATACATATAGTTGCTGACTCCTGCTTTTTCTCCAACTCCTTCGGGCTACCACCTTCGTAATGACTTCATTCAAATGCCAAGCAACTTGAAATGCCAAATGAAATAACTTCTGCCAGGCCAGAAGCATGCAGCTGAAACTGAAGCAAAAGCAGCGGTAACAACAAGCTGAGTTATGAGTTGGCATATGACTTTCATTTTGAAAACCAGCACACACAAGGACACACACATACAGTGCTCTCACAGACAACACACACACACACACAGAGCGGAAACGGATGAGTTGGAAACGCTGTTGCCATTTGCGAACAGAGCCAAAGTCAAAGTCTGAGCGGAACAGCGTTCACACATAAAGTGTGAGCCGGCTGCTGAGTCCATATACTTGTCCAGGATCCCCGCCATGCTCCAACCCCAGCCCCGTGTCCGGACCTCTCCTGCCATTCGCCATTCTGTGCCGCAAATGTTTGCATTTTTGCACATTTCTCCTGTCTCATTATGCTAAATACATTTGCATTGTTTGCCCGTTGTTTTTCTAGCTCTTTTGATGCATATGTGTTGCTTTTGCCCCGAAACCCTCCATTGCCGCAAGTTCCCACTCTTCGGTCTCCTATATGCGTGCCACTGCCCCCTGCCTTGACTTTATAGTTGTTTGCTTCCGCTTTTGGTTATTACGCATTCATGTCTTGCCAAGTGCGCTTCACAACTTTGTGCGAGTGTGTTTGCGAGCTGGCTAAAAAGTCAAAAGCAGCAAATACCAGATTTTCAGCATCTCCCATATGTACATACATATGTATATAAACACACAGTTGCTATTGCAGCTCAGTTCAGTTCAGTTCAGTTTAGCATATGAAGTGCCGACTCAACAATCGAAAATTTGCGCAATAGCCTCGCTAAGTGGGAGCCGCACTGTAGCAGACTTTCTGGCCAAGTTTATGCAGTGCCATTGCCGGTGGCTTAATGAGGCGCAACGGCTGCTGCTGGCTTTAACCCATTAAGCTCTCACACACACAAAATGTCAAAGTCTTTGACAAAATTGTTTTGATTTTATCGCTCAAGTGTTTAACCAGTATGAATTAATCTAAAAAGTCATCTATTTGAAAAATTTTGTTGAAAAGAAACTATAAAATAAAGTCTTTGGTACTCCTTGCCATTCATTAAAATCAAAGTCCTTATCGTAAATTAAACCAAAGTATATACAATCCTATTAGGAGTAAAATATGAAGAACCCTCTTCGTTTCTGGTTTTTGCTTAACATTATTAGCTGTTGGAAAAAGAGGGCCATAACAACTTAGTGGGTTAAAGCGCCGAAGGACACTGGGCAACCGCATAACGCAGGCAAATTAAAAGCATCCCAACCACAGCTTCATCCTACTGGCTTTCTCGTTATCTTCTATGACTTTGTAAAAGGCTAATTTATGCATTACAGTTATAAGGGCAAGTCAGAAATTTTAAAGTCACACACACACTATAACACGTGGCCACCATTTTGCAGACAATGCTGAACAGCTGCACACAACGATGACACCGCAGGACGACGAAGGATATAGCACGGGAATGGGGCGAGAGGTGAGGCGCAGAGATCGGTGGTATTAGCCAGAACAATCTACATAACAATAAGCGACGATTAAAAGCTTTACGGCTTCAGCACAGCCCACTTCACATGCCCTCCGCACATTATCTATTAAAAATTTATAGCCAGACAACAGAAACGCCGCCGAAATGTCGCCGCCTGCCTGCAGCCAAAATCCGTTGCCGAAGCCGAAGCCAAACAAAAGCCAACAAGTATGCACAAATTTAAAATGCTGTCGCCCAAAAAAAAAAAATAAATAAAATAAAGAAAATAAAAGCAAACGAGAAGCGTCCCCAGCAGTGGCAGGAAAAACAAGGACACAACGAAAAACCGAACGCAAGAAATTTTCAAATAAAATTCACAAGCATGAAAGCGCCATTACACACAGGCCACGAATTTTGGAGCGAGCCCACAAAAGCCACAGAAAGCAGCAAAACCAAACCAGGACATCCAGGACAGAGCAGGGCGAGCAGGAGAAAAAAAATGCTCAAAATAACGAAAACAAAACAGCTTCTAATAATTTTTAATGAAATTCCAAATAAACACGTAAAAGCCAATGAATGTCATTTCAAAAAGGTAAAAGCTTACGGGCGGTATCCTGGATTCTCGATCCCGGCCGAAGGAGCAACAAGGTGTGCAAGCGAGGATGTGGCTGTGGATGTGGATGCTTTGCCGTTTGAATAACAGCAACGTAAACCAATTGCCGTCGGGCAGCTCAGGGCAAATGGAGTGGCATTCCCCAGCATTTTCGAATTTCGTGGGGATTTCCGGGATGTTGAAGCGGCAGAAGGGCAGTTGGGGCAATGAAGTGGGTGTGGCGGGCAGACAAAAAGCGAAACAAGCGCCACAACAACGGCCAACAAAATTTATTAGTCCGCACAATTTGACTACTTTTAGGCGCAACAACCGCAGGACAGCGCGCACACACAGGCTGCAGGAAGCAGGACACAGGGCTCAGGAGGCAGGAGCTACGTGGCACAGGCTACGGGCTACAGGCTCTCACCATCTCGCCAGTATGAAAATATGTTTAGTCCTGGCCGAAAAAACCCAAAAACAAAGGGGGACCAATAATGGCCGCAGCAGCAACATCAGCAACAGCAACAGCAGCAGCAACAACAGCTCCGGCATACAAATACACAAATTTATGGCGCAAACTGGAGAAATATTGTCAAGGCAGGAGGGACAACGGGGCAGGACAGTTGCGGCAAGACAAACAAGTGGACTTCAAGGCGCGTTAAAGCAAGTTGAAATTTATTAATTTTGTGATAAGGTAAACAACTGGCAGCATTCAAGCTAAAACATCCACTGGCGGCGGGAAAAACAAAATTCTAATTTAAGTTTCTCTACAGTTGCCACAACTCCCATTAAACTTTACAGTCGATGAAAAAAATATTTTTAAATTTATTTACATTTATAACCATGGATCTCTCTATTTGATTAACCTTTAATGACTTCCCAATTTAGAAGTCATATTATTTTCAAAAACAGTTTTTATTAAAAACTTTATACGGGCAACATTTTTTTATAAAACCTTTGCTAATGTATCTAATACATATGTATGTGATTTAATTATTGCTTTCACGCGTTTTTATTCAGCTTTTGATTTATTTGCGTAACAAAGTTAATAAATAAATATAAATTCTGTATTTGCATTGTATGCAATAATCTCACAATTATTACAAATAATTATATTCTCTACCTCCCTACTTGTAATATTATACATATTTGAAATGTTATATTAAAAATTCCTTTGCCAAGTATTTGTTTACTTATGAAACTCAAAAAATACCAAGCTGTATTTACTTTTTTGCGCATTTTCGACCAGCAAACCGACTCTCGATACCCATCAGTGGGAAGTGGTGCGTACAAATTTATTGACTTGTCCCGAGTTGGGGAGACTTAATGCCAAAGTTTCTCCGCAGCCTGCATGCGTTTTTGCGTCACTTTTAAATGTGTTTGGGGCTCGGCGGTTTCGTTTCGGTGGCTTCGCGGTGGCAAAAGTTTTTCATATTTAATTTGAGGGCCGCCACCCGCCGAGTTTTCCCACCGCCCCCATCCGGGCACAGTGGGAAAAGCACACTCTGCGGCCCAGACGCACTTTTTGAAAGGTGTTTGACCGGCAATAAGTCAATTTTGTGTACATTTTATTCACGCGCGGCGAGGTAAGGAAAATGCCTCATTGGTGGGAGGTGTGCGGGTGGCGAGGGGTTGGCGGTAAGCGGTGAACGGTGGAGTTGACCTCTCCTGGGAGTTGGCCACCAAAAATTCAATGATTAATGTGCGTTGGTGGAGCTGTTGAAGTGGGCGTGCTGTGAATGGGTTGGACCCTGGCGGACCCTGGTGGTGGTGGTGCGAAGCAGGAGAACAAGGTGGGGCAGGCTCCAGTTCCCGCTCCCACTCCCATCGCTTCACCTACTCCCACTAACAGTCACAGTCATACTCCCAAAAGCGAAAGCAAAAGCAAATGCCAAAGCCTGGCAACGTCGCTCAGTGACCTCAGCGAATTTCGAAAAGTTTATTAATTTATTGGATTCATGAAGTCATTCGGCATTATGCGTGGGGAATCGCATTTCCAGCCAACCATTTGGGGTTGGGTTATGGCCCTATATTGTGGGTCCGCACGGCTATTTACTTTGCCAAAGAATTAAATTTTGTTGCTTTTGTGTACGACTCTCGGCGCAGTCGGTCATGAACGATTGGGCAATTCGATTTTAAAGGATTATAATCCCCGAGTTTCCATTTACTGCAGAACATAATATGTCATGGCCCACATCCGGAGCTCAAATCCAAATGCAATGGAATCCTTTAATGACAGATTAAGCCTAACTGCATTGAAATGGGCTCTTTTAAAAGAGCATTTAATTTTCTAGTGGTCTCTGTGTGTCTAAAGTTGAGCCGATTAGTTAGGAAACAATTTAATATTGTTTATGGAATTTCAGGGTGTGTGCAAATAATGCCGTACCTGATAGATGAAAAAGTCCTTATGGCTTAATCCCTTTGACCTATATGAATAATAAATCTTTGTTAATTTTATAATTGAATCCTTCATGTCAGGAGAGACAGTTTCTAGTTCGTCAATGAATTTGAAATATTCCTATACGTATTCATTATTTTCCAGCGAGCCGACCAATTGCGTGTGCAACGAGAATTGAAACGTGCTGGTGGCACGGCCATTACACGACAATTATTTAATTAATTAAAACTAGCCGAAAGCGTACGTAAACAAGCCAACAAAACAAAACACAGATAAAATATAATTAACTAATCAAAACACAAAAAGGCAACGCACAATGCACCCATTCACTTGCCCCCTCACTTGCACCTGACACTGCCACATGCAACCTGTAAGGGACATTTAATACTAAATAAATAAAAGATAGTGTGGGTGGGTAGGTGAGCAGGTACTAATCAATGCACACACGAACTCACCCAAAGTGAGTTAAATTTCTACTTCGGCATGCACATCACATGTGCGGCGGCCGGCCAATCGGCTTAAACACACTTGCCAATACACGAGATAAACAAGCAAATACAAAAAAAATCACAGAAAATCAACATCAACAGGAAAAAATGGAAATTTACGTAGCATTTTAATAGGGAAAGTTTTCCCTTTAATGTTTATTGGGCTTGTTTGTTGTTGCTGTCGGTTTGCTTTTTTCTCCAACCCCTTTCAAATTTTTCTGCTTTTTGCATTTTTTGGTTTTATTTTTGCCGCATTTCATTAAATAAAACTTTTCCTGTACCAGGAACAGGAGCCAGAGCTACAGGAGCTGTAGGAGCAGCAGGAGCAGTACCAGAAACTGGAGACGAGCTAGTTGTAGAATTTAATAGCTGCAGCACCCCAGTTAGTTACAACCTGTGCCACGACCCCTAAAGCGAGTGGAAATGGGCGAATGGATGGGTGGTGCATGGCGAGTGGGTGGTGCACGGTTAGTGGGTGGTTGTCGCCTGCATAAAACAGAGCAGCTATGCCGGCAACAAAAACAAAAAAAAAAACTGAATAAAATGCCATCAAAAGTGCCAACCTTGAGCACTTGGTTATTAAAATGCATTCAACCAAAATCTAAAAACTACAAAACTAAAAAACGACTACGATGCTGCTGCTTTTTCTGCTAAAAACTAAACAACTTTCCCAGGCAGTTTCAGAAGGGGATTTGCACGGCGAGCACGAGGGTTGGGGGTAGTGGCTGTGGAAGTGAGGCGCAGAGATTGAGATGGAGGAGTGACTGTAGCTATTTGGCCATTGTTGGCAGCCGCCTGGGGCGTATAGCGCCCACAATTTTGTCGTTACACTTTCTAGGTGCCTTCTTTTTGCCAACTTTTTTTTCTCCTATTTTTAACCAGCGGGCGCCTTGCGAAAAATAATTAATTTGCATAATCCTTTGTAGCACTTTGCTTCATTCATGCCCGGCACGTTGGCTGGCTCTCTGGCTCGCTGGCTCGGTGGCTCTCCGGCTGGCTATACGGCTGGCTGCAGCGACTCTGGCCGAGCTCTGCGAAATTCTGCAATGCAAATTACCTTAAGTGCGGGCCACACAACACATCACCCGCAAAAAGAAAGCAGCGCACCACCCCATCACACATTTTCAGCCAACGAGGACAGCTCAAAAAAGGTATGGCTGGGAAAAGCAGCCGAGAAAAGCTATGAGGAGAAGCCAAATAGAGTGGCCAAGGAGTCGGTGGGGGGCTAGAAGAGATGGGTATGTTGAGGGAAGGCCGAAAGGCGACTGCATCGTACATGGCACTAAACAACCTCAAATCCTCATAGATCTTAAGTTATGTACACATAGGTGGTGGTGCGTTTAGCTTGCGAAGGCTGCAGCTGTCTTCTGTCCTCTGCCTCAGCGTCTCTCGTGTCGCGAGACAAGCTGGGAAATGTGTGTAAAAAGCACCTGCTGCAAGTTATTTAACCAGGCCCTGGAACCAGTCTGGTAGCTGTAGCAGCAGCAGCTTCTTCTTTCATCCAAGATGCGGGTGGCAACAGCCGACAGTCGAGGCTCCAACGACCAGGGAGCTGAAAGATTCGGATGCCTGCCTGGATGCCAGGCTGCCTGGCTGCCTGCACTTCATCACACAAGTCGCCAACAAGTGCCTACAAGCACGCCAAATAAGCTGGACCTGAAAACAGCACTAAAAATCACACAAAAAAAAATACTAATGAACTATGAAATAGCACTGTATGTTCTTACAAGAATTCAGGGTTTCTCGGTAGTAAGACTATGTATAAAATAAATAATTAGGGAGTTGAGAGCTTTGAGATTTATATATTTGAATTACAACTTATTAATGAAATGGCATAGTATCTTCGTTGAAATTTCTGTTGAGTGTGTTTGAATTCGAGTCTTGGCTTCTGGCCCTTGAGGGCAACTCCCAAACACTTGGCTGAAACATTTGGTTAACACGGTATTCTTCGCCGCCTCCGATGATCCACACTATACACGCTTCGGTCGCGACTCTTTGTTGCAACTTACTGGTTGCCGCCTTTAACTTGCAACTTCAGCTTCGGGCACATCAATTTGGCTCAGTCATCGCCGTAGCTGGATCTCAAGATGAGCGAATGCCTGGCAAATTAGTGCAGCGTCAAGCGGCGGTTGGAAATTTGTCCGCTGTCAGTTTTGCAGCCTGAGCTGGCTTGGCCCTGATTTATGCCCCACTTTGCCGAGTGGAAGAGTGGCAGAGTGCGGCACGTAGCAGACCAAAAAACAAGCCAAGACAGTGTCTCCGGGATGGATGGCTGGATGGACACAGTCAGCCTCTCTCTAAGCAATTGTTCCCGCAGTTTCGGCCAGTGTCCACTGGCTACTTTGGCCAGGTTACATAACTCACTCGCCCGCTGACGACCTGAGGGCATTACCGGATTCTCAGCGGTCGACTTGCTCAATTTGCCATATATAACACGAGCGTCTTGCTCTTCATTTCGTGATGTTTTTTGTTGCTGTTACTGTTGCTTTTCCTCCTGCCTGTGTTCTTAACTATTTTTCAAAGAAAAACAAAAAAAAGAAGAGTTGGGAAAAGGTTAAAGTGGAGGGGCTCTCCTTAAGTAATGAAGCAGGCGCTTGCAGTTTTGCGGGCGCTGCTTCATTTAGTATGCCAGGTTACCCAGCTCCCCTGGTCCCTCTGTCTCGCCCCATGCTGCTGTCTCTTTTGGCCTGGCTTGGTTCGTAGACCTGGCCAGTATAAAATTTATGCTATAATACCGTTTGTCCTTGCTGAGGCGTTCTTTCCCCTTTCTTCCCATTTACCCCGACACACACCTTCCTCCCAGACCGGGGCCAGTAAAGTAAGTATTTTTGGGTATTTGCATAAATTTTCTTAAGTGCATCAGGCAGTAAATTGCAATCGATGTTGTTGTTGTTGCTTCTGCTACTCCTTTGCCCTCTTGCTGCACGCTTTCCATACTATTTTTTCCCCCATTTTTGTGTTTTTCTGTTTTTCTCTACTGGCTGCAAATTATATAGCACACTTTCCACACCTGGACAGGCCGACGTCGACATCGCTGGCCACGGCTACAACTCAACACCGGCCCGTCGGCCCCGCCCTCAGTCCGATCCTTGGTCTATAGCTTCAGCTACTTCCGGACTAACTCTTTCTCTCCCAGGCACTCACTAGCACACTAACACTAACACTCACTCACCTGGACGTCTACCGTCGACACTAACACAGTCACCTTCGACATGAGCCTTGGTGTCTGGCAAATTGTTTTCAAGGAACATGCAAAGCGCAAGTATTTAATTAATTTTTGCATATTTTATCTGTTTGAATTTGTTGAAGCATGTTCGAGTACTCCGGTCTAAGTCTACGTCTCCGTCGCCGCCGCCGTCTCCGATTCAGTTTCAGTCTCGCTTGTAAGCTGCTATCTTGACTCCGGGTCCGGGTCTGGGTCCGGCGTTGAAATGCTTAAGCCATTGATTGCATCTAAAGTGGCGCTATTTATACGTTCGGCTTCATTTAAATAAATTTTAAATAAAGCACAGCCAACCAAGTGGTGGTCATTGGCCAACACCTGGCCAATAAACTTTCTCCAACGAGCAAAAACCATCGCAGATAGTTGTAAAGGCTTCAATAAAAAAAAAACAAAAACCCAGAGTATTTAATAACCACTCGCCATGTTATTTGTTTGCCTGCCCACTCTTAGGAGTTATGTAAATCAAACAAATTTAACAAATGCGATGGGTAAATACTCATCAATAAATAATAATTTTACAAAATCCACAAAGCAAAAGAAAAAAAGAAAAAATTAAGCAAATATTTACCCATGATTCTCGGTCGATCCACTTTGGATTTATTTTATCAAAATGAAATAGAGGAAAACATGTTCAAATTCATATACAAAAAGGATATTATTTTGTAGATAAATAACTACTTTGGGTTGAAGCTTAACTATATTTTCGAACTAATATAAGCTGAGGATTCTATGTAAATACTTTTCAAAGTTTTTCCAGAGGTAAACTATATTGACATGTGTTACTTTGTAGGTTTGCGGAAAACTCTATCGGTCAGTCGGCAGATATTTATATATTAAGCTTCATGTATTTATATAGCTATATAAATATATATATATAATATATAATATATATATAGCTTGCCCATTTCATAAATTGTCGTGGTGTGGCTGCTTCAGCTACGTCTCTGTCTTGTTCTGGGTTTGCTTTGTTCGAAAATCAATTATGCTGTCATTGTCATGCTTTTGACCTGCCCCCAGTCCCCAGACTCGATCCTTGGCTTTATCCCCATCACCTTGTCGATGGCCGGACCTCAACTGTTATCACCCCCAGCGCTGTTTAAAAACACGTTGCTCAAACATTGACTGTTGACGACCCCTCCCTTTACCGCCGGAAAAGTCCGGCGTCCTGAGTCCTTCGTCCTACGTGCGGCGTCCCGTTTTCCGTTTTTTCGACGATGATGATGATGTGAGGGATGGGGGGAGGTGCCCACCTCCAAAGGTGGAGGTGGAGGGAACTAGCGTGCAGCGCTCCCCGTTTTACGTGCCCATAATGGACCCTCATCAGTCTCATTATTTATGCGACGTGCGGTTTCTTTGGATTTTGTTAGATTAAAAAGTGCCTGAGGGTTTTGTTGAGTGGCCAGAGCGTCGCTATGGTCACTTTCAGTGTGTGTGTGTGTGTGTTTGGGTGTCCAAAGGTAAGAGGGTACAAAGGTAAAGCAGGTCAGACCCATCGGTCGGTCGGTCAGGTATTGTGGTTCCAACAGGCCTCCTGACCAGCCACAAGAAACCAGGAGCCAACTGGCCCTGGCCCTGCTTGTTTACGACCTTAGCACGCGCCCCTTTCACCTCAGTGACTATTTGTTAAATTTACAAAATGGACAGGACAGGCGGATCGATTGGGGGATACCCTTTGGCAGGATCAACATGACATCGGGGGTGTTAAGTCCACACTGATCCAGGCTATTGTTTTCCAACTCTGAAACTTAAAAGGTATTCAGGTTTCTGAAAAAAAGAAAAAAGGCATGTTTTTAATTTCTAAAAATCTAGTCTTTGCAATTTGTACCAAAAATAATAATTTTTTTTCTTTCCTATACTAAAAAATAATATTTAAATATTATTAACTATAAGTAATAGCTTCTAAAGGATCTCTGGACAGTGGAATGCCTCTAAAGCTCTAATTAAATCAGCGTGTGCACTAAAACAATCAATCCGAGTCCACCCCGAAGCCAGGGCCCCAGCCAGAGTAATGGGCCATAAACAGACTGTGCCGGACCGGGTCGGGCTAAAAGATTGGCATTAGTAATGTGTTTCCTCTTTTTTTTACCACTGGCAGCCTGCTGACTGCCGAACAGAGCTGGTGTTCAAAGATTAATGCGACAGCCATTGAATATTTATTAGTTGTTACTTTGCATATAATTTGTGGCCCGGGCAACTGCCATTGATTTGCTTGCAGGGGCATTTTAACATTTAAATGTGGAACCTGTCAGGCTGTTGACTCTGCGGTTTTAATTTGTCAGAGTGCGCTAATACGAAATTAATTTGCCGGAGCTGGGAAGTTGGTAAGTTGGGGTAACCGAAAGACGGCCGTCTAACCAGGGCAGGGCAGGCTGCCAAGATACTTGTCCAGTTTGCGGACAAGACAAATGGCGTCTGTTGTTGAAATATTAAAAATCTCCTCCCTGGGCTACATGATGCTGGTGTTGCTTGTGTGTTGCTGGTGTTGCTGATTTTGTCGTTCCGTTGCGGTTGCAGGACTTTTCTGTGTAGAAGCAATTACATTAAATAAAACAATAACAAAAGAAGTGTAAAGCGGACCAACAAACAAACAATCGGAAAAAAACATGCAAAAAGCACATATGCTGGCCGAGAGGCAGGACGGCAAGACAAATTGTTGCAGCAGCTGCATGTTATGCCAATAAACAAAGCCAAAAGGGAGTATCAAAACCGAATTAAATAAAATAAAATAGAGTAAACAAGGCAAACAAAATATAAGAATATTGCATTAGTGTTGCCGATGGCCGAGGGCTAGCTGCAGCATCAGCAGTGGTAGGGGAGTGAGTGGGTAGGTGCATGTCTGGGAAGCGGCTAAAAGCATTAACCGCACCGACAGCACAACAACCGACGAGCTGGTAACACACACGTATCCAAACATGCCACCGCACACCCGCCCAATTGAGACCCGCCCACACCACACACCCACACCCAAACTCGCACATGCACTTGACTGCATCGGCGGTCCAAAGCCGGTGACACGCTTCTACATTGGCGACAACATGCTGCCACTGGCACGAGGATCCGACTGGGGATTGGGACTCGGATTGCTTGCCCAAAAGCAAAATGTTTTTACACTTAAAGACAAAACCAGAGATTCGCCCAGAACGCGGTGCAGAAGGCGGGGGTAGGTGGTTGGGCGCGAAAAATCCACATCTCCACAAGCGATTCAGCTTGCCAGTTCTCCAGCTTTTCGGTCTGGCTCTGGACTTCCAACATTGAAACGTTTGTGGCTGCGGTTTGTACTTTTTGGTCTTTGAAGCTATGCAGCTGTGCGGGTGGAGGGCTATGCGGGGGCGGTTAATGGGGTGGAGGAGGAAGCCTCCAAGTCCCGGGCAAGCTGTTGTCGCTTTCATCCTCATCCTGGCATTGCATTGACAGAAGATTAGTGTGAAGCAACAATGTGAAAACAGCGCTGTAGGGGTGCAAGCCACATACACACGCATACACTGAAACAAAATAGGCCGTTAAAAGTTAAAGCTAAAACAGGAGCTCCAAGCCATTCGATATCGCTCATACGCCCTGCTTTCTAAGCATAGATTAAAATATTGGCATAAAAGATAATTTCTTATTAAATAAATTAAATTTTATGGGTTGAATTTAATTAGAAATGAAGTAATTTATATTATTCTCAGTGTACACCCGCAGACAGCTGAATTTTGCGAGGAAATGGATGACACAGTCGAGGGTTTTGGGGGACGAAGACATTTTTATTGCGGTGCGTTTGCTTTTTAAGTTGTTCCGAATTGCATTTGCTGGCTGCAGCCGCTGAGCAAGTTCTGCTCAAAGATTACATAATTTAACGAAATTTAATAAACATCAACACCAACTGTGTCGACGCTTGGCATTTTCGGGAGCAGTAGCGTGTGCCAGGGTCAGGACTTGGCAGTCAGGAGCTAGGGGTTAAAGGTTAAAAGAGAGCCAGGGGTAGAGGCAGCAGCAGCAGCAGCTTAAGCTTTATTAAATTTCACGCACGCCTTACTCGCTGCCTGGTTTGCTGGTTGGCTAGAACCTGAAAATGAATGCACATGCTGGAAAGGACTTACATTCCGCCACCAATGTTTCCATTGCCGCTGATACTGTTACTGTTGCTGTTGCTGCTGCTGCTGCTGTGACTCCTGGCGACTGTCGCCGGCGAATAGGGTGCAAAATGTTTTCACATCTGCATATAAATTCCTCTCATTTTTGTTCGCACTCCGACAGGCGGCAGGCAGGCAGCTTACACACGCTTTTTTTCGCCATCACCTCCCTCGGTAGTGCCAATATTTGCATTTGCATTCTATTCCACGTTTTTTTTTTTTTCCCAGCTATTGTCGCCTCCTGCCGCTGATGTTGCTGTTGCTAGTGCTGGTGCTGCTGCTGCTGCTGCCGTCCTCTTACACTGTTTACATAAACATTTTTTTCGACACAAAAACATTTCACTGCACAAATTTACATTTAAATTAAATTTTAAGTGCATTTTCAAATAAACTAAGTTGCTGGCCATGATGGTGTTCGGGTGGTTGGTTGAGTGGTGCGCTTTGGTGTATGGTGGTGCAATCAAAACTCAATGCGTGCACTTTGCGTTCACGTTTCTCTGATACTCGCATAAGTAGGTTTTGGGCTGTGAGCGCTGGCTGGTGGGTGGTGGGTGGTGGGGAGGCAATTGGGAGGCGTGGTCCTGTCAACGGCAGGTTACAGGTTAAACGCCCGCAACATGACCAGCCCGGACCGTGCCAAGGTGCTAGCTGCATATGGGCGGGCCTAACAACACTGCCGTCACATGGCCATATTGATTGTTATCAATTTTGGTTATTACATGGCCAAGCGCTTGCCATTTTCATGGCGATTTTTCACTTGTACAGTTTTTGCTGCTGCGAACCGAATAAATTGGCAAGCCGAAAGGTAAATGGATACCACGGGCGTCAACGTGCCTGCTAAATTTCAGAAATCATGCTTCCCCAGATACTCCATTATTTTGAAAATATCAAAACCACTAAATTCAGAGAAAAACCCAAATACCACTGATCGTCATTGTAATTTTAAAGAAACATGTCCGGCCGGAGAAAAACGTACACGCCAGAAGTCAAACTTCTGTAGCTCCTATTTCGGTTTCTGTTTCTGTTTTGGGTTAGTTTCAGTTTCTCAACTGGTCCCAAATGAGGATTCTGGGGGGCAAGTGGTTGGAGCAAAATAAAACATTACCGGGGAAAGTTTCTCTATGCATTTTTGATTGTTCTCAATTGTTTGGCAATTGTTTGCAGGGTATCCCACGGTCCATTACCCCGTTGCTGCAGTTAAATGGTTTTCATTTTAGGTTTCTGTATGGAATCTGCACTTGTTTTTGTATTTATTTTGCACTTTTTTTTAGGTACTTGAGTTTTTGCTTATAAAAATATACAAAAATACATACATTGGGGCAATATCTAAATATTCGTGCAACGGAAGGAAGATTTATGTTTTTGATTTTTATTGAAGGCGAGTGCATCGATTATCCCAACAGCAAATTGAACTAATAAACGAGATTTATAAATAAAAGCTGTGTGCCTCTCGTACGTGGGAATGTATGTATATATTTATTTTGTGAAAATCATCAAGCCCACAAAAACCAAACTAAGCCAACAAATGGATTCTAAACCAATAAGAAATATAACATCAGATGTGCATTTGTTTCTTTTTGCCAAATATGTCTACTGGAATGGAATAAATGTGTATATTTTTTCTGTATTTTTTCCGAGTGTCATATACAGTTGGGCATTATGAATGGCAAAAGTTGCAATTTCCACTGAAATTCGAAAGGCTCACCGACAAATTTGCAACTGAATGGCATCAGGAGTAGTACGGAGAGGGGAGTGTGAGGTCGGATGCGCCTCATTTCATTTATTGCTTAATTTATATATGGCACAGTAAATAAATAAGATGATGAAAAAGTAAGGAAGCAAATGGCAAAGAACAGGCTAAAGGGGAAAAGTAGCTTGCGAGCGTCGGGGGACAAACGAAAATTAATGACAAAATTTAATGGACACTTGTATGGGGCCACGCCCTCGCCCCCACACACCGCCCACCGACCGCTGAGAGTGCGTAGATGTGTTTACACACACTTATGCAGCAGTTGTACACGCAGTAGCGCACTCCGGCAATGAAGTTTACTTATACAGTTAAGTACGCGTCGTATTTAATGGAGCGAAATTGCATGCCAGCACAGTGGGAGCTGCAAATGCAGCAGCAGCAGCAGCAGCTTGACTGGGGGAAACAAACAACAAACGTTAAGATTGTTTGACGGCAGCCGTTTATGAAGCACCCTATACGCCGCGAGTTCCGCACTTTGGCAGCACGACAAACTCAATAATGTCTCGAGTCTTGGCCGGGCTTAAAGGTTGGGGCTTTGCAGTCACGGCTCAAGTGGCCCAACGAGCGCTGATTAGCTGCCGACTGTTCCCGCCAAATGAGTAAGTTGTGTTGCTGCAGCAGAAGGAACCCACTGATCCCACTGACAGTTCGCCGGGAGTGCGGTTTCGGCATAGTTCAAGTGCCTGCGGATTTTCCATGATGAAATATTTCAAGCCACCACTCTTGGCCTAAAAGTTAAGCCGGCACACATTTAGGCAGGATACATGGAAAAATATAAAAATGGCTTTGAATTTATTACTTTTCAAAACTTTGTTGGCTTTAGTTAAAGCCAAAAAAGCCAAACTTAAAGTTTAGAGTCTTAAACTTAAAGTTTAAGAGTTGATGTAATGGTAAGAAAATAAGTCAAACAAAAAAAAAGAAACCAGGTTTTAAAGGTTTATGGCTTAAAATTTTTTTTAGTGTACAGCCTTTTAATTGCGACTCATGCTTCTAGACCCACTTCCATTACCAGATGTGTATGGTAGTGCAAAAAATAATTCCCTTTAAAAACCAGCCTCACTTACCTGCTGTGGCAGCCGCCAACTCTGCCGTGCCAGCGCTTTACCAGTGGCACTGGCACTGCCAGTATACCGCATTCTGGCACTCGTGGTAAGCAGAAGACGTCGCTGGGTGCAAAAGGAACTTTCAGCTCATTAACTTAAAAACTTGCGGCGCTCTCGAGCGGGGTCTTAGGATTTGCCTGAATGCAGAACATGCATGACAAAGCCCGCCCGAGATGAGATGAACTGAGCCGAGCTGTTTCTGTGTAGAGCACTCCATAAAAATAAGAAAAGCACAAGAAAAAATAGCACCGCAGCATTTTTAATTTACTACAGAAATTACAAGCGAACACCGAGTGCGCCTCTACCAACTGCAAGCTGCGTGAGAAAAAGTATTTTTCTTGAAAGCAGAAGAAAAACAAGAGGGGGAAAAATGAAAATATAAATAAATAAACCCGAGGTCGAATTCAGTAGCAGCAGCACTCTCGTCCTGCTCTCAAACATTTCGCCCAGTCAGTCAAGTCACTTTGTCATTCCGAGTGAGGCGGCAGCATCAACAGCATCCTGCATCCTCCGTGCTCGCATCTCACACATTTGCATGACGTCAGAAGTCGAAGCGGGATGCAGGATGCGGGATACGGACTGTGGACCGTGGACTACCGAGTGCGGACTCCAGGATATGAAACTGGATGTGCAGAGTTTTTGCGGAGCTGCGCTGCCATTTTTTCCTCCTCCTCTTGGTTTTATGCTGGCAGCGTGTATATTTAATTAAAACAGGATTAATCTAGCAGAAACAATACTTCACTAAATGCACCAGCAGCGCCACCACCAGAACAAGCATCTCGTCTGCGGTCCATGGCTTCAGCAACATTCCCAGCTTCAGCTCTGTCTTCAGCCTCAGCTTTTGCTCCAGCCTGCGGCTTGGCTAACAGACTCGTTGGCTTGCCTGGCAGACGGATTTTGAGGGGACGGCGACAGGCGATGGGAGATGAAGTGGGGAAGGGGCTGACCTGACTGCCAGGCTCGCCGGCTTAAACACAAACAATGGCGTTAACCGCTCATGTACAGTTCTCTTCGCATACACTAAGGAAAAAAACATATTTACGGTTTGTTTTTTTTTATAATAACACAGATTTTTATTAAATCAGACCTGTTTAAGCCTATAGATAATAAATCGTATCTTTAAAGGGAAAAAAAAATACTTTTAGTTTGCTTTAATGTATAGTTTTTTTGTTGTGTGCCCACCTACCATAGAATCGGCATTCGTCAGCTTTAGTGCACGGCCCGAAAAAGTATGCTACGCTTTTTGATACGTTATGCAGATCCTGGGAATGCGCCGCCGACAGCTTAGCTGCGCGCTTTCAATCATTCAACTTCAACTTTAACTTTTGGCTGCGTTGCCAATAAAGGATATTGCGTGCTCACATGTTAAATGGACAAAAAAAAAGCGGCTGGAGTGAGAATAATAAAAACAAGAAAGAAAAGCTAACTTCGGGCGGAGCCGAAGTTGATATACCCTTGCAGTTCAGTCACAGTCCGCTAGGTGGCGCCACGCATCTTATATTATTAGATATGTAGCGGATCGTATATAGTCGGCCGATTCTTATGAAATTTGGCATATTGAAGTATTTTTCCCAAAATAGAATCTGTACCAAATCCCATCTTTCTAACTTGAAAAACACCAAAGTTATGCCAATTTCGATCGTTCCATGACAGCTATAGGATATAGTCGGCCGATCCTTATGAAATTTTGTACACAAGATATTTTGATCAAATATAACATGTGTGGAAAGTCCCAACCCTCTAACTTAAAAAACACCAAAGTTATGGCATTTCCGATCAATCAGTTATATGGCAGCTATAGGATATAGTCGACCGATCCCGGCCGTTCCGACTTATATACTACCTGCAAAGGAAAGAACTGAGAGAATTGAAAGGCTCCAAAACTGAGAGACTAGTTTGCGTAGAAACAGACAGACAGACAGACGGACAGACGGACAGACGGACATGCTCATATCAACTCAGGAGGTGATCCTGATCAAGAATATATATACTTTATAGGGTCGGAGATGTCTCCTTCACTGCGTTGCACACTTTTGACCAAAATTATAATACCCTCTGCAAGGGTATAAAAACAGAGGGCGAATCTAGGAAAGAAAAACAGGAAAGTGGGCGAAACACTTTTCGTCCATTTACTATCGACTTTAATTAATATTTACATTCAGCCGGCTTTCACCGCCCTCTGACTATTAGCCAAGGCAAACAGTTTTAACAGCTTTTGCGGATGTTTTGACTTTTAGTCCAGATCCATTGGCCACATCATCAAAAACTTGACTCAAGCACAAGTCAAACGGAGGGCAAATAAACAAAATATGTGGCAAAGCGGTAGCAAATTTTATCGTTGCCAAATTTTCTTCCTTCGTTTAATTTTTTTTTTTTTTCATATTTTGAAAATATTATTATTTTGACCAGCGGAAAGAAAACAACTCGCACCAAGAGAAGATTGAAATCCAAGAGTCAAGAAAACCAAGAATCAAGAACCAAGAAGAACAACCAGAACGAGAATCCGAAACAAGAGCAGAACCTAGCTAAAATCCACACCAGGAAGTACTATACACAGGCAATGCCAACAGCAACAGAAAAAGCAACAACATGGGCAACATGAGTCGAAATTGTAGTTGTACAAACACGTCAGCTTTTAAATTACTTGGCCTAAAGGTAAATTGAGCGGAAGTTAAAATGTTGGAAAAACAGTACGAAAAAAAAGAGGAAAAAAAACCAAAAAACACGGTGGATGTGGCAGTGGGTAGCTACTGGGTGGAAACTGGGTGGCGTAACGGTATCCAGCCAGCAAGGAGTTTTGGTTAAGTGGGAAAAGGGAAAGACGGTATCCATAACAACAACAAAAATAACAAAAACAATAGGAAGAAAAAGAGGTGGGTTGTGGGCGGCACACGGCAAATTTGCCGGGAATAAACGCAAGAATAATAACAACCGAAAGCAAGTTTTTCGGCTCAAGTTGCTTATAGTTGTTGTAGTTTGAGTTTTAGTTGTTGTTGCTTTTGTTGCTGCTATGAAATTCAGTGGCATACAAAACGTAATTTCAACTAAACGAACCGACAAACAAAAACAAACAAACAGAACAAGAGCAGCAGCAACGAAATATTATTTTAGCTGCCTTTCATCCTTCCTGAAACCTTGCGGGCTCTACTCCTGGCCGGCAGCCCCCAGCCCCCAGTTCCCAATTTATCCCACCTTCATATGCGAGTGGGATAAGTTGGCGAAATTGTGCAATAATAAAATATTTGCAATGTACTCGAAACGCGGCCGTGGCAGCGGCAACTCCAGCGTCTGCATTTTCATAAAGTGCAGCTCATAATAAAGCAGAGGGTGGGTGGCATTGCATCGCATCGCATCGCTTGCCCGCAGCACAGAAACTGAAAAAAAAAAAAAAAACAAAAATAAAATATAAAAAAAAAACACACACACACAAATAAATATGAGCAGCAGCCAGAGGCAGTTGCAGCAACAAGCAGAACCAAAACAAACACCAGTAGCCGAGAACTGAACAGGGCCAAAACAAAACAATACAAAGGAGAGCCAAAAAATATAATAAAGCCCGCGAAAATATTTGCAACGGGCATTGAGAAATGTTGTGCAATAAAAATTGCATTTTTATGCTGATGTTTGAATTTCGCATGCAAATGAAAAACGAACAGTGCCAACCAAAAAATAACAGCTCCGACTCGGTATAGCGAAAGGAAGTATCGACCACAGATAACCCAGCATTGGGATTAGATGGGAAAATTGAAAGGCTTCTACTTTAGTCTTCAGGTGAAAATTGTATAATTATAAGATGAAAAATTTCTCACGGTTTCATATCACTCACACTTCAAAACCCTTTTATTTTATGGAAACCATTAGCAACATTATACTTTTTTTAAAACCAAATTCTTAAAGTGTATTTTCCGATGGTTTTGCGATCAAATGGTGTGGATTTTATATGCCGCTGATACCCTCTGTCTGCCTTGTTGCATAGACAACAAGAAAAGCAGCAGCAGCGGCAACAAAATGGTCTGGAAATAAAGGCAGTCCGACGGGCTAGGAATCTCTGGCCAGGAAGTGGCGCTACCGCTGCCCAGGACCACCCCAACCACTCATCGCCCCCCGCCCGTTTTGGCCGCTGTCAGTGGCAGCGCCTGCTTCGCGGCTTAGCTGAGACTTTGCGCCCACGCTCCACGTGTTTATGACTTTGAATTGCAACTTCATCCGCCGTGTGGGCCGCCGTAGCTCGTGTTGTTGTTGCTGTAGCTTTTGGTGTTGCTATTCCTGTTGGTATTGTTCTTGCTGCTGTTGCTGCTGCCGTGTGCCGTTTGCTGTCGGGTGCAATGATGGCGGCGCATAGCGCGCATTGTGACGCGAAATGGCGTCGAGTTGAATAATCCAACATGGCGTTTTGTTGCTGCCGCCACCGTTGTACTGGTGCGCTAGTATTTGTGTTTGTGTGCACTGTGTTGTCTGTTTCCGGCAGCCGGATAAAAAACTTGGCGTTAAAGTGTTAATATTTTGAGTTTTGAGAGCGGAGTGGCAGGACATGCAAATGCTGTACAACAGTGCCTGAAAACGAGGCTCCAGAAAGGATCAGTTCAGTTCAGTTCGGGTCGGCTAGGGTCAGGCGAATGGGTGGAAGGGGAGGCGACAGCTTCGACGCTGTTTCCCCTCGACGCTGACACTTGTTCAATTCAAATAGCACGCCAGTGTCCCGACATTGATGTCCTGGCACGGCATTCCGCCGCATTCCGGCACTTTTCCGCTTTTCGGGCCTAGTTTCGAACCAAAATATGGCGGTATGGCATGGTTTTGTATGGTATGGCGTGCCGGGGCGAGCCGCATTTATGTTATCTTTAATTTTTCACAACGAAATTGGCCGTGGGAGTGCAGTTCCAATTGCCAGACAACAAGCATATTTATTTATATTGCCCCGCCGCTCGACCCCAATGGAAACTGACAAGACAGGACGACAGCCGAGCCACTTCAGACTTCGGTCCCAGGACGAACCGAGCTGAATGAGTTTTTTACGTTCTGCGAAGGAATAAAGATCGCAATGGTGTAATGGAAGGCCCAGTAATTGCCATGGGCTCGAAAAAAGTTAATGGGCCCAACACATTAAAGTATTTATAATTTAAAAATCATCTGCAGCTTATATAATTTCGTCTTCTTTATAAAGCTAAAGCTCAGTCATTCTCCAACAATCTGCATAAAAAAACATACAACTAATGCGGAAAATGCAGGGGAGGGATAATTTGAGTCACCGCGAAAGGTGTATCATTGCCACTATTCATCCGATTCTTGAGCGGAATACCTTAAACGAATTGTTGATCTATTCTCTACCAATTTACATCAAAGCCTCAGAACGAAATATTTTTTGAATTTTTCTTCAAATTTTCTGGTGGATCCCCTTCAAAAGTGGCCCCCAGTGACAGCTATAGTTTGGTTTGTAGATCGATTTGTAGATCGAAAAATTTTGAAAAAAAGCATGGGAACACAATAAAAATTGTCATATGTTTTGACTTAATATGTATGTTTTGGTGTTAACATAATATCATTCCTATCATAAGTTTTTGCTCATTTGGAAGTTATTAAAGTCAATCTAGTCACTGGCAAATTGATTGTCTGGTTAATGTTTCGGCCAATGGGTTTGTGAGCAACAAGACACACGGATGAGCGCACACCAATGATGGTTTAGAAAATTAATCAAGCGAGCAATTCAAATCGTGGAGCATTTGGACATTCACCGCCAATTAGATGCTCCACGGGGACTGGTCTCTTAGCTATCAAATGGGTTAAATAGTGAACTGAATTCGACAAATAACGCATTTAACAGGCATCCAATTAAATATGATTTATTCGGACAGTTTCTTTTTCGTTGATCTCCGATTGGACGGTGTAATTTTCAGTTTTTACTCAAAAATTAATTATCAGCAGGCGGCATCTTGTTGTTGATTTTGCCAGCCGGACGGGAGACAGCTCGGTCATGTCACATTAAGCATACGCACTGTGTGCTCTGCGCATAACTGCCGGCCAGCCAAGCAATCAACCGAACTGCCACTTCCCCACCTGGTCCCCTTTGGTGAAGCTACACTATGGCATCAGGCTCTCAACCACTGAGCAACCAAGCCACCGAAACGCCCAACAGCCCAACGGGCAACCGACAAACCAATTCCCGAGTCCAGGCAAACAACTTCAACGACTGGGAAAGCGAAAAATGCGCGAATTGTCAGGCTGGCGTTTAAAACCAGTTCGCATCAATTTAAGCTGACATATGCTTAACTTAACTTGCGGTGGTTTTTCAACTTGGCCCACCGAGTTGCAGCAGGTTGCTGGTTGCCCGGCTGCCCGGTTGCAGGTTCCGGGCTGCAGGTAGTCACATTTCCCCGGTAAAGTCTGCTGTCTGGAGTGCTTTGCACATTGACAGCGTTAATTAACTTTTAATTTAATTTCGCGCAAATGAGTTTTTACTGTCAGCGCGCGTTGCTTTATTTAAGCTGACAAAAAACGTAATTTGCAATGCAAGAGTTTTGGACAACAGTGCGATTAAATGGTAAGAGGGTAATGCATTATAATGAAGGGGGGCTTGGCGATCGAGGGGGCATGCTTTTAAGCGCGGTTTTCAAATGTGGCTGCCATGTCGTCAGCCAGTGTCAATTTATGTATGCCGCCAAAGTGAAAATCCAAACTGAAAGATTTATGCTGGGGACGCACATACATACCATGCCTCCATGCCCCATGCCTCATGCCCCATAGTCCATACTCCATATCCCATTCTTTTCAACATGCTAGCCATACATACATATATTATTTATATTTTTTCGCCGGCCGAATGTGATTTATATGAAAAATCTCAGCAACAAGCGTTCTCGGCATTTGGCTCCATGTGCGTGTGAAATATTTTGCAGCGTTTGAGCTTTTTAAATTCAATTTCCAGGAGGAGGAAGCCAGAGCCACAGCTCAGTCAGAAACAGAGTCAGAGCCACATGCGGATTCAGTTTCAGATGCATAGCGAGATTCAGATGCCGATGGCAATGTCGCTATCGATGGCGATGGCGAAGTGATGTCGAGGCCAGCCGTTGCATAAATAAGCGCTTTAGACCACTGTGCATTCAATGCTGGCTAAAAGGGGGCCCGGGAGTAAGGATATTGGGGAATGACTGCCACGGGGCCAGAAGGCCGCACAGAAGGTGTGTGTTTTATTAATTGCCAGCGCCAATGCCGCAGCCGCCGCAGCAGCCGCCATGAAGAGAAATATGCGAGCAATGCACGCATGCGGTTCCTTTAGTTTCCCCTCCTTTGCCACATCATTCCGTAGCCCTCTCTATCCTGGTTTCTCATCCTCCTCTCCAGCTCACCACTTCCGAGTGGCCAGTGGCACGTTATATCGTTAATGAAAACTGATTCTAGTGTCATTAACGTGCGAGCTTTTCAGACTGTAGCACTGGCAACACGTTCAAGTGCAACGAGGCCCAGTATCTTCCTGCCTCGTGCATCCTTCGGGCTATGTCCATGCCACGCCCCTCCTTCTCCTTCCCTCCCCTCCCCCATACTCTGACCATCATGCCCCGACACTCTCTGCCTGCTGACGCCATTCGCCACCGGGCATGACGAGTCATTTAAACTGATGCGTCGCCGAGTGAGCGAGCAAATGATTGCGTCCTGCCACTATCCAGCGCCACTTCCTCCGTTTCCACCAGCTCCCACTTTCCATAGCCAATCTCAGTATTGTCCTTCTCGTTACTGAACCCGCTGACGACTTAATGACAGTCATACAAAATACGACAACGGTGCGAAAATTTCAAGGCTTGTCAGCCGCGATGCAACGTTGCTCCTGATGATTACCTTTTAATGTAAATATAAAAAATGAAAGAAGACCATAAACCAATCAGTAGACAACGAATTAAAAATTCTCTTTAAAAATTAATCATTTAATTTAGAAACTTTTCTGTAGCAATAAAGGGGGATATTATTTACTTTATTCATACTGTTTTTTTAAATGCAAGATTTATACATCTAAGATATATTTTATAATATTTTTCATATTTTGAATCCAATAATTTCTTAAGATATATTATCCCTACAAAATTTTTAGTGCCCTTTCTGTTAAAATTATAAACCTGAAATTTAAATAATTGTTTTTACTCGATGCGTCAGACTTGATTGGCAAGTGCAGGTCAACTGACTGACTGACTTGAGTCGGTCACGCCCCGAGTGCTAAAGGGTATAATCAAAAACAACAATGCCAACAACAAAGCGTCCGACAACAAGCTGGCAACAACAAAGGCAGCCAACAAAACCAAAGCGACAGCATCGTGGCCCAGAGGGGAATCGCGGGATCTGGACAGAGCTCCGTTGCCGTGGCATGGCATGTGTAAATGACGCTTAAAATTGAAAAATTAAATGAGAAATTATTATGTGGGGCAGCGGCGAGAGGCGAGGAGCGAGATCTGAAGCTTAGGCAGCCACCAAGGGGCGGGGCCGGGGGCAGGAGACAGAGGGACCCCATTCCGGTGGGACATGTGCGTTAATGTGCGAGTGTCAGACGGCAGAGTGTCATTAAATTAATTTGTCAAATATGTATAAAATAATAAATTACCTTTTTGTCAGTTACTCGTTTATTAATTTGTACATGGCAACAACTTTTCGGCGTTGGCAAAAAGGACGATGACAAAAAACAAATATAAAGCTCCAAACCAGGACGAGGCAGTGTCCAGAAGTCAACTAGCATAAAAAATTATGATGTGTAAAAAAATAAACACACGATAGTTCTGAAGGGAGGAGGACATGGGGCTGGGGCTGGGGCTGGGACTGGGACTGGGACTGGGCATCCCACGGCCGTGACAACAACTGAAAAATGGGAAAAATTGGACAAATTGCCAGTCTGGTGCTCATCGTGTATCGTTTAATAGAAATGCCAACCAACCAACCCACCGACACCGATGCATGTCACATGTTTTCTGGGCATTTTTATTTTCCGACACCGTCCAAAAGTTGAATGATTTATGACTTATTCAATTCGTTGGCCAAAACGAAGTAAACGGCTTTCCGTTCTTCCCGTTAAATTATTTTTTAATGTGTCTATTAAAAAATACAACAGCTGCATCAACAACTGACATTGCAACAACGGCAACAAAGATAGCAACAATTTGCTGTATCGGTGGCAATTGGATCAACTGCAGGAAACATATAGTACAACATGGATGGAATCGGACTTAATACCGACCGACTGACTGGCGTTTTGGTGTTCAGGTCGGGGATTTGGCGCCGGCATTAACATGAAACCAATATAAATGGCATGCCAAATTGTAGTGGATGAACAAATTTGCCGCTTCATATGCGAGTGGCAATAAAAACTTGTAGAGCCGAAGCCAAATTTGATTTGGTGGGGCATTTGTTTTAAATTACCCTGGCGTATAAGTGATGAACAGGGTTTGTGTCTGTGCCAGTGTAACAGCAAATTGAGCAGTCGGCATAAAACAACAAACAAGCTGAAAGGTTCAATCTTGTTTTTCCTTTATTCCTGATTTTCACCTCCACCTCATCGACCAGCGGCTAAAAAAAAGTGGAGCACTGAACTCGCCATAGCCAAGGGATTTCCTCAAAAAAAACCCCGACACAATGATGAGCCATAAAACTATTGCAGTTATTTGGAGTAGATTGCACGGCAAGAGTCCATGGAATAAACGTTTTCGCAATTCAGGCCACAAGCCCCGAATAATACCAACTGATCTACTTCCTACAATAAATATAAGCACTGCGCTTTTCCTGCTTTCGAACAAAGAATTTTTTGATATACATAAACTATTGTTCTTATTACATATCTGAAATAAGTACAACTTTTTATTTTTTTGGAATTTTAAAACGATCATCAATGGCCATGTCCACTTGATAATAATTAAAAACAATAAACGAAAAAATGAAATAAAGCACTATAGTTTGGGATTGAAAACATTGAAGACTTGCATTTTCTTGAAAAATAATTTTCTTACCAAATGGAATAATAAGCCAGTGGATAAACAAAGTCCCAATAGTAGAGAAAACTATTGAAAAACATACCATCCAACGTATTTTTTTCAAAAGTCCGATTAACAGTATAATCCCAGATATAATGAAAGAAACACCGCACACGCAACCCAAAATCAGAATAGAAAATTGCAGCTCCTGATATTTCACGAACCTAATGTGCAGAGCTTCAAAGAATTTAATTGTTTGTTAAATATTACCATTGTGTCTTTAAAAACACTTACGAATGAAAAGACACCCACTGATTATATTCCAGAAAGCCCAGAGGAGACAGGCTCGAAATTTCGTGCAAAAATTGAGGCGCTTTAAGGTGCTTTGTTGCTGACACATATTGCTCCGAAAAATCAATAAGATTTTGTCACTTTGAAGGGCGGAGAAAAGATTTCTACGTAAACAGAGTGAAAAAAACAATTGCCTAAAATCAGACTGAGCTAAAATAGGTGCTGGATATAAATAACATTTGACACGGCCCTTATATTTGATACTTTGATGCATTATCGTCGTATTGGCATTGGTAAAAGTGTCCAAACAATGTCAATCAATTAACGTATTAAACTTTTCCCATTTACCTTGGACGTTGACGCGTGAAAAGTGAACACGATTGGCGGGTCGGTGTCCAAATAAAGTCCAAACGGAACCCTTTCTGCCCGGTTCCATGAGCTGTCCACCAGTTGTTAACTAATCAAATAACTGAAGCGACATGAAAATACCGAAATGTGGCCATGTCAATGGGTTTGGGCCGCCAGCACCACCACCGGCACTAGCAACGCTTACCGTGTCCGAATCCAATGCAAACAAAAGTGCAAATGAGTTCGAGAGTGCGACGCTAAAATGTTTGTCCAAGCCAAAACGTTAATGGTAATGACAGCTTCGAGAATCCGTTGACGGAGTTGGGACACGTTCCGGGATCGGGGTATCCATATGTGTTACATATACATGGGCTAAGCCCCCTGTGCTCTGTGATCTCTGTGCATAGTGCTTTGTGTTTTGTTCCGATTCAGTTTCCATCAGTGGCCATCACTGGACCCAAAAGCCAAAATGCCATTAAAAATTGCCACGTGAAATGTTTCTAAAAGCCATCGAGCCGGTAATGAAAGCTGACAGCCGTGTCCTTATTCTCTGCTGCGGGGTTACCTAACTAAATTAAAATATTTACGAGTATATCTGCATGTATCCCAATTATACGCGACCCGAAATATGATAGCTAGATGGCCAGGGCCAAAGCTGAAGAGAAACCAAACCAAACCGAAACCGCACCAAGAAGACAACCGGGCTAAATCCCATAATTAAGCGTGTATGCATGTCCTGTTAGTCCTTCTCACCCTCGTCCTCGCCCTGGCCCTTTTTGCGTGCTTGTGATGTATTAATTTAGAGAGAGCCACCACCAGCTTCCATCTAAAATCCCCTCTGCCCCCACAACCCCAAACAAAAACAACTACACCACATGGTCGACAATGGGAACCGGCAACCGGCAACGGCCACAATTACACCTACAGGATAGCTTGTATCAGGACAATGGTGGGACCCTGGCATAGGATGGGTTTTTTGGGAGCAACAGCAAAACTATTTCACAGCTAAAAATGCTGTTATGCGTTTATATTAACACGGATGTGCTCGCACACATACTCACCCACACTCTCTCACGTCAGGATACAAAACTATAGTACATATAAAGTGAGTCCTGGAAACAAGGACACGTAGAAAGGTAGCCAGCATACATTAGCAGGCACGTAGGATGCAAACTAACAGTACCATTGGAGCAGAAATTGTATCAGCGATACGAATCATATGCGGCAACGGCAGCGCCAAAGACCCAGACCATGCCTAGGCCACGACCATGCTCCCACTCCGCCCTCACAGGACATCCCACAGCGTTCCAATCCGCCAAAGAGCACCCTTCCGTGCAATGCGACATGGTCGAGCACAGGCAGTGGTGAGGTTTCCGCGGAAGGTGATTCACCAAAAATAGGAAACTCACATCTGTGCTGGCAAACAATATATTTCACTCAATAATCCATAATTAAAAACTTGAATCAAGTAAAAGCAGCATTTTCTGGTAATACATGGTTTCAACATTATTAAACTTTCATCTTGATTAGTTGGTTTTATTTTGGAAAGGTGTATATGATATTATCGCATTTTTTGCAACCCCTTCTTTTTAATTTTTTTAATCAAGAGTAAAGATATATATATATACAAAAGTATAGTGTAGTAAGCTCCTGATAATCCAAAACCTTTAATAATACCCTCGCTAGCACGTTTTGTCACACGCTAAACATTTGGCAAGTATAGACAATACGGCCCAAGTTAGGAACGCACGGATCGGGGATCCGGAATCGGGAATGGCGAATGAATCCTGTAAAGGAGGTCCGGGTGGAGATGTATCCTTTGTGCCAGCATGGAGTGCCGGCAAAAGTTAGTTACGAGTGCGAACAATGATATTACGTAAAATATTTTGAAACTGCTGCCGTTGTCGACCTGCTCTCAGTCTCGCCGTTTTTGGGGTCTTATGTGTGTGAAGGGGTGTGTGGGTGGATGAGTATGTAAGTGTGGGCGTGGCTCGTAGCCCGTGGAGGGGTGGAGTTTTGCGGCCATGTGGCATGTGACAGCAAAGCGTTGGTGACTCCGGCTCCACCTTTACCGTAATTGTGTCGCACATGACCCCCGTTGTCGCTGACGGTGGCCCGGCACCCTTTTCCCGGAATGAGTGGGGCTGAGTGCAATAACCACAATTTCAGATTGAGATGGAGCCATGCAAAAGGTAGCCAGAACCAGAACCAGGGCCAGAGTCAGAGCCAGCGCCAGAACTTAGAACCTCCAGAACCTCCAACCCCTTGCCTAAGCGTAAGCTCATTACGTTTTGGCTTTGTTTTGGACTAATTAAATTTGAATGATTATTTTCACTTAAAAACTTTTTGCCCCACTCGTTGGGTATGGTGCTGCTGCTTCTGCTCCTGCTGTTTTGTTTTTGTTTGGCGCCAGGTTTTGTTTAAATGTCGACGGCATTGCTGGGGTTGGCCAGACTCTCGAGTAAGACATAAACAATGTGGCTGGCACCCTGGCTAAAAAGCCGGAGTTCCCACTTCGCAGATCCACCCCCCAACAGTCCACAGCCCAAAAGCCCACATCCCACACAAAATGCCAAAGTGTCGCACGGGTGTCACACAAAATATTAGAAATGATACTTAACCACAGAATTGCAGAGCTTTCTTCTTCCTTTTGGAATGGGCGTTAGGATGAGCCGGGAGGGTTTGGATGCGAAGGGTAACCGGGGGTTAATTGTTTGCCATCCAGCTCCCTTTTTCGCATCCGAAATGCCAAACTGTGAAATTAGCAACAGCGGCAAATGGCAAATGGCAACCGGAAACGTGCCGCAAGCCGGATATAAGCAACGTTGGCTGCATCAACATCAATCTGAAATGAGAGTGAGAAGACCCCGCAGATCGAGGGTCGGTGGGGTGTGTATACCGCCCCACACCACACCACACCACACCAATCGACAAAATCTTTTTCAATTATAAACAAAAATGATTCGGTGACCGAACTGAAATACATTTCATGATTCTATTAGCAAGCCAATAGATGAATTCGCGTATTTAAAACTTAATGCAATCGAGTCCAATCAGATTTGCTTTTTGCCTTCTCATTTGCTGAAATACATTTATAAATAGCCCGCAGGATAAAAGATATTAATGGATTTTATGCCGGTTGGACACCAATAATTTCTATGTATGTATACATAAGTATTTGTGTATAATTGCAAAGCGAAATTGAAATAAAAGAAATTAATAATAAGAAGGATAAAGCCGCCGACAAACGATGCATAAATAAACGAAACCGTCCGCTCACGTTTTCCATCTCCGGACAACCCGCCAGATTACGGAAGTGAAGGGCGTGGCTGAAAATCAATACCAACAACAAAGCAATATTCACTCAAACCACTACAAACAACAACAACAACAACAACAACTGCAACTACAAAAGGCAACTTGATTGTGGTGCACAAAAATTTAATTGTGTTCAATTGAAATGAAATGAAATTTGCGTGCAATTGTGGATATTGTTCCATGCTATGGAATTCAGATGTCCGCAATATTCATTTAGATTTAGTCCAAGTGGTTGGCAATATAGAAGGAATTTCTTTTAAAAAGAGTTCTCTAAAAGTGGACCTTAAAAAGGACTCTTACAAGTATCTTCTTTAAAGTTCTTTACAGAAATACTATTTTCTGCACATATATAATGTAATGGATTAGTGATTTTGATCAGTAATAAATACTTCCAACATAGACTTAATATTTAAACTTTTAAAATATATTTTCCATTGATGAATTCCATTGAAATATATTAAGCCTTGAAATATATCGGACTTTCACAGTGATTAATATTTTTTTCTAATAGAGTTTTTACCAATTGCAATCATTTTGGATCAGCAGTTTTATCTTTCAACAATTTTATTCCAATCGACCGGAATGATTTTGTGGTTTTCCCGCCCAGCTGTAAGTCCAACCTTCAGCTATTCAACCATTTTAATATCCGTCAATCTTTTGCCTTTAAAATTTGAACACACGATGCCTGTTGTATTTGTTGCCTTTGCCATTGGCATGTGTCGGCCGTGTTTTTTGGATTTGGGTTTTTTAGGGTAAAGGACGGAATTACCCGCAAGGCTGCAGCCACATCCAACTCGTTACCAAAAAGCTAAACCGTGCAAAATCAAATAAAAAGCTATGGTAATTGGCTGTCGGTTGTAAAATTTTACAATCATTTTCCAACGTTGAGTTGCGTTGCCTGTTTTGTGGTTTAACTAGGGAAAGTTTGTTTTTGACAAACTAAAGCAAATGTGCGTGTGTGTTTCACCATTTCCCCCCAGCAAGTATGTATGATGTGCGCAAATAATATAAATACATAATGCGGTACGTAAATGCGCATTAACAGGCATTGCAGCAGGCCCTCAGACAAAGGCAGCGGACAGACGGACAGAGGGACACACGGACAACATAGACGCCAATATCAATAACCGTGGGCCTGATTAAAATGAAATATGAACATTAACCGCATTTGTTTAAATATAGATCGAAACCGCACCACACACTGCGTGCAAACACTCACACCGAAAACTATTCGGTTATCACAAGTGTAGTGTGGTAATAGGAGTAATAGCAGTAATAGTAGTAGGAGTAGGAGCAGGAGTATGAATAGCAGTAGTTTTTGTTGTAGCAGTAGTAGCGGGCTATAAGCTTAACTAGGGGACTGCGGCTATTTGGTTGCGCTGAGATAATAGACAAACACACAAAACTGCGGACAGGAACATTTAATAATGAAATTGAATTTACAATTATTTTTGTTTTGTTTGCCAGCACATAAACACACTCGCAAACTCACATAGACGTGTTCAAACAATGGCCCATACACGTGCAATATACATAGATGTACATGTGTGTGCTGTGTGCGAAAGTCTGTGGGCGAAATAAATATTTGATTTGCATTTAAAGCTGCATACATCAAAGCAACTTCCCCCCATCAGCGTCCCTTTATGGTTAAAATTTAATTAAAATCCCTTTGTTTGCCCTGGTGCGGTGACCAATTACATAATAATTAATGCTAGATTAATGCCGACCAAATTTTTCGGAGAAAACAAGTAAAATAAAGCAATCAATCTTCATGGCTCCAGATTTCGAAATCTTCGGATGAAAAGAGTCCTGGAGTCGGAAGCCTGAAGTCTGAAGCCACCAAAAAATAAAGTAATCCAATGCTCAATTAACGCAGACAGTAAAATCTTAAGTAATTGCAATAAAACAGACTACCGTCGAGTATATATTTTATAAAGTCCCTTTTTCACAGGCGCGAAGTCCCCCTGCACCGAAAAAATGCCATAAAATCAGCGCCAAGGCAGCGGCGACAGCAACACGATGAGGTAAGTCAGCCAGTACTCTGGATTCCGTACAGGAGCCTCAGGACTCAGGACACAGGGCTCAGGACACAGGACTCAGAACTCAGTCAAAGAGACTTTTTGGGGGCGCCACCCCCAATCTTCAATCTCCAGTTTCTCCAGTTGGCCAAAATGAAGAGCTTTCACATGTCTGGCACATAAAAATGGAGCGTTGTTAAACGCACCGCTGGGAAAACGCGAAAAGGCGGAAGACGCCCCAAACCGGAAGTGGATGTGGCATCAGTATCAGCATCAGCAGTGGCAGAACATTTTCGGTGGTGGTGCAAATGTCGCGGCCCAGGCTTGCTGGTGTCAGTGTCTAAAATTGGGAGCAACAGCAACAGCTCGAGCACCAGCAACAGCGGCATCAAAAATTGCTTATGTTTTCATAAAATGAAGCGCAAACAATTTTTTGACTGAAAAGCATAATAAAAACAAAAATACAGAAACAACAACAACAAGAGGGTGAGGAAAGCCATAGCTTTTTGAAAAAAAAGAATCCCACTCCCACTCTCGAACGTTGAGAGGCTGTAATCTGATTTTATTATAATTTTGATTTTGCTTTCTTTTCATAAATTTTATAACAAACGCCTCGTATCTGAGCGTACGGTGCGTATGCGTTATGCAAAAACAAAAAAAAACACCAAAATAAAGCGAGTGAAGACAAAAAAAAATGAATATAAGAATCAACAAGGAGAATTGAGCCCAAATAAAAACAAAGCATGCGCGTGCTTTCCCAACAACCACGAGCAATAATCATAATAGCAACAACAACGCTGCGGTCGCCAAGTGAGGTTAACTAAGGTTAGTGGAGGGGTGGGGGTAAGATATTAAGGGTCTGAGGCAGGTGGCAGGGATAGGTGGCATTGTCTGCCTGATTCCTGTTTTCCTACAATTTTGGCGGCTGCCAAGCAGGCGTAAAATAATAAACGCGAAATAAAGTGGAAGCCCACAAAACAGGAACACACCCATACACATGTGGTGTGTGTGTATGTGTTTGTGTTGGTGTGCGGCTTACTAAGCCAAGGATACACGTGGAGCCAAAATGGCGACTGTTCAGTGAGAGGGTCCTTTGGCAAGCTGGCGACTGTGTCTTTGGCCTGCTCAACGAAGCGTTTACACTGATTTTCGCTTTCAGTCAATTTTAAAGACAACTTGAAGCCGCATAACCAACCAACACCATCAGCAGCATCAGCTCGAAGAGACCGCCCATTTCCCTGCTGCTACATTTTTAATGAGATTAAAATAGGCTCACACAGTGCCAACAACACGGAAACAACAACCAACTTTCAAACACTCTGACACACAAACATACTCTCTTTCAGAAGGTGTGTATGTTGTACTTTATGGCAATTTGGGGACTTGTACAAGATTTTTTTGTCGTTTTTTGTTTTCCTGCTGTTTCTGTTTGTTTTAAAGAGTTGCCTAAAAGGTTTAAGGGATTTTGCATTTTCGGTCATGTGGTTTAATGGACGGCAACCATACACCCAACCACCCAAGCCAATCCACCGAACCACCCAACCAACGCGCCTACGAAACAGCCTCCATATCCTCCCGGCCACTCATTAATCTACAACGCATTAATTTCTCCGCCGCAAAATCCAATCTAAATTACATAAATCAACAAGCCGTAACTGAAGGCTGCTGTGTAGGTGCCGTCCCGTCCACCCACACGTACCTGCCCCTTTTCTGTCCCCTCTTGGGTAATTGGGTCACTTGTATGCGAAAAAGCAGCGAACTGTTGCATGCGAAGTACATGCAACATCAAGGATAAACGGAGGGGACCAGCCAGGATAGAGAGCTCAGAGGAGCAGGAGGTTGAGCGATAGGAGGAGTAGAATGAGGAGGGTGGTGGTGGCATAGGGACTGCAGGCAAATGCGATGCCATCTAACAGCTACTTTGTCAAGCGGCAGCTGCCTGCAACAGCAACTGAAATTGCAGCAACATCAGGGGATTGCAGCTACATTTCGATTGGGCGCTTCGATTGCTGCTGGCAGTCAGAGTGGATCTGGATGCAGTATCCCTATGCTCTCTAACCACCCCGCTTTCTCCCATCCAGTCCAGATTTGTGTGGCCTAATTAATTAATTGAAATTCATGAATTGCACATGCGACTGGCGCTTGAAGAATGGCAGCCGTCGGTCCGCTCACTCGGGCGTTTAATTCGAGTTGACATCGATGCTGCCGATGCTGCCGTCGAAGCTGCATATTAATTGCAATCAAAGCTCAATGGACATGAACCCCTCTGCTCGCTCCCCGTTCCCCTTTAAACGTTTAAAACTAAAGAAATTCGAAACAAAAGTGGGGGATAATCGGTAAAGGGAGAAGAAAAAACCGCAGCGAAAGCCGCTTAGGCACTCGGGCGTGTTTTAATTTATTAATGGGAATTTATAGAGCTGCGTTTTTACTCCCAATTCTCTATAGCTAGAAATCCAAGGCAGCCGTTTGACCTACTGCCGCTCACCTGCCAGTCACCCGACCCCTGCCACCATCGACGGCTTATCTGCGCGTCGCGTAATTTTGATTATTAAGTGGCACTTAATTTAGTGGGCGTGTGCATTGGGGTTGCTATTCCATTAATGCTGTTTCTGTAACTGCTTTCCCAAAACCAAACCAAATCAAAACCATCGCCAAAGCCAACCGATCTGAATCCGAATTCAAATTAAAGTCCCAAACTAATATATCGAATATTGAAATTGTCAATGTGCGACGGCCTTAAACCAATCGAACAGGTTGTGGATTGATATCGGGATCTGGTTTGTCGGCTAAGCTGCCTTTTTTAGCCCCCTACCCCGCCCGTGTAGCGGTCATTTGGGAAAATGCCGGTAGCCGTCTTTTGGCCATTGATTAAGAAATTCATGATATATTCGTGTCAGATAAGCAAGCGAAAGGTTTCCATTTTCGGGTCGGCGCGAGTAGGCCAGAAAGAAATGCGTCCATCAAATATTTACATATTCCAGTGAGGCAGTAAAACAATTTCAGCTGAAACGTGGGCAGGACGAGCACATAAATCAGGTAAGCATACAAATTTAATTGCACCCACTGGAAGGGCAAGTGTGGCAAATTGAGATCCAGTATTTCCAAGTCCAAAATATCAAATATTAATTCGTGTTAACAGTATTCATGTCAATCAAAAACCACAAATTAAATCTTGTTATTCAATATTCATAATATTTTGGTTCTAAATAAAATTTTTCATTTTCTAAATGAAGAACACCTATAACTAATAATTTGCAAGATATATAATATCGTTAAATGTTAAAAGTCGGTTTAGGGAAATGTTTAAGAATATCAAGTTGCATTACAAAGCCAAATAATTTAAATTTAAATTCAAAACAAGTTTCATAAGCCAAGGTATCCTTAGTGTTATGGTCAAGGCATGATTGTTACCGTTTTTAGTGAAATTCTTACATAAGCCGAGACTCACAAGGGGTTAAGAAAGGAAGATACTCCTTTTTTTGGGCCACGAAGCAAAAATGTTGGCCTAGTCGCTTGGAAATGTTTTCAAAACAAAGCGGCTGGACAGATAATTCGAACTTCTCTCTGGCGAGTCGCACTTTGCCCGCTAACAGAAGCGAATATCGTAAGTTTCGAACTCGATTTAAAGAGTGTGTGCCAAGTTTAAGAGAGTGGCCAGCTTTCGAGTTCGAAACACGAACGAAAGACAGAGAGAGTGTGTTGGGGGAGCTAAAATAAGAGGGGGTCTCCTTGGGGGTCTTGAAATATATGTGTCGGCATGTGCGAAAATCGCGGATGTAGGCCAATGGGTAGACGACAACGACAAGGGCTACGGCAATGGCAACGACAACGACAACGGCAACGGCGACGACGACAAATACACGAGCAGGAGGCAACACAAGAGCGCGGCAGAGTATGCCACACAAATGCTGAATAGTTGCGGAAGGTTATGAATTTCCGTGAGAAATTACTACAAGTAATATGTGAGTGTTATATGGGCATGCATACATGCAGTAACTGGAAGTGGGAGTGGGTGAGACGGTAGTGGGCTGCTATTGTACGGTTTGGGCTGCGATTTCAGTTCTGCCGGGATATACATACATACATATGTATATTGGTAGGACGATGGACGTGGTAGGTAGTCTGTAGTCCGTAGCATTTCCCTCGTGTGTGGCCACGGGAGGCGTTATTCGCCAGTGAGTGTGTGCTCATGTGTGCAGGCTGATAACAATGTTGCACTTGCTAATGCATTAATTTTAATGCACTTTCGGCTACTGGGGAAACTACTAGGATGCCTGGGCATCCTGAACTCGAATCCTCGTTTCTAACTCGTTACCAAACTTCAATCCCTTCGTCCCTCCTCGCTGTCACCCCTCCTTTCACTTAATTACTTGAATGCACCGCAAACTCACCGAAAAGGCCAACGGTCTGGGGTTATCCATCTTGCTTCCGATACGCCTTATCCTTTATGGCTGTGCAACTCGCTCGGACCAAGTGTCGGGGCTCGTCATTATCGCTCCGCTCTTCGCTTTTCGCTTTTGTCTCAAAGCCAGGCTAGCCTCGGGCCAAGGAATCCTTTGCTCCTTTTCCTTCTTCACAGCCACAGCCATCGCCATTGCCTGACACTTTTGTGACATTGTGCAAATGAATAATTGTGCTTTCTTTGCCGCTGCTCTGCTTTCTGGCTGGCTGGACGGCTGGATGGCTGGCTTGGCCCACTGCGACCACAACAACTGCACATCCGTTCCACATCGCTCGCTCAATGTCTCATCATCATCATCATCATCCTCGTCCTCATCCTCATAGTCGTCATTATCGTCACCGTAGCTGATCTTCATCATTGGGTTATAGTCGCCTTCATTGTCGACCCAGTTGTCGACGGGCACGTTGCTCATTCGCCGGACTGTCGGCCATTGCTCGCTGCCCTAATCATCATCGTCATCATCATCGTCTTACTGGTCATCACCATCTCGGCCAGAATGTCCTGTTTTAGCCAGGCTGGCTAGTCCTGCCTGCCTGCCATGGCCGTCCGACCGCAACAAAACAAGCAGCTAAACAGTCGCTTAGCCCGCCTGACTACTGACCCTTTTTCAATGGACGTCCGCTCTATGTCCCCTACTACACTTGAAAAAAAATGTCAAGGCCAAACTATGAATCATGAATGCTTAAAATATCTTCGTTGAGTTTAAGTTGTTCTTTGAAAGAATATTAAGTATACGCATATCGTACGTATACTTAATATTCTAAAAGTACAATCCAAATTCCCCAACCTAAAGTGTCAAAACTTTTCTTTCAGTGCAATATCGCCACTTGGTCATCGTTGAGCGTCCGAGTCGCCGCTGTTTGCCATTCATTTTGTTTCTGTTTGCGCTTTGATTGACGGAGAGCTACGAGCTGGGAAGCTGGAGCGCCAGAGAGCTGGAGATGGCCTCCCGTTCGCTGCATGTCCTTGCGCTTGTCCTTTCGGAAAACCAATGCCATTGCGCTGGCCCAGCATTATTAATGATTTTTTCAAAGTTTTCGCTACATTTTATGCTACATCTTCTGGCCCGTTGGACTCCTCATTCTGCTCCTTCCTTGTGATGGTGTTGCTGTTGGTATCGTTGTTTCTGTTAGTGTTGCTGGCGTATTGTTGATTGTTCTTTTATCTCGTCTCCGTCAATTCGTTGCGTTATATTGCTGTGTTCTATTTGACTTTGGGTTTTGAATTTCCGCCATCTCCCACGAGTTCATTTCCCTCACTGCCTCACTGCCACCTCACCGCCACCTTACCCCATCCTTTCAGTTTCGGCTTCTGTTTCAGCTTTTCTGCTTCAGATTCGATGTTTGGCCAATGTATTACGCTTATTTGCCCGGTTTCGGTTTCGGTTCTGACTTGCACCCCCCACCTTGCCAGTGGCCACCCGAAAAACACAAAAACACAAGCCAATACAGCATTTTGCATCCTTGCCACTGCAACAGCATCCGGTCTACTCTCCGTTTTTTACCCATCCGCCATTTCCTCCCAGATAAATACTTGTCAATCAGTTATTAATTGCTTTTCGAATTTATTGAATTTGCGGTTGCTTGCAATTCGGCTTTGCTTTCTTCTTGCTATTGGAGCTTTAGCTTGGTCTCCGGCGGGTGGTTGGTGGGTGTGCCCTGATTGGCAGAAAATTCCAGCACCACTTTTTGTCCATGATATTTTCTGCATGTCAACCCAGAGATCATTAAGCTCCCGTTTTTAGCAATTCACAGTCAATGGTATTGAATTGGCATGAATGCGGAACAAATTAGCAGGAAAAGCTTGGCCAAAAGGGTGGTCTTTATGGGAAGGGTGAAGCTCGCAAGCCAATTTAAGTATCTGAATGCGAAAAGGTGAAATTGCAACATTAGGGCACATTTATGAGATGTTATGGCATCGCAAAATAGATCTTCCAAAAAGGACATTGAATTTTCAAGCGATGCTAGTGGAGAAAATGACATCTTTCAATGCATTTTCTTTTTCACCAAATACAAGCAGACTGGTTTTCCAACCCATAATTAAAAAGATTCAAAATTAAAACTAATTAGTTTTTAAAAAGTGATTCATTCCATGACCCAGTCTACGCTCTTATGGCATCAACAACTATCCACCTAACCACTCTCACTATATGTAAATATGTAAAGCAATTTGCCACTCTGCCAGCCATTTGTTTGCTCGCCTTTCATTTCGCAGGCTTCGTTTTGGCCGGTTTGATGGCGCTCGTTAATTGCATTTTCTTTGGCCGCGTGATAGACAAGCCGCGAAGCGAACTGACTGCAACTCCACTCGGCAATGAAATGAAATGAAATGCTATGCGATGCGATGGGATGCTATATGGCTACGACGATGCCAGGCAATGGCAAGCGATGTGATGCGATGGGATGCGATGAGGACAAGGACAAGACATTCAGATGTGTCAGCCTCGACAGCAACAAAGCGATATTTAACTAAGGTGACAGGTGAAACGGCCGGGGAGGACTCGGCCGGGGAAAACGGAGAAATGGCAATAGGATGGGGGCTGGTGAAAGGTATGCGGTCGCAGAACAACAAACACTGGCGCAACAACAACGAAATGCAATTAGCAAATAGATGTGGCCAGGAGCAGAGATACGACCGCACTGCCTTTGTATACACCACATGAAATCCTACTTCTGTGGACATCCTTTCGTCTCGCTCTGAATTTCATTAAATGTGCTGCAATGTTTATTAAAATGCGCACACTAAATTGTTTTTAAAAGCACAGCTTCTTTCTACTAGAACAATATGTTTCGCATTTTATGCTCTTCAGTAGGAGCAACAACAGAATCTGCAGCATATGCAACAGCAATGGACTTTCTGCGCCTCAGTAACTTCAATTGCCGAGGCATATGGAAAGCCACAACTTTCCCATAGTCGCCCCCATATAGAAGCCCATATAGTCCATGGTTTGTCTTAGTATACTTCGCCTTTATAGCGACTAAAACGCAGGGAACATATGCAGATGGCCTCATTGTTGCTGCTGTAGCTGTTGCTGTTGGTGTTGGTGTTGCTGTTGCTCTTGTAGCTTGTTGCTGTTCGCGCATCTGGCAACATCTTGTTGAGCTGTCAAAATATTCTTGTTAACAACATTTGCTGCACCGCAACAACATGAGCTGCAACAAACCCAAAGCAAACAGAGACCCCAAGTCGAAAGACTACACCGAAGAAAGTAAGTTTTCAAATTTATTTATCACGCTTAAGGCCTTGTAGTTTCAAAGGTTTTAGTCCAAAAAGACTAAAAAGTTATTCCATGGTTGTAATTGAAAAACTTTTATTTTGTGGCATATTTAAGGTAACATTAGCTTCCAATAGGAAATGCATGCCTTGTAGTTATTTTAGTTTTTACCAAAATATAAATTATATAAATAAGCCTATAATATTTTATACATTTTTTATGGTGTAACCATTTAAGCCTCCAAGTTGCAGCTGCATTAGCCTAAACATGTTTGCTCGCTGCCTGGCAACTTTTCATCATGGCAGCGCCTAAGAAGCTGCTTTCCATTTAATTTCTGACAGCTAAAAAATTTTTTGTCTAAAAGCGACAAAAATAATCATGAAAATTTGCCTCTTGTTCGGCTTTATCTCAGGGTAAACTTTCCATAAATAGCCAACGCGGGCGGCGAGAACCGACAACCGGGATCCGGGCATCGGACCTGGGCGAGAAATGTGTATGAATATGTGCGAGCAGACGCCTTGGGCGTGCGTTTGTCTAATAGATCAGCATCAGAGCACCAGAGCCAAGGCTAGCTGCAGCTCAAATGTGTTTTCGAGCCATTTATCATCTGCCCTGGTCTGCTGTCTGCAATTTCAGCGATGTTGCAGCAGCAATAGCAGCAGCTTAGCTGCAGTCTCCGGCCTCCAGCCTCCAGCTTCCAGCTTCCAGCCGGAGCTTGAAATTCGAGCAGCGTGCGCGCACAAGGTGTCTGAATTTCAACGCCCCAGCCCAGGCTGAAACTCGCTTTCAGCTCCTTTACCTCCTGGTCCAGCATCCATCCCGGCACACCCGGCCTTCCAGCCAGCCCAACATCAAGTCAACCAACCAACCAACCAGCCATCCAAGCTGCAGCCTCCAGAGTAACCACTAACCGGCTGCTGTTGGTCAGCCCCAAGTCTGCTTCATTTACACTGAAATTATTCAGCATAAATCATTTTAATGTTGCGTGATTTTTAGACGGCCTTTTAGCGTCTCCCGAGTGTCACTTAAAATCTGGCACGTTAAAGCACACAACAGGATGCCAACGGAATGGAGGGGAGTTTCAACACCAGATACGAGCATAAATCAAAATTAAATAAGAGGCAACTTCGTTCCTGTTGTGTGTAATGGAAACCCTTGTTCAAGCCAACACAAAAGGACAAAATGAATGCGGAAAATTCAAATATTGAAAAAAAAAAGTTCACCTTTTGAAATGTATACTCTTCAAATGGCATTTAAATATTCAAATAAAATTTTCAGCAGTCTAAAGTGATTGTAATTTTAATAGGTTTCTACTAGACTCCCTTAAGAGACATGCTGCTGCTGTAGCAGAAAAAAGGGATATAAAATAAATAAGTGCATATTTGATTTTCTTAAGATTTATTTAAAACGAATATATTCTTGACACTTAAATTACAAAAAGAATAATTAAAGCTGCTCAAGCTTCAACAAGATTAGAAACAAAAGCGTCGTTTAAAAATACACTTTGGCAAGATTGAGGCAGAAACTTTTTATTTTTATTATGTCCCGGCATCTGTTGCCCGGCGAGACAGGAGACTGGAGGCGCACTTAATACATAATTCGTGTACACATTATAATTACTGGCGATGTGGCGACCCAGCCATAACATTTCGGCTATGGGCCCAAACAAAGCTACCAACTGATTTGGCAGATCAAAGCCCACATTACACATTATACATTCCGGCCTGTTTGTGCCACACATGACGTACTTTGAAGTTGATTTACTTTAACTTTGAGTTGGCGTTCGCGGGAATTACATCTTTGAGTTCGCAGCACAAATGATACTTTGTTCATGTTGATGTTGATTTTGATGTAGAAGTTGGTGTTACCAGGGGAGAAATGCCGTATAATTCCCATCCACAATTCAGTATTCCGTATGAAACAGCCGGGAGAAACAGAAAGCGAAATTTCATTAGAATCAGAGCCATTCGCTGGTTATTGTTCTTGCCAGACAGTTTTATTGGGCCCAGCACAACTTACGCCTTCTCTTTTGGGCCTGCATCTGGATCGCTGCAGGAATCGCATTATTGCCGGGGGCATGTGCTCCTTGTACATCGCGTATTGGCGCAGGACGAAGCGGCAGACGCCGAAGTGCACACACCGACCCTCCGTCTTCTCGGGCGTCTGACAGCTGGGACCCACTTCAGACGGCAGGATAAACAAAATGTACACAAAAAAATGTATTATTAAATCAATCATAAATATATAAAGCAAGAAAGAAATAAAATTTTTGATTTTTAGATTAAGTTGAAGTCTTGAAAGTTAGGAAGACATTCTTCTAAGGAAGGGTATTCCTACAGACAGACCCATTTCAGATTATATTAAAAATATATAAAAAAAACTTGGATTAGTTTCTCCCTGTGTTGCCACATATCCATAATCTATAGCTTACGTGTGTGGCCGAATGTTGGCCCTGGCAGAAGTTGAAGTGGCACAAACAGAAGCAGCGGGATGACGAGACCGAAGGAAATCAATCGCGTTGCACGACCCATTGTGAATTTACAATTCGTATTTCGGAAAGAATTTTTTTGCCGCAGTTGCTCCACCAATCGGGGCACCTCGGATGCACGTCTGATGATGGTGTTGTTGGAGATGTGCGTATATATTAAAGTCGCGTTAAACTCTTAAGAGCTTTAAGCGCCAAAGCATAGGACCCTCTCCACTCGGAGCTAGTGGTGGCTGGACTGATTTTGAGTCTGGGCTCTGGCAGCAGATTGTTGCTCATGTAAACAGCTTGGGCTTCGACTTGGGCAACTTTTGATAAGCGACTGGAATACCATGGGGAAACGGGAGGGGAACTGCGGCTGAGTCTGAGCGCTTATCGACGGCGTGCAAAACAAGAGGCCAAAAAATATGTACATAATATGTAAACAAAGCACACAGAACGGGAGCCGCTCTATAGCATCCATAAACACATGTTTAAGGCGGCGCGTACCAGTTTGAACTTATGCCGGGCGCCTGCCGGGTTGCGTGGGTTAAACGCTAACGTTAACAAAGGCAAATGGAAATTTATTATACATATACATGTAGATATATTGCAAACTTGGAAATGAATTCCACCAGCTGTGCTCTAGCTCGAAAAAAATAAGATATAGGAACAAAAAATGAGACATCCCCCAAGTCACCACCTTCATTCATCTTTCCAGCCGAAAAAGCATCCAGTACATAGGCTGTCAAACTAGCCATATTCGTCTATGTGATTGATGAGGAGAGGTGAGTCACAGGTAAGCTAAGAGGTCTCTCTTGTTCCAGGTAAGCAGCTTAGAGAAGACCACATTCTCCATTACACACATAATGCACACGGTTAATTAAGTAACCCCGAGGCACCACTACCATTGTTCAATAAATATCAATTTATGGCTTCGTGTCTTGGCCCGGCTTAGATCCTACTTGCTCTTGTCCTGCCCTGCCATGCCATTTTGGCCCTGATGCCAAAATCAAAGTTAAATTCAATATCCAGCCCACAGATACACATGTAATATTCGGCATTGCATGTGTGCGTCTGCCTTTGCTTTTCCCATATATACTATACCATATCCAGGATATGTATGAATATGTGTAGTTGTGCCAGCCGAAAGAGATTTTGAGATTTTAATAAAAATGTAAATTTTTTAGTTGCCTTAGGGGTTCTTGGCGCTCCGGCAAAAGCCAATAAAAAAGTATTGCTCGTTATGAACTTGGCGGCAGCTTTTGTATGTAGCCCCTCGTATCTGAGGAACAGAAATCCATGCGATGCTGCGGTGTGCACGCAATTCGCATCGAAAGTATCATTTGGCCAGGTTAAAGTTTTTGGCTGCCTGCGAAATTCGAATGTCATGCCAATTTGCTCTTGGCCCGGAATTCTCAATGTTCCCTCCCTCCGCGTGCATTTCAAGAGATTGCGGTTTTATCGAATTATAATTGCGACCATAAAGAAAAGTTTTTATTTCGTTTGAATTTTAAATAGTCCCGATGGTAACGTTCCTGGTTTTTGTGATTCCCTTTGGAAAAATCGTCAGAAAATGGCCAACATTCCGAACTATTTAAGTCTTAAGGCACTCAACCCTAACGTATTCTATATCCAACCCTCTTAAATTAATTTTTCGCGGAAGTATCTTTTGTAATAATTTAGATTTCCGTTAGTCTATTATGACATCCAGCTTTCTACGGATATTTTTATGAAGTTTGACAAATAATGATTGATTTAATGGACATCGAACCATTATCGAAGGCATTGCAAAACACAAGGCAGAGAAGGCAGAGTGTTGACGGAGCTATTTGATGGCCCATAAAACCAGCCACATCATTAAAAACCCTTTCCCCGACAAAAAATTATATTGACACTCGCTAACTAAATGCCGAGCGGTGCCTGCCGGGCCCCCCATTTCAATTTGCTTTCCGTCTACCCGGCTGCCTTGCTGCCCCTCAGCCCGAATCTTGGATTCACCCCCGCATCTCATATCGTTCACATGTGTAAACGTTTAAGTACGATATTTAGATATGTGTACGAAAACATGCCGGAACCGAAGCATAAAACCCGAAATGCGTATAATAAAAAGCCATCGCCATAGACTTTAACTTCAACTTCAGATCCAGCCCAATGGCCCCATAACCATTGCCCATAGCCGCACTCACATTCTCAGATATAGACCGAATTTATATATGTTTTCTAAACATATATGTATGTATGTATGTTTAAGTTGAAACCGAGAGCTGGCGTTGCCCTTTTACAGATGTGCGATAAAACAAGGGGTTGGGGCTTCGAGCTGGGGCTGGGGCTGGGGCAACAAAAGGCATCGGAAAATATGAGAAACAAAGCATAAAATAAAACACTTCGGAACTTCGAGTTGACAATTTGAAGACGCCAATAAAGTTTCCTACGCTTCTCATTTCATTGATTCTTGTTGTCGTTGTTGCATGATGCTGTTGCACACAAAGAAAAACGTATGTCTTTGATTTTATTAATTTTTAAATACTTTTTTTGTACTTGTTCCATCTTAAATGCTTTAGTTTATTTATTTCAAAAATTATTAAGCCTTTTAACGGAAACACTTTATGAAAAATTTAATTGGTTTTAAGTTTCTAAATGTGTTTGAACATATTACATAAGTTCTTATAAACCAAACAACTAAAAGGAATTTTAAATTAAGAATATTTAGATACAAATTCATCAATTTTCTTTTGAAATAAAGAACGCATTTAATTCTATTTTTCTTTCCCCGAAATCATGGGAAATTATAAAAAAATTTTGTGAGTGTCGCTGGTGCTGCCTGTGTTTTCGCTTTCGCCTTTTTCTCTCCAATAAAAATTCTTTGGAAATCATTTAGGAAAACGCATGCATGCACATCATGTGCACGCCAACACCCACGCTCCAAGCCTGCCCCTACCATCCACGCCCTCGCCCTCGCCCTCTCCACAGCCACCACCACCTAAAAGATTCCCGGAGCGGAGATAAAACGCGTGTCAGACACGACAATGCCATGGATCATGTGTCAAATTGTGACTTGCAGTTCATGGCACTCACTGGGAGTCGCAACTAGTTACCTGCATCCGAACACTTTCGCATGCAGAGATGCAAATGCTCGGTATGCTGTGCTCGAGGCGACTGCAAACGGCACACGCAAATGCACTTTTTGATTGCCTTCGGGTTGCCTCAAGAACTCCACTCGTTTCTGCCCCACAATCTGCGACAATCCACCCCCTGTTCGGGCATCCAGCCACCCGGCACCCGCCACCAGCGCTCAATCTATATCTGTCTTTGGCTTTTCTTATCTGGCACTGGCGCTGTTATTCTTATGAATAGTCGAGTGAATGGAGCACGGACATGGACACGGCGACACATCTGCAGACTGCACTCCAAAGTGTGCTGTTGCATTGTCGTTTTATTTGATGTTGGGGTAAAAGCTTTTATCAAAAATCGTATTGCATGCAAATTAGATTCCTCTCCGATATTACTGTCTCTCGCCTTTGTCCGCCGTCCTAAGACTATGCCATGCTCCCTGTCGTTCGGATGATGCCATTGTCGCTCCAGCTCCACTGCTGCGGGTCTTCAGATAAAGATACTGCCCATTCCCTCTAACAGCTCATCCCCACCTCCAACTGAAGAAGCCGGCATCCACACGACAATGCTGCCAAACGCTGATGATTCAGATTCAGACGTTGCAACCAAAAGCTGTCGCCCTGCTTGCTGCTGATGATGATGCTGCTGCTGATGCTGATGCTGCTGCTGCCGCTTACGAGCAACTGTTATTGCTGTCGCCGTGCTTGGTCTTTTGTCGCAGGTCTCAATTGACTTGATAAACTTCTTCCTACAGTTTTTTTCAATTCCGTCGTACGCTTGTGCTTGTTAACGTCAACCGGCTAACACACACACACTCATACCAGCACGGAGGGAAAATTCAAAAAATCTAGTTAGCATTCTTGAATAATGAAAAATTGTACGTCATTTAAATCACAATTTATTGAATCAACATTAATCAAATTTTCCTTAACCAAACTTGAGGATGCTTGATAAAGCGGCTTTCGGATTACAAGCTAAATGAAATAACAAATTTATTAAGGAAATTATTTTTGATAAAGGTAAAATCGTTATTAGAAAACCATTGAGTCATTTTAAAAATAATTCAAAGTATTAAGAAGTTAATAACAGAGGAGAACCGAGATATTTTTATATAAGCTTTAATCCCTTCACTTCACTATCACTTATCTCACTTATAAGCTTTAATCTTCTGACTTGTCGAAACCTAAAAGTTTATTCAAAGTTTATATCAGTGTACCTGAATAGTTTAACAAAAAAAAGACAGACGTGTAAAGATGGTGTAATTATCCCAACAAACAAAGGTGACGAGCAAGGTGCTCCCTTAATTAATTACCCAAGATGCGTTTCAATTGAAAGAAATGCAAAGAACACTTAACTTTTTCTTCGAGTGTCTCGAATCAGAGACGAACTGTGGGTGAGGAGGAGGGACTTCGGGGGACAGTCACAAAGATGCAGGCGTAAAATGAGTTCATTTTTTCTGTGGACTCTATCGAGCACGTCTTATCTGTAGTCGCATACGTATTTGGCCGTGGCACAAGGCAAAAGGAGTGGGAGTTTAACTCAATGCCGGAGTTTGAGAGGGCGGGGATGGAAGGGGAGTGGCTGGGGAACTGCACCGGCTTAAACACACTTGAATGCATTTCCATTTCATGGCTATGGCTTCATTGCCGCCAAACGTCGGCGTCTGCCGCTTTGTCTGCTGTGGCTATGCGCCAACTTGCCAAATAAAGGAAAAAAAAAAATGTGAAAAAAGAGTGAGGAAAACGCAGCTGGGAAAGCTCTGCTGCAGTCAACGCCGCTGCTGGCTGTTTGTGTAATAGCGTTCATCGAAGCTTAAGGTGTATAAATCACACACAATGCGGTCTTTTGTAGTTCGAGGCGACATACACACTGCCACACACTCACGTGAAAGGCAGAAACTGCAGTGGAAAAGTGCGCAGCATTTAGCTCGATTTTTCCCTTTTTTTCTCACTTTTTTTTTTCTTGTTAGCCCGGCTCTTTTGGGTCTAAATTATTACCATGGCGTTCCGCTTTAAATGCTGCATTCGGCTTGTGTCTCCCGGCAGCTGGTCTCGTTTCCGCTCGCCAGCATTTAAATAATAATAAAATGATAATTTATTTTTAACAATTTGTTGTACTGTTTGTAATCATTTGTTAACTGTCCGAGCTTAAGGCGCTTTCGAATAGTTTGGATCTTGAGAGCGACGAGGCGTTTAAGCCGCTTAGCAATAGGCCACTCCAGAGCCAAACAAAAAATGCTTCCAGAGGGGCGCTCTGGACAAAGGAAAACAATGCCCCGACAATGGCAGCAGCCACTTGAGGAGAAGGAGAAGCGGAAGCTTGGGGAACTAATGCCCTCTGATAAATAGTCAAAATATTTAAGCGGCATATTTAAAATCAAATAAACACATCAGGCAGCAATCAAAAGCTTGCTGAACTGTAAATTGAGCTTAGATGTGCTGTATTTAAGAGCCGCCTCCGGGCGGCATTCAGTGCAGCAAGTGCACTGAGCGGCAAACGACCCACTCGAGTGCAGACGAACCTCCATTTTGGCCTCCAGCTTTAAGTAAACAGCTTAGCTGGAACCAAAGTTAGAGCTCTGCATCTGCATCTGCATTTGAATCTGAATCTGAGTCTGTGGATGGCCCCAAGATTCGCCTCGAATTTGTTTATGGCCAACTGCCGCTGCAACAAATGTAGTTACATTGCGTAGATATCTTCGTCGGGCTCTGCTTGCCTTTCTATCTGTCTGTCTGGGGCTACAAATTTGTACACATGTTTCTGTCATTTTATGGAATTATGTCTGTGTGCCTCTGGTTGTCTGTGAGGCACCGCAATGAAAACGACAAACGAAATAAAATCACTTTTTTCGACACATTCATTTCATCTGACAGAAGACGGAGAGACAGACGCACCATGGATGGAAACACACAAATGGGCAGGCATAAAAAATATTTATTGCTTTCATATAAATTATGGAGGAATTAATTGAGGCTAAACGGAGCTGATTCGGTTTTCAAATCCGAACATAAATCACACACATATTTGTATCGATGATTGACAAGTGAGGTGCTAAGTTGGGACGTTCAAGGGATTTTTCGCAAATAAATTGTCTTTTAAGGCAAGCCATCTTGGCTTTATTTTGAAAAGTATGCTGAAATATTTTTCATCAAAATGTAAAGGGGAAAAAATAGAAATCCATTCGCTTACTTTTCTTTTAGTCGAAGGTATCAGTTGATATTTAATCCAAGCTTATACAAATTCGAAATGCAATAAGCAGGGCTTTGTCTCAAAAAAGATGAAAATAGTCAACATTAATAAACACAAAGCAATTCCGTATCTATGATCTTAGTGTTTATAAAATGAGGTTATCAATGAGTCTTATCAACCATCTTGAAAATAGTCTCTCTTTTGGGCACACAATCTATTTAGATACCTTAAATGCATTTCTTAATTTATTCATCAATATTTTGGTCGAACTAATAAATCTCTTAGCGCCCCCATCTGCTGCGGTATTCGTTACCAGTCGAGCACCTGCACAGTTCAGAGGTTAGAGAACTTTTTGATCCCAGACATAAATTTTGAGGCCATTGTGAGTTGTGAGGCAAACTCCACGGTCCGGTGTAGCCGTACCTCCATGTCTGTTTATCGTTTATTTCAGCAATGACAGGTGCAGCTGCCAGCGGGTTCGGAATCGACAATCTACGAAAATAAGATGGAAGCGAGTGCGTGAGTCTCTTACCAAAAAAAATCTCCACCCTCCCACACCCTTGTACACAGAAAAAAAATTTAATAAAGGGTAGTACTAAAACTTCAACTTTGTTCATAAGAAGATCTATAACCTAAGACATGAAATATTTTATGCTTTAAAAAGTAATCTTTAAAAACCTCAAATCATACCTCAAGCAGTATTTTCCCCAGGTGTTCTCCTACTTTCCTTCTGTTTGTTTACGGAATTTGAACTTTTTAGACAGGCCGACTGAATATCCGACTAACTGGCTGACTGACTGAGCATCTCACTCACTTTCTGGATATAAAATGATGCGAAGGAGTCGGGGTGGTGACGACGGGCTGTTTATGTTGTTAAATGCAAAAATGATTTCCATTAAAAACAAACAAATGGCGAGACGCACGTAGCAACGGCCGCTGTGCGTGGCCTGCTGAGTTTTTGGTTTAAAATGCAATAACCAATAAAATAAATTGCCAAACAAAATGATCAAACATTAGGCCGGGCGTAGGCGGCATTTTGCTTGTTTGGTCTTTTTTTTCTTGTTTTTTCAAACGCCATTTCGGTTGCGCCGAGGCATGTTTTGTTATATTTTGTCGCAAATGTCCCTCATTATTGCGTGATATTTATTTAGGTTATGACTTAAGTTGTGTCACGTTCGTCTAAATTTATATCCAATATGTTGACTATCAGCATCGGCATATTCACGGACGCAGCAGTCCAATTTATCCCCCTAGGTCCCTGGCCGCCCGTTGAAATTTATGCCGCAGATCTGGGACTTGCGATGACTCTCTGTGTGTTCAGGGCTATATTCTCTAAAGCCGCACATATCTTACTACGGACCACGAGACCAAAACTATGTGTTTGTATAGAAAATTTATATGCAAATATTCAATGCACGTCGGTCGTCGTGCGCATTGCATTCCACTGAAAACATCGCTCCCCCAGCATCCGAGCCATGCACTGGGAAAAATATAGAATGATTAATTAAAACGATAATGGTACAGTTTGTATGAATTTCCTTTAAAATCCAGATACTAGAACTCAATGAAGCCTTTCAATGTTTTATAATGTCTTGAGGAATATTGAATTGAAAATCTTTACGAATTCTGAATATCAATCATAAACATTTTATTTAGGTTTCGATCTGATCAGTTAACAAAGTTATGAATCAAACATAAAATTATTTAAAATCTTAGTAAAATAATTAGGAATGTAACATTAACTGAAGTTTCTGAAATTAACCAAATTTCTACCAGACTTAGAACTTAGCTTTAGTAACTTGGCTTTAAGTTAAAGGTAAAGAAAGAACTCTAGAGGAAAAATATCATAATATATGAATTATAAAAAGGAAAATATATTTCAAGAAATGAATCATTAACCTTGTTTGTGTCACATAATCTATTTGGAATAAATATTTTTCGAAGTGCAACTACCAGCAGCAGCTCAAAGCTCACGGCACACAGCACGCCACTAATTGGACCCAGCGGTTCGCCATCATCATCGTGATCGCATTTAAATGTGCTGATCAATTTACTTAAATGTTAATGGCAGCCCAGGGCGTGTCACAGAGGTGAGATGTAAAGGGGATGTTAGGGTGTGGGGGCGACTAAAGTTTAAGTTCAGCCGTAAGTGGAGCTGCAGGTGAAGGTGGAAATTGGAGCGACTGAGAAAACTTGGTCCGGGGTCATGCTGGTTAGATGGTTGGCTTTTAATGCGTTTGGGCCATGCTCTCGGACTTGGCTCAGTGCGGTCGGTGGTGCATAGTAAAAACAAGAAATATGAGACATATAAACCGAAATTAGCTGCCAATTTGAGATGGCACCGTCGCATGCGAATTGTTTTATATTTGTTTGGCGGCATTAAGCCATTTAAAAAGAGGCGCCATAAAATACCGCAATCCACGGCTATCAAGCTGTGATCCCCGTTACATCGCAAGGCAATTCCCCTTCTGCCAACCCAAGGCAATCAAATCAAATTTGTTTGGCTTTGTGCGTGCCTCATTTCTCTTAGCTTGCTGGTAGCTTGCTGGGATGTTGAGTTTCTTGCCCCTTTTTTCGCTGGTGCGTTGCAGCCTAAAAGCATGCCAAACATTTTTCACAACAGCTTAAGCTTTGCAGCCAAATCCGCTGCACTTTTTCATTTTGGCTTCAAGTTTTTGTCTATGTCTAAACTTATTATCATTTTGGCTATTTATTTTATGGCTCAAAGCGGAGCAGAAGACGAAGAGGAGCGGAGCGGAGTGGAGCAAGAGTGGTGGTGCTGCTACAATTGTTTTCACATGCAAATGCTTTTTGCCCCATGCCGCCGAGCATTTATATGCAAATAGATGTACGTATATGCATGTGTCCTTGCTCCCTGTGTTCTCCCCTCAATTTCCCACGCTTTCTCTGCCTCTGCCTCTGCCTCCAGCTCCTTTCTCCGTTTTCCATTCCACAGCAAGACACACTCAAAAAGAGATTTCCACTAAAAGACAAATGCTACAATATTACAAAGGGGCCAAAAGGAGCTACCTTGAGTGGCTGCTGCAAAAGCTGGAGGGTTGTCTCTACGCGTTCAAGTGGCAAAAAAATCGCTGAAGTCGCAAAAATTATTGCAGTTGGCAACTTTGAGCTGACGCACACCAACACCTACATTACAAACACATTCGCAGAGACACACACTACGTTAAAAACAGAGTGCGCTTGCGATAAAAATAAAGTGACAGCAAAAACAATTGCAAACTTGTGCAATTAATAAAGTGAAAAGTGAGCATTTCTCTTCGATTTAAGGTGTACAAGTGGACGGGGCCATGGGCTATATGGAGTATATGGCAGATAGTAGTCACCGAATCTCCAGATCTGTCGGAGCGGGTGTTAAAGCCCAATGGCATCGGCAATGTTTTCACACGTGTTGTCGTTTAAATATTTAAATGCGCTCCTGGCAGCAGCGGCGTTGACAACTCCAGAACTTTTACATGTTTTGCTGTGTGTTAAACCCAAAAGCAAACTGCTGCAGCGACATCTCCTTCCTGTCCCTCTCCAACTTTTACAGTGAGATTGAGATACTCGTACTCACAGATACTCGTAGTGTAGTGAGCGACATACTCAAGGATGAGTTCAACGGTAGGTGGACAGATTCGTTTTTTTTATTTTTTTCATCTTGTATGAGCGGTGGCGACGGCGACGTCGTCTTCTTTTATCAGACAAACTAAGCGCAAAATTAGTTTTTGAACTTTTTAAATTGGTTTATTTCATGGAGTTTTGATTTTTAGCACGTTGCGTAACGAGCCCGAGAACCGCGCACCCGTAATTGGCTGGCCGTGCTTGGGAATTCATCGGAGACTTTTCCAAGACTTGCTTAACGCCTTCATTAGCAGTTTCATGTATGTGTTTGTGTGTTTGTGTATGGGGGGAGGGTGTTCATGGAGAGTAACTACTCAATTTGCCAGGCAACTTAAAATGAAATCATTTTTTCAGAATCTTTCACCTACACAATTTTGCAATTATTGTAATAAGGGTATGGCGCTCTTGGAGTGCTTCATGCCCTCATATTTTATGACATTTTCATTCTTTTGGCTTTGTTTTTTGTTATTGTCCTCGGACTGGCGGTACTAGAGAGTGTCGGCACAAAATACACACACACACACTCGCCAATATACACACCCGTATACACTCATGCACTCACAGGAAACGGTGGATACGTGCGAGCGCCATCCATGCTCACTTAATACCTTATAATTTGCTGTGAGTCGTTGCTTTCATAAAATATACTTTATGAACAATAATTCATGTGTGTAACGGCAGGAGTGCAAGTGTGTGAGTGAAAAGTGCATAAAAATCAATTTTTGCGCATAAAAAACAACAACAAAAGTAGCAAGAAAATGGCAATAAAGCCAAGGATTCGACTTGAGCTTACCATTTAAAATTCAAAGACTTTTTACGTTGGCTTTTTATGGCTTTAATTTGAATAGAATTTTCTTATTTTACAGCTCATAAAATTGGATATTTTCGTTCTGGCTGAGCACATTATAATAAATATATTATTGTAATTAAATATATGAAATTTTATCAGTTATTTAGTTATTTTCTTCAAATTTAATTTTTCTATTCACTATTTTGAAAGAAATTTCATCAGTTTGTTTTTCCTAAAACATTACTAGATACAGTATGTCGGATTTTCCGGACATTTTCCTTTGCCGTTCACCTGTCCGAAATTGCCGGTTTCCCCCAGCAGGATGTGTGGTATGTGATGGGAGGACGGCAAAGGCGAAATAAAACAACAGCAACAAAGTCGCGTCCACGACGACAACGTTGCATACTTTTCAGATGACAAGCAAAGGAGGAAGGGGTGGGCAGATGGGTGGGTTGACTGGTAGGCGGGGGGAGACGGAATGGCTTTCTCGAATAACCCTCTTGCAGCACACACTTGAAACTGATTACATGCACAATTTTGCCCCGTTCTTTGTTCGACGATTCCGGAGCAAGTCCCTGGGACAGGACCTACCTCCTGGCAACCATTCCCGTTCCCATTCCCGCAACAAACCCCATCCACATCCTCATACCCGATCCCCACCAATTGTGACCTGCTCTGCATGTGAGCTTGTTTGTGTGAATGCGTGTGTTTGTGGCATTGTTGTGTTTTCCTGTGGCCGTCGTCCTCGTTCGTCCTGGCTAGCTGGCTGCCTGCCTCCGATTGTTGCCATTGCCGCTTCCTCTCAATTCGCTACAGAGCCCGCACCATCGAACCACCACCACCACCACCACCACCCTCACAACCCGCTCAATGCAATTATTTCAACAAATTTAAACCTCAGCGAAATAATAAACAATTCGTTTTCAGATTAAAATGCAATTTTCATAACTTTTTGTGCAAAGACATGGGCAACGGCCAGCGGATGCCCAAGGCCACCCCCTAGAATCCCAACCTACCTACCCGCTTCGCAGACGGCTGAGTGGAACCTCCACTAGCCACAATTACTACTTATTTTATTTATATGCCGGCGCATTAATATTTCACAAGGTTTTCCTACCGACCAATTTTTCTTTTCCTTCCCCATTTACATCCCCATCCCCATTCGGATCGAGGTTCTCGTTCTCATACTCGTCCTCGACCATTCATTGTTGCTATTATTTTTGCTTTTGCTGCCGTTGAGATCTGCGGCCCTGTCATTTATCATACATTTCCCAATTTACTTTATGCAGAATTATGGAAAAGCGGGGAATTTTCTGCCTTTTTTTATAGTTATGGCCCGCTTTTATGATTGAATTAACTTTTGTTCGCCTCTCCGGAGCAGCACTTGCCATCAATTAAGTGCACGGAGAGTAGAGCGAAACCGACTGACTGACCACCAGAACGGCATGCGTGCATAATTAGCATACAGATTTTTCCATTAACAGGTGATTCAATAATTAAGCCCATCAGGCCCAAGTGCTGACAATTTCAAACACATTTCGCACAAGCCATTTAAGTGGGCGAGACTTACGAACTCCGAATTTCTGATTGCAAATTACGGATAACGAATTCTCTGGGCAAGGTGGCGATACTGAAATGTGACAGCTGTGTGTCATATAGCCAATATTTGATAAGCACTGGGGCATGAACAATTTGGCAAGACGACGTCCAAGACCAAATACAGAGCTACATATAGGCCCAGTCCTGGACCGAACGATTGCGTCTTGCATATTTTAGACCGGTCAGTTGGTTTGTTAATTAGGCACTGATTGGCTGGTGTCTGGTTAATGGTGAATGCCAAATTTCAGTTGGCTTTCTCTAGGTGTGCCAGATAATCCCCGGGTACTCTATTGATTGGCATTGAACTGTTAAGACGCTTACAGATAACTTCCAAGTGCCAGACGCATATTTTAAACGCCTTTAGACAATGAATTATGCCAAAGCTTTAGTTCTAATTTAATTTAGTTTAAGCAGTTATAGACAATATAATAAAGTAAAGGTAGTAATAAGTTTTAGGAGTAAATCCATAAGCTAATAGAAGGCATAGTAACGACCTGGCCGGGCTGGCCACACCTCTTATTGAAATTCAGTTTAAAGTGCTCCAAATACCTGGAACCGTGTACAATGGCAGCATTTATTGTCATGACTTTACCGCTGCCATGATAATGTGATATACGTCAACGTCAATTGGATCGGATTGGATTGGATGATTCCAAAGCCAATAAGCTGTCATTCGGTTTGGGGCCAGACCTATGTACGAGGAGACCAACTTGATTTATTGCCGGAAAAACAAAGCCACCCCTTGAGTTGTTTTTTCCGGCCCTATTCCCCCAGACTTATCCTCTCCTCCCTCCCATTCCCCTTCTATATTTTTTCTTCACTCTTGCTTTTCCTCTCTAAATATTATGCGACTTGTGAATTTCCTCCGAAAGTGCGGGAAAGCTTTCCTGTTCGAGTGTATCAATGGCAGCATTTGAAATGAATTGAAAGTACTTGAGATTGAGATTGCCAAACGAATGATGTGTGTGTGGCTGTGACTCTGCAGTTTGCCTTCTTTCTTTTTCCAGATTACGGACACACAAAGCCGTACTTGATTTAGATACAACTCGAGACCTTCTCCTATTGCTTTCATTCTAGGCCAGCGGAGATTTTAGTTTCCTTTAATGGCCTTAGCTCATTAGGAACCACTGGGCGAGTATCGATTTGTGATTAGTGATTTTTGCGCAAAGAAATTAAAGATTTTCGCTTTAGCTTTGTACATTTAAGAAGAACAATTTTTTTGAGAGAGCCAAATGAAAAATAGATAACATTCTCCCATTACATTTATAAAAGAATGTAATTATAATAATCTGATATGACTTCGTGCAACTCAGTGAATTTTTAAATGTAACATAAATTTGTTTGACAAGCATCCATGAAATTATTTTCAAAGACAGTTACTCAATTATAAATAAATGAAATTATTATTAAAATTATAAATTTGATCAGTGTTTAACAGTTTTTTATTTAATATGAATCGGGATATCGAGAATCGTATTTTTTGTAAAAGATAACTTATTCGAGAATTGATTGCTACCTTAATTACATAATTAATGAATCCTGAAAATAGTAAGAGGTATGGAGTATTCTTTTGGTCTTTAAACTACCAACCACAATTAAAAATTTATTCACGTTAATGAGCCGCATCTGAAATGATTCGGTTGCCGGCCTTGCGTCCTGTCGATGCCTTTTATCAGATTTACTATTAAGTGCATTTATGCGAGTTTTATGCAAATTTAATTTCATATTTCTTTCGTTTTAATACGAAACCATTTGGCACGAATTTGTGCTGCTTGTTTGGTGGAATGCATAATGATATTTTGCAGTAGGGGATCGCAAAATTTATATGCTTTTAATTGCATTGCAATGGCAGTTTCATTATGCAATATCCTACTCAACTAATTATGCGACTAGACGCCGAGTACGTGTTAATATATTCTATGAAACAATTTCAGTTTTTCATTTGATTTTTCAGCAGTTTTGGCCATTAACAAATCCAGAAGAGCAGGAGAGGGTCAATTATAACGCACCAAAATGCGACAAAATGCGACAAACCCATTTTGGCTAATTTGTCCAAAGCATTTAATTACATCCCCGTGGCCTGGATAGTTCCTCCTCTATGATTCCAACCCTTTTACAAATAGAGGAAGGTAAGGCAGGTAAATTGCCACAATTGATAATTTCATTGAAACACTCAATCAACAACTGGCAAATGGCTATAAATCTGAATGTGCCTCCTCGGTTGCTGCTGCTCTTTCTCGATTTTCCAATGTCTATATTTAAGTTTAAATGGCACTTTTCTCAAAAGGCTTAGGAACACACACGCAATGCCTGGCTGACTGACATCCAAAGAGACAAGCTGCCAATTCGTGCAGTCGACGTGCATAAAACTAAAAGAGTCAGCACAACAAGCTCCTACTACGGCCGACTCATACACACAAACAGTTTGAGGGGCTGGGGGGAAAGGAAAAAAAAACATTGAAAAATCAAAAAACGAGCAAAATTTTTGTTATTGCATTTGAAAATGGCAGGCGTGGCCAGGGCGTACCAAGGGGGGCATGGTTGGGGGCGGGGAATTGCCTTTGCCGACGCCGATGTCGATGCCGATGCCTAGCCCATGCATGCGATTGCACTCTCAGTGCTCCGCTTGTCCTTTTGCTAGTTTTTTGCTTGTTTGCCCCTGATGCGCCGTGTGCTGTCCGATTTTCTGTATTTTTTTGCCCCAACACTGCTCTACTATTTTTCGGTTTGCCGTTTTTGTTCTGGGAATGGCAATTGAATGGTGAAATTTCGTAAAATGCAGTTTGAGAGCACGCTCGAGACAAGAGATGAGACAGTCGGGGGCTGAACGACAGCAGCAACAACAAGTGGAACAACAATAGACATAACAACATGTCTTCCAGTTCCACCGGCTCCCCAGTGCTCCTCAGTGTCCATCCAATAGTCATAGATATATGTGTATATAGAGATGCCTCTGCCTTGTTCAGTCACGCCAAAATCGTGCCACAGGACCCATGGATTTCCAAGAGTTCGCTAAACTGGCAAATTGATGTAGCCTGCCGTTTTGATTGCCCCTCATAAAATGCTAAAGTTTAATTCGAAATCGCCATACGCAGAGTAATGCCTAGACTTCGTATTCGCGGATTTTTTGCACGCGAAAGATATATTAATACTTTCAAATCCTTAAAATATAAAATATCTTACATATTTTTTTCTGATTTATAGGACTTCTTATTAGTAAATTTTCTTACTTCTCTTGAATTCATAATTCATCTTACAAATTAAAAATAACGAAAAACCAACCAATTAAAGATCTTAGAGACCAGTCCCTATATTGCAAATATACTTTCTCTCGGTGTTATAGGAATTTTTTGAGATGGTCCCGGCTGTTCCACCTCTGATGCCAATGTCCAAGACCCAATTTTGGGTCTCGAACCCCTCCATTTTGTTTCCCTTACACCCCGGCCACCAACTTGTTTGTATGTTTGTACTTTTGGCTTTGTGCTGTGTGATTTTTTGGCCGAAGTGGGCGGCAGCTGGAGGGGGCGTGACTCGGCGGTCAGGCGGGTGCAGGTTGCAGGTTGCTGCAGTGCCAAACTAGTCGTTAGAGCCGCCAGCAGAAAACGTGGAGCCAGCAAAGTGAGCAGCAGAAACAAACTCCGACATGCCACACGTATGCACACAATGAACTGCAATGCATTGCTCATACGCATCGTTGGCCAACTTCTGCCGCCCACAGGTGGGCCAGAAATAGGTACGAATATAGAACGAAGCACCTAGGACCTACAACGTTGATGGCTGGAGTAGGCAACCAAAAGCTGAGCTGTTTGCGAAATTTACTCAGCCAAAAAACGCTGGGCGTAGGACAAGTCAGACAAGCAATTCACATACCACTGCCGGCGACCCTGGCCGAATCGAATCCTTTGCTTTCCCTGACTTTCCCCTGAGTTTGCAATTTGCAGCATATCATAGCATTCAGACAGTCAGAGCCAGAGCCAGAGCCAGAGACAGAGGTGGAGATAACAGAGAAGATAGAGACGGAATGAGCAGACAGCTGTCTCTCGATGACTTTTCGTAAATTGGTGCAAGATTTTCTCCAGACGCTTGTTAATAGGCGCCTTCCAACTGGTAGCATGCGAGCCAAAGAAGAAGCTGAAACTATAGAAACTATAGTTGAAACTATACTCCTCTACTACTTCTAATTAAAAATGCTGCGCTTAATTTATCCCGTCTGTGGTACTCTGCATTTTTAGATAGCCCACCTGCCGGTGATTGTTGTTTACAGGTGAGTCTGGGCCGGAGATTCCAGAGATACTGGAGGAGCAGCCTTTCCAAACCAAACAAGTTGCTACTGCCAGTCAACCAGTCAGTTGGGCAGTCAGTTAAAGGCTCGTCATTCGTTTGTTTATTGTACGCCATGATTGGAAGGAGCCTAAAAACTGCTGTGATTGCCCAAACCGGGCTCGTCTTGTCCTGAATCGGAATCAGAGTCCGAATCTACCAGAGAGTCCGCAGCTGCGAGATGGGGGCGAAGGTCTCTGGACCATGTGCAAATCGTTGGAAACAAAAATCACATATTGTGCACACGTACTCCAGCTTAGAGGTACAGCTCCCCTGTCTCTCAGTCAGTGACTTAGTCATGTTCCCTAGTCCCGATCCCAGTCGCTCTACCAAACTCCAGCATTTCAGATGGTATGCCATGACCATACCAAGCCTTGCCATGCCATGCAATTTTTCCCAGGTAACAAAATGAATTGCCGGCTGGCCAGCAACGTCTGCTGCTTCTTTGGTGCAGCCGCTGCTAAAACGGCAGCTTCTGCCGCCGCTCCTGCAGCTCCTACTGCCGCTGACAGTGTCGCATGCTCAAAGCGAGCTATTTGCTGTTATTCCACTGATATTTTGAGAGCGCCACTGGACACACTTCACAAAAAAAGCATACGAATTGGTTGGTCGAAGTTGACTTGAACCATAAAGCTACCTTGTACACATATACTTTTTAGAAATTTTACAAAATTTATTTTTTTTATAGTCAATTCAACAATATTAAGTGTAGAAATCCTTAATAAGGATTGTTTTCCTATACCATAAGTATACATAAGCATGTGCCACTAAAGTAAATATTAATATATACACATTCCCTAATAGCTCTGATATAATTTTTGCAAAATAAATCATATTTACCAAGTGTATTTAATTTATATTTTATGAAATAAAAATATTTAAGCTACAATTTAATTCCATAACTGTACCGTCCAATGGGGCGTATGAGTTTTTTTTTTCCAAATGAGTACAAAAAGTATACTTAAAATAATATTAATAATAGAGAAAATCTGCACAAAGCATCCTGGAAAGGCTTAAGTATTATTTTGGCTCACCATTTATCATCGGCTATGCAACCCAATTGATTTTTGTTAAAAAAAAAAAATTTAGAACTCCAAAAAAATTAAATTAAAACCCTAATAGGCTTTTCTTTTCACTGTGCAATCGCAGACCATCGAGAGCTGGAGGTGGGGGTCAATAGTACATATAGATGAGTGCAATTTACCGCTAACAATGCCATGCACTGGTAGTTACAACAAATGTTAGGCGCAGCCAACAACCGCAGCTCGTTCGAATGGGAAATAGGAAAAGGGAAATGGCCGGGCAATGGGGCGAGGGACTAACTACTTGGTAGCTACCTAACGACTGGCATACAGTACGGCTACTACTACTACATACTACATACTATGGCCGTAGTGCCGTGTACATACTACATATGTTGACCATGGAAATGCATAAATAATGCGCCACAGCGGGGGTATATGGCCTACAACCGTTAGCCAGGAGCCACCAGTCAGGACTAAAGGACATAAGGACGGCAGGACAGCAGGATTGCAGGATTGCAGGTCTGCAGGTCCTCTCTGTTTGCCATATTCGAACATTCGCATCAGGATTTCCCGCCATTGTACTTTTTGGCTTTTGTTTATTTACAGTCAGCGCAAAAATGTTTGTTATGCTCGGGGTGCTCTATCTTTCTATGTGTGTGTGTGCCAGTGTGTATCTATGTGTGTTGGTCTAGTTGGATTTAGGCTAAGTAAGCCGCATACACCTGGTCGCACAAGCACATACACACAATACACACAAACCCAAACACCCATACATGTATATAAACAAGGCTGCTCCACACCAATTTATACATGATGGCATGGCTGAGCTTTCAATATTTGACTGTTGCTGGTGCTTGTGCTGTTGGCCATGTTTTTGGCTTTGTTGTTGCATCTGCTTAAACAACAAATGTCACGCGTGGACTTGCCTCCAATTATTCATGAGGCGAGCGTTATTAATTTGAAAGCATATTTATCACAAACGAAATCTACGCCACATGCCATAATAAATCAACGAACGTTTTTCGGTCCCACATTAAAATCGCTGGCAAAATACCCCACATATGTATGCATGTGTATTTACACACATAGCCGGTTACATAGATTTTTGGCAAAGAACGAGAAGAGGCGGGGTGGAAGTTGGGAGCGTCTGGCCGAAACGAGCCGGGGCTATGTCATATCCATATTTAAGCACGCCAGCTAACCGTGCGACAGTCAGTCAAAGTCTCAAGATACAAAACACTCAAGGTGATATGAACCTTTTAGCCGGGTTCTTCCAAGCTTATCGTCCTTTTGGCGTCCTTGGCTTCGCTTTTCTCTGCTTGCAACAAAGGCCCCAGCCGTAGCCGCACCGGCAACAACAACAACATCTATGATGGCGGCGATAAATACATAAATTCCCAGCCGCTGCTGCCAGCAAAAGGTTGACATCGCGTCATTATACGTCAGACATTTTGGCTGAGACTTCAAAAGCCAAAGCCGATCTAAAGCGCAAAGCTGAGTGCTTGGATCGAGGTTACACAGAAACAAAAACTAGACATTAATTACTCTTTTATTTACTTTAAAAATTCTTGAAAATATTAAATCATAAAGCATGCAGGCCTAAACTGATAGCTTGAAAAATAATTTTTCGCTGGGATTCCCTAAGAAATACTAAAATAATTAATTGTTATACGACTCCTAAGTTCTTAAAGCTTCCTGGCAATGAATTTCAATCCGTCATTTTTCGAATTTTTTTCATCTGCAAAACCAAGTGATTTTCAAGGAAATTCCAATTGTTTGGCTCTCCTTTCTGGATCGACTTTGAGTTGAAGCCCGATGCTGGGATATGGCGGATGTGGGAAGAGGCGCGATGGACGGGGCAGGTCTTGCGGCCGGGTGAGTCTGGAGCTGAAGCCGTAGCTGGTTTCATATTTTTGTGTTCTCGGGGCAGAGCTAACCCAATTGCAATATTAAAAGCATGCCTGCCGCAGAAAACTTTTCCAGTTTCCCACTTTCCAGCCGGGCGACAGCGTGTGGCAGGCGAGCGTGACGCTGCCGGAGGAAACTCTCCGTCGACATCGACGTCGACGTTTTGCGGCTTTGCTGTGGCCGCTAAGCTGGCTGGCAATGCCAAAAAACCCAGCCAGGAGCCAGAGCGAAAGCCAGTTGCAGGAATGAAATGGCGGGCGACACGTTCAAGGACACCGATGCCGCAGGATTTTACAATGTGTGACGCGTCTCGAATTTGGTGTAAGGTTTTTTTTTTTTGTCCTTTTTCCCTTTCTGGTTGGTTGTGTTGCCTGGTTTGGTTTTTTGGTTATTTTACTTTCTCGGTGTTTCGACCGAAAATGTCAATTTACCGCAAAAAAAAAAAAATGTGCACATACAAACACCGACAAAATGGCTTTGTGTGAACCTATACATTACGTATACGCCATGTAGGGGAATATTTTCGTTTCGTTTGTGCACACATATCATGACGTACTTGTTCTTGGGCCGTGTTTGCGCAAATTGGCCAAGGGTGTCGTCCTAAATGTGTAGAAGAATATTAAAATTAAATATAGAACCAGAGCGTATGAACAATGGGAATGGAATTCGTTTGAAGCCATAAAGTAAGGGAATAATTGTTCACAGCGTTTCCAGGAAACAACCATACTGTTTGGCGTATTATTTATACACACATCTCCACAACTAATATTAGACTTTGTTTTAAAAATAAGTACCACCCTGGTGGTATTAAAATATGTAACAATAGCACGATTACTATAAGACTCAAGAGATAAGCAAAGAGTCAACATGGCAACGCAGGCAGAGAATTATACGTTGGACTTAATTAGTACTTTTAGTTCAGGAAATGAAATGACTTTATTGCATTTTAATTTATGCAATATACCTGAAGGGAGTCATAAAAATGTGCATTCTTCAAATTATATGGCCTGTCATGTAATTGGCAAGCAACCCAAGGATGTAAGTCATATTGCGGGTGTGGGAAGTATTTCCAATTTCATTATTATTACCATTGTACAGTCCGATGACAATGACGACGAATCGTTGACGAACTTGAGGACTGAATGGTTGAATGAGGGATTGACTGACTGGAGGACTGAAGGACTGAAAGACTGAAGGACTGAAAGACTGAAGGACTGACTGACTGACTCCGGGTAGTGCTGTCCGGACAACATGCCTATTGCCTCGACGACACTTGGCGATGACACTTCCGTGCAATTGTATGCCGCTTCTCGGTTCCGGCATTGGCTGGCTCCGGATCCGGAATCCGGGTTCCATTTTTGGGATGGCCAAAGGGACGAGGAAGACGGGAGTGTGGGGGCACAGGACGTTTATTGGGTGTATGCCATGTCGTTTATTGGCCCGTGTGCGTGTTGCCAGTCCATATATGAATATTTGTGGCAATTCTTATGAATTTTCAGCCACGTTTGCACGGTGCGGCATGTCAGGCCACACGATATGCCGGCACAGGATGCGACAATGAGTCAGGGTGTGAGTCCGGGCTTCGATACGGGTGGCGGACCGAAGTCATTGTGTGAGCCGTTATTATGGCCATTTTGGTGCGCGATGATGCGCTCGGTTATTTGGTTATTTGGGCAAATCAAGCAATTTATTCGCAATTGTCGTCGACGCTGCAATTGTGTGGAAATCGATATGCGTTGTTATTTTAACCGATCATTTCCTTTGCCGCCACTTCCATTACGACAATGGAAGTCGTGCTGTAGCTATAGCCCGAGCTATATATACATATTCCTCTGTTGCTTCGGATCCTGGTGAAATTTGATTTATGCATATTTCCATATGATTTATTTCATTAGCATCATTGCCAACCGTTGCTGGCTGGGTTTCTTTTGGGTTCCGCCCCTTCCATCCCAGATTTCGACGGATACTACATTTAACTTTTTCCATTTACCTTCTTTTTTTTTTGTAGCGACTTTTCCTCAGCGTCCTCGACGAGCATTTTATTTTTTAATATTTATTTAAACATTTGTTGCAGCTTCCTTTTTCATTTCTCGTCCGTTACGTTTGAGTGATTCAAACTTGACGTTTGCCTTTGTATAAATTTTTTTCTGCCTCATTTGATGCAGAGAATGAAAAGTTTCCATGCACCCGTCCCGTCGACTGGCAACTCGCAATGGAGGGAATAAAACCCCTGTATATACATATATATTCCCACAAAACTTTTGTTAAGAAAATATGAATTCCAAATGAAAATATGCTAGAAATGAATTGAAACTGTAACGGTTGAAGCGTCCAAACGAGCGCGTGCACGAACGAGCAGCACTACGAGAAAAAAAGATGAAAATCGGAAAAGGGAGATGGATGCCAATCCCTTGCCCGACATCGAAACATGCCCCAGCCCCAGCCCCAGCCTGGCCCACCCTCCTGACTCACCCACACAAAGTTGCAAATAAAACAGCGCATAAGAAACAATATACAATAAAGAGAAGAGGAAAGCAGGACAGGAACTGCCACCGCCTCCGACGGATCCTTAGTCCTGCCAGATGGAAATGAAAGGCAAACACAATTCAGTTAACGAGTGACGAACGCTATTGCTAGCTGGGGACTGCTTATGCTCGCATGTACATTCTACATAGTTATGTTCATCCCGGCACTCCACAGTAAGAATGCCAATTGTAAGTCAAAAAGACATAAAACCTTTTAAATTATAATGAAAAGATTTCAGGCAATTATACTAGTAATGGGGACAATATTATGGATAGATTTAAGGCAGTTAGTGAAAATTGTTAAATCAATTATCGACATGTTTTTTAACTGACGAAACTAAACTAAAGATGCTCTTATAATAAGTGCCTCTTATGCCTTTGAAACTAGATTCAATAAAAAAATTATATGTTCTTAGAATGGAAATATTTTTAAAATGCTGAGATTTAATAAAAAGGATTTAAGTCGTTTCCCATTGTTATTGTTTGAAGAAAGTCTCTCTCTCAAGAATAATTTGAATAAAATTGAAGCTTTAGCTTATTATTAAAATATACCAATGGTAATCCTTGGTAAGCTTAAAAAAATTGAATATTTTTCCTTAGTGCAGATTTCGTATAGAAACGTTCATGAAATCGTCTATTAAAAACCCTGCTGCTGCTGCTCCTCCTGGATGATTGCAGGATGGAGCTGGGCTTGGACATGGACATGGACGTCGACGTGGCCTGGCATTGGCATTGGAAATGAAAATGGGTTTGGGGATAAAAAGAGATAGAGGCAAAGGCGGCAGCGTGCGAAGGCGTGGCGTGGCAATGGACAAAGGCGTAGAAAGGGGCACAACGGAGGGGCGTTCTGGAAAAAAAAAGCGAACGCGATGCTGGCTGAATGATTGCCTTGCCTTCCGAACTGACTGACTAACCAATGAACGGTTCAAAATGAATGACTGAATGAATGAATAAATGAACGGATGAGCGCACCTCTTCAGTTGGCTGCATTCGCAAACTCTCCGAGTCCCGGTATCTATTGAACTTGGCCAAAACGCCAAGGCAGCCACTCACCCAAACCAATGCCCCTTTCTCTCTGGGCGCCCCCAGCACGAGCACACAATGGAAGTTAGTTTCTCCAAGTCGGCGGCTACTTTATTGAGCGTAAGTTTCGGCCAGGCCATATTATTTGATGTGGTTTGGCTCATGGTTATGAAGTCAGGCCCAACAATCGAGTACATTTAGTCGTATATTTCTACTTCAACGGCCGATAAAATTAACTATTTTGCCAACGTGCACGTAATGGGCGCATCATTTGCCAGGGGCTGCCAGTGTCTACTGTCTGTGCTTTTCCCCAGCTGTCTGCACATCGTCCTCGTTCACGTCCTTATTTCTCTGGGCTTCATTTCCTGGCTGGAGTGCTTTAAATTGCCATAAAAATGCGCTATCGACTGCCATCTTTTGCCCGTTGTTATTACTGCTGCTGTTGTGCGTTTTCCTGCCACATTTCTACACTCAATTTGTACAAATTTAATTGTCTGCTGCTGGCCCTCGTCTTGCTTCTATTTATTTATTTGCGCCACCCCCTTTATTTTTTTGTTGTTTGTTTGCTGTGTCCTTGCTGTGTTATTGTATTATTTGTTGCTCTCGTTTTTTCGGTTAACGCCTGCTGCCAATGCGAACTGTCCGATGTCCGATTTTCAAAAGAGACCTTTTATGGCGTTTTATTTATTTACGAGTCGCCCTTTAAATCAATGAACCATACGCCTAGCCTTGTCGCTTAAATTTACGCACAACTTTGTGAGGATGCCGCTAGATTCGGAAAACGAAAGCCTGTTAGAGCCTTCCGAATATCCTTAGTAGTACAGGTAAAGAAATAAGGTCAGAACCTTCGGGTTTATAATTTTTTTTAGTAAGATATTTTAAATGAAAAAAATATAATTTCTGAAGATTTTGTTTGATTTTATTCAATTGTAAAGAACAATAATTATTTTCTGTGTATTATAGCAGACGATTGGCACTCGACCCCGGGAAAAGTGTGCTTCCTTTTTTGTTTTGTGCGCGCTAAAAGCAATCAGCTAGTAAATCGAATTTCTTGCCTAAAACAACAGCAACAACAGCTCCTGGCAGAGTGGCCAGTGGAGGGAAGAGTCAAATAAATACAAATACAAAAGCACGACGCGCCGGATGGACGGACAAACTAAACACAGCGTTTGTTTTAGCAGCTTCCGTTTCCTGTTAGCAGCCAGAGCAGCACGACAGTAGCGGAGCAGCAGTAGCATCATAGAGCAGGATAGCAGCATCAGCGAAGCAGTCATCCATCCATCCATCCATCCAGCTAGCCAGCCATCCATCCAGCCATCCGTCTATCCATCTATTGGGTCAACTAACCAAAAGACTAGCCCATACGCATGGCCATCCATCTATATCCTCTCCGTCTGTCCGCCCATCCAGTCAGCCATTGAACCATTCATCCATCCTATCCACATCCCATCCGATGGAGCAAACGTCCAGTTACCAGTTACCGCTCCTTTGACAAGCGCCAAAGCTTCCTGTTTCCCTGCTGTCCTGTCCCTGTTTCCAGTGTCCCTACTCCCTGTTGCTCTGTCTCTGGACAGGACTAAACGCATTTGTTCGAAGCTTGTTTAGTTTAACTTTAATTGAATTTTGTGAATTTTGCTTTTCTTGCCTTTGCCAATTCAGTTTCTATACGTTTTTATACATTCTTACTCATTGAGCACAAAAGGGCATATTGACTTGATGATTGCTGTAAGCCAAAACCAAAAGTTGGCAATGAAACCTGGCATTAGCTACACATTTGAGTTAACGAGGATGTGGGTGTTTCTCCAGGTTACTTACTCGAAGGTTGTTAATTAAACAGCAGTGCTTTGCAGGATCCTAGTTCTCACATACTATTTTTACGAATATTGGGCTTCAGTTTTTAAATTATATATCCTTTGAAAAGGCAACTGGTTTATATGACAGCCTTGAACCATAAAATCAGAAAGCAACACTATTATAGTTTAATCAATTTTTCTTTTATTTTTAGCATACAATAAAAACCATTTAATTGGGTATCTTTTGTTCCAAACTCCCAGTACAATCCTGCTTACGTATTTTGTTCTAGCTGAGTTTTCTTTGCTGGCTTTTTATTTGTTGGCCCGCTGGCCAGCTGGTGCCACCTTTATATGGGCTGAATTTATTATGGCCAAGAACAAAAAGAGCCCGTTGCCCGGAGGCCCAGCTATGTAGTTGGATCGCCAGCGCATCCGGCAATCGAACATATCCCACAGAGAACTGCGAACCTGAACTGGCCAGAACTAGAACTCCACCATATGGCCAATGGCACGAGTTTGGCTCGTAAAAAGGCTTACATAAGTCGGCCGGTCCGGGTCGGGCCAGGACTTGGACTTACCTTTTTGCCAGGCAACTGTAAAATTGTCTTGTTGCTGGGGTAACCCTTTTTATGCTGAACGGAGAGGGAAAAAGGCGGCAAGAAGGCCGAAATGTGAATTCAATTTGTTGCCCGAACCCGGCGTTTTGAATAATTTGTATGATTTAATTTTTGCTCTTTGCTCAGAACGAGGCAATAAAACGTTTTCCTTAGAAAACGACGTGCTTATGCGGCCCATCCTGGTTTCCTTTTCAATGGGACTCGCTGGCGTATACGCAATGCCACTCAAGACCGAATGTCCGATACAAAGCAAAAATCAAAGCGGACAACCATATCCAGCCACGATGACAACTTAAGCCAATCGACGCTCTTTCGATTGCCAAAGTGAAATATGGAATTATATGTGAAGCATGTAGGCCACACGACTACACTGCCGACGAAAAGCTTACGGCTGCATTGCAATAATTAAATTTTCATAATAGCATGTAAAATTTGAAAGGTTTGTTTACCCAAATGTTCCATTTACTTAAGTCCATTCAGAGATTTCCGAAGGATTAAGCCAAGAACTTGAGTAAATAACAAATAAATGTGAAATAAACAAAGGCTTGAGGAAACTCGATATATTTTATGACTAACCTGGTAGTTATTAAGTTTTCCTGTTGTTTCAGACTTTAAAGCTTTAATCCATATAATCTATGGCAATAAGACCTCAAAAAAAACGTAAACATTTGTAGTCATATGCAAATAAGCAAAATATCAATAAAAACGAGTGGTTTACTTTTGAAATAAAATTAAACTAAACAATAAATATGCCACTTGAATACTAATTACACGGCTGTATGGCTTCGAATTTTTGTGGCCGGTTCGGGAAGCAGGTTTTGTTCGCGAACTTTTCGATGGCAGTGTCTATCTGGCCGGCGATTATAAGCCATATCTATTATGCTCTTTGTTCGGCTGCATAAATTATGCGAAAAGCTCTGCCCTGCCCACGAAACCAATGCGGTTTACCCCCCGATAGCTCTATAGGAGTTTTATCTAAGACCAAATAAATTTAATCAACCGCAATCGGAAGTGTTAGAATAATGACACAATAAACAATAGCAATTAAAATATCAAATATAAATCATTGTGTAAATTTACAGCAATTGCCATGAAAGCCAAATACCAAAACTGAAAACGGCATGCAAATGGACAACAGGAGTTATTACTTGCCCATAGATACGTAACAATTTACGTATGTATACATTCATTTGTTTGCAATCCTATTTTTTGTTTGTGATAAAAAGTCATATAAAGCGTGCAAATACAAACAAGCCAACAGACCGTGTGTCTGTGTCTTTTCGTCCTTTTGTCTGCCGGCCAGTACGTCCTGTTGTCCTGTAGTCCGACCAATTGACCCTGCATGTGTGCGTGTGTATCGGAGTGTTTGTGGTCTCTGCGTGCAACTAAACACATACTAAGGACCTGGAAAATTCCCAGCACCCCCCTCTGAACACCAACAAATACCACCCAAACCCGAACACAGCCAGCAGCCCGAAGCGATCGAAGCAGACATAAACGCATGCATAAATTTGCACGCATAAAATCAAATCAAAATTCAACGACATGTGACAATTTTATGTCCACAAAATTATGTATTTGTTGAAAACACACAAACGACACAAGCACGAGCAAAAACAACCAAACACGGCAGAACAACAATAATGCAAAGCAATGAAAATAACCACAATGACAGATACAACACCAAAACACCAACGGCTATGTGAACAACATCGAGAATGGACAGAAGGACGGAGGACTCCGGCAATGAGGAACAAGGATATAAGCAATAACAACAAACAACTAAAATAGCAACATGAGCAGATTATAATGAACAACATATTCGCACGGCCGCACCCATTGCCACTCCCCCTGTCCAAATACAGGGGCCAACAACCTGCCACCCATCCACCCAACCGCCCAGCGTCCTCCGCCCCTTTTTCCCGCTTTCATAATCGCACACGCACTCAATTTGAGGGGCGCACTGGCTGGGAAAGAGAGGAGGAGGTGTGCGGAGAGTCCAGGGAAAAAGCAACAAAATGCCACGCAACAATTTACGTGTTTTGACACTAATACAAAAGCCATTACAATACATGCACCTGAAGAAAAAAAAATCCAATCATAAAATAACATAATTTGTTACACTTTTTTGTCATGTCTAAAAATATTAGTTTTTTTTAAATATTTTTTATAGAAACAATTTTTTGAAAGCCTTTCAAACATTTGGTTTGTTAAATGTGTTTCTTCTCGGTGTCTTAATACACACGTGCGCACACCCACCCACTTACAAACACAAAAGAGAAGGAGGCGACAAACTAAGGAGGAAAAAATCCTAGTTTCCGCATTTCCCTAATGCGCCGAGTGGCTTTCAGTCAATTTTTGAGGTGACCCAACCCAGCCCAAGATGCCGCGTGTGGGTCACCTTTGAAGTCGCAGAGAGCGGACGAATGTTTCAAATTGCCGTAGGGGCATATTTAACTAGTTTTACGGGCGATTTCTCGAAGAAAGGAAAATTTTTTTTTTGGCAGGCAGCTTTGCATGGCGTGACTAGGGGCATGGACCGCACCTTGACTTTAAGACAATTTTCGATGGAAGAGCTGAGCGGCCATATCTTATCTGTGGCTGGCCTTGGTAGGGCGCAGAGGGCAGAAGACTCTCGAAGGTCGTGGGGATGCGCCCTCGGGGGAAAATGGGTCAGTCGGGCCATGTGGTGGGGATTTTAATGATGAATTGCTCGGCCGACGGTGCGTATACGTTACATTTGACATTGACATATTTTGCATTAGCATAAAAGTATGCAACATATTTCTCTCAAATTTTTTTTTCTTGCCCTTCGCCAATGTCCTGTTGTCCTGCACAGAGTGCTTGGGGAAATGGGAGTTGAATAGAATGATGATGAAAGATTTCAGGAATTTAAAGACCAAGAGAGAGAAATAAGAAACAAAAATGGAAATTGTTAAGCAATCGCTTTAGTTTCGTAACCCTTGAAAGTACTTTCCCAAAAGTTCTCAATGCTAAACTAGCCATTCAAGTCAAGGACCCTCGATTGTCTTTAATCGGCCGCACATCCTTTGTTCGATCTTACCTCTCGAGCTGGCCTTTCACATTCGGGCACTTAAGAGCCCGAAGAGCTTTTTCACTGCTCATTTCACCGTCAGCCATGTGAATTCCTATGTGAAAATGCGCACATTTTCGACAATTACAGAGAATACGCAAAGTTTTGCCAAGGCAAATATTTACCGCAAAATTTCTCAAATACCGGCAAACAAAATCTAAAGCCCGACTCCATAAGTTTGCGTTGAGTGTTCTCGAAAAGTCATATTTGTACGTGGCCGAGTGTGTTGGTGTGTAATTGAAGAACGTTAAGACGGTGCAAAATTTTGAATCAAATTTGCTGTACAGTGCAAATAATTCATGCATATTACAATTAAAATTAGGCGTTGCTTTTAAGACAAAAGTCAAACACAAATGCGGGTGAATTAGGAAAAAAGGGGGCGCGGGATGCGGATTGGAGGGAATATGGCAGTGGGTTAAAGATTTGCTGATTTAGCAATTGCATTGTTTTGCATTGGAGAATATGCAGTTATTGACATATTGAAGGATTATGGAATGCCTTTGATAATTTGCTGTGGCTGCACTCAACTTTAAGCTCATCTGGTCCTGTTGGAAGGAGTTTTGCTGAGCCGTACGGAAAATGATTTGGGCTAAGCCCAACCTACACATACACACCCTCAGACAATGCAAATATATTTGCAGTTTATTTTGCGGATTTCCGGTTGCAGACAAATCAAAATTTCTGCTCAAATACACAAAATGTCAGTTGGCAAATGAATGGAAATGAAACCACAGTCAGCAATGTCCTGTTCTCCGCTTCTAGCCCTGATCCTGGCCCTCCCCGCCCCCTCATTTGTCCCATTCAGTATGTGACAATGTGACAATGAGCGATGAACCGAAGCCACAAAAGACAACACAGCATGTGAAATTAGTTTCAGATGACCCCGCAACTACCACGCCCCGGTTTCCAACTATATCCTCAGATTGGGACACAAACCCATATACATACATACATTGTAGCAAATTATTGGTTTCCATTTCGATTATCTCCTGCCAAAGCACTGGCCAGTGGCCACACGATACGCCCCCTTCGGACTTTTCAACTTTTATTTAAAATAACAGCAAACGCAAATATTACTGTCAACTGCTGCTCACAATATTTCCCCAACCGCCTCAATTAAAGTGTCAGCCAACAAAACCATAAAAATTTCACACTCTGCCCAAGACAACACACAAAAAATATAACAAATAAGACTCACAAGTCAGATTCGAAAAACACAAAAACCAAACCCAAAATTAGGAGAAAACAAAAAACAAAAATGATGAAAAAAAAGGAAAACACTCGAAATTGTCAAAACTTTTGCAGCTTGCTGTTAGCCATTTGCTGTTTTTATTACTTTGCTTTTAACTTGAAACAAGATTTTTGAGTTCGTATCCGAATCTGTTCGGTATCCGGTGTTCTGTTTGCGGTGGTGGTAGAAAGTTGGTTGGAGGGCGTTTTTTTTTTTTTGGGGCGTGGTGCGTTCAGAGAGTTGGCTAAAACACGGTTCGCTCATCAGCTTTCGGACATGCCAACACCAGAAATACATTTTTCCGGGACGAATGACACCAGGCACAGGGAATGGGTATCAAATAGAAAGCCATGCAACTGCCCTAGTGATGCGACAATTTGAAATATTAATGTATGAATCGTCATGGACAGGATGTCGGGGCAACAGCAGAAGTTTTCTGTCCTTAAATGTGCATTAAACAGAACATGGCCAAGAGCCAAACTCGGATGTTTATTGACCTGCTCGTTCTCTCAATAGACCAAATCCAACTAAGGGAGTGAACTGGGTAGTAATACATTGTGCAATCAAATGTTATATTTTATATTATTATTTTTTTTATTTAATAGAATAAAGTTAATTCATCGAGTATAACTATAAGTAACTAAATGTAACAATATAATATAATAACTACTATAGAACTGTCATGATATTTTTCTCAGTGCTGGGGAAAGAGGAAAATAGGGACTGCTGTCAAGTTTATTAGCTACGCTCGGGAAGCAGCTACTGAAATGGCAAAGCGATACAACATTGATGATTGGCTGCTCCGATAAGCGGGCTAGCATTAAGCTGACAAAAAATGTAACGGACGAAAATGAGAGAAAATGTTTTTCCCCACAGAGAATCCCGAAATGCGAATACCGGATGGCGAATGGCGGATAGCGAAGGGCAGCGAAAATCCTTTAACACGAAATTAAGACACATAATCCTTGACAAGCAGTAATGGCAATCTAATATGGCAACGCGTGCATTTTCGACTATTTTAAGCCCTATTCTGATTGACAGTGCCATGGGCGTAAATATAGGACGGACATCACTGACCCCTAAAGACAAAAGCTCGATATCCAAATTATGGCGTTTTCCTCCCCGAAACAGACATCGAACTAAGCAGCTCGCTAAGCCTTTCGGCGTTTTATTTGGCTTTAAACCAAAACTGAGGAATGAAGAATGACATTCAGCTGACATTATCATTTGGAATGAAATGCAAATCCCTAAATCCATCATTACCCCTTAGCCCTCATACACCTTACACCGCCCAACACAAAGAGGAAAATCTATCACTTTAATTAGAGCCATAACAATGGCGGGCAGCAGATGGAAAATAATTTAAGGGCCCCTGCTAACCTGGCCATTTCCATTACCATTTCCAGTTGCCAGCTCTACGGCACAGGGTCGTTGAAAAGGTTAGGCGAATTGAAATAGAAAATTTTAATTACATTTTGTGCTGCAGCGTTGGTTGCAGACCGTTTTATTTGTTTGCAATGAATTAAATTTCATTTCCCGTGCTGCCGTTTCGGTGCGCTGTTTCTATTGCTGTTTCCATTGGGCCTGGTTTGTTCTGGTTTGGTTATGGCATAGAATGGGGTTTTGGGCTCTGAGATGGGGTTGTGGGGTGTTGGGTGTGGGCTTTGCATGCGCAGCGATGCCATTAAACAGCAGTTTCCGGTTTACGCGCTTTGAGTTTCCGCTTCAAACAGCAACAACAACAGCATCGTCCGGATTGTTGTTGGCCGAGTTGCAGCAGCTGTTGCCTTGGTTATTGTGCGCTCTTTTGTTGGCATCGCCGTTATTATTTCCACTCGCACACACGCACCCCAGCGGATCCTTCAGCGCCGCCTTGCACCATCTTTAATATAAGATTCTATTCCACACAAAAGAGTCGGGACTCGTCTGGCACGGGATCGGGATAAAGTGCGCCAACCGGAAACAGGACCCAAAGCTGCCACAAGGCCCTCTAACGAAATTTCGCTTTTCGACCGAGGCGATGAAAATCACAGTGGCGTACCGAGTCCCACATACGAGTACGCGTAGCGAGCATAACACCAACAATTATATTTGCACGGCCAAAAAAAATATTTCCCTTTTTAATTTTAAATATCACGAATTTATATGTATTTCTCTTGATTAGCATATTAAATTGAATAAATTACAATATTTTATCGGATTAACTTTTATCCTGTCGATAAAAAAAAGTATATATTTCTCCCACTGCAGCGACAAAGGCAATAGCAATAAGCAAGCCACATTTCTATTGCACGGCCAGAGCCAAAGACGCCAGCCCAGCCGCAAAACATACTCGCACTCGTGCATTTCTATATTTTTAATTAAACGCAAAAAGCCCTTTTGGCAATACGCAAAGCGCAGCTGCTGAGGCAGAAATGGAAGCGAATCCTGCCAGCTCTGGCGAAATGCGAAACTATGCAACTGTCAAAGTGGGCGGTAGCTGGGAGGAACGCCCTAACGAGGCGTGGCAAGGTTGGAGCGAGGACGTGGTTAAGTAAAATGCTCTGCAGCCAATGCAGAATAATCGCGACGACAACTTCAAGGTTAAGTCGTCAGCTTTGTTCGCCGCTGAATGGAGAGATGAGAAGGATTTTCCATATCGAGGTCACTGACTTGCAGCAATCTAAGTGGAATTGCAAGGCTAAAGCCGTTAAGTGTATTAAAATGTTGTTTCAATTTAGCTTAGAAACTATTTAAGCACCCCCAGCGATAAAAGAGACATCTTGAAAATGCAAGTGAAGTGGGTTCAAGTATAGGAGAAATAAGTTATCATACTTGATTTGTACTGGATGTACTTGGTCTGAAATAATTAAGTCCTATGACTGAAGGTAGATAGCTTCTTAAAGAGAGAATCAAACTCCTTGTAAGTATCAAATGTTACTCTTTAAGTGCCTGATTAAGTATAAATTTACACAGTCAATGTTAAACCAACTTGAATTATTACTTTTTGGGCTATTTCTGGGATTCCCTAATAAGGTGATTCAATTCCCAGCGCCAGATTGTGTTCTGGACGTATCTGTCGATTTCATTGTTTCACTTTATTTTGGCAATCGTGATGCCAACCTCCGGCCTCCAATTTGAATTGGTATTCGTATTGGTGTTGGCCTTCCGTTTTGCTGACATTGAGCAGGTTATGGACCAGGGCACGTTTGGGAGACCAGAGATGAGAGGAAAGTACAGCATACGGCTGGGCCCTATGAAAGGCCAATTAATATTTCATAAAGGCGCACGTAGCCAAGACAATACATACGAACACACACACAATCAGGCTCACAGGACGACTGGAGTAAGGGGGAAAGCATACAAAAATCCCTCAATCACTGCCAATTAATGTCAGACACAGGCACTCATATTTGGCATTCAGCCAGCCATCGAGGCAGCAGTCAGGCAGCTCGCAACGTCGTACATAAAAACAATAAATGATTTATAGATAAAAACAAAGAGCAATGCGCGCAAAAGCCACAAAAATAAAAATCACACAAACACTGGCACAGGAATACACTCATACAGAGACAATGGAAGGAACAGACAGACAGTAGGTGGAAGTGAGGGAGGAGTGGGGCAAAGCGGCCACAGCAGGAGATGCGAAATGTGAATTTTGTGAATTTTACTGACATATTTCTACAACAATTGTATATTTTATTATATGCCCAAAATCAAAGCAAAACCGAATGGAAGAAAGTCCTTTTACAAAACAATGAGTGTACATAGGAAAAATCAGGGTACTTTACTTTCTAATTTTCAGGATATTCTGCAAAGAATATTCCTTACTATACAAATAAACGATAAAGAATTTGTTAGAGTTTAAGGATTTAAGGATGTAATCATTAACTTACACACTTTTATTGATAAAATATTGATATATATGTTTATATCTCTATCCACGGATATGCCTGGCCAGAGTCAATCGGGCGTGGAGACAGCCAGGAGTCCTTTGGCATAGATAAAGCCATACGAATAGACATATGAAGTCGCTTTTATGTTACGAGCTTGTGTAGCACACATTTCGGGGCCTCTAATTGGAGCTTTAAATTACTCGATGTACACGACTCAGTGGGCAAGTGAGTTATCTTTAAATGCTTTGACTCCCAGCCCGGCACTCCCCTGTAATTGCTAGTTTTATCAGTGGTTTTTGTTATCGAGCGGCAACACGAGAGGCAAGAGATTCATTTGCATATCTATTATTTTCATAAATAACAGCGAGCTTCGCTTCCTGGCCGAATCACGGCAAAAATCCAACACATTGAACAAAAAAAAAATAACAAGGACCGACAGCAAAGGCAAAAAATAAACAATTTAAGTCAATTTAAATTTCTGATGATTTGCAACTGTCAGTCGCGGCCCGGGGAAATTTTTCGACTGCAAGGCATAAAAAAGAATCAACTAACTCACCACACTATCAGTCACACTTACTGCACGTTGCAGAGTTTCCATTTTGATGAACGCAAAAAACCAAAAATAATATTAAAAAACACAAACCAAAAAACTGCGGGGAAAAAAAACACTGGAAACCGGAAACGAAACAGAAGAACAGCAATGTAACGGACTGTGAGCAAGAAAATTTTAACTGGCAAAAATAAATATATATATACGTGGGAATACATACATACATACATGAAATGAAACAGGGGAAGAGACCCATAGTTCTATAGTTTATGCCCAGCAGGGTTACAAAAAAAAACTCTATTGCTTGGGGCTTTTCAAGTGCCAGGATAGCCGGAGCAAGGGGCGTTGGCTAGTTGGTGGTTTGTTCAAAGCTAAAACAAAAAAAAAAAAAATAAGCAAAACAAAAACAAAACGTGCGAGTGCAAACATTTGCCCGCACGCACAAATCAAAACATCAACAAAACAAAAATCGCTGGTAAAAATCCGCGGCACGTAGGGGGCATACACCCCCATCGTCCAACCCAACCCCTTGCCACTGTTGCCTTGTTTGCATGAAAAGTCTCGGCAACACTGTACGTATTTGACATTTTAAACGGGCCAGTCGCCACTTGTCAATCTTTGTAAAAGTTCGCATTTCACATATTTTCTCGGCCCCTCCACTCCTCGCGATCCTGTTCCGTATACGTGTGTGTGTGTGTGTCACTGTGAGTAAGGATTTTTTTTGTTTTTTGCAATTTCTGGTGATTTTTTAGCGGGCTTTTTAACCGTTTTTCCTTCAGTTTTCCCCCATCCACTGTTTTCCTTTTCCCCGCTGTAGGTTTTTTGTCAACCAACTCGCATTTCTGCTGGCAAATGGCTTTCCAAACGCCGAGTGCCGAGCTCCGAGCGCCGCGCGCAAAGTCAGCCTAAAAGTATGCAAATAAAATACGCGCTCTTATCTGTTTGGCATTGGCTTTTGTGTTGGCCTGGCCAACACGACGCGGTCCACAGCTGATGCCAATGTGGCATGTGGCAAAAAGCGTAGCCAAAACAATGTTTTAAAATGCATTTGGGCATACTTTGCACGCCGGCACATTGGCAATTGCATTCGCATACCATAAGCCGGCTGCCATTCCGTCGAAAAAGTCCCATTCTCAGCTCGCCAGTTCAGTTCGATTCAGTCAGCCATCCGGCTCTTTCAATGGGTTTACTTTATACTATACCTATGTATATGTGCTGGGTACTATATACATGGGCCTGGGTATTGGTCTGCCCCAGACAAGCTCGTGCTACTCCAATCAACCAAATTGAAGCCAATGGTTTTTGCTTTTGTTGCCGCTTTGCTGTTCAAACTGCCAGTTGCGGCTCATATGTCGCGTGCTCCACGCGAAACAAAAAAGTTTAAACCAAAGAAGTTACTTTTGTTTGGCGCGACCAATAAACTTAAACAAAAAGTCACAATAGCTGGGCTTGCACTTGAGTATGGTCAAGCATTATAACCGAATTGATTCTTTCGATTGTTAAAATACATTGTTTACCTAAGAATGCATTTTCTAATAAAATAATCTAGTCTAGTTGTTTTTCACTTATGCCAGTTAATACAAATTTGTATATAGGTTGCTCAAATTCTGCCAAGAAATATATGAGACCAGCTTTTAATAGAGTCAGTTCGTCCTGTTAGTTGCTTAAACGGCTGGCAGTCTCTAATTAATTAATTCTCTCCGACAAAGAGTTTCGAGTGTCATTGAGCTGGTGAAACAAAGTTTAATTTTCCTGTGTCTCTAATGTGAGAATTTCCCTAGCACTCTATTAGCCAGAGATTCGCTTTCAATTGAAACCACTCTCTGTGGCAATCCACAGTTCTTTGCAGTGCATTTTGCTTTCTGCGGAGTGAATCCTTTGGATCCTTTCGAATGCGGTATCAAATTCGTCGAGGCAGTGCTGCAATGCTCGCTAAACTTTCAACTTCTTTAGCTTTGTCTTCTAATACTGTCACTAGCATATACGTCTAAATAATAGAAAAGTTGTCGACCAAGATGGGGAAAAAGCTGCAATATGCACTATCCACGGAACTCATCTAGGAAATTTATTTTGGAGGAGCTGCTGCTGGAAAAATCAAGTATTCCCTCATATGTTAGCTTTATGGCGCCATTTTGTTAATTTATTTCACTTGCTTGACAGTTTGTTTTCGATTTTTTTTTTTTAGCTTTCTTGCTCCGCCCGGTTAGGTTGAATTTGGCTTTGGTTTGGTTTAGTTTGCTTTGCTTTTGTCTTTTGTGACTGGACTTGTATAGAAGGGTGTCCAGTCCAGGGGGATGGTTAGTGGGAAATAAATATTTTTTCGCATTCCTTTTAGTGGTGCCAGCCCGCATTTTTGCTGGTGTCGCTGTGTGGGTGTATGTGGTTTTGACATAAAGTGCGCATATAAAAAACCACCAAGTTAGAAACGCGCCAGAATAAAATTTTTTGATGAATGCAACCAGCTCGCAACGAGCTGGCCAAAAATTGCGCAAAAATAGCTGATAAATTTGCCCTGCGCAAAACAAATGGTTAAAGTTTTAAATTGAAATTGGGCCAAAAGAAAATTGGTGGTATGCTCGTGATGGCGGGAGTGTGTGTGGAGATGTATTTTACGTAGGTGGGTATGTAGCTCGCAGCTAAAAAATGCCCATAATAAATATCTCAATCAAAAGAGACAAGCGAGCAAAAAGTAGCAGCGGCATCATACAAATATGGCAAAAGCTCCAAAAGCAGCAAAAAATGAAACAAAACCAAATGAATTTGAAGCGTTGGTGGTGGTTGGATTTTCGGTGTTGGCTGATAAAACAAAAGCCAACAGAAAGCGATGCACAGATTAAAAATCTAAACTAAAAGCAGCACCAGCACAAATATGTGCACAATATGGATATAAAAAAATAGAGCAAAAAAAAAATGAAAAGTATAAGCTTCCATTTTCCACCATCAAAGATTTCGTATCCCTTCCTCTATTTTTATTTCTTGTTTATTTTTTTTTGTTTTTTGTTTGAGATGTTGATATAAAACAAGCGACTAAATAAAAACCGCACACACAGTCACACTGGGGATGTGGATGGATTGAGAGCCGGGGCAGCAGCAGGAGCTAGAGACACACGTACAAGTGCAGGTCCATTTATCTTCTGTCATTGTGCGAGTGTTTCCGTTTTTGTAATGAATGTCCAGCTGTGTGCAGTGCCCTGCGGACAAGGAGCTGGCCGGATCTAGCTCTGGATCTGGCCAATGCAAAGCCATCCTTGGCAAAGTAAAGCAAGCGAATCCGAGGCCAAGTCCGATTCCTATTCCTAGTCCGAGTCCGAATCCGAGTCTCAAAACTGAAGCTGAAAACTGAAAATGGACCGAGAAACTGTGAATCCTAGCCACTACAAATGCCGTTGGCCGCTCGCTGAAAGGCGTCTTTTATGTCGCTTGATAAGATAAGCCTTGCTTAAAATATATATTCGTCGCTATGTATTTATCTACATATATACACAAAAAATATATATATTGGGATGGAGATGGATTTGGAAAAAAAAGATAAAGTGCATGCTAGAGTGGACCATGTAGTGGTGATTTTATTTTGCAGAAAACTTAAATCTTTCAAAGTCCGCTTTGGATTTTAAGCTGCAATTAAAACATACGAATAGACAGTTACAAAAAAATAAACCTTTAACATGAAACTTAAAATGAATAGAAAAATTCTATTTTATTTCAGGTTTCAAATTTTTATTAAATACATAATACTTTTTAAATACTATTGGTTTTGAATATTCGATGTCAGAACACCTAATAAAATTAAAAATATACAAATATATGTACAGAAAAACCACTTTTAGTCATATGTATTTTAGAAAACTCCTATATCCCTCGTATAGTGCTCCACTCTAAAAGAAAACTCTTTCTGTAAAAGGAGCTGGAGATCAAGAAAGGCACAAGTGTGCAACTTGTATGCGGCACATTCTTAATCCGGGTTTTTGTCATTACACTTTCCACTTTATTTCCGTTCGTTCGCAGATTTGCGTTGTAAGCACTTCCCCTTCCATTCCGAAAGGACCTATCCCTCTTGCCCCTGCCCAGAGCTTCACTTTGAATTAGGCAGATTTTCCTCTTCCGCATTTCCCCTTTTTTTCAACACCATTCCATATCCTTTTTTGGCTCTTTTTTTCGACCAACTGAAGAGCAATTGGAAATAATGCAGTGAGGACAGATGAGCACAAAGACAAGGCACTGGACTGAGGATAGGGGACTATGGACAATAAACTGGCAGTGGGAAATTGAGATGCAGGACTTAAAAATGGCCAAGAACCCGAGAAGAGGCACGAGGAAGTAAGAAGTTTGGGCCGGAGCTGCTCTATCAACCGGGCCAGTAAGCTGCTTGCTAGGAAGACTGCAGTTTGAGGCTTAAACCCAACCAACCGCAAACTCCAATGCTATCAGCTGTAGGTTTCAGGTTCAGAATCACAAACTATGTCAGCCATAGTGGACACTTATTGATACCATGTTTCCATGCCTCCCAAGCAGCAACTAAGGAGGGAATAAAAACAATTATCAAAAAATTATCCCATAATCTCTACTAAATATATACACAACTTTATTCCTTTTTGTCTTTTCTGCCAGAGTAACTGCAAGGATACAAAAAGTTCAGATCCTCCTGAAATTACCTTTCCTTTTTTATTTTAATTTCCATTAAAAACTGAAATGATCGATGTTGAACCAAAAGCAAAAATTGAAATCATAAGGCCCCATGATACGTTAGTATTTTAGGTATTTTCATCTGGGGTTTTGTAGAGCCATTTTAGCCGGCATTGATTTTTCTATAATTTCACCTGTCAAACTGCAAGAACTTGGCTGAATTATTCGGTTGAACTTCCTCAACAAAAACAGACGTGTCCCGTAGGGCAAACATTAATTCGATTTGAGGCATACTCCATACGGAAACATTCCACTCGGCTTGGAGTGTATCTGTGTATACAATGTATATACTCCGCACTTGGGGCACATCCAGTTCCCAGAGTGGCAACCTCAATTTACCCATTTCAGGAGTCCCGATGGCATAAGCGAATTCATCCATTAAAGCTGCCAGCAGCGTACATAAAGCCAAACAATTCCCCTAACTACCCAAATTGATCAATTTCAATTCACTGCAAATAGCCTGGGCGTGATTTGTTGGGGTGGCTCCGGCAGCAGTAATGTCGCCCCTGGTTGGTAATGTTGGCAATATAAACTTTTTGTACTTTTACGATACGATGCTGAGCTGAAACTGTGCAGCGTTAGCGGCAGCGGCAGCTCTAGAAAATGAAACGACAACGTCCGACGACGACACCTTGCCAAGTAGCTCACTACAAATTTGTCAAAGCTAAGGACGCAGCTAAAGAAATCGAAACGATTTGAAAACAAAAACGAACAGGTAACCTACATATAAAACATACAAGCAAGGGTATAAAAAGTTCCATTGTCGACAATAGCACGCTCCGAAGCAAAAGTTTACATATCAAATTTCAAGTTTTTGCTGCACCAAGTTATTCGTACCATTTTCAGTTCTTATCAAAATGTTATTTCCCGATTATTATCGAGATACAGGAATAATAATGTACACGCTCCTTTTGAGTCTGCCCATTCGGATCGTGCTGTACGCGGCGTACTTGTATCTGCAGAACCTAAGCGCTTTGCTAAAGATGATAGAGTTGGCATTGATCCTGATTCTGGCCGGGGCTGCGAGTGTCGGTAACTTCATTAAATGCAGGATACAGAGTGGCACCGGAAACTTCTTCATATTGCCCGAGATTCTGATCCTGCGCTTGCTGTTCATAATCTACAAACAGCTAAACACCTTGATGCTGATTCTCCATATGATAGCCTCATCGCTGCGTATCCCGGGTAATATGCTGAACCGATTGAGCAAGTTCTTCCGTGACTGTGCCAATCGGCAAACCTGGATAATGATGCTCCACCATGCCGAAATCATCTAAAAAATTATCCAGTGAGGACCACAAGCGTTCGCAAGTGCATGATATTAAATGCCCGTTTGGTGGACTCAAATCCGCACAATAATGCCCACTACCTGATGCTCTCCCGATGCTTTTGAAGTTGCGATTCCGGGCAGTACACAATTCATGCTTTTGTTAAATTCTAAACTTATATGTTGCATAAATTTACAAAGTCTTAGAAACGTATATTATTTTTCTTTAAACTCCATATCCTTTTGTATGTGAATTATATTTTTCTGAATTCTTAGTACCGGGTATCATAAAGTCCATAAGTACCAAATGCCTTTCTTGTTTTTGGTAGGGTAGCCGCCAAATGCATCCGCATTCGCATTCGCTTTTAGCGTGCGCAATTACACTTGAAGAAATCCTGGGGATTTCATGCGAAAATCCATTTGTCACAATGCCGAGTACGTGAGGCAGCGCAGCAGCTGCAGCAGTGCGTGTAAATGTGTCGTCTGGGTACGGCGCGAATCCTTCGGGTCCTGTGGATCCTTTGGCTATTGCAACTGGCAGAGGCAGTGGTAGTGGCAGTGCCAGTGCCACCGGCAGTGCTGCAACTGCAATGCCGGAGCTCTATCACAATGACACTTCATTTCAGTTGGCCTCTGCGGCAAGGACTCGATGCTTTGCCAAAATATATGTACCCTGTACATATCTACATACACGCATGCCCTTCGCTTCCGCATCCGTATCTGCCCCACTGTCTCTGTCTCTGTCTATATCTGTAGCAGTATCTGTGGTCACTGCCTGAAGCCGCATGGTTGAGGAAATAGCCAGCTTGGCTGCAACTCGCCTCTGGATTATTTGAAGCCAACCCCTATCCATATCAACATTTAATCACCACTATTCTTTCATCACTCACTCTAACACTAACAATTCAACACTTCCAACCCTCCTCCATTATATTCATTCAACATTTCCACCTTCCCATCCACCCAACCCCATCCCCACCCACTTCCCCCCCCCTCCCCCCCCTTACCTCCCCAAACCATTATCCACCCCCCCCCACACACCCCCTCCATACATTCCAAAATTACTAACCATTCCCAATACAAAACATAAAACACATCAACCACCAACCCAACAACACAACCACACAAAACCCTTCACAATCCCATCCCCACCCAAAAACCACCAAACCACAACAACACCTACCCCCTCACCCACCCCCTCCCAAACCCCACCAAACCTCATACCACCAACCCCACGCCCATCCCCCCACCACACCAGACCTCCACCCCTCTCCCCAATTCAGACCACCCCCCCTTCCACATTCCTACCCAACCCCCCCCAACCACCCATCACATATCCCTCCCCCCACTCAAAACCCCTCAACCCTATTCTCCCTACCCCTCCTCTCCCTAATAACCCCCACCCCCCCCCCCCCCCCCCCCCCCCCCCCCACCATCCACAATAACACCCTCACAAATCCTCATCCCACCCCCTCCAACCCTCCAACCCCCTATCCCCCCCAATTTCCCCCACCATCTCACTCCCACCCCTTCCCCCCCTCCCACATCACCATTACCCTTCACCCCCCTCCCTTCTCCTTAACCTCATCTAATCCCCCTCCCCCCCCCCTTCCACTCTCACCTCCATCCCCACCCACCTCCCTCCACCTCCCCCTATCCCACCCTTCCCCCCCCACCTACCCCACCACCCCACTTTACCACCTCCTCCCCACACTCCCACCCACCCCCCCCCACCCCCCCAAACTCAACCAAATTCCCCCCATTCCCAAATTCAAAATCCCCCACCCCCCTTTCCAAAAAAACCTCCCCCCCCCAATCCCTCCCCAAAACATCTCCCACCATCCCTTCCCCATCTTACCACTAATAATTCCCCCCCCCCCCCCCAAAAACCCCCCCACCAAACCAATTCCTTGCCCCCCCCACCAGTACGAATATTTTCATAATGCGTTGTTTCAAGAGTTTACAGCGTATTTACACATAGAATTACATAAACGTTGAGAGCATTAACATTAATTGGAAAGTATTTTTAATTAATAAAATTTCAACACGTTGCCGTCAGAACAGCGTATAATTGCAAGTATGCATTAAAATGCACCCACTCTCCTCCGAGGGCCAATCGTTCCAACAATAACAATATAATGTCAGTACAAACAACTACATCCGATACAAGCTACACTCACAACATACAATAGTATACACAACAACTTTATAAATACATATTACACATCGTATTGATATGTCAGGCAACAACAATGGCAAACGGCGCCGAGACCAAAGTAAAAAAGGTTAATTGACCAACAAATAACTTAATTAAATCAAATGAAAATTAAACAATTCAATTTTTAATGAGGTCCGCTGGTTTTGACCTCGTTTCAATTATGAAAAGCCAGCACAATGGGCACAAGTGCCTGGAGTAGGCAGCTCCCGGATGACTGATTGGATGGTTGGATGGCAGAATGGCTGGAGGTCGATCCGCCCATCTGGAAAAGTGGTACAACTGACAGCTCTATTAAAATTTCGTATACCCTCAATTTATCCGCCCTTCGTTTCGCGCCAAGCCTTTTGTTTTATCAAAAAAATGGTCAGTTTGAAACTATTAATTACAGGTGAAAAAGGGATACGGCAATTGCAGGGCGTGGGGAAACCACAGGAACATGTGGAATATGCCCACATAATTACTCAAATATTTAATCATAGCTTGGGGGTAACTACAACTCATTAACCAAAAATAATTTGTTCCGATTAAGAGAACAAAAATTTTAAAAAAGTTTTAAGTTTTATTTTAAATATAGATTTCAGGAAAGCACCCTAATTAAACCATTTTACAAAATGGCTTTATTTTTAATAATTCTTTATAAAAGATTAATTTAGCATCTATTTTTAAATACATTTGAACTCTTTTAAATATGAATGCGTACAATTTATTTTGAATGATTTGTGTTTCAAAACACTTTAACTTTAAAACCACGAAACGCTGACAGACAGGAGTGCCCACTCTGCCGTTAAACAAACAATTAATATTTAATGATTTACAATGTGACAATTGCTTGCATAAGGATAATTCCATATTATAGCAGATCAACTATCGAACTGAAATATTCGCTGTCCCATTTTGGCTCTTTAACAATTCACAAACCATTCGCAAATGCCTACTGCCTCGCCTCCGATGGGAATTAAGTTCATAAAAAATGCATAAATAATGTAAACTGATTAAAAAATCAGCATACCTCAGCAATAAAATGATTATGAAACAGAATGAATGAATAAACAATAACCACTTGCGAAACTGCAACAACTGCAGGATAGTTGCAGGATGGTGGCTCTTATAATAGAACCATTTACAACTGCCGAGTGGCAATTGAAACTAAGACTATGGCTGAAATATTTCAATTGGTTTTTGCTCGTTTCTTTGCTGCTATTATTGTTTTTGTTTTTCCACTCGATTCTTGTTCCCATTGTTGTTGTGGCGGAGTACGTTTAATGAATTTTATTGATTGCGAAATAAAAAATACAAAATAAGAACAGCATCACGCAAATGGAAACCATTTACAGCTTAAAAATATTTAATTACCATCTCCCCGACTCTCCCACTCAAGTGGGATTTTTGAACTGATGGTGGCGCGGGGCAGTGGCGAAATGTTTCAGGTCTTGCCACCAAATTGCAATTAATCTTCTTTTAACAGCAAACTTTTGATCCGCTTTATTTGCATTTCACTGCGGCCCATACAACAAAAATAATAACAACCACTGGACAGGCACTGGGACCGCCATTTTCCCCATTTCCCAACGGTAGTGGAATGGAAGTAAGGTGTCCTGCCGAGGCGGGGGGTGGTTGAGCGGTAGACAAAAAGGGGAAAATAACGAAAATGCTTGTCATAAAAAATTATCAAGGGTTAAAAATTATGTTACGCGTTTCATTTTGGTGGCTGTGAAATGATTTATGCAAAATCTGTGCCCCCGCCAAAAACCAACAGCAGCAACAAAAATGAATATAAATCGTGCAATTTCATGTTGTTCTTTCCCCCAATCTTAACTTTCATTTTGTTTATTATTAATTTTTTTTTTGTGTCCGGCAAATTAATTTAAAGGCAGGATGTAGCAGCAAGTGCATAATAAATAAAATAACAAACTGCGAAAGGGTCGTCATAAGGCCGTCTAGCACATAATTTATAATCTCACATTGAATGATTGTTATTTTCTTGAGTTTCGCTTTTTTTTCGTTCTGTTTGGAAAAAAGTGAACGTTAACCGATGATAATTTTCTGATAGCCCAGGTAACCGGGATAAAAGCCACTGCCGTAGCCGTAATAGCCCGGCGGTGTGCCGTAATTGTAGTAGTTGTTGTAGGGATAGCCGGAAAATGACCAGGAATACCATGGGAAGCCCGTTATGCTACCGCTAAAGAAAATGCCACGCCTTCGACGCCCCGGAATCTGTGCGCGTTCAGTTCCATGCCGCACCACCGAGCCGCCAATTTCCTGCTCCAATGACAGCAAATCCGTTTTTACATCGCCAACTGGTGCCACATCCTTGTCAACAGCCGACGCCGCCGCCGCCGCTCCAGTCAAGTGCGTGCCCCACAGCAAAATCAGAATGTGAAGCAGCAACGCCTGTGGCAACACTCGCACTCGACGCATATTTAAATATTTAATACAACGATGAAAATATTATATTTGTATTTAATTTAATCGACAAGCCGCGTCAATGCTTTCCACACAACTGCCAGTCAAAGAGTCGTCCGCATTTCCTATTTATACAACGTATATGTATGTTCCAAAAGTGCGAAATCCATTTAAAGCTGACACCAATGGCGTTTATTTTCAATCTGGCTAATTGAAGCCAATTCAAAATTGTTAGATGAAAAAACTGTTTTTAAAACTAAGGGCTAAATATGATATATGGTACAAATTAAAGGTATTAAATGGCTCAATCAATGTGAAGAACACAATTCTAAAAATGTCACCACGAAGTTTTAATGCTCTTGTTAAAGAAGCAGTCTATTCTTGCTTATATATATGAACAAATATAAATACATTTTTTAAAAATATAAATACAAACAATCCAATACATTGTCTTTTAAAAAAGAGTTTTTAAGAAAACCCGCAAAATCAGTTCCAATGCGCCTTTGAAGGCAATTTAATAAATCTTTTCAAACGGATGTAACCCCATAAACACAATTACCTTTATTTATATATAAAATATTCATATTTGAGACCATTTTCAGTGCTAAACCAGAATAAATCTTGTAATTCGCTTTGCGGCTTAACCCGATGCTCGAAAACACACTTGTGGGGCCTGTATCTAAATCGCTTTATGAACCGAATTATGAAGGCATGACAGCATTTGTCTGATATTTCTCCTAATACACCCTCACACCCACGCAAAAATAGAAGCACACACACAAACCTATGTACATATACGAGCTCATTTGACTGACTGACTGGCAGACCTTGTGTCCCTTTTCACACATTACGCATACGCCACGTTGGTGAAGCGTTCATTCTGCTCATTCTGTTGGGCCGCTTTGCTAGCTCGTTGCTTGCCAATTGACACATTTCATGTTCAGATATGCGTAAATAACAATTATTGTAATTTTTCAAAGCGCTCGTTGCGAGACAAAGCGCAGACTTGTGACAATTCAGCGATAATACAAAAGCGTAACCTTAACCGACAGCGTGTGAACCTTGAACTTGAGTGACAGGGGCAAAAGGCGTCGGATGGTATTCCCTTTTTTCACTGCCTTTTTTCCCTTTTTATTTCATTTTTTGTATTTTTTTTTTTTTATTCTGTTTGTACTCCCCTTTTCATACCAGAAGAGTATACCGGAATGTGTCGATGTGCCCCTGTCGGCGTGTGTGTTTGCCAATGTGTCAACATTTTAGATTGCCTTGCATGATTTGCAAGAAAAATGAAGACAATAGTTGAGTTTTACACTCTGCGCTCAACAACCGCAACAAAAAAATAAATAAAAACAATAAGAACAGCAACAACATTGGTGGCAAGTACCCCTGTCAGCGTGTCACGCGATTTGTTGCCTTTGAACAAGTATGAAATGAATATATTTGTCATAAAGGAAAGTCATGGTGCGCTGTTGTGGATGTCGTCGGTTTTTTAGCCCCCGATTAACAAGTGCAAAGAACAAAGAAATATTCGACTTAATAATACACGAGCACCAAAGACTATACTGCACAGAACGGCAATGATAACTACGTGTGAGATAGTTTTATGACATTTTTAGTGGTGCAATATACTTTTGCAGATGGTTATTTTTCCGTCCATTTATCGTTTCTTTATATATCTTCAACACTCTTTAAATTAATTATTTATTAAAACAGCAGGAATCAAATCGGGGAACGCTTCAATTTATTAAAATTATGGTTGGAAAATGGACCCAATTTTGGAAAAATAGATTACCGTAGAAAATTAAAAAAAGTGAAGCAATAAGTTTTGATTAAAGTGACCAATATTCCCTTACATTAACCTCTTAAAGCTCGTTCAAAAAATACCGTAAGACATTGGATCCCTTGGAATAAGAAATCACAAGTGGGTTAGTTCCCTCTACGTCGCATTTTAATTCTATTTGCACATTCGGCTGAAACTAACAAACACAAAGGCCAAACTATAAACAAAGGCAACGGAACGAGAACAAGAAATTGCGTCGCCCAGATAACTTCAGCAACTTTTCGCGAAAGAATCGCAACTCGCAAGTCGCGACTTTTCCATTGAGTGCATTTGTATGAGTCTGTGCGCCTTCGATGAGTCTGCGTTAGTGGGTGAGTGTGTGGGTGAGTGTCAACAAATGACTCGAATGAAATTTATAAGCAAAGTTAGCTGAACGCAGTGGCAGTGGGAAAAGTTGATAAGGGTTGCCTTGGTCGGTAAGTGAAGTTTTCCCAAAATCTCCACTAAAGACACTGAACTGAAGAGGCAGCACACTGGGTGCGGAATTTTTGGGCCTTCAGAGGGATAGTTGTGGTACCCCCAAGTTAAACAGGAGGCCAATAACATGGCCAACGTATTAATTTACGCAAGTCAAATTCAAAGTTTGAGCTGAGTTAATTAAATGCCCGGCCGCTGGAGCAGAGCTTAACTCAAATAGAAACTAATGATAAAAGGCCACTGGACAGAAGACAACCGGTCAAGAAGGCAGCCAGGCATCAGGTTCTTGGAAGTGAAGACTCTGGATGTCCGTAGTGGCCAATCGGCCAACCCAGGAAATGGTCAAGCATCTGACTTCCGAACAATCCGAAATCTTTGGCTACACTTTGAATAAGAAAATGCTTTAATGACTTGCCAACAAGAATCGGTGCAAGTGTGAGCCCGTAAGCTAAGCCCCTGCCATTGTACTGTATAATCAATGAACCTATTCTCTGTTCATTGAATTCTACGAAAATGGGCATTCTTACGGTAATCTCCAGAGAACAAAGGCTTTAAGTCTAATAGTGGCGAAGAAGGTGCAAATGGCCCATATTCTAGTTTGGCTTTAATATGATTCTGGAAATTTTAAAGGGGCAAAAAGATTTCTATTTCCACAGACGTATCAACCATTTAGAAAAAAATTTGCAAAAATCGCTCCAACACAATGCATCTTTTTGAAAATAACGAAAGCCTTAATAAGATTTTCGAAAAAATGTCACTCTTCCAACCAATATAATACAAACTTAATTAATAATTATAATCATATTTGTCGTTGCCTCTCAACCAATACTTTGTGGAAACACGCGCGAGAAATTCAATTAACCGTTTCATTAGTGCACCGTTGGCAAAATGTTGCATGCAACGTCCGGGCGCTTTATTAAAAACGTATTTGTTCCAGGACTTCAGGCGAGACGGCCAGAGCACCGGAGTACCAGAGTACCAGAGCCATGAAAAGCGAAAAGAACCGGAGGAATGAATTCCACCAGGTTTTTTTGTCGCCAAAAGTTGTTTTTGACATTCGCCCGACGGTATTATGACACTTAATAAGAAAGTTTGGATTTAATATTGGTAAACGAACTAATAGCAGCATGAGTCAATTACCCCATTCCTGGCGAATGGCGCAGCAATTTTTTTTATTTAATTAGCGTTGATTTACGGTTTACCAGGTCATAAAACAGGGCGGTCGAGAGTCAGGGCGAACCCAGTCGAGCCACTGTGAATATGTTTATATAGGGGGGTGGCTATCTTTGATCTATAATGCTCGCATCAAGTCGCATTTTGCTTAATCATCATTTGGCTTTTTTAGCCCGCGTTCCCCGCCAGAGGTAATGTCGGGCTTTGCGAGACAAAAAGTAACTTTTTCAATTTGATATAGCTTAATTGTTATGGTTGTTGTTCTGTGCCGCCACGGCGGCGTTGTTGCTGTTATTATTATGACAGGGTACTTTGCGATGTCATTCTCGCTGTCTCGCAGCTAATGTGCCGACCCCTTATTGGACTCGGGGCTTCCCCCAAAAAGGTTATTTTTTTCGCCTTTGGATGACTTTTATGACATCGTAGCCGGCCAATAAATAAAGCATGACGTCCCAGCAGCCGTCTCTTCACGTTCCAGGGATTTAGGATTCAGGACGAGGAGCCCCTTCCTTCGCCGCATTGTGACCAAACAAATGCCAAAGTAATCAGCTGGTTAGCTGACTGCTGCCTGCCCTCAGCAAGAAGTCAAAAAGCAGTTTGGCAGAGTGTGTGGCAGCTTTAAATTCGTGCCGTCAGCACACAAAGAACACCGCACACCCTTCGGCCCACCTCTCAGGCCCCTCTTCAAGCCCTAAACGGAGCTCTGGCCCCTCTTTTATTTCCCAAAACCTCCAGTAAGTCACACTCGACACAACTTAACTCTTGAACACATGCCGCCAGCAGGCACATGAAGGAGAAACTTTTGTCGAGGACGAGGACAGGCAACAATGAAGACGACGACGTCCAAAACTTGCACTCGACACTAACACACAAATATGCACAGGGAGAAAGCGTGAAAAAGTATCTTTGGAAATTGTTAACATTTACAAGTATGTCTTACATAAAATAATTTAAATTAAGACATCTTTTCATAGCCACAATCTCTAAGATAGGGCAAAACATAATAAGTCACAATCAAAATCTATTCTCACTGTGCCAATACCCAAGCCAGTCACATAGATATGGTTCCGGAATTCAGGGGATCGTACAATGGTCAATAAGTGGAACAATTTCTGTGAAAATTGGGTCACCAACCGGCATTGAAGTTGGCATTTCGAATAGCTATTTGTAATTGATATTTGAATTGCAATCGATAACGTTCGACTTTAAGGGTAAGGAACTTTCTTAAAAAAAGACACAAAAAACAGTACAAATCGAACAATAGGGGATATCTGCCTAATTGAATATTTGACTCTGCTGGCGACAAGTAAAATTTTCCCTGGCTGCCAATTAAACATTGATCGAATAGAATGAATACTCGTCACATTCGTCGAATGCCACCCACTGTGCCCCGGCCGTTTGGATCCTGGGGTAATTAGCCGTATTGAATTCTTGGCATAGAAATATACAAAGAATAGCAAAACTTTCTTTTGGGAGCTCTGTGGCTGCCACAGAATTTCACAACTTGTCAAATTTTACGTTGCACCCCACATCCATACTTTGTTCCATCCGGGCTCCGGAGTCCACAAGCCGGTCGGAATGCCCTCCCAAGTGTCCATCTATTTGGGATGCTCTTGGTGTTGGTCAAGGCTTTTTTGGTCAGTAGTTTACTGCCGGTGACCAGCCCCCTCGATACATTTGTGCTACGTGACTGCTCACAAAACGTTAAGAGGGTGGAGGGTCTAGCTGGTCATACAGAAGGCCAAAATAGGAGGAGCAACCCTGCCCGCAAAACAACCTGCTGGTACGGTCCAATACAAGCAAACAATTTGTTGGTCAGAAATTGATTTGGCTTAATTCGTGAACATTTTAAATTTGTCAAATGCACACATGCGCCGACATCGATATTGTGATTATGCAAAAAAGTAAACAAAAAATGATCTTCGACTGAAAAATACCTTTCAATTTAACTTTTTGAATCTAGAAGCAACTCTTAAGTTGATATAAAACAAGTTTTAGACTGTTACCAGATTGAATTATATCCATTAATTACAATTTATCGATTAAGTTGATAGAACTTGTAAAACTACAGACAATTTTTTATTTGATTAAATGTTATTAAATATCGATTTGCCTTTATTCCTTGCGACCATAATATTTTCTATAAAATTAATTTCGAAATTAATATAATTATAATGTATGGAATATACTCCAACGATGGTCATCAAATTTAAACCGAAAACAAACAATGCACACACATTTATGTAAACATAATTTAGCGCTGCCAATAGGAAAATGTGGAGATGCCCCCAAGCCCGGAAATGAAAAAAAGGTGGAAGGATGTGGGACGATTCCCTGGGGCGCATTTAGGTCTAAAGCGGCATTTAAAATATTTACACAGCTGCCGCAAAACTATGTGCACACACACATACAACAAATACACCCACAAAAAACATACATACACACACCTACCACACACAAACACCGGCTCACGTATAGAAATACAAACATGCATAATACATTTTGCTCATTATAACGGCAAACATCACAGAGGCATAGAGATGTGGGGACGAGGATTTTTGAGGCTATAGGGGTGTTGAAAAGACATAGTTAGCAGTGGCAGGGAAAACCGAAGCCAAGCCATACGCAAATATTCAGAGTTGAGTTTGTTATTTGTATTAATGAGAGTGAAAAAGCGCAAAAACTAATACACGAAACTTCGTTAATATGAAACGACAAAACTACTTAAAAACTTTTGCATGCCATAAGTCGATTCAGCCCAAAAAGCCAGCTTGAACTCGAAGCCAGAGCCCAAAAACCCAAAAACCCAAAACTCCCGTCTTCAGACTGAGGTGCGACCGCTTTGCAAATAGTGGAAGCAAAAGTAGTAACTACTACTACTACTACATAGTAGTAGGAAAATGGGAAATGGAAACAGAAACGAAAACTAAAGTAAATACATAACAACAAGCAAATCCCTTGATGAGTTATTAAATCATTTTAAGCCACTTACAACTAAAAACAAATTGAAATATCACGCAATACCTTTGAGAGTTGAGCGCGGTACCCACGCGAATACACCGCACCACTAGCCACCGCACCACCACAGCACCACCACCCGCTGTGCTTGTGTTCGGTGTTGCCGCTGCTGCCTGTGCTGCTTCTGCCAGTGCTTGTAGCAGGCCAAACTTAACAACTTAATAACGTACTAAGCCTCAAACACAAATATGAATACCAGGGCCGACTGGGGTGCCCACCATCCCTGCTTCCCTCTTGCCACCACTAGCTGACGGCATTTTTCGACAGCTCCCCTCAACCAACATTCGCATCTACACGCACGCCCCACCGCCACACACCATGCTGAGAGTGCTTTTTGGTTGCTTGCGTAGATGATGCTTTGGCTCCTGGTTTAGGATTTCCTCCTCACGAGCCTGCCCCAAAACGCTAATAACTTTTAAGCTGCGCCGCAACTTTTTTTCCACGAACATCCGCCCAGTCACCTTGCCACTACCCCCCAACCATTGAGAGTGGTTCTCTGGCGCCTGACGATGCGACTTCCGCTTTTACCCCATTCAGTACAGCTACTTAGCACAGTGGTCTGGGACAGGCAGAAATGACTTTATTTTATTTTTTCATATACCTTTTTTTTATTGCCATGTCTAAATTAAAAAAATATATATATTAATATAAATTGAACATAGTATTTTATAATATTCAGAATTATGTACTACTAGTCGTATACGCAATTTGCGAAATACTTCACTAAGTCGTACACGCAATTTCAAAGATTTTTAGAAAAAAGTAATTTGGATTTAAATTAAAAAGGATAAATTGCCATGTAACCAAACGATCGTAAATGACACAACCTTTCCAGATCACACACAAATAGTGAAAAATATATTGCAGGCCATATTATGGCCTTCAGCGATGGTTGTATCATGGCCATTTTCTATCCGATCCTCGAGCGGAATACCTTAATCGATTTGTAGATCGATTTTCCATCATTCTGCATCTAAATCTAGAAACAAAATATTTTTTAGATTTTTCGTCCCGTTTTCTAAGGGATTCCCTTCAAAAGCGATGGAAACCGCTTGGATGCCCAATATGGCCCCCAGCGATGGTTGTATCATGGCCATTTTCTATTCGATCCTCGAGCGGAATACCTTAATCGATTTGTAGATCGATATTTCATCATTCTGCATCAAAATCTAGATACAAAATATTTTAAAGATTTTTCGTCCCGTTTTCTAAGGGATTCCCTTCAAAAGCGATGGAAACCGCTTGGATGCCCAATATGGCCCCCAGCGATGGCTGTAGCATGGTCCATTTCTATCCGATCCTTGAGCGGAATACCTTAAACGATTTGTAAATCGATTTTCTGTAATTCTGTAACAAAATCTAGAAACAAAATATTTTTTATAATTTTCATCCAATTTTGTGTGCGATTCCCTTTAACAGCGATGTATGTATATTTATGTGTGTAAGATATGTATCTTGGCTAATTTCTATCCGACTCTTGAGCGGAATAGCTCACACGACTTTTGTCTAGTGTCGTTTTGATAAATTAAACTAGGATTTTATGAATAATTTATAATAATTGATATGATTTTTTTTTTAAATTGTGAATTCTTTTATATGATGTACCATAAGTCGTATACTCAATTTTTTTTAGTTTTCTTCTATGTTTCTTTTATGAAATATTCAGATTTATTATCACTTTTTTATTATATTTCTCTTCCTATAAAAAATGTAACACTCCCATTCACCTAGGCGTATACGTAATATTTTTTTTACGAACATAACTAATTTTTCAAAACTTTTTCGTATAAATAAATATTTTTATGATATTTTCGGATTGGTTTAATAATTAAAAATTAATTGTATTAATTGTAGTACAATGTTTTATAACTTTTTAATTTTTCCATCTTGTATCTGAACTTCAAGCTGAGTAGGCAAAAGTTTTCCAGATTATTTCTGAATAGTTTCTAACCTTTCGAACATAGTTCCCGTTCCCTGTAAGTAATTTTAAAGTTTTTAATCATTAATCAGCCCTTTTAGCCCCATTACCACAGTGCACAGCGTGGGGGCCAAAGCCTAAGAACAGTGCCTTGCCCGGCAGGCTGCCTGGCTTGTTAAAAACTTGCTCAATAATTGCGTGGAACGTGCCTACGCACACACTAGCTATCCAGGATTCACTCACTCGTACATACACCGGAGAATTTGCTAAGCAGGGCCTACATATGTACACACGCCTCCTGTGTGGCAGCAACTTGACTCGCAGCCGAAAAGTCAGACGGCGAAATCGGCAACGCACTGCGAAAAGCGGCGGAAAAGTCGGAAAGGAGGGAAAACCGGGATAGGAATGCGGGAGGAAGGAAAAGCGACTGCGGCGACAGACGACAGGAAGCGACGTGTTTGCAGCGCAAGCAAAACTTTTCATTTAACTTTTTTTCTCCTCTTACTTCCATTTTTTTTGTGGCCCACAGGCGGGAAACTGGGATTGGGATTGGGCTCAGAATTGCCCGCTCCAGTTCCAGAACTACCAGCATTAATATTGTTTTGTGTGCGAAAAATCAGCCAAAATTACGACACTTGAGTGTGTTAAAAGTTGCGCGCGCTGCTCGGTGCGCCATCTCTCTTGTTCAGCGCTTTTCCCCGCCTCGGCCTTGCTATCCTTTTGCCGCAAATCGAAAAGTAAAGGAAAAGTACGGGCGGTGGGGAAAAGAAAAAGTGAAAAGCAGCAGGAAAAGTTTGCAGTGGGAGTCGCTGCCAGAGCACGCAAAACAGCAAAAGACAGCAGAAAACTTGGCCCAAACCGGCTGGCGACGGTGTCGAAAGGAAAGCTGCCAGTCTTGTCTATCATAGATCCCAAAATGGCAGGAGTAAAAGAGGAAGAAGGATATATACTGTTAGAAAAGATATATAACTTAAATTATATGTATATATCATTATATGAAATTTAAATTCCATAAAAGTAACTAAGAAGGAGATATTATTGATCTGATTAAGTTTAACGATAAAATAATCTATAAATGAAATGCTAAAATGTATATAGAAACTCATAAGATATAATTTTTCCTTGAAGAAAATTATCGATTTCCGGAATGCATTTTCCAGGTACTAAAGAACCTTGTCTTCCAGTGTAAATTAAGAAGCAACACTAGGAACTAAGAGGAGTGGCTGTGAAGAAGTCGACATCTTTGATGGTTCGCCCTGGGCTGAAACCTGGAAGCTGGAAACTCCATGCTCGTAGCTCTCGGCTACAAGAGGAAGATGGGAGGTAGTAGTTTGCTTTTCCCACTTTTGCCAGTTTACACGCACCGCTGGGATTTCACAGTGGCAAAGAGGCGAAAAAGTTACCATGATCCATTAACGTTAATTGTTTGGCGGCGGTGGTGGCGTCTCTGTCGGCGTCGGCAGTGAGACAACTTGCTTGGGATTTGCTCGACACGCCGGCAACTACATACAACTTAACAATGGAAAAGGCAACAGGGAGCAGCAGGCAGCACTAGGCGAGCGGCTGGGGGGCAGGTGGCAAGAGGCAGCCTTGCCACTGCTAGGTGTGTATTACAATGACAGAGCAAGAAAGTTTTTCGGTGGAAAAGCCAAAGAAACAGACAAACGCGAAGACACGGAGCCCCGGAGTTGACTAAATTCAATTAGAGCTGCCCCAAATTGGCATGCGCACACCTGTCATTCGGTTTGATAATGATGCATCTGGTGCGGCCAGGAAAACTACGCCAATCCTTTGCCATCCCTTGGCCAACTTTGTCCTTTGACGGAGCGAGCATGGTTTTTGGTAATTTTTTAAGAAATTGAAAGCTTAGCAGACGAACTCCTCCTCCTCCTTTCTGGAACACACTCACAAACTAAATCAATTAAAGTTATTCAAGCAAAATTAAACTCCACGCCCTCGTTCAAAAACCAAAATAAGAATAAGAAAAAATTCGGGCTAAGAAAGTTGGAAACAAGGCAGGCAGAATGGGGAAAAAATGAAGGGAGAACCGAGCGGCTTTTCACACTTGTTAATCACATTTTCGCGTCTTAAGCAAATAGCTGGCAACTCTGGTGCCCCCAAACTCATTGTAATTAAGCGGCTTAGGCGTTTGAAAGCTCATTTTTCCCTTCCCTACCCTCCCAGGCCCGCTCCCCAGTTACGAGTTTTGTGAATCTGCGGCACAAAGGCGCTGCTTTTAGGCTTTCGGGTGCCACAGAACCAAGGCCAAAGCCATTGCCATTGAGGCAGTGTCTTCAGAGGGCAGTTTATCGAATTAAAAAAAGCAATAAGCAAGTGGGCCGAAACAGAGGGGGCACCGGGGATCTAGAGGGCACTGGCGAGCTCACACTTCATTGTTCCCAGCTGGACGAGAAGGGAAACAATAAAACTGAAGTGGCTGCAGGGAGGCCGCTGCACCATAGGACTCTACAACGGTGTGTGTACATAAGACATGGCAAGAAACGTATTAGAAGTATAATTGTTGGGGAATGTTAGGCTAATGTAAAAACTAAAACCAAAAATTAGTAACACAAATAATTATGGTACTAAAATATAGAAAAAAGTGCCTTAATATTCCAATTTTAATAAGAGGTTTAGTTTTAGAAAAACTGTTAGTTAAAAAATAAAAAATAGTTTCAACATGTTATGAAATACTTTGCGAAATAATACACCTTTTCAAACAAATATTTGACCTGTAAAGTTTTCCTAATATATTAATTTATTAATGTCATTGAGGTCATTTAAATTCCTTTTTATTCTTCAGTGTATGGATGTATAGTGGGGGATGCTTTTGGGACGGAATGGGCCATGTGCGGCCAGTGGCTGGACCGGGCAAAGTTGGCATAATTATTTCATTAACACTTAACAAGTGGCCAAGCCGCGTCTGGGGCGGGGTCCGGAGTCCCGGGGCTTTAGTCCGGACTGGCAGACCGGGCCTGGGCCGTAGTCCGTTGGCGTTGCGCAAAAACTTTCGCATTACGCATTTGTGTGCAATTTTCAAATTAACAATTGTTAATTTTGCTCTTGTTGCCAGTCCGGACTTTCTTTTATTTAATTTTTTTTTTGCTTCTTTCCTATCATGCGGGCGTGTAACAAAACAAAACGCAAAATGAGCACCAAAAAAAAGTTTAACAAAAAATTACAAATATATAAATTTGACCGTTTGCCTTTTAAATATACATTTTTTTGTTGTTGTGCACTGTCCCGACGTCGGTTTTCTTCGTTAATTTTTTATTTTTCTCTTACCAACTTTTTATTGCGTGTTTAGCATAATTTTTTAATAATTACATTTTTGTGTGCTTGACCAAAAAAAAATTAAAAAAAAAAAAAAAACAAGAAGAAAAAAGGAAAGGCCGAGACCGGGGAAAAATTCGAAATGAGAAAGAAACTGAGGAATAATAAGCAACAAGCTCTGGAAGGCAAAAGGAAACGAATCGTTTTTGTTGCCATTCGCCTGCCCGTTGACTGTGGGCAAAAGTTTAACAAAGTTTATTTGCATTACTGACAAACTGTTTAATTAGGGATTTTTTCTTAGATTTCAACAGCGAAACTTTCTGTGAGTGTGTGTGTGTGGGCTGCTGTGTCCTGCCGGCTTGGATGTATTTTTAGCAGTGTGTGTTCCATTGCCGCAAATACAATTAAATACAAAATATATATAGTATAAAATCAGCCCTAATCTGGCCAAAGTGCTATTGGCTTTGGCGGTGGAATGGTGGCAGACGGGTGGAGTGGCAAAGTGATTTTCCCCAAAACAGAGCTAATTTATTTGGTATTCCTGACAGGCAACGAATTAAACTTTATTTAAACACGGTTCTATTTAATTGGTTTTGCATAACATATACATACGCTTTCTAAAATTTCAATTTTATTCAAATGATTATTATAAACATAATCCTTTTTGCAAGTTAATTAGTCGAATATACATAAGACTTTAAAATTTCATTTATTAATTAATATAATGGGCTTAATATTATATCGTGTTTTTCTAAATAATGTTAAGCTTTTGCCGAATATGATATTGTTTCTGATTTTCTTAGCCGATGGTAGCTAGGACCTCTAGGCTAGCTAGAAATAATTGAAGGTGTATTCAATATATACTTCACCTCAAATAATTCCAATTTTAACATTTATTCAAGCAAAAACTTCAATATATTGTTTCATTGTTTTATGAAATACGAAGCTTGGCTTTTTCGATTCAACATTTTTAAAACAAGAAACCCCAAGAATTGAGGGAATCTTCCATCGAAGTATTACAACGATACAACTGTTAACGATAATTGTATTGCCCAGCTTGTAGCCGCATTGTTATTTCTTACTAACCGGAATAAACGAAGCATCTGTGGGAATGTCAGCATCTCTGAGCAATGCAGAGCCACAACCACAGAGTGACTCTGACTGGGCGGACCGCCTGGACTCTGGACTATGCGCACCACTCGGACTATGGGCAATGGACAACGGACTGCGAGCAATGGACACTAGATAGACAGATGGACAGGCATCCACATTCTGATAGCAACTGTCAGTCACTCAAACAGTCCGTTAACCAGGCAGCCAAGCGTTAGGAGCAGCCCTAGCAGAGCTGTCCAGTCAGTGGCCAACAGCCAACTGGCGAACAGAATTTCCTCGCATCATTGTAATTGTTAATTACTCTGATATTTATTCCTTTTTTATTCTACGCGTACAGGACCGCCTTTAGTTCTTCCTTTTAATACGCACGCACGAATCCAGCAAATCGCCAGCTGCTGCTGCCAGTTGCCAGTTGGCAGGATCGTGCATATTTATGCTTTTGGCCACATCTTCTCTTCTGGCCACGAATGAAGCGCTGATTTGGCCGCCACACGCAGCTAACAAGCAATGACCACCCATTCGGCCCACAACACGTCAACACCAAACAACGTCGTCATTCCATTTCGAAGTGGTTGGAATTTCAGCCAGATTGGTCTGGGGGCGTAAAACACTGTAAGGAATGTATTGAAAATATTCTATTCAGCATCTGATCCATTAATAATAAAAAATAAAGATAATTTAAATAGCCAATCATAAATAACTCAAATTTTGAATATGAATTTTATTTACTAATGGAATTTTAATTACTAAGAAAATTATTAAATAACATTTTCTATCTTATGGTCCCATTAAAAATTATTGAACAATTTTTTGATTATTTATTGTTTCAAAAATTGTAATATATCTTTCGTTAGCTGCAAACACATCTAAATAATGAATATTTCAACATAGAACAGGCAAGAATCTATATGATTTAAAGCGGAGCACCAAAAATTCTTTATAGAAATGAGAACTAATTACCTTTTATGTTTTTCGAAGTGTACCTCAGCCAGAATGAGCCACGTCAAGTGAGTTCACAATTTTTGCGTGCTACCATTTTTCTTCCGCCTCTGTCAGCCGCGAGTTTCGTCTTTGTACGAGCGCAGCACGGATTATCCTTGGCATGCAACGCCTATATATATGTTTTATTTGTGTTGTGCAGGGGTGCTCGCTCCCTCTGTATTTTTTGGTTATTTTTTTTGCCCGCTGATTTCGCTACTTAATTTTTTTGCCCTTTTTTGGCCTGTGTCTGCCTGTCTCTAGGTCTGGGATGATGTCTGTCTCTACCCACTGTGTATCGTCTCGCTTCCGTTCTGGCTGAGCTGATTGGGCGTATTTTGTTATTTTCATGTTGTTCCTGCTGCTGGTGCTGCTCCTGCTGCTGCCTGTCAGTCAAGCCAAACGAAGCCAGAAAAGGACGAAGTCTTGGCCATGGTCCTGGCCCGGGCACTCCCATTCCTCGTCTGGCACCCGCTCGTTTGTTCATTCGCTTTTTTCCCACGTAATTAAAACTTGAAACGCATATGAATTAGAAAATAAAAAAAAATATATAAAAAAAAAAAGTAAAAAGTGAAAGAAGGAAAGGCAAGAGTAGAGAGAGCAAAATAAAATACGAGTACGCGACCCGGAATGGAGCCATTTGATGGTACAGAATGACATCCTGTTTCCCGCAGCCTGACATCGTTAACATCGCTGATTAAGTTTTCTTGTCCTGTGCTCTGTCTGCATGTCACTCAACGTGATTTGAAATGAAATTTTTATAATTCCAGCATCACCCTTGGGCGAACATGGTGGACCGCCCATCCCATTCCAGTTAACCCTTTTAGCCATTGCGCTTATTCATTTTAATGTTTGACTTTATTGTGTTGACGTTGGCCAACATCGAAAGCAAACAATCTTAGAGTTGCCAGCAAAGGCTCCGCCAAGTATTTGATTTCAGATATTGTTCTTATGATTAAATAGAAAACAGGCTTTCATAGTAAGGATTGTCATTGCGTCTTGCTCCAAATCCACTTCCGAAGGCTCCAATTTGACGTCGTATCCTTTCCACTGCGCCATTGACCTCGCTTTCTTGTTGACGGACTTTATCCTGTGACTTGGCCACTGCATTTAATATTGGCACAACTCCAAAAGTGATCAACAAAAAACACACGAGCATTCGCATCTTGCTAGTCTGACTTATAAAGCCAAAATGTGGCTAATTTATAGGTCTTCTTTACAAAAAGCTTTATAAGAATTATCAAAGCTTGAACAATTATAGATGGTGTATTAAAAAATAAATTAAAGGGGATTCTTTTAAAAATGTTATTGTTTCTTTTAAAGTTGATAAAGTAGATCTATGTTTAAGTATTCCGCTTGATTTATACAAGTTACTTAAAATTTCTAAACAAAATGTACAGTTTTCTTATATACTTGTTAAAATAGATAAATGTTACTCATTATTCATATCCGAACTGTGTTTTTTATGAGCTCTTGGCTTTAGCAAAAGTTTCTTCAGCACTCGTGTTGGGTAATTAGAGCTCGTGTTGATTTATTAGCAGCTAGTACCTATTCAAGGTCGGATCGTATCACATATGCACATTAAATGAGTAACACTTAGCCAAAGAAAGGTGGTCGTGGATAGAAGCCGCCAAAGCCACCGCCGAATCCCGGTCCAAAACCTGGTCCGCCAAATCCGCCGCAGCAGCCTCGCCTTCTAAATCCGCGTCCGCCGCCTCCGAAACCGCCCCGGCCAAAGCCTCCCGGGCCGAAACCTCCCCGGCCGAAACCTCCCCGGCCGAATCCAAATTGTCTGGCGGGGCGCACAGCCGGCATCTCCTGCTGCTCGGCTGCCTGATTTACATCCGCCAAAGTCAGTTGCTGTACATCCGCCCGGGGCTCCACATTGGGATCCGGGCTTGGGCTGGGACTGGGAGTGGGACTCGAGATGGGGTCCGGGTCCGGGAGAGGTGTAGCTGAGGTACCCGACTCCGCCAGCAGGACCCACAGGCCGACACTTAGCACTAATAGATTCAAGTGGCAAACGCGCATCGTTCCACAGCAGAGGTCTTACTTCGGTTAAGTGCGGATCGGCCAGCCTAGACTCTTTATATAGCTCCAACCCAGAACGGGATGACGGTGAGATTCTAAACGAGTTGAGTGCTGACGACCTTAAACAATTAAATTTCCTGAGCATAATCAACTGGCGGAGAAATCCCCCGATTTTCAAGAGCCTCCGGGCAGGCAAAACAAACAGGCATAATAAACAACTTAGAAAAGATAGAAAAGAAAAAATAAATAGAAAAATCACTTTTGCGTAGCAAAACAACCTGTTTATAATTTCACCCACTTCATGGAACAACTCGTTTGGTTCTAATTATGTTCTACAAGCTGAGAAGCGTAAAAGCACAGAATGTTATTGGTTTAACACCCATCGACCCATCGGAAATATTATACAATAGAATAATATTTTTGTTTTTTCGCCAAAATATGAAGATTTACAACACTTCTATATTTCTGGCTGCTTAAGCTCTTAAGTGCCTAGCACTTTGAAGGATTATATAATACAAATAAAATACACAGTACAAAGTGGTTAAAAACATTAAAATAAATTTCACGATGACACTTGACAGTGTTTTATCATCCGCTGCAAACTATTAACCTCGGAACAAAAGTTAAACCAAGCTACAAAGTTTAAATAAAATTTAAATGTATTATTTTCACCATCGGCGAAGTCGAGTGGCACTTTTGGATTAAGGTATCTCCCGCTGAAACTAATTATTCCTAATATATTATTATCGATAATGGCCTAATTAATGAGCTTTTAATTACTGACATTTGGTTTAGGCTTTAACGCAATAATAAAATGCATTTATTGCCTTAACTGACTCTATTTTAACATATATCAGGGCATCTTAAATAATCTCACGCAATAATGAAATTTAAGCTACTTTGGATTTCTTAACACAAATCTCAGTTCATTACAACTTATCAAGGAATTGAGAAAACATGTTTTTGAAGCTCTCGTAGAAGGGGTAGAGCGTATTTTAATCTCATTAGAAGTACACGTACATTTGAGAAATTAAATTTGCCGGCTTCTAATGCTCATTAAGAAATTTCTTAACTACAGACCGCATGCATGTTGTTTACAATAGGAATAAGCCGCCCCGAAAAGTACCTTCCCATTACCGAACCGCTATGGTCTCCGCCCAGAAGCAATACGTATTTATAAGCCATAAATAACGTGTAAACAAAAAGCTGCCACAAAACAACAAGTATACGCCCGGTGGGCCCAAAAACCAGGCCCCTAAAACATCAGGCGCAGCATCTCTCTTGTGGCAACAGCCGCAGCGACACAACAACAACAATAGTAACAGCATCGCGGCCAAATTATAAGGCTATAAAAGGCAATAAAAAAACTTTGCGATATCAAATTACAACGCCCTCATAAAGTTATAAAAGTTTCAAGCGTATCCAACACACAGCACGTCCCACGCTGCCCCACCCAACCATCCAATCTTCCCGAGAAACCCCATTTTCCTGATCCCGATTTTCCCATCTCGATTTTCCCTTCTGGGGCCCGGGACAGGCCTAATATTTTCAATAACAAATCAATCAGCTGCGGCTGCCGCCGCGACGGTCAACACGGATAATCAGTTGGAACGGCTTTTCCCTCCTCCGGGGTGCAAAATGCCAGATGGCTTCGGTGGGCGGTTGCCACAGAAGAAAAGTGGGCGGGTGTGTATTCGAAGGTGCCGTAGATTTATTGAGACACGATTTCGATAAGAACTGCTTCACCAAAATGGGCAAAAACCTTAAAAACTGCAGATGCCGAATTCTAAATACTCTGTATATTTTATACAAAAAATTCTAAACATAATAAATATTATAATAGGAAAAAATGTATATTTTGAGCTTTATTTTCAAACTTATTTAAAAAGTTTGGTAAAAATGAAGAGAAATATCAGAAATATTTCATACGGAATTTTAGACTGAATTTTATCAGCCTGAGAATATATTAATGCATCTGAAAAAAAAATAAAAGTGTCTTTCATAAAGTTACAAGTTTATACCATAAAAGTATGGACCAACAAAGCCTTTTACAAGACTGCGTTCTAGTAACAAGAAATTTTTCAAGAGCAAAAAAAATGAGATGGGGCAAACGAGAAAAAAACGAAAACTTTTATCAATGTTGGCGTTTGGCCCTTCTATGTGGGTGTACGGGTGTGTGCCCTTTACACAAAGGTCAAGGGATAACAAAAGGCGTAAATTTAAAGCCGAGTTAATTTTTTAACAATAAAGGGCGCTTGTCAAAAGAGAAATTTTACAGCAAACGTTTAATCTTAAATGACTTTTAGAAGCCGTAGGAGATTGGGAAGTTAGATAGAAAATGCCACTGGCAGGCAACGCAGTTTAGTTTCAATGGATTGCTTTGTTAAAAAAAAAATGTGAACGAGATGGAAACGATAGAATTTAATACTCGAGGAAAATGCTTAGAAAATTCTTTTTTGAGCAAAACTTAAAAGATTAAGTTAAGTTCGGAAAATTTTAACCTCTATACTACTATTTTTATTGCTTTAAGAATAATTTATTTTCTACTTCATAAAGATTACTAATTTTACATTTCTACTGTGCACTTTTCAACAATATTTACACAAAAACACTTGTGCCAATCAGTAAATCCCATAAAATGACAGGGAAACTAAAGGGAATCAAATAGCAGAGACAAATTTATTTCGAACTTAATTAGAAAGTGCTTGATTGCACTTTCATTACACATTCTATTTCTAGAGGATTTGGCTTAGTCAGTCACAGATAAAAAATTTATTTAGCCTCGGAAGCCTCCGAAGCCACCTCCAGGGCCTCCTCCGAAACCTCCTCCAGGGCCACCAAAACCTCCTCCGAAGCCACCTCCAGGGCCTCCGAATCCACCTCCAGGGCGTCCAAAGCCGCCTCCGCCAAAGCCACCTCCTGGTCCTCCGAAGCCACCTCCAGGTCCTCCGAAACCACCTCCGAAACCACCTCCAGGTCCTCCAAAACCACCTCCAGGTCCTCCGAAGCCTCCTCCGAACTGACGAACTTGACGGGCTGCCACCGGAGCCTGGACACCTGCATCTACGGCCAGGAGTTGAGCGGCCGGATCGAATGTAGCCGCCGAAGTTGAGCTGGCGACCAGGAGGACGGCCGCCAGGGCAAGACAAACGAATGTGCGCATTTCAGGAAAACTTCTGCCACTAATCACCGCCAAAGTTTCGACGGCTTCTATGAAGACTCTACTCTGTGGCGGGGCAATTTATATGATTTCGAATTTATCGACTGCCGGGCTGGCTGGGTGACTAGGGAACGGCAAATAAAAGCTGAAGTGGTTCAACTGGCCGGAACATCAAAGTTGCTAGTGATTCGCCCACTGAAATTAATACGACGGACGGCGGCGTTTCGTATTAACTGACTGGCTAAGCGCCGGCAACAACAGTAGCCGGTTACCATAATAATAATAACCAAAACCTATTACGCAACAAAATTTGTGGATCGATCTCGAGGTCTGGACAAAGTATAAACAAAGTTTTGGCAAACACCCCAAAGAGAAGTGGCCCCTCGGATAGGCTTTCCCCTAAAAACGTCTCAACGAGTATTCAAATGTGCAAAACATTCAAGTTTTCAGACTACGCAACACGACAGAGCAAAACAAAACAGATCGATAGAAAAGTGGGTAAGTGCTCAAGGGAAGCACCAGTCTAAGTGGCTTCTCCATCATCTTTCATCTGTCCGATTTCGTAAAGCTTTCGAGGAAGGGGCGTCTGCGTTTCTATTGCCATTTATTTCAAATCACAGGGTAAGCAATCTGGACGCAACTGGTTGTTATTCAAAAGTCATCAATGACTCAAGATAGTGACGCATCTTTGTTATTCGCTAGACAGTGGCTTAGATTTTTATCTTTGAAGTGGCTCTTGGTAATATTTATAAAATAAATATCTCGAAATTAAACCAGTCCAACAAGTAATGTTTGGAAGCATTTGGGAAATTCCTCGCTATTATTGCTGTCTATAATGATTCTGAGAATAAACAAATAGAAGCTTATTTTTATTATTGAAAAATACCAACCAGATATTGAATAAAACAACTTATTTAGTTTATAATTTTCAAAGAACTTCCAAGGTGATTCCAAGACCTGAGTTCTCGAGCCAAGTTGTGAGACATACTTCATAAACTTAAAAGTAACTTGAATTATCTTTCCTATTTACAAGATAGCTTTTACCTTCAGTTAATCCATTAAATAGTCCCACTTTTAAAAGATATAAGAAACGATAAAGTTGAAAACTTTTTAATTCAATTATACAGTCAAAGTGGGGAAAATAAAAAAATCTGCGACAACTCCCACTGATTTGCCCTATTGGACGGCCATCCGTCAATTGTCGACCATCGCCTTTGGCAGGCCAACACGGATAAAGTAAATGACAAGACGGCCTGGCCTACGTTTCTCGTACCATCATAGCCATCCTAGCCATCATAGCCATCATAGCCATCATACCATCTCGTACATCATCTGCCCAGGGAACTACGAAACTTTGGCTTGACTTTGCAAGAAGTAACAAGCCCAATGCAAGCAAGTAAATGTTTAGAACTTTTAAGTCAGACTTTCAGAAAGTATGGAGTAAAGTCAACTTGGGTTGAATAAAAAATGTTAAAGCATTATTACGTTTTGAGTTCTGTTTAAAGTAATATTTAAACATAATACATATTTCCTCCCTCCACTTACCAAAAACATTTTCATAAATCTTTTCCTACAAACGTTTTTCTCATTAGACTATAATTAGTCCTAATTAGTCCTAGAAACCTGAATGTTTAATACTTTTCTCATAATAACGTGCAACATAGTTTATTTCATAGTGCACAATTTGCAAACAACTTTAATTATGAAAATACTTTTTTTAACTTTTTTTTTTTTTTAACAAATATTTCTAACTTTTCCGTTCATATGGGATTTAATTCAATTGAATGAAAAATACATAAATTTGAATTCCTAGAGTCCCTATTATAGTCGCATAAATATGAGGCAACCGGTCCTCAAACCTACCAACAAAAAAAGTAAATTAGTTAAGAAGCACCTGGCCAAATGGCTGGCGCCAATGTAAATTAGTAATTTTACTAATCGCCAACCAGTTTACGCAAACTGGGAAGGGCAGCAAAGTAAATGTTTGTGTGGCCTGGCATTTTTAGTAGCCGAAAGTTCTTGCTAGATTATGACAATCGTAGTCAAAATACTTCTTTTGTCGGACCGGCTTTCAGTTATAGTTGAGCAAAAAATGCATTTTTAATTTATGCCGTGTCTGAAGCGCTTTTTTCTCTATTTTTATTTCAGCATCTCTCGGTGAAAATTTATGCGGAAGTTTACACCATCCAGTGGATTTTGGGGGGGATTTTAAGGGGAACACGGGCTTGGCTCGGCCAGGGAATGTTAAATCACAAAATGTGCATCATTTTGACGTTGACAACGTTAATTGACCCAGTTTTCTGGACTGGCTAAAAGCGTTTAAATTTGAATAAGCAAATTTGGGCAGCGAAATGGAGCCGGGTTACAATTTATAGAAATACGGGGAGATGGTGAAATTTAGCCATCAGTCGCGTTTTGCATAAATGAATTAAAAAGCCGCAGCTTTGCCTTTGGATTTGGCTTCGGATTTGGCGAATAACACATGCGGCAAAACCGCAATAAACCAATTGAGAGCTATTCAAGCCGGCTATATAGCCATCGAGCATTGTTAATGGCCGGCCCGCGCTCATAAAACAAACAGCCAAAGCCAAACAGAAACAAACAGGCAAACAATCAAGCAGACCGGAGCAGAAGCCGGCACCGGGGCCAGTGCCGGAGCCGCCAAGCCAACAAACTGGCAAACTCGCAAACTGGCCGAACTCGGCAAACAACAAGAGCGCCAACAAACAGCAATTCACACTTACGCACCTCCAACTTGGAGGCGGTGCTTATGACGTCTGCCCAAAGTCTGGGAATGGTAATGGGAGTGGGAAACTCTAGCTGCTAAATGCGAATGGCGAATGGGATTGAAAACGGCAATGGAAGTGGTCGTGGAAATAGCCCCGAACCCCGGACCCCTAAACCCGGACCCGGCCAATACCATAACTTAACTTCAAATGAAATTAACACATTTAGGCGGCTTACCTGACCGCAGGAGTTGGCCTAGGGATGGTAACTATCATTGGTAAATTTTAAGCATTGGTTTTATTAAAAGAAGGAAATTATTTTAATATTTTATAAGTACTATAAAAAACTAAATTTTGTTTTTATTAGTGCTGGGAATTAGAGATTTTTTTTAAAAATCAATCTTTAAAGATTTAGGAATCTAATTAGAACAACATCAAATATTCTTTTATAAAATATATCAATTTTTTATATAGATCATATATAGTAGAATATAAAAAAAGAGATATTGCATTTCCTATTCAGACTTTTTCTAGTAATATAATCTGTATGTAAATATGACAACAGAATTAATTTTTTTCTTCTTTTTTGGAATTTTCACCACTAAGTGAACTTGTATTCGTTATTTTTGTGGCAAAGTGAAATGTTTTGCTCTTTAAGCTGCCAGGTACTACCATTCAATTTCATGAACACCACTTAGCGCCACCAAAAATGCCCAGCCATATGAATTGGCTTTTTGTTTTTTTTTTTGGAATTGTAGGCATTTGCGGGGACCTTACACATATTTTAATAGTTTGTTTTATGGCATTTACATTAGCATCTAATTTCTGCTAACAAGCGGCCGCAAACAAACAGTCGAAGCAGTGCGGAAAAATGCGAAACAAAAGTTTCTATTTTATGCCCAAAGTTCTAGGCTATAAAGACACCGGCCGAGAGTTGGCCAGGTCACAGTTTCGAACGCAGCAGCCAAAAGGCAGCACGGAGTAGCCACGCAGCACCGGAGTACCCCATAAAGACACTGATAAAGTCAAGCGACCAGCAACCAGTTCAAGGAGCCATAAGGATAATGCGTAGCTGGCTTTTATTTGGATTATATGCGCTGCTAATCGCCGCAACAGTTGGCCAACCGCTGCAGCAAAATGAGCAGGACTCCTCCAATGGAGAAAATTTTGAGGAGGAGCGGGGAGAGCGAGTGACCCGCCAAATTGGCTATCCATTTTTGGGTGGCTACGGAGGTTACGGAGGATATGGTGGATACGGAGGCTATGGTAGCTTCGGAGGTTACGGAGGTTATGGCGCTGGCATACGCTCCCCTTATTATCCTTACGGCAATCTCTACGGCTCCGGCGGCTTGGGACTGACGGGCAACGGATATTATGGTCGTCCTTACGGTTATGGCTATGGCTATAATATTGGATATCCGCTCATTGGCGGCTTTGGTGCCACCGCCGGCGGCTTCTATGGTGGTTCAGGATTGTAACTATTCGTTTAAGTGGCTTCTGAAAATAAAAAAAAACACAAAAAATAAAAATCCATTGGTGTATTAGAGTAAAGTGCAAACTGCGTGATTGGCGGCCAGAAAAATTCAAAATACAGATCTGCAGGATAAGCCCGCAAATTGATAAAAAAGCTAAATATTCAAAATGTTTTTCAACTTTTGAATGTTTTTCTAAGCCGACAGTATGGTTACAATTTAAATTCAGAAACATACCTATATTTGAACGAAACTCTTTGTGGCACTATCCACAGTAATGGTCTTATTTTACTATTCTGTGCTCCTTTGACATGCACCTTCTGCAATACAGGACGATTATCGCTTTCATTCATTAAAATCTGATGCGGTGTACCTCATTATTTGCAAAGCTTAACGTTAACAAGAGGTCACTTCTGTACTCTGTTTACCTTCAGCTGCGGGAAAAGCTTAAGCAAATAGCAGCCAACTTTGTGGACATTGAATCGGGGGTATTTCAGGCAGGATGAAATGGTTTCTTTTAGATTTTAATTGCCGATAGTGTAAGCTCCAGTCCAACACATTTTGCCCTCACCGTCCGTTCAAGCGAAGTGTCCTAGTGCTGTTTAATTAGTGTGTGTGACTTTCAAACAACTTCCCTTGCGTACATTGCGCATACGCCACGTTGCACCCACACCCACTCGATCAGTGTAGGCAAACACATCGAGACTGCAACTTGGGCAAACAGAAACAAAAAACTACAAGCAACAGGATGTTAAAAAAAAGTTGAAAATGTCCGATGCTCTAACAAGGTACGTGAGCTTGAGTTATTATTTCAATTAGCATTCCCGCCAATAAAAAAAATTTAAAAAGGCTCTGGAGCATTAAAGGCAAGCTTTAGCATTGTGGTATACAAAAGCCGTTGAGTAATTGACTACTTGTAACTACTTTTTTTTATGAATCTCATTACTGCTTCTCATGATAAAAAAAAACAGTCAGAGCAAACAGAAATGTCAAAGTAAAAATAACGAAATGAGATTTCAGAATATTAATATTCGTCGTTAAATTACTTTCATATATTTATTATAAATTTTCATATTATATTTTCATTTAAAGTATTTTTTTTTAATTTTCCACTTCATTCAAAGAATATATCAAAATTAAAATACTTACTTATATTTTATTTATTAAACAAGATTTTTTCAGAAGCTCCGCTGCCATTTTGAAAACAAGTCTGATGATGAAGCTAATATACCTTAGAATCAAAAAAATTCTTGCCGTTTGACAACTTGGCTTTGACAATCCGTCGACAAATACGGAATATACCCAACGGCTTTCAAGCAGAGTCCAGTGGACTCTGATTGCGCTTCCACTTGAAGCCGATTATCTTTTAATGTCTCTGCGGGCAGACGCCCACGCTCGACGGGGATCATTGAATGGACATAGGCACGCCGACCCATTCATTGAATTGTGCTGCTTTCTATGCACTCGCAAATGCCTTTCAGTAGATTCCCCTTTTGATTTGGCCAACTCTTTGGCAATTGCACTGTGAACTGCTGTTGCTTTTTCTGTTGCAGACGCTGTGTTTAAAATGGCAATCAGATAACACCTTCCTATTCGCCATATTCAGGTCCGTTTTACCATTCAAAGCTGCATGGGGGGCTGACAGCCGTTGAAAACTCATATACATATTTACTTTTTATGCGTAGTTGGTCAGGCGATGTGCAAAGGCGGGGGAGTGCGCCCTCATCCTCATCTGCCACATGTACCTACATTCACTAAACTGAAACAACGTGCCTCACTGACTGACTGACTGAGTCAGTGGGCCAAATGGGTTGTCGGTTGGCATAAGCTTTATACATTTTTACGCTTTGTGGCCTCCGCTCTATGTGTGTATATTTGCATGTGTATCAGCTCAAAGTAGCGTGAAATAAAAAACGTCGACACTTGAGGCCGAAGCCTTTGAGTGCTGTGAATGTGCATGAGTATATGCGTCCGTGTTGAAGCGTTAAAATAAAATATAAAAAAAAACAAACTAAAAGACCAAATGAAAATAACGAATATGGAACTAGACGATGGCCAGCAAAAGCATAACAGCAGAGAGCTAGTCCAGCGGAAAGCTCTTGGTGCGGAAAATGAAATCTCTCTGGCGTGTTCTAGGATCTGTCCATCAAGCTGGACCCTAAGAAAAGTACACCAAAGATCTCGGCCGACGCCCCGATAACGCAAAGATGGCACTGGAAAAATACGGTCTTAGATAGCTGTCAAAATATGATGGACGGTCGAGTATATATCTTTACTGTTCTCAAGATTTACCGGAAATTGTTATATTGAATTTAAAAAAAAACTATAAAATACTTTTTTTATATTTTCACTTTTTATTATTGCAGTGTTAGACTAATTGGAGAAAGGGTGAAAGCCCCCAAGTTACAAGGTACAGGTGAGGCTGCGGTCGAGCCGCAACTGAAATACCTTCGCACCCTTTCATCAGCAAAGTGGCCGAGCAACAGTTGTGCCTAGTTTTCAAAAGGACCCCGGCCAAAAGGATAGCTCAAGCCCCAATCCCGGGCCTGGCCGCAAGCCCCTAGCCAAACAGTTTAAAGCGCATTAAACTTATCTGATGGAAAGACTAACTGTGTCTATATACACAACTCGGAGCTGTTGCTGCGATAAGAGCCACTTTGCCTATCAATGCATTTTAAACGAGACGCTCGTAAGCCCCTGCCACACCCAAAACTAATGACAAATTAATATTAACAAAGCAATCTGGTGATGTCGCTGCTACTCCTGCTGCTGATGCTTAGGTCGCTCCCCGAGAAACCCAAACAACATAAACAAATGCCAAAGGCAGGGCAACTGATTATCCTGGAATGTTACTTAATTGGAACTTAATGTGCCTCGAATTGTTTACAAACACGAGCCGCCCACCACCGGGAGAGGGACGGACCGTTGTCCCTGTGCAGGAGAATGACAAAAGGACAACTGGACGAACCTTGGACAAACGTCCCTAAGATAAAGCAAAGTGGCGACAGCTTTGAGCAACACTTCAAAATGAGACCCGAGCGGGGTGAAAGAAAAATGCGTTTTAAAGTGACACTTGATGTAGGTAATGTGACAGCGTAACAAGCCAGCGAAAGGAACAAAATAAAACGGCGAAAAAACCGAATAAAACGAAATAAAATATTAAATAGGAGGACCATTTAAAAACCTGAACTTTCCAATGCCCTACCTGACTTTCAATTAATTAAAAGTGCTCAAGTATCTTGTGTAAAATAACTCCGACTTAATTAATCAAGTTGAAGAAATAGGCTACATTTTTTGAAATATTAAACACTCATACTTTAACTCTCATAAATGTTTCGGAAAGTTTTGCAACAATTATGCAAACTAATTGAAATGCATTAAACACTCCCATTTAGTTCCAATTCATATGCCATGCCATATGCTATAGCGAATATGCAATGATTCCTTTATAGTATGTGATTATGGCATTGAAGGCATCAGAGGCATGGTTGTTACGCTGTGGGTCCAACACGAGGCCCATCCTCGTGCCGGACGGGGCTTTAATTTGCGCACTCCATTGGCCAGGCCGCGGCGGGCATTATCTGAAGAGCTGACGCTCCCCAAGCCCTCTGACAATAAGTCCTGCGTCGCGTCCAGCGTTGACAGCTGTTACAGCTGCAGAAATATGCAAATTGGAAGGCGTTTTAATAGATAAAGAGCGGAGGCAGCGTGCCTCAGCATGCCAGAAACGACGACAGACCCTACGCAGGACACTCGACGAAAAAAGGACGTTGCCCGGCTCAAAACGGGAAAAAACTGCGGTGGAAGCGTTGAAAAAAGCATGGCTAAGTGGAAGGCAGCCATAATAATGGCTTTTGTTGCATATTGTTAAGCTAAATGCTGAAAGCTTATAATCTCATTTGGCTCCAGCGAATTGAGGATTTTTCGAATTATTTTAAAAGCTTCCCGAAGAACTCTACCTCTCAATTGAAAAAAAATATTTTAAAAATACTTATGTATAAGGAATAAAAATTATTATTTTTAACAGACCGCATTGTAACTAACTTAGTAAGCTACTTATTAAAATTTAAATGCATTTGTAAATGGGCAAAAAACCCTTTTGAAATTCGCGATAAATAGGTTGAATGCGAAATGGTAAAATTCCTTTGGATAACAATAAAGATACAAAATCCGGCCAGAAAACGCCCACTTTAGCACCTGTCGTATCTCGTGGAATGTGTGTAGGATGTACCCTTGGTCCACGTCCGTGGGTTCAACTTAAAATTCAAAATAAGGACCCGGGGGCTCGACAGCTTCTTATTTACGCCGCTGTTCTTACCGTTGGCCAAGTTGCGTTGTCATGCCCACGCTGGAAATGGTAAGAAAAAAAAGTATCTTTGGGATGTGCCGTTGTCCGTCCAGTGGGCAGGACCCAATCCTGTTGCACGCTTTACACTCTACAGCTCTTTTTTTCTCCTCACCGTTCCGGAGCGTCAATTGTTTTTTCGGGGTGACCTTTTTTTTTTGTGCTGTTTTCTTACTGTCAGCTCTTTCGTCCAGGATAGGGACCTTAACACTAAATTGACTTTTAATGCAAAATAAACCAAAATAATGTATTGCGTAATTTTCTTTAAAGAATTTTTACATTAGCATTTCAAAAGAGATTTTTCTTTGTTGCTCTCTGGAGCGCCGAGCGCTTTGCAGCCCCTGTCCCGGCTCAGTCCTTTGGCTTTTTGCCCATCTCATTTGCCGTAGCATTTTCACGCCCTTGATTTCGCCCCACCCGCAATCTGCCCACCCGCTACCCGCCATTTGCCATCCGCCCGCCAAGAAAATGCCAAGGAGCACCTTTTCGCAGTGTCGGCCTGGTCATTTGCTAAGTGCGACATTAAATGTTGCGTGAGGATAATCCAATCTGCTTGACATGAATTTTAATTTGCATTGAGTAATTAGCCCAAAGTTCATTTCGCTGGCCAGCACGACGCGGCTGTCCTCAGCCAAGTCTAAATGCTAAATAGAATTAGCCCAAAGTCGGTTTCGTCCTCCGCCGTCTTTTGGCTTTTGTCTCATACGTTTGCTTGATTTCGTACAAATTAAACTAATTTGGTTTTTCCCAACCTTTTTTGTCGGAAAACGGAATAAAATGGAGTCGCTCGGCGATGGTCGGTCGGTCGGCTGTCGTTTGGCACATTTGCTGATTACGCTCGTCCTGCACAGCATATCCTGCAAAGCACATCGAGCCTTTTGGATCCTGACTGAAGCTCGTCAGCAGGCAATTGAAACAAACAATAAAACGTGCGCTTTTCGTAATTTAAATCAGACGGAGAGCGACGGCTAAAAAAAGGGACTTTTGCCGCATTTAAAGAGAGAGACAGGGACAGTTCTTCAGAAAGAGACAGACACAGAGAAAGAAAGGAAAAGGTAGAGGTGGGGAGAATCAAACGAGAGATTGAATTTCTGCTTGCCTGCACTTTAATTTGCCAGATGCTAACGCAAAATGCTAAAAACACACGTACGCTGAAAACGAATTGAAAATCACACAAACATACAGTCAGCGAAAAATGGGGACGGCCACGGGGGTCGGGCCGACCAGGGCAGAAATAAACGCAATCAACAGCTCAGAGAGCAGTTGGCAAAATAATAAATAAATTCATAATGGCTTTCGCAAATGACAAAATATTGCATCGCCAATCGGCAAAATATTAACACTCACTCACATGCATTCCATTCCATCAGCGTCAGCGCCGTCACATAAGCCACGACAAATTATTGCATAGCGCACCACAAAATTTCATAAACCGGAAACGCAATCAAGCATCGCTTATACGCAGCGTTGTTTGCCATTCAAGCATTTTTATCCACCCGAAGCACCCACATCGACGCACAGCAACTACCCCAAAGCTAAATGGCACCCTGTGGCAATTCGGTGACAAAATGCATTTATATTTTGCGTTAGACAAAATGCCAAAAACCGCACAGAAATGCGTATTTGAGTTTGCGAGTGCATAAGCTGCCTCTCCATGTGCCTTTCGGTCGGTCTCTTTCCCATCGCTGTTGCACCATCTCCCTCTGATTTGTTAGTGTGCAATGAACTCTGGAGATGAATTAACTCGATTTCGGCATGATTTGATGATGATTTGATTTGTTCCGAGACAGGCGGTAAAGGCCAGTCGACCACCGATACAATTGATTCCACGCACACAAACAACCAAGAGCAGTTTTAAATATAAAAATAAAAAATAACATAAATTTTTAAATAAAATTTTAGATATTTTTATATCGAATGTCTTAATAACATCATTGTTATAAGAAAATATAATATTTTCTTATATATAATATATTTAGGAAAATATTTGTTAAAAAAATATGTACCTTTCTTCAATTTGTAATAATAAAATAGTTAAAAATTATATTTAATACAAACTTTAATTTATAAATATCAATAGTTTACAGCTGCCATCCCTATCAAAAATTTAGAAATTGTAAAAGCAGAGAACCGATACAATTTGCTTGAGAATCTCCGGATGAAAATGTAGCATACATTCGAGCGTCGCTAATAGGAAAAACCCGTGTGCGTCTGTGGTTTACGAAATTGCGAATGTCATTACCGCAAAAGTGAAAATTGCATTCGAATAGATGCAAATAGCGAAATGCTAATGAACACTTACAACCAGCAACGACCGCTTGATGCGCATAAATGAATTAATTAACCAACAACCTGTCGCCGTCACACTGAGCATCTCCCCCGTTACGGAGTATGAGTGATGAGCTAAGGACTGCACCATAAAAAATCTAATAATAAAAATATATTTATAAATTACAGCAATAAAAGTCGCATCCCATGGCCCTATGTGGTGGATAACTTTATAATTAATTAGCACACAAACACGGGTTTATTTAAATCAATTAAAACATTTCACAATTACAAGCATATATTCAGAATAAAAAGAAATAAAAAAAAGTTAATTGCTAGATTTGTTTCAGATTTCATGACGCCCCTGAAAAAACATATTTTTTTGTATTAAACGTGACACCTAACATCAATTTAATTCAAATAAAATCCCGGAAACCAAGATGAGCTCCGAAGCCGTTAAATAATCAGATTAGTTAAATAATACTACCTTTTGTATCATTTTTTAGACAAACTACATAATAGACTAATCGTATTAATTCCAACCGTAATTAGTTGCATATTAATAATTGAATGCTGTTATTACATTAAAATACATTGTTTCAATCTGATTTGCTCTTGATAATCTCTTTATAGAAAAAACACAATGGCATACCTTTCAGGACTCCGTTTAGCGTTGCCCAAAGGCCGGCTAAATCAATTTTTAAACCATCTCGGTGATCCTAGATCCCTGTTGTGGCTGAACCTTTGACCCCGCAAAAAGTAATTTAATTTCCGTGCAACGTGCACAAAAAATTTAGCTTGAATGTAAACAATTTGTAAGCAATTTAAAACAAATGCATTTTAATTGGATCAAGAGTCGGGCTTAATGTTATTAATGGAGTTGTTCGCTTTTATTGGCCGCATATCCATGAAAAGAAAAGAGAGTCGATGGATTCTCTTGCAAATGCTAAAAACCAATTGTTTGCTCGACTCATCGTCGTCGATGAACAAGTCTTGTATATGTTCACAAAACGTACATACTTATGTTTACAAATTTTGTAATTAAATTTTAAACAAACATCAATTCAAAACGGCAAACGACATTTTGTGCAGAAAACCCGACCCGATGCGGGCTTTCGGAGGCGAAAACTGAGCAGCCAAGAAGATGCTGGTGGATACCGAAACGAGATGGAGTGAAAGGGTACGAGCAACGTTGATGATGATGACACTAAATAAAAGATTTTATACTGTTGATTTTTGCGCTTTTTGCAACTTTGCACGTTGCATTGCACTTGATCTGTGTGCCAAACGTTACAACGACACTTCAGCAGGAGTAAGAAGGACTGAAGGATGGAAACAGAGACGGAGACAGAAATGGTGATGGAGATGGAGTGGGTCTAAGGACATCGGGCAAGGAGACGATTGCTGGCAGCAGCTGCAGCCGTTGTTTGTAGCATACAATCAGCTCGTTTCGTTTTATTGCCAACGTCGTCATAGAACACCGCCAACAACCCAGTCCCAGTCCCAGTCCCCAGTCCACACAGTCTTCCAGGATCTCTTCCAGTTCTAGGGCCTCATCGTCATCGTTGCGACGTGGCCTAGACACAAGACTTGACAGCAAAGCAAAATTGTATTTACATTCAATTAGTGCCAACAAAATTGTCTTTGGCTGCTTGCCTTACACTGTGCCTAGTGCCAGAATCAAGAACAGAATCAGTATCTAAGCAAAAAAGGCACAGAACAAAATAATAATAGAAAATTATGAATATTTCTAGCTTGCTAAATAAGTATTTAGTTTGTGTTTAAGAACTATACTCTATCTGTTTCACAATACAATTAATTATCGTGATTGATCCGAAAAAGTATATATTGAGTATTATTTTTATAATTTATGGAATTTTTTTTCTGTGCAAAAACTTGCCAGCTAGTTGGTTGCAAGTTGGCTGGGCGTAAATTACTTTTCACATTGAGGTGGAGCCTGTAGGTGGGAGTAGGCGTGCGCCTCGTCATGACCCATGTTTGCAGCTTTTTAGTTGAGAACTAAGTAATGTAAAATTTATTTTAAATAAACTGAAAATATGTTTTGGGTTGTACTAGTTTTATTTTTTTCGTTGCGTCCGCTTTCTTTGCCGCTGCCTGCCTGCTGCCTGCTTATTTCTTGCCAAGCATTTTATTTATGCATAACAAAGCACCACTTAAATCTGCTCAGCATTTTACTTTTTGTGCTTTCTCGGTTGGCGATGCTGCCTTCTGCCGCTGATGCTATTCGAAAGTTTGCAATCTGCATGCCAAGTTGTCGACGTTTTCACACAAACAGGCCGAGAAAATAGGAAAGTGGGCTGGAGCAGGATAAGGAAGTGGTTGTGCAGTCAGGATTGCATTGGGCGAATCGGATGAGTGGCGTGATGCGGTGGAGGGCAGGGGTTAAGGGATAAAAGAGATGAAGGGATGGGCTGGGGTAAAGAAGTGCTCCAGTTCCAGGATCCATCGTAGCCGTGTGCCGAGTGCAAGTGCCTGCGCGTTTATAACTTTTCAACTGTTGTATGAAATTTTACAAATTAGATTCATTTCTATGCATTGAAATACATTTTCAAACTTTGCAGCAGAAAGTTGCCAGGATATTTGCCAGCACACACGCACACACACACACAGATACAAGGATAGTAGCACATATGGAAACCTGACAGAAGGACCGGAGTGCCAAGGCTAAGGGAGATCTGAGCCGAAGGTGCAGGACAAACAGGACTCCGACCCAGTGACACAACATGCCAAAACTCAGTCTATTAGTTTGTCAGTTTATAAAGAAACATGTATAAAAGTTTTACATATTTGCAATTTCATTAATACAAAACTTATTTGCAGGCCCGAAAAGCCCTACCTCCCAATTCCTCAACCATCCCGCAGCCCACTCCCATTCCCTCCATTTTTGTTAATTTCAACTTGAGCACTCTCCGACACACACACAGACACACTCGTAAATGGATCTAAAGTTGATGGGTGAAATTCCAGAAATTGAAATGTGAAAACTCAAACATTCCGATGAGTAAAAAAAAAACGAATGGAAAAAGAAATACTCAACTCGAACATCATTTGCAGCAATAAAAGAAGTCAGACGCAGTCAGGACAGCAGCCATGCTCAAATGAATGGGGCCTTGGCATCCGCTCACTACGACATTATCATAATTAATTAAAAAAGTTTCTTAAATCAATTTCCAAATGCCAAGAAGTGTCTGCAGAGATGTTTGATGAACCGTGGTCAAAGCGAGCAGCTGAAAAAATTGATAACTTTTGCCTGTCATGAATAAGAAAGGAAAGAAAGGACCCCAAGCTGGGGAAAACATTCCAACGCAGCAATATTGGCCATTTTGACCTAAAAAAAATTCCTTTATTAGTATTTTTCATGAATAAAAATACATTCACAAAATGAACTTGTATCTGAATGCAATACCATTTACTTGCATTAGTTGCATTTTCATTCAAAAAATTGGTTTATTCTCAATGTTTAAAGATTTTCCAGAAGGGAGAACATCCTTTTCAAACTTTCCTAATTAACAAGCTTTTTGTAATTCTCCCGAATGTATACCAAATGTGTTGAAAATAGTGTGTTATTCAATATACCAAACAGTTTGAACGGCTTTAATAATGTAAACCAAGTTAGGAACTTAATATCCAATTTGATCGATTATCTGCCTTAGGGAATTTATGGTTTCTACGCTGCGACAAATCCAGCAGCCCCGTATCCCCAACGCAGCAGCCCTTACCATTAAAGAAATTGAAAGTACAACATCCAACGAGATGGGATATGGTACGAGTTGTGGGAGCGGCAAATCAAAAAGCCAGCTGTAGTGCAATGCATTTTAATTTAGCCTGCAACTCACACAAAACCAAAGAGGAGTGCACCCACAAGGAAACACGTGCGAGGAGGCAGTACATAAATAAATACTTGAACAAATATTTACAACTCTGGCGTGGAATTATAAGCAGCGCCCGAAAGTATGCACTACAAAAATGAAGGAAGGAGTTTGTTTGGGTGAGTGCCACCGCTCACACCTGTTTGCATGTGTGTGTGTGTGTGTGCTTGCAGGTGTGAGCGTGTGTTAGTGAGCGAGTGCAAGTGCGCATAAAACGCGGCGCAGCAGAAGTGAGCAGCATTTTTATTTATTTGCAGCGGTGCAGTTTTTATTTTTCTTTTTCCATGCCAGTTTCCCCGCTTTTTGTTTCGCTGCCCAATATGTGGAATGCAGCAGTGCTGCCAGTTGGAAAATATATTTATCGAAAAAAATCAGAAATTTTAATCAAATAAAAATGTTTTGAATTCTTTGATTCGGAATGTAAAGTGCCTATTCATTTTTAATTCTTCAATACTTTTTTATTCAATTCGGTCGAAATGATTTTCAAAACAAATTACTAAATAAACAAAGAACTCTATTTTTAGAAACAATCTATAGAATTTCAAAGCTAAGCTTCGATTTCAAAGTTAACTTTCATCAGCTAAGCACCAAAAAATTTGGCAACACTGACTAAAAAGGGAGGTAGGCGTGGAACCTCACACACACACACATACACACATCCATAGATAAGGTTGCAGAGTGCAAGCTTGTTTGGCAAAGCGCCTGTTTAACACTTAAGATATCGTATTTCTTAGAGTCGGATGTACATATGTATGCATGTATATTTATGTGGCACAAAGGAGCAGGAGCCAGCAAAAGATAAATATGCATGCGGTTGGTCCTATTAGGCGGATGTGTGTGCGTGAGAACCTGAATCTTATGTGTCAGTGTGTGTGTGTGCATTTGTAAGTACGTCAGCCATTTCAACAGACGCGCCTCCTTTTTGCGCCGCCTTTCGCGCATTTGCATGCAATAAAGATGGCGGGGCGATAACTAGGTTGCCTGCCATTGTTTGCCTTTTCCCCATATTTCTGACTGTGCGCGTTAATATATGTGTTTGAGTGTGCCTGTGTGTGTGTGTGACCAAAAGCGGCAGACATCCAAGCAGCCACTAAAATAAAAGGCAAAGTCCGCCAACTAGCGTATCCTGCCACTGCCACGGCTTTTTCTGCTACTTCACCGCTGCTGCCATGCATTATGCAGATGTACTCCAGGTTCATGAATATATATGCCAGTACTTTGTCTACCTACCCAGACATTCCAAAAAAACACAGTAACAAAATTATTTTAATCAAAACGCCATTGTGGTATGCTATAAAAACTTTTAATTAAATGGTTTCAATTTGTTTATTTAAATTCATTTATTTAATCAGCATCCGAGGACACAACTAGCTTTTGGGTAATTAAACACTTTTCAATATGATTTGCTAAACAAAATCAAATAGGTCTATGCAACTTATATGCAGCATCATATAAAAAATAAATCGTATTACTATTTAATATTAAATACAGTATTTTTGACAGTGCAGTACCCTAGACAAACACAAATGTGTGAAAAAAGAAAAAGGAAAACAAAACTAACTGACAAAATGCCATATGTTTGTGCGCGATAAGCTGCACAGCCCAGCTTACCCGCAAAACCCTCCTTATCCTTCTTATCGTGCGACCCCATTTTCAAAGCTGAAACCTGTAATTATAATTTAACGCCGCATCAAATCAAGCGGGCAGGGCTTGAAAAATAAAAACAAAACACCAACAAATCGATGTCCAGGCCATCACACGCAACATCCCCATCCAAATCCCAAGCTGGCTCGCCCAACCAGCTAAAGGCCCGTAGCTGGAATGCCTGAGTAAATCAAAAATGTGCAATAAAAATTGCAATAAACCACGCTTCAAAGGTAACAGGAGCTCGCTGAGCTGACGTGGGAAGTGAAAAGCGCACGGGGTTCGGGGAATTGGCTGGTTGCAAACCTCATCTAAGCAACGATAATGATTGCAATTCATTTTTATGGACCCCAACTAACCGTTTCCGGGTATTACGATTCTCAAACCCGATTTGCCATCACGCATATAACGAGTTTCACTTTAAGACCGAGATTTCCTAAAGCACTTGCCATCGTAATTTTAAATGGTTTATACCGCGAGGGTTAAAATGGCGAATAATATGCTTAACACAATTAGGAAAAGATTAAGTATTATTTCTCTTTTCTTTTTAGAGAATAAAAGTTTTTTGTAAATTTTTATTATAAAAGCTTGAAAATAACAATATAATTAGAATACCTTCGCAACCAAGCGATAAGTGTATCTCGCCCAATTTCCATCCGATCCTCGAACGGAATACCTTAAAAGATTTGTAGATCGATTTTCCACCATTCTGCAGCAAAATCTAGAAACAAAATATTTTTTACATTTCTCATCAAATTTTCTGGAGGATCCCCTTCAAAGATGGGGAGAATGCATTGAAGCCTAATATGGCCCCCTGCGATGACCGTATCTGGGCCAATTTTGATCCGATCCAGGAGCGGAATACCTTAAACGATTTGTAGATCGATTCTCCATCATTCTGCAGCAAAATCTAAAAACAAAATATTTTTTGCAATTTTCACCAAATATTCTGGAGGGGAAACCCCGCGATGAAGAAACCCATCAAAGATGGGGAAAACCCAATATTGCCCCACGCCATGGCCGTATCTGGGCCAATTTTGATCCGATCCTGGAGCGGAATACCCTAAACGGTTCGTAGACCGATTCTCCATCATTCTGTACCAAAATCTAGAAACAACATATTTTTTACATTTTTCATCAAATTTTCTGGAGGATCCACTTTAAAATTTAATTATTTAATGTTTATAGATCTTGTCTGTCCTAACAAAGTTTGAGCCAGTAAATTTAATGCCACTCAACCTTTGGTAAAAACAATCCCAATGAATTAATTTCACAGAAGCAACCGTGATATTTATCTGGACATTTTCCGCATCGAGTCTATAACTGAGTAAGAACGAAAAGGGCATCTAAACAAACACTAGAAATGCCAGGAAGGACCGCCCTTTAGCTTATTTTTAGTCGCGTGGCTAGAAGTGGCCCGAGTGGCCAGCTTCAAGTGGGCAGGTGAACAGGGCACCTGTCGTCGCCAATCAACCTTGACTTGGACTGGCCGTTAGGAGGCGGGAAGGGTCATGAACCTCCTACCATTTCCACTGCCCTTAGAGCTCTGCAAAAGGTTGACTCTTACACCGATTACACTAATAAAAAAAAAATAATGACTTGATATTAATATAAAATGTAAAAATTGGTCAAAAAATATTTATAATAGAGGTTCAATAGAAAATTTTTGAAAACTAGTTAGATAACAACTTTAAGCATCTTGAAGAAACTTAGAAATTTAAATATTATTTATGCATTTTTTAATAAAAAAATTCTTAGTGCACCTCTGTTGAATATCTTTGGATGCGGTTTGCTTGGTTGGTTGGCCAGCGATTTTCCAATAAACTGAAATTGCATTCGATGATGCCAGGATATGTTTTTTCCAATCACTCTGATATTTTTTTCACCCCCTTCTCCCTTTTTGTTTTGCCAGGATGTTTTCTTTTTCTTTTAGCATTTTATAGAAAATTGAATAAAAGTGTTGGGTGGCATTGCGACAAACTGGCGAACGAATGAGCGCGTGATTGGAAGCGATTTGTAGAAAGGTGAGCATACCTTGGCCAACTAGGTGGTGCTTCCTGCTGCCTGCCCCATCCTGTAGTGCGCCGTTCGCAGTTTAAAGGTCCTGCCTGCGGAGGAAGTGATTAGTGTAGAGCTCCACGGCTCCATGGCTTCCTTGCGTGAGCGAGTCGTCGTATCCCGAGAGCTCCGAACATAGCAAACATAGCGGTGCGGAGAAATCCAATTTGTAATAGGGAGCGAGCTGGGTCGCCTTTGATTTCATTGTTTCACCGGATTGCCTACACACACCTACATACCCCCTATATAGGGTCTTTTATTTACGTTTTTCTACATTTTTGTTTGCTGCACCAGAAACATCATCAAAAAGAGTTAACAAAGTCCCCTGTCAAGATGCATTCGACCAAGATAAAAGAGGGCGATGACAGAGTGAGTTATTTTTCTGGAAATTTATACGGGATTCCCTTTTCCCTTTTTGGTAGTCAGTCATATGTGTCGGCCATTAATCCCCTTTAACTAATTTGAATGCCATGCTTAGGAGGAAATGGAACTCAACCAAATCTGGCGGGGATGTCGTAAAATCCAGGGCGCCATTTTTCGTTATAACTTTGACATCTGTGCCGACTTAAAGCAGCACGATCCGGGATGCAGTGGCTTCGTTTCCGGTAAGCAACGAATTCGCTGGACCCATTTCCTTTTTACGACCATTTTATGATTGCCCCCAGAACCCATTTTCACTGCCGTATTGGGAAAGTATCGCAAGGTGGCCGGCATGTCCGAAACTGAGCTGAGAGATGTCACCGATTACTTTCAAATTCGAGATGGTCGTGTAGCGTATCGCCAATTTTGCAAGGTTGTTTGTAGCGAAAGTAAGTGGGTTTTACTTAAATTCATTTGGTATTTAACTTTGGTTTATCCTATCCTTCTGTTGCTTAGCTCTCCACAAGGTTCCTAAAAATGATTTGGCCACTGGGCTAGAGTGGAACGATCCCTGGCATGTAAATGTGATTCCTCAGCCGGAGGATCGTCGCAAATTGTGTCTGATTCTTCTAAAAGTGGCCCAGGCCTCGCACATACCTCTAATGCCTTATTTTCAGGACTACGAACTAGTGAGTTCTTTTTATTGATTTTTATTATAAACTGATGAGCTAACTCCTATCCTTTAGATCGCTCAAAACGTTGGTGTAGTCACTGTGTCACATTTTGCTAGGGTTCTCCACTTTATGAAGATACCTCTTTCAGAGCCGGACTTCCTGCTCCTGCTGCGTCGCTACATGAAGGATGGCTACTTGGTCAACTATGTGGCCTTTCTTAAGCACGTCGATAATATCATGGCTTACCTGAGCGAGCAGAAACTGCTGGATAATTCACATGTAAGTTTAAAGAATCCACTGGGGGATCAACGATATATTTTAAAGGAAATTATAATTATTTCTAGGACATAATCGCAAACTTCCCGGGACGCCTGGTAGACTTGGAGATGTCCCAACTGCCGGCCGTTGATGGGTGCAAGCTGATACATCCCATCTTTCCGGATGCTTGCAATCAACCGAAGAAGAACCGCACCCAGTGCGATATCATCTTTTGTATTCAGAACTATGTGTACAAGAACCAGGTGCGCACCACAGAGTTCCTGGAGAGCTATGATGCCCTTCGCGTGGGCAGCATCACTAAGAACCAGTTTGAGCGCGGTCTCTCCAACATGGGAGTGGGCAAGAATCTCACACAACGGGAACTGGGCATCCTGCTGGAGCGCTACACGGATCCCATGGACACCAATCGAGTACGGTGGCGCAATTTCGCCGACGAGATCGACACAGGTATGCATCGAGTTCGGATTAAATTCTTCCTAACATAAAGGATTCCCTCCTTTCAGTCTTTACCATCAAGAATCTGGACAAGATGCCGCAGTGTGTGGTGGAGTCGCCACTGCGCCACATACAGGAGATGCCACGGCCGGGGGCCATCGATTGGCACGCTGCCCCGCAGTCAGTGCGAGAGTTGTGCGAGGATGCCATGGGCAGGATACGTATCCGCATTCGAAATCGTCGTCTCTATCTGCATCCGTTCTTCCGCAGCTACGACAAGTATACACTTCTATCTTTAGATCTTCATATCTCATTTCAACTTAATTTTTTTTTTCCATTACAGACTGAACAGCGGCCATGTCCGCTGCAACATTGCCACACAAATCTTCCGCACCAATGGTATTCTCTTGTCCGACCCGGAACAGGATGCCGTACTAAGTCGCTACGGAAACGCGCTAGGCTTCTGCTATACAAAGTTCCTGGACGATGTAGATCCGGCCGAGTATGCCATGCCCGCCTTGGTGACCAAACAGGAGCTGGTGGAATGTCCGCCCTTCGCTCGGGACAACCAAGAACCGGAGGACGCCACTGAAGAGGTCATTGTTCGCATTCTTACCAATTGCAGGCGCCAGGCTCTTGCCAAGAACGTGGCTGTCATTGAATTTATGTCCGACTACGATCGGCATCGGGAGGGAGAGATCCTTGAGTCGGACTTTAAGAGGGCTCTGGACAATTCCAGTGTCATCATCAAAGAGGAGGAAGCCACCATCCTGTGCAATATGTAAGTCTGATTCAAGATCAAGACATAAACTGTTGACTTAACCAAATTATATCTCCCAGCTTCCGATCCCCGCGACGCAGGGCGTGTGTCCGATACCGTGACTTCTGCAAGGCTCTGGACGAGATCTTCATACAGCTGGACACGAACATGGGCGACCAACTGGTCACGGCAGTGCCACTACTACATCTTCCCAACTTGGACTGTGTGGATTGTTTCCTGAGCTTCGATGAGCGGACAATCTGCTCGCAGGCTCTAATGAAGCTGGCCCGCAAGCCAGACGAGATTTCCAATCTGAGCCAAGTATTCAAGGACTTCGACCGCGAGCAGTGTGGTTCGATTACACAGAACCAGTTCCTACGTGGTCTGACAGTGCGCGACATGCACGTAATGCTCAGCAGCCGCGAGTTCCAGGCCATCTGCAAGTGCTTCGGCGTGAAGAAGGGCATGTGCATGGAGTTCAACTATCGCGAATTCCTCAAGATCCTGGACGTGCTCTTTATTACCGGCCAGAAAAAACAAAATTATTAGTGACAAATACTCCACTGAACCCCAAAATTCCCAGTGCATTGTTATATGTTTTGTTCTTTTATAAATTTAGTGTCGTGTGCATGGAAATAAACAAGAAAGTTTGGTTTACTTTATGTTTTTTACTTTAATGTAGTTCGCATTAAAACTGACTTCTCTTATCGTTCAGTAAATTTTAATTGTATTTCCTTTTTCTTGAGAATGTTTTTTTTTTTTTTTTAATTAGGGGAAAGAAAGTACATTTACACGAATTGATCTCATTGTGTTTTCTTTTTCCTTCGAAATGCTACCTAAACATGACCTCCTCTTCCGTCACTGCAAGCCATCGACATCTAATCGGCTTTCCTTTAGCTTTAGTCGGACGATTTCATATATTAATGTATACATAGATTTGATTTAACAGTTCGCATTGATGCATGTTCTATACAATTGTGTGTGGGAAAGTAGATAAGGTTCTTGCTGAGTGGCTTTAGATTTTTATTAAAATATAAATCTCTTCCCCTTAGACGCGTATATAAATATAGAATATATATATATATATATTTTTTATAAATGTAGTCTATGAGCGTAAAGACATAACCGAAAACAAAAGGTTATTCTTTTCGTTTTCTCTGTTTTGTATTATGGTGGATTTGTTTGTTTCTTTTGTGTGTTTGTTTGTTTCTTGTCGTATATAGTTTTCAATTAATCAATTGAACGGGAACATGGAACCCGGTGTGTGCCAGCCAGTCAACGCCTGCTTGGTTTCTTTCTTTTATAATTATTATTACATATTACAGTTAATTACCATAATTAAAGTTAAACAAATACTTATACTAAATTGTATTGTATAATGTATGAAACATTTTAGCTGTATGTGTTGTGTATGTTGTTTTGAAAGTTTTCTTATGTTTTGTGTTTTGTTTGTTTTAATATAATGTTGTTCTTTTTTTATTTTATTTACTCTTTTCTGCTTCTTCCGTATTTTCCCTGTGCTGCTGACATGTTAAACAATTACCTCGCATAACGTATGGGACTACATTAGAAAAACAAATTAGTCTCGACACACAGACAACGAGAGCAGGGGCATGGCATTTAGTTTGGTAAATGTTGTATGCTATCTTCTATACAAGACTGACTTGCGGGTTCTGTGAAGGGGGTAGGGTTGCTTAGTTGTATGTATTCTTGTTTGTTTGTTGATTTGTTTTGGTGGGCGGTTGGTTGAGTGGGTGGTCGGCCGGGTTAATGAGCGTGTGGCTATGAAAAATTAGCCACTTGCTGAAAAATTACAAGTCTCTAGGCCTAACTAAACGTGTGTTTTTCTTAATGACGCGTTGCTTCAGTTGTTCTGCTAACTGACGCTCTTGCTGCTTCTATTTTTGATGATCCTGCTGTTGGGTTGTTGATGCTCATCTCGTGCTGTTGCTACTGCTGCGTTGCTGATGTTATATTTGGAACGGTGCTACACACAGAATGTGTGTAAAAATGCGTAAAGGTAGCTGCGGTTTAAATAGTTGCTCCCAGCCAGCAGACAATCTATTTAATGCAATCATCCTGACGCTTCTCCCATCCGTTTGTTTTGGTTTTTCTATATACAGTTTTGTATATATGCGGTTACTCCTCAATTGTCCATGTGCCTTTTTGTGTCCGTATGTGTATATGTCGATTTTGTAGTAATGCTGCAATGAAAAATTTTATAAATAAATAAGGCTCTACAGGATATCTCCGTACTCCGTACTCACCCATAACAAACTAAACTAAGTAAAATTCAAATAGTTTGCAGTTATCCGAAGAATGCGAAATACCCAATGCCCATGCCCCCACCCGATTAATAGGGTTGATGCCTCTGCTGGCGTCCACCGCCACGCTGTTTTCCACCGTTGAAGCCACCGCCGCCTATGGTGTAGTAAAGGGAATTTTATGTATGTACATGATTAGTTCAATTAAATGCAATTATTTTTAAAATCAAAAGCAAAATAGGGCATGCTTAACGTCTGGACGGAAGAGAAGAAAAGGAGGCTAAAGATATCTGGTAGGTAACTACGCCAAACGACAATTTCTGTGTTTGCTTTTGGGAAAATTTTGACCAACTCTAGAGAACAACAGCTAAATAACAATAGCATTATAAATTAAAACATAAACTTTTGAATAACCAATGGAGGATATAACCAAAATCGATGGAAAACCGAACACAAATTTTGTATTACAATAGATAATATATCGTGGAACTAATAATATAGTAAGGATAGGATGGATGCTCGGAAAATGTTTGGTAGATTATAAATAGTTGATTGCTGGACGCTTTTTGTTTGTGTAAGTTAATACCTTTCGGGCCGCCACCACGGGGTCCGCCGGCACCGCGACCACCTCCCATATTGCCACCGCCACCGCCGCCGCCGTAGCCGTTACCGTCAAAGCCGCCTCCGTACCCGTAGCCGTCTGTCGGTTGCGATTTTTGTGGCATATTTCGTGGTTAGATCACGCGAAAAATGTGTCGTTGGTTTGGTGGTTTTTGTAGTAATATTTGGTTGTATAGAAGATTGATGAAAACACAAACAATGAATAGCTTATAAAATGGTATAAAACGACTCAAAATAAACATAAAAGTTGTAGATCTGTGTTGCCAACGAGATAGATAGTATTTTTTAAACATTTTTTTGGTTGTATAATTTTTTCTAACTAATGAAAAAAAAAATCTGTATCCTTGATGGAAAGGCAATCCTGCAATTTTAACTATAAAATATAATATTAATTTCACTTGATATTAAAATATTTGATATATAAATTGTTGGCAACACTTATTTCGATTCTGTTTTCAATCAGATTAATGGATTACTTCTTAAAAAGGTCAATTGGTCAAAATTTTTATTGGTTTTTGGGAGGCGACGCCGCGCCGAGGGGAGACAATTCAAAGTGCACATACCGTAAGAGCTGGAAAGGAATTGTTTTGCTCCAGAATCGAAGCATATTGGACACAGGACATGGTGGAGGATCAGGGGGATTTGTGGAAAAGGTAACTGAAATACACACTAAAATTGTTGTCTGGTTTTTTCGTTTTTTTTTTTTTCTTTTATTTGCTCATTTCTCGTTTGTGGATTTTGATTATAAGATTGTTGGTTAAAATATTTCTCCGTTATTGCTGTAGCTCAAAGTACATTAAGTTTTTGCTGCATTAACATTTGGTTGTTGGATGTTGTTGTTGTCGGTTGATGGTACATAATAAAAATGTTAAAAACAATTTTCTTTCTCCGTCTCGGATCTCTAGAGAGGGAACTGGCGCAAGGCGGCGCTCACACATACATGCGGTTCGGTTTGTTGTTGATGTCGGTTATATATAATTAATATATATATATATATTTATATATATATCTGTTGTTGTCTCTGATTTTGGTTAGTTGTCGACTTAACTCGACTCGACTTATTAACATGTTTCACAATGTATATTGCAATGGATTTCTCAATTCATTTCATTCGATCTCTCATTTAACAGCACTTATATTGTTTTTTTTTTTTTAATTTACCTCATTTTCCACACAACAATTTCAGCATTTCAATTTCAAATTAGTTAGAATTTTAATGATTTCTTTTTTTTTTTCAGAAATTTGGAAAGAAATTTGGTAATGGTTTTTTTTTCGTTTTGCCAAAAAATTTGTGAATTCATTTGCTGCTCTTGTGTGTGTGTATTTTGAATGTCTCACCTCAGCAAAAAGTAATCAAAATTTCATTATTTTTCGTATATATCCTTTCAAGGGTAATGTTTTTTTTTTTTCTTTTTTCATTAAAAAAAAAAAAATGGGGGGGCCGGGAAAGGGGCTAAAGGGGTGCGTAGTCTGTCGCGAATTATAGTGTGGCATCGTAAGAAAGTTTTGCGAAAAACAAAAACAAATGCAAATAGTCAACAAATTTTACTTTATACTTGAGTTAATAGGATTATTATAATAATTACTCTGTGTTTTTTTCATTGTTGTTGTTGTTGTAGCTGTTGTTAAAAACAAGAAAACTGTTTGTAGCTTAAGAATTGTCGTCTCAGAAATGGTTTGACAATAATAATTCATAGTAAATTACTTTAGTAGTTTTTTTCATATATATAGATTTTTTTGATTTTTTTTGTAAAGTTTTTTTTTTCAATGCATTTTACTAAAAACAAATATTAATTACGCTAAATTACTTGTAAATATATACGCTTTAAATGTAATAGAAAAAGGAAGATTTAAGTAAAAAATTAAAAACGTTACAGTTAAGTGAAAAAGGTATAACAAACATTCTCGGTGCGGTATTGCTTGCGGATTGCCCCGATTGCTTGGTTGGTCGGTCGGTCGGTCGTTTGCTTTCTCGCTTGGTTATTGCTCGGTATTCTGATGCCGGTAAATAGATTGGTCTTAGAAGATAGTAGAGCAGTAGTTCTATCGGTTCTACCTTCAGATACCGGGTGGCGGTGGAGACCGGTTTCCCGGCAAACATTTTTGCGAGAAGCTTGGACAAGACAAACGCGCGGCCTGCGATCGTTTTTTTTTTGGAAATTCGCTTTTTGGGTGGTTGGTGGTGTGAACTCTCATTGGGGTTTCTTTTTTTTATGTTTTTGGATTCAGTTTAGTTTGCTTTTTTCGTTTTTGTGAGGCGAAACATCGGAAAAATCGGTATTACAATCATATATAATCGTATATAAATATATGTTCAAAATCATAATTACGAAAGTAAAATTACATAATTAAATGGTAAACTGTAGACTGACTGTGGGGAAGGGGGAACAACCGAAACACCCGATTCAGCTATTTACAAACTGTCGACTATATAAATTAATTTCAATTTTTTTTATATATACTTTTGGTGTTAGAGTAGTCGCCATTCCCCGCAGTTTTTACTTATTTTTTAGTTTAGTTTCTTGGTTAGTTGAAAAATGTTCAAGTTGTATAGAGTAACGGAATAGAAGAAAATTATAAAGAAATTAAAAATATATTGTTAAGGTTTTAATATAAAGTGGGCACAAAATTATTGCTATATAATTTTGTGGTATATGTAGTGGTATACAAAATTTTAGTTTATATCAAAATATGTTTACACATTAAACATCATAATAAATCGGTATAATAATTAATACAAAATATAGCATAAAATGTATAAAAAACCGTTTGTGTATAAATTTTTAAAATAAATGTCAATATTTTTTTTTTCTGATTTTCTTTTTGATTTTTTTGTGTTTTTGTTTTTATGTTCTTTATATAGACAACTTGCTAAAAACATTGAGAAACATGCATTATCATTATTTAATTTACGCAAATTTTATGAATATCAATGTAAGTTATTTTACAAATGTATATATATAATCAGGATAATCGGTTTTCCGAACTCTTGTTACGATTTCAAATTCAAACGTGATTCAATATATACATTTGCGAATAGCAATTCGTGTGTGTAGGTGTGTGTGTGATTGAATGGTATTGCTCGACTTAAAATTAAAAACCATAAGAAAATTATATTTGTATATTTGAATTAAAATTACTAAAATTGACGAAGTGTGCTTTTTTTGTTTTGTTGGAAAAGTTCATGTTTTCTTTCTTGCTAGAATTAAGATGTTCTTCTTGATGTTACTAACGTACTTTTTTTTTGTCTAATAGTTTGTCGTTGTTCAGTAAGTTTGTTTTCGTATCTGATGTTGGTTTTTTCTTTTTTGTTTTTTTTTTGTTTTTAGTTTTTTTTAGTTAATCCTGGAATCAACGTATGAACGTGCAGAATGCCGCAATGCGCTGTTGCGATGCCAAACTAAAACAAGTCTCGGAATTCATTGTTGGTTACGTTAAACATTACGTTACGTTAAAGATCTCTCAGGCGAAATACATTTTTAGTCAAGAAATTGCAGCGGAAATGCAAATAAAGCAAATAAAAGAACGATCTTTTATAAAAGATGGCCCGGAACAGAAAAGTGGTGCAGATGCAACCGACTATCCGGCCAAAAAAAGATCCAAAGAGCTAATCTGGTCGTCCTGGCGCTCTCTTTTCGTTTGTAGTTGTTTTTTACAAGGATTTGCCTTAAAATAATACTATCAAAAATAGTACCATATTTAAATGTTACGTTTTAAGTATAAATATATAACATTTGCATATATTTGCATATATAAATATATATGGTAGGTATTATATTGACGTATGGTGCATACGAAAACATATGCATTGCAAGAACGTGAATATTATCCCGGATATCCGGAATAATAAATATGTATCTAAAAATATATTTATATGCTATATATAAGGTATATTTAAATAGACATTGAATCAAAGCTTTGATTACTCATCATTTCGTTTGTTGTTTTTTGTTTTTTGTTTTTAGTTTCGTTTCTAGTCGTTTTCTTCTGTTCTGGTCTATATAGTTGTTTTAGTGTTTTGTTAAACAAAACAAAAGGAGAACTATTTAAATAACTATTTTATGGGTGGTGTTGTGTAGGGATAGTAGGGATTGTAGGTGTTTTTCGTGTGGTGTGTGGGTGTGGTTGTGTGTGTGTTTCAACAGAATTTGGTTTCAGTTGGTTCAAACAATAACAGTTAGTTAACAATTAAAAAAAAGGCACAAGTTGCAAATTGCGCAAAAGGCCAAAAACTGGCGCTTCACACAGTTTCACATAATTGGCACATGCTCCTCGTGTGTGTCTGTTTCAGTTTGTGTGTGTTTCTGTTTGTTGATGTTTGTTATTTGTTTGCTGCCCTTGCGTTTGAGGTATTTGTCATCTTTGGAAAGTCTGTTGAAGGCTACCTCACTGCTCCTGGTGAGTCTAGTTGGTGTTGGTGGTGATGGTGGTGTTGTCGGTTCTGGTCTGGTCTGGTACTCATCGGCAATATATTTATTTATTTATTTTTTTTTTTGCCTCAACTTGAACGTCACGTCTACTTTTCTCTTTGCTCCTCTTCTCTCACTCGTTATTATTTTATTTTTTTTTAAAACAACACATTCATTTTTTACACACGCTTCGTCAGTTTTATGTTTAAATGCTACTCAACTAATAATTGGTAATTAAATGTTTCGTTTAAATGAATTCTCGTTTAAAAATCGACGCTTTAAAATTTTCAAACATCAAATATATGCCTTTAAATTATAATTAGTTATAATATATATAGATAGATATAAATGTGTATATAAAAAGTTACGAATTTTCTTGTTATATAATGTAAATGATTAAATTGTCTGTCAACATACACAAATATTGATTTTCTTTCTTCTTTCAAATATATAAAACGAAATGTTTAAAATTTATATATGTTAGCATTAAAAAATAGTATTTTTTTTCTCTCGTTTTTCTACAATATTTAAAAAGTTTTCTTGTTTTTAGCGACGTTGCTTTTGTAATTGTTGTTCATGTTGTTGTTGTTGTTGCTGTTGTTGATAATGTTGTTGTTCTTAGACACAAATGAATTTAATCATACACCTTGCTTCTGGTGTAATCATAAATGCAATTCTGTATACGAATGCAGCACAACGTATTCTTTTGTTTTTGTTTTTCTTAGTTTTTGTTTGAATTTGTTGGGAAACACAACAACGTTGAAATTTTGGATATTTTTTTTTGGATCTGGTCTATGGCAAAGTTGATTTAGTTTGTGGTGTTCTGTGGATTGTTGCTTGATTTGTTTTTTGTTTGCCTTATTTTTTGTTTTGTTTTTTGTTTATTGGCTAATTTTAGAACTGCTGATAGTTGTTGCTATTGTTCTTGTTTTGATGGTAATTACTCGACGCATTGTTATTGTAATAGTTGCTTTGAGCATTATTATGTTTGTTGTATTTACCATAACCGTAGTCATATCCATTATAGTAGCCGCCGGCGTAGTAGTCGCCATAGCCCCCGCTACCATATCCACCGTATCCGCCATAGCCGCCATAGGAGCCCTGGCCCTCCCACTGGTTGTTGTAGGCTACAAAAGCGTTTAATAATTCAGATTTGAGTAAAAAAATATCAAGGAAAAGTGTGAAATCATTATAGTCACCTCCTCGTCCGAAGCCACCACGTCCTCCACGCATACCACCGCGCATTCCACCGCGAGGTCCCATCATCTGGTTTTCGGGTTTGGGCGTGGCCCTCTTCACGTCCACCTCCTTGCCAGCAATCTTTTGCTTTGGCGTCTTCAGCAGATCCGTGACCACCTGCTCAGCATCGAAGGTGATGAAGCAGAAGCCCTTGCGCTGAGACTTTTGCTTGTCAAATGGCATCTCGACTTCAACGATCTTAAAAATAACAAAAATTTAATTAACACTTTAAGTTAGCAATCGCCATAAGCACTCTCTTACATTGCCAAACTGTCCGAAGTAGGTCTTGATCTCCTCATCGGTAATCTCTGTTGTCAGGCCACCGACAAAGATCTTGCCATGGCGCGCCTTGGCCTTCTTGGGGTCGACCTTCTTGCTGTTGATGATGTGCTCCTCGGCGGCGCTGACCTTGTCGATCGCTTCCGTGGTGGTGAACACGATGAAGGCGAATCCTCGGGAGCGGCCGGTCTGTGGGTCTGTCTTAACATTGATGCTTTCGATCTCACCGAACTTGCCAAAATGATCTCGCAGCTCCTCTATAAAAACAAATAATATTTATTAATATTAATATTTAAACGAAGAAAAGACATAAGATATACTTACTTTCCGTGGTTTCCCAGCTAAGGCCGCCCACAAACAGTTTTCTGCGAAAAGTGAAAAAGAATTGTATTAGAAATCAAATAAATATTAAATCTATTATAAATTCTACGAAAAGGGGGTATAATTTTTTGTTTTAGGGGGGGGGTAGGGTCGGAAAAAAAGATAACTGGGGGGGGGGACTGGGCACAAAAATAGGTTGTGTTTAAATGCCGCGAAGCAAATATTTCTTGATTTACATTAAATTTCTCTCTTACTTATTATTATTTTTTTTTTTCTTTGGTATTGGCTGCAAAAGAATTGATGACAGAGCAAAAATACAAAAACGAATAAAAAAAACTCACCAAATTTGAAGTGAAAATTTTCTTTAGTTACTGTATTGCAATCAAAGATTTGATCGGATAGTCAAAAAACTTGCAAACTCGGAAATGAGCGAAAGAGTTCGAGGAGCGAGCGATCAAGAGACACAAAACGAGCGAAAATGTTGGTAAAAAAATATATATTTAATATATATATTTCTAAATGCGATAAAGAAACTTTATTTTTTTTTCTTTTTACAGATTTAACAATTAGTCTTTATTTTAGATAGGATGAGAAAAACTATATAATGCAAAGGTTTATGCTGGATTGTAGTTGGTTTTAATTGCTTTATTTTCTTTGGCTGTTGAAATTTTTTATAAAAAAGTGTAAAAAAAAAAAACTTAATTTACTTTGATGTACGTTACTCTCATTTTTTTTATTTCTGCGTACTCTGCGGATGAGATTCCCGGCAATTTGGCAATTTTGGAACAGTAACAGTCTCTTCTCCCGGCGGCGAAATTTCAATTTCAATTTCAATTTCGATAGTGCTTCGATTTACGTTACATTTGTTTCATTGTTATTTTATATATATTTTTTTTATTATTAGTTTTTTCATCGGGCGATTGTGATTCTGAGATATTTCTGATTGTGATTGTGATTTTGTGAGCTTCTTAAAAAGAAACGGAAAAAACTGCGAGTCTCTTTCACTCGGTCTCTCTCTGTCTCCGATTATTTAAATCATTATTTTCGTTAAGTTTAGTTTAGTTTAGGTTTCTATATATTTATGAACAATAATAGATTGCATTATGCATTATACGTTAAGATACAATACAATATATACTCATATAAGATAATATATATGGATCCAATTTGAAATCGAGATAATTTTTTGTTGATAATTTTGTGTGTCGATAGTTCTATATATTTTTGGCTGACTGACTGATTGATTTTTTGTTTTTTATTTATTTATTTTTTTTTGGTTAGATAAATACCATCAGCATCAGTATCGGCGGAACGATTTGGAGACTGGAGACTGGAAAGTTGAGACTGGAGACTGGAGAGTGGAAAGTGGAGTGTGGGGATGTCCATGTCCATGTCCCATGTCCCATATCCATGTATCTTCTTCCGTAGGATCCTTCGGCACTTGAGAATAGCTAACATTTTTCGCATTTCACTTCTCTCAAGACCTGCCGGAGAGGAACAAGGTTAGTGTTCGCTCAAATACCAACAGGATAAGCTATGAATTTGTAGTTAAATGTTGTGTTGTTTCTCTATTATAATCATCCCATCCACATCACGTTTTATTGGCATAGGCGGCACGGCACTCTATGGGGGCTCTCCTTCCCTCCCTCCTTCGATTCGACGATTCCTTTTCGATTTTATGTACTGCATCGTGTTACTTAAGATTAAACTTAGACATTAAATGATCAGTAGATGGGGGGGGGAGAAAATGAAGTGGAATAGCATATAAGCCTACGAACCAAAACAATAAGTAATCAAGATTCCAAACCTACTTAACCGACAGTGATGGGATTGGGATACCATATGTATTTATTTTTAATAATTTATTTTTAATGGTGAAAAAAAGTCTAGGTTGTTGGAATGAAAGTACACAATTATTGTCACAAATTTAAAATAAAACATCAAAATTTATTCCACGTTTTATGGTATTAATATTTAATTACTATAACTAATTCCCATCACTGTGAAACAAGAAAATACATCCACAACGACGATTCAGATTATTTTAATTCCATTCACTTTAATTTTTGTACAAAATAAACATCTATTTAAAACGTAATTTAAACTTTAAATTTATATTTTTATTTAGAGCCTTGGCAACTCTAAAAATGACGCCGGCTGTCCCGAGCGAAAACGAAATATGGGGTGAGAGGAAACAGAGAGCGCGCGGGTAGGAGAAGCCGGCAATCAAAAGAGAATGGTGAAAACTGCAAAACACACACACACACACACACACACATAGACTGGAGAAGCGTTTGTATGTATGTTTGTTGAATGGCCGCCATTTTAAGTAAAGAAGAAGCACAACATAACAACGAACAGCCGAAACAAAGAATAATGCGAATAAAAAGAATACTCGGCCAATACAAAGTTAACTTTTTGCAGGTGAAAGGCATCAGCATGTGTATGTGTGTGAGTGGACCAACGTGGGGAAACGAACATAACCTCACACATAAGAAAATGTGCTTCAATCTATTGAAACGAAATACAAATTTTGTATTAAGAAGAATAGAGGGGAAAATACACAAATTTTCCACTGCTCGGCGGGATACGATAAACTTCCAAAAGATTCTATTAATAATGCCGCCTGAAGCGGCTGAAGTACAGTCGTACCTATACCGACACACACACATACACTATGTGGGAGAGAGCGAGAGAAACAAAAGGGGTCATAAGCGCAGAGAGACTCCGCCTGACTTCCCCCCCACAATGCTCCTGTAACCATCGAACGACGACGTTAGCTTTGGATTTACGTAACGGAAAAATTTCGAGAACTTGGGGGGAGCACATGATCAGCTGCCCGTTGATTTTATATTCCTCATCTTCTATATAAATGCGCATTTTTCGCATACCTGTCGTCATCGCGCTGGCCGGATGCTCCAGATTGGTTTTCGGAGGCGCCGTTAGTCGAACCGGCGGCGTTGCCCTCGCCATTTTCGGTGCTGCTTGGCGCATCGGCCGTCACGTCCTTGGTGAAATCCTCGCCGTTCATCTCAGTGTCCACTTGCTGCTTGTCGGTCATTTTAGCAATTTGTTATGTTTTCAATTTAGAGCACAATTTTTAGTTGATTTCCAGCCGAAGCAAAGCCTAGCTACACACTTGCTAAAAATGTCGCGCGTACGAACGAAATGACGACCGGAAAATGACAAATGCAGCGACAGCGTGTGTATATCGTTACGGCGTTGCCACCTAATCGCGGTGATGCCTGGTGAAGAATCTGCGCCTAGTATTTTTCTTTAAAAATAATATTCTGCTTTCCCTTGCGATGTAACAAAATTGGCTCTATAATAGATAATAAATGTCTAGTAATTTTCGATTTACTTAAAAAAAAACATTTTATGCCGGCTTAGGGTTTGGCAATCTTTTGATGACAGTGTATGCACACCACAAACTAAATCAAAATACTAACAAAATTTAATAACCAGGAAATACTTTTTGTTATTTTTTGACCTAACTTACGCCGTACTGAATTATTTAAATACAATTTTAACCGAAAAAAATACATAAAGCAAAAAATTTTTTTTCAAAGAGAATTCGCGCGTAACAGCGCTTAGACATATGTAAATAGTCTGGCAACCCTACCAATGTGTACATATCCTTAAAAATACCAAATATTAAAAACCTAAGTAGAAATAAAACTTCTACCTCCATCCTTAATCCTTATTCTTAATAAAGAATAAAAGGAATAAATAATCGACCCTAAAAAGTGTGTGAATTAACTTTCTTTTATTGTTAAGAATTATATTTTCTTTAAATTGACAATACGCTAGACAGTGTGTACATATTCCCGCCGTGCCGCCATCATTCACACACACATCAAACCGCACCGAGAATAAAACGCTGCAGAGGCAAAAAAAGAGGAACGAACGAAAAGTCGGTTCTCTTTTCGACTCAACTGAACACTTGTCCAATTTCATTGCGTTTGCGATTATTTTCTACTCAAAAAACCAAAAACCACAACCAGCCAACGCATCGTAACTTAATTCAACCACAACTGTGATCGCCTAACATCGGAAATAATAAATAAAAGCAACGCACGAGAAGAATTGCCAAGTTAGTTATCAACCAAAAATTTGCAACAAAGTAGAGTAAAAGAAGAAGACAACGTCGCGTGTGTGTTTGTCTGTGTGTGTGTGTGGGTGTTTGTTGCAGTTTGCATTTAATAATTCTAAGAACTAAATCGAAAACTAACAAAATATAATAAAAACTAATTTAAATTACGCTTAATTTCAGCGCTCCATTGAAAGTCCTTCCCTCATACCACCATAAGTGCAACAAAGTTAAAAATTTGGCGAATTTCAACCCATAAGCAATACACACTGTGCATTACAACAGCAGCGTACGGCGGAAAATCGCAAAAAAAAAAAAAGGTGAGCCGGCGGCGGTCTAGGAAAAATAGAACTTTCCATCGGGGTGGAAAAGGTCCCATGGAAAGGGGGAAAAAAATGATGTTGGGCGTGTTTTCGTTCTCCAGGTTTCTACATTTTAGCGGCTTTTTTTTATGGCCCCGTGCATAACCTTAAAATTTAAAAAAAGAAAGAAAAAAGAAAAGAAGAAATTGTTTTTGTAAATTTTTGTTTGAAAGACACTACTCTTAATTTTATCGCTTTCTTTGTTCATCCTACACACGCGGTTCGCTAGCGGAGAGCACTGGGGGAGAGAGAGAGCCAAAAATTTGCTTGTTTGTTAGTAGTGTGTGTGTGTGTGTGAGCCGCCAACTCTTTGTGCTTTATTATCGGTAAATATTATTAGTGGTTTAGTTGTGATAACTAAATAACTAACTAACATTATCTATCGAATATAGCTTCTGAGATCTGTTTGCCACGATTTGGCCAGAAGGTAAGCCAGGATTGGAGTGGCGGGTGGTGGAAAAGCGGCGGCACAACCTTGAAGCGCAAACCTAACCTCAAAAACTTCATGTTCCCCCGTTTCGCGGCTTCGTTCCGCCCTATGAGTGTGTGTGTATGAGGTCATTTACACGAAAACCACACACACATGCAGACTCGAGGAGGGTGTCCTTTATGGCAGGATCGCAGAGGCAAACGAAAGCACGTGCAGGTTAAAAAATATCCAACTGCCGACCAGGAAAATACGAAAGGGTCTTTTCGGCGACAGCTGCACTTTTTCGTGTTTGCTCGAAGTTTCCCCCTTTTTCCGCATTTTAACCATGTGTGTGTGTGTGTGTGTGTGTCATAAAAGTGGGTCAAACTGCATCGCTTTTAAATGCACTGCGGCAAAATAATTTGTATTTGGGTTACCATTGGGTTCTGGCCTTTAAATCATTCCGTAAACTACAGTTTCTTTTTTTTTTTATTTTAAAACATCAAAATCATCTCTGGCCTGGCCCTGCCTTTGCCTTTTCTTTCATCTAATCGTGTCAAGAAATCGACCCAGAGCCCCCCGGATCTTTTCAGTTTTCATCAGTAGCCAGACAGGTCCTTTCTAAATATTAATATATATATTTTTGCTTGTACATTTTTTGCAGACGCAGACGCTAGCAACCCGAAACCTGAACTCCAATACAAGTCTCCCAATCCCCCCCAATTGGAAATCTTAGCGAGAGCGATTATCTGCTTTTGGAATAAGAAGAAATTCAAAAGAATTTTTGTGTGAAAACCTTTTGAAGCTGCTCCGTAGTAATCCAGAGGTAGAAGAGCAATGGTCATGGATGCGACCCAATCGCAGCAGCCTTCGCCGCAGTCGGTGGGACGTGAGTTTGTCCGCCAGTACTACACGCTGCTGAACAAGGCGCCGAATCATTTGCACCGCTTCTATAACAACAACTCGTCCTACATTCACGGCGAATCGAAGCTGGTGGTTGGACAGCGGGAGATCCACAACCGCATCCAGCAGCTGAACTTCAATGACTGCCATGCGAAGATCAGTCAGGTGGACGCCCAGGCGACTCTGGGCAATGGTGTGGTGGTGCAGGTCACCGGGGAACTGTCGAACGATGGCCAGCCGATGAGGCGATTCACCCAGACGTTCGTCTTGGCGGCTCAGTCGCCAAAGAAGTACTACGTGCACAACGACATCTTCCGTTACCAGGACCTGTACATCGAGGACGAGCAGGACGGTGAGTCGCGATCGGAGAACGATGAAGAGCACGACGTTCAGGTGGTTGGCGGCACTGGCGGATCATCCGGGACTGTTGATCAGGCGGTCCAAGTGGTTGGCGATGTTGTTGCGCCTCAGCAGCAGCAGCCGGCACCGCCGCAGCCGCAGGGACAGGTCGTCCAGCAGGTGACTCCTGGAGCAGCTACTGGTGCTGCACCACAGCAAATCTTCTACCCGCTGCCAGCGGGTGCTGCTGCCGGACGTACGGTGACCGTTTTGCCAGCTGCTCCCCAGGCAGCCGCTGTGCCGTTGCCGGCTCAGTTCGCTGCTCAGCCGATCCAGAATGGTGTGGTGTCCCACGAGGAGTTGCAGCAGCAGCCGCCGCAGCAGGTTTTGGTGCCGCCTAGTGTCTCGCCGTTGGTGCAGCAGCAGCAGCAGGGTGGCACTCCAATTGTGCCCATTGTCCCTGTACAGAGTACGGGCTTCCAGCAGTCGCCTTTGGTGGCACCCCAGCTGATTCAGCAGCAGCAGCAGCAGGCGCCACAACTGCCGCCTCAACAGCAACCCATCCAGCAGCAACAGCCAATCCAACAGCAGCAGCCAGAGCCGGAGGAAGTGGAGGTGGCGCCACGACAGCTCCAGAAGCCGCCAACGCCCGTCGAGGACTTCAAAACGATCCACGAGCAACAGCAGCAGGAGAAGTACGAAGCCGTCAAGCAGCAGCAGAATGAGCCCAAGACATACGCGAATCTGTTCAAGTCGACATCGTCGTCGCCCAGTGGTTTCGTGAACGCGGCTCTCCAGCAGCAGCAGCAGCTCCAGCAGCAGCAACAGCAACAGCAACAGCAGCAGCAGCAGTCGATCACGAGCAGCTCGTACACTTCGAACTCCTCTGGCGGCGGCAATGGCCAGGTGAGCTACTCGTCCACGGCTTCCAACTACAACAATAGTAACGGAAACTCGCGTCTGGACAACGGAGGACCGCTGCCCCAGCGCAACAACTCGATCCGCAACAACAAGGGCGGTAAGTGATTAATAGTTTTTTCCAAATTCTTAAATAAAAATATTAAATGGAATTATTTTTTGTTATTTTCACAGAATTCGAACAGCGTCGCTCGAGCAACACACAGCAGTTCGGCGACAACCAGCAACTCTTCCTTGGAAATATACCTCATCACGCCAGCGAGGAGGAGCTGCGCGATCTGTTCTCGCAATTCGGGACGGTGGTTGAGCTGCGCATTCTGTCCAAGGGAAACAAGGTGCCGCCCGGTATGCGCAGTCCCCTGAATTACGGATTCATAACCTACGACGATCCCGAGGCAGTGCAAAAGTGCCTGGCTAATTGCGTAAGTAAATCAGTAATGATGGGGTGGTCCATATTTCATGAATTTCTTCCAACTGCAGCCTCTGTACTTCCCGGAGAACTCGCCCGATGGCCAGAAACTTAACGTTGAGGAGAAGAAACCACGCATCCGCAACGACATGGCACCGCGCCAGCCGATCGGCGGCAACAGCCTGAACAATAACATGGGTCGCTTGGGTGGCAACAACGGTCCTCAGTCGCGCCCGATGGGAAACAACAATAATGGCAGTGGTGGCGGTATGATGCGCAACAACAATGCCGGTGGCAACAACATTCGTCAGGGAGGCGGCGGTGGTGGCGGTGGAAACGGTGCTCCTCGCCTTGGAGGCGGTGGCGGTGGATTTGTACCGCGCCAGGATAACCGCAGCGGTGGTGGAAACAACCAGTCCAATGGTCCGCTGCGCGGTGCCGGCAATGGACAGAGCGGTGGCAGTTACGGGCGTCGCTAAAAAATATATATCCATCACACTACTACAGCAACAGCAACAGCAACAGCAAACAGCGACTACAGCAACAGTAGCAACACAACAACAACAGCGGCAGTAGCAACATAACAAACTAAACAACAAACAAAAAAAGAAACCCATCGTTAAGAACATCGACTTCTTCCACAATGCAATCAATCAATTACATTCAAGAACATCAAAGGCAATTAAACACAAACCCCCCATTAAGAAACACAATGTAGTTGGAGCAAAAAATAACTGAAAGCAGCAGCAACTCGAGGCAAAGCAACAAACAAAACAAAAAACACAAACAAACAAACAAAAAAATAAGAAAATATGAAACAAAAAAAGCCAAGACAAGGTCTATCCTTAGTTTAATTGCGTAAGGCCCGTTTTTCCAGCCAGTTCGTGCCAAAAGAAACCGAAATTCTGTGCAAATCTCTGTTGTGAATGGAAAAGAAAGGAAAGCTTATTGTGCTCCACTACTAATACTACTACTACTACCTACTACTACTGTATCCCTCGGCAAATCCCCAAGCACTTTGCAGCACGTGCATTAATTTAAGTCTCACAAATCACAAACCATCAGAGGAAGACCACGCCCATTTATAGAGTCGCACACACACACACACATTCACGCCCCCGACCATCTTAGCTTAAATGTATACATTAATTACAGCTCTCGTTTGGCAAATCGCTTTCAACAAAAAATTTAACTTAAATTTAAGTTCAACCAGAGGAGAAGATCGGTATCAAGAAAATGAAAGTAGAGATGCAACTTTTTCGTTTGTTTTTTTTCATTAAACACAAATACTTAAGCTAAAATAAAAAAGAGAAGAAATTAAAACAAAAAACTTAAAAAAAAACTTAGCTAAAAGATATAAACAAAGAAGAAAAAAAAACAAACAAAAAAATGAAAAACATTTGTAAAATGCAATAAAAAAGAGCAAAAGAAAGACTTGAAAAAAAAAAATTTATCTAAAAAAAATGGTAACACGAGAAAAATGTAAACAACACACACAGAACACACATATTTAAAATACACGAGGAGGAGTAATATTGAAAAGCATGAAATGAGAATCTATTCAGCAAGCATCCTGCAGCAAGGAGGCAGGATGGTAGGATGGAAGCAAGGAAAACACGTCGTCGCCAGCCAGCCAGCAAGCCAGCCAGCCCGTCGCCCCAAAGTCCGCCGCATTTAGGAGCCTGTTAACATAATTGATAATTGCTACTTAAATCTAATTTGCAGACACACTTCAACACCTTTCAACTAGCTAGTCTACTACGTAGGGAATCGGATCGAATGGCGCAAACTAAACAAAAAAAAGAGAATGTAAATCGAGTGATTGAGGATAGTTTAAGGACGAATGCGGTGCCGGCGCCGCAGTGGGGGCGTGATAGTTTTGCGAACGGAAGGAAGGAAGGACAGCGTCGATTATAGTTTTCTTAACATTTTTTATTCGCTTTTTTTTGTCATTCTGTGTAATGAGTTCAAGGTCGTAAGCCAAACTAAGTCAAGCAACATAAACGATTTGGTGTTTCCAACGCAGTTGTGAACTAAAATGTAGTACATATTTTTTAAATAAAATCAAACAAAAAAAGCCCAAAAAAAATGTGTGAGGAGAGAGGATAACATAAAATAAAAACCAGAAACTTATTATAATATAAAAAAAAAAAAACAAGCTACTAACATTTTTCTCAAGGTAAATCAAGCAAACCATGTAATAAATATATACAAAAATATATATATATATACATATATATAAACAGAAAACTCATATAATTTAATGTTAACTTTTAGAATTACAACAAATTTAAATATACATAAAGAATATTTATATAACTGCAGAGGAAACCGAGAGGCGAACTAAGAAGAAAACTAAAAGAAATTTAAATCTTTTCGAGGATATTGTGCCGAAGTTTGTGCCGCAGGCGTCCATTATTTTCCATAAGTTATTCCTGTTTTGTTAATGCTTGAGGACTTTTGATTCGTTATGAACATATCATTTGTTTTTTTGTTGTCCGGCGCCTGCTCTAGAGAATCGATTGCTAAATCAATTACTTTCTTCAGTTATTTGCTAGTGGAACTCACATTTCCAGCACTGTGATGCGATGGGCCTAAGCAATTTTAGTGCATTTTTTGCAAAACAAAAATGTTAGTGTTCAAATCTTTGGCTCATCGATCAGGGCTGAGATCAGTGCTGAGATACCAACCCCGCTGTATACCCCAAAATCACAAAAAGCCACAAAAATACAAATCAGTGGTACTAACTAAGTGGTCTGTAAGAGCATTGAAACACAAGGCTCTCATGCTCATTTCTAAATAAACGAAAGAGAAACACAATACTGCAGTTTGTAAAGAATAATAATAATAATAAAAAAACAAGGAACACTTAATTATAATTTTATTTATATGTATACAACTACAAAATAATTATAATAATAAAACAACAAAGATTCAGCGTGTTTACCAGAAGACGTATCATTTGTTTTATTTCTTGTTCCATTCTTCAGTTCTAATAAAAATAAAATATAATCAATTGGTCTGGTAAATACGGTTATTCCTGAGAAACACCAATGAATTATAGACACAGTATTTACAAATAAATATAAAAAAAAAAAAAAGAAAAAACATATATCCAATTATATCAAGGCGATTCCTGTGACTGAATCCGATTTCCATTGCCTTGAAGTTGAACAATCTCTGAGCGTTCGGCATTTAATGAAAAATTATGCGCACAAAGTCGAGCAATTGCAAGCAACTTGCATAACTTTAATCAATCACAAGCATGAATGAAAGGATATATGATCCACTCCCCACTCTCAGACACATACAACATAAATCAGTGGTGCGTTTTATAGCTTTTCAGATATAAAACAATTATACGCAAATCAATTCACTCATGCAATACTTTAAAAGATTAAAAAATAAATAAAAAGAAAAAACAGAAACAGAAACAGAAACAGTGAAAACAAAATTAATGAATAGATTAAATAAAGAACAAGTTTACGATTTTAAGTCTCAAAATGCAAGTGTTTAATCAATATAGTAGTAGTAGTTTATTCGTCCTTCAGTCAAAGATGACTGATACAAATCGTAAAAATATGAAAAGTACATTTAGGAAAGGTTTTTTGGGATTTCCACCATTTAGATGCCTGCAACGATATAAAGATAAAGACATTTTTATTTCTCTTTTTTTTCCAGGTTTCTCTGAAACTTAAACATAAACTTTATACCCTCCAAAAAATATCTTTCCATAAATTCAACTTTACACATAAACATTTTCATGCAAATTTCCTATGCAAAGATGGGTCGATTTATTTCTTCCAAGGATCGTAGTCAAAGTCCAAGTCTAGTTATAAAATTCTAAGAAATCCTTCCTTTTTTTGTATTCGAATAACTATGATTGCTTTTGCTTTGAATTAAATATATATGTCATGTATGTAACTATTATTTTTTCAGTCTTCAAAATCTGTTCAGGACTTTTCCCTAGTTATATTATAATTTTTTTTTTTAGATCTAAATAATCTATCATTTGTTATTTGAACGAAAATTAATTAAAATTTTGTCAAGCTAATTGACTTTGAAATCAAATATTTTTTTTTTCTGCTTTGAAATTTTGAATGTTCTTAGAATTTTATCAAGGTGGTATCAGGGTGGTGTCAGGGAGGGTCAGTCATGTCAGTCGGGTTTAATTCTTTTGCTTGGACAGTAATCGACACACCAATTTAAATATCGTACCGTAGGCGGGCAAGGTGCCTCCGTTTCCCACTTTCGAATTGAGCCGCTGGGCGGGCTTAAAGATCTTATAATCGTCAGTGGGCCATTTCTTGGCCTTGCCGGTGGTCACGGCTACCGGCACAACAGTTCCTGCCCCATCTGCATCACCCCTGGCACCGGGATCTGACTTGGCCTCCAGGCTATCGTTGGTCGAGGTCTGGGCGTGTTTGTGTCCGGCCTTCGGTGGCCATTCACCCACATTGCTCGGAGTCCACTCGTGATTGCCATGCTTCTGATAGGCCGGCCAGGTAGTCTCCGGCTGGTAACAAGCATATCCCAGATGCGGCGGCTGCGGCGCCTGATGGAGATTCTTGGCGGCGTAGAGCACTGGGTTAGTGGGTGGCGAAATTTCTGGAGTCACATACGAGGCCCAGCCGTTAATGAAGGCCGATGGCGGGAGGACGGTCTGCGCCAGGTAGGGATTGTAGGTGCTGCTGCTGTAGTTGTAGCTATCCAGGGAGGCCGGTTGCGGCGGAATGTAGCCGGCGCGGGCGGCTCCGCCCACGGGGAAGCGAAGACGTTTGCCGGGATCTGGTTTCTGGGTGGACTTCTTCACCTCCACCGTTGTCATATTGATGGTGTGTTTGCCCTGTGCTATTATTGGAAGAAAATTTATAAAATAATTATTTTAAATAATATTTTCTCTGCTATTTTGGATCGAAACTAAAAGCCTATTTAGAGAATACTCACCCAGTGCCTGGTCAGCGCTAGCAGAATCCTCAAACTCGAGAAACCCGAATCCCCGCTTGCGTCCAGTATCCTTGTCCAGGAGCAACTTCACGCTGGTTATCCCACCAAACTGTGAAAAGTACTCGCGAATGGAGCTCTCGTCGTGACAGTCCTTCAGTCCGCCCAGAAATATCTTGTTCGACTTGACGCCAGTCATTGCACCAATGCTATTGCCAGCACCTCCACCTGGTTTCAAGAATTCGTGACGCGGCAGTGCCCGTTTGGTTTCCACGGTTCTAAACGAGGCGATCATTCGAATCGAAAGTAAAGTATAATAAAATAAACTGTTTGTGCTAGCTAACTTGGTTTCAGTCTGATCGAATCGGGATATGTGTCTGACAACTTAAATATGAAACAGTTTCCAAGGCTTACTTGTTGTCGATGCTATGTGGCCCGGCCCGCTGGACATTTTCAACGGAATTGCCATCCACGTAGGTGACGAAGCCGAAGCCCCGCGAATGATTGGTCATCGGATCTCGCATCACCACGGCATCTGCAACGGCTCCGAATTGCCGGAAAAACTCCCGAACTGTTTCCACAGTCGTCTGTGTGGATAATCCCCCGATGAATATTTTGCGCAAGTGCTCGTCTCCTTCAGCTCCATTTGGAGGATTGTTTGCGGTGCCCACCGGATCGGTTGAAGAAACACAAACGTTGTTACGGCTCGACGCTTTGCGCTAATTCCGAATGGGATTTTTGCGAATCTTAAGGATTACAAATTTTTATTGTGGTCGGAAAATATCATACCTCGAACTGGCATGACCCTCCGGCCGCACAATTGTTATCCATTTTGGGCAAGAAAGGCCTTCTACAAGAATAGTTGGGACTGAAGCACAGAATTGAAGACGGCAGGAATTTTAATGACAGAGGCTGGGTGGAATGGATTCTAATGTCAAAATCTGACATATACCAGCCCAGGGACGCAGCGGAGCCAACTTCACAAGGTGCGCTGTAAGGTCGGTTCGTCGGACTATCGGTAAAGGATTCGATTTGACAAGCAAGATTGCCACTTTAAGGTTATGGGATTTAAGTTTTCAAAATTTAATAATACTGGAAATTAGACGCATCATGAATTGGCACAATTGAAACATTCTGTTCAAAAGAATAGTCTTTTTTTGAATTAAAGTTTAGTACTATTAATATTAATATCCTTTTAATGGATACTACTGTGTTTTTAACTTCCTTAACAGACAGACCCTTCTCCAATCTCCAATCCAATGTAATCTTTACAAGAAAAACCAATGTGGCCAGTAGCCCTATTTTTTCCAATCCAATCCCATTTAAAGAAAAGTACAATTTTAATTTTCTTATAGTATTTAGTTCTTTATTAAAAAAAACGCATAAATATTAAAAAAAAGATTAGTAAAATACAGACATGTTACCTGCACTTACCTCTAAAATGCAACCCCAGTCTTCCGAAATCCAGCCAGCTACTTAGCAACTTAGAATTAGTTTCGTGGGAGAAACTCTCCTCGAGAAACGAACAGGAGTGCGAACCGGAGTGCAGAATTCGAACTCGAATCCCGCCTGGGAGCATCCGTCCGTTGCCAGTCTTGTAAAGAAATACGCAGGGCATTAGTAGGCTCTGTAGTTGTGCCTAGGAGGGTTAATGAGGGATCCTCTTCTAACTAGCCCTGCTACAGAACCCATTGGGTTCAGAGTTCTCAACCCCATACTTGAGACTGCTGCTTCTGGTTTCTGAATCCTGGTCTGGGAGAGTCCTGTGACCGTTTCGGGTGGGTAACATTGGTTATATTTTTATTTTCCTTTATCTTATTATCGCCAACGTTTCGGTTTCTGTCTCGAAACGAACTAATTACAGAAAATGTGTGGATTACTTTTTGTGTAAGTTGGTTGTTTCTTTCATAGCGTTTGGTTTCTTCTTAGGGACTAACAAAGTTGGTATGTTTCATTAGTAAGTCATTGCTAGTACATATCTGCAATTCTAAGAGATGTGTGTGTTGTTTGCATACCCATTTGGAATTGGAATTATAGATGTTGCCTTGATATATTAAATTATATAAAAGTTCTTAATCGTACAAAAAATTGATTACAAAATATGATACTATTTGAATTTATACAATTGCTCTTGCTATTAAATAAACAAATGGAAATACATCTAGCTGTGGGCCATCCACCGCATCCCGGCATACAGTAACATATTTCATGTTACTCTACCTTATTACACCCTTTTTATTATTTTCAACCGATTTATGTTTTTTTTTTTGGGTTGAAAACTCAAATGGCTTCTATTATGTGGTAGTCTTTTTTTAAGAAATAAAATTATAGTTTAATCAAATTTGTTGTTATTGGTTGGGTTTTCGATTAATTTCTTTAAAATTTTTTATCTCTTCGTTATTATAGTTAAAACTAAGAGTTCAAGGTTCTTAAGATCCTAAACATGAATTGATCAGCGAATTAAATATTACAAAAGAGAGACAGTATCAGTACACCTTTGAACAAACGGAGTTAGTATTGTTCGTTATTCTCGTTATTGGCTGGCTCTTCACTTTTGGCTTTTGCATGCATTCTTTTCTTAGATTTTGGAGTTTTTTCTTTCTTTTTTTTTTTGTTTTGTTTTATTGTACAGACTGCCGTTCTGCCGGTTCACTCTTGACCAGGCCTGAAAATCTTGCTTGCACCTGCATTCCTGGCCTGCGCCTGCATCTGGATCTGGTACGGGTTCTCTGATCTTGTCTGCCTGGTCTGACACACACTCACACCTGCCTCCCATTGCCTGCCTGTGCCTCTGCCTGAGCTTGAGCTTGTGATCAAGAGTGCATCTGCATCTGCCTGCCTAGACTGTCTGCTTGTCTAGCTTGTACTGACTCTGCCTCTCTACGTGTGATTACCTAGTTGCGAGAAAGGAGGAGAAAATGTTCATTAGCTTTTATTTTGGTTTAATTATTTGGTTCGAATTAATTGCTTGGCCTTCTACTAGCTGTGCCAAAACCGACCAACGATATACTTGCGTAGTTTGAAGTGTTAGGACGGGTGTCCCAGCATTTAGGGTATAATTACCTTGTCTAGTAACGTCTATTGCCGCCGCCCATATTGCCCTGGCCGCCTCCAGAGTTGTAGTTGTTACCGCCAAAGCCTTGTCCACCACCCTGGTTACCTATCAAATATACAAATTAAAATGTAAGCATGGAACTCTCTGAAATATAAGAGAAAGTTGTACCTTTGTTGAAACCACCGCTGCCGCCTTGACTGTAGGGAGCCGGCCGGTTGTTGCCAAAGTTGTTGTTGCGCTGGGGTCCACCTCCATAACTCTGTTGGTAGTCATTGCCGAATCCACCTCCTCCGTTGCTGCCCCAGTTGCCGTTGCTGTTACCGCCTCCGTAACCACCGCCGCCGCCACCACCACCATTGTTCCAGCCATTGTTACCCTGGTTGTTCCACGGGCCGCCACCACCACCGCCGCCGCCCTGCTGGTTCCAGCCACCAGCACCGCCACCCTGGCCGCCAAAGTTGCCACCGTTGTTGCCGAAACCACCGCCGCCGGCGTTCCAGTTACCGCCGCCGTTCTGACGGTTGTTTCCGCCCCAACCGCCGCCGCCTCCGCCTTGGTTGCGATCGCCACCGCGTCCACCACCAGGCCGACCGCCGGGACCACCACGGCCGCCACCTCCTCCTCCGCCGCCACCGCCCTGGCGGTCCATGTCCTGCTTGGCAATAGCCTTCTTAACATCGAGGCTCTTGTTCTTAATGGTGTGGTTCTTCTGCAGGATGATTTTGTCCACGGGATCGTAGTCATCGAACTCGATGAAGGCGAAGCCTCGCTTCTTACCCGTGTCCTTGTCAGAAACAATGTTCACGCCCACGATCTGACCAAAGTCCTGCAAAATAAAACGATTTTAGTCTTCTATACATTGTAAAAATGATATAAACTGTACCTTGAAGTACTCCCGCAGACACTCCTCATCGTGATCGTCGCGCAGTCCACCGACGAACAGTTTCTTTACGGTAGCACCCGCATTCGGGGCATCGATTTCCTGGCGGGGAACAGCCCGCTTCGGTTCTACAGTGCGTCCATCGATTTTGTGCGGGCGCGCATTCTGGGCATTATCGATCATGTAGGACTGAGAGTAGGTGATGAAACCAAAGCCGCGCGAGCGCTTGGTCTTGGGATCCTTCATCACCACCACGTCCACGATGTTGCCCCACTTCTCGAAATGCGCCTTCAGGCCTTCGTCCGTGGTGCGGTAGTCCAGTCCACCGATGAACAGCTTACGCAGCTGCTCTGGCTCGGTGATCTAACAAAAAAAAAAAACATAAATATCGAGTGTTATATTAATTATTATTGGTAAACAGGGCGGTTCTGGCCATAGGAGAGCCATAAAAGTGGTATCTTCTACATTATAAATCCCTTTAAAATATATCTTGACATATGTATTTAATAATTTTTGTTATATACATCCCATATATGGAAAATTGAAAGGCCACTCATCTACCTGGAGGAAAACACACAATGCCGCCCGCCATTTTCTTTTCCATTTTTTTTTTTTGCACCGCCATGACAGCTTGTATGTGTATGTGTGTATGTATGCGTTTTTTTTTTCTCGGCACAGCCGGTTCTCTTTTTAATTAACTTTTTGCAGCGCCGCAATAAAAAAAAAACACATTTTGGCAGTGCACTGACCGGTGGAGATCGCCGAGAAGATCAAAGACCCCCCGCAATAGCCCCCCTAAATCAATTAATAGAACAAACCGCGTGCTAGAGGTGCAAAAACTGTCGGCGTCGGCGAACACGTATTTATTGGCGAAAATAATTTAGAAATAATTGGAATCATTGTGCTTACCTCATCGCAGTCGTCGTAGTTTCCGTTGGAGTCGTTTATATCAGCCATTATAGTATAAATTGTTTGCAACCAACCAGTAATAAAAACTCTTGTCAAAGGTTTCTTCACTTTTTCACAGAAAGGTGTACAGCACGCACAAAGAAACTGAGCACCAGTGTGCCCAAGTGTCGAATGTTGTGAAATCCTGAATTTTATGTCTCTATCGAATAATTCAGGAACGTGGAGTTGAAACATACATTTTTTTCGATAGTCCTTAATTTTTATCGGTGCAATAGATTTATTTGAAAAAAATTTAATATTATAATATTTAACTGTAAGTCATAGGCAATTTATATAGAAAAACATAAGAGTAACTTTTTTTGTAACATAAAAGGGAACAGAAAGAGATATAATGAAAAATAATTATACAAATTTGAGTGATTTTTGGTTCCCGCCAAAATATTGCCATCCTAAAAACTATCGTTCCATTCCAAAGTATCGCAGCACGCCGCGCACCAACTGTCAAACACATTCAGCCGTCACTTCAACTTCCGTTTGTGTCGAGACATTGAGTTTGCATTTTTTCGTGAGACTGGTGTGCCTCAAAAAGCCGAAAAAGAGTGTGTAGAAAGCGAGTAAATTGTAAATTTACAACAGATAATCTTTAGTGAACGGTACGTTCTGCTCAATTGAGATAAGCAATTGACAAACAAATGAAATAAAGCCCAATTATCGTGCGTATTGATTTTTCGCTAATGTTCTGTACACCCGGTGCATTGCGTACGAGTGTGTGTGTGTATGTGTGTGTGTTCGTGTCTGTATATTTTTCTCGAGGCCGCCATCTTGGCGAAATACACACGAACACGCATACTATTTTCTAGTAGACCATAAACTGATAAAATTTATATTATTAATTGCAGTACTTGCTAAAGATATATACATAGCAACGTGATCATGGTCGGATCTCGAGTTTACGTTGGCGGTCTGCCGTACGGAGTTCGCGAACGCGATCTGGAGCGCTTCTTCAAAGGCTACGGTCGCACTCGCGATATTCTCATCAAGAATGGATACGGCTTCGTGGTGAGTATCTAAAATAATAAATCTTAAAATATATTACTAATTATACTTTCTTGTAAAAAGGAATTTGAAGATTACCGCGATGCCGACGACGCTGTCTATGAGTTGAATGGCAAGGAGCTGCTGGGCGAGCGGTAAGTGTTAAAAATAAAAATAAAAAAAAAACGCGGGAAGAGCGAGTGATTCATATGTGATCTATTTTTGCAGCGTGGTTGTCGAACCCGCCAGGGGAACCGCTCGTGGCAGCAACCGTGACCGCTACGACGATCGTTACGGTGGTCGACGAGGCGGCGGCGGTCGCTACAACGACAAGTAAGTAGTTTACTCCACCGACCATGTTTCAATTGTATTTTGCTCCACTTTCACCATTTGTCCGAGTCCGACTCCCATCCACACCTGGTGCGAGTAGTTTGAGTTGCATTTTAAAGTCAATTGAAGGCGGTAGTGCCTAATTTTGATAATATTTTTACCATAGAACTGTCAAAACATAAGAAATCATTGAAGAAAACCTTTATATTCAAGTAGATCTATTTAGATTTATGATTTTAACATCCAAATCCGTGTAGAAAGGTACCATACAGAGACACTGACTTGCTGTTTATACATTTTTTTAAAATTATTTACGTATTGATCTGTACTGCTATGCATCTTATGATTTCTTTTGCGTTTTGCACGTTGCTCAAAATAGAGAATTGCGATTAATAATGGTTTTGTTGCTCAGCCCCGAGTATCTCGAGTATTTGAAAATAAACGCCATGTGCCATAGAATTGTTTCAATGGCGGAGCAGGCGGAAACAGCAGCAGCGCAGTGTCAATACTAATTGGTTAATTCATTCAATTATTCACCAGAAACAAAAATTCCAGATCATCCTCCCGCTATGGGCCGCCATTGCGCACTGAGTACCGTCTAATTGTGGAGAATCTGTCGAGCCGCGTTAGCTGGCAGGTAAGTGCATCGCACCCAGTACCCAGTAATGTAGTTTAGTTTGTTTCCAGGAGTGTAGGTCTAATATTCTAAAAAGCTAACCAATTAAAGTTGGTTCTCTGTCATATATAACTACTAACTTATTAACCTAAACTCCTCCCAGAAAGTGATGTCAAAATTATCCCTCATTCCGATCCTCCTAGTTTTCATTTCCGAAAGACTTCCTTTTTGTTTTTAACTCCCCACCCACTACCCACTATGGTTCCAGCTATATTTTTAATCTGCAAACTAGCTTTAAGCTGTATTGTTGAAAATAGGCTTAAGAGAAATGAAAAAAAAAAAAAAATAATAATTGCTTAAACCCTGGTACTGATCGGAGTTATCCACCCACCATTACTTTCTCTCGCACACACCAACTGATATCGAAAAAAAATAGAGTTTGATGGGTTTTGTAACAACTTGTATCTGAAGTTGAACTTGAAACTGAAACGTGGGCCAAAATACAATACCAATTGAGAATCGTCGTGAGATGTCAGAACAAGACAAGCTAGACAAGACCGGTCGAAATCGGTTAACCAATCCAGTAATCCAGTAATCGTGGCTCCCAGATCGTCTACGCCCTGTCTACGACCTCTTCCCAGCAATCGAATCGACATCGACCTCTACGATGCGTCATCGCCGGCCTGCCTCATCCATTCGTCCATTCCGATAATGATAATGATATTAATATGATATAAAGTCGAGTAGAACCAAATCACAGATCGACATTAAACCAGACGACCATGGTGGACATGAGATGAGATGAGTGCGCTGAAACAAAGACGATTAAGAAGGGGGGCAGCCCACGTTACCCTCAAAAGTTGTGTGGGCTGGCCTCTGCTTGTGTTAGGTATTTAAAAACAAAACATCTCTCTGCTAAAACATTCACAACTTAATTTAAAAACAATATTATATAAAGAATTGTCAAATTCCTTATAGCCATTGTGAGTGTGAGGGCGTGTGGTTAGATGAGAAGCTTCCTTGCGTTAATCAGAGACGATAAGACGACAAGACGATGAGATGATGAGATGATGATCATGAGATGAGAACTCGAAGACGATGATGCTGGTCGCGCGTTCTGTTGTCATCTTTGGCTAGTGCCTCCGAACTTAGTACTCCTACTCTCCCCATTCCCGGTTAATCTGGCATCCGGCTCTGGCATCCGGTTCTGGTTCTGGCTCCGGCTCCGGCTCCGGCTCTGGCTAACGGCTTCTGACACCGGCTGAGACTGGATCAGCGCGAGCGACCCCGAAACGTATTTCTTATTTTTGCAGTTCGTTTGTGTGCGAGTGAGGCGCTGGCTAACTGCTCCTGGCAATATGCTCTCCAATGCTTCATTTCGGTGTGGTTCTGGCTCCGGCACCGATATATTGGCGCCTGGCTAGCGATGTCGTCTTCTCTGCTATGCTCTGATCTGACCTTCTGACCGTATCCGCTGTGTGGTGGCTTGGCTCCCTCCGAAACAAAAAACGAGTCGATACATAAAAACGGAACAAAACACTTGATTACTTTGTTTATTACTATTTATAAAAAAAATATGAATATAAATAGCAAAAAAAAAAACAAAACCAAAAACTAAAACCAAACTAAACTAAAACTTAACAAAAAAAAAACCAAACCAAAACGAGGTCTGGCCATCCATCCATTCATCCGCCTGCAACTGGCTGAGTTAAACGATGCTCGATTGGATGATGAGGTGTCCTTGGTGTCCCAGTTGGCCCACAGTTACTAGGCAGACAGTCTAAACTCTCGGTGTAGAAACGATGTGTGTGTCCTCTCTCTGAAAGCGCATTAAGTAAGAATTCAATTACAACTATTTGTTTTTATTTTTTAATTAATTTCCAAAAACGAAAAAAAAAAAACTTATTCTACTATCTATTATGAACACAACTCTTATCGCTTAAGTTTCTGTGCCGCGTGCAGCTTGGATATGGAGTGTTTGAATGTTCCGGCCGGACTCACCCATCAATCGGTCGATCCTTCAACCCCCATAGGCAGGAGCAATTCGCAGGGCACTACTCGCAGGAGAGTGAGAGAAGAGGGACTTGTATGAGATGAGAGATGAGAGATACTGGGACTAAGGGCGGAGACTTGGTTAGGAACCTGGATCTGGATCCCGGCCAACATTTCTAAACGCTTCGCCGGCTGCACGCGATGTCCTTTGAGTTGCGAGATGATGCTTTTATTTTTATTCTACTACCTTAACTTTACTAATTTTGGATCTTTCTTCTCGACTTTGTGCGTCCTCTGCAGGATCTGAAAGACTACATGCGCCAGGCTGGCGAGGTCACCTATGCCGATGCCCACAAGCAGCGACGCAACGAGGGGTAAGTTCTTCTATTAAAAAATAAATCAATTGTGTGGTAATTTATTTAAAATTATTGTCCTTGCAGCGTTGTGGAGTTCGCCTCCTTGTCAGACATGAAGACTGCTATTGAAAAGCTGGACGATACTGAGCTCAATGGCAGACGCATCCACTTGGTGGAGGATCGTCGCGGCGGACGCAGCGGTGGTGGTGGCGGCGGCAGCGGTCGCGGCCGCTCCCGTTCGTCTAGCTCGCGCTCCCGATCTCGCTCACGCAGGAGGTCCCGCTCCCGCCGCTCGTCGCACTCTCGCTCTAAGTCGCGCAGCCGCTCAAAGTCCCGCACCGGACGCTCCAAGTCCAAGTCACCGGTTAAGTCACGTTCCCGTTCCCGCTCGCGTTCGAAGTAAGTCCGCCTCATTTTCCTTTATTATTATTCCTCATTATTTATCCTCTATTCCCGCAGCAAATCGCGCGACGTTTCCAAGTCCAAGTCGAAGTCCCACTCGCGCACCCGTTCCCGCTCTCCAAAGCGCGAGCGCGACTCCCGTTCCCGCTCCCGCTCCGCATCGAAGCGAGAGTCCCGCTCCCGTTCCCGTTCCAAGTCGAATCGCCGCGACTCCCGCTCACGGTAAGTCTCTTAGTTCCCATCGATAGCCATCGCTTTAGATTTCACGATTCTTTCTTTCGTGCCTTCTTTGGTTTTGTTTGGATGCACACATCTGTTTGTAGGCCACCAGTCGTGGTTGTTCAGAAGCTTGTACTTTAAGAGTAACGATTTATTTCCTTCTTGCAGCGACCGATCCGCATCTGCTGACAACAAGTCCCGCTCGCGCTCCCGCTCCCGCTCGGCCTCGCCCAAAAACGGAAATGCCTCGCCGGATCGCAACAACGAGAGCATGGACGATTAGATTAGTAGTTAGTTTTCCCATTAATTTTAAAGCACTTGATTTTAGACTTCTACTTTACTACTCTACAAAACATTAACACACAGACACCACACTGACCCTGCATACTTATCACAAACAAAAACGAAAAAAAAGAAAAGAAAAAGAAAAATTATAATGGAATCTTGAAACTCCAGAAATAGGTGTCGACATTTTTTGTATATTTTAAAATTTTGGATCTTATTATCTGCGTCGGCAAGTCTGGCAAGTCCCACCCACCCGCTGGGCCAAATCTTAAAAAAAAATAAGCAATCTATGGATTCGTTTGGCCGATTCAGTAGAATCGAAGTACTGCGACTTGTGCAACAGGGAACACTTCAAAAATTGTCTATATGATTAACTTCAATAAAAATGATAAAGTTATGTGAAGCTTGACTTTTTTATAAATGGGGGGTTGGTATATATCAGATTTCGGAATAAAAAGAAAGACACTTTAATCATATATGTTATAAATTTAGTTGGTTTTATTTTTTCTTTTGTAATTTCGAAATATAAGTATATTACAAAGTCGTCTTATTTTACCTAATTTGCATTATTTGCCTGAATAAAAATTACAATTTCCTTTCTATAATGAGAATTTAAAGAAATCCAGTGTTTTGTTTCTTGAACCACTTGACGGAAATTGAATATAGATATTTAAAATTTTGAAAATTTAAAATAAACCTAAATTCTAAAAACCTGGAATTCGGTAAATGAAATACATAACTGAGTTTTTCAACTGACATAGTTTCGGTTCGAACAATATATCATTATTTAAAGTAATTATCTTTATTAATTTAAATACATATACTATTTATATACAAAGCACATAAGGATAAAGTTCATTTAAGCGTTAAACGTCTCGAGTGAGCAATGGGTTTTGAGGTTTTTTTGGGGGGAAATGCATCGACTTATAAGTGTGTTTTATAATCTATTTAAATGCAAATGCGGCAAAATAATATCCGTGGAATGGATTAATGATGCTATTAGTGTGGGGAATTCGGTTCATCATTATCTACATCTATAACTAAATGCATTCTTTGCATAAATGCGACTGGGGAAGGTCTTTGGGGCTAAAGACTGCATGTCTGTAACAAACGCACGGCTTTAATATAATTAATTATTTTAGCACGTACGAATGAGATATTTGGCACATTGCGGAGTCACAGGAGCACTGGAACTGCCTGGAAATATGTATTGGGGCTTCTAGCTAAGTTTTTGACACTTCATCGGTAGATCATCGAGCTGGAGATGTCGCCGGTCATGCGACTATACTAACTACAATATGCGCACCGTAATATTAAACTAATATCAAGTTTCGAAATATCTCGTAATCATAATAAGTCGGAATAAAATGGATTTTAAACATTATCTACCATTTATCGGCTATAGATTATTTACAGCATTTATCCTTAATACACTACGTTTATACGGTCTTGATCGAAAACATTAAATTAAAAACTAATTTAATTCAAAGTTATAAAAGTAATAAAAGATATATGTATTGTTCAGATACATTTCAAAAATGTACATTTAACCAAATAAGAAGTGGATTTTTTAAGAACAAAGTGTTATATGGCTATATATTGGTTGAGTGGCATTCTCTACAATTTTTTAGGTCTGTCTATTATGATATTTTGTGAGTGAAGTTAGATATTAAAATAGTAAGAGGACTAGTGAGCTTTGCCGTTCCATATGTTGAGCCGTTTTTATTTTTTTTTTCGGATCAATCGCTCGGAAATGGCAGTGGTTTTCATTCAATTGTATAGGTTTAGTCTCTATCATGCCCACTAAAATGTATAGATTTACGCACTATGCTCTAATTCACATTGTAAATGCACACAAATAGCATCCTGGGGGATATTATCGAATCAAATCCACCCAATCACTCGTGTACTACATTCAGCCGGAGAATCTAAATTAGTATTTAAGTACTATTAGAGCCTTGTTATCACTTTCGATTTGTAAGTCGTTTTTTGGCGAGAGCAGCTCCACTGCTACTGCTCCACGGGATGGACCGCCACTTCGTTGTTTCAGACGATCCGCCAGTTTCTGATCCTCAACCAGCCTCTCATCCTAGATGCGGAAGGACAATAGCGATACATTACGCTTTAAGAGTTTGTGTGGTCGGAGCGGTGATCCGTGGGTGGTTGAGTCCACCATGTCCACACCCATGTAGCTGCTGTCCACGGTCCCTCGATCGGCCAGGGTGTGCATGCTCTGGGTATCGTAGTCGTAGTTCAGGTCCTGCATGGGCACCACCTCCGGCAGCAAATGCCGGATGTGTGTGGGCGATCGACGCAGTTTGTATTGGTTTCTGTAACAATTTATCAATCATTATAAAAATCATATTTAATTTTTAATAGATTTAATGTTTTAATAGCCATTGGTAGCTTACTCTGCATCATTGTTCCGGCCAAAGTGGTTTTCTCTGCAAAATTTTAAAGTTAAATACTGTAGTTTGTGTTTTCATCGGTCTTATGAAGCAGGTTTAGAAAGAGACCAATCTGGGATTTAATCATTAGGCTTTGTAGTTTACTAGGTGGTATATTTTCCTATAAAAAATAAATTAAATAATACAATAAATAAATAATTAAATTATAAAAACAAAACATTAAATTCTATGTTATCTTTCCCTTTAAAATGCCATCTAAAAAAATTGAAATGAATGTAAACTTAAAGGTTGTGACACCCAGCTTTATGAAAAAGGAAAATATTAAAGGTCATCCCGCAAAGTGGAAGGTCAAAAGGCTTTCGAGAGCCCTCAGACAGTGTGGAGCACCCATTATGGGCGGGGTTAAGCCCATCCGAGTGCCCCCTTATCCACTCTCCCATATCACATACATAGCTAAAAATTGCATCCCACCCAATGAAAAGTGCATCGTAAATTGGCCTATTCCTAAGCCTCTTCCTAATCATCCGATGTGGAATATGGACCGGTGCGATTACATACTTTTTATGTCGGTTCCCATTAAGACACATGCAGTGGCACGAGCACATGGACGAGGTGTTGGTGCCGTTCAGCGACTGGCCGTCGTGTCCCTCGTAGCCGCTCAGAATGGATCCGTTGGATGTTATCACATCGCCCTCCAGCTTCACAGCCACTTGCAGCGCCTGCAACGGGGTGTCAACGTTAATTACCGTCATTTTCAAGGGGTTATGCAAATTCCGAGTGGGTTGAGTACGAGTTTGTGGCGTTGAAAGCTGAGGAATTCGTGTTCGTGTGACAGACTCGTGGATGGGTGTGGGTGGTTCTTTTTTTTTTCGTATTTTTTTGTAGTACAGTTTGTGTTATTGGATTGTAAGTTTTTTGAGTCAAAAATATTGAAAATCTGAAAAACCGCAATCACCTCGTTGGTCCATAAACTGGACTTGGACATAAACTAAGCTCGCGTTTTGCATTTGATTCATATCGTTTTCGTTTTCGTTTTCGTTTCGTAAAGTCAAAAGCAACCGAAAATATGCCGAAAAAAGAAAATATATATATATATTTATTCGATTTAAATTGAGTTGCTCTCGCATGGGGCCTGCATTGAATAAATTTTTATAAATTAATTGGTTCAAAAACATTGGTATAATATCGTTAAAATATCGAAAAAAGAAACCGAAGGTGCATTTATTAAGAATTAGGCAAGTGTGCAGCAAAATAGCAAGCAGATTTGATGAAAACTATTGGAATTTATGAGACAGATGGAAGTTATTCGAGTAGATTACAAAAAATAGATTACAAAATCGTAGTAATAATATTATGGAATCTATATTATGTTAGAGTGGAGCGTTGGAATTAGGATATAAACGGTAGATAAAAGCGGTTGACTAGCAAAAAGGGAAGCTTAGTCGCAGCGAGTTCTGATATTCGAATATAGTACTTAAAAAAAAAGTCAAAAGAGTCCTCAAGTCTACATTAATAAATGGTATGATTTTCTCGAAATACTTCTCCGTCCAGGTCGGCTCAACTCACCTGCATGGCCTGGGCTTCGTCGCGACGCTCGTCCTCGGTATTCATTGTAACAAACCTAAGTACTAACAAGTTCAGCGAAGCGGCCACAATGGCCAGGCCGAATAGTATAAATATCAGTGCGAACATCACGTATTCGGGCTTCCTATTCAGTGCGTTATCCCTTTGCAGGGCTACCATGTCGCCAAATCCTATAAAATACAAAAAATTAATGTTTATTCTGATTTCTTTCATAAATCTTTCATGTATAGTGCCCACCTATTGTAGTTAAAGTAATAAAACAGTAATATACTGAATCAAAGTAACTCCAACCCTCAAATCTCGAAAAGGCCGCAGCTCCGCCGGCTATCGTCAGCGAACTGAGTGTGGTCACAACACAGATGAGGTCCACCTCAGAGGCGACGGTCCGTTTGCAGCGCAGCGAGGTGCGGACCGCTTTGATAACATAGCTGCAGCGAAAGGACATTAAAATCAGTGTCGAACTATAAAATTGGTTAAATTACTGACCTGCTCAGTCTATTCACTCTTTCTCCGATGCTCTGGAACATAACGAGGCCCAGGGGAATCCCCACTATGGCATAGCACATGGTGAAGAGCTTCCCGCCCACTGTGCTGGGGGTGGAGTGTCCATAGCCTGAAATGGTAACCGGCATATAAGTGTCTATTATCCTTTTATTGACGGTTTAAGCACTCACCGATGGTGGTTAGCACCGTGGTTGCATAATAAAATGCACCAGTGAACTTCCACTGCTGGCCGGCCTTGTGCGATTCCGATTTGAGCACCACAGTCTCCATGACTTTGAAGTCCTCCTGCGAGATATTGTATTTGCGTATTATCATGTCCTCGGCATCTGCAAGTGGTAGGAACAATTTTTTTTTTATTGTGACATAACACACATGAGTCTCGATGGAAAGTGGTTAGTTTTCTCACTACCTTGCACCTCTAAGTACACTTTAAATTTATTTCTTAAAAATAAATAGATTTAAATAAATGGCTTAACAAAATTTTAGATATAAGAAATGTTAATTTTGTTTAAGAAAACTCTAAATAATATAAATATTACATCTATAAACTAAAATAGGAAATATTAACGCTGAAAATTATGCTATAGATTTTGTTCACTGTAGAGCTTTTCCACTCACCTTGCAGTGCCTCCCAGCGACGCTTTTCCGTTTCCGATTCGAGTGCGTCAAAGACAGCGGCGCCGACTAGCAAGTAGGTAAATGTACACACGATCAAGGATATCGTGCGCACATTTTGTTTCTTCATTCTTCATTTAGGCGAGTATGTGGTCGTTGATTGATGGATGCGGATGCAGCATTCAGTGGCGTCGCCTCCGCTTATGGTACACTTTTCTCGTCTTCTCCCGGATGCAGGTGCTCACCTGGGTGGATTTCACCTGGTCGCCTTCTTCCATATGTCCTTTGTGCCAATTCCTTCCACCTTTCCGTCTTTCGCCGTTTCTTCGTGTCAAAGGACAAACTTATCAAATTGTGTTAAGCACAATCTCTAGCTCGGTTCGGTCGTATATATAGTTTGTAGTCTCTGCTTTTTCGGCAAACTCACTTAGCACTTTGATTTCATTAAAAATAATATCACTCGGGGGTGGTGTTGGGTCCTGGCTAAAGTTAGCCAGCTAGCTGAGAAGGAGGAGGTGGTGGCGTTTATTTCTGTTGCAGAAGCACTCGCAGTCACAGGCCGTGGGCCTTTGTCCTCGTCGTGTGCGCTGTGCCGTCCATGTCCTTGCGTTATTTGTGGTTCCACTGCTCTTGCTGCTTGCTGCCATCCTGCACTTGCAGTTCCAATTTCAGTTTCAGTTCTTCATAGCTGGCGGGCGACGGGTCTCCCAAGGATTCTGTTGGTGCTTCTGGCTGTTGCTGTTACTGTTGCTGTTGCTGTCACTGACGTGCTGCATCACAGCGAAACTGAATAATTCATCCGAGGAAACTATTTCCGAGTAAGGCTGTTGATGTGGCGGCGTCCTTCGGCTTCCTGCGTGGAATGGCTTGAATTAGGTTTAAAGGCTAGTCTATAAATAGCGCTGTAACTCTAATCTGTCATCATCAATATTGGCTCGTTACTACATTACTACAGTTGTACTTTGTCGCACCTTGTGGTACGTACGTATATGTATGCCCTCTATGTTAGTCCTAAGAAAGTGAATGAATCACTCTCACATGTGCTACATTTAGTTTAAAAGGTATTTTTTAATTCCTAAATTTTTGTTAGATAATAAACAAGGATTGCTTTTCAAAATAAACACAAATTTCCTTTAAAATCCAAGCTTATTGAAAAGTAAATCCTTTTAGAACCATTTCTTTTCTTTTTCAATTTTTTTACCAATTTCTCTAAAAATCTTCTCATCATCAAAATGTTTTTGATTTCAGGAAGCTGGGTAAGGATAGGATAATTTTGACTTTATTTTTTGTGTACGCCACACAAACATGGAAATGAAAAATTCATTTGCATGTGTCCTTCGGCAGGATTTGTGGACACACTGGAAAAACTGGCAACGTGTGAAGCGCAATCTCAGCTGTAATTGTTGAATAATTCAGCAAACATACAGGATAATGAGACGCCGAAAAAATGAAAGCTTCTCTAAGGAGTAAGGATATGTGTACGTGTATGTGTCTGTGTGTGGTGTGTGTGTGTGTGTGTGTGGCTATCTAACGGCATTTTATTGATGAACAATGAGGCAGCATTGCAGTGTCTCTGAATTATTCACGTGTATGTGTGTGAGAAGTCCAAAGCGCGTTGAAGCGTACGCATACACACACACACACATACAAACCAACATAAGCTCACGCACAAGGAACAAGGACCGCCAGAGAGACATGCTTTTTTTAATTTATCGAGTGTAGCCAAAAATGTGGGGTTTGTTGGGGTGGTTTTTCCCAGCAAAAGGATGCCCGCCCTTAGTTAACTTTTTTGTTAGTTTCCATTCCTTGCGATTCCTTTCTACTCCTTGCGATTTTCCCGCATTGTTTGTTGTGCTATTTGGAACAGCATCCCTGCTGGATTCTGTCTCTTCATGCACTGGCAATGACAGTGACACTATAAAGAAAATCCTGCCGTTCCCCGTCCCTCATATTTCTTGCGAAAAAAAGAAGAATTGTTCCATTATGTAAAGCACGCACGCACACTCAAGCACATACACAACATCCCGCATCCTTTCGGGCGCAATTTGCTGGCGTAATTTTCCACAGCAGATCCTTTGATTTGTCACTTTAATTGCACGAAAATGCTGCCGCGGCCCACAATTTTTTTCACTACAATAATTTGGCTCCTTGTGGGTCCTAGTTATGTCGCCAGCGAATAAGGATAACTCACTTTCGCGTCCCATCCGCAATGCACGCGCTCTCGACGGACAGTAAACGTAAAAGCGTAAGCTCTGCTCCGGCGCACAAAACTGACAGTCGGCTGCTGGATGGATCCTGTTTCCTCCTCCGTCTTCTCCTCGTCCTTTGCCGTCTCTCCCCCAAAAGTTCCTGGGGTGCAAGAGCGGATAGCAGCCTCCGACGCGGGTAAAATTCCGTTGGGCTCTGTTGCTCCTGAGCTTTTGGCAGGATGTTAAAAAGGGACTGTTAAGCGCAATGTCTGTCTGCTAAAATAAAGCTGTTATTTTCTTTAAATTTCTTTAAGAAAATAATCTTGCAATATAAGAAAACAATTAATATGATTATTTAAATTATAAAATATATATAAAACATATAAACGCAGAAAATTTAATTTAAAATATTTACAACTAACATTGCAAAGGAAGTTCTTAAAACAAAACAAGAAGAAAAAGCTAACTTCTAATTTTAAGGAAAGTCAAAAAACTAACCAATGTTTTGTTCATTGGTTAGTAATCGTTAACGGAATCGTTTAAGATTCGGATGGAAATTGGCCAAGATAAAGGCATCGCTGGGGCCATATTTGCCTTCCATGCATGTGCAATATTTTTGAAGGGTATCCCCCCAGGAAAACTCAACAAAAAATCTAAAAAATATTTTGTTCTCAGATTTTGATGTAGATTGATGGGGAATGTATCCACGAATCCTTTAAGGTATTCCGCTTAGGAATCGGATGAATATTGACCAAGATATAGCCATCGCAGGGGGCCATATTGTCCTTCCAAGCGTTTTCGTAGGAGATCCCCCAGGAAATTTCAACAAAAATCTAAAAAATATTTTGTTCTCAGATTTTGATGTAGATTGATGGGGAATCTATCCACGAATCCTATAAGGTATTCCGCTCAAGAATCGGATGAATATTGGCCAAGATATAGCCATCGCAGGGGGCCATATTGTCCTTCCAAGCGTTTTCGTAGGAGATCCCCCAGGAAATTTCAACAAAAATCTAAAAAATATTTTGTTCTCAGATTTTGATGTAGATTGATGGGGAATCTATCCACGAATCCTATAAGGTATTCCGCTCAAGAATCGGATGAATATTGGCCAAGATATAGCCATCGCAGGGGGCCATATTGTCCTTCCAAGCGTTTTCGTAGGAGATCCCCCAGGAAATTTCAACAAAAATCTAAAAAATATTTTGTTCTCAGATTTTGATGCAGATTGATGGGGAATCTATCCACGAATCCTTTGAGGTATTCCGCTCAAGAATCGGATGAATATTGGCCAAGATATAGCCATCGCAGGGGGCCGTATTGTACTTCAATGTATATGTATGTTCCCCACTTTTTTCTCCATCGTTAAAATTCGGAACAATTTGTTAATTATCAAATTAAAACTATTCAATTTAATAAAAATTAGTAAATATACAATTTTATTATTTTTACTTATTATTTGAAATTATTCTTATTATTTATTATTATTAAAAAGGACAAAATATTTTTATGTAAAAACAACTAATTCACATATGTAAGTTTGTTATATATTATTTTAGAGTTATGTAAATATTGTTCTTTGAAATTATATTTAAAAAAGAAAAAGTTCTGAGTTATTTTACTTGAAATAAAAAGATTTATTTTTAGTAAAAAATAATTCATTCGCAGTTCAAAATGTCAAATAAGATTCAGTCTCTCGCCTTGACTCTCCCACCTTGTGATGAAGCTGAAAGGCTGCTCCTTGGCACACTGACCTGGCTGTCAGCTACACACCGTGACTCCAACCCAATTGACCTGGAAATGCATTTAAAAACACTACCTAACTAAAAATCAATTCTCAACAATTTAGACCAACATGTTGGGGTCAATCGGTCAGGATGATAATTAAGAGCATTATAAATCAACAATCCATAGGTTCGGGCGGCAAGACGATATTGCATCCTAAAAGTCCGCGTCCGCTCCAGGTTTTTGGCACCAAAATCAGGTCCAGCTGCTGGTCACCTCGCTTCACTTTCAGCTCAACGTTTTGATTCTGCATGTGTCGAACAACCTCGCCAATCTGGGCGAGATCTCCCTTGAAGTTATTACTATTTATTGAGCCAAAACGCAGAATGCCATCGCCCTCACGAAGTCCCTAAGGAGCGGATATTAAAAATATATAGAATGGATATTATTCCACATATTTACAGCTTCTTCTGCAGGCGAATTTGGACTGACTAGATTCACAACGACGATGGAGCGAACTGGCGCCAGATCTGTTAAATTAGCTCCGGCCTTATACCGGTCATCATCCAATTCCAGTGCCGAGGCGCGATTTACCAGCTCGGGATCTGTGGTTGCTATTTCGCTGTGATATTGGTTAAGCAGGCTTTGTATTTGGTTCATCAGTTCCTTGTGGTCGTTCTGCAGGCAAATTATGGTCTGGCGGGCTTGTCGAACCTGGTAGACATCGATGTCGTTGCGGGGAAAGCCTTCCGCATCCACCAGAGGCCCGTTCATGCCCACGTTAGCGTTCTGAATGGGAAGAGCATTAACATATACACTATATAGTTGCTTAGCCGGGCAGGTCAAAAAGGCTTTCAAACTTAGCATACCCACTCGTCGGCAGAATCAAGGGTATGATGAATGCGCTACTTTACTTACGGCGGCCAGGATTTGTCCGTTTTTGGCGATCTGTGCCTCTAGCTGCGCCTTTGCATTCATCAGGCGCTCCAGTCTCTCCTTGGTGGTTATCCCTGCGGCCATGACTATTTGTTCGTTTGCTCCGTTTACGAATTAATAGAAAAAATTATTTCGAATTTTAAGTTTTGTTTTGTCGCCTCTCTTCTCATTTACAAAAACAAATATAGCAACAGTTAAGTCTCCAGCCCTGGTATTGGTGGGACCGTGCTGGAGTTTATTAAATTGGACCGTATGGTGCGACCGTATTGCGTTTCTACCACAAAAAAATTGTTAAACAATTTTCGGAAAGAGAGTAAACACAGAAATTAACAAATTTATATGAAAAACGCAGTTGCACCCAGAGTTGGCTAAACGGAGAGAGCTATTTGAATACCCATATCTTGCAGATGGTTCCCATGTGTGATTGTGCAAGTTGACTGCCAAAAAATTAGGAGATATTGCGAGATAAAGGCGTGTTTTTGGCGGAGGAGCAGGTGACCAGCGTTGCGATACGATTCCGCGATAGATTTCACAATTTCGAGCCGCCGGATCCCCTCGATAGCCGCCGAAGTACAATGTGAGCTGGTTGCTTGGAGGTTTATGCAATGTTCTAGCACTCGCCGAGGCCACGGAGCAGCCGGAAGAAGATAGAAGTGGAGGTGGAGGTGGAGAAGCGCCCAAAACAGAAGCAACCAGAGGCCCAGGCTGTCCAGATGACCGTACACACCATGGAGTATTCACAAGTCAAGGCAGCGCATCATCACAGCGGCGGAGGAGCTCAGCAGCTAGAGAATCACAAAGATCCTCTGGCCGATGAGGATCCCGACGAGATGACCGTACTGCTAGCCAATAAGAACTATCACTTCGACACTGCCTCAGAGCTAGAAGAGGCTTTTGTTGAGCTCAAGGATGAGGAACCTCCTGCGGCTGGCGGTGGTCTCTTTTACACCCAGGATGATCTTGAGGAGCAGCCGCATCCGCAGGTCACCTGGCTAAACGATGATGAAATTGAGACACTTGACCGGGTGACCTTGGACATGGGCAACATGTTTTTCAATCGCGTCGATAGTCAGGACATCATTTATCAGCAAAAGAAGAAGAACATCAAGATGGTGGGCAAGTACATAATGGGCGACGTGCTGGGCGAGGGATCTTATGGGAAAGTGAAGGAGGCCATGAACTCTGAGAACCTCTGTCGCCTGGCGGTCAAGATCCTAACAAAGAGGAAGCTCCGAAGGATTCCGAACGGAGAGCAGAATGTCACCCGCGAGATTCACCTGTTGAAGCAGCTGAAGCACGAGAACATAGTCGAGTTGGTGGACGTGCTCTACAACGAGGAGAAGCAAAAGATGTACCTTGTTATGGAGTACTGCGTGGGTGGACTGCAGGAGATGGTGGACTACCAGGCGGACAAAAAGATGCCGCTCTTTCAGGCGCACGGTTATTTCCACCAGCTGATTGACGGACTGGAGTATCTGCATAGCTGCCGGGTCATCCACAAGGATATAAAGCCCGGCAACCTGCTGCTCTCCCTGGACCAGACCTTGAAGATATCTGACTTTGGGGTGGCCGAGCAGCTGGACCTCTTTGCGCCAGATGACACTTGCACAACGGGCCAGGGATCACCGGCCTTTCAACCTCCCGAGATAGCCAACGGTCACGAAACCTTTGCCGGCTTCAAGGTCGACATTTGGAGCAGCGGAGTGACTTTGTAAGCATTACCCCTTAACCATTAGTCGGCTATAACGCTAATATTATCTTGCTTTTTGTAGATACAACTTGGCCACTGGTCTGTATCCCTTTGAGGGCGACAACATATACCGGTTGCTGGAGAACATCGGACGTGGTCAGTGGGAGGCGCCGGAGTGGCTTTACGAGCTGGACGCTGACTTTGCCAGGCTGATCCTGGGCATGCTGCAGGCTGATCCCAGTAAACGTCTATCTCTCCAAGAGATTCGCAAGGACACGTGAGTTACAAAATTGACAAAAAAGTTCCATCCTAATCTTGGCACATACATTTCTCAGTTGGTTTATATCCGCCCCGCCAGTGACCGGCCCACCGATACCCATTCCCCCGCTGAAGGGCGACAAGTACCGCAGTTCCACGGTGCTCCCATACCTGGAAGCCTACCACTACGGCAGCGAGCAGGAAGATGTCTACTTTACCGAGCACGACGTCAACCGTGAGTAAAATGGATATTCTCCCCGGTGTATCAGAAATCTAATGATATTGGTTTCTTTCCGTAGAAGAGCTCGCCCGACAAGCGGCAGCCGCCGCCTCCGAGATCCGATCCAAACAGTCAGCGGCCACTCTTGCCGCCTACCACGCCTACGAGCCGCCCACGACGAGCGCAGCAGCAGCCGCTGCCTCCGGCCATTCAATTAGCAACGGCAGCAGGGAAGAGGCTCCAGTTAAGAAGAAAGGATCAGCGCTGAAGAGACGCGCTAAGAAGCTAACTTCCTGCATCTCCGTGCGTAAGCTGAGTCACTGCCGCACCTCGTAGGCGGATGGGAAGCTGTGTTCCCACTTCAAATAGCCGCTAAGAGTAATCGAGTGTAATAACTTTGTTAACAAATTGTGAGCAACTTTTTGGTTTTGTTTTCCCGTTTTCCATTTTTTTTTTGTCCTACATTCGCCAAGTATTTGTATCCGATTAGAACCAAGTAGGTGCGCCAGGAACACCTCAATGAATACCCAAAATTCTCGAGCACCAGCGGGGACAACTCAAAGTTAGCTGGCTTGGGAGCTATCGACATGACAGCTAAAATATCCATGTGACAATACTGTGTATTATATGAAGAAAATGAAAGCGTAAATTAGTCGTTAATATAATAATGTACTGAATGCAGCGGTGGATCGCTGTTAAGGGAGGAAGAGAATGATTAAGATGATGGATGAGCTCCTTATCCTTAGGAGAAGGTGGGTGCATAAGTACCACGCATACCCCATGCACCACGCATAGAAAAAACATGTTCAAATGAAATTGTTGTTGGCTTCGTTATATTCTAAATCACACACACATAATAACTGATGCGATTTTCAGGCGCCGTCAGTACAATAACTGCTGGTCAGTATTTGCAAGGCCTAGGTTGAGATTTTAATTTACAAACCACTGAATCGAAAATAAAAGAACCCATTAAAGATCAAATACAAACACTGCATTTAGTTTGCACACATCGCACAATCCAGACTTTCCATTTCATCCATATCCACATATCCACATTGGCATCCACATTCACGCACACACAAAAGATTAGGCTAGCTAACTACGGATGCTTATTCTAGTTCCACGATTTGTAATCGTCCCGTGGGATCCGGCTCGCTCCGGCTGTTCTCCGCCAACTCGCCCATGATAAACATCTGATGGTAGTGTGTCCCCAATGTAGAAAGCTTCCGCTGCATTAAATGCCGCAATGTGTCCACATATTGTGGCGGTACTCTGGCCAGCTGGGTGCTGGTATTGCGCCAATGGAGTCCATTGTTATCCACATGGAAAAGGGCCGGCGAGGGCACGTGATCCTTCAGATAATTCCAGATGCACTCGCGTAAGAGCAAGGCGATCTACAAAAAATAATTATTAATTGAAACCATATTGGAAAACCTACAAGATCATACCTCGGCTGATTCGAATTGATCGATAATGATATGAAGGTTGGTAAGAGGTGGCGGGATCAGTTGGCTCATGGCCAAAAGTTGCAACAGCTTCTTGGTGCACAGCATAAGCTCGTCGTTGGCAGACGTTGGTTGGAATTTGTTGACTAAAAAGGAGGAACAGTTTAATATAAAAATAAAATCACGAAGGTTGCAAAGCCTACCATTCTTTCCCCGCCAATGATGCAAACAGGTGGCACACAGTGCTCTTAATAGTACCGAAGAGTAACAGAGTGCGGGGCGGTGCCCTGCGATTAGTCCCAGAACGGCCCACAAAACCGGCGAGGTGATAAATGCCCTTCGGATCTGCATATCCCGCTCCATGGTGACCTTCGAGAACTCTTCGTCCGGAAAAGGCAGACCATTGTACATAACATCCGTGGAAACAAGCTCCACCAAGAGGAGTGATACCAGCGAGTATCCTTCCACGTTATTTGGCTTCTCCAGATCCGCGCAGCAAGCATTTAATGCTTTCAGATACAAGGCTTGTTTTTCGGCGTCGCAGCTCCGGTTGTTGTTGGGCAGAACAGGTCGTAGTCCTCTGCCAATGATGCCGGAGTGCAGTACAGAGCGATTCGAGTTGGCGCCAGAACTAGTGTGCAAATTTTGTACAATAAGCAACTCGTGCTCTGGAATCTGAAGCTCGTCCAGTTCGTACTCCTCCAGCTGGCCCAGCAAATGGCCATGGTAGAAGAGGGCTCCCTCCACCAGCTCCCTTAGGCAAACAGTTCTGGCAATTTTTCTCGCCGAGCACTGCCGTTGCAGCAAGGCAAACGAACGATGTGAAGCTGCTGCTCGTCGGATGACAGCTATTGGGAGTTACATAAAGTTATATTAGTGTGAAGCCACTCAAGTGCAATCAGTACTCACTCTTTTCTGTGAGTCCTACAAAGAAATACTTGACGCTGAGCATGGCTAATTTTAAAACCAGCGGCGTGCGCAGGACATTCGTGCGGCTGCCGGCTTCAATGTTGTTCAGCAGATCTACAATGAGATGCGCTAATCGCATGCGGGCGGCGTCATCGTCCTGCTCCTCCTCTATTTCCCCCGGTTCCAGCTTGGGTCGCTTTCCATATTCCTTTCCATTGACCATGTGGTTATTATTGTTATTCGACTGCTGCTCCTTAAACTTTGAAGCACTTCTCTCCGCCGCGTCCTTGTCCATCCTCAGAACCAACTTGTTGACCGTACAGTCAAAGATCTGTATAATCTTGGGCAGGCACTCGTTGAGAGCCTGGTTTAGCTGCGGAGCCTTGATATAGGGAGCCACATTTTTGCTTTTGTGCATTCTGAAAGCAACGTTTAGCTCGTGAAATAATGAAAAATGAATGTATATTACAAAGAACTCACTTGGCCAGTATGTTGAGGTTGGAAAATGTATTGAACGCTTCTGTGGGCGTGCCGGGTGGCACTGGCAACCGGTTGTTCACCTGCACATGCAGCGTGATGTCCTCGAGGACCATTTTAAAGCCCTGGGTGTAGCCGGGGAAGTTCACCATTCCGCTTTGTCCGCCTAGCAGACGAATCAGTGCGCCGATACCATTGGGATTTTGTCCATACGGTTTCCTCAGTAGCTGGGATATCGTTTGGTAGTAAATATGTGGGTGCTGGGAAGCTGAAAAGAGCATTACTTTTAGATGAAATACATCTTGTAATTGAATAACACCTACAGACTACAAGGAGCAAGCGCACAGCGGTCTGCTGTTCGATGATGTTGGTGCTCAGGCAACTTTTCCACAGCATGTACTTTGTTTCCTCGAAGGCCAGGTCAGCTAGGAGAGGAAAGTTACGCTGATTCAGCACCCACTGCTCCAGCTCCTGCAAGGAGTTGTCCAGAAAGTCCTGGCACCACACGAACCTCTCAGCCATCTTAGCAGCTGTAATTAGTAACGTAGCTCCATGCTCGCTGAGGCGGAGAACGGCGTTGTTTAGGGTGGGCTGCATGTCGGCAAACATTTTATTGCTGAGCCAAAGCGGAGACTTTTGTACAATAACGTCGCACATTTCCTCAGAATCTGGAAAGCGAAAAGCAGAGTGAGAATAAGTTTACGATTAAAAGAGCCTACTTACAAATCTCCACCAGGACATTGACCAAACTCTGCAGAATGGCATCCGAGTAGTTAGTGGTTATTAGCAGGAAAGGCACAACCGCCACATCTATTGGCTTTTTGGGGGCAAAGCCCTCCCGCAACATTTCCCGGAAGGCGGCCCGCAACTGCTGCCCGTGGCAGGACGTCATGTAGTCCAGAATCCCCGCCTCCGAGTCCAGGTGACACCGGTAGTCATCCACAAATCGTTTTATGCCGCACTGCAGGATTTGCATGATGATTTTGTAGGGAAAACAGCCGCCGAGCCGGGCCACGATCCAGTCAAAGGTCATGGGGAAGCGGTGAAAGGCATTGAGCATAATCTCCACGCAGGCCTCCTCCTCCTGCTGGGTCAGTTTCCGGAAGCAGCTGTTGATGAGGGTCATAAGGCCATGCATGGCGCTGCACTCCAGCCAGTAGTTGCAGCTCGCGGTGATGGTCATCCGACGTTGGGTGTACTTATCCGACAACTTTGCCACGAGCTCGAGACTCCAGTTTGCTACCAGTGGCGGCCAGGCGGGCGGACCCTTCCAAACGAGACTCTGAAGTGCCGTTTTAACAATATTGAAGCTTTCATACTCCGCAGCACGGAGCTGCTGCTGCCGATTCCCGCCCTGCTTCACCTGGGAGATGGGCATTCCGGTTTTTTGGTCAACCATCTCCGGTGACACATAGAGTTGTACGCTGATTTCGGCCAGCAGGGCAAAGTACTCGAAAACGATGTCACGCGTGGCAGGCAGATCCTCCAGGAAGCTCAACCTAAAAAATTAAACCAGAATTACTTGGGGGACCGACTTGACCAACAACTGCTACTCACGCGAGCTTGATGAGATTGGGGCTCGTCAGCAGCTGGGGACTGCTGAGGCCTTTGCTAACCGTATCTATAAAATGCTTGAGCTGGTCCAATAGATTCTGCCGTAACATTTTTCCGGATTTTTCGGCACGTCGGCATTGGATGCAGGTAAACAAGGTAAACAATTCGACGCTGCACAACACTTGCTAAATTACCAATAACAGGGCAGTTCATAAATTGAATCGTTATCGATTATCGGACTAACCGATTGTGTGGCGCGAAACTTTAAACTTTCTAGTAGATGATAAAATGTAACATAAGACTAAATACTTAAATAATAATCTGTTGTCATAATTATTATACCGCTTTATGTTTTTGACTTAAATTTCACTATTCATTTTCCCCTATTTTATGTAGAATATAATATCAATCAATCAATATCTAAAATCCGGTAATAAATAGACTCGTGGAACTCACAGGACCTCAAAAATAAAACACATGACTCGTCAAATAAAACAACGTGTATTAAATTGAAACAAAACAAAAAATAATACCAATGCCGAGAAAGAGACACTGCTCATCAACTCATTCGGTTTTACATGGAACAACAACGAATTTTCACTTTAATGTATGGAATAATAATACAGCAGTGTTTCAGTAAAGTAACCACTATTATTACGGGGCTAAATTATGGATTAGAGTTTGAACGTGGACATCGAATTTAAAGTGCAGTGCGTCGCCACTTGGTTTTTTGCTACACTTTTCAAAAAATTTACTTTTGGTTGTAGTTCTTGTGGACCTCGGGCGAGATGTTGTAGACGTACTGCAGGATCTCCTGGATAACGGGCTCCTTGCGGGTCTGGATGGCCCTATCCATATCAGCCAGCTTCACACGGGTATCGGCATCGATCTTGGCAGCAACTCCCTCCCGGCTGCCCATGTGCTGTAAGAGGATAAATTATACATTGTAGACGATTATGACTAGTGTGGAAAATTGCACAATTTAAAAAAAAAATAATAAAGAATAATTTCTTCACTTTTCCTTCCATTGCATTTCTTGGAAAGTTTCTGGCTTTGCTATTATTTTGGCCTTGGGTGTATAAAGATATGAAGCTCAACCCACCTTGGCCTCGAATTCCTTGAAGGCGCGCTCGCGCTCCTGACGGAACTTCTCGATCTCCTCGGTCGCCTCATCCTTGGCTTGCTTCAATCTCCTTGCCTTGCCTTTGAGAAGTGAAAAAAAGATAAAAAGTCAGTTAAACTCCAGGTATTTACTTTTTTCCACCACATCATGTGACCCCACATAACGTCGATGGAGGGGCGGGTGGTGACCAAAGATGGTGGTGAAAAAACACATTTGCTATTTCTTCCAATTGGAATGCAAATAATTCCAATTAAAATAATGAAACTTACGTTTACGGGCCTCGGCGACCTTCTCGGCTGCCTTTTTCTCGGCAGCCAACAGCTGCTGGATTCCCTGCGTTTGGCTGGCCATATTTTTATTTTTTAACTAATACGCCGTGGTGTACTGTGCAAGTCGAAAAAAGCAAGTGACGACGGGGAATTAATATCAACGAATGTGAAAATTGTCATATGACGACTCACACAGACACGCAAACTCACCACGGTGCGGGCGAGCTGGTGTGCGTTGTTATCGATAGTTGGCAAAGCTATCGAATTACTATCGTCAACATCAGCTGGTTCGTAAATGACCATCCGATTGGCGCGAATTTAAGCTCACCATTGGTGCAGGCTCTTTATTAACAAAAAATGCAATCCATTGCTTAAAATGGTTTACATTGTGACAACGCTCAAGCTTAGGAATTTTGTATCGGTTCCAAGCCAATCCCTTTGGTTTTATCGCCACATGATGGCGGTGTGGAGCTGTTGAGTATTATCGATTCTCGATTGTTATTTCTCCACACACCTCTAGCCGGACGCTCTTTCTGCAGTTGAAATTTCACAATTTTAGTAAAAGAATAGTAAATTATCCGTAAATTAACTGTGAAAATAGCTAGGCGCTATACCCGAAGATGTCTTTTTCGTTCACACCTACTACAAATACAGGAATTGGAGGCGCAGCGCCGGCCGCAGGCGCATTTAGTTTTGGCGCGCGCCCAGCGACGACAACTGCTCCTCCGGCATTCGGGGCAGTATCTGCCGCCCCGGCGTTTGGTGCTCCCGCTGCAACGTCCGCTTTTGGAGCACCAGCGGCGGCTGCGCCAGCCTTTGGAGCAGCTACAACCGCACCAGCTTTTGGAGCCGCTACAGCCGCGCCAGCTTTCGGAGCCGCTACAGCTGCACCAGCCTTTGGATCTGCTACAACCGCACCAGCCTTTGGAGCAGCTACAGCTGCACCAGCGTTCGGAGCTGCTACCTCCACGCCATCTTTTGGTGCCCCCACGACTGCGGCGCCAGCATTCGGAACGCCAGCTGCAACGCAAGCGTCCGCCTTCGGGGCTGCTGCCCCCACGGCTACAGTGGCGCCCACCTTCTCCTTCGCCACACCAGCTACGACTGCTCCAACCACCGCCCCTCCAGCTTTTGGATTTGGGGCAACGGCCACTACAGCTGCAGCAGCAATGCCAGCAGCTTTGAGTACCGGAATCGGGTCCTTTGCGTTTGGCAAGCCACAAACTACAACTGCGGCCAGTTTAAATTTCAGTACCACAACGACGACAGCCACGGCGCAGCCTTTCCAAACGGGTCTGAAACTAGGAGGAAGCACTTCCACGGCTGCTATCGGCACTGGCGGAATATTTGGCAAGCCGGCAGGCCAAGCGGCTGCGCCAGCTCCTACAGCTTTCGTGGGTTTGGGCGGTATTGATGTGAGCGCCACACAGCCCAAGCTGGGCGATAACAAGCAGGATGGTATCAAGATCAAGGAGACGCAAGTGCCCGATGAAATAGTCAAGACAGTGGACGCCCTGAAAGCCTACATAAAGCAGCAAAAGACCATATCGTCGGACATTGGTAGGACCTCCACGTCGAAGTTTACCAACGTGGGCCACGAGATCACTAACTTGAAGTGGGCACTGCAGAATATGTCCAATTCAGTGGAGGCGAATAACCAGCAGATCCGGCTCCTGCGGCAGGAAACCTCCAAGGCTATTCAGTCCTTGGAAATGGCGCAACGTACACAGGACACTCCGGCGGGCTTGCAGTTCGAGCACAGTGCTCCGTTCCAGTACTTCCAGTGCCTGGTGGCCAAATATGAGCAGGACTTGATAGCATTCCGTCAGCAGATTGCCCTTACTGAGCGCCACATGCACGCCTTATCCAATCCGCAGAGTATCTCCCCCGAGGATTTAAAGCGTGGCTTCCGACAGCTTAACGAAAGCTTCATATCGCTGGCGGGAAGACTGCACGAGCTGCACCAGCGTGTGGAAGAACAGAAAGAACACTATTTGAATCTTAGGCGCTACCGCTTAAGAGACGCCACCAACGTGTTCGAACGGATCGACAACCCGCCGCTGCCATCTGTGGAGCCACAGCGTATAAGTAGCGGTCCGACGCCTTTTTCGAACATATCGGCCATCAGTAGTCTCAACAAATCTTATGCTGCAGCTGCGGCAGCCAACTCGGCGGGCAATGCCGCCTCTAAATGAAATTGAGATGTGATTGTTTTGGAGTTTCAATAAAATCGTTATGTAGAAGAGAGCATATTGTCGGTTATCATAGAATATATATTTCAGCAGCAACAATTATTACTTCTTCACCACCTGGATGACGTCCTCGTCAGCCATCACATGGGATATGCCGACGCGCTGTGGAGAGTACTTGGTGGAGGTGCCCCAAACCAGAGCGTACTTGAACTGCGCTGCCAGTGTGCGATGGATGGCGTGGCAAACGTGTTCCACACTGACGCCCTACGAAGAAATTCATATTTTAATTATTTATATTTTAGTTTTTAAATTAGGATTGGTACCTTTCTTAAAATAAGTCCATCGTCGAAATCCGGTGGAGCTCCTGGCTTCTTTGTGTAGACCCTAATCAACTGTAGCGCCTCCCAGAGCGCCTCCAGCATGTAGTCCAGATTAAGTTTCATGTTGCAACTAACGACAATGGAGTGCGGCTGGCGCGCCAGTCTGTCCACCTCCTCAATGGAAATCTGATCAATCTTGTTGTAGACATAGAGACAGGGCAAATAAACGCGATTGGCGGTGACCACGTCGATAAACTCATCTTCGGTACAGTCCTCGCGGAAGAGGACCTCCGCATTGAAGATCTTGAAAGAGTGCAGGATGGTCTGTACCATTTTCTCGTTGCATCGCGACAGTGAACAGGTAGAGTTGAAGCTCAAGCCACCGCCCTTCTTCTGCTTGAAGTAAATGTTGGGCTTTCTCTTGTTTAATCGGATGCCCACGGATTCCAGCTCCCGCTCCAACAGCTCCCGGTGAACATTCGGCTTAGTGGCATCCAACATCATAAGAACCAAGTCAGCTGTTCGAGCCACGGCAATAACTTGCCGACCACGCCCTTTACCCTGGGCGGCACCCTCAATAATTCCGGGCAAATCCAATAGCTGTATGTTGGCGCCCTGGTACTCGATCACGCCCGGAATGCAGGTCAAAGTTGTGAATTCATAGTTGGCTGGCGAAGATTAGAGTAGGATCCGGTTACATATAGTATGCGTATGATTGCCCTTTCAGGACTTACCTGCTTCTGATTCGGTCTTGGTCAAGGTGGACAACATTGTGGACTTTCCCACTGAGGGAAAGCCAATTAGAGCCACCCTCGCATCACCACTTTTGAGGACATCGAATCCCTCGCCCTTCTCACCCTTTTTCGATGGTTCCAGCAACTGGGAGCGGTATTTGGCCAACTTTGCCTTCAGCAAGCCCAAATGGTACTCGGTGGCTGTGGATGAGGATTAGATATTCATATTTAGTTTATATTTGTCAGATTCTAACCTAAATTCCGATGGCCAGCGCGGCGAATTCTCGAAGATGAAGCTGCTCACTTTAAAGGGATATTTCACTTACCTTTGTTTTTCTGGGTGCGCGCGATTTCACGCTCGATTTCAGCAATTTTCTCGAGAATGCCCATGCTGCAGGTTGTTGTCTATGAGGGCCGGGCATGCAAAAATTAAAAACAAAAAATTGCTGATATTGTTGAATGCAAAGCTGTGTGCGTCGACCGGCGATTGTGCATCCCTGAACAGCTGTGCCGAAACAGTGTTGGCAATTGAGCTTTTTTCTGGCAGTTCTGACCGTTATTTTGCTTTTTTTTGTAGGGAACTTTTTCAAATTTTCGAATTGGCTAGATTTTAGATGTCGTTTTTATCTTTGGAAATTATAAAATGTTGGTACATAAATAAATAAAATAGAGTACAGTAGGTAAACCGTATTATTGATTTGAAAATTCCTAGTCTTTAACGACTGTCACTAATAAAGTATTTAGCTTTTTTTTACTTTCCACTTTTTCCTGAATCTTTTGAATAAAAAATTTATCTTAACTAGTTATTCCATATTTCAATATTGTCCTTCATTTGAATTAAAAACAGTTTCACATTTTTCTGTTTTATAGTTTATAGTTAAATGTAGTTCGCTCGTGGCGCGCTTTTTGAATTGGATTAGCTTTATTTGTCAAAAGAACTCGTAAAATATACATAAATACACACAGGTAAATACTGTTACAATTACAAGAAACCCCACAACACGTAAATGACGATAAATTACAATAGTGACTGTTGAGACAGAGACATCGAGAGAAAGGGATAGCACTAATGGAATAAGGAACATCAGCCGAAAGATGGCCAAAAGGACCAAAAATCCTTCCGCTGTGTTTGGAACCTTCTTCTCATTCAGCGATTAGTATTAGTGATTGGCGTAGAAGCCGTGTCCGGAATTTCCCATAAATTCTGTCCACCGCTGCGATTCCAGCGGATCGAGCTCCGAACAGACCTCTCCCGGTCGGAGAGATCTGCACGAGCAGGTAATCCCGATGCGGGTCACCACCAGTTGTGACTCGTACTTGGGCAGGGCTGGCTCTGCATCAACCAGGCGCTCGCTGAGGCACTCCTTAAGGAACTGTTTGCGCAGAAGGCGCGAGCTATCGATGGTGTAGCCTGGAAATTTCGGAAAAGTATTATTTGGAGTTATTACCTTTAAGGGTTCCCCTTTAGACTTACTCTTATAGGCGCTAACTTTCTCCTCCACACAACTCAAGTCCTGGGGCGAGAAGAGCGGCGGATAAGCCTCCGACTCACGAATGTTAAGTACGAAGGCAAAGTCTAGCGAGGAGCTGGCATTGCCTAGCGCCTTTAAAAGCACACCGGTGGATGATATGGAAGCCAAGTACCAGTCTGATCCAGTAGACGTGTCACCTCCCGGAACATCATCTCCTGCGGATGTGGTAGTGGAGGAGGAGGAGGCACTCTGTTCCCGCCGCTTTCGGCGTCTTTTTTGCTTTTTAGCATCCGCATCCGCAGCTTGCTCCCGCGCCTCGTTGTCCAGCTCCAGATCCCACAGACTCAGTGGCGACTGGGCAGATATGGGCAGTCCAGTAGTGCTCGGTGGTGACTGTACGGTGGGAGTGCCACTGCTGCTGCTGTCCACGGCGCCACTCCTTACGTCACGATTCCCAGAGCTGGGATACTTGGAGCGCAGGTGGATGGGCCGATCGCTCTGCTCCAGTAGCGGTTGCACCTCATCGTTGTACACCAGTTCGTACTCCTCTGGAACTCGAAGCTGATTTGTGTTTTCCTGCGGTAGTGGATCGTAGTCCTTCTGCAATTCAATCTTCGGGTGAGATCCTATCTTCAAGAAAAGTTACCTTATACTTACAAACTCCTTGGGATATCCAGCTCCCAATCCAAATGATGGCAGTTCGTTATCCACTGCCTGGGGCAGTAGGTCCTGGAGCTGTTGCTCCATTAATGGATTGTGTCTGTGATGGGGTTTTGGTCGTCGGCCGGGCTGCTCTGTTCCACTGTCACTTCCCAGGGCTGAACCGGCGGCCACCTGACGCAGCAGCTGCTCCCGATTTCCGGCCAACAGCTTTTTGAGCAATTTTGGGTGCTTTAATGGTGATTTCTTTCCAGCTGCCGCCGGACGAATTGTGCGATTCAGTTGTACCTCCAAGTCATCAGTGCTGAAGAGCACCGCCCCGGGAGGCTCAATGTGCCTGGCAATCCCGTAAAGTTTAAGGACAGTGGATTCGTTATATCGGAGGCGACAGGTGTCGGCCCGCGCCTGCAGGATAATGTCACTGTCGGGCACGAATTCGTACGCATCCCGGGCATCCATGCGGTTCCGGCACTGAAGTTGCCAGTGCAAGAAAAAGTCGCCTCCGAATGTCTGCGAGATCGAGACTCCGCCTAGCAGGCTGTTGGCTCCACCTGCGTCCGTCATCACCGAATTGAGAAGCGGTTTCCCATTACTTCCATCCAGTATTGTGGTCTGCGAGTAGTAGTACACAGGGAAGCCCGGCCCTGTGTTGTACTTCACCATGAAGTCCGTCACATTGTCGTGATTGAAATGGCCCGGAACAATGGCACTGACGCACTCACTGGCCGGGAATGTATAGTTCCACAGCCTGGTGTAGTTGGCTCCATCGAATGCCACGATGCTCCTGTTGAAGGCAGCAACCACCACGTCGGAGACGCCATCACCATTGAGGTCACTGAGCACGGCAGGCACCATTAGACCCGATCCTGATTGCCGGTAGAGGGGCGAGAAGTGCTTCTCACTTGTGTGCGCCATCAGCGAATGGAGTCGCAGGGAGTAGATGCCGCCTGGAGTGTTCTGGCCCCCGGTGAGTATCAGGAGCAGCTCCGTGCCATCCGGTTGGGTCATCAGTTGAATGGGCACGAACATCTCCTCGCGATAGGGCGTTGGAATGCTCCGGATGACTTTGCCGGTTTTTCCAGATATCAGCTTGATGTGACCCGCCTTCGACTCCTCGCGCTCCTCCAGATGGGCAGCTATGATCTCTGGCACGGAATCCCCATCGAGATCTCGCAGAACGTTGATTGTGTACAGATCCATAACAATTGGTGAGTTAGTCTCTACCTCAAGTTCATGGAAACGCCAGATCACGGAGCCCGTTCTTCCATTGATGGCGTAGATCATCTGGGGAGGAATAATAAAATGATTAGGGAATAATAATTAGGACCTCAAAGAAATAAGATTCGAAAATCCAAAGACCTTACCCCTAATCTGCCGGCTGCTACGCAGTCGGTGCCTCCATCTCCGTCCACATCGGCGATGCAGTGCAGCGAGAAAACGTTGGCCACGCTCCAGGACTGCCACATAATGGAGCCATCAATTCCATTGAGAGCCACCACCCCGCCCTCGCAGGGTACTTCTTCCCCCTGCATGGCAGCCTGACATCGCGGCAACGGGATGCCCTCGTAGTGGATGTTGTCGTCTACTCCGTAGCCGAATACTATGTCCTTGATTCCATCTCCGTTCAGATCCGCCGCCCTCAGTGGACTCTCACTGTTCATCCTTGCCAGGCTCCGGCTCCATCTCTTCTGTACGCTGATCTGGGTGCAAGGCACGAATTCGCTGCCCAAGGAGCTGCCATACCCGATGCGTGAGGCACTGTCGGAGATGGCTGCTAGTTGAGCGGGATCTGTGCGCCACCAGTGCCGGATTCGCGTCATCGGGATGGGGAAGAGTGTCAGCATTAGGGCCGCCAGACTGAGCAAGGCACAGAGTACCGTTAGAGCGGCCAAGGCGTAGCAGAAGGGTTCGCAGCAGCGACAGCAGCGCCGTCTTCTGTGCTGCTTCATTATGGGAGCAGATCCTGATCCCGATCCGGTTCCACCTCCGGAGCTGTTTTTGCGGCGCGGAGCCATCAAGGGCCTCTTCAAGCCCTGCTCCTCGGAGCGCTGTAAAGTAAAATAATACTTTAACTATAGTTTTTAGACTATTAAATTTTAAATGATTAAAAAGTTAAAACAGTAGTCTAAAAGTTTAAAGATTAAACTATGCGTTTTGTTATAATATTTTAATTACTTTGTGAGTTTGGAGCAGTTTTTTAAAGGATACATATATCTCCTGTTTCAGAGTTCCTTATCTAACAATCTTCTCTCCTTTTCATACTCCCTCTTGCTTTTAAAAATAACAATATTTTCCCCAAAGAAAATATTAGAAAACCGGAATAGTTTCCTTTAAATTTCGAATTATATTGAACTCACCTTTGCCGACCTGGCATCCTTGATGAACACCTCGTCCTCCACATCGTCGCTGGCATCCTCATCGATAGACGAGTCCCGTATGGCAATCCTCTTCGAGGGCACATATGGACGCAGTTTGATCATCTTTCCGGCTGTTTCCGTTACCGTCTCCGATTCCGCCGCAGCTATTGCACCACCCAACTGCGCCTGCAAGAATGCCTCAGTTTTAGCCAATCGTTGGAAGCACTTCAGATCCCTTGGAGCATTCTGCGGCTCCGTGTATGCTCCGTGTGCAACTCCTACTGCAGTGATGTGCGTCCGGCGATTGTGTAAAAATCAATAACTACGTCACGGCTTTTCGCTCAGCTGTCGGACGAATGTCCAGAGCATGCGCACGAAGGGTTGGATGTACCACCACCCCAAGCCCGCCGCTCATAAGGGTAACCCCGCCACGTGTTGGCCAGAGGCTACAGGTTTGTTTATCAACAAAAGAGTCTCGCCCACCTGGGCGCCACACTCTTCCTCTCACTGTATCTGTCTCTATCTCTGTCTCGGGGGAGAGTTTCTCTTTTCATCTGTTGCTGGACAGAGACACCACCCTCTGGCGCCCAACACCCCCTGGCATCCGGCCACCATATTGCCCCATGCCTGCAGAAAACTCCCCGATTAGGTTCCCCACAAGCGGTTCAATGTCCTCCCTTTTGAGCCTTTTTATGAATGAAGTGGGCGGTGTGCTGGAGTTGGGATGGCTCTGGGTGGGTGGAGCGGACGCGGATTCCGATTCATTCAAAAAGCTTCCGCATACTGCGAATGTGGGTCACATCTGCTGAGTGACAGTGTGTGGTTTCGCAGCTCGCTGGAGTTGCCAATAAATAGTTAATGAGATGTTGTCTGCCTTTCAGCGGCAGGAAGTGAGATGGATCAGATATGACTGGACAGATTATGTCAGCATTCAATTAATATTATGTTTGATTGTCCAAATAAATGAGTAAAAGGGAATAGTTTCCTATACTTGGTATATGGTTGGTAATACTTTGTTTAAAACAAAGATATTAAATATTAAAAGCCTTAAAATACCTCTATAATGAAAATAAAACCATCTCCGAGATCCTTTTGCATGTCTACGATGGTCTCTTTGGTGTCCAATGCCACAAAATATACACTCATCCTTGTCGATCTTGTTTCTTAATTTTTTCCCAGTTGTCAGAGTCGTACTAGGATGTCCTCGGCCTGATTGACGTCACAGGTTTATCCTTGCTGTTTGAAACGTACAGTCAAATACATTTTCTGAAACCAATTGCTTTGCTGTTGTATCTTTTTCTCTCATAATTTGTTTTATAAAATTTTCTATGACGTCGACGCTTGTCAAAAGCCAAACACAAATGAAAAGCTCCATTGCTGGGTTTTTTTTTTGCCTTTCCCCCTATCATAGAGCCACCGCAAAGCACCAGTATTCAAACAGCAAGTGCACCGAAACCTTTTTCGAATTTGCTTTAGCCACCGCCCTGGTGCTGCCCTCAGCGAAAAACTTAAGAGCACCACTTAGTGGTGGAATGGGATGGGAGGCGGGACTAGGCGGGATGCACTCAGAACAGGTCCAAGCTCGACTGCACCCGAATAAACTATAGAAAAATCAACGGCTTTTTATAGCTACCCCCTCAATAGAGTGCCTCGGCGAGGTGTGTGGCTCGGTGCGGCTACAGGACGTTCGGGGGTGGTGTGGTGGAAACTTAAGTGTCCTATTATCGCATCAGAGATAATTTAATAACGATGAGTCTTCTTCTTGCTCCGAGGCCAGAAAGGATGTGTTGCATCGGCTCGAGAGTGTTGCGGCAAGGCGTTGAGTAGTGCTTGGCTGCTGCCCCGGGATGTAAGGGTGGTAGAAGGTAAGGGGGTAGGCCCCACATGTGTGCAACCTCACATGTCTCACAATTGTCCCAAGGTCGCCAGGAGTCCAAGGAGAGATGCAATGTGGTTTTTTATAATATTTTTTATTTATAATTTCTACAAAGACAGTCCTTACAAAAATTATTAGTCTGTAACTTATGTATAACTTATATAATATTATAAAACTTGTATAAAAATCTTTAATTGAAATGAATGTATATATTGTTTTCTGCTTAATACAGGTTGGAATGACCTAGGGCTCAGGGCAGTTACCCAAGACTTGTAGAATTGGATAGTAAAATTCCAATAACTAATCCCAATTTCATATTTATTTTGAACCATATAAAATATATTTTTAAAATACTTACGTTTCTACTTGCTCTAAACATTAGATTCTAATGATTTGTAAGAAAACCTGAAATTAGCAAGACAATAGTAAACTTATCTTTTAAAATAATAAATCCATACCCATTACTGCCATTTCTCCCACACCGATTTTCCACTTAACTAAAGCGCTTCTGTCATCTCATTAAATTGGATTTTTCCTTCTGGTTTTTCCCCCATTTTTTATTTTCTTGTTCAGTTCCATTTAAGTACTCCGTGTGACGTCAGAGAAGACTATGGGGATTACCGTGGTGCTGCATTCATTAGCCGGAGCTCCAGAGGACCCCTCCTTACGGAAGCGACTGGGAACTGGCACCAACTTTTGATGCGACAAATGCCACTCCTGGGGCACTTGGCAACATTCGAAGAACTTGTTAAGGGTGGACTAACAAGCAAATTGATTGAAAAATGCTCAAAACTAAAGATACAAAGGGTGAGCAAGGATCTAAGGAGTCCGGAAACTACTGCGGTATTTACAAAAATATGTCCCCACCGAATTTAACAAGGCAAATCGATAGTCATATGTCGGATCCGGGCAATTGAAGGTTTGGCCCTCCGCATCCGGCTGTGCATCAATATTTTCCAGAAAACAATCTGGGGGACAAGGAGAAAAAATGTCGATGACGACAGAACCGAGCCGATTATATGACAAAAAAAATGAGTATGGAGGCAATGCCAAAGCACTCGTGGAAATTATGTTAAGTGACTCAGTCAGAACAAACAGACTGGTGCAGCCCTGGTCGGGGAAAGGATATTTGCCTGTCCTATATATAGGCGCATATACAAACACGCATATGTTTAGTCTTTCACCCAGCCGATAGTTCCTTGTTCTTCCAACATTAAAGTCTGCGTTTCTGGCGGCATTCACTTTTGTTTTTCCAACCTCAGTCGTGAGAAAGGACTCACCCACACAGACAGCTTGTCAAGCATCCTACATCCTTCGTTGGTGAACATTCGGTTCGTGCCTGGCAACGTTTTAAATTCAAATCTGTTCGCCACCAACTGTCAGTTGCAAGTGAAAGTTCGAACAGCCAAGACGCTCAAAACGGAAAAATCTGAATTCGGAATAAAAACTATTCTGCTATTAGCTATTTAAGAAATTCTACATAAAAATCTCATAACCTGAAAATCTTTTCAGGAAAAAAGAATTTATCTTAAGAATTAACAAAATGAAGTGCTGATATTCAAAAAAAAGTTCTGCCATTCAAAAATGTTATTGAGTGTGGAGAGCTGATGGTTATGTAAGCTCGGTGCAGATTCTTGAAATCTTGAACAGAAAATAGTTATTTTCAAGTCCAAAAGAGTTGAGGCGACTAGTGTAGTGAAAAAATATCTTTGTTCATCAACTGACTGTGTAAGATTTTGAAATTAATTACAATTACTACCTTAATAATATTGTATGTCTTAATGTTAAAGTTATTTAAGATTTTGTTTCTTAATAGAAATAAAAAAACCAAATATTAATTATAAAAAAATATGATTTTTCTCAATTCAAAGTTCAAACTATATAAATCCTTTTGAAGAAAATAAAAAAAAAAGTTTAGGAACTAGGAAAGAAACTAATTATTAATTTTTATTTAATAATTTATTGTTTTAAATTATTTATTTATATTAAAGTTTATCTATAAGAAGTATTCAAATTGAATGATTTAAATTCATTGACTTTATTATAATTTATTATTTAAATTTCCAATTCTTTAAGGTGCCCCAATTTCATAACAAGCCGTTCAAAGTCGTCCTTCTCTAATGGAGGTTCGCCGCATTGCCAGGATTCTTTTATAGCCCGCTTTCTTCTCCACGTCCGCCATGTGGAACTGTATACAGGAGGAGCGGCTGGAAGGGAATCCTAGTCATCGCAAGCGCATAAAAAGGCGCATGGGCCACTTAAGGCACGGCTCTCACCCCAACCGCCTTTTCCGCCCTCCGCCCTCCACCCTGAACCCCAACCATAACCCCAATTCCTAGCCTCCATTCCTTTTGAGTGGCTTTAATTGTGAATTAAGACGGTATTGTGCAGTGAGCGACTGAGACGGCGACAGGTATTGCTGAATCGTTGACAGTGTCCTGCGGCCAGGGTTGCCATCCTGCATCTTACTGCATCTCTGAATCCTCAATTCGGCATCCGCCAATGCCGAGGCTATTGTCGAAGGCCCCATTGTCCTGACCTCTATTTTCCCCCATTTTATTTACTAGTTTAAGCGGCATAATTGTTGCTATTTTTGTGCCAATCGCTCTCGATGCATTGTCAATGCCAGGGGGACCTGTCGAGTGTCCTGCCAGTTAGTCTTTGATCCTCACCTGCTGGCAAGGTCAAGGAACAGACCAGGAAATCCTTTTTAAGTTGTTTGTTTCTTTTTAGGCTCTTTTGTCATTTACTGTTTCCTGAAATAAAGGCAATGTCAAGAAATGTCCTTTAGTCCTCTATGGGTGTTCATTTGAATTTTGAATATTTAATTGTATAAATAGATGATAAAAATTATATATTATTTAAAAGTGTTTTTATTTACGTTTATATACATTTTTTTTATTAGATTTTCTGATAATTAGGTAATTAATTATACCTCTTATTATTAGGTAGAGTTCAGATAGAAATGGTTTTCCAAATAATTCTTCTGGTCATCTGCACCATCTGCCTCAAGCATTTCGCCAAAGGAGAATTTCAGTGAGTAGAGATTCATTTAAAAATTAACTACCAATAATTTATTGGCAATAAACCATAACTTCAACCTTTAATCCAGGCAAAGTCTGGCTATTACTGACATCCTGCCCGAGGACATAAAGCGTTATGACAAAATGCGACCCCCCAAAAAAGAGGGCCAACCCACGATAGTCTACTTCCATGTTACGGTGATGGGCCTGGACTCTATTGATGAGAACTCAATGACTTACGTGGCGGATGTGTTCTTTGCCCAGACGTGGAAGGATCATCGCCTGCGATTGCCGGAAAACATGACCCAAGAGTACCGATTGCTGGAAGTGGACTGGTTAAAGAATATGTGGCGTCCGGACTCATTTTTCAAGAACGCCAAGTCGGTGACCTTTCAGACGATGACCATACCAAACCACTACATGTGGCTCTACAAGGACAAGACCATTCTGTATATGGTTAAACTGACTTTAAAGCTATCCTGTATCATGAATTTCGCCATATATCCTCATGATACTCAGGAGTGCAAACTACAGATGGAGAGCTGTAAGATTAATAATTATTTTCGTTGATATAGGAATATATTTTACTTTTTTTCTGTATTAGTATCTCACACCACTGATGACCTGATTTTTCAATGGGATCCTACCACACCGTTGGTGGTGGATGAGAACATCGAGCTGCCCCAAGTGGCGCTTATTCGGAATGAGACTGCGGATTGCACGCAGGTCTATTCCACTGGAAACTTTACCTGCCTTGAGGTGGTCTTTACTCTAAAACGGCGCCTGGTCTACTATGTCTTCAACACCTACATTCCCACCTGCATGATTGTGATCATGTCGTGGGTATCCTTTTGGATCAAGCCCGAAGCTGCTCCCGCCCGGGTCACCTTGGGGGTCACATCGCTCCTGACCTTGTCCACACAGCACGCCAAGTCTCAGTCGTCACTTCCGCCGGTCTCGTATCTCAAGGCCGTGGACGCCTTCATGTCCGTCTGCACGGTGTTTGTGTTTATGGCCCTCATGGAGTATTGTCTGATTAACATTGTCCTGAGCGACACGCCCATTCCCAAGCCGATGGCATATCCGCCCAAGCCAGTATCAGGTGATGGAGCCAAGAAAGAGGGCGAAGGACCTCCACCAGGTGGAAGCAACGCGGCAAGCAGTAAGCCACCGGCCACCATGCTGCCACTGGCCGATGAGAAGATCGAGAAGATTGAGAAGATCTTTGATGAGATGACCAAAAACAAAAGGGTAAGGTATGAAAGAGTTAAATGTACAACATAAAAATATTTATTCTCAAGCAGATTGTGACCACTACTCGACGTGTGGTGAGGCCTCCTCTGGACGCTGATGGCCCGTGGATTCCGCGCCACGAGTCCCGCATTATTCTGACACCGACGATCGCACCGCCACCACCACCTCCGCCGCCAGTGGTGCCGGAACCGGAACTACCCAAGCCGAAGCTGACTCCCGCCCAGGAGCGCCTCAAGCGGGCCATTTATATCGACCGCTCCTCGCGTGTCCTGTTTCCCGCTCTTTTCGCCAGCCTCAACTGCATCTACTGGATTGTGTTCTACGAGTATCTGTAAGATCGAAGCCGACTATCCCTGTACATACTTTCGATTTTGATTTCCATTGCTATATTTCTCTGTCGCTGTCGCTCCATCCGAGTGTTAATCGTTGATTGTTCGTCTATATCGAAACGTATATCGCAAATTAACTTTTAAGCTTTCACGCACAAGCTTTAAGTAAATGAATTTTAAACATAGAAAATTGTTAAACCAAAAAACATGAACAAGAAAAAAGTAAGAAGCCACATGATTAATTACAAATGATCAATTCAATTCCTAAAATGCTTAATGTTTAACAAAAAAGTAGCACCGGGTATATATTAAGTGAATTGTACTTTACTGTCTCAAACAAATGCTTTTAATTGTAAATAAATACAAAAACCATTTAAAAAAAGTATTTATTTATAGAATATTTTTATGGTGTAATTGTTTTTTTTTTTTTAATTCCCGAAAAACCCTCCCAAATGGGGATTAGAAATTACTAGTTAGAACGAGATTTAAGACCCTTCTAACCATGCTTAAAGTAAAAAGATTTCTCAGTCGTTTGGCAAGACCATTCATAATTTTAACACCTCATTTCTTCACTTCTTCATTTTAGTTTGTAGTTATAGTTTTATTTCGCGCTGCTTTTTCTTTTAAAGGTGCCAACATTGGGTGGAACAATGGAACTTGCCCGGGTTTCTACCTTTCGCGGTTGTCAAACAGCTGGAGGCTCTGGGTCTTATGAATACCCAATTAATTATGTTGGTCACACGCTCCACACTTTTGCCTTTTCACGGTCGTTAGTGACGCCTGAACGCAAAAATATGAAAGACTTAAATAGAAGAAAACAACATTTACCAAATGACCTAAAGATAAGATGACAATTATGGCGCAGTTATCAGAACGAACCGATCAGAGATAGTTTGAAATAAAGAGGAAACCTTGTACGATTAGCTATTTAAGGCTTAAAATGGCTTAAAATGGTTAATTTTTTTCAGGGGTTTCTCCAAAACATCGAACCATGATCAATTATATGTTTTGTGTATGTTTTTTTCGCGTTAACCATTTGCATTTGAAGTAGGCCAAGCCAAAGACTTCGGTTCGTTTTTTGGGGAAACCACACCAGGTTATGATTCACTCGAAAACCACACTGAACACGGGCCCAGTACTCGATTCCGAGCCGATTGCATTGGTGGAGGCTTCGAGAGGCGGGGAAACAAGCTAAGGTTGCGCAAAAATTAATTTTTGTTTATTTAGTCTGGGGAATACCAAAGATTCATTATTATGTGGGTGTGCTCAATGCAAATTTGTTTGGCCTAATGGAATAGGGTTCATAGAGTTTGCTTTTCAAGGAAACTGAAAATTTTTAAATTAATCATTTTTTTTGTTTCATAAATAATGATTCTATTGAACCAATTAAAAAGGGAAAATTTTTACTTCAAAAACTATCTGAGAGCTCTAAGTCTCTCTGCACTCACACCAAAGACAATATCCAGGGTCTGAAGAAAGTAAAATCCAGCTGACAACCTCGCGGCTACCGTTGCGCCTCTTAATTTCCCCCCATTTCCCCTCAATCTTTCACACAAAAGCCGAAACGAAAACGAAACGCTCCAACAATAACAACAATAAAGGCCAAAGCTGCCTGACAACGAAGCACAGTGGTTTTTAGGAAAGTTAACTTATGGTTTTAAAATGGGTAGAAATGATGCTGCATGTTTTGAGGCGTTTTAAAAAATGTTTAATGGTTTTAATTTTTTAAAAAATAATATTTTCAAGGTTACACAGAAATTTTAAATCAAACATTTAAATACAAATTAAAAAGGGAAGTATTAGAAAAAATGTTCACTTAGGACAAGGGCACTTTTTTTTAAACTTTAAAAATAAATATTGTGAACCACTGTGCAGTGGCACAAATTGTTATGTTGTTGTTGGGGTTGGCTCTCATGTTTTTGTTGTTGTAATGTCTTCGGCTGGGCCTGCGTCATTTTGTCTTTTGCAGTTTCAGTTTCAATTTCAGTCCAACTCGGGCAGCAGCGGCACACGGAAGCAGGCTCCGTGCCAAGTCACAAAAACATCGCAACTCCAGTCCCGAAAATAAACCGATCCTATAAAAACCCATTGCAATTGGATTTCAGTGTGAAAACGGCTATTGATACCTTGTTGATACAATTCGACCAGGATTCGACAAAAAGTGAAATTTTTTTCACTTGGCACAAAAGTTTCGCAATCGCTGTGAGAAATAACGAGAAAAGATAAATAAATATTACAAAATTCAATTAAAGCAATTGGCAGCTCGTAAAAGTTTACACCAAGGCTAAATTGTGGTTTAAGCCAGGCCAAGATATCGAAATCGAAATTAACGTCGCCGCGTAGCTTAAAACTTTTTAACACTTTCATTTTCGCTGAGCGTCGTCGTTTTCGTTGGGTTCGTCATCGCTGCGGTCGCTTTATCTTTCGTCGAGTGTGTTAAATAATAGTAAACAAAAAGTGAACGAATCTACAACAATTTTCGACAAATGTTCAACAGCTTTGTAAACTAAAAACGGAAACTGCATTTAAAGTTGATGTTCGGCAAGATGCAAACGAAGGAGTTTCTACTTTGCCTGGGTTGGTATTCAAAATAGCACTCAAAACTGATGAGGCGCAACAACAATGCTCATAACAAGCAGGGCCCAAAATTAACAAATAATTAACCCAGTTTCGGGCATTCCGAATTCATTTCAAAATTTGTTAACAATATTTTCGATCGGCTTATGGTTAATTTGTGCTAATGCGCAAAAAAAAAATATAAAAATAAAAACTTATAAAAACAAAAGACTTAGGCAACGAACTCGGAGCATTCAACGAAAGTCTGAATGCATTTGATGATTGTTGGATATCATTACGTTTTTGTTTTTGTCTCCTCTTGCAACTTGCAACTTTCTTTGCCACTGCCACTGCCAATAAAACTTCCGCTCGGTGACGTCAGAGCCAAAAAACCAGCTGGCATGCAAATCACACAAATACGTTTGGACACCAAGGCCAATCGGCGTTTGGAGAGAGCACTCTCTTCCATCCCCTCGCCCAAGTACTTCGGTGTACGTGTTTCTTGGTATTACCACAGCACCAGACTTGACCATCTATTATGCAACAACAAAAACTACAACAGCAACAAACACAACTTGTCACCGATGTTGGCTGTTGCCGCTGCCGGCAACCAAAACTTCCCGACGAGTTTGCTGATGGCCTGACCATGAAGTGTTCAATTTTATGCTATCTCTGCAGCTTCGGAAGTTATTGCAGCTGTTGCTTTTTTCTCTGATTGTAACTGAACCCTGTCCCCCACCTCATACCTGCTGGATTAGTAATTTTCCCGCTACGTCAGCGTTGACATCTCAGGTGCTTTCTAGGGGGGATTTTCACTTTCCTTTGCTATGCAATCAGTGGAAAATCATTGGAACCTTAAACTCTTATGAAACTATTGGCCTGGAGTTAATTGGATTAAGTATGGAATGTAGTGTCCCATGGGTTAAACAATATGTAGCATGAAAGAAGTTGTTGAAAAAATATTTAAATAATTTTTTTAAAGTAAAAATATAACTCTCATATAAAATTTTAAATACGAAAAGAAAAAATGTTCTTTTATGTTATCTTCAAATGAAATTTGTATCTTATTTCTGGGTCAAAATAAACAAAAGTGTGAACAACAATGAACCAAAAAGAGAGCATATATGTATATCCATACCAAATGTGCTTAGCCCGTCTGAGGCCTTCGGGGCATTCACTTTTCCCAAGAAATCATTTCTATATAAGCCCTATAATTGGCCAATATTTCATTGTGTTGGGGCGAACGCAAGCACCAGCTGAAATACAAAATAAAGCATTGCCATTTGGTATGGGCAATTTTATTCCAAGTGAAAGTGGCAAAGTTGCAGTGCACACCTCGAAAAATGTTAATGAGCCGCGTTCGTATCTGGCATAAAGGCACAAAACAAAAAAATAAAAGCATAAAAAATAAAGCAGAAAAGGCAAAATACAACAGAAACTGTAGCAGCTTAACCCAAATTAGTGGAAGATAATCAATTTTGTTTCCCTACCCTTCGAGGTGAAATCTAAAGGCGACCTTGAGGCCCTTTTTTTTAACTTACATAAAGAATTGCCCGGGAGGAAGTTCCTCTTTCGCCGTGATCTTTCCAAACCAAAAACTGTCGAGTCATTAAGCAAAAAGACGCTCTTTAAAAAAGAGTCAGCTCCAGGCAAGAAAACCCAAAAGCCGTCCAAGCCCAACGGACTGAGATTATGTCACGGCAGCAGGCCAGGCAAAATAAACACAAAACTAAGTAAACATTAACCGCTTCAGTTGAGGATTGGAGTCATAACCGGCGACATACTTTCTTATTCACAAAACAGGGGCGGGATGGGTGTGAGAGGCGGTCTGGCGATGCGTAATGCCAATTTGTGACATTATTTAACTTCCAACAACGACCACTGATTTTGCATAGGGGCATTGTTCGTTTTGAAGTCAGTTATGGTCAGATGGGAATTTACGGATCCACAATTGCTTCCTGATTTCTTGTATACGAAAAAAGCTTTAGAGATATGAACATAAGAGAAGTTTCATAACTGCAAATGCAAGTTAATCAAAGATGTTCGATTGATAAACTTTTAATACTTGTGGCATTACATTAATAAATATAAAACAAACACACTTTATTATTGGTACTATGAACTATGCTACTATTGGTATTGTTATTACATTGCCTAAATTGTGGGAATTTTTAATTAATTAGCTGCTTATGGAACTTATCTGACTTTGTTATCTATAGTGAAAAAAAAATTATCAATAATCATTCCTTATCTCAATGCAGCTTAATTTTTTATCTTTAATAAAAACAGCAAATAGGTTTTGTTTCGATTTTTAACACTCTAATAATGACTCATCTTGTTTCGACAATTAATAGGAAGTGATATTGAGGAATAAGCTATGCGATTATTCTATTGATTTTATTTACAATAATACTGATTTTAAGGCATTCAACTAATAAATATTTATATTGTGACTTCCAGTACTTTCTTCGGGAGCTTTGCTCTCCGCCCAAGCTGAATCCAATGACTTTAACGATGAGGAGCAACCAAAACACCTGACCAATGACGGTAAGTGGGATCAAGATGTGATTTCTCAGTGCACGGACATTCATAACTTTAACCATTAAGGCAGCGTCTTTCTTTCAGCCGCATCTGCACGACCGACGTCTGGGCCGCCAGTTGAGTGAGGATCTTGGCCTGAGTCTCAGCCAGTCGACCAGCAGCGGAAGTGCCAGCAGCCAGTCCAGTTCCACCTACGAGGACGAGGATGATGTGGAGGGCTCCAGCGAGTATTACGACAGCGATGAGGATCAGCCGGAAGGCAGCAATGAGTCGCTGCCACGTTTGCTGTCCCAGTCAACTTTTAACCGCATCTCGGAGACCCTGGGCGCCTTGAATCATGTGGGTCACATGCTGGTGGACATGACCCGTGGGGGTCAGGAGCAAGCCAAGACTGAGGGGTTGGAGAAAAGCGAGGACAAAAGCCAGAGCGACAGCTCCAGCACCACTTTGGGAGTATCGACCACCACTGAAGCTACAAGCACTTCATCCGCCTCAAATCCTCTGGGAAAATCAGAACCACTTCCAGGGGTATCCGGCAAACTAATGGATACGCTGCCCATAACACTCTCTGCCAATAGTCTGCTGCCAGCAGGTAAGCCCGCCAATCTGAGTGTCCTACAAGTGGCTACCAAGAGGATTGGACTGGATGATCAGTCCCCAATGTTTGTGGAGAATAAGGAGCTCAAGCAGAAGAAAAAGAAAAAGAAGAACAAGAACAAGCAGAAGATTAAGAAACCGAACGAGGATGCTGTTCAAGTCATTCCAGGACTTCAAGGAGTGCAGGGATCTCAGCAATCCCAGCAAAAGATTAAAATCCCCACCACACCACGAACCACCACAACAAGCACAACTACGACAGTAGCTTCCACTTCATCGCGGCCATTGGATCAACTGGCGCTGGCTAGTGACGAGCCTGGAACTGGAAAGGATGTGGAGAACTATTGCAAGACGCCTAGTGGCAGACCAGGACGTTGCGAAGATCTAAGCAGCTGTCCAGCTTTACTCTTGAATCTCAGCAGCCTTCGGGAATCCCTCTGTTTTAAGAGTCTCTTTGTTCCGGGAGTGTGTTGCCCCATCTCTTCGAGCTCTACGTCAGGGGAGAGTTCCACCGTATTGACCACTCAAAGGCCTCTCAAGTTAACCACAAGAGCAACACCTAGTCCGAGCACCACCAAAGCCACCCAAACGACTAAACGTACCACTGTACGACCCACACCGCGACCCACATCCGGTCTGGTCCTGATTCCCCAACAGAAACCATCGACAACTACCACCACCACCACCACAGAAGTGCCGTTGGAACCAGAGGGATTAGACGAAATTGGCAACAATATCGTAGACCCGGATGAGTGCGGTCAGCAGGAGTATTCCACGGGTCGGATAGTGGGAGGAGTAGAGGCTCCAAACGGCCAGTGGCCCTGGATGGCAGCTATTTTCCTACACGGTCCCAAGCGAACGGAATTCTGGTGCGGAGGTTCCCTTATTGGATCGAAGTATATTCTAACGGCAGCGCATTGTACCCGCGATTCCAGACAGAAACCGTATGTTTATTCATTTATTTACTAATATATTCTACAGTTGTACTAATTTGAAACCTGTTTTAGATTTGCCGCCCGCCAGTTTACAGTGAGGTTGGGAGACATTGATTTGTCCACAGATGCCGAGCCCTCCGACCCCGTAACCTTCGCCGTCAAGGAAGTACGCACTCACGAGAGGTAAGTAAAATTAGTTTAAGCCATCTTCCGCTTAAATCTTATTGAAATTTATTTTGTAGATTCTCTCGTATTGGATTTTACAACGATATTGCCATCTTAGTTTTGGACAAGCCTGTGAGGAAGTCCAAGTACGTGATTCCTGTATGCCTGCCAAAGGGAATCAGGATGCCGCCCAAGGAGCGTCTTCCGGGTAGAAGGGCCACTGTGGTGGGCTGGGGCACCACCTACTATGGTGGCAAGGAGTCCACTAGCCAACGGCAAGCGGAGCTACCAATCTGGCGAAACGAGGACTGCGATCGCAGCTATTTCCAGCCCATTAACGAGAACTTTATATGCGCTGGTTACTCTGACGGAGGTGTGGATGCTTGTCAGGTGAGTTGCGGAAAAAAGCATAATTGCAGAAAATATTCTAATCTGTATCCTTCCCATAGGGCGATTCTGGTGGTCCCTTGATGATGCGATATGACTCTCATTGGGTTCAGTTGGGTGTAGTTTCCTTTGGCAACAAATGCGGTGAGCCTGGCTATCCTGGTAAGTTAAAAAAAATAATTTTTATTATTTCATATGTCATTTACATTTAATTGCTCATTTCCAGGTGTCTATACTCGTGTAACTCAGTATCTGGACTGGATTCGTGATCACACGCGGGACTGATCAGGGTTCACCCATATGAACCGCCCGCTCCACCGTAGCCCGTAACTGTAGTCTAGGTTTAGATATGCACTAGTCTATGTACTATTAATGTCCCCTTCCCTTCTCTTCTAAAATGCAGAGTCCTATTTATTAACCACAGCCCATTGCTATGACATTAAGCATTTGTTCACTAAATTATGACTTATTAAAAATCGAATGACAAATTGTGTAAACTAAAATTTCAGAAGATTTTTGTTTTCGAATATGAGTTTAATAGCTAAAATTTTGATGAGTTTAGGTATGAATAATACATTTTAGTATTTGTATTTTGCTGAAACTGATTACAATTCTTTCAGGAGACACTTAAATAAAAAACCAGGGAGACACATTACTCTAGGGGAGCCCCAGCCTAGATACAGCAATCTCTGGGATCCTTATTTTCCTTCCATGCATGTTTCACTACCTTTGAATTTTTATGAAAAATTTAAAATAATTTGATTTACCGATTTTTATGCAGATCGATGGAGAATCGATACAAATCGTTTAATGTATTCTTTAAAGGGGAATATCCAAAAAATTTAATGAAAAATATAATAAAAATTTGTTTCACAGATTTTGATGCAGATTGATGGAGAATCGATCTATAAATCGTTTAATGTATTCCGCTCAAGAATCGGATGGAAATTGGCCAAGATATAGCAATCGCTGGGGCCCATATTGGCTTATCATGCATTCTCCCCATTTTTGAAGGGGATCGTCCAGAAAATTTACTAAAAAATCTAAAAAAATGTTGTTCACAGATTTTGATGCAGATTGATGGAGATTCAATCTACAAATCTATTAAGGTATTCCGATTTAGAATCCGACGGAAATTGGCCAATATATAGCAATCGCTGGGAGCCATATTGGCTATTCGTTCAGAAAAAAGGATCGTCCAGAAAATTTGATGAAAGATCTAAAAAAAATTTGATTCCTATGTATATTTTGATGCAGAATGATGAAGAATCGAACTAAAAATCGTTCCAGGTATTTCGCTTAAGAATCGGATGGAAATTGGCAAGACACAGACATCGCTGGGAGCCATGTTGCTCAGAAAAGATTTGTCATTTCCGATTGCTCAGTTATATGGCAGCTAGGGTATAGTCAGCCGATGCGAATTATAGCAAATGTAACTAATCGTTTCATGAAATGTGAGGCGAAATGGGAGAGTAATGATCCGTTGCTAATTGGATAAAAATAAAAATACGTAATTTTAGAATTGTTCGCTGAGGGGAGTGCCATGACTTATGCAAATACGGAAATGTATTTTAATCTGTTTGTAGACAAAGCAATTACGATTACAGTATTTGCAATGCCAGGTCAAGGGGACCGTAAATATGTTGGACCATGGCAATAACGAAATGACACGAAATTATCAATGGTAAAGCGATAGTCATACTTTGATAAGTTCATTTATATTTTTTTTTTATCACTAAACAGGGGAGTACCAGAAAATCACAATTCTATAAAGTTCTCTGTTTTTGCCGGTTCGCAGTCCGGCCAGCTCTCTCACTTGGCAATCAGAATTCACAGCTGACGGACGCGGTTTATTCCCTCCAATCGGCAAAGTGCGTGAAACTCAGTTTTTACCTTATTAACTGTTGTGTATAATATATCAATCAATCGACTACCTCAACGACTTTAACGGACCACTAAGTGTGCCTAAACTTAACTTGTTTTAGAGCCGTTTGATTTGTCATTTCCGATTGCTCAGTTATATGGCAGCTATAGGGTATAGTCAGCCGATCCGAATTATAGCAAATAGAACTAATCGTTTCATGAAATGTGAGGCGAAATGGGAGAGTAATGATCCGTTGCTAATTGGATAAAAACAAAAATACGTAATTTTAGAATTGTTCGCTGAGGGGAGTGCCATGACTTATGCAAATACGGAAATGTATTTTAATCTGTTTGTCGACAAAGTAATTACGTTAACAGTATTTGCAATGCCAGGTCAAGGGGACCGTAAATATATTGGACCACGGCAATAACGAAATGACACGAAATTATCAATGGTAAAGCGATAGTCATACTTTGATAAGTTCATTCATACTTTTTTTTTTTATCACTAAACAGGGGAGTACCAGAAAATCACAATTCTATAAAGTTCCCTGTTTTTACCGGTTCGTAGTCCGGCCAGCTCTCTCACTTGGCAATCAGAATTCACAGCTGACGGACGCGGTTTCTTCCCTCCAATCGGCAAAGTGCGTGAAACTCAGTTTTTAGCTTATTAGCTGTTGTATATAATATATCAATCAATCGACTACCTCAACGACTTTAACGGACCACTAAGTGTGCCTAAACTTAACTTGTTTTAGAGCCGTTGTAAATCATAAAACATTCCAAAATTTCGTGTGATAATCAGAAGGTTTTGGTGTGGTGCGTGAGTTCGAAAGCTTCGAGTGTTTTGTTTATGAAAAGCTCTATTGACTAGCGCGTGGTAAGAACCTTTATTAAGCTCTCTCTTATACTTATGAATCTCTTATAATATGAATCATATTCGAAAAAAAGGTCACAAAGGTCACAAGAAATTTCGTATATGGTTCGTATACTTAATATATTCAATATGAAACCTCATGCAGGCTGCACTGTGTAAACTCTGTTGGTTGCCAAAAGCTTTAAGCTCAAAATTATATCTTATGTTAGATTTTGTAAGCTTAATGTTAACTTTCAGAGCGTTTTTCTAGCGATTTCAATGCGATTTTTGTATTTAATGCTTAAAGTTTATGATTATTATAACATGATTACTCACGAATAATGTTTTATTTTATTTAGTTTTATAAATATTTAGTAAATTTAAATCTTATTTATTTAAATAGGAAAAAATATTATTTAATAAAAATAAATATACAGATTGTTCCCGCCCGGGTTCGAACCGGGGACCTTGTGCGTGTGAAGCACACGTGATAACCGCTACACTACGGAAACGCTTGTTTACCGATCGGTTTAAGGCGGCTGGAAAGAAAACTGGTTTTTATATATGCTTAATTTTATTTTTAGTTTAATCTGTAAACTTGTTTGTAGTTTGTAAATAAAAATAATAATAAGAAAAAATGTTAAAGAAAACCTTTTTGTTTATGCGATAATTTAAAAAAAATATTTGTATAAGGTTTGGTGTTATAATAATAAGACAGCAAAAATAAAATTGTTGTGATAAAAGGTATTTTATGAGAAATATTTAATAATAAATAAGGAAATATTTTTAAAAAGGTAGAAAAAAAAGGGCTTCTATGTTCCCGCCCGGGTTCGAACCGGGGACCTTGTGCGTGTGAAGCACACGTGATAACCGCTACACTACGGAAACAACTTGAAATAGATCGGTCTAACGGTCGCCTTTGGCTAAGATCGTGTGTCCATTTTCTATTAGCTGCTGTTGCGTGATGGCTAAGACCGATTGACAAAATCCCATTTCTTCGCCTCGTCATTCCACTCTGAATTAGCCTTTACTTGTTCGCTCTTCATGGAGTCGCACACACAATTGTGTAATAAAGAAAGGGCGTGAAGGGGAGCTGGAGAGGTGAAAAGCGGGTGAAAGGCATTCATGGCATGCCTGAAACACGCTGACCAGATTACCGACCGACCGAAGCCCCAAGTACATAGTTGGGGTGGGGCGGGTCTTACGAACAGGGAACCGGCTTGGAAAGGGACATTGTTCTGGGCCCACCTTTAAATAAATTCGAGCACGCTGATCCTTGATTAAAATTCCTATTGTCTGCTTTGGTCCGGGCCAAGATTTCCTCCCCTTTTATTGCGCCTCTTTTGTGCGGCACCGTGAACGTAATTAATATGCAGGCCAGAACGGACTCTAACTGTTCTCTGGCACTCGTTATAATTACGCGTTTAAATTGGCAGAAAGGTTGAGGCCAGACACGAACCAGGAGCAGGCACTGTTAAGAAAAATGTATTTTATTTTAAAAAGTTTTCGAGTTAAGAAAAGCATCGATTTAATGACACATTTCATGAAGATTGAAATATGATAAGCTAGACTAGTTTAATCATTTTTGATAAAGCTTTGCTTTTATTTAATAGAATAAAAACTTTATCCCCATATTCTTTAAGAAAACTGAGCACTTTTCTTCCAGTGCCCGCAAATCTAAACCCAAGCCAGGAAAGATTCCACAAGGAAGCACTTTCAACTCTTGTACAGGCTGAGTTTGCATGTGTGTGTGTGTGGTGAGGGCGCCTGTAAGTGTGTGGGCATGGCTCTAGCACGGCCCCATAAATTTGGGTCAATGGGAAAAACGTCAGAATTGAGTAATTACAACATAATTTTCAATTTTGCAGTTTACGTTGTAAATTAATTTGCGGTCGACATTGGCAAAGCAGCCTCAGATCATGCTGCCCTAACCCCTGGTGCCCTTTTCACCCGGCTTAGGCTGAACCGTGACTGAATATTTGGAATAGGGGGGCTTTGGTTTGGGGTTCTCTCGGTTTTTGGTACTGGGCTTGGGGTTCTGGGGGTTGGGGTTGGAGGGAATTGCACAACAATTAAAGCTACAATTACTGGACAGCTGGACGTTTGTTGGATTTTGCGTTGTTTTGCTTTGCTTTCAATGTACTCTATGTACGACAATAACGGTGAACGTATATTATTGTCTTGTCCGGGTCGGGGATTCTCGGTTGGGGGTCAGTCCTTTGTTGTGCATAATTAATTTGCAGCTTTGTCTGCCATCCTCTGGTGTTGATACCCTGCTTGTTATGTGAAATGCGCAGAATTTAGCAATATTAGAAGTCCAATTACTAGTCCTATCTATATTTATATTCTGAAATTTTAGTATTGAACTAAATAGCCTTTTCAAACTTTTTCTTTCTAATGGTTTAATGAAGGGATAAGGTTCCATATATTTTCTGTTATCATCCATTTGTATGTTAAAGGGTCAAAAATAGTTTCGCCAACATCATTGTCAGCACTCCCTTTGGGCGAGCGAGCTGATTTCTGCACAAAACTGTTTACAATTTTACAGCTGAATGGATTTTAATTGAAAGCACCAGAAGACACGCTATAGTGTCAATGACACCCCCGACGACCCGAGGGACGGGGCGAGGTGGACGGATGTGGGTTGGGGATTTGGTTTCGAGATTGGGTGCTCCGAGAGAAAACAGTTGCCGGCAGCTGTGACAAGATTCCGGATCATGTGGGTTGCCCGGCTTATGCAAGGGGTGTCCCTCGCCTCGCCCCAAAAGCTCGAAAGCGGGCGAGATGCAATAAAAAATTGACCCGAAAATGTGTAACAAATGTTGTGACATATTTTCGCAACGTTTGCTCAGCTCGCCGCCGCCACCTCCTGGTGGCCGACATCCCCACCGCTCTCTATTGCTGCCAATGATCCTGAAAAGCGCAAACGAAAAGAGCCTGAAAGGATGCACGGAATGGGTTTTCCTGGGGCGGGGTGAAAATCGGTTTCGGGCAACATTTGTTTTGGGCCACACATATATACATACATATAACAGAAAATGTGCAAAAATGAATATGAAAACGGGGCTAACGATTTAAGAGGCGCGGGGTGGTACATGGCGGTTGGGGTCGAAAATCTGTAACTGTAAACGTAACTGCAGCATGGCATGAACTTAATCTGCTGCCGATTGTTTTTCTTCTCTTTTCAGAAGTGGGGGCCGGAGCAGCGGATTTGTTGCTCAATTTGTATATGTGGGAGGTTCGGTGATTTTTTGGGGGGCGGGGAGCTCGAACTGGAGCTACTTTGAGGGACCGAAGCAACCCAAATACGGCGTATTTTCAATATTGTGGCAACAATTTTCATGGATTTTCCTCTTTCTTTGTTTTTGCTCTGTTTTATTTTTTTTTATTTTGTGCTTTTGGTTGTTGGCCTGTTTGTATTTGGCAACTTGGTAATAATGAAACCAACGATTGGCCAGAGGCTGGACGAAAGGGGGCCGCGCTCCGGGGGAGGCCAAAGTCTGCGGGGGTGTGCTCATTTAATTGAAAACAAGGCGGGGCGCTACTGGCGGCAGCACTTAAAGCGAAATTGAGAACAGATGGAACGACGAACGAAAAACTTACAATAATTGCCCACAACAGTTTGAAGTTGAACAAAGGCACTCAAATAGACTGGAGTCCTTTACCGCTTTCCGGGATATTCGGTTAACTGGGATGATTACCATTAGCGGCAGATAAAGTTTCGGCGACCACTTAATGGGTTATTTATGGAGTTTCTCTCAAAGTCGGAGTGCTCCAACTAATTAAAATACACAATTAAATTTCCCTTATAAATAATGTACAGAATTTTATGTTTCATGAAAAAGTAATAACTAAAGAAGTCTCATGTTTTTGCAGTTTCTATTTGGTTTGTCCCCTTTTATTAGAAAAGTTTCAATAGATTAATAATTGTAAAAGTTTAAGTGTTAGAAGAGATATCCTCCTTAAGATCCTTCTCATCAAAATCCCGAAAACAATACCTTTAAGTCTTCTATTTAAGTTGAGCAATAGTTTATCATGCCCACTCATCTCTAAAATCTCCTATTTCCCATGAGAATCGTTTTCTATTTCAGTCAAATATTTTCATACTCGATCAATAAAACATAATACCCAACTTGATACCTTTCTAAGCTGTTTCACACAACAGTTGAGGCAGGACCCTTCCGGCAGTAGCATTTTCCAAAGACAAATATCTGCTACAAATCATATTTCAATAAATATACATTCATACATATAATGTATGGGTTGGCCGTTCGTTGATGCGGACATGTGTGCTGTATTATTTATAACAATTTGAATGATATACAAATTTGTATTGCAAACAGCTCCAGTAACCCGATACGTTGCTTGTTGCAATATCTCGCCAATTTCTTTTGTGCAACATATGTATGAACATTTTTTTTTCTGGCCTTTGTGTTTGCGTGGGTTTTGTGACCTTTCGTTTCGAGCTTCACTCACCATGTTATCGTTGTAAATGTCCAAGCGCACACCCATATGTACACACTGCCAGAGTCAAAGGATACAAGGACATCACGGAGACTGGACAAAACAAACAGACGACGCCTTTTCCATGTGTGTGGGTGGTTCAGGGGCAATCCATACGGTCCAATGCAACGCAAAGCTCGATATAAACGCATTTCCTGACACCCACTGGCTACCCCTCTCGCCACCAGTCGTGCCATGTCGCTTCCGTTTCCATTTTCCCTACCCGTTGCATTATCCTGCTATATGGGGACTACAATTTCTTTCGCCTTCGCAAAAACCAATAAGTCAAATGACCAAAAAGGCTTAACAGACCATGAAAAAAGTAAAGAAAGGTAAGCAAAAAAGGAAAGGGGAAAGTGCGACAACAATGAGCGGAAAATCAAGAAAATATTACACAGAAGTTGCCTGGAAACCATTGAAAGCCATAAAGACGAAAATATATCAGACAAGCATATTAAAAACCATAAATTTTAAATAATAATTTTTCAATTTTATAGCTTGGACATGGTTTGAAGTCGCAGTCTGTGCTATTTTTTCGTTTAAAATAGTGAATCTTATAGGAAAGAATAACCCTTTAAGATTAAAGAATAGCTTATCTATTAAATCTCTGGCTTCTATTTAAGCAGCTTCTATCATTTCCTGTAGAAATTCCTCCTCACATTCCTTAAACGTTTTTATTAGCAACCATATTTTATGGAATTCTTTCAACAGAATAGAAAACCATTACAGAGCTCACTTGCTTCCTGTATTACCTTTGACTATTGAAGATTGCATTAGAAAGCTCTTTGGCTCTTAAACCAAAAACAAATCTCATTGTTGACTGTTTGCTGCCGTGATTGCCGCATAAGAGTCGAGATCTACGAGCTAACAGAGAATTGGACCGGGGGGAAATTGGGGGGGCAATAGAGGCAGCCGGCGATGTCCCATTTGTGCCAAGTGTGTGACAATAAAATGTTTACTGATAGCAATACCAGCCATGGCCAGAGAAAAAAGAAGCCGGTCGAGGAACAAACCGGTAAAGAATTGAATGTGGCACAAAGTGCTCTAGTGGGTGGGTGGTGGATTGGCCGGGGATTGGAATTTCGTGCTGGGATCGGGATAGGGTTTGGGTATGGGTATGGATAGAGGGGGAGTGGAGACTTGGGCTGGGCTGGGCTCGGGCTCGGTGCCATCTATTAGAAAAGGTTGCCAGGCAAAAAGGCGAGCCGTCGACTATTATAAATAATAAATGCTGACTGGTCAGCCAAAGGAGAAGTGTCCTTTCCCCAGGCTAAGGCAAAAAACAAAAAAAAGTGAAAGGCAAAGGCAAAAACAATTTGCCGGCTCCTCACACCATCTCCATTTTCATCTTACGGTTTAGTTTCGTCCTGAGGTTCGAAGGTTTTTTTCCAGCTCACGCGCCCTTGGCTCATAAATCTCGACCAAGAGTGAAATAAAGCTAAGCGTAGCTCCTGACATCGGTGTCCTGGCACCTGGCAAATTGATTTGTTGGTTTATTTGGTATGCCAGAGCCAAAAAAAAAAAGAGAAACCAAAAATGAGTAAGGGCGACTTGGGGGCAAGTAGAAAGTTGGGGGCGGACTATTGCCCAGAGGAACGATGTAAATTCGAGCGAGGTGCCGCCTGTTTGTGTCATAAAATACGAGGACATAATATGAACTGAGCTGTAGTGAAGTGTCCTGAACCAGGACCAGGAGCAGGACCCAGTCCTCATCCTCGGCCCGAAAATGACATTACGATGAAGTTAAGCAGCTGAAGGCGCACATAAAGCAATTTTCAATTGGGAAATTGTGGCCTTGATCGATTAAATTCAACGTCCGGCCGACCACTTAATGCCTTTAATTTAAATCAATCAATCAATCAAGCAGCTGCTTCCACTTGAAGGGAGATTGTCCTGTCTGCCTCTCTCTCCATCTCTCTCTCACCCCACTTTACTCCACGGGGGCCACGGCTCGCTTATTGTTATTTTAGTTTTTCCCCAATTTCCAGAGTCCTACCCTCGGGCTGGCCAGGCTTAGTTTGATGGCAGGGCGGCTGAATATTTTCGGGCCCTCTGATTTTAAGCAGCTTAACCGTTTGGCTCAATGACCATTCTTCTGCAGCCTTTTGTCTTGCTAAGCTACTTAATTTATCTGACCCGATTCGCTTCACAAAGGTCCTGACTGCCTTCTGAATCCTTATCTATGTATTTGTATCCGAGTTTGTGAGCAAGGGCCGACTTGTGTTTAGGTTAAGACAATTTAAAGTGGCCCGAAATTGAAATCAAATCAAATCTTTGCCGCCCATCCACCCCCAGGATAATTTTCGGGTCCCAGGACATCAAGTGACCTGAATTGAATGCCTTTAGTTGCCCATTTGAATGCATCCGCACAATGGGGCGTATGCATAATTGTGTGGGAGTTCTGCAAACCAAATTCGTCTTAAGTTTACTTAAGCTTTAAAAATGTCTTTGATTAATTACAGGTGCATGATCAAAGAATATTTTAATTACAAGGGTAGAGTTTACTTAATGAAGTTCCTTGAAATTAAAGGCTTGAATTTCCCTATTGATATTCAATAAAAAAAAAGCTTTAACCTTTTGATGGGAAATGTAAATATTTTATTTTTAGAGACTTAAAATAAAGGTCACAACCTTTTGCAGTTGGAAACATGGCGCGTCAGCTGTATTTTCGCTTGGCATATTGTAACTGAATTTTCCACGAACTCACTGTGATTGCGGTGACCTTTTCGGTTTCCTGGAATAGCCTTGAATCAACTTCGAATTGCATGCATGACCTGCATTTGCAATAGAAATATTCTGCCACCCCCAGCCAACCTTCCCGTTCTACAATTTACCTAACAATCTTTCAATATTTCATGACGCAATCAATAACGTAAACCAACAACACGTGCCGTAATAAACGTTACAGATACAGGCTAAATTGGATAAGTTGGACACTACAAAAATTTCCTCAAAATTGAGGATAGATAAGAAATTAAAAAAATATAATACATATTTTTAGTTTGAAAATGATTCTCTTTAAATGCTAATATTCAAGTCCTTTATAGGCAATTAAAACTTTAAGAGCTCCGAGTTACAAAAGTTAAATTGCAGTTCGAAAGGGTAGAGATAAAATAAGCCCCTTCTTAGTTTATGGGAGTGTGCGTGTATGAGACACCTTTAACCCCATACTGGCTGACATTTCTCTGGCGTTTAGCTGCAACTCGGTTCGCTTGCATACGATATTTGGCCAATAAATTGGTATATCCAAGCCGACTAGCAAAGTGGCAGGCAGGAACTGCCGGCTGCAGGCTTCAGACTTCGAGCAGCAGTTGCCTTATCCTATCTTCAATCGGCTGGTTCACCTGGGTCGCCTGTGCCGCATCGCTATCGGAATGTCAAAGTTCAATGTGCAATTTAAATGCAACACCCTGCAATTGGCTTCGTCGCTTGTCCGCTGCAGGTGCACAAACCAAGGCAGCCGGGCCAAATAGAAGAAACTGCAAACAATTTGTATTTAAATTCGCTGCACCAGTAGGGAGTGCAAAGAGAAGAATTCCGAAGGATCGGATGGATGGAGCCTGCGGCTGTTTTTAATTGGCAAATAAAAATGCGCAGACGAGAAACGAAATTTTGCATATGAATGCAAAATACGAGCGATTCGAAATTGAAATTTATGTGAAAAAATCAACGGGGCAAAGTCGGAAAAAAAATGTTAGTTTGCCATAGAAAGGCAAACAAACTGAATGAGAGGGGCCCTGTGAAAGCCCATCTCCACAGACATCTATTCACCCACACACACACACACAACACGCAAACACTGTGAAAGCTATATATGTATGTATGTGTGTTCCTACAATGAAAGACCAGGAAGCATCGATTATTCAAAACATCCGCAATTGGGAGCGCTTATCAACAATGGCGCCATCTATCTCCATCGTGCGCCATCTACGCGCAGTTTGTCAAAAATCCTTTTCCGTTTTTTTTTTTTTTTGAATCGGGATTTATTAGCCCACACGGAGATAGGTACGCACATTGCTTTCTTTGTTATGAGAAATGGAAAAAGTCTATAAAAAAGAATGAGTTTTCAAAATATATTTCATACCTTGATTAGTTTTGTAAATTTTCACCTTTTATGTCTAACTTAATAAATTAAATTATTCGTAAAATAAGAATTGAGACATTTATAGGAGTTTAGATGTCCTCTTATATTCTCTTATTTTTGTATCAACGTGTAGTATACTTAATTTTTTCTGCGTTTTAAAAAACGGATAAATATCTGGAATATTATTGGAATATATATTTTAAAGTTTATTCTTAAGTCTTCCCTCTTTTAATATACGTATTTATAGATACAAAATATTTGTTTGTCAACACGTCGTATACTTAGTGTCATCATATTGAAAGTATCTTTCATATTCATAAAAAAATTTTTTTTACATATACCCTTTATTTTATTAAAAAAATGTATTTTATTAGAAAACAATATTTTAGAAAACATCTATCGTAGAATTTTAAAGGTGCCTTCAACATACATGTCGTATGCGTAATATTTATGGAACATGTTCTTTAAAGATCCGTGCAATTTATTGTAGAGGAATGTAAATTATATTAAATAAATTATTTTTCAAGAGTAAATAGCGTAGCATTCATTTTAGTAATTCTTAAACATTTAATCTCCATAGCTGTGACCCACACTAAATTTATTCCAATCAGTCCCAAGTCATTCTATTAATTGGTATGTAGGGTATCCTCCCATTCAGCTTCCGATTCCTTGGACCCTTTTTATCCTGCGCTCGTTTGGCACAGCGTGATGAGTTTTAGTGTCTATTGTCGCGTGTGGGACAGTTACACCCACAGTTCCACACACTCAGCAGGGTTGGAATATATCCTGGTGATACAGTCATGTCTCCTAACATACACATCGATAGGTACGAGGACGTCCTTCCGCTGCTGCGCCTCCTTTTGGCTCATTCATATGCATGACGATGTGTCCATTTTTGTGGCTTGTCATTAATGCATAAAAAATGCTAATGGGCCGGCGTTTATGTCAACGCTTCTGCCAAAAAGGTGCAAACTGTTGTGGCCCGTTTTGTAGTTGTTATGCTTGTTGGCTCTGTTGCCGGATTGGAGTTGTTGGGCAAAATGTTTGTCGTAATGCCTTTTAAATGAAGTTGTGCGCCATTTGCCATTTGAAGTTTGCTGCGACTGTTTTGTCCGTGTTTGGCCGTTTGCAATGATGGCCACCAAATTGAGTTGGCTATGCGGTGAGTGGTTTTCTGTTCCTTTTTTTTGTGGGTATTTGGGACCCTCCCGCAATTCTTTTTTTCTCGTTTTGTTTGGGGATAAGCTGCAATGTCAGATTAGGATGTGGGCGAGGTTCATGGCCTTTGAACAGAGCTGGTGTAATGCCAAAGGGTTCTTATGGGTAATTGGGTGTGGATGGCTTCCACATAACAGGCAGTGAGTCCTGCAAAGTGTCTATCACTAAAAAGAATGCTTAGTTTTGTATAAGGAAGGCAAAGTCGTCAGCGATTTCAATGAAGATTAAAAAAAAAACGCCACTACTTCCAGTTATCTGTTAAAAACTTAATAAAACTCGGCCGAATTCAATTGGCTTTTTACATTAGTGCTGGGAACTTAAAGTTTTAGGAATAAAGGTTTTGGCCCAAAACTTTTGGCAACACGAGTGGCAATAAAAACAATCTGATTACCTCGTGTTTTATTTAAAGTTTGGATATAAAGTTCTCAGGTAAAGGACTTAAATGATAAAGAGCTCCTGGCATGTCGTGCGGTTGATGGTGCTCTTAATAAATTATAATTAATTAAACACTCAAACCGCAGTAATAAATCATAACGAAACAAAGAATTCGGCGTAAATAATTCCTCGGAATGTGGTAATGAGTTCGTTTCCCATTAACTACTGATATACTGACTTGTTCGAATAGTTTTCAGTGTCTATCCGAAGATTTCTAATGCCATTAAGTTTTCCGGTAGGAAAGTTTTTATTCCAATATTGGTCCACTGTGCCCGCCTTGGGCTCTGCTTTGCTCTGCTCTTGGAAATCAACGATCCGAGTCAGCCCATTAACGCTCCTGGCTATCTGATCCATCCGAGTATGCAGATGTGGGTGTTGGCCTGGCTTTCTATTTGCCTGTTTGTATTGGTCTTGGTGTTTGCCTGGCCACGTATTCGCGTTTTAGTGTTATCTGGGCGTCGACATCAGTGGCGCGTAACGCGCGAATTTTTCAGCCCAACCCAATGCGCCAAAAACAGTTTGGCCGAAAAACAGCAGCGAGGCCAAAACAAACTGCGACCGTCAAGAGTTGAGTTCATTGCGTTGTTGCAGTGCCTCTGGGTCAAAAGATGGCGATGAGAGTGCCGGCGGGGGTTGGGCGGCGGTACTTTGGAGGCCGCACCAGGGACCGCAGTCAAAATGGCAATTTATCATTTTGTATTTAAGCGCGGTGCAGGTGAGAAGGGGGTCCGGAGCCAAACGGAAAACCAAATGAAAAACCAAACCAAACTAAACCGAACCAAGTGAAATGAAATGAAAGGCGGCATGTGGGCCACGTATTTTTAGATACTAACAAGTGATAAAAGCCAACCACGTACCACCCATCACACACTCACCGACACACCTAAACAGACTTGGTCGGAAGGATGGATAGATGGATGGATGGACGGATGGCTGGATGGATGGAAGGCTGTGATGACTGACGAACTGAGGAACTGACTGACACCTACTGCAGGCAAAGGCTGACTCGGCATTCCTTAACTGCGTATCCATCAATGTCGTAGCCTGTCGTCCTTCTGCCCCCTTCTTTCTTGCCTCCAGATCCTGCTTCTCCTTTCCAAATTGCTGCTGCTGACGTGCCTGCATTAAACCTATACAAAGAACCGGAGAGCAGCAGGCAGAGCAAAAAATTGAAAGCCTTTTATAGGCAACACACATGCTCAGCCCGGTCCTACCAAAACATGGGAAAAAATATGAGAATAGCGGTCAGAAAAGACATAATTTTTATATTTATTTTTATGGGAAGCGTTGCGACTTAAAATCATATTTTTGTATTTGTTAAACTTCAAATACTGTAGTTTTGATAACATTTCGTGAAGGGTTACCAAATAAAAAACACAAAGGGTTCAATTCTATTCCTCTCATTTATTTTGAAGAGAATATTTAATAATTATTTTATTATATATCTCTTAAAGTTAAAGGTATACTGAATTTGCTTAAGATAATTCCTTTTTTTTGGGTGTATCAGCCATTTGATATCAGCCACCTTTCATCACACAGGCACTCCCAATCTACTCCATCCAAAGTTACCCAAGCAGAAGCTGCTAAATTTTTTGGCAATTCAATTGACGAACCCCAGAGGCGTTTGCTTTTAAATGCTCCACTTGGCTCCTGCATCCTGTTGTGTCTGTTTCAGCCGCTTGCTCCTGTCGTGCCCCCTGTATCTTTGGCTCTTTGGCGGGATGCGTGGTTTATTAGCTGATCCCATCGTCTCGACAAGCTACTTTTGACACGCCCACCGTCGAAACACCAAAATACAGGAAGTCTTAGGCGGTAATTTACTTTTCAGCGCTCTGCTGGCAAATTATGCAAGACTTTCCCCGCTTTCTCGCTTCTCCGTGCCGGCGAATCTTCGTTCGCATCGAATTCACCCTCTTCTGGCTGGCATCCCCTTCCGCCCCTGTCTCTGGTATCCTGTCTGTTGAATTATTGTGGCAGCTTAAAGTTTTCCTCTTTTTTGGGGCTCGCAAAGAGCATTAGAAGTTGTAAAGTGCTTTTGGGAATACTTTGGCTTCTATGAAAATTGGTACAACAAGTTCAATCTTGGGTCTCGCCCACCTGATTAAGCCCATTCTTTGAATTGTCAAACAGGAAGAGGAAATGAAATTGTATTAATTATTTCTATGTACGTACAATGTACTTGTACATACCCAAAGTGGATGAGAAGCTAGAGGGGGATTTTGTGGAAAACACCCCATAAGAAATTTAAAACTTTTCAAAAGTGTCCTTCAACAGCTGAATTGGTCTAACCTCTCAATCTCTGTACCATCACACAATTTTGTGACCATCAAAATCTATTGGGGGCAAACTTGAAATCTGTTCCGTGTCTGAATTGAAATTTTAACCTGCTGAGTCGACATCCCCCTTCCCGTAAGGAAGAACTCACCATTATCCTGGCTCACCTTTAGCAGTCAGACTCATAATCGGGACACGTGCTGGCTTCGTTATTTCCCTCGTTTTTCTTTGCTTGGCTTTCATTTACGGAACTTTGGCTTTAGCCCCCCGACTCCATCTATACCTCCGACCATGATTCTTCAAATTGTCAAAGTTTTTTCTTCCTCCCCCCCTACCAGTCACCATTATTTTATTTTTTTCCTTTTGGTGAGGCTAACTACTTTGCCGCTTTTTGTCGGCTTTTATGGATGCTCTTTATTTAGTCAATGACTTTGACGTCGACAACTTTAATCGAAAGCAATCCCAGGCCCCCTCAAATCCTATTCGTATTCCCGTTCTCCAGGACAAGTGTCAGTGCCAGGACTTGGATTTGAGGTGAGGTGTGCGCACGCGTTTCGCTTAATGCCGCGTAAATTGTTTCGCAGCCAAAGTTTGCACATTTCGCGTTATCCGCCATTTACATATTAACCCGAAACTCGAAACCCAAAACCCAGAGCCAGAGCCCAAAGCTTGGCCTCCCAGGAGAGCCTGCCGTCCAAAAATAGTTTTCAATTAGTGCGTTTCAGGGCGCCGCTTTCTCAGCCAGCAGAGGCTTCCGATTGTATTTTTCCCAGGAGGGGCCCCTGAAGGAGGGCTGGCAAGTGGAAGTTATACTTAAGTTTATTTGGGTAAACTTTCTGCCGAGCTCAGCGAAATTATGCGCATTTTTATCGTTTGCCGGCATTTTGTTCATGTTTATGTTTGTTTATCTCTGGCCAAAAGTTATTGGCCAAATTAAACCGAAAAGTTGTTATTGTATCTGTGTATCCGCAGTTTGTTGGCAATTTAAAGCGATAGTCGCCGATCAATTTGCAGCCTTCGACTCGGCCTGCTTTTGACTTTGCCTCTTCCACATAAATCATGGGCAATATTTTTTATTTTATTGTGGCCTTTTGTACCTTATGCGACCAACATATTGTGCATAAATCTTTAATATTAAGTAAACACGCATCTACGCTCATGTCTAAATTTAAATTTATCGCCTGCTGCGCATTAGTTGTACTAGAAAAAGGAGCAAGGAGGGAACGGAATGGCCCCACCGGCAGGACACATTGTTGGGAGCTTAGTTGGGTAGCTCTGGATGAAATAGGACTAAAAGTTAAATGGAAATCTATGGCTTTGCGGCTTACCGGGGGGCGGCAGCTCGAAGGCCGGCAAAGGGGTTTCGGACAGATGGAAAATGGAAATATTATAAGCTGCAGGTAAAATGTATGCAGCAAGAGGACATTTTCTTATTTTGTGTAAAACCAAACTCAAATAAAATAATCCCAAGAGTGTAGGGCTTAAAAACTAAACTCTGAAAAGGCGAATTATTAAAGGAAAGTAATAGAAAGAATTGGATGAGGGCAGGAGGCGGAAAAAAATGGAAAATAAGGATATGACTGAGTTACCTTGTTAACTTGAATGAAAAGTTGACACTTGAGTTTTGGAAAATCACTCAGAACTGTGAAACACCAAAGCAGTCAACGCATATGGCCTTGTTAGCCAAAGTCAGGTGGCTGAGGAAACCCAATACGCAACTGTACTCAACCCACCTTCCGATCCTTCAGCTTATACCTTTACTAACTTGACGCTTTTGAAAACGCTCTCACATATCCCCAACAATCAACGGAGACTTGTGACGTGCCGGGAGGCCCGCATTTCGAGGCTAAATGTCGAAAACTTTCACATTTGCCTCCCGGTGTCCCGCCATTAATCCCATGCCCCCAAACCTGTCAAGAAGTAATAGTGTGCAGTGCGAAAACTCTTCATATACACATAAACAAATATTATTTTATTGTTTTTGAGGATTTTAATTATGAGAAGATAGCTAAAATCAATGAGAGGGGATCGCTTCAAGAATTCTTTTCAAACCAAAATGCATTTTAAGAAGATTTTTAAGGTAAGGGTTAAGTTATGTTTACTATGACTTTTATTTTATTTATTTACCCTAATGGCTTTCAATAAATATAAGCAACATTGCAGTGTAAAATGCTCACTTTGTTGATTAGGAAAAAACGCCACCAGGTAATCGTCTGCGGGCGCCGCCACAAAAGCCTGGCAGTGGAATGGCATGGCGGGCGGGCATGGAAAGTGGGTGTGGTGGGTGCAGGCGCTCGGTGAAAATCAAATAAATTAAATAAACCACAAGATGACGTCGTCGCCATGACAATGGCCTGGCCAAAAGATGGGTGTAGGTGCGGGCGGTGGACGGGAACGTTGTTTATTCGATAAATCTATGGGAAGGCAAGCGTTTGGCCATCGAAACGAGCAGAACCGCGAAGCGAGGGCAGCTTTTCAGCGACTCAGTAACTGGCTAGCGTTCAAGCTGAGCGGGCTAAGCCGGGCCCCAAACAACGCAAAGGAGCAAGTGAGATAGTAAGTGCACAAAGGAGATAGATACACGCAAAAAAATACATTAAATTTACATTATTTTAACAATAATTTAAAAATATTGAAAGTATTTTATTGAAGTTTTTTAGTCCATAGATTTACATAGAGAACACTTTAAAACAAATTTTAATATAGGGATTTTTTATTGAAAGATTTCCTTTGTGTAGAGAATGGAAGGAGCTGGCAGGAACAAAGTTTCCGTTAGTGTTTATGTGTGTGTGTGCGGGTGTATCTGTGTGTTTGTTATTATTGATGGCTTCACTTTAACTTGCAGCTGGCTGCGGGAGCTTCATTAAGTGAGAGTTGGTTGTTGGATTTGTTGGCTTTGTTTGAACGTTGGCAACATCGTCGCCGTTATGGATTCACCTACACCGCCAATTGTCATCGAAGATTCAAACGGTTCAGCAATGGACGCCTGTTTCACGGCATTCGATAAAGATGGGTGAGTTTGAATAAATCTAAATCATAATTCAACAAAAATCAAATCATAATAAATTATAAAAATTAAAATTACAATTACGTAACTTAAAATATTCCGTCAATTTTTGTTCTAATATCAATTTTGCTTCTTTAATTATATAATTAACGTTCTAATTTTATGTATGAACAAGGCCTATTTAAACAATTTATGCCAAGCCGCAGAGTGGATTATTTGGTGAACAAATAAACAAATGGCGAAACTCATTTGATATTCCTAGCATATTTAACACCGTTTAAATAAATAAATGGCTACTGATGAACAAATTAAATGTTTTAATTTTCATTCGATAAATGGAAAACGAATGTATTTTGTTTTGAAGAACGCATTCAAACAATTGAACAAATTTTCATTTTTACTAGGAAGTTGTTAATATATGCAAATAGAAATTGAATAATAATAAAAAGCCAGGCCAGAAATCTACTGATAAAATAAATTGATACTATTTTATATGCGGATGCAAAATTTATATAATTTTTAAAAAGCCTTTACTTTCAAAATTATTTCTGACTTGCCAGTAACAATATTAAGCTGATTAAGTAAAATTTAAGGAAAAATCCTAATTTATGTCTATATCCCTTCTCTAATCTTTGCGACATATCTTTCCTTTTTTCCGTTTAATCCCCGAAGCGATGACCGCCTCAATCTGGCTGAGTTCTCGATAATATGTCGAGCCCTGTTCCGCAATGACAAGGGACATATCTACGACGTGCCGCCGGAACGCCTAGAGCAGATATTTGCCGTTTTCGATACGAATGGCGATGGCTTCATCGACCGGGAGGAGTTTAAATTCTGTTGGAATCAATGGATAAAAACGGTAAGCCGATGTGATCCACATGGAACTCCAAACAGCCAATTTGAGTTCGTATTCATTGTGTTTTCGGCCTCTTTTGCACTATTTATGAATTCTTGTTTTGCGGTTAACTTTTTGCTTTATTCAGAGATTCATATCCGGGGACTCGTAAAATCATAAAAAATGTGATAATAAAATATTTGTCAACATGTTTCCCTTCGCGACCCCCATCCGAACGCCCGCCCACACACGCAGTGCGGCAGTCGTGTGAATACCACGAAGCTAAAATTTGCAATCAAAGTGGCCGAGTACTCAGATTGTGTGTGTAATTCAATCCTGATCAGTCCCAGTCCCCGACCCAATGCCAGTCTGGGACTTGTGAGGGGGATTTGTGGGTATGGCAGTGCGGGAGTATGGTACATGGGCAACGGTAAAATGTCGCTAACAGCGAATATCACACGTCATGGGGCTTCCGTGTGTATATAGGGATTGCTTTCATCATCATTTCCACTCCGCATTTCGTATTTTGTATTTCGTATTTCGCATTCGCATTCGCATCGCGGCCCATCCCCATTTCCCCTACCACATTCACATTCACATTCACATCCACTACCATTTCCATTTCCACTTACACTTCCATCCTCATCATCACCGCTGGTCTGTCACAAGAGAGAAGAATCAGCAGCAGTCGGCGGCGGCATATGCAAATGTGATAATCCGATGCTGGGGCTCACACAGATACTCCCTAAACTCGCACACCCAAAGATACGGAGGACTTACACTTACAGTGGCCAGACTCCGCACGTAAAGTGATAAAAACGCGTGACAAATAAAATGCCACAGATCCGGGGGTAGGAAAAATTTTCAGAGCATTAGGGAAGCTGGGAAAAATGGGCAGACGGCGGGCCACTGCATTCAAGACTTTCCCGCATATTAAAATACGAGTAGAAATGAACAAGGAGAAAAAAATTCAAATAATTTTATTGTTGTGGACTATGACTTTGGTACATTCTCCATCCTGCCCGCTCACTCACAACTTTGTTTGCCACAGTCGCTGCCATAAAATTGCGTACGTGATGGCACCAATTTGCAAAGTCTACTTTGTCTCCATGCCTTAAATTAAGTTATTTAATTTGTTTTGCCTCGGAAATCAAAGTTCATAAGAAAATATTTTGGTTGATAAAACCAACAATTTAACCACAAAAATATCTTTGGAATGCTTAAAGATGTGAAATCAAAACTGAATATTCCCCTTGGTGTATATTTTAATAATTTATGTTTTGTTTGTTAAGGGAAATATGAACCTTAAAATCTACCACACTCCACATTTAATAATAAACTGAAAATCTTGGTATTTAAATAGATAGGGTTTTATGGCGTTCTGCTTGAACTCTTAAATATTTGAAGCCTATTTTTTAGGGTTTTATGTCCTGCCGGCTTACCATCAGTGTGTTTATTTATTTATTCCACCTACCATGCAACGGCATCAATTTTGATGACCTGTCTGCTCCGCTTCTCACATCCCCGAAACGTAAAGCTCCAGCCATATTCATATTACCCATATTACGTATACGCAGTCCTGTCAGCTTATATGTTATGTGGCCTGTTGAGTCCTGCCCACCATTGTCACGCGACAAATTATTTTCGAAGCGGGGAAAAAAGAATAATCATTTTATTTTTGATATGCCATTTACGCCGCCCCCATGGCCCCGCCCCTTCCGACGGCCCACACCAAATTGTGTAATATTGTATAAAAAATTTATTAACGTATAAAAAAGCAGAGCGAATGAAATCTTCCGGCAGCTGATATTGTAATAACGGCAACACTTAAAAAAATGACAGACCCTAACGAAACCCTACTTACTCCCCACTTACGGTAACAGTTTTTGCAAAAAAAAAAATAAAGCAGAGGAATAAATAAATAAATATAAATACATATAAAAAAAAAGCGAGCGGGAAGAAAAGGAAAAATGCTGCCCCATAAAATTGACTTTTGTTTGTATTTCCGCATGAATTGCATAAATGGTAATTTTGCAGTTTAATGTTTGCGTGAAGCGCTGGAAGGGGAAATCAGGATGAGAAACGCAGCGCCGAAAAAGGAAAAACAACAAACAGTCGAAGCCGAAAAATTTGCATAATAAACAAATCAACTGATGGTTAAAAGGACGAGGGAGACAGCATAGACGGATAGAGCAGGACAGTGAGATAGATCGAGGGACAGCTATAGCGGTTCAAGCTTAGAATTATGAGGATAAAACTTTGGCACACACAGACACAAATTAAATAAACGCATAAATAGAACATTAACGCCATAAATCATTTGCATTGGTCGCTAAATATTTTGCGGCTCCTGCGGCTGTCTGGTTCCATCCGCATCTGTACATCTATATTTATATCTGTATTTGTGTACCCGTCTATATTTGTATCCGTGGAGGTTACTGGGGGCTTGGTGCGCTTGTTGGTGGATTGCATATTGAAATCGATTGAAGTTGCGGAAACGGAAATGGAAATGAAAGCAAATTTATGGAAATAATATGACCGAAGGCCCATCGAATGGCGAATGGCGCGTGTCCAGAATTCATTTCAGTGGACAATAAAAGGTAGTCTCTCGCGCACAATTATTATTTACCCCAAATTTTGATTTATACACATAATTCAATCTGACGCATTTACGTTTTGATGTTTTTATTGTGTTTGCATTTCGTACGGTTTCGGCATTTGGCCCAAGAGTGCGTAATTTATGTGCTTAAATGTGCAGAAAATCCTTTTTTAACCAACTGCATGGGCCAGCATCGGTCGGGCTGGAGTACTGGGTAAGGTGGTTTTAATGCCAAGTTGCCTCGAGCGTGAAATACTGCGGCTTTCACATTTCTGCGAAACAACGAGAGCACCACGCTTTTGACGAGGGACAAGCCCTAAGTCCTGGGGCTGGGTTCGAATCTGGGCCTTGGGTCCCTTTCTTCTGTCCTGCCTGGCTACATAATATACTTAAAATACTAATTGACAAAGGTGAAAGGACCTACGGTACAATACGGTACAGTTTTCCTGATAAACTCGCTGGACTGGCACTTTATTTAATGCGAATCTATTTCTTTTGTTTATGCCTTTCTTTGACATTTCGGGTCCCAGTCAATTGACTGCAAGGACCATTCTTTTCATATATACAACAAGTACATGCCAGAGTTTCCACAGACTGCTCATTCCCTCATTTCCTTCATTTTTTTTGGGTTTTTCTTCGTAAATATTTCATTTCTTTAAACTGCTTTTATTTCTCGTATAATAAATTTATGGGAGCCTCACCTGCTTGCTCGTTTTCTCCCTTGTAATACATATCAGTGGGCTCTGTGCGAGTGTGTGTGGGGGAGTGGGTCGTAGGTAGTGGGAGTGGCAGCCATATATCATACACGGCATCATCATATAGTTCATTGAACCCCCTGGCCATAAAGCGACTCAAAAATCTTCAACAGCTTTAAGTGTCTTACAATGTCTACCGTTAATCTTGGCCCACACACACACACAGAATCACATTAATACAAGCATATATATAGAGGAGTATATATATAGAGAGTATGTCGTTTATAATGTCTTCATTTATGGCACAAAATGTGGCACATTTTTTTGTGCTCAGTTACGCACCAACACCGAAAAAGACACGGCGAGAGATGAGCATTTTGTCCTCTATCTCGCCGGGCAGGAGAATTACAGTGAGTGCCAAAAGTCGCCTTACAACTTCTCTGCTCATCGAGCGGAAAATAATATCGTGCTATAAATTTCGCTCAGTTTTTCCTCCTCCTTGCCGCCAGTAAGCTTAATTTTTGTCACTGGCTGCTTGCTGGTCGCCGAGAGTTGGATTTCTCCCCTGACGGCCTCACCTCACAATTTAGTCCGACTGATGAAAGTTTAACGACCAAAGTTGACACGCTGCGGCGATTATTTAGAAAGTTAATGACTTATAACATACCCCAAAAAAAGTCCCAGGAAATGAACAGAAAGCGTGAAGCTGAAGCTGCTCTGGGGCAGCCACGACGGCAAAAACACACCCGGATGACCGTTGGAAGCTGAATTCATTGATTTAGTGACCAGTCGCAGAGTTGGTTTTAGTTGATTGGACTTTATTGAAAAATGAGTCGCCATTTCTTAAGCTCTTGAACGGAACAAGCGAAAAAATGCGATAAATGGTAGGTTAACTAGGTGGTTCTACTTCTACCTCTGCAATGGGATGGATGTAAATTTACCAAAAATTGAGAGTCTGTCATTAATTTTCTTGTCAGCAAACTGACCGAAGCTTTGTTTAAATTCGATTCCCGATATTAGGTGGCTATTTAAAATAATTCGTTCCATAAATCATCCAAGACAATTTAGAAATGATGGTACACATTTAAACAACTTTTAACAAAAGAGGCATATATTTTTGCTTATATTAGATTCTTTATTAAATGCAGTTAATTAGAGAGTCGACCTTAAAATCATTAAAATTATTCCTCTTAAGAGAATCGGATGAAAATGGACCTTCCAGGCATTTTTCATAATTGTTGAAGGGGATATCCCAGAAAATGAATTCAGAGTGGTGGATTTGAATATTTTTGGCATCGCTGAGTGTAAAAAAACAAAAATGAGAAGAGCATGAGTAGAGCAACAAAAACATATTCAAAGTCTTATAACTGAACCATTCTTTTGGAAAAACCTTTTCAAACTTTTGCCTTAATCGAAATCGGCTCGGGCAAAACAATTCCACCGCGAACCGTAAGTTCTGGGGCACCCGTAACCACCCAAATAACTCCGCAAAAGTTCCGTGCGCTTATTTATAGTTAGTTTTCATTTCTTTTGGCGGTGGCAATTTCCACCTTCGACCCTGGCAGCTTTAGCTGGAAACTCCTTCAAAAGCTGGAAGGCAGCCTGTCTGGCAGCCGCATAAATTGTATAATGTAATTTTCCAGCAACTGTCAGACCCAGCCCGGCTCAGCCCACAAATCCACAGAACTGTCAGACGATGAGGACTGTCTGCCTATGCCAAATATATCTGTGGATATATCTGTAGCTATACACATTGAGCCAGCCATATATATATATATACAGATTGGGGGGAGTCTCCAACTTATGCAACAATTTCGGAGCGGAAATTGCTTTAGCACCTTCTCCCTGCGCCAAGGTGTATCCTGCCAAATATATATGGCATAGTGTGTGGTATGCGGGCGTGTCTCGTCCTGAATCCTAGGTCTGGCTCTCTGCGTTGGTGTGGGTATGGGTCTGGTCCTGGCTTCGGCACGTTCGCCTTTTTGGCACATACTTCAATAGCAAGTTGAATTTCATTCGATTCGTGGGTCGCTTCTCGTCTCGTCGTCACTCGTTTAGCTTGGCAACTTTTTTGGCACACCAGGAACACTTTGACAGTTTGTCTGCCTGTCTGCACACTCGCTGCCAAATAATTTGAAGTTGGGTTTGGGTTTTGGGCTTGGGATTGGGCTTGGGCTTCGTCCTGGGCCTGTGCCTGGGCTTGGATTTACTTTCGGGAATGAGCGGTAACCCCAAAAAACGTCATCGCTATGGGTTTTACGGATTTTGAAATTTATTTGCCACTGAAATTGACTCGAAAGTTTCTTCTCCCTTCAGCTTCAGCTTCAGCATTGTTTGCTTGAGAGAGTGTGTGTTCGTGTGTGTGGATGGATGGATGGATGCTGGAAAAGTTATTCCTATAAGCTGTTCCTTTTGTTTTGGGGCTGGAGTGTAATTTGAATTTAAGATTTTCTGTGGTTACGAAAGGTGCCAGCAACTCTTTCCCTTATATATCTTTGGTCGCTTTGGTTAGCCACCTTTATCCCTTCTGCCTCCTTTCAATAATTAATTTAACTGTAACATATTTGAAGCAGCCAGGAGGGAGTTTTACTTCCCAAAGTTCCCCAATTACTTGTGCCGGGCTTCATCAGTGATTCATAGTTTTAACTTTAAATTAAGATGTTGATTTCATGGAATGGGATAAGGGGAGGCCTAAAGGTCAGTTGTTTATATTTTGTGGGCAAATGGAGATGGGGCCCCTGTGTTAATTTGCCAAGTTTTGCAGGACCAAGACGAAGATGATGGGCCATGATGATGAGCGGCAGTAGCCAGGAGCTGGCCCCATCTGTGGCAGATGGCTCATAATTGGATGCCTGGCCCAGATTTCTGGAGGTGTACGAAGAGCAACTTAATGTGCAAATTGCGGCCAAGTCCCGACTGGACTTTGGCTTCTCATGTTGTTTGAAGACGAAGCCTTTGTGGCTTTATCCATTCCTACCCCTCCGGTAATCAACTGGTCTAATGTGTCTGGCATAATTGTTGGAGGTTGGAGGAAGGAAGGGGCTAAGTTTTGATTGGTAGTTGAATTAGCAAAGACCAAGTGGCCTCCGGGCAAGAAACAAGAATCCTTCACCACTACATGTTTAATTGTTTTTCTTTATGTTTCACCGAGGCTCCTATGGGTATATGGGTAAATACATATGAGAATAGTTTCGATTTTATAGTTATAGACTTATTAGTTGAAGATCTTTTATCAGTATTTAATCTTATGAAGGATAGCCTGAATCCAAATTACCCGGCACTTCCTTTCACTTAGACATTAGCTCTTCGTCTGACGTCCAAGCACACACTCCAAGCTAAATTGATACATTAACTACCTTGATCCGGCTATTATCCGACTGCGTGCCCCACCAGCTTCCTCTGGCGTCCCGCAAACTGAAAACTATTCTCAAAATGTTGAGAATGTTCGCCATGTAAATGTAAATCACTTCCGCTCAACTCCGGCTGCTCGACTCTCTACTTCGTATTCCTTGGCCCCGTCTCCCATCTCCGACTCCTGGCTCCTGGCGGCTGCTATCTCCTAGCTCTTGGCATCCAAAGTGGTTGCAACCCAGTGGCAACTGCGACTGCCAACATGGTGATAAATCATCAACTGCTTAAGCGGTGTCTCCCCGCCAGGATTCACCTGCTGCTGTTGCTCCGGTTGCTGTTGCTTCTCGGATCCTTGCTGCTGCAACTCACGTTCCAGCGCTTTAAGGCATTTAGCTGGATGACATATTTTAAATGCCCTGCCAGCCCAAACAACACAAATCAAAGGAAGCACCCGACGAGCAGGAGAAGGAGCACGAGCAGGAGCTGGATGAGGAGGTGGATGTTGACGTCGAGACAGGAGCTGCATCTGCGTCTGTGTGTGCGCATAGATCATAATCATTCATAATCAGCGTGCACATAAATAACAAATTAAAAGCGCTTCACTAATTTTAAATATGCTCGAACATAATCAGCTTACAGTGAGCCATAGCAAGGGCGACAAGGATGAGTGGCTGTGGCAGGAGTAGGACACGGGCAGGAGCAGGAGCAGAAGCAGAAGCAGCAGGACGATTACCGAGAGGTGGGGGCTGTTGATGATGCTTTCGCCACTGTTGATGATACTCCTGCTTCTGTCCTGGTTCCTACCCCTGCCACTGATCCTGCTACGGCGGCTGCTTCTCCTACAGTTACTGCTTCTGCTGCCAGTCAAGATAGCAATGACAACCTAACGAGCTGTTCTCCTTTTTGGCCGAGTGTGTCTGCGCGTGTTTGTGTTTACAGGAGTGTGTGTTTTTTGGGTGAAATTTACATGCTCTTCAAAAGGATTTATTGGTTGTACAATGCGAATAGTGGAATATATATGTGAATAAAAAATATATAAAATGTTACAAAATAATTTTACTACAATGGGTATTAATTATGGTACAAGATATATTTTATAAACTCTATTTTGATGCTTTTTATGAATAGTAAGAGTGTTATCTTAGAGGGATTTCTTTAAAATTGATTGTTTAATCTTTATTTTCTCAAGGACATTAAATAAATGAATGTCTATAAAGGGAAGAAGAGTATTTAAAATTCAATGTGGCTCTAAAAACTGTTTGAAGATTTCTATTTTTTCTTATTCCTTCACTTTTTTGACTGGCTTTTACTTCATTTAAAACGCATTTATAACGCAGGGCGGCGAAAAAAGAAACTCATCAGCCGGCGGAGGCACCCACAGACACACACACACTGACACACAACCATACAAACCCGCTAATGCAGAGCTCATATATGTATACAAATTTTCTTTTTAGCTTTTCATGTTTGTACTTTCGACCGCCCACACCCCCACACCACCACACCCACACCTATACCTTTTCCCCCTCACCCTTCTCACCTTTTTTTGCCCATCGCCTTTGTGGCGTCTGCTTCACTCACTTTGCCCATACAATTTTTCTTACAATTTTCTTTCATTTTTTGTTGTCCTTGTTCCTGTTGTTGGTGCTCCTGGTCCTGTGTTCCTTTTTGGCCTGACCCCATCGCTCCCCCACATCCCCTTCTATTTTACGTTTTTTCGTGGCTGCTCATGTTTCTCCATTTTCGTGATACTAACCATCTCCCTCTAATTTTCTCTCCGTTTCTTCCTATCTGGCAGATTGTGCGACCGGTGAACGCGTTCCTCATTGTTGATGTACAAAATGATTTTATAAGTGGTTCCTTGGATATAAGTAATTGCAGTGCACAGCAGCAAGGACACGAGGTGAGCTCCGGAGTCACAAATAGAGTGTGGGTGGCTACACCGCAGGGAAATCTTTGGTTACTTGAAAGTCTTACAAACCTTTATCCCTTAAAATTTTTTAAAAATTATTTTGATTATTCATATATATTTTTAAAAAAATATTTTAAAAGCAACTTATTGAAAAGGTAATCCTTTCAAGAAATGTTTCTTTAAAAAGTAACCAAATATTTTTGTGTGCACCTGAATTGGCAGCGACGTGGCCAGCAGCTTAGCCTTGGGTTTAAGCTGAGACAGGTGAGGTAAGCGCCGACGACGGAAGAACATAAAAAAATAAAAAGTAACAAGAAATGAAAATGAAGGGCCAGGACCAGGATGAGAGCCAAAGTCATTGCCGCTCCAGATGATGATGGGGATAAGGCGGTCGGTCCTTGGGGGCGGTGATGTAAAGTGGGTGGCCGTGGGAGCGCTCTGCATGTCAGACCTCAATAACAGATACTGTGGCTTGGCCCGAGATACAGTGAGAGAGAGAGAGTGGAGGAGGGTAGAGTGAGACTGCAGGGGCGGAAGCGGATATGCTTTACTTAAGTCGCATCCGCGCTGCGACACACGCCGGAAGTCGTCGAGATCTCTTGCTCCCGTTCTGGCCCACTCCGACCCTCACACCCACTTCCTTTCTTACCTCCCAACGACTCCAACTCCGGCTTTTGCTTCAGCTCCAGCGCAGCATTTCCATCTGGCAACTGACATGACTCTGTGGCTGGTACATGAAAATTTGTCAAAATTAATAACACGCACTTCCGCCTCCTCTTCGTCGACGTTGTCGTCGTCGCTTTATGGACTCTCGACTCTCAACTTGATTTTGTCGACGTGATGCGAATGGGATGATGGCATAACCCCCTAATGACCACCGCCACATTAACTCTCTTCCCCAGATACTGGAGCCCATCAACAAGCTGCTGGATACGGTTGACTTTGATGCCGTCTTTTATTCATTGGACTGGCATCCCAGCGATCATGTTTCATTTATTGATAATGTCAAAATGCGACCCATGGACGAGTCCTCGGCGGTAAGACATCGATTGTAATTGAACGGAAGTGTCGGGCACTTAACGAGCTTCCGCTTTTCCCTAGTTGGATGCGGATTCCGCCCAAGTCTTCGACACGGTTATCTTTGCCGGTCCGCCGCCGATGAAGCAGCGTCTGTGGCCCCGCCATTGCGTCCAAGATTCCTGGGGTGCCGAGTTGCACAAGGACCTAAAGGTGGTGGATCACGGTATCAAGGTGTACAAGGGCACCAATCCGGAGGTGGACTCGTATTCGGTCTTTTGGGACAACAAGAAGTTGTCGGATACCACGCTGAATGCACAGCTGAAGATGAAGGGCGCCACGGACATATACGTGTGCGGCCTGGCCTACGATGTGTGCGTGGGTGCCACGGCCGTGGACGCGCTCTCCGCAGGATATCGGACCATACTCATTGACGACTGCTGCCGGGGTACGGATTTTCATGACATCGAGCACACAAAGGAGAAGGTGGTCACCAGGGACGGCGTCATTGTTCACACCGCCGATGTGAGTACTTTAATGTTTTTAATCAGAAAATTCTTAATAAATTGATGATTTTCCAGGTGAAGGCTATGGCTGAGGGACGAGATCGCCGCCCCGAATTGGGCTACAAACTGGCCATGGAGCTTAAGAGCCCCGACTCGGTTCTTTCGCAACGCAACGGCTTTAGACCCACATATTAAATTCCAAGGAATTCTCGAAAAACATCACGCTAGGCTTATCTTCATGGTGAAAAAAGACAAACGGCTTTCATGTAGCTTACGGTTAGAGCGATTCGATTAATTTAGTTTAGAACGAACACCTGTGAAGTGCCTTTGTAGTTGGGCTAGCTTTTGCTAAATACATTCTAGAATGGTAAACTCTTTTTTAAGCCTGTTATCCATGTGGATTTTACATGACATTAAAGTACTTAAAAACCCGAAAACTTAAACTTAAAGTGCAACATTCTTGCCCCATATATAATAACCCAATTAAAAACATGGTTTAAGTATTATGAAGCTCTCTGTAACCCAAGCACCTTTAAATATAATTCCAACAGTAAACAAAACAAAAGGTTCATAATGTTGTGCGCTGCACCTGTTTTAATCGATATTATATACAAAATATATATGTAGAGATTCTAATTTATTTTGAAAAGAAAATTGCTTAAGTAAGGACTATTGTGTGTACTTAATAAAAAGTTGGATTGGAAATAAATTTGAGAATTTGAGAAAAAAATACAGGAATATGACTAGTGATGCATAAGAGGATTGAACTCGAAAGGACACTCAGAACTGGCTGTGTTGATGGATATTTGTCTTCGGCCAAGCTATAGAATTTGCTTTGGTTTATCCGAGAGAAAAGTCCACTTTCAAATGGATGAATATATGGATGCATGTTCTCTTTAAACGAAGTGCCAGTTTAAAAGCAAAAACTTCAAAACAAACCATATAAATGTCCTGGCCGAAAGTGTGGCACAGACTGTTAAACGTTTTTCTCTTCTCGATTTTTTTTTGTTCTGCTTTTGTTTTTCAGAGTTTTCAGCAGAGGAACAGGACTAGGAAAAGCTGAAATAACAAGCCATGCAGCGTTTAAAGAAAGTTTTCTGTTTTATGTGTCTGTTTTTGTTGCTTTCCTTTCAAATGCTTCCATCTCTTTTTCTCAGTCACAAGTCTATTTTTTTTATATATCCATCTCAGCAATTTTTGGTGTTTTTTTCCATGTTTTTAAAGAGATGAGATGAGAAGGAGAAAGTTCTCAGCATCGTTGTCGGCTGTTACTTTGCGACCAGGCGACTAAAACCAACTTTAAATTTATTAACACCCGGCTACTGAGCTCTGGCGAAGTGGGCGTGGCTGCATTGTGCCGAGAATAAAGTGCAAACTTTTTATTTTTTACATTTCAGCATATTTTCCCATTTGCCAAATGGCCAGGCAAGTCCCCCTCAGTGTGCGAGTGCCAGTGTGTGAGCTTGGGTCCGGTCGGCTTGGTCTGGCCAAGTTTTATGGTAAGCACTCCCCTTCCAGAATCCGCAGCCTCGTGTGGTTTCCCCATCCCGTCCCTTCAATTCCACCAAAATGGGCAAGCACTGGCTTTTGGTCTTTTATTTGGATCGGGAACAGAGCCTCAAATCGTTTACCTTTTGTGGCGTCGTCTGCCATAGACAATGAACTTTAGCTCCAGCTCCAGGTCCTAGTCCGAGTTATCCGGCTACTGGGCTACTGGATACCAGCTACCATCTACCAGTTACCAGCTACTGGCTTTAGCCTGCGACTCTGAGCCACCAAACTTTTGTTGTCATGGCGTCGGCTCTGTCGTTGATGCCGCTTTTATTACACGGAAAGAATTAATTGAATATTTATGAATATGTTTAAGCCATATTATAGATTAGATAGAAATGGTAATAGATTTTTTTGAAAGGCAACAAAGAAACCTTTATTTTCTTACTATCTCATTGAGAACTCAGATTTTTTTGCTCTGTATTATGGTGGTGGCGGCGGCATCGCCTGCGGTCATGCCACTGAAATCCACACGCTGCCAGCTGTCAGCGGCACTGGAAAATGTTCCACCAACACACACAGACCTACAAACACTGACAAACATGCATAGGACGAAAAAAAAATGAAAGAATCGCTGATGAAAATTGCTTGCAAGTGGTTTCTGTTTCTGTCTCTGGCTCTGACTCTTCCAGCCCTTTCGCCATGTAATGGTCTCTCGTTTTGCTTGTAAAACTTTTGGATTATTGTCAGGCACACACAGATACCCACAAACACACACATACACACACACACACACGTGGGCTGGCCATTTGCCAAGAGGCCTGGTCTTGGACACGGACTACGGAACACGGACTACGAAAAACGGGATATGGAATGCGGACACGGACTAGGACAGGGACAGGGACAGGGACAGGGACACGAGATGAGCGCCTAGGTCGCGTTTTGCTCTTAACAGCAAATTCTCGCATATTTTTCTCCTATTTTACCGGTTCTCTTGCACTCTCACTCTACGAGTAACCAACAATCTATCTATCCGCCGCTGCTGCTGCGTAGGCGTCGCCATTTTGTCCATGACCTGGAACTGTAAATGCAACTGCCATAGTTTGTGTGTGTGTGTGTGTCGGTGAGTGCTTCTCTGGTTGTGTGGGTGTGCGATGAATGCAGATGAAGCTGCTGAAAATTCGCAGATGCTGCCTGGCTTTTGCTTTCTGCCGGCGACTGCTTGACTTGTAGCTTGTTCTCGGGCGCTAAGCTTGTTGTTACTGGTTAGCACTGAAGTGGACGCGTGTACGGGATTAGGGGGCGGAAGTACGTGCATTACGGTGGAGGCACCACCTCATGTTACCATGGAGATCGTAATCGGTTCAAAAGCTTCCGTTTAGGGCCAGGAATGGAATAATATGGTTGAAGAAATCAAAAAAGAGTGAATTCTAGCAAGTTTATCTAATTTATAATCCCTCATCAGAAAAACTACATGAGGGAGACAATATAGTCATGTCTATCTGTATATGCCCCACATAATATGGCCACCAGCGACGGCTGTATCTTGGCCAATTTCTATCCGATTCTTAAGAGGAATATCTTAAACGATTTGTGGACCGATCCCCCATCATTCTGCATCAAAATCTAAGAACAAAATATTTTTTAGATTTTTCGTCCAATTTTCTGGAGGATCCCCTCGTGGAAAAGACTCGTGGAAAACGCTTTGCAGGACAATATGGCCACCAGCGATGGCTGTATCTTGGCCAATTTCTATCCGATTTTTGAGCGGAATACCTTAAACGATTTGTAAACCGACCCCCCATCATTTTGTATCAAAATCTACGAACAAAATATTTTTTAGATTTTTCGTCCAATTTTCTGGGGGATCCCCCTCAAGATTCGTGGAAAACGCTTTGCAGGACAATATGGCCACCAGCGATGGCTGTATTTTGTCCAATTTCCATCCGATTCTTGAGAGGAGTACCTTAAACGATTTGTAGACCGATCCCCCATCATTTTGTATCAAAATCTAAGAACAAAATATTTTTTAGATTTTTCGTCCAATTTTCTGGGGGATCCCCTTCAAGACTCGTGGAAAACGCTTTGCAGGACCATATGGCCTCCAGCGATGGCCTTTGACGTCCGCAAAGTTATTTTAAGATATCCTCCACATTTTTTCTGCTGTCTTTCCGGAAATGCAGCTCTCGGAAAACAGAATCTAATAATAAATTTGAAAGCAGCGGAGGAAATAACTACAAAAACAGTTGGAACTACAACAAAATCCCGGCTTAAATGGGGTGATGAGATTTTCACAGTTGTTCGAGGGCGGGACTGGGAAATTAGTTTTTCAGCTGGTCCTTATTGAAATTATAATTTATTTATTAGCGGCAGCAGACACGCCAGAGGCGAAGGGACGAAAGCGTGAATAAACTGAAAATGTCAAACCAATTTGCTGCGGAAAATTTCGGTCGCTGATTAGATTGGATGGCATGGCCAAAAGTTTTAATTATGAATATGAAAACTCTCGTGCACTCTTTGCTAGCGAAACTGGTTGTAATTAAATTTTTGCACAGGTAAACGAAGTCCTGGCGTTTCTGTAAGGGGCGTTTAGGGCGTGTAGGGCGTAGCTATCAGGCTACGATGTTGTTTTTTTTAGCTTTCATAACTGATTTAGCGGCAAATATGCTGCAACTGAAGGTGAAGCTGATGCCGAAGACGCAGCTAAACCGAATCTCAAGCTGAAGCTGAGTTGTGGACGGAAAAGTTTTTCGTGGCGTTGAACGGGTCGTATGCGCAATGTTTTTCCGCCTTTGTGTGAGAGGAAATGCAGGCAGGCATGAAGTTGTTGCTGCTGCCTTGGCAACTTCTCCGCACCACTGCAATGTTAATTTTAATGCAGTCAAATGAGTTTTGCCATGCTGGCTGGCTGGCTGTCTGACTGACTGAGAGATAGAAAGTTTTCGGCTCCATTTTGTGTGCATTTGTGCAGGATGTGATTATGAGGTTTTCATACTCCAAATGAGAGCTAGTGTGTGTGTGTGTGTGACGACTTACCACATCTGACTGTCCCTTTCCTGGAAAGTGTGTGGCAATAAAATGCTTTACTGATTTGCAAAGTTTTGTCATTAAGCACACTTGCTGCTGCCACCATCACATTGGCCTAAATACAGTTTAGAATTTCACAAATATTTGCCAGGCGACGCTTCTTCTGTCTTCAGACTGCTGGCTTTTATTTATTTATATATTTGTTGGCTTGCTTGTTTGGTTACTTCATTATTTGTCATTTTCCATGCATGACAGTGTGTGAAAATCTGTCGACAGTTTTATACCAAATTCCGAGGAAAGTTATTCGGCAAACATTTCTCATCGCCAGCTTCGCCAGGATGCCGTGAGTGGCCCCAAAATCAATCACTTGATAATGATTTAATTGTTTGAAAGCCGCGTTTGTGTGCGGTTTAATTGGCAAAGTGAATGCATTGGTTGGGAAGGAGATTTCAAAGCTACCTTACGGGGAAAGGACTGAGTCCCCCCTCCCAAATGAATTATAGAAATTGATTTGGCATTATCATCCCATCTAGGATTTCCATTAACTTTACCCAGACAGCTCATAAAAGTAAACCTTAATACCAAGATATGTTCGTGCTTTTTTGGCAATCAGCCATTATCTCAATGTTTTAAGGAAGGAAAAATATAGCCATTCCGGTCGGTCATAAATAGGCCGGCAAATCGGTCCCCCGGGGCACATGCGTCGTATACGTGATATTTTTTAATTACTTTCAAAAAGCTTTGTGAGGTCTGCGTGCGGAAAATTTGCTTTTAATTGCCCCACCAACAAAACCGTTTGGCGAATGTCTGTTTTCCCCAAGGTTATGCCGAAAATTCAATTCAAAAGCGAAGCGTCCCCAAAACGCAGAAACTCGAAACTAAAAACTCTTGCTCCAGCACAGATGGAAATATTCTTTAGCCAAATGAAAATTTAATTAATGCCACCACTAAAAACCAGAAAAACCAGAATCCACTGGGAGGAGTCGAGGAGAACATTTCTAAACTAATATGGAAAATATTTTGTATTTGCAGCAAAACTTTTTCCTCCAGCTGCCACCAGGAAGGGGGCAAGAGGATGCAAGAAGTTGGCTAGAGAGACAGAGCCAGGGAATGGATATATAATCTCGGGAATTTCTCGCATATCGCACACATGAGTCCCATATGTGTACGTTTGGATGGAAGATCTCATCAACAGAAAAGCTTGCGGGGATAAAAAACTAATTAAGTTGAAGCTAAAATCGGTTGTTAAGTTAATAGTAAAATTAATTTTTACCAACAAAAAAATCTGAAGCTATTTAATTATTGAAAATTGCCATCAAAGTGAATGTGGTTATTAATATTTCATTAAAATGGAATTTTTATAATTCATATTACATATTTACCTTGTAAATAAAGTATTTTAAGTGCATCTCAAAGAATGTCCAAACTGTTGAATTATGGTCAGAATAAATAAAGTATTTACTTGTGTTTAAAGAGACCGGTACAAACATTTATTTGCTGTTAACAAATTAAATACATTTAATATAAATAAACTGTATTATTTGCATACCTCAATTCTAATAGATTAGCCTGAAGGCTAAGAATAGCAATAAGTGCTAAAATCAATTAAATCAGAAATCAAATTTTAAAGCATTTAAAGTGCAAATGAAACGAAATTAGCGCCGGGAGCAAAGTGAATGGAGGGAGACAAATGAAAAGGCATTTAAAATGTCAACACGACCGCAACATCGTGTGCGAAATGGTCAGAAAAGGTGTGTATGTGTATGTGATTGTGTGTCCGTGCATGTGTGTGCAATGATAAGTCTGTATGTGTGGGAGGATATGGGGATTCTCCTACAGCAACAACGACTTTTGCGGTTGCACAAAAGTAAACCAAAGTGACAGAGAGTCAAAGGTGAGGGCCAAACGGGTTTTTGGGGTTCGGGGCCCAGAACGCTTAAACGCTTGACCACGAAAAGGCCATTAGAAAATGGTCTGCGCAGCTTGGAGTGTGAGAGAGACTATGGGGCTCCGGTGTGTGTCGGGAGGTCCTGCAAAAGCCATCTCCGGTGACAGTTGGAAATTAGGCAAAAGCCAACCCCAAAGGCAAAAAATAATCAAAAAACTGAAGCCACAAAACGTTTGCCAACACGTGTAAAGTTGGGAAAGTTTTTCCACCAAGGCTGACTGTGCGTCCTGTCAAAGGGATGAAACACAACCACCACGTTTTCTGTTTAAATTTTAATCTAGAAACTTTAATGTTTTACCTGAGCAGATCCCTTTTTAAATGTAACCTTCTGGGAGCTTCTGTCATTGCAGAAACACAACTTTAATCAAATTCCATTTGCAATTGTTAACGCAGGGATCCGAGCGAGTCACGCTCTAATTCCCACCTCTAACACCCAATACACCTGTCCGGGAGTGTGTGTGTGTGCGTGTCCTTTTTTGTATCCTTACATGGTATAATCTTTTGCCGCAATGCCGTTGAATGTGTAATAAAGCACATGACTTTGGTCTTTTATGGCTTGGTCGCGGTATTTTTGGTCGCTCCACCGCCGGCTCACCTTGAACCTACGGAACAATGACCAACGTTAGCGAAATCCTGGCCCTGATTCTCCAGTGATGTGTGGATAAGGCAGATCCCGGTGCTTGAAACGCCAACAATGTGCAACAATTAAATGTCAAACTGGAGCTTTTGATGGACGCTTAAAATCACTGCATCTGTCAGCTGACACTACAGCCTGGAGCTGGAGATTCATTTTGTGGCTACTGGCTTGGAGGCGGGGTGCTCGGTGAGGTGAACTTGGAGGAGGATGAACACAAGTCACGAAACGGTCACACAAGCATAAACTCAAACACAAACAGGAGCACACACACGAGCTCACAAAGAGCCACACATGATGGCGGACCAGGTGCTCATAGCGTTTAAAATGTACACCCATAAACAAAAGTGCAAACAAAGCCATAAACAAAGGGGCGTGGACAAGAGGCAGGGTGCTTTCGGAGGCATCCAGTTTGGAGGATAGCAGGGCAACTTTCACCCCGGCTCGAATCCTTTGCCGGGACCCGCCGATGTCGTTGTTAGTTCTGCCTGCCTGTCTGCTTTGGACACTGATTGAAGGTGTGCCCGAAAGTAATTGAAAACTAAATTAAGTTTGGGAAGTCATTTATAAAGCGACGAAACTTTTCTATTGTAAATGCCGCCTGGCATTGTCAAATTGTTGGAATCAAAACAAGAAATTGAAATGTATTTTGATATTAATTAACCCACTGCTAGTTGCGACTATAAAAGTGTCCTTTCAACTGACCTTTCAGAATAAGGAAAAACAACTTGAAATATTTTATTGAGAACTATAGCTATATATGTAGATATATATATATATTTATTTATATTCAAAGAATTATTTTAAATAATAATACTATTATATTATTAATTGAACACTGAAATATTCACAAAATTATTTATAACACAAATTTTAATAAAATATATTTCAAGTTCGATAATACTAGGGCACTGTTCTCGTAAAAAGCCCTGGCAGCGAGCGAGCGACATTGAATGTCTGTGGCACAACCGTGTTAACCCCTTCCTTTTCTCTTCTCACGCCCCCGCTCATGCCCCAACACCAACATCCATCCCCGCCCATTCCCTTCCGGTCGCTGGTCACAGTTCTGCTCCGCTCCATTCTGCACCGAGTTTGTTAGCTTTGCTTTGTGACGGGCTTCTGTTGCCGGTTCGCAGCGTCCGTGGATTCGAAATGGGCAGAACCAGGAGTGGTTTCAGCAGGAGCAGCCGCAGTAGAAGCACGAGCAGGAGCAAGAGCAGCAAGAGCGGGAGCCTGATCTGGAGAAGGACGAGCCGGAGGTGGAGCAGTCGAAGGCAAAGGGCCTGTCAGCGTTTTCTGCGCTGCGCTTTGTTTTTAATACATGTACGTGGTGGCATCGTTTATTATTATTTTTTGTGTTGCCATCGCAGGGAGCGAAGGACAGCACTGCGTATACGTAATATTCAATGCAGGATGTCAGTGTGCGTGCGTTTGTGTGTATAACCCATGGGTCCATGTCACGCACACATTAGAAGGTAAACACGCGTTTCGCCACACGATGCATAAACATTTGGACATTCCATTCGCTCCGGCAAAGTCGAAAGGATCTGCGTGTGTGGCATCGTTGGGTTACGAACTAAATTAAATTTTTACATCAACATTTGCGCTTCATTAGAGTAGGGAAAATGGCCAGGAAGTGGTGTCGATGGCGGGGCAGATGGTGTCGATGGTGCGGTTTGGGGGCGATTTTGTGTGGGACAATGCCAAGTGTTGCTCGAACGAGCCACTCGAGTGGCCGCCATCAGCCCGGTGGGAATGGATTGGGCCAGCTAAGCAGTCCCAGGCCCAGACAAATGAGTTGCCAGTATTATTGGTGGTGAGTGGGGAAAATGGTAAAGCAAACTCACTAAATTAGCCAAGGGCCTTCCGGATGGTGGGATGGTTGGTTAAGGATGCCGCCCAGACAGAATGTTGAACTTATCACAGGCATAACGATTCAATTGATAGACTAGTGGAAATGATAGTAGGGCAGATAATTGGATGAAGAATAATACTAGTATGTATACCAATAGCGATAGAAATTTTAGGAAAAATATTTCCCAGCTTGTGTCTGATCAGAGTTAATTAAATTTTGTATTCAAGAAAGTTGAAATAAAATTTCCTATTAATATGGATTCATGGAATGGAATAACTTAATACCGCATATATTGGTCAACTCGGGTTTTATTGAAAACAAGCACTTAAAAATTTAGCAAAGCCCTTAGGAAACTAAAAAATTTTAAATTGATTTGCAAAGATATACAACACGTCATCACATGATAAATGTACACGTTCATTAGTTCCTGCATCTCCTTTCTATTTACTCCAAATATTCTTCCGTGTCGAGTATGTTCTTTACTTGAGAGCTTTTAAGGCAGCAAACCTTCCGTTTGTTAATGCACGTAGTTATTTCGCGGCTTTGAAACGATTTATCGCAATTCCAAAACTCCCTGCATTTTCCGTCAAGCTTAAAGCAGCTGACTAATTCTGTTAAAAAGAAGCGTTAAGATGAGGACTTTTTGATATTTTTGCAAGCTTACGTAAGGGCTTTTTATGTATCATAGTGTAGTATGCACCGATTGAAACTAAAACGCCGCACAAGACTAAAATAACAAGGAGACACGGCCACTGGCTTGGCATTATTCGCCCAGGTTGGAAGCTCACATTCGGGCCTAAGATGCCAAAAATAAAACAAATAGTTTCTGTATGGAGCTTATAAATAATTAAAAATATGCTTTCAAACTGAAGGGTATCTCATTGCCTCCGGAATCTACGGGTAAATGAACAAAAGCCCGCCAACGATTATGTTCTGAAGTGGGACGCCCCCAAGGTCCTGCTCATCGTCCATCATCCCGCTAAGTGAGTAAGTAAATTATTATGATAATGCGCTCTCTTGGAGAACGAAGTGCAGTCTATGGGCAATGTTAAATTGAAACTTCTTAATTAAAAACTTGCTGCATAAAAACCGGAAGCAGCAAATGGGGGAGAAGATGCACTGGCAAAACATAAACTATATTTATGGTTTGGAAAATGATAAAAAACTGCAATTTGTATCTAATTTGTGAATTTGTGAAACATTTTTAAACTTTTTAAGGTCTATTTTCCGTTTGAATTTTAAAAGTTCGTATGGGAATTAATTATTTAGGTGGCCCAAAATAATTTCCATAAATTGTATTTAGGTAGCAATAATCCTTATTTTTAATTTCGAGTGTAAAGGCCTTGGAGAAGAGGGTGGGGGCTGAGGATGGGACCTGGGGATACCTCGCAGCCTGCAAATCAGTGTGAAGTAAAATAAACCGCTTAAGGACTTGCGACTTTGCTTCGCGTTGGAAATAACAAGAAAACTGCCCTCCGGCCAGAGCCTGCTCATGTTGATGGGGCTTGAGATGGGGTGGGCGGGGTGTGGTGTAGCAGTCGGTGTGGGTGTTGGGGCAAAAGCTAGGGTCCAGCGGAAACGACCGGCGGATGTGCTTGGTCAGGCCATTGGACCATTGGCCAGTTAGAAGCTGAAGCTACAGTGGGAAAAAAATTCAATTAAAAGCAACAGCACGTAACTGAAACTTTTCTTTCTCTTTCTGGTTTTTGCAAGTTTTGTATCTTTTCACCGTCACCCTCTCGAATTTTATGTGACTGTGGGTGTGGTGGTGAGTGTGTGCGTTTGTATATATTTTTTTTCTTTGAGGCACAAGAGAAAGAAGCTGCCCCACAGCACTTTGAGTTATAAGTTGGTGCCAGCTGTCAGTTCTCCATGCCTTGAAAGTTGCATGTTGACTCCTCTTTTATTCAATTTTTTTTTTCATGTTATTTTTTGTGTTTGTCTTTTCCTCACGAAGTTGCAGCTGAAAATTGAAGATATCAATTCTGTGGCTGGTCAAAGGCACGTCAAATGGAATAAAAGATGGAAAATGTTTAGGAGCAGTCCCGCATCTCCTTTCTGTGGTTTCACTTGGAAAAGACTTTGACTTTACCTCTTGTGCTGCTTGAGTCAAACAAATGCCTTGAAATAATGTATTCGCGTTGGTAACTTCCTTATTTAATCAAGTTATCCACTTGCCACACCACCCAGTTTTCCCAGTTTCTCCAGTTTCTGAAATGTATCTGCCTAATGCAGCCCGATTCGCACATTACGTATTCGCAGTGTGGCCTGGCCTACCCGAATGACGTCACCAGAATCAGGTCAAGTAAGATGGAGGCCAAAGCGGGGGAGGCGGGAGGTAGGGCGGTCGGGCGGCCAGGAGTAGACTGGGGCATACAAATTATGTTGGAGCAGCAAAAATGGCAACTCACTGTGGAATATTTTCGGCCGCACTGCTCTCGCATCGCTGAAGCCATCCCTCTCTGGCAAACTCACCTTGAGCTTGAGGTTCTTTTTGGGGTCTTTCCCTTCCATGGGTGTGCTACTTAATGGCCATTCATTCGCTACCCAGCACCAGTACCAACACCAAGAGCAACAGGAACAGCAACACCAACACAACTAGAACCAAGACCACCCGCAAAGTTCATTTTCGTTTTTGACATTTTTCAATTTTTGTTTGCCTTACTTTCCAGCCGACCCGGCCTCTACTGTGCTGAGCTGAGCTGTTCTGGCTGTTTTGGGTGTTTTTTGTATTTTTGCGGGGGTAAATTAAATTCAGATTATGCGGCTGGCAGAGGCTCTTAACTAGATGAAATGAGATGAGAAAAGCGGAGAGCAAAAGGAAAAGTGACTGGCATTTATTTTCCATATATTGATTGCTTTTTAATGGATATTTTGCTTCACTTTACTTTGCCGGCAGCATAAGGTGGCACTGTCCACTGTTATCCAGTATCCAGTTTTCGGTTTTATTTAGCTTCCACTTACTGGGAGCATTAATTTTATTTACATAGTTAAATGGTTCAATTGTTTGGCTGTTGATTTAGTGCTGGAATTTCAGACAGTAAAATTAATTGTTTGATTTGTGGCGGCAATGCTGCCCTACGTTGCTGTCTATTTTTTGTTGTTTTTTGAGCCTGCCATTTATGTAGGTCACTTTTCTCACTCTTTCCCTCTCTGTCTGTCGCCATCTAGCCATCTCTTTCCATCTGGCTAAGTGCGTCTCTTTTGCGAACTGTGTCCCTAGTGATTTACAGTTTTATTTGCACAGTTTATAAATAAAACTGTCAAGTGAGAGACGCCGTTCACTGACGTTGGCAGCTGCTCATCTAATGGCATTTTCCCATGCCTGTTTAAAAAGTCTCCCATTTTTTGTTTCCGTCACCCTAACCATTTGTTATGCTGCAGGATCCGACTCCCGACACTCCCGTTCCCCACTGCACTCCCTCCGATTTCAGTCCAGTCCGTCAGTCACTAGTCTAGTCAATCAGTTGGAACGTCAATCAAGCCGCTAAAGCTAAGTTACTGCGTTGAGCTCAGCGCAGCAGGTAACTAGCTGTAACTAACTGGCGGGCAGAAGGCGGGCATCCAATCAAGCTGCCAGACGCACAGCATTTCCTGGGAAAGCATGTCCGGGCTTAGGGCTGGCAGGAAATCTAAATAAAATGAATTTTTTAGTAAAAGCGTTCTTCAAAAACAAACAATGCTTCACTGAAATCTATTTTTTAATCTTTAAAGATGTTCAATTTTTCTACAAAATTACAATATGCAACACGATTTTGATAAAATATTGAATATTAATTAACTAATAAATAATCTGATTTACTTTTAAGACTTAGAAACTTATTTAACTTATCATAACCAAAAAATATCCATTAAGCAGTTCTATGATAAGCTTCTTTACCTTTGATTGGAAACTATAAGCTTTTATTTCAAATTTTAAGCTATTTGAAATCACTAGTCTTAGCTTGTGAACCCTTAACCTTTTTTGAATAGATGGCATACCCTTCTGCCTGCAGGGCATAACAATAACAAATCCATATACACACAACCAGCTCAGCCAGCATAAAAAAATTCACCACGCTCCGCTCTTTTTGGGCCAACAACTCTTTGCTGCTGCGGATGCTGATGCTGCTGCTGCTGCTTCTGCTTAGCTGGCTTTCTCTTTCGTTTTTGGCTAGGAGAGCAGGACAGCCACTCGCTGTCGCTTTCACCCTCTCCCCCCGTCTCTCTCACGCATAGACATGGCAACAACAAGCGGCGGCTTTCATCTTTTTTTAGCACACGCGCCTGGCCCAAAAGTTCGGCCGCACCGCATTCCGGACTGCTCCTCGGTTCAGTTCCCCTTGGTCGCCTGTCGAGTGTCAAATCAATTTGTCAGAAATCACTGACAGCTGCTTACAGCCAAAATACACAAGCGCACACGCTCACACATATGCACGAATATGGCGAATATGGGTGGCCGTCACAATCGTCATTCGCCTTCTGAAGAGATGTCATGCCACAAGCAACAATACCAGAAAAAATCAAGTAACATCCTTCTGGAGAGTTTTTCGACTAAATGACACCCTTAAGGCTATGAATTACAGATGGAACTTAAAATTATTGGAGAAAACTGATGGTACAGAAATATTTTGTTGGATATTGTTTGGCAATTGCTACATACAATACATAGTTGTGGAGTTCTTTAAAAACATAGCATACTTTTTAGAGTAGCGGGGTAGTAGGGTTGTTAAAATAATAAGAAGCTCCTAAATTTTCAACTGGATTTTTAAAATAACGATTTTATGCTATAAAAAAATATATGAAGAATCTTAAGTTTAAAATAATTTTTTGTTGTGTTCAGTTATAATTTTTTAGAAATCATAAGTTTCTTCTTTTCTAAATGGATAAACATATATTTTCAATAATATTTTTTAAGAATTTCTTCATACTTAACTTGATACTTAAAAAAAGATTTTCCAGAATTATTGAACTTGAAACTCAAATATTATACCCTGTTCTTAAAGACCAATGAGTATACAAATAACGACAAAATCCAAACAAGGATTGATAATAGTAAAGGGCATGGAGGATGTGCGGGAGTAAAAATTGCCTAGGGTGTAAATTATTGCGCATATTTTCATTTCTTTTCAAATTGCTTTGCAGATTGCCAGCATTTGAAAATTGTCTACGGCATCCTCGAAACGCTTTTGACATTTACAACTCATTTTTGTTGTTGTTCTTGCGATTTGCACCCCAAAATCGAAAAAAAAATCTCGTCGCAAGAAAGTTTTCAAGTTCGACTCTGACAGACAAGCGGCTTTTGTTTGCATGCCACACACACACACACACCCACAAACACACACTCATCAGCAGACGGTTGGGAAGTTGTGTGCTGCGAGGCGTATACGAAATTTAACAGACAATGCCAAAGCGAAGACGAGAGACCAATGCAAAAGAAAAGCGCTTCGCCAAACAAAACAACGGAAAAAAGGTGGATAAAAAACAAGAAAAGGTCTTTGACTGATGCGGCTCGAGATGCCCTAGCTGACGGGTTCGGATAGTTTCCACGTAACTTTTGCCATATCCGCTTAGGAAAAAGCTGTTTACGACTTCTACGGAGGTAAATGATGTGAAAAAATAATTTGGTTCTATTTTAAAGCCAAAATTAAACAAATATAATATAAAATGTAGAATTAATTAAGCTTAGCAGCAGGGTGGCGATTATGCAAATACCAGGCTCAAATTCAAGAATGAGTCTTCAGGAGAAACTCTTCAAAAAGCTGTCGGCTCTTCGCTGTCGGCTTTTCATGTATATGTATAGATTACTTTCACAATTAAGTAAATGGAAATGCTAAAGTTACAATAAAGTGAGATATTGTACCTTTTGGCCCGACCCGAAAAGTTATGCCAAGTATTTTTATGCAAAGTCAAGGAATTACCCCACTCAAGGGAATCCAAACTTCGCTCATCAGTATCCTGTGCATTGTTTCGTCTTGTATTTCGATTTTTGTATTCTTTTCTTACTTTCTTTTTTTTCTGTTGTGTTTCGTTTTTTTGTTAATGGTGTTTTTGTTGTTATTGTTGTTTTTGGCTGCCAGTAGCAAAGGCAGCAACAATCAGTAAGAAGAATCAGTAAGCAGCATGTTACTGCTGTTGCTTTTTATTTATTTTTCGTTTGTAATCTGTACCCCTTTTTTGTTCTCTCTCGCTGGTCGTTGGGCTTTCTTCTCCCAACTGAACAGTTTATTTTTTTTCAACATTCATCTGTATTTGGTTTTGTTGTTGTTATTTTGGTGTGTTTGACCAACTACAACATACAAGCTCATAAATAAGTAGGCAAAGGCCCATGGATGAAGGACGAAGGACATGGGGGGTTAGGAGGGGTAACATGGGAAATAGGTGGAAAAAGGGTTTCCAGGGGAGGATGTCTTGTGACTGAAAATGAAAAATGGATTTCTGTGTCAGTTGGTTGCCATAATTTCAGCTTGCTTCGCTTTCGGCTTCATCTCCATGCTCCTCCCAGGACCTCACCCCTTCTATTCCATTCATTTGCTTTGGCTGCTTTGACGCGCATTCATCATTTGGCATTCAGTTCGCTTGGCGTTTTGGGTTTTGTGTTTTGCGTTTTCGGTTTTGTTTTCGGCTTTCGGTTGTCGGCTGTCCGATGTCAGTCTGTCTTTCATTTGATTCCTTGCTATCTGCCAGAGTCGGCAGTCGGCGCTGGCGTTGGCGTCGCCGTCAGCGTCCGTTTATTTAATTAATTATTTTAAAGATTCTATCGTCCCTTTTTCTCGCATTTAATTAATTTATCAAAAGTGCAAATGAAAATTGGTTTCCACGCCGCATCTTTCTCTCTCTTTTAGCCGCTTCGGCTTCGGATTTTGCTTTTCTGTTTTTTTTTGTTTTTGTGTTGACCGTACTCCACCGGGGACTGTCCCTTTTCGTTTATGCTTGCTTAATATTTTATTTTATTTTAAATAAAACAAACTTTAAATTAGCCCGAGAGCACCGTCGATCCCCTTGTGCATAAGTGGGGTTAAGCTGCGTGGCGGTGGGTTAAGCCAAGGCCAAAGTTGTGGCAGAAAAAGTTAGCCGGGCTCTTCATTCCCTTTTTTTCTGGCCGTTTTGTTGCTGTCTTTTTTTGCATCACTCCCCGCTTTCACCCGTTCGGCTGGTTGTCCCTGCTAATGCTGATAGGTCTAATAACTCCCTGGGATGCTGTAATCCTTTGGGCTGTCTTGTCCGTGCTGTCGGTCTAATGGACACAGCGAGTCACGTAAATGAGCCCGATGATTATGAGGCGGTGATGATAATGATGATGATGCTTATGCCGGCGACGTGTTAATTTCTGCGACAGCACGGCCAAAACTTTTACTCCAACTCACTAACACCACCCCGCCATCATTTAATGCCCCCAAAGAAATCTGGCATATCCGGCGTATGCGTAATATTCAATGAACAGCTGTCTGCCAATTTCGAATGCATTAAATATTAATTTGTGCAGCATTTTCGGCTATTCGCAGGATAACCAGCCGCTTCCCAGTGTGCCACTTTGCATATGGCCCGTACATCCGTAAGCCCAAAAACGGAAATTAGTTACAGAAGTTATAATTAAATTCCTTTGGCTGCATGTGAGTTTCGCCCTATCTCTGTGTGTGTGTGAATGTGCCCAGCAGTACCAATCGCCCCGGAATCACCCTGGATTCACCCTGGATCCGCCCGGATCACCCCGGAATCCAACCGGAAAGCTAGAACAAGCGGCCCGGAATTTTGTACTGAAATTTTTGAAAATGTCCTCTCGGCCCGGAATTCGATTTCAGGCATGAATCAGCCCTGAATCCGCCCGGATTTCGAATCCGGATTCCGGCGTGAAAATTGTCTCGAAATCGCCCCTGATTCAGACCTGAATTTCAGAGCGGAATCAGGCCGGAAAAGAAAGCATGATTCCGCGGTGAAAAAGGTGGCTAAATCAGGTCGCATTCATAACCCAAAATTAAAGAAAAAAATTTCCTCTTACATTCTTCTAATCTGATAATCAATATTTTTTATGTATTCCTTAAAAATTTCTGTTAATTTATGTTTTAAACTAAATTAATATGTTAAATAACATAACATTATTAATATTGAAAACTATATTTAATAATTACTCACCCTGGGATTCGAACCTTAGTGCTTTTGTATACTGGACCGACATGCACGCTTCTAAGCTATCAAGGAATCGCGCGTACTTTGTGACTGACTATAATATACCTCTACAAATTTGCATGTTTAAAACAATCTCAATTATTAAGAGTCCCCGTTTAAAAAAAAGTATTGAATATAACAGTTTATTTTGAGACTGCGATATTAAAATAAAATGAAAGTAAACAAAAATCAACTCATAATAAAGACTTTTCCGCTTGGAATCGAACCCACGACCTTACGATTAACAGGCAGATACCTTAATCATTGAACCATGGGGTGAGAGTTTTTCGGGCAAAATATTTAGAATGACTAGAAAATATTAGTGATTAATAACTAATATCGAATATGCATAATTTCGAACTCTAGCAGCAGCAGAGGGCCGGCAGAATTAGTTCGCCTACTTTGTTTTGACGTTCGAAGAGCAAACCTTATTGAATTGTTTTTGTTTTTCGATCGAAATTTGACATTCGGGCCGGAAAAGTCGGGGCCAGGAATTTCAGTACTGCTGGGTGTGTTAGCTGTGTGTTGGTGTGCCTGCAACCAACTGAGCTTGTAAACAGGCCTGGGGACCCATGTCCTCTAAGCCCTGAGTGCCGAGTCCAAGTACGGACAACATTTACCAGACGTTGCCATAGACAACACTCGAGTGCACAGCCAGGAGAGCCAAAAGCCTGGAGGAAGGAGTTGAGCCAGGGGCTAAGAGTTGGCCATCGAAAGGGGCGTCTTAATTAGAAACAATTTGAGGCTGACTGATTGTCGGTGGGGCGAGTAAGTTAGATGGGCGGTGGACCATCAAGTTACGAGTACCTGCATCGTTGGTAGCACGCGCTGCTGGCTTTTGATCATTAGTTAGTGGCTTACACTTCAAGGATTTGGCTCTCGTTTAAGGATAACAAGGTTTTTCACATCTAATCAACAAAAAAAGAGGAATAAATGTGGATTGAATGATATCAAAGTAAGAGTCTTCAAATAAATAAGAGGTTTAAATTAAACTTTGGTAGGAGCTTTTAAACACATACTTGCTTCAATATTTTTGTTTTAAGATTTTTTTTCCTACCCTCCCCCAGTCATTTCAAATTACTGCTGAAATCATTACGAATAGCTTCCTTTTTGTCAGAGTTTGCATTGCCATTAATATCCTTATCGAGACCCGCAAATTTAGGCTGGAGAGCTCTCGAGGGACCTGTGTTCAGGCCACACCCCATGGCACGTTGCAGACATGTATCTATTATTTCATTTCGATCATTGCCTCCAACTGGTTGTCGATTATTGAAATTGATTTGCACAATTGAACGCGGTGGCGAGGACGCACATAAATCACACATGCATCAATTATGGGGCGCCCGTCGTCAACGTTGCTGTGCATCAATATTTGATGCCGCAAAAAACAGGCAGGGTTGCTCACCCACTTCGGGTTCAATAAGGAGGCGTGGCAGGACATTTCCAACCCCGACTAAAGTAGCTAGCTTCAGTTTGGCGGAGTGTAATGGGAAATGGAAGTGGAAATGGAAGTGAAGTCAGGACCGGCGATTACAATTCTCGTTTGCCATTCGCGCTTCGTTGCCGATCAATTATGCAAATGGGATTGGATGACGGTGGGGGGCGGGGTGGTTAGATGGAGCAACGGATGACATATTCAATAATAAAGTGTCGCCAATGACGACGTCTCAACAAGCATGCCACAGCATTTATTATCAGTATTGCGTATACGTAATGTTTGCCAAAGTATTTGCCTTTTTTCGGTGGGTCGTGCAGCCTCGTGTGCCTCATCTACACCACAACCACCATTACTGCCACCAAGAGCCAAAGCAATTGTCTGAGGCTACAACAGAAAAGAGGAAAAAAAAACAATGTATGGGAGTAGAGAGAAAAACAGCTGGGGCGTATACGTAATGTGAGGTCAGAGACCATGTGAAGCTGTAAGTGGAGTAACTCGATTGAAGTCTTGTCTTTTTTCGGGTTTTTGCCCGGAATGCTGTTGGGGATTGGGGATTGAGACTTTGGGAAATGGGATTTGGAGCTGGCAGCGCATTTCCATAGAATCATAATTGGATATGCTATGGAGCCGGTCCGGCATTACGAATTCATGGCCGGCATTTGCGTTCCCAGCACCCGCCATTTTTTATGGCACCATAATTAGCCCCGGCCAGTTTTCAATATTTATTCCGTATCCCATATCCTGTAGCCCATATCCGTTTTCGCATCTCGGGTCCAGTAAACACTTGCCACCGACCGCCATTAACACATTTTCAGCAGAGGCCAGTTAACTGGCAACCAGAGCCGAACAAAAACTGACCCGCTAAAGACAATAAAGTTCAATATTAATGCACCCTTTGACTCCCGGTCCGGTTGACGGTGGGCGGTGGTCGGTGGTCGGTCTATGGATTCGTCCTTGGGGATGAGTTGCCGAATCAAGCGCCATAAAAGCAAGACAAACAGGCTACTTAAAATAAGACCCGAAAAAATTTTAATGATCTGTCATAAAAGCGAGCGGGAGCGAAAATTGAGCGCCAGCAACATAAAACTGAATTTATTAGGCATTGCATACTTTTGAGGGCAATCAAGTAACCATGCGGCCGAGATCCTGGAGACCCGGAAAACTGTTGCTCCCATTGCCCCCAAATGGAGCTCTCATCCTGAACCCAACTTAACTCCGTTGAACCCAAAGGCGACAGGACACCAAATCCTTTAAGCACTTGTTCACTGCGGCGCCACCGAATTATTATCTGTCTGTGTGTGTGTGCTTGTGTTTGGCGGCAATTAATTCCAAAATCACAATACCCATAAAGATGATGATGCGACTACAATTTGAATACCCGACTGGGCGCTGGGTACTGGGTCGGTGGCCGAGTTTCCCGCTGCTGTCAAAGACACGACCGAATTGACAACAATGGAGACAAGCAGCGCCCGTAATAAGTAGTTTGGCTGCTGCGGCACCCTACCCTGCCACTCATCGCCCCTGACCCTCAAGGGGTGGCGGCCATTAAATCAACGCAGGACATGCCTGGCAGGACAGCGCCGCGCCTATTGCCGCACACAATATATCAAAGTTTATGTTGATTTGAGTGGCGCAGCAAACTTTTCGCCCCGAAACCAAACACAAAAAAAAAAAAATAAAATAAAAACAAGAAAGGAAAGCTAACTTCGGGCGGAGCCGAAGTTGATATACCCTTGCAGTTCAGTCGCAGTCCGCTAGGTGGCGCCACCCATCTTATTTTATTAGATATATAGCGGATCGTTTATAGTCGGCCGATCCTTATGAAAATTGGCAGATCAGATTGTTTTCCCCAAAATAGAATCTGTACCAAATCCCATCTTTCTAACTTAAAAAACACCAAAGTTATGCCAATTTCGATCGTTCTATGACAGCTATAGGATATAGTCGGCCGATCCTTATGAAATTTTCTACATAAGATATTTTGGTCAAACATAACATGTGTGGAAAGTCCCAACCCTCTAACTTAAAAAAACACCAAAGTTATGGCATTTCCGATCAATCAGTTATATGGCAGCTATAGGATATAGTTGACCGATCCCGGCCGTTCCGACTTATATACTGCCTGCAAAGGAAAGAAGGATGTGTGCAAAGTTTCAACTCGATAGCTCTAAAACTGAGAGACTAGTTTGCGTAGAAACAGACAGACGGACAGACGGACAGACGGACAGACGGACAGACGGACATGCTCATATCGACTCAGGAGGTGATCCTGATCAAGAATATATATACTTTATAGGGTCGGAGATGTCTCCTTCACTGCGTTGCACACTTTTGACCAAAATTATAATACCCTCTGCAAGGGTATAATGAAAAGGAAAAGAAGAAAGCCGGGGACCACATTTCGTGTTATTGTCTCCTTTTATTGATTTATTTGGTCTGTGTATGTCCTCTTCCTGCCGCATTTCTTTTTTTTATCATTTGCCATTTTATTTGTGTGCTTATTTTTGATTAGATTTATTTATTTTTATTCTCGCTAAGCTGGCGACGCCGGGCGTCGTCGATGAAATTTAATAATTCCACTTAATGCAATAATAATTTCGTCGCCTTTTGTTGCCGGCCCCTCTCGTTTTCTATCCCTCTGACAGGACAATACGGCAGACCAGAACCAGAACCAGGACCACGACCGAGACTAAAACCAAAATCAGCATCAGCATCAGAATCCGAATCCATCGCCATCGTTGTCGTCATCATTTTTGTGGCCAGCGCATAATTTGTGCGAAATTTGTCAGATTGCGAGCTCTTAAGGCTGAGTAATGCCGGTCGAGGTGGCGGGTAGCGAGTGGCTGCTATAATATTCTTCTCTGGGACGGGGGAGTCATTTGTAATATGTTTTATTTGACTTGCGGCAGCTGCTTCCCTCTCAATGAAGGCTAAGTAATTGACGCACCAAACTCCCAGAGGAGTGCCAGCTGATTACAATTAGTTGTGGGCGTTTCGGTAAATCGCTGCCAGTTGGGGAAAATTTACGGAAAATGAGTGATAAACGATGGCGAATTGACGACAATTGGGAGTTTTTTATTTATTCAACGTTTATGCTTGTTACCTATAAAAACACGCACCTGACAACTCACTTTAATGTATGTCAAATCTCGGCACTTGGCAACCGGCTGGAATAAAAACAAACCCAAAAACACGAGCACAGCGGCCTCTTTTTGACATTTTGAGTGACATTATTTGTGTCAACAATAAAACACTCAAGTATCCAGCAAGAAATACGGAAGGTGGATGGAACCAGGACTTGTACAAATTAACTAGAAGTTTAAGCCATATTTTATATGAATATTATAAACAATTATTTGGGCACTTGCCACCAAGCTCTTTTGAGTCTTTATAATATAAACATTCCCACACTCGCATCTAGCACCCTAACGGAAGACCAAGCTTGAGAAATGAAATAAACAAATTCCCCCTATTGAGCCGGCCACGGCAAAAACAACATTAGACTAAACATCCGCTAGAATCACGCCACTGCGGCTCCCCTTTTTAAGCATCCGTATTGATACCCAAATTTTCCATGCTGATCACAGCAATCCCATTCGGGAAATTCTCTTCGGAATTCAATTCGTAATATACTTCGGGAAGATCCCGAACCAAGAAGGAAAAGAATCAGCTCAAGCCTGGTCAGTCGGAATCTAGCTTAGGTTAAGATATAATGCCTTGTTAGACTTAAGATCGGAATGAAACCTAATAAAGTTTAAATATATATTTTTTTAAAAGTTAAAACCCGTCGTGATTATAATTGGCGCCCAACGTGGGGCACGCGTTAATTAAAAATATCGATTAAAAAAAGATATTCGCGAGTGCCTCAAATAAAAATCATAGACCTGAAAAATAAAGGTTTCTATGTAAAAAAACTTATATCACGTACCGGTAATAACTAGAATAACCTCAACACCCAAAGTGGAATTTTTCAAGAAAAAAGTGACACAAAAGGAGAACAAAAACAAAATATACAAACTAAATAAATTTTGAACCACCAAAAAGTGAAAAATCAAACGAACTCAAAAAAGTGAAAAAAATTAACCCTCAACGCCCTAAGTGGAATTTTTTCAAGAAAAAAGTGACACAAAAGAGAACAAAAACAAAATATACAAATGAATAAATTTTGAACCACCAAAAAAGTAAAGAATCAAACGAACAAAGTGAAAAAATTAACTAAAATAAAATTACAAAAAAAAAAAAAAAAAAAAAAAAACACACAAACACAACAAACAACCCCGACAAACAAGAAGATAAAAAAGAAAAAGATTAAAAATAAAAAGTAAAAACTTAAACAAACTCGAAAAAAGTGAAAAAAAAATTAAATAAAATAAATTAAAAACCAAAAACCTATATTTAAAAAAAAAAAAAAAAAAAAAAAAAAAAAAACGGCAGAAGACCCCCCACTCAACGGAAAAAGGACTGGGAAGGAAGAAAAAAAAAAAAAGCAATTTCATCAGAGGAACACCAAAAAAAAATCACAAACGTGAGATAGATTATTGTTTAGTTTTATAAAAAAAATAAATAATTAAAAATAAAAAACACATCAATGTAAATCCTATTTTACACACCGACACTATATTGAATTTATATGTAACCTTTTTTTTTTTCCTCCTCTATTGTGTTTTTATAAATCCCCGTCTCAAAATATGTCTATATATATTTCATATAATATACCAATTATATACTAAATTAAATTCAAGAAAAAAATTGCCTGCTGTTTTGCTAAATAGTGATTAATACTGGAAGAATTAATAAACGCTTTAAGAAACTTTAAAATGACAGACTCAAACGGTCCATCTACTAGCCATAGCGCTAATTTAAGCCGACAAACACCTGAACAAACACTAACATCAGACCTAATTGTCCGATTGATAGCTAACAACCTAACACCACTACATGAGGAAATAAAAACGTTACGTTCTCTCTTGGATTCCAAATCCAATTTAGTGACCGAATTCCAAATCGAACAGATTGACGATACCATTCCATGCGACGAAACACTAGAAATAGTCAAATCCGTTCCCCAATTTTCTGGAAATTTAGACAATTACGTAGCTTGGCGAGAAGCCGCTGAAACAGCAATGGGACTCTATGTCCGCAAAAGTCGTCGGTACTTTGTAGCCCTAACCATTTTAAGAAACAAGATTGTAGGCAAAGCCAATGACGCTTTAACAAACCATGGAACCGTATTGAACTTTGACGCTATTTTGGCCAGACTCGATTTTGTCTTTAGCGACAAGAGGCCAATCCACATAATCGAACAAGAATTAAGCGTGCTGACACAAAACAGATTTTCTGTTATGGACTTTTATAATTTGGTTAACAAAAAGTTAACCCTCTTAATAAATAAAACCATAATGACGTACGGAAAAGAAAATCCAATAACTACAGAAGCAAACCTCAGACATAGACAAAATGCCTTGAGGGTATTCATAACTGGCCTAAACGGCCCAATTTCTGGCATGTTATTTTCCCTAAATCCTCCAGACTTACCAAACGCTCTAGCTAGAGTTCAAGAAATGGAGAGCAATCATATGAGGGCACAGTTCGCTTATCGTTTTAGCGCACCTCAGCGCCGTTATAACGATAACCAACGAAACCAAAACGAACCATATTATAGATCTGATGGTCAGAATCAGGGCAATCAATTGCGCCTGAACAGAACCAACGACAATTACAAAAATTATAACGGACAAAATCCCAATTATCAGCATAACAATAGAAGTTCTCCTCAGAATAATAATAATTCCCAAAATAAAAATAACCCCCAAAATAGTAATAGCTACCAAAACCATAATAGCTATCAACACAATAACACTCGGTATAATCCCTATCCAAGTTATAATACTTGGACTCAAAGGAATAATACATACCAAAACAGAAGCGAACCTATGGAAGTGGACTCCAGCATCCAAATCCAAAATAAAAATAGTAACCAAGTATTCCCAAATGGTGAACAATACCAAACTACAAATAGCCTCCAATATAATTCATTCCAACAACCAGAACAGGCAGTTAAACGCGCACAAATTGAGTCATCTGCTCAACCTAGAAACAAACAAATGCGCATAAATAATATCAAAGAGGAACATTTTTTAGGAGAAGAATAGGTCTGCCACACATATTACGATTTGACAAAAAAATTAATAAAAAACTTAATGTTATGATAGATACAGGAGCCACAGCCTGTTACATAAAAAAAGGTACCTACCAAAACGGGATAGAATTGCCCATTTACAAAAGAGTATCCACGGTTAATGGATACTCAACAATAAAAAAATGCCACTACATAACAATTTTTCAAACAAAACAAATTTTTTACGAAATAGAGGGCCTAAAGGCAGACTTATTAATAGGATACAATTTACTAAAAAAGATAGGAGCAGTCATTGACACGAACAATGACACACTAAAATGTAAGGGAAAAATCGAAAAATTGCACTATGATGAAAAAATAAATTTATTAGAACTAAACAAAGAAACAACCATACTTCCACTAAAAAAATATATATTAGACAAATATTTTAACTACGAAAATTTGTCAAGCAAGAATTCACTTAGCATAAAAAGTTTGGGATATATAAGCCCCAAACACGCCGTCGACGCTCATTCCGACATATACACTTTAGAGTACTCAGGGTCCAAAAACTCTGTCAGCGATATTTCCGAAAATTATAAATGCAACAGTTTGGGGTACATACAACCCGAACACGCCGTCGATGTTCAATCCGACACACACAATTCGAAACACTTAAGTTCTAAGAGCACCATCAGCGATACTTCTGACAATTTCAAATCTAATAGTTTGGGTTATATAAAACCCAAACACGCCGTCGATGTTCATTCCGACACAAGAAATTTGGAATACTCAGGTTCCAAATGCACCAAAAGTCAGATTTCCGACAACTACCCCTCAAGTGGTTCAGGGTACTCAGACACTGAACACGATGCCGATGTAAAATCCGATTCAAACGATATAAAGAATATAGATAACACGGCCGAAAATATTTTTGGCATAAACAATGTAAAAAACAATATAGACGAAACCGATACAGAAAACTACATTGAACTAATAATAAGCACAATAAAAAAAGTACATTCAGAAATAAATACAAATTTACCATTCCGGACGGACGTTCGCTGTGAAATAGACACAATAAACGATAAACCGATTTACTCAAGGCAATACCCATACTCACAAGCAGTAAACGAATTTGTTAATCAAGAAATACAACGAATGATTAATGATGAAATCATTAGACCCAGCAAAAGTCCTTATAACTCACCCGTAATTGTAGTATCAAAAAAAGGTACTAATGAAGATGGCACCCCTAAACATAGATTATGCATCGATTTCAGGAAACTAAACCTTAGCACGATTCCAGATAGATACCCCATGCAAGATCCGACAGTCATTTTATCAAATCTAGGAAAAGCTAAATACTTTAGTACTATAGACTTAGAATCAGGTTTCCACCAAATTTTGATGAAAGAATCAGACGTAGAAAAAACTTCATTTTCAATTAACAACGGAAAGTACGAATTCATTAGAATGCCATTCGGGTTAACAAACGCACCTCGAATCTTCCAGAGGGCAATGGATGATATACTTCGAGAACATGTTGGTAAATTCTGCCATGTCTACATGGATGACATAATTGTTTTCTCTCACTCCCTCGAACAACATTTCAAAGACCTAAATTCAATCATTAATATTTTACATAAAGCCAATATGAAAATATCATTAGAAAAATCTCAATTTTTTAAATTAGAAACTTCATTTTTAGGATATGTAGTAGCGCAAAACGTTATTAAAACCGATCCTCAAAAAATAGACACCATATCGAATTACCCAATTCCCAAAAATATCAGAGAGCTGCGTAGCTTCCTGGGTCTCACTGGGTATTATAGAAAATTTGTAAAAAACTATGCAACCATTGCCAAACCCCTGACTAGATTATTAGAAGGTTCCAATGGAAAAATATCCAAGAGGATGTCAAAAAATGTTTTAATTACTCTTGACGAGACTGCAATACAGGCATTTAATGAACTCAAAGAACACCTAATTTGCCAAATAGAACTGGTCCAACCAGACTATTCAAAACAATTTACATTAACAACTGACGCATCCGACGTAGCCATAGGAGCAGTACTTTCTCAGGACGGATACCCAATCACTTTTATATCAAAAACCCTTAACAAAACTGAAAGAAATTACGCGACTAACAAAAAAGAACTTTTAGCAATAGTATGGGCATTAAAAAACCTAAGAAACTATTTGTACGGAGTATCAGGAATTGAAATACATACAGACCATCAATCACTCTCATACGCAATTTCGGATAAAAACCCAAATGTGGAATTAAAACGATGGTTCAATTACATAGAAAGCTTCAGGCCAAAAATTTTGTATAAACCGGGTACTACCAATGTAGTAGCAGACGCACTGTCCCGAATTGAAATAAATAATATTACAGAAGATGAAGACGTAGAATCCACGGATTACGGAACCCAACACTCAGCCGAAAGTAGCTTTAGTAACATTATAGGCGAAACAAAAAAACCACTTAATCAATTTAAACAACAACTTTTAATAGCAAAGGGAAAATTCACAATTCATGAACAGATAAATGTATTTGAAAATAAACGTCATATTATTGAATATGATCAACCAGAAAACTTAGTTACAGTCCTTAAAGAATATCTACAACCCAATATTAATACAGGGATTCATTGTACTCCTGAAGTGTTGTATGAAATTCAAGTTCAATTAAAAAATAACTTCATTAATAAATTCGTATATACAAAAAGTTTTGTTGTAGACATAACAAATAATGACGATAAAGCAATAATTATAGAGGAAACACACTGTAGAGCGCACCGAGGATTAGATGAAAATTATAAACAAATAACCAGATTATACTATTGGCCGAATCTGTACAAAAAATTAAAAGAATATATAACAAATTGTGAAATTTGTAATACGAACAAATATAATAGAAACCCGACTCAAATACCTATTGGAGAAGCCCCCATTCCAAAAATAGAAGGCCAACACTTACATATTGACATTTTTTACGCGCAAAATCTAACCTTCTTAACTTGCATTGATGCCTATTCCAAATACCTCGTTGTAAAAGAAATTACTAACAAAAAAAATATCGATATAAAAGTCTATGAAATACTTCAAACATTTCCCCAAGTTAAAACGATTATGACAGATAACGAACCTAGCTTTACATCAGCACAATTTAAATCCTTCCTACAGCGTTCTGGTATTTCAATCCATTACGCAGACCCCAGACATAGCCTTTCGAATGGACAAGTTGAAAGAGCCCATTCAACCCTAACTGAGATAGCTCGTTGTATTAAAGATGAGTACCGTCTCCTAGAATATTCCGAAGTTATTATAAGAGCAGCAAAAAGCTACAATATGACAATTCATTCAGTAACAAATCAAAAACCATACGACATTTTATTCAACAAAATAGATCACAGTGACTTACCATTAAAACTACAAACAGCACAAACTAAAATGTTAGATTATCATAATAAAAATAAATTAGATAAAAATTATCATGTAGGAGAAGTAGTATACGAGAAAATACACGGAGAAAGAAACAAATTAGGTCCCAGATTTAAAAAACAAGTCGTTCAGGAAAATTTACCCAATAAAGTAATCATTAATAATAGGAAACGAGTTATTCATAAAGACAACATTAAATAAGCCATATTTTACAGAAAATGGAAATACCATTTATCATCACCATTTTGATAATCACTTGCCACTCCGAAATAATCGACTACACTAACAACGAATACCTACTACTGAAGAATGAAAACGATGTATTGACGTATGACTCATTCGAGGACCTCTTTCATATCACAAACCTAAGTTTTTACAAAGAAATAATTAGAATAGAAGATAAAAATACTAACAACAGCAACTCAGATTCAGACTGGGACATTTCCCAAAATCTAAACATTATTAAAATTCTTATGTCCCAATTAATACCATCAAGAAATAAAAGGGGCATTAACGAATTGGGCACAGCATGGAAATGGCTAGCAGGTACACCAGACCATGACGACTTAATAAGAATAGAAAACAAAATTAACGAACTGACAGAAAACAATAACAAACAATTCACAATAAATTCACGTATATTTCAAGAAGTCCAACTTATGACCAAAATTCTTAACACAATCGTTGTTAACAAAGAAACAAAAGTAAGACAACACCGACTACAATTAATTACACTTGATATCCAAAATTTAATCGATACAATCACCTTAGCAAAAATAGACATTTTTAATACGAAAATACTAAACGAACAAGATATTAAAGAAATATTTAGACACGAAAATAAACCAGTTGTACTATCAGATCTGTTAGACATCTCCACTTTTAAAATAATAAAAAACCAAGACCTACTTATAATATACATAAAATACCCAATTATAAACAATATCTGTAGCTTGTACACATCAAGGGCAATTGCCCAAAATAATGGAAAATTAATAATAGACGATAAGACAGCATACTGTAATGGAAAATTCTATAAAATAACAAACTTTAAAAAAGAAATATTCAATAACTATTGTAAACTCTCAAACGAGAGCTCGTGTTTTATAAATCTCTTAAATGGAAAAAAGGCAAACTGTTCAAAAATACGAGAAAAAAATAAACAATTTGAAAATTTAGATGAAGGCGCTATTCTCCTCACTGGAGAAAATATTGTAAACGAAACAAAACTAAATGGCGCATTTTTGATTTTATTTAATGAAAGCATAATTATCAATAATATAAAATACATCAACGAAAAACAGAAAATGTTGGATTATATATCACAGTATAAATACAATAATTATATAATAACAGATTACATATTTTCCAACGATTCCGAACTAAGTTTAGACAACATAAGCATTATAAACCCGTTTGTAAAAATAGGAAATACAAAAATATCCCTTGAACTCATATTATTAATTGTAATACTTATCCTTTGTGCCATATATAAATCACGTAAAATAATATTCAAAATGCTAAAACAAATTCAATTAAAACGAACCAATATTGAACAAGAAATAGAAATTCCAAAAAACGAAACCACTGCAGAATCCATTGCAGAAGTTGAATCTGAAAGAAATATTGAAATAACATTTGCCGAACTTAATAATAAAATCACCTCCCTCACCGCACAATTGTAATGAATCGGGACGATTCATCTTAGGAGGGGGAGAATTAACTAGAAGTTTAAGCCATATTTTATATGAATATTATAAACAATTATTTGGGCACTTGCCACCAAGCTCTTTTGAGTCTTTATAATATAAACATTCCCACACTCGCATCTAGCACCCTAACGGAAGACCAAGCTTGAGAAATGAAATAAACAAATTCCCCCTATTGAGCCGGCCACGGCAAAAACAACATTAGACTAAACATCCGCTAGAATCACGCCACTGCGGCTCCCCTTTTTAAGCATCCGTATTGATACCCAAATTTTCCATGCTGATCACAGCAATCCCATTCGGGAAATTCTCTTCGGAATTCAATTCGTAATATACTTCGGGAAGATCCCGAACCAAGAAGGAAAAGAATCAGCTCAAGCCTGGTCAGTCGGAATCTAGCTTAGGTTAAGATATAATGCCTTGTTAGACTTAAGATCGGAATGAAACCTAATAAAGTTTAAATATATATTTTTTTAAAAGTTAAAACCCGTCGTGATTATAATTTACACGTCTAAAATTAGGAATACTATTTATACTATTTATATTTAAAAGTAGTGGGGTAGGGTATGATCGATAGGAGTTTTATTCAAAGCAATTATTATAAGCCATAATACTTATTTTTTCCTCTCAGGCTCGATTAATTCCATAAGGTTTTTTCAGCTCTGTATTTAGCAAAAACTGAAAGCAAATACTCACAAGTGGAAAGTGAAAATAAGCAGCAGCAGAATGAAACTCGAACGCAAACCAAGGCCAGCGCAATTTAAAATTCAATAAAACTTCAATCAGCGTTTAACAGTGTGTGTTCGGTTGAAGATATGAGTGTGAGTGTGAGTGTGTGTGAGGGTATTTCTCTCTCTGTGTATGGTATGGGTCTGCGTGTGTGTGAGTGCGGGAAGTGGCAAGACAGCGCCCAGCAATTTAAACAAATTGAAAGCAAGCGCAAATAAAAAACAGTTTGTTGCCACTTTTCACATCAATTACGCACTTCAGCCAAAATAGACGACGAGAACGAGAAGAAGGAGAAGACCAAGACCAAGACGAAGACGGAGACGAATAAGAAGAGGATGAAGGGTACCCAGCAACGGAGAAGATGGCGAGGAATGAGTCCTTCGACCCCCCCCACCCCCTAATACAACCTAGCCCCTGTTGCCACCCCCGCAATCTCTTTGGGTGCTGCTACTGCTGCTGCTGATGCTGCTTCTAGTACAAAAATAACACTTGAAACTAAACGCGCATTCAAGAAACGCCTCTGCCTCTGCCACTGCCTCGGCTACAGCTTCAGCTTCAGCTTCAGCCTCAGTCTCAGTCTCAGCCTTTTTCTCTGCCGACGTTGCTGTCGACGTCGCAGTTGCTGTGCCACACCCACCAACAACAATTTTCGCCTGCGTACACGGGGCGTATACGTATTTTTGTTGTTTTCTATGCGCCAGCTGCCAGTTCGTGGTCCTATTTTGTATGACCCGCGGGGGGAGGGGTGGCAGCGCCGGTGGGGTGGGCTGGACGATTCCAATTGCCACCCTTCCACCAATTTGAATACGTGGCTATGTGTGTGCGAGTGTGTTTGTCAATGTTTTCCTTTGGAAAAAGCGAAAGTAAATGTTTGAAAATCGTAAGGAAGGAAAAATCAAGTAAGCATCAGTGAAAAAGTAAAATATCCGAAGGGGATGGACGAAGCTTTGATGCTCTGAAGGGACTTTGAAAGGATATATCAGTAGTTTTTAGAGGAAAAGGGGACAAATAAACAGTTAAACTAAAACCTTTTAAAACTCTCAAAATTGAATCCTTTAAGTGCCAAGAAAAGTCTGAACTGAATATTCATGACGAGGATAACCAGAAATCGCAAAGAATATCCTGTTTTCTCTTGAGAATCTCGGCAAACGGCTCATACCCTTTCCGCAGGGTATGGCAGATGGGGGACCATAACAAGAAAAAACGAAAACTCTGGCAAGCTTTTTATTGCGCGTGATAACAAGCGGGGAGGCTGGTGGCCGGAATTGTCCTAAGGTGCCGAAGGACGAAAAGGAGGAGGGGGCGTCGGGATGGGGGCGGTACTGAGAACTGAAATCTTTGGAAGGAAGTGGAAACTGGTGGGCCTCCTGTGTCTGGGCAGTCCGCTGTTTGATGTTATTATGGATGACGATGACGATGATGGGAATAGCAATGGTGGTGACGACAGCGACCGTCCCACACATTCCTACCAACTCACACACACAGACACACACACCCTTAGCAATGATGATTTTCCTTATCCCCCTTACCCCTAACCCTCTGCCCCCCTCTCAATTTCACTGAGGAGGAGGCTGCCAATCAAAGTCGCCGCGGCAAATGTCTTGTTCTTTGGTTCTTTGGCATGTTCAGGTTGTCAAGGCACCTCAAGTACATGCGTGTGTGTCACTGACACTGACAGAGGTGTCTGTGTCTGCGTTCTTCTGTCCCTCTTTGTGTGTCTGTGTGTGTGTGTGTGTGTTCGTTTGACAGCCATTACTTTGTTGCCTAGGTGTTGCTGTCGCTATTGACAATGATTTCCCTTGATTTAAAGCTGCCCGATCCATCTGGAATTTAATGTGGTTGCCATTGGCCTACCACTTTTCTAATGCCAACAATTATCAAAAGCCAAAACATAGTTTCTAACAACGTTGTTTCTATATCTTAGACTTTAGGTGACAATCTCAAAGATCTCTCCTTAACTCAAAGTCCCAAGAAAGTGAAAATTTCTCTCTAAATTTCGTTTACCCCTTAATGTAATTTAATTTCTAGCAATTCACTTCCGGACAGGAAGCAAAAGGGAAAGTTTCTCGTTCAGCTATTTGGTATTCATTATTTAATTCGCTGCGCGACATTTGTCAAATCTACGAGTCTTACTATTTCCGGCGGAAGTTCTTACCATTAAGGTCGCTTTCTCCATGCTTTCTTCGCTCACCTGGCCTTCGCCTGCCACGGAGTCTGTTATCCTGCTCTGTGGCGGCGGCTGATGCTGCTGCTGCTGGCGCCTAACAATATGCAATAATAACAATTTACATATTCATGAGACGCCCGACCCGCAAACAACAGCAAAAACACAAGGGCGCGCGTCGACTAAGCGGGCAGTCGACGGATAGGTGTGGAGGCGGACTGCTAGGCAGGGGGTGGGCCTTAACAGTGGAGCGGCAGTGGCAGTGGCAGCGGCGGCAGTTTGCATAAAGAGCAGCACAGACCGCTTAAAAAAATCAACATGAACCCGCCGCACTCCTCGCGTTTCATCGCTTTGTAAACCCGATTGGGCAGCAGCCCTTTTGTTAAGCCGGGGCATAACTGTAGCTGGCCAAATATTTATATTTATTCCGTCCCAGCCTCGCCCCCTGTCCCTGCCCCCTTCCCCCTTTTCCCTTGGCTCATTTATTTATTTTTCATATTTTTATGATATTTATTTTTGGGGCTGGTATTTTGTTTGCCCCGGCAGCGCACATTTTTGCGCTTCGAATACTTTTGCGAGTTGGATTTTGAATGTTGATTGCTGGGGAAGGTGAAGGGAGCGGATTGCGTCTCGAGGGAGGGCGGTGGATGGTGAAGATTTTGGGGGCCAGGGTTTTTTTTATTTGGGGATGGAAAAGGTTAAGCTACAAGTATTGCTTTTAGTTGGGACGTGGCCGATGCTGCTGCTCTTACAGTCCGCTCTTTGACAATCTCGGCAAGAACCTACCACAAAAATAAATCAAAACAAAGGCAGAAAGATTTTATGCTCCCGTCGAGAGCATGAAAAGGGGAGAATGAACTGAACAGCATCCACACGAGATTATAGAGAGTCGGCGCTCTGCTTTCTCTCACTCACTGCCTCAGTCTCTGCCACTGCCACTGTCGCTGTTGCTGCGAACTGAGCATCCAAAGTGGAGAACTGAGGACCGAGGACCGAGAATTGCAGGCTGCGAACGAGTCCGTCAGTCAGGTGCAGACAGTTGACGTGTTCGGTTGACAAAAGCGGAAACGTGAACTAATTTATTTTTTCAACCAACAACTGACACACACTGAGTCAGTCATAGAGAAGGGGGATTGCGAAGTCCATGCAGAGCTGAGAAAGAGAGACCGAGCAGGACAGCGAGTGGGAGAGAGCGAGCGAGAGGGAACAACGCCACGCAACACAACAACCACAAGCACGAGACGAGCGCCAGAACAAGTCCTAGCACAAGCACAATTACAATAACAATCGCAATCACGACAGCAAAAGCAACAAGGATATTGAGCAGCAATGTCAGCAGCGACTAGATGAAATAGATGATAAAAAAAAAATGTGAAAATAATTGCCACTGGCGAGTAGAGCAAGACAAACAGCAGCAACAACAGCAACACTGGCCCAAAGCTGTCGATGCGCGCGTGTGAGTGGAAGCCTGTGTCCGTGTTCGTGACGGTGTGCGTGTGTGTGTGTGTGTGAGAGAGTGTCAGTGTGTGCGAGTGTTTTGTATCTGTGTGTGAGTGCGAGTCACATATCAGCAGCAGCAGCAGTAGCAGCGGCAGTAGAAGCGGCACCATTCGAAGAAGTTCAGTGGAAAAGGCGCTCAGCCTAGCCATCCTAGCAGGAAAATTCAGCAGCGCCAAAAATCAGAGACAGCGCCAGCAGCAGCAGCAGCAGCAGTAGCGGCAGCAGCAGCGACAGAAGAGAAACAGCGCAGCAACAGCGACGCCAGCAGAAGGTAGGGCCAAAGGCATTTTCCTTTTTCCACAGCGGCAGCATAACTCACCACACCCTGATCCTGCAGGAGGCAGTGCCAGCAGCTGCGCAGACAACAGATGAGTTAGGATGGGAGAGGGATTTTCCGAGATTTTCATCGAGAAAATTAAGGCAGGCCATTACGAGAGAGACAGTACTCGAGAGAGAGAGAGACAGAGAGAGAGTGGGTGAGAGCAGTGGCAGAGAGAGCGACGAGAGACTAGTGTGCGGCTGCTGCACGTGGAGTCTGTGCAAAGCCATCCATCCTTTTTGGTCATCCAAGCATCAACCATCCGCCCCGTTGGCCCCTTACAAATAAAAAGTAGTTGTTGGGGTCTCCTGGAGAAAAAACATATACAAAATGTTATGAAAGTTTGTGCCAATTGTCTTGGGTTATTTTTCATAGCGTGCTTTTTTGGGCGCTTGTGCTGCGACTGTTGCCCCGGGCCATCGCTGGCCTGGTGGGGCTCACTCTCCACTAGCCCACAGTAATTGCTGTAAATTGGCACAATGTGTAAACAAAGCTAGCTGAGAATTCAATTCAATTTAATTTCCCAGTTAGGATGACCTTGCTCCGGATTGCTAAAATTTCATTTTGCCAGCCTAGGCAGCAGGCATGATTTTCGGTGGTGAGTGACGACACTTGGCGACATTGCAACATTGCATTTGATACGAGTAGTATATCATCTCACTCACACAAACACTCACTCCAATTCCTACAAAGACACACATTCTCAGCTAAAGAGATGCCAATAAAAATGTAGGATACTGTGTCACACCGATTGACACGCCGTACGGCGTATGCTTGGCTGTGTGCGTGTTTCAGTTTCACATTTGTATGTGTGTACGTGTAAATGACCGGAAACTGTGCTCAAGTGCTCCCTGGCAGGCGATGAGGCTACTTTGGCCAGAAGTCTAAGTCGGTCCCCGCCGAGTCCTTTTCTTTCGGATCCTGGGGAAACACTTCAATTGTCAAATTGTTCTTGTTTATTGTTGCAATAGTTTTGCTGATGGACAGGTTTGGCTTTCAGCCCCGGCTCTCCCCGAACGACCAACAGCCAACAGCCAACAGCCCACCGCCCCGAAGTGGCTTGAGTCTCCTTTCACTTGTTTTTAAAGCGATTCCAGCAGACATAGTCGCTTTTTATGGGCGTCGTCCTGTCGTATTTTTTCTTTTTCAGTTTTTGTGCTTCTGCCCTGAGCCGAGTGAAGCAGAGCTAGGCAAACCAAACAATCAACACGGAAGCAGATTTCTCCTTGTTCTCGACTCCTCTAGTTTTTGTACCTGGATTTCTGGGGTATCATGTATTCTTGTAGGATTTATGGGATAGGAAGAGGAAAAAATAGAATCGGAATATTTAGTATCAAATGATTTTCTATTTTTATTGCTCTTCTGTAGCGGGATAGTACTATTTAATGTTTTAATTTGAGGAAAAGGTTCAAAAAATTACAAAACGGATAATAGAGCATGCTTTAAACTTCTTAGTAAGTGACTATTCCTTGACTTCATTTTAAAGAATTTACCTAAGCTTGGGTATTCAACATTCGTTCCTTTCACCTCACAGTTATTTCTTGCTTTGTTTGTTGTTTTGAGCAGCTTCTTTTATTTTTCACTGGCTCGGCTGTGTACAAATCAGCGTAGCCTAGTGCGCTGCTTGAGGTTGACGTGCGCGGGCTTTTGTGCTGAGAAATGAGAGTTTATGGTGGAGTGCCTTTAGCTTCATCGGGTTGACATTTAAGTTGTTTCTTTCCTGTCATTCAAACTGGTAAGGGGAGGGCTTCTCTGTGTATATGTATTTGGTAGAAAGTTCAAAAGTCAGCTACGGAAAGGGGCTCTGGGTTGAAGGCAACTTTTGACATCGCTCATTCGCCGTATGTACACATCGTTCTGTCAAGCTCAAAGCCACAACTATTAACAATCAATTGAATTAGGAAAACTTTGAATTGCAGTGCACGTGGCAGGAAAATTGAAAATTGCATTTTCCATTACCCTGACTGGCTACCCCACAGGCTCTTCCCAATCGAACGAGCGTAGAAAATTGAAAGCTGTCAGCAGAGTGGGCTTACTGATTTCAGAAGTCAGAATTTCATAAACGGGACAACTGAAAATGTTGAGATACTCGAGATACTGGCACAGATACATTCAGATACACACGGATACTTGACGTTGGGGTAGACAAAGGCAAAAAGGCAATTATAGAAATACAGACGAGCAGCAACAAATAATAAAAGCGAGTTGCCATAGACAATCGCAACAGCAACAACGGGCCAAGATAGGAGGAGACGCTGCCAACGATGTTGACGACAAGTAGCTGCAAAAGTTCTGCGACGGTTTGCGCATATTAAACAAAGTTGACGACAGCGCCGCCAGCATCATACCAGACCAGGCCAGAGCAGAGCTGAGCTGAGCTGCCAGCAGTCGCCGGCGCCGGCAGAGGCCAGATGAAACCATGAACTACGGACTGGGAGCCGCAGTCGCCGTCTCATTATTTATTTGATTGCCCGCACAGCCAATGCTCGAATTACCCCCTGGGAGTAGGGGAGCTCGAAGAGCTGCCGAGCTGGCAGGCTGGCGAGCTATGGGGATGCTGTGTTGGGAAAGCTGGGCAAAGAACTGGGAGGAAAAACAGCGAAGCCGGGGAGCTTGAACAGAAAAAACATAATAGTCAGAAGCATAAACGTAATTAATAAGGCAAATTAATGCAAACAATAATACAAATTCATTTTCGTGCACAAATGAAACTAAATTACAACAACGTGAGCCAAGCGAACCCAACCCTGCCCAGCTCAGTCGAGCATCCGACCATGGGAGGGAAAAACATGGAAATTGAATGCTAATTTGGCCTGAGCCGAAAACTTGAATACCCTCCTGGGATGCATAGTGGCGAAAATGTTTTCCTTGTTTGCGTTGAAATAATTTGAAATGTTATTCGGTCCGAATTGAACATGGGAAAGATTTTACATTAATTGAGTCTTTTGTTAAAGTCCAACTTCAGTTCAAAGGAGCCAAGTTTTGAAAGCCAAGTTTTGGCAGAAGTTTCCATGTTAACATTCATCGAATACCCAATTAATGGAATTTGCAGATATGGAATGTTTTGTTGCGATAATTATTTGGAATCTTAATCACGGCGTACATTTGAAACTAATTCGTTAATTAAATTGAATTGAATTTAAGCCTTACTTACGAAAGCACAACCTTTGTGAGCAAGTTGCACTACCCTTCCAAACTGAGAAGAGAAACAATAAATGGCAACTAATAAGCACAAGTTGCAGAACCCAAACGAGCTTACATACATACATATATCTACACAAAGACCATCGACAACTAAACAGTTCGTCGAGCAGAAAAACGAGGAAATCTACTTAATCACGTTTAATTAAGGTGAGTTTATAAGTAGCCCTCGGAGATGGTGTGGGTGTGTGGATGAGTATCTGCGCACAAAACACATACCTACAATTTTTTGCGAATTGCTTTTATTGCCATTTTGTGGAGGAGCCGGCAACGAATGACACAAAAGAGCCTGCCAGGTAATCACAGCTGGCCCCGGACCTCGGTAACCAAAGCCCAGAATCCCCTTCAGTTTACTGTACATAAATGTAAATTAGGGTTAAATGTTCACGAGTGTGTATATTAACTATGTACGTGCGGTGGTTGTGTGTGCCTCGGCTCAGAGGATTATAATAATAAGCAAGTGCTTAGCATAAATGGATTTATTGGCTGGGCATTCATCAGGAGTCACAATGTTGGTCCAGGGGTCACTTTGTCTCGCTACTTAGCTCGCTTGACTGCCTCCATGTAGTTCGCTTTGCCTTGGAGGACTTCGGGCGCTTCTGTGGGGACTCCTTTTCGCAGGAGTAGCGCAGCAACAGCTCACTAACGGCTTCATCCTCGATCCGCTTAGCGTCGGACGGTCCATTTTCGGTGAAAATCTTGATCAGCTTCTGGTTCTCTGAGGGCTGCGACATTTTCTCACTTTGTTATTGGGAGGGAAAATGAATGAAGGCCAACTAATGTAGAGCCTGCTATATAATTGCTTTCACTTTGATTTATGCCAGGCCAAGTTGTTGTCACTGTCACACACAGAAAGTCACAAACACACACACACACCACACCATTCATCTCCCGACACGAAAACCCCGAACTCTGAATCGTGCAATCTGTGCCGTATGTCACACATTTGGTTAATTGAAAAAGCATCAAGGCCCTCATCATTAGCAAAAGCTTCGTGACTTATGCCGTTGCTTTGTGCAGCCAACCAGCCAGGCTGCCTGCCAACAGGCTGGGCTGCCTGCTTGCCGCCGCCCACTTTCCGCCCAACTACCGCCAACCTTCCAGGGCCGCCCCTCCATCCCCTTCCCGTTTATGTAATCGATGCATGTCGAACAGCGGCAACAAAGCCAACAACAAGTGAATAGCGTGTGTGACACGAGCTGAAAAACGAAACGAACGAGCCAGAAAGAAAGGAGGAGCACACGGGTCGGAAGCAGGAGGTGCCAGGACGGGGCACTAGCATGGCAGTGGCACAAACAAAAACCTATCAAGTTCTATGCTCGTTGATTTCAATTTGTGAATTGTTTTTCTTGTTGTTCGGCTCATGCATTTGCATATTGAACATACGCCCCGCTGGCCGCCAGCGAGCCAGTCTTGTATGTTTTTCTAATTAAGCCAAACAAAAACAACGAATAATTAAAAATTTGAGAAGGAAAAAATGTGCTGGAACCATAACAGATAAGGGTTGAAATTTGCTCTATAAATTGCTCTGTTTGCCTTTCTATTTTTTTTTTTCTCAACTGTAGGTTGTTTCCCTTTTTTTCGAATGGGTTTTGCTTTTTGCCTAGCGCTTGGCTAAAAAGTACATAAATTTCAAATAAGTCACGTTTCCGGCATAGTGCCCCAGCACGCATACAGCTATAGAGTCTCAAAAACACACAAACACACGCTCCCCAAACACACACACACTACACATGTGTGTAGCCATGCATGGCGTCTAAAAATTTGCTTTGTTGTGGCGTCTGCGGCCAGCGGCAAATAAATAAAAAAAAAAAGAAGATAGTGCCACCCCACCGGCCACGCCTTTTTGAAAATAAAATGGAACTGAATCGGACAAAATATTTGCCTCTTTAGTTTGCCTCTGCGCCTCTGTGCACCTCTTTAGCATTATAATTTAGTTTTTCTGTTTTTGTTTCTGTCCGTTTTTATATTTTCCCTCTCCGCCTTTTTTGAAAAACTTTTTTGATTTGTGAAGTTGGATAGTTGGTGGTCGGTGATGTCCTTTTAAATGCTGATTTGCAGATATAATCTGCGACCATAGACGGTCAACAACAACAGAGTGGAAAACGAAAACCGCAATAAACTTGGCTCAGAAATGAGGGCTCCAAATAAACATCATCTAGACCACATAAATTTTCCATAGATTCCAGACTGGCTTCAAGGCAGCCATCCCTTTCAAATCTAGGATGGCGAAAATGTAATGTGCTTTGAACTTAATATCCTTTCGAAACTATAAGCATTCCCCTCATTAAAAACAAAAGTCAAGATGAACCTAAAACATGCGTTATTTCGAGAAGCATATTATCCCTGCAATTATTTGAGGATTTCAGGACATCAGAACATCCTAACTATGCTGTTATCCTCTTAGCTCAAACTAAAACTACAGAGAATCGACTTCTTCATAGCATTGCTAAGGTAAAGGATGAAAAATTAATTTTAGAATTCGTGGAACTTGTTACTGAGCCGTTTTTCCTCTGAATGCATTTCCTCTTTGAAATGAACAAGTTTTCCAAGAATTTCAACACTAGTTTGTTGTCCTTTCCGCATGTTTTCCCTTTGCGTTCTGTAAAGTCACGTAAATAAACCGAGCAAATGGGTTACAAGCGCCCACATACCAGCTACACTAGAGTAATCGCAATATTCCCGACCAGCGGCAAGTGACTGCTGATTTATTTGCCACATTTGTGCGCTGCCTGAGTTGGTCTTACTACTTTTTTACGGCAACACTCGGGGTCCAGGTCCACGACTAGCAACCATGGGACCAGGGACCAGGCTGTTGTGTGTTTGGAGTGCTGTGTGGTGTGGTGTTGGGTGTATGCACCCACCACCAATATTATACACACTTTATGTGCATATTTTTATATGGCATGCTCATAGTTATGGCATTTGCGTTGTTGTTTGCTCGTTTGCTGGTCGCCATTTGCCTTCAACCATTTTTACGACTTGAATTTGTCGTCTGCTTTGTTGCCTCCGGGCGGGAACTTTAATTGAATAAGTTTTAAGCGGATTTTCAAGAGCCAGACAGCTGCTGTTCTGTTCCGTTCGGTTTTGCATTTGTTTGCTACATTGTTTTTTTGGTTTTCTTCGTGTTTTATCTTTCTGTGGATGCTCCTCAGCTCCCTAGGTGCACGGGGCGTATGTGTAATGCTTAATTGAAATATGCAAAATGCTAAAGCGGCGATTTTTGCATAACAAGCGCCGCAAGCAACAAACATCCAGTGGCAGCAGCTGAACAAAAGGTGTTGCAATTTGATTTCAGAACCAAGACGAGATTTGCATTCGTAATTCGGAATTGCTTGTAAATAAATTATGATTTAAGCTTGGTTCGCGGAGCTGGCTTACCATAATTGGTCCTGGCTCACAGCACAGGTGTGTTAAATACCAGCGGGAGCAGCAGCCTTGGCGTTTTTGGTTATGGTTATAGCTGGATTATTTTTCGCCCACTTTAGCTACAATATTTCACACCAGCGAGCATGCTCCAGCGGAGATTGCGAGCCGGAAATCTGTTGGCTTTTTAAAATAAAATGTCGAGCTTTTAAATTGATTTTTGCTGTCAATATTATTTGTGAAAATGAACCAGCGGCATCCAGGATACGACTCGCTCAATAATTCAGGGACTCGGCGGATGCGAATTCGATGGCAGATCGATGAAAATGTATTTCCCGTTTAATTTACTTGTTTAATGGGTGGCGAGCCAATTTAATAATTGCCCTGCGAGTGATTTTCGCCACTCCGTACTTCCTGTTCCATAGATGGCGACCGGGCGACTTCATCTCGGGCGAACGTGGCACGGACGGAAGTCGGAAGTCTCTCCACCTTTGCACGGCGTTTCCTTTTGAACATTTTTACATAAAAATCGACTCCCCCGGCTGGTGGGTGCACCTTTGAGCACTCGCACAGCTCAGACATACACAGAGACAGAAATACAGAGGTACGGTTTCGGAGTGGAAACTCACGTTGAAATGTAATTTCATGGCACACAAGTTTTTAATTAAATTTCATGGCAGACGGTACCGAAGAGCTTCAGCAGCAAAAGCAGCAGCTGCAGCTGCTTCTGCTCCTGCTGCAGAAGGCCTTTTAACATGCAATCAACAAACCACTCTGGCATGCATATAGGGCAGCCGTACAAGAGCATATTATGGCATATATGGTATATATAATATATATATTATATACAAATGCCACACAAAACTGCAGCCTTAATGCGTTTTTCAAGTGGCAGCCAAGCAGCAGCGCTTGGAAATTGCAAGGATGCCCCCTGGCCTCCTCCCGGTTTCCCTTTTTTTGCAATGCGGCCCGGCATCGGGATTGGGCTGCAGCCGGTCGTGGTACTACTCTCTGGCGGCAATCATCGTCACATAATTTTATTAAGCTCTCAGCCCTCGTAGCCATCGTAGAAACGGAATCGAAGTTGGTCCAAGGGTCCTCTTCCGGTTCGACTCGTCTTGCCATTTTGCGGTTGGCCCGACTGCCGGTTATGGGCCATCAAGGGGGCTTCGAATAACTTGGTAAAGATGTTTCAGGCTGCCAAACGGTTTATTTTGATATTAAAAATTTTATATACCCCCGGCGAAGAGTGTCATAGTGATAGGGACGATCATTTGGTGAAGTTTGCATAAAAAACCATTTAAGATTCTTAAAAAATTCTTTAAAATCATCAAGAAATTAAAATTTAAGGCATACTATTCAGTTACTTATTAGACAGTTAACTTATCCAAATTTTATAAATTAAATAAATTGTATTTTATCTTCCTTTTGATGATTAAAGGTCAAGTTCATTGCCATTTTGCCTTCACTATTATTACCTTTCATTTGCCTACCTAATTTATTACCTAATTGCCTTTCCACAAAATACCCGGAATATTGGGTTTCACAATACCAAACTTTCTGCCTTTATTTAATTATAATGAAAGCATGCTGCTCTCGCAGCAATTCTGAAAACTGATTGAGCTAGGTTTCCGAGAAATGGCAATTTTCCACATGCTGAAAATGCACTTTACCTCTTGCTACAACTCCCCCGGTTCCCTTGACAACCTATTTGCGACTGTAGTATCTTTCAAAGGCACCGCCTGTTGTCTCCGGTTGCCAATTGATATTTATTTCATTAGCACGACCGCATTTTGCTGGGAAATCAAACAAAAATTTCTGTCAAGTTGTCTGCCAACCAGGAGACACTTTGACTCTGTTTATTGTAAACAAGTGACCCGAGATGTGACCTCGGGCCCACATATGTTTCCAAGGCTCTCGCCCCCTGCCCGGCCACTCCCACACATGTCCCAAAAGTACACACTCGCACGGAATATAGCTAATGCAATTTGCCGCCGCCGCTGTTGTTGTTGGCAATAGTTCTTAGACAGACGAAAGCCGCTATGCGCCCGCCCGTCCGTCCGGACGCGTCTGTCCGTTCGTAAATTCCGTCTATATATCTGCGGCGCACTTTACCCATACCCACACATGTGGCTGGGGAGGGGCAGAGGCGTGGCTCCAAGGGGCGCAACAAGTTATGCCGCCGCAATTAGTTGGCCTTGCCCCTCCGCAAAATTTCTTGGCACTAATGCCAAAACCAAAGGCAGCCAGACAGACACCGCCACCAGTATGCGAATATCCATGTGTCCTGGGGTGTGTGTGTGTGTTTACCCACAGGCGTGTGTGTGTGTGTGGCTGTGTAAGTTATGCAATTGATGAGACTCATGGGTAAACACTCTCGAATTCAATGATATTTATAATAAACCACAAAAGCTTATTAGAGATTAAACACACGGTGTGCAATTTCAGATAAACGAGAAATTAATAATTTATATCCTTTTTTTGGCACTTGTATTATCGAGCAATATTGCAAATTAATCTCCTGAAAGGACTAGCTTGAAATATGGCCCATGGTTATCAGCATAATGTCATTAGTAAATGTTTAAGGACCCAACATATGTACATATGTACATATATACTCTTAAATATATTTGAATGAAATTTTCTTGTATACTAACCACTGTCTGACAATTTAGAATCTCTGTCCCTGGCATTTATATTAGTTTATTTCTGGCAAAATAACTCGTTGAATATTTATAGCCATCCGACGACGACGGCGATGGCGTTGGCGACATTCGTTTGCCGCCCTCACGTTCTCCGGTCTCCGGCCTCTGGTCTCCGTTCTCCGCCTCCCGAATTAGTGTAGTGTGAGAAAATTTGATTGCATGCATTATGCAAATATATAAATATTTAGCAAATTGTTTGGTCAGTGCTGACACTATGTTTATAATAAATATCTTGTAGTTGTGCCACACATCTTTCCCTTCGGGCCATGCAGGCCATCTCTCTCCACAGCACATGTGGCGGTCGTCCGGTGGGTCGCAACACACCCGAATTTATGTGGCAATTATCAACACTCGGAAGGGAGCAAAAGCTTCGACCCGAAAATATTCATTAAAATTTCCATTGTTTGCTGGGAGATTTTTCACTTTTTTCTTGGACCATGTCCCTTTTGTTTGGAATGCGGCTTATCGCAAGTGCAATGTGTCTTCAGTGTCTCTTGTGTAAATTTAGAAATTTATGGTTATTTAAAAATTCATGCCCACACTTCGCACGAGGCGAGGGGTGGGGATAGTGTGTGTGGCCAAAATATGAATAAATTATCGTGTCCATTGTTCGCCGGACTGGTTGGAAGTAACGAAATTGGGCACGGGCCAAGCGGAGAAGTTTTGTTTTACTCGCAAGACTTTGGCCACAAGCAACACGGATAAGGACACACAAATGTATACACACAAGGACACGTTCAAAGGATACACACCCAGGGCATTGTCTTAACTGGAACTGGAACTCGAACCCAGGCAAAACCCAACAGAATCCAGGACCCAGAGCCCAGAACCCCTAAACATGCTGTTGACATGGCTTTTGTCATTTTCTGGTTATGGCCAAGCGGACAAAAGCAGGAAACTCTACAGGAGGACTTCACAGGGAAGGGGTCACAGGAGTTGGACAAACTTTGGCCACAGTTTGTGCCATGTTGTTGATGCTGTGTCAAATTTTAAAGTGCCAGCTGGACGGGGATAGAGTGCTAAAGAGATTTTAGTCACATTCCGCATTCAAGTGGCGAGAAATGATTTTAAATATTTCGGTTTGTGCATTTTAATTGAAATTCACACAGAACACAGACGTGTGTTTGGAATGCAAATGCTATTTGCCTTTGCGGATTATGGAAAATTATTTGACATAATTCGTAATGTTGGGTAAATTAATTTAAATGAGCTGCGTTTGGGATTTTTTAATCAACACAAATCGGTGCATCTGCCCGTTTCGAATATCCAATTTATTGCCATTTCCCGGAAGGGGAAAGTTTCACTTTATTGGTATATTTTTTTCTCTCCCACCCAACAGTTGTGTTTCTGCTTTTTCTTTACCTTTTCCCTTTTTTTTGTCTCCCATCGGAATACACTTTATTTACTTTGCTCTCGTAATTGACTTGAATGTTTGCTCAGTTGAGCTTTATGCCATTTCTGTAATTAATAACAGCCCGGCTGCCCAGCCACATTCCACTTTCCACTTTCTTTCCTCGCAGCCAAACACTTTTCCCATTAAGCCGGGGGACTGGGAGTGGGATTGGGCACCACCCGCTTCAATGATTAATGAAGCTAAAAATGTCAACTTTTTCCCAGCCATTCCGCCCATCAGCCAACAGCCATCCGCCAACCATTTGCCAAAAGGTGAGCCGAGGCAATGTGAAGTTTTTGCACCTGGGCGAAAGTCGAGGGGCGAGTCCCAGGCCGCATCAATTATGCATTATTCAACACTAAATACATTTAAGTTCATATTAATTTCCTATGGCAATTAATTAGCGGAAGTGGATCTGCGGTGCAGCGGTAAGCTTCTTCCCTCTTATCAGCTTTTTGTGTTTATTTTGAGGCTGCGGACGAGTTCGTAAGCAAACACAGCACATAAATCGAACCAAGTTGCAACAATTTCAATTTGCAGCGTTAACTTGCAACAAGCGGGGCGCTCAAAAACTTTGCCCGTAAACAACAAAGAGTTGTTGACGAGAAAAGAGGGCACAGGCACTAGCACTGGCACCGGGACTGGAACCAACACCGACACTGGCACACGTTGCCATCATTGAAGCAAACCGAAAGCAATAAGCAGTTGCCACTGGGCCATAAAACAAACAGCCAGCTGTGGGAACGGGGCTTAGAGGGTTGTGGGTTCGGGTGGGGTCACAGCCCCATTCAATCCGCTCTTCAGTCTGTGAAAATGCAATCAAGTCGCTGCAGCTGCCACTGCGGGAGCAGCTTAAATCGCCAGCGACACCAGTGGAGGCAACAAAAAGTGTCAATTGACAATGAAACCGAAATGGTGCTGGAAAGGAACAGGATGGGTATAACCATGGAAGTGGCCAGGGGAGGGGAATGGAGGCTCCTGCTGCTGCAAGTCACTCAGCGGGCAAAGCAGTGAGTCAGCAAGACATAAAATCCTCGCCCAGAGTAAGTGAGTCTGCTTTCGGTTAACGATTCGGCCATTTGGCCAAGCACTTCCATCCGCCACCTATCGGGATCCCAGCTGCCACTACTTACTATTCTTGGCGAAAATGGAGAGTTTCAGCCGTGAAACTTTTTCACTTGCCACTCTCCCACCGGAGTCCTCAATCTTAAGAGTGGCTGCAACTTAATTGAAATTCGAAATGAAACATCCTCGGATAGAAGATAGTAGGCAAAGGCAAAAAAGTTGTTATGGATAACTCCAATTGGCCGTCAAACAAATTGAAAGGCTCTCATACAGAAAAGTTTCCCGAAGATGATCAATGGCCGATAAATGATTAAGGACCTGTTTCCAGGCAGAGCGAATACAAGTCGAATGGTCTTTGATTTCTTCGGACAATCAATACTCGTTGTTATTTTCGAGACAAGTTTGGCACATAACAAGTTGGAAAAGTTTTTATTACTTTTTCTCGCATATACCATTTTTCTCTATAATACTATATAATTTAAAAACTAAATTTAATTTGGCCCTCTCCGTTCTATTAAAGGAATTATAGGGCATTGATATAAAAATTTCAACTGACATGCAAGTTGCAACAGTTAAATGCACTGTGACAGGCATCAGGGCTGGCCTGCTGGTTCTATCCTTTAGTTTACACAATTTTAGGCAATTATTTACTTTGTTTGCCGTTTGTACACACTCTCACACACCCCCACACACACTAACATCGCTGCAAAAACAAACACAAATACAGCTGACATGGGGCCCCGAAGCAGAGCCCCGAAAGCTTATCTTGACAGCCATTAAATGGCCGCAAAGCGCTGGAATATGTGATTTATGCATGTGTATATCGGTGTGTCTAAGCGTATCTGTGTGTGCCAGTGTATAAGAGAGTGTGTGCGTGTCTAGTGCGTGCGTGTGCATTTTTAAAAGGCTCCCAAACATCGACAGATACAGAAAGAGTACAGAGCGTGACTGGCAAAAGTACTATGGCACTAGCACTGCGGTCTTCTAATCGCGCTTATCTCGCGACTCCTGCCACGCCCACCCAGAGCACCCCTTGTTGCTGGTGTCTATAAATTTTATCGCCTTCGGGGTGCTGTTTAGTTTATTGACCCATTCGAATAAGGTGTAAGCGGCGGGCTCATGTAACGGCCAATTTGCTGGCTGGCAATAAATCCAGCAAATATTTGTCCAATTTTCATGCAAGTTAATTTCCAGTTAAAGTTCAGATTTTACCAAAACACGCTATAAATAGCACAGACGAGCCGAGCCAGCTCAGTCCTCTTGATAGATGATTCCCATTCCCATTACTCCGTCCTCCCTATAGCCGAATTCCCATCCAGGCTAATAATAGAGCCCGACTATCCTGCCACTGACAGGAATGCTACTGGGCCTGGCCTCCCCCTTCTTTGGTGTTGGCTTTCATTAATATTTTTGCTGGGTCTCGCAAACAATGTATTGACATTTCAATTAATTATGAGAGCAATGCCGAAAGGAAAGGTGAACGAGGCAGAGCCCTGGACGCAAGCTGTGACCTTTTGGGCCTGTCAGTTGAGTGATATGAGTTTCAGGCTTCACGTTGGCGATATGAGTGCGAAAAGTTGCGAAATTTGATTCTCGAACAAATCTATTTTCTCTTTTCGCTCCAAAAGCTGAAAGCTGATATATATCGAAAATATTTAATACTTTTGCAGATTTCTAAGGCCAACTGTGGGCAGTAATTATTTTACCAAAGCAAATGCAATTATTTTTGATAAATCAATAAAATCTTGGGCTCGAAAGTTCCTCCAATCTTGTACTTCAAGGCCAAAGGATAGCTGATGTTCGTTCATCCTCCCCTTGCACGCAACGCACTTTGACCTTTCACTCGCATATCCGCCTCCTGGTTGCTTGGCCTTTCAGTTTGGTGGCCCAAAAGTGTCATCAGCTGTTGTTTTGCTTTGGCTGTGAACTGGGTACACATGGGCAGGCCGGTACTCCGGCAGGCACCCACATTCGCACCTGGATTCAATGTTTATCAAACTGTTAAAGTTAAGTCGCCTCGACTGAGGTGAGCTTTATGCAAATCCTAGAGCTGCAAAATGTCAGACCCACACACACACAGAAACACTCACATGTATGTAAGTCTGACGACTGGGGAAAGAGTCCTAAACGGCAAAATGCTACTAAGCCCACTTACTTACAATTTAGCAGGAAAATAAAGCGAACGAGAGCCAGGAAGAGAGAAACAAAATCATATTGCGAAAACGAGAGTGTAAAATTTTTTTGCATACATAAAACGAGGAGCAAAGCGTAAGGGCAGCAAATAAAACAACAACAACAAAAACAGCAGAAACAAAATGAATCCAGCTTTATGGCACGCACCCACACCCACACACCCATCAACACACTCACTCACACACAGCCACAACACTTGACTTTATTCAGCAAGTGCCTTAATAGTGTGCGTGTGTGGGCTCTATATGAAATTGTGTGTTTCGGTACATGTACATAGTACATGTGTGTGTGTGTTTGGGTGTGAGTGTGAGTGTGTGTACTACTTTCTGGTGCGGGCGGCACAAAATCCAATCAACATAACGAGCTACAAGCGCCGCTGAGCGGCATAAAACGCAAAAAATATATATGACTGTATGAGGATGTGATTGTATGCGAGAGATTCCTCTTTTGGACACAACACTGCGAGAAATTATGCCCAAGAGGGGATCAAGGAAGCTATAAGTCAAGTGCCGCATCTAAGTCCAACAAAATCCATAGAAATCCCATTCCCAGGCATTACTTTAAAAATTTAGATTTACGATTCTTGCAGAATAACAATGAAGATGAGCAAAGCTTACATTCAACTTTAGAAAAGAAAATATATTAAAATTTATACATATTTATATAGATAGATAGAGATATTTATAAAGAGATAGATTTATTTATATATATAGAGACATATTTATGGATAGAGATATCTATTTATACTTCAATTGTTACATAAAACAGAAACAATTTCAAGCACTTTCATCTGTGTCTTAAGAAAGTTGATCCTGAAGTAACGTTATACATCTTTTGGCTTTTTAAATTAATAAGTCTTCCTTATTAAATAAACCCAGCTACAAAAGCTACAAATTCTATCCAATCCTTGTCATTCTTCAAGGTGTAGGAACTGTTTGTTTTTTTCGTTCACCCAGTTGCCACGTTCATTCAACTTGCGACTTGGCAACAACAAGCGGCTAGAATGGCTCAAAGACGTTGGTAGCTGAGGTAGACAAGCGCCCGAGAGTTGTTGTTGCTTTTATTGTTGGCGGGGAACAGTGAAAACATTGCCAAGCTCAAAAGTGTGTCGACTTGACACAAACACAAATACAGAAACAAATACGAATACAAGCACACATACCATACGCAGCACACTCACGCACAGACAAATGAAATAAAAGTAAACCCATTTACACCATACACACAGTCAGCAGGAGGTATGGATACAAAGGAGAGGCTCTAGAGGGATTCGTGGGTTGGAGGCCGGGAGGCCTTTTGGGGCTATCCGGGGAGACCGGGGAGATTGGCGCCAACTGCTTGGCAAGCTGCAAATGTGGGACATTTGGCAGTCGCAGTCGCATTGTTAACTTTCTTTGACAGCTGGCCAAAAAATGTAGTAAAATGGGGAGAAAAAAAATGCACGAGAATGCACGAGGAAGCCCCAGGACCACCCGGGTCCATGTCCTCAACTTAGCAGCAATGTTGCTGTTTTGTATTTTGTATTTTTTTTTCGCAGCAACCTTTTTGTTGCAGCAACCATGTGTGCGAGCCAGTATTTATGGCACAAAATTGCAGGCACAGTAGCAGCAAATTAACACAGCCCGAATGCAAATTTCTGCAACCAGCCAGCCTGCCAACCTGCCAGCCTGTTGCCATACCAAAAACCCCAAATTCGATGTGCCCATTTCCATTGGCATTTCCATTTTCATTCCCAGACCCATTCCCATTCCCATTCCCATTTCGACAAATTGATTATTTGCATGGGGATCCTGCAGTATGCCCACAAAGCAACAACTGTGAATGCTCGACTCGGTCATGGCCATGCCAATGTTCCAGTGTGGGCCTGTGAGTGTGGCAATCCTTGGCCTGGACGGGGGTGGGCGTCAAAAATGGGCGTGGCATGCCATCACCGCACGCACTTATCGCCCATGCACAGCACGTCGGCTACCGGAGTGGAGAAAAATGCTTATAAAGGATTAATTCGATTCCAATATTCGCACACGCATTTTGCATTCGGCATTCTGAGCTCGGTACTTTGCATCCTCCGTTCGTCCGTCCGTCCGCTCGTCCTGCAAATTCGGGTGGTGGTCAGCCGATACATATATATCAGGGATATTGCCGGCCATTGTTGGCATTGTTTTAAATGCTCCAACCATAATGATTGTTGCAAAATGAAAGCGAGAAGCAGGTCATTCGAATGTGTTTTTTGAAGGGTATATGGTCAGACTATTGGCTTATGTCATCTGTTTAACTAGCCATTAATAGGTAATAATAATAGATGTTTATTACGGCCAGGCATTCATCAAATAACACACAATTGGTCCCTTTAAGGGGATGAAAGGAAATAATTTAAGTTAACCTTTTGCAAAGAATTTCTTAAGAATTTCAGTACAAAAGATGAAATACATCGATTCTAATAAACTAAGCACCTGAAAGCAAAAACGGAATGCATTTGAAAGAGCATTTATCATTCAGCTGAAGGGACAACAGACATTCCATTGAACAGTCTTTTGTAGTGGAATGAATGCGTTGAGCTGCGATTGCAATTTGCATTTTTCATGAATGCCCTGGCAACTTAATGGATTCCCTGGGCAACAGATTAAAGCTGCATTACGGTGTCAAGACCTTTTAAATTTTCAATTTCCGCCTGAAGTGTGGCCCAGGAGCATGAAGTAAATTCAATTGAAATTATGGCCACATTTGCCATACACAAGCCCGACAATGGCGTAAATTGAGTAGCAGCCATAGCCATACAACAACAATCACCACTAGAATTAGATGCATTTGATGCATCGAAACAGATTGGCCAAATGGCATGTTAATTGGCCTAATTTGATTTCCCATTTAGGGGCTGGCCATGGCCAGGTAAAGTGGGACGAATCGGAACTCTAGGCGTTTGCCGAGATTATTTAATAAGCACTTTCGTATTAGGCATTAAATTGTGTGTGGCTGTCTATTCAGATGGTATATGTTAACTGCTTATATATTTCAGCTTGCACCACAAGGCTGCCACGCCCATCAAACAAGGACGCTTCGCACACCACCCTAAAAATGGGCAGCGGACACTTTTTCTGGGCGATTTTCTACTTTGCCAGCCTGTGCAGTGCTTCACTGTAAGTACCTGACTCTTATTTTTTTCTGCATTCTGAGAAACACCACACCACTCGCATACAGTAGCTGCAAAAAGTTAACCGCTTCATAATTTCGTCGCCCGCTCCACTTACCATTTATTTTCCACTTGTTTTCTGTTTTTTTTTTGTGTTTAATTCTTCGCGCGCCTCTTGTTTCGCGTGTTCACACTGCACTTGGGCAGGAAGTGGCATTCAAAATGCGATTTACATACAATTGTCGTTAATTTGGCCATGCCACGCCCAGTTATAAAGAGGCAAGTCGATATATACCAGCATATATATGCATTGAAAGAAAAACAAGCGCAGTTGTTAAAATATGTTTCAAAAATAAAAAATTTATTTTTCCAACAGAAAATACAATTTTATATGTATAATATTATGAAAACTTTTCAGTGTACATATATGCATGATTATACATACATCGGCATATCCGCTTCAGCATCACATTAGTAGAGTAGTTATGAGCCGTAGTTGCCTTTTCAGTTGTTGCTGATTTTAAAAGTGACACGCCCAATATTTGTAGTCGCCTTCATCCACTTGAATTTGCATAGCCAAGTCTCTCACACACACTCTTGCAACCACTCAACAAGGACACCTCATTAAAATGTAATTAATTTTCGTGTAATTTTTTGTCGGAGCATAAATTTTGGAATTATTTACGCTCAAGTCGAGGTTGGAGTCAGCTTCTACATATATGACTTTGCCTTGGCTTTGATAAGTGCGACAGTGTATAATAACAACGATAACGATAACGAATACGAATACGATAATGAAACCACCAACCAACCCGCACTTCCCACCAATTTGTATATAACATATATGTTTTAATAAAATCAACAGAAAAAAAAAACAATTGCTGTAAATTATATGCAACTCTTTTGGTTTATGCGATTTATCGAGCGAAAATACTAACAATTTGTCAGCTAATGTTTTTTTCCAAAAACTACTTCAATAACAATTAAAATAAACATTTTTCTAAAATTTGTCCAACTACACCGAAGCAAACATTGATAAAATTATACATGCGTACCTATCCATATCCTGATTTCAGAGCAAATAATGCCAAAATAAATTTCCGAGAAAAGGAGAAAAAAGTCTTAGATCAAATTTTAGGTGCAGGCAAATATGATGCCCGAATACGACCATCTGGAATTAACGGAACAGGTGAGAACCAGACCAATTTTTACCAAATAGTTTATAACCGAATCTTTATTAACTTTAACTAAGTTTTGTTGTGAACACCTTTAACCACTTTTGTTAATTTTTTTTAATTGCTGATTCAATGATTTCAAATCTGATTGGTAATAGATATTTACTATATAATTATATAGATCTATGTGAAAATTATTCAAAGTTTAGCTACTGTAAGCCTCTGCCTAAGTTAAATTCCAATAATAAAAAAACAAAATCATTTAGCTTAGTGTGCAGCTGAGATCGCTGAGTTAATTAGAATAGTTAGATCAGATCCATAAGTTAACCCGTTTACTTTAACGTCGAAAAACTCACGTCTAAACCAAACTTTATGCCAGATGGTCCCGCCATAGTCAGAATCAATCTATTCGTACGCAGTATTATGACGATTAGTGATATTAAAATGGTAAGTCGCCCTGAAACGCAGCCAGACAATTCGATAAACGAAATTTGAGTTCGAAATCGATAGAATGACCCCTAACCCTAGACCCCAGCTCTGATTCTTGTGCTCTCTATCTGTCTTATACACTCTCTCTTGCTATTTCACACTGCCTTCTTCTGGTCATGAAATTAGAAAACACGAAAGTTGTCTTTTATAGCGTGCTGCTCTTGCAACTTGAACACAAACACACATACTCGAAACTTATAGCCAACACACTTGCACACCTACACCCTTACACTTACATTTGCAGCCACATACACACACACACAAACATACCCATTTGTTTTTGCGTTTTGTGTTGACTCGTTCTCTATTTCTCTGAAATCATTCTATATATACATTCATATATATATATTTGCGTATATACCATCTGATGCTAAGTATTTGCGTTTGATTTTGGCCACATTTACGGCAGATTGTTCCAGTACCTGTCCTTCCTGTTTGTAACTTTCTGTTCTGTTGTTCTAGAAACGGCGTTCTTTGTATTTCATTTAAGTCTTACAGCCAAAAAGCAAAATAAAGTTTTCACCTGCATTCATGAATTTCCTACCAAAATATTAAAATGTGTTGCCTACTTATCGGGGCACTCTTCCGATTGGCCACCCACGAAAAAAGGAAGCTAATCATTTTTTTTCCTCACACTCACAACTAACTATGTGTACTATCCTTCGCTGGGCAGACAACATTTTCAAATTTTCTGTAATTTTTTTGCTGTAAAATAAGAAATTTATAAATATTACGTATACGTACATGTGTTCGGCATTTAAAATCGATTCATTCAATACCTGACAATCAATTGCCCACATCGCCCGTGTTTCAAGTGTTTACTTTTTTTTCGTTTGACTTTTTCATTTTAATTAAAAATAAAGTTTTGATTTCATTCACAGTTAATTTTGTTGTTGTCTTGGTGACTTTTACCGTAGTAATGACATCATTAATAATGTAAAGGAAACATAAATATTTGAGAGTAGTGCCACAGAGTCACATATTCACACATATAGCCACATGAATCACCGACTGATAATGGTCAATAAATATGACATATAAATATATATAAATATAGTCCAATCCAGCCAATATATTTACCAGCTAAATAAATATTAACTATTAAGGCATATCAATTAGCACAATCGATGCCATTCTCTGACTCCCTGGCATTTCGAAGCAAAAGACACAGAATCTCTTGTACTTTTTCACTTTCCCACACGCACATACATACCATGCATAGATACATATGTACATGAAAACCCTCCCCCACCCAGCATACCTAGATTATACCCGATCCCCCGGAATAAGCCACCCCTCGAAGGTCACAAAAACAACTCATAGACAAAACAACGCAACTTTAGTTACGTACATAAATTCTAGCTTAACTTAGGTATATAAAAAACGCAAACAAAACGAAACAAAAATCGGAAGAAAACATTCTTTGACTTAGCTTAGCTTTGTAAGCAAAACTGGAAGCGAACTTGCTTAGTAACTTTTGTATCCTAGTAAGTAAGCACAAAAAGGAGAACAACAACCGGGAGGAGAAGCTATAAAATAAAACTTTATTACAGAGCGGCAGCATAAAGGCATAAGGACTGCCAAATATGGGTGCGAAAGAGATGGGATGGTCATTTTAAGTTTGTTTTTAGGGGTTGGACCTTGCGGCAGCTGTTAAAAATTTGTTGTATATTAACATTGAAAGTATTGTGCAAATCGGTGAATATGTCTATCTATCATGTATCGCCCCCAGATGGTCCAGCTGTGGTGCGCGTCAACATATTCGTTAGAAGTATATCGAAAATCGATGATGTAACCATGGTAAGTCCGCGCCTCCAAACTTCCAAATCAAATCCAAAACTAAGAACAGAAAATAAAAACCCCAGCTAGAAAATCAAACACCACACCCTTGACCGGAAGTGGATGCTCTTGTCGTTCGTATCCCTCTCTAGGCGATTTCCCAGGGCACTTCCCTGGTTCACCAAGTCCCTTCCCGGTCACTCCAAACTTTTGCTCGGTCCCCCATTTCTGTGCCAGGCGTTGTTCTGCTCTCTTCACTCGAGTTACTGCTGTTAGGCGTCGGAAAAGCAATCAAAACACTGCAAATGAAACAAAAATATATATGTATAAACATGAAAAATATTACTTATACGCCATTCGTACTATACTATATATCTGATATTGGAATTAATAATACATACTTCTTTGTTCCGTTGACTATCGATGTGATATGATTTTCGTATTTGATTTTCGTATATAATTTAAGTAAGGTTCGTCTTAATTTAAGTTGTTAGAACAAAAGCAAAATTATCTAATTGGTTTGCCCATGAGTTAATTGCATTTAAAATTAGAGTCTTTCTTTGTCAGTTTGCATTGGTAATTCAAAATCTCTCACTTGCATTCTCCTTATTTCTCATTTCTCAAAAATTATGTAAAATAAAACAAATATCTTACTGTTTTGTAGCAAAGCAACATAAACTTTTAATGAATACAAAACATGATGAAAAAATGTCTTTTTGGATCTCGTTTCTACACAGTCTCTCTGTCTCTGTCTTTCACTATCTATCGCTCTTTATCTATTTATTTGAAAACATTTTATAGCCCAACTAGATTATTTCTTTTGTACTTCTCTCAAGCTTTCTGTACAAATTTTAAATTTTAAATACTGTTAATTAATTAATCACTAATCTGATATCGAATTACTTATAACTGTGATGACTGGTGAAAACCATTTATTTAGCATCGGATTAATAATAATTACATACATATTTATTTTCAATTATTCCATTTGCTTACTATACAACAAAAAAAATAAAAATTATATGCTAAATAAAAAATTAATTTAAATTATGGTATTCTATGTACTTAGTGAAACTATTAATTCAAATGTGAATTGTTCATTATAATCGTGTGCTTTGTATGTGGTGTTTCCATCCCCAAACTATTATTTGGCCCTAACTCTTCCATTAAAACTCAGGAAAATCCCTTGTAAAACATGACAATCCAATTATAAATCGTTTGGCTATTTTTTTAGTGCACTTACCAAAAAAATAAAGCTAATCTAACTCAATCGGCAGGATACACAAATTTTCATTTAAAGGCAAAATTTGATAAATCGGTTCTATTCAAAAAAGGAAATCTTTATTAAAATGTGCGGCATGTATTTTTTTTAAAAAGTACTTTTGGTAACACACAATCAAATAATCGAGAATATAAAAATTCAATTAGCTAAAAGCTGAATACATTTTTTATGGCTTTATTGACGCGAACATCAATTGAAAAAAATAAAACAAGCAAAGACACATTTCATTTTTCAATGAGATCCATGCAGACATTTTTCCCCACACATTCGATTGATTTTTACCATTTACCATTTCATTGTGTTATGGTTTTATTATTTCGTTTCAGTCTTCACGTTCACACATAAAATTCATCAAAAAATAGTATCTAGCATTTAAGAGATAGTTGTAAGCTCTAAAAATTATGCTATTGTAGTTAGCCAGTAAGTGAAAAAATAAGTTAAGGCCGTATTCATCACAGTGGGAGTGTCGAGGAAATCGATTGCTAAGCCAAGAAAAGATTTTGATATGATGATTGATTTTAGCGAATTTGGCGACAATTGTGAAAGTCAACATGTACCTGCGCTCCATTTCGAAAATAGACGACTACAAAATGGTGAGTCCCGGCTCAAGTACTGCAACAACAAGAACAAAACCACCACAACTATTTTCACTACAAAAATTCAATAAAATCCAATGCGCTTTCTCTCACTTTGCTGTATATGTGCGTGCGTGTGTGTGTCTACAAAAGTTAACCATGTTCAGTACCCAGTATCCAGTACTTTGGGCCTATTAAATAATTGCATTAATTATAAATGTCCCTAACCATAAGTGTGTTTGTATGGGGTGTAGGAGGTTGTATAATACATAACCCCAAACGAGTCTGTTGCGACGGCTCTTCCGGTCTGTGTCAGTGGAAATTGTATATTGTTTTTTTTTATCTGCAACCTGTACAATGTAAGCAAGCAAAACGATGTAAAAAATATAAATGTATCTAACTGTAATATATATATAATCAAAATAAAAATATCCGCAACTATCTCCTTCTGTACATGAACAAATTCAAACAGTTATTCGTTTTCTCCACCTTTGTTGATTTAAAGTTTAAGCCAACTCTAAGCTTACAACTGCTTTGTCTCCACTTCCAGTGGAAGTGTACTGCCGGTGAGAGTGATTGAAACCACGAGTTTATGAACTAAGTTTTAGCTTTAACGTAGGCTAGGCTTAAGGCTTAAGTCAAGAACCACCGCAAAACGACACCAACGACACTAACACCCATTACAAACACAGCTCACAATACGCTGCTCACACCCAGCTCATTCAGTTAAGTTCCGTTCCATTCGATTCGGTTTCATTCGGTTCGGTTCTTTTCCTTTACCTCATCATTTCCAGCCACCTTGTTTCTAAAACAGTTCCGAGGACCAATGAAATCAATAGCACACAAGCTTGCCACACAGAAGCTAACGAAACATCAGGATTCATTTCCATTTAGGCACTATGACAGGTCTAATTTTAAGTACAAGCTAAGAGATATCGTACTATATATCATGCCAGCGAGAACAGAAAAACTATAGGGGAAATCCGCCATTCACGGTCTCCATTTGTCCAGATTGGTTTCCGCTGTCAGGAAAACAACGATAAAAAGCGGATAGCCCCGACAGCAAAAAGCTGGTACAAAAAAATTAAAAACATTTCATTTACGTCACTTTTCGCTGCATACAAATGGAGAGAACCAATTATTTGTAATAATTATTCAAATTTATTTGTTTTCACAAGTCTTTACTGGCATGTGTTTACGACAAAAAATTCTATTATGTAATTTTTTTATGAGAAAATATTGAAACAGAAGTCGCAGCTTATTAAAATAAATAGGATTTCGGTGCGATTTTAGTTGGATTTAGTTGGAATTATTATTAAAAACCCAGATTCTTGTTTAAAAAAGTCCAATTTCCTATGGAATGGCATGCCATTTTCCGTGTTAGCATGATTATTTTTTAAAATCTCTCTATTTTTAAATTTTTTTTAATCATAAAATAAATCCTAGAGCTTCTGCCTGTAAAACATTTTTTATGTTCGGCTTACTTTTAGGGCATTATTTATGTAATATAAAACCTTATTTCTTTAAGATATTAATATGTAAAATTTATTTTTAAGGAAAGTGTACAACTGTGCCAAAATATGCGTAAGATGCCTGGCTTTTCTCCACTCTGATTGCTCGTTTTGGTTTTATATTGACGTGTTTTTGCCTGCTTTTAGCTTGCTTGCCTGTTTTAAAAAATTCATGTGTGTAAAACACGTCGCATGTGGCATTTTGTTGCATTTTGGGCAAATATTAAATATTTAATAGACATGACATAGACAAAATATACCATCAGCCGGACCAGTGCCGGGGAACATGTTAACAAACTAGCAGATACCCAAGCCAAACGACAGTTAACCATTATACTATATATATAAAAATATATACAATTATCAATATATACCCACTCTGCAAAACATGCCAACCAACAAATACTTCGCCACGCCTTGCTCGCAATTTCATACTCAAACAAAAACAATCTTTGCAAAAGTAAAGCTAAAGCCCCTCCAAAAATAAAATTTAAAAAAAAAACCAAAAATTAAATTGAATTAAATAAATCGAACTGCAAGCCACCCCAAATTGAAAACATCTCTCTCTATTCACACAATCTTCAAAAGAAACCAAAAGCAAAAGAATAAGAATAAGAACCCTCTGAAAGAAAATCTCTTTTCAATTCGCCAAACCTAAATTTGCATTGTAGTTGAGATTGAATCCCCCAAATAATACCATTTAACTTCGTCTACTAATGAGAGTTTACCTTTGCCAACCACTCGCACCACCCGCACCACTTAAAAACCATCTACTTTCGCCACCTCAGGAGTACAGTGTGCAGTTAACCTTCCGTGAACAGTGGACGGATGAACGTCTGAAATTCGACGATATTCAAGGTGAGCTAAAAGGAAAAAATATCTTTAAATGGATATAGTGATTTATGCTTTTGCTTCCTTTAGGACGCCTGAAGTATTTGACTTTAACGGAGGCGAACCGTGTGTGGATGCCCGATCTTTTCTTCTCGAATGAGAAGGAGGGACACTTTCACAACATCATCATGCCCAATGTTTATATACGCATCTTTCCGAACGGCTCAGTGCTATATAGTATACGTATTTCTCTAACATTGGCCTGTCCAATGAACTTGAAACTATATCCGTTGGATAGACAGATCTGTTCACTACGTATGGCGAGTTGTAAGTACTATTCGATTGATTTATGTTCATGGAAGGTCTCTAGTAGTAACATTTGAAGTAATCAATATACATAGTTGGGCTGATTAAATGTTTTGTTTCAAAGTGATTAAGTGTACATTTATTTAAACCCCCTAGACGGCTGGACCACCAATGACTTGGTCTTCCTGTGGAAGGAGGGCGATCCTGTGCAGGTGGTTAAGAACTTACACCTACCTCGCTTCACTCTGGAGAAGTTTCTGACTGATTACTGCAACAGTAAAACCAACACGGGTAAGTACCACCCGTTCCGTATGTGTGTTCGAGCCGTGTTTCTTTGTCTCCGAGTCTTTAAACTCGGATATTTAAATATTTTCCTAACTTTTAGTAACATACTCTGGCTTGACTCGTTTACTCGCTGGTTGCGTATTTCGTTTGCATTTATAAATAACCGTTCCTCAGAGATTGCATGCCAAGTGGTTTAACTTTAGCTTGTACAATATCGTAAACGTTGGGTCCCAACTGGAAAATATTAAAAACTGCTCCATAACCACTTGATGGCACACACACACACGCTTTCATAAGCTAGCACACATATTATACTATACTATACACTCTCAATTACCCACACCCAAACATGCAATATACATATAAGCTTATATATATAAATATATAGCGAATTTCATAAGATGCCGTTTACACATGCGCCATTTCAATGAGCATATCGTTTTGGGCCGTTATCAATGCCCGAAACGCATAGAACCAACGTTTTACGATGTAATTCACACACTCACACACACTTGCCGCCACTCAAACAAATACAAAATCGCACACACAGACCCACAGGCAAATACAGGGACATCGTTTTACGTTTACCTTGCCGTTTTTTATGAGCACTTTGAAATCTGCGCGCGCTTTAAGTAAATGTTTACCTTGGCGAACAACTATTCAGTGGGGCGGGCGATAAAGGGGCTTGGAGGCCCCCTCCATCAAATGCGAAACGGAAAATGGAAAAAATGGCAAAAGCCGTGCGGAAAGTAAATTAATCGAGGAAATTGTCTTCGACGTTGTTTAAACTTGCACAAAGACGGCAGTGCACTAAAGATGCTGGCGAAGATTGCAGATACGGATGTGGCAGTGAATGCAAAGTAAAAGCAAACAGGAGGGCAGGGCTTCTTTTTCAGTGAGTTGGAAAACTGTGTGTCAGCATATTAGGATAGTTTTGCGGCAGCCGGAGCAAACAGAGGAGCCATTGTTTGTGATTATTTTGCCAAGTATTCGTTCAGTATTTATCCAGTGGAAAGCCCACCTAGCCGAAATCATTTAGCTGCTGACTAGGAAGTTTGTTTGCTGTTTATTCTTTACCAATTATCGAATGGCTTGAAATGTTTGATTAGTGCCATCACTTCCTCCCTTCCATTATTCATCAACAAATAAATTAGCATGAGCCTGAAACTCCTTTCTATCAAACTAAATAACCAAAAACCAAATCAAATTACCTTTTAGCTCAAATATACATTTAATATATGTCTACCAAGTACGATTATTTCCACTTAGAAGTTGCGTAGTTGTTGCAATTTAGTTGTCTCGCCTTGAACCTAGTTGCTCACATAAAGTTTATTAATTTTATATCTTCTATGAGCGTTGAACGGAATGTAAGAGCGATGCGAATGAACTCTATAAACGAACTCAAAATACATACAGTTTGAACTGGCCGGTCGGCAATCAAAGCTGGCCAGAGCCTCGTCGTTTGATTGATGATGGCCAACAAACAGAGAGATGGCCTAAAGCCAGAGCCAAAACCGAGCCAAAGGCAGTGGCAAAGCCATCGCCATCGCCATAGCCACGCCATTGCGAATGCCACAGTGCGAAATGTTCCAGATGCGATGCGAAATATCCAGATTCAGACCAAAGACCCAGACCCAGACCCAATCCCATACCAAAAATACCCAGTCGAGACCAAAGAGCCGAGCAAATAAACCACACACGCAGCCGTCAAATACAAACGGGGGGGAAAATGAAGGCCCCCACATGCAGATACATACTGAAAGAAAATTTAATGAACTTCATGCCGAGCAAAAATCTCAACAACAAAACCAAATACCCAAAAAAACAAAATAGCTAAAAAAAAAAATATGAGAATGTAAAATAATAAACAACTTTGTCTTGAAGAGTATGGAACGCTTTGCCAACAAATTAACGGAAATGAAGCACAAGAAAGGGGCGTGGGCGAATCACAGGGGGCGGGGCAAGGAGCGTGCGGCTCGGTAGGGGGCGTGGCAGTTCCTATCGAGCGGAAGCCAACGGAATGAGAATAAAAATCAGTACAACAACATGCCAGAAACCAGTACACAAGAGCCGTCGAACTTCATTTCCGTTAAGATTTTTGTTGCAAAAGTCAGAAAATTGAATTCATGTTGATACTTTTTGCCTATGATGCAATTTTTCATTTCATATTATAATTTTCAACTCTCTCTCTGTCTTTCTGTCAGTCTATGTGTCGCCAGCCACCCATCTAATTTTTTCGTCTTTATTTTTCCTGTAAATATATTGAAACTTTTACTTCCTCCGCCTATTACCCGCAACTCCTGTCTATACCCAATCATTATTTTGTTTTTTGTTTTAAAAAGGCCTACTTTTTGTATATACCAACAAAAAAAAAAAAGAATAAAAAAAGCATTCTACCACCCCAAAAAAAATAACAAAAAATTTCTGTAAATGTGTTTTAATTTCTTTACTTGGCAAAATTTGCGAGCAAGACACTTTTTATGTTCTCTGTTCATTGGATGGCATTTCTTTGTATCATATATTGGATATCTTATCTGTGTGTATATACTGAAAATATGTGTATGAAATTTAAACAGAACGAAAAAAAACTGTCCAAAAATCTAAACCACTTTTTAAAACATCCTCCCGTACATTTTGAGTTTGACACAATTTATATACCTTGTATACTCATAGGTGAATACAGTTGCCTCAAAGTCGATCTACTATTCAAGCGAGAATTCTCATATTACTTAATACAAATTTATATACCATGCTGTATGTTGGTCATTGTATCATGGGTATCATTCTGGCTGGATCAAGGAGCAGTGCCAGCTCGAGTATCGTTGGGTGAGTTTTCATTTTATATTTTATTCACCCATCAACTAGTTATATTTCTACTGATTTCTTGTTCCTATTTATATAATCTTTGGATTTATGTTTAATAATTTTTTGCTTTGTGTACGACACGTTGCAGGTGTGACCACACTCCTGACCATGGCCACCCAGACGTCGGGCATTAACGCCTCCCTGCCTCCCGTGTCATACACGAAGGCCATTGATGTGTGGACAGGGGTGTGCCTGACCTTCGTGTTCGGGGCTCTGCTAGAGTTCGCCTTGGTGAACTATGCCTCCCGTTCAGGTTTGAATAAAGCTAGTAATTGAGATTTGATATGCTTCTTAACAAACATATAAATGTTAATTAATCGATGGTGTTTATCTTTTTTTACTGTTGTTTTATTGTACTGAGTGATATCGAATATACCGTATATAACTATATAGTATTTTCATATATAAATGTCTACGCCTACTGTACATAAGAGAACCACTCACACAACAACAAGAACTTACACACAGCAACACTCGCATACCACTCTCACAACATTGCAGCAGGATCTGCATACTCTACCCCATTTCTCAATGTGGCACACAACAACAAAATATCGGGCTATATGCACAGACCTATAGACTAATATTCATGTCTATAGAGTCTGTATGTCTGTGCAATGGTCGAAACTCGAGCTTAGTCGTAGAATTTTGATCGATTTACTTTCATTTTCTTTCTCGTTGTTATCTAATCACAAACTGATTTATTTCTGCGATCTTCGACTAATCCAGTTTTTTGTTTTACTCTCTTGTTTCATTGTCCGCGCCCACCATTCATCGACATTTCCAATACGAACACTCAAACACACCCAAATACTCGCTTTTCACCGACCATGAACTTTGAAACGCGTTTGAAAAAATCAACATTGACTAATTGGTCGAATTTCCTTTCGAAATGCAATAATTTCATTTCGGTTCTTCGTTGTTGTGAACAAACAAAAAAAAAACAAAAACCTAAAACCCAAATGCTTGCAAATAACAACCACCTATGTGCTAATCAACCGACCCCTGTGGTAACCCAACTATATAATTATTTGCTTTTAATTTTTGCCATCCTGCGTACTTGCGTACCTGTGTACCCCTGACCCCCAATCATCGATCTAATTGCACTCATTTTTTTTTTTGTTGATTTTCAATTGATTTGGTGGACATTTCGAATCGTTTAACGTTTTCTGTATGTGTGACTATCTCTCTATCTTTCTCTTTCTGCCTGTCTCTATCTCTGTCACGACTAACACTATCGCTGTCTAAACTATAACTGTGTATAATCTGTGCATCTAAACCAAAAAAAAACACACCTAAAAAACTACCTGTAAAAATTCATAAAAAACCCAAAATAAACATCATCACCTACCCAACTGCCTTGGAACAAATAAATTCTTGTCAACCATCTTCTATCACATGCGTATCTATGAAATATACGGATCGGGCCGCAGACATGCATAAGGAGAATATGAAAAAGAAGCGCCGCGATCTGGAGCAGGCCAGTTTAGATGCCGCTTCAGATCTGCTCGATACAGATAGCAATGCAACGTTCGCAATGGTACTTACCTCTTGATATATCTCTTTTTGCAAACCTAAACAGCTTTTTGGTTTTAACGGGGCTCTCTTATGAAAGTTATTTCTCCATTTCCCCACTTTTTTTAAACATTATCTTAACGTTTGAATTTTCTCATGAAAACCTTATTTTAAATGACTTGTGGGTATTCTTTTTCATTTATATATTCCTTGTTTCGAAATCTAATTGGCTAACGCGGAATTATTATGATAAAACTATTAAAACAACTATTTCCTTTTGTATTTGCCTCTATTTTATTACCACAAAACAAAACCAAACTACCAAAAAAAAAATGCAAAATTCAACAACTTTTTTCAAACGTGCTCATCCCCAATTTACAACAACTAACCACAAATAAACTGAACCTGCAACATCAAACAAAACCCTGAAACTCCAACCTTCCACCATCATTGAACATCGCCGGCAACCAAAACAAACCACTCAACCGGAATTGAATTGAAAAATTGCAACGAAATTAAATCAAATTATGCACATGCCATTGCATTACTTCATCCGACTGAACCACCCAACCACCTGTGCCACTGCCACCACTACAACCACCATTGTCACCATTGCCATCCCCCATTTGCATTCGAATACAATCGAAACTTTCATGTCAAACGGCGTCGCAATATACTCGCCATGGCGGCCAACAGAAACCGTTAGTGCGTCACCCCGGCGATCCGCTGGCCCTCGAGAAGCGCCTCCAGTGCGAGGTGCACATGCAGGCCCCAAAGCGTCCCAACTGCTGCAAGACCTGGCTCTCCAAATTCCCAACAAGGTAACTAACGGGGTCCCGAGAACCTCCGATTAGCAAATCGAAAACCCTAACTCACCCGTGTAGATATCACTTTTAGTCCCATTGTGTTCCGTAGTAGTTGGTGGATTTACTTTTTGATGTTGTGAACATTTACTATTCTACTCTGTATATCTCTTTCACTAACTCTTGTTGACTTTTTTGCTAACTCACATAACTCTACTACAGTCATTGAATATCCTGAAAATGTGAAAGAAAACCAAACGACAAAAAATATATATGTTACAAAAAAGAAAAGAAAATAAATGAAAACCAATCCCGATATCTGCCGCTTGCTTGCCGTTCGTTGAATTCTGTTTGCTCGCTGTCTTTTGTTGCAAATAAAACAATGACGAGATTTAATTGCTTGCCGAAACCAATTCAAGTATTTGTGAAATTAAAAAATTGCATTTCAATTTGTTTTTTAATTGATTTTGAACCCTTTTGAATCTGCACCACTTATGGTTGCCATTCAAAAAGTTATGCTTTGCTTTGCAATTATTTTGTGTGTGATTTGTTTGTTTTAAATTTGAATATTTTGGTTGTAGAAACTGTGATTGAACTTTCCCTTCATAATCTCACCAAAACAACAAAAAATTTCAACGATTGATCTTAAGATGAAGCCCATTAACCTTTTAAATTTATTTATAAATTGAAATTATGCGTTAATATGGCATCAATTTCTCAGTGTAATAGAATCACTCAATATCCTTACCCCCAGTACTTTCCCCTTTGTATGTAGTATCTTTATTCCCCAGTTTTCGCACTTTTTGTTTTTCGCACGTAGCTTTTCCCACATTTAAAACAAACAAATTATTTTGCCAAATATTTTCGAAACTAATAAACGTTTCTAAAAACGAAAAAACGATCTTAAAAAACTGTCTATTAAAAACAAAAAACCAAGAAATCACAAAAATCAAAAAGCCAATCTCTAGATGATCAATTAATTTATATTTTCGTACTTGTTTAATGCCCAAAGACAATGTTCTAGATCGAAGAGAATCGATGTTATATCGCGGATCACGTTCCCGCTGGTCTTCGCCCTATTCAACCTGGTCTACTGGAGCACATATCTCTTCAGGGAGGAGGAGGATGAGTAAATGCCGTTACCTTATGCCAAATCCAATTACTTTATAGAAGAGTTGGGCGCTGGTGGCCAACATGAATGTACTAACCTATTTCTTTCACTTCTTTTCCATTTCGGTTGAACTTCATTTCATGCTTTTCTGTTGCGTATGGCTTTGTTGGCTTCATTTTCGAATTCGAATTTGGTTGATTCCTTGATTGACACGTTGATTGAATGATTTAATTACGCCCACTAAAGGACCTTCTAAGGCGCGTCTCTGACACCCAGTGGCTATGTAGAATCCAACCCGAAATTAACTAATTATAATGTTAATGAGATCGAAGTAGAGGGATGCATTACGATAATTCTATATGTATGGTTATGTCTCGGAACAGTGCAGAATAGTTAAGTAAAAACAAGTGAATACTTAGTAACCAGGCGAGGCTTCAAGGCACTTCCTCTAAGCAATTGGATCGAAAAGCTGGAAACTGTATTTGACGATTGACACAAAATGATAGTTAATTGTAAGCTAAATTGATCAAGAGTGACTGCATAGTAGTTAATGTTATAAATAATTATATAATACACTCCCATACTGACACTCACATCCATAAACATGATTTTTTTTGAGGATGCTCCAAATTGTTACAAATTGATTAATCATTTTAGCTGGTTACCGATTTTAATCAAATTTTGTTCCGGACCCCAGCTTATTGTTAGTTCTATAAATTTGCAATTGATTTGTACTTAAAATGCATTAAGTTAGTTAAGCCGCAAACAGAGAGAAATGAGGTCGTAGACGAATCGACGTTTGTAAATATCACATACAATAAGTTTTAAGCGAAACTAGTTTAAATGAATTATAATTGTAAAAAGCGTGTAGATAATTTAAGTTTAGTCGATAAACAAACAACTATTCGAAGCGAGTAACTCTAGGTAAATTCAATTCAATTCTGTTTACCATCGTATTGAATAAAAATCAAAACGAAAATATCGAAAGATCCTTGAAAGCACACAGAAACAAAAACAGATTTTTATTTTTCACTTTTTGCCCAAACAACTCGTAAATGCTAACTTCAACTGATACTGAAACTGGTGGGTATTTGCAAGTTCTTCCTTACTCTTTCTTTACTAAAAACTTTCACTTATTTAAATATATTCTTAGAACGGCTTGCCTTTGATTTAAGTTTTACTTTTTTTAATCGTAGCTAAGTAGTTATTATAATTATGGGGGATGAAGCCCAACAATTCTGATTCCTCTTTTATTTGAATCATTAGAAAAATAATAATTAACCGATTAACCATTAGTTACTTATTTATTGGACCGCAATGGCCCGTTAGTTAGTTAATTTTAATTATTAGATTTACTAAAATATAAATAAACAAGATGCATACCATAAACCAAATAACAGACAATACAATATATATTTTATCATGTAGTGCAAGTCCCCAAGATCTTTAATCTACACATAAATTAATAAATTCAATATGATACTCCATGAATTATATCAAGATAAATATAGTTTTGTTAAATCCATAAAAATTATTGATTATTTAAGTGCCTTTTGTATACGAAGAAGATTTTTCTCCTACTTTTCCTCTTCTTTTTAATATTTGATAAGTCTTCTTTGAGCAAAATATATTTCTTACATTAAAAAATTCAAATTTATAAAATGCACTAACCGTACCCATAAAACATGCAGCTCAAATTTTAGAATAAATAAAAAATGTGAATTCTACATAGCAACAACAGATACCGAAATCACCCCAATAATATTTATATCCTTAGAATAAAATTTGACTAACACCTTTTGTAGTTTTATAATATTTTGAATTTAATTGAAAGCTTGTTTCGTCTCATGTTTGATTTGACTTTTTCATTTGTTTTGAAAATCAATTTTTTCGTTTGCTATCATTTCCAATCTAAAGGTAAGAAATTAAACGTAAATCAAGAAAAAAAAACAGAAAATCAAAAATCAATTGAAACGTATTCTAATATATAAACACTTTAACACGGCACCCACATAATAATTGTTGTCATTAAACAGGCGATCAGAACACAAATGAAAACCAAATCAGAAAATAGTTAATAGATACTTTCATGTTGTAAAAGTTGTGCCAAGCAAAGCGAAAACAGAAATTAGTCAGAGAATACCGAAGGACGTCGCTAAATTATACCTAAATTATACTCTAGCTATAGTTGTATTGTAAATGAAACTATTGAACATACAGGGTTTTTAAATGTGAGCATTAAATTGATGGACATGGATATGTCGGCATAGTAGAGTAAATAGCTGCATAAAGCTGGACCGGATGCAGGCCAGATGATTGATACGCATTGATTGATGTACTATGTAAAACAAATCCAAAATATGAAAAATAAGCAGACGAAATATTCACAGTGGAAAGAGAACAATTAATTAAATTAGATCATACACGAGGGGAGGGCGAAAATTTCTTTTCGGCATTTAATTTAAGTGGAGAAACATACTTAGGTTGTGTGCTGCTTTTCAGGTGTCGTTCTTCAATTCGGTCAATTATATTTTTTTCCAGGCAAATCGTTTAGCAGCAGCAGTCCAGATTCAATGTAAATAGTTTCAATCGGAAGATGTAAATGTCATTTACTTGTTAGGTTAAAAAAAATTTCAAGAAAAAACTACGCGACTTACGTAACACAAAATGTGCACGACTTTATAATATAGATGCGTTCCAAAAAGACTTAAAGGTTTTGATTAACATGAGAAAAACATAGAGATAAACTCGTTTGCCATGGATGTGGTATCGGGAATGGACCCGTGTGGAAAATAAATTTGAGGTGTAACCTAGATTATAAGTTTACGAATGTATGTGTAGTTGTTAAGAGACCGTGTTGCAAATCGCATTCGCAAAACAGACTAGTTAAACATTCACAATACCAAACTAAACTAAGACCAAGGAATCGCATTCACCACCCACTCTATCTAAACTCACTTGAGATACTCAATCACCCAGTAACTCACTCACTCACTCAATGTTTACTCTTTGCTAAAAAAAAAAATCAAAAGAAAACCAAATTGGAATTGGAATCCAAATCGAACACAGAACAAATATTCGCACAATTTGAGGGGAGAAGGGAGTTCGAGTAATTGCAAGTAAAAATTTAGATAAATCATAACACATATCTTCCAAAAGAAAAAGGGGGCGACCCATGGCCCATTTCTAACAATCAAACAACTCCGCATCTAACTTCTATAGGAGAAATGTAAATACGAGCGAAAAACAAGAAACCAAGTCATTGAAATCGAAATTAAAAATTGAAATTGAAGAAAAGATCAATAACACAACAATTCACCTTACTTTATAGGGCTAAGTCAGGACATGCACATTCACACACTCAGTAACACTCTAAAATCCTAAATCCTAATGAAGGAGCTAGCAAAGTTCACCCCAACACGATAGTCTTAAGACCGATGAGTTTTGGCAACAAACGACAAATGAATTTCGCAGTAGCGCGATCCAATCCAATCGAATCCAATCCAGGAACATGATTAATCCCAATCACAGTAAACAAATGAATCTTAAAAGAACAAATGTAGGGCAACCATAGAATCGGCTAGAGGCCGTCAGTGGAAAATTAAACAGCAAATCAAATGTCTACAAATGTGAAGAGATTAGTAGCATAATTTTACAAAAATAGTTGAAATAATTGTTGTCATTCAGAAAGGAAAGAAACCATTGATTGAGATACCAAAAAAAGCAAGAGAAAACAAAATAATTGTGTAAAACCCCCCAGAATAATGATGTTTGTGAAATGTTTATAAATAAATGAAACAAAATGAAACGAGAGAATACACAAAAATTGCATTTAATGAAAGTTTATTTCTCGATTTTTAAATAGGTAATTTTAATTCTAAAGGTAAGTTTTGGTAATATTATTCATGCAAGTGCAAACTCTGTTAAATCATGTAGTTAACTCCTATGTGTAACTTGAAGGTAATGTGTTTTGTTGGCTATTCGATTAGTTTTTCCATTGGCACTTCGCATAAGATCATCGACAATAATGGCTCCTGCATTTAATTGCTTGTATTTGGAGTCAGTACGAGACTGGACATAATCCACCACATCTTGGGCACTAAGATTGCATCCTTGTTTCTTGACCACACATGCGGCAGCCTCATCCCCATAGATATTGCTCCACACTCCAAAAACACACACCTCTGCTACTTCTGGCATTTCAGAGATGATTGTTTCGATATCATTCGGATAGTACATAATGTTCTGGTACTTTAGCATATCCTTTTTTCGTTCCATTATGTACAAAAAGCCATCAGTGTCCACGTAGCCCAGGTCTCCGGAGTGGAACCACCGCTTGAGGTCACGCATATCGCGGGTCTCCTGTTGGTTTCCAAAGTATCCCATCCAGTACTGGCCATTGCTGATGCACACCTCTCCCAACTCCTCGGGACCCAAGGACTCGCCCTTGTCGTTGATTATCTTCATCCTTAGGCCATTCACCAACCTACCAACCGAATTGGGCTTCTGATCGAAATGCAAGTTGATTGTGGCGACGGCGCCCAGCTCTGTAAAGCCATAGGCGAACTGTAAGCAGTCCACGCTCAGGCGACTCCTTATTCTGTTCTGTACTTCAAGAGATGCTCGAGATCCTCCATACATATAGCACCGTAGACTGGACAAATCACAAGTCTCAAACTCCGGGGTGTTGACCATTAGAGCCAATGCGGACGGTGGTTGTATGATCCATGTGACCTTGTAATCCTTAATAATTTGCATGGCAAATACGGGATCAAAGGCATTATCGGCAATAATACGAGTTGTGCTATATACACCTGAAGTGATAGTGGTCAAAAGACCAGTAATCCAGTCAAGAGTGTTGTGGGAGTATTGAATATCAGAGGTCGTCAGATGGCTGGTGGTTAAATTAAAACGATAACTTAAGAGAAGATTTTTTTTCTTTAATGTTTAACTTACTTGTTAGCAGCCAAAATTTGACGACTATTGGAGATCGTCACAGCCTTGGGAATGCCAGTGGTGCCCGAGGAACACAGAATGGCCAAAGTTTGATCATTTCCATGTTCCAGTTCGGCGGGCTGAAAGTTATCCTCGATTGGCGTGGCCAGAACTTCATCGATCGTTATAGAGTCCGAAGGGTGATTGCGCATGGTAATGATTTTTACATTTAATTGAGAGGTGGCCTCTCGTACCTTCTCGAATTCATCACCATCACAGAAAATCAGCTTTGGTTTGGTAATGTTGTATAGCTTTTCGATAGTGTTCCGGTCATAGGTAATATTTAGAGAATGGAAAGCAATTCCATTGAAAAAACAAGCATAGGCCACGGCGGGTAAATTGGTAGTATTCCTGCCAATAATTCCAACCACATCAGTTTGTTGGAGGCCCTCAGATCTTATGTAACTTGCGACATGCATTATATTCTCAAACAGCTCTTGCCTGGTCAGTATTGTATTTTCCGTTGCCGAAATCTATAAGAACCCTTTTTAAATTTTCTGTTTGGCTTACTTTTCTTGTATTATACCTGAGCAATTAGCTTGGGATGTCTCTGCATTTCGTTGAAGATAATTTCTCCAATTGATAAATGGCGATCGAAGTAATGCACAACTTGGTCACTGCTCCAGATCTTAAGATCTGAATTGTAGTAGTTCACTGGAGAGTATGGCATCTTTACGCGGATAAGATTCAGTGTTAACTGTTGGCCATTATATGCAGAAATCTCTCTTTTATAGATCTGGCAAAACATTTACTGCTGCCAGATTAAGATAGCATCTGTTGGTTAGTAAAACGTAGATCGCTGTAAACGGCACGAGATATCCCTTATCTAGTAAAATATTCTCTGTGGGTTATCTTTACATTACTCTAAGCATGAGTTTGATATTTAAACAAATTGGAAAATTTCACCAAGATTATTTACATGTTTACCAGAATTTGTTGGTATGGTTTTATTTCGCGACAACAATGTCATGAGACTTCTTAGCCAGAAGCTTATCTATGAGCTTAAGGTATGAGAGACAACCTGGAAGAGCGAAGTTTACATAGGCCCCGTCGGTTTTTTGCGTGGTAATGTTTTAGCTGATCTTCTGAAATGACGTTAATAGCCAACATTAGACTGCAATTCTTGAGTTATTATTGTGAAACTAATTTTTTTTATTATCATCATTTTTTATTTTGTAGATAACATTGTAAAAATAATAATAATAAAAAATAATAATAAAAAATAATAAAATAATAAATTAAATCTTCTCAAATTATTTTATAAAGTCATTATATAAAATTTTTAATTTTAATACTTTTGAATATGTATAAGAGTTTGGGTTTTAATTTATAATTTCGTTTATAGCATGTATGAAATCATATAAAAAAACCTCTTGACGAGGTAAAGTACCGGTGACGAACCTGCATGCGAAACCCAAAATATCTGATATCAATTTCAGTGACGATAATATGCTATATAGGTGTACAAAATTGCATATAAAAATATTCTTGTTCGGCACGTGACTGATTTTTTTTTTGTTTTTCTTGCACGTGCCGAACAAGAATATTTTTCTTATGCAATTTTGTACACCTATATAGCATATTATCGTCACTGAAATTGATATCAGATATTTTGGGTTTCGCATGCAGGTTCGTCACCGGTACTTTACCTCGTCAAGAGGTTTTTTTATATGATATCAGTTGTTTTTTTGTATATATTGATCTTCAATTATTTAAAACAGAACGCATAATATATAGAATATATGTATATGGAAGTAACCTCTTGACAGGCGATTCACACAGTTAGCAATACTTTAATTGTAAGGATAAACATCAAAACTCTTTTTTTTTTAACTCTAAAGATTTTGACATTCAAGAAGGTGGAATAATTAAAAACCTTTCCATAGACGTAAAGAATTTTTCGATAGCTTCAGTGGCTCTGAAGTTATACGTATTTTTATTTTTTACAAAGGTTTTGGAATTTGGTTAGTTTAAAAATTTTAATTAAAAATTTGCCCAAAAATTTATTTAAAATCCAAAATTGTTTCGTAGTTGTGGGAAACCAAATTATTTTAACAAATTAACAGATGAGAGGCCTATCCTTATGAGAGTTCCACTATATAATAAATTATAAAAAAAAACAAGAAAGGAAAGCTAACTTCGGGCGGAGCCGAAGTTGATATACCCTTGCAGTTAAGCAGAAGCTTATATTATTATTATATATATCGGATCCTATATAGTTGTCCGATCCTTATGAGAATTTCACCATCAACAAAATTTCTAATAAAAATATTGGAAACAGCCCCAAGCATCTTTAAAAATAGAAAGGTTGTGCCATTTCCGATCGTTCAGTTATATGACAGGTATAGGATATAGTTGGCCGATTCTTATGAAACATAGGATTAAATTGCCCAAAACGGATTGCCCATTCTAGCTTCAAAAACAACAAAGTTAAGCCAAGTATCCTAATAAAATTTTGCAAATCGGATAAGATTGCCCAAAATGCAATATGTACTAAGTCCCATCCTTCTAACTTATAAAAAAAAAACAAAGTTTTGGCATATCCGATCAATCATATAATAAACATGTATTATATCTAAAATAAATGCGCAAAGATAAAAAATTAAAAAAAAACTGGAAATTACGTTTTTCTAGTTAAACCAATTGTTGATTGTAACAATTTATTTTGGGTGTGCGATATAAAATAATAAATATTAGAAAAGTATTGGCGGTGTTGGTTTGCCAGGTTTTTTTTTATAGCTTTTAATCCATGATTTGGCCCAAAACGGTGGTGGCTGCATTTATTTATATGCATTATATGCTCAGTGGGGGCATATGCATATAAAGCGTTCTACTCATAAAATTTTGCATTCTTCTCATTAAGACATGAGACACTGAAACACAAAGCAGAATTACATCAAAATTTGTCATCAAGCAACAAAGTTCGAGATTAGCCGAGTGGAGAGCGTTGTGGTTTCTAACACGGGAGGGCCTGAGTTCTAATCCTAGTTGAGTTAATGTTTATGTTTTACTTTTTAAGCCCTTTTTTATTTGGATTTTATTTTTGAAATATTTGAAAATATCTTATGTACAAAATTTCATAAGGATGGGTCGACTATATAGCTGTCATAGAACGATCGGAATTGACATAAGTTTGGTGTTTTTTAAGTTAGAAAGATGGGACTTGGTACAGATTCCATGGGCAAAATAATCTTATTGGCCAAATTTCATAGGGATCGGCCAACTATATCCAATAGCCGCCATATAACTGAACGATCGGAAATGGCACAACTACAAGGGTATATCAACTTCGGCTTCGCCCGAAGTTAGCTTTCCTTTCTTGTTTTTCTTTGGGACCTCACGATTGGTACCTCAACCGACCCGTCCGACATTTCTTTCAGAAGCTATTCAAGAAATTAGATTTTTACAGCTTTTTCAAAAAGTTGTAGAACAATAATTGCTCATATGACAATAACAAAAATCTCAAATTTATTCAGGATTGCCAAGAAAAACATGCAGACAAACAGACACATTGGCTTCATTTTGAAAAAACTGTAAAAATCGAATTTCTTGAATAACTTCTGAAAGAAATGTCGGACCGGGTTGGTTGAAGTACCAATCTTCTGAGTCTTCTCATTAAGACATGAGACACTGAAACACAAAGTAGAATTACATCAAAAGTTGCCATCAAGCAAGAAAGTTCGAGGTTAGCCGAGCGGAGAGCGTCGTGGTTCCTAACACGGAGGGCCTGGGTTCGAGTCCAAGTTGAGTCGATGTTTACGTTTTACTTTTTAAGCCCTTTTTTATTTGGATTTTATTTTTAAATAAATACACTAAAATCTGAAAAGATATACTCCATATTATTTAGGGTATTGACCAAATATATGCAGACTCCAAAAAGCAAAGGTGCCAATCAAATACACACACATGTAGGAGGCTGCACAAAATTGGTAGCTTTTTTCTTTGGTACCTCAAGATTGGGTACCTCAACCGACCCGATCCGACATTTCTTTCAGAAGTTATTCAAGGAATTCGATTTTTACAGCTTTTTCAAAAAGTTGTAGAACAATAATTGCTCATATTATAATAACAAACATCTTCAATTTTTTCAGGATTGCCAAGAAAAAATAGAGCAAACAGACAACCAGACAAATAGACATACTGGCTTCATTTTGAAAAAGCTGTAAAAATCGAATTTTTTCGGGTCGGTTGAAGTACCAATCTTGTGAGTCTTCTCATTAAGACATGAGACACTGAAACACAAAGTAGAATTACATCAAAAGTTGCCATTAAGCAACAAAGTTCGAGGATAGCTGAGTGGAGAGCGTCGTGGTTCCTAACACGGAGGGCCTGGGTTCGAGTCCAACTTGAGTCAATGTTTACGTTTTACTTTTTTAAGCCCTTTTTTATTTGGATTTTATTTTTAAATAAATAAACTAAAATCTGAAAAGATATACTCCATATTTTTTAGGGTATAGAACAAATATATGCAGACTCCAAAAAGCAAAGTTGCCAATCAAATACACACACATGTATAAGTAAATGCAAGCTTCACAGGAGGCTGTACAAAATGGGTAGCTGCACTTACAGGACTATATCTTGAGTTAACGGATTTTGCCAGATATGAGCGATATGTCAAAAGTTGCGTCATCTCAAAAGCTATCTATACGTGCAAAAAAAAAAAAGGGTCAGTCGACTAAATTTTGAAAAATAATTTTTTTTCTTAAAAAAAAAGTTTATTTTCAGTGTAATTTTTTTTGTGTACTATATAGACGTTTGGTCTCAAAGAAAGTGAAATTGATATTTAAAAAACCATTTCAACGGTGCAAAGCTCTTTTTAATATCTTTCTTAATTATAAAGTTATGAATTTTTTCATTAACAAGGTTTTTTTAATTTTTTGACGTAAGCTTAAGGTATTTCAAAAAGTTGTAGAACAATAGTTGCTCATATGATAGCAACAAACATTTTCCATATTTTTTCAGGATTTTTAAGGAAAAAATAGTGCAAACAGACAAACCGACAAACCGACGCAAACTGGCTTCATTTTGAAGAAGAAGAAAAAATCGGATTTTTCGAATAACTTCTGAATAAAATGTCGGATCGGGTCAATTGAGGTACCAATCGACGCGTATTTAGCTCTAGAATGCGAATATATAAAAATATTCTATCTGGGGACTAAATTGTGTCCACCAGCCCCACTTTAGTGATAAAAAATTTTTTTACTTTCACCCTAATTTCTCCGAAACCAAATAACTTTTGGAATATGTTTCAACAAATATTATCTAATTGGAACAATACCTTTCGATTGGTATATCATTCAATTAGATCGGTTGCCTACAGAAAATTTTTAATTCTTCGGCTATATATAGAGTTTCCTCGCGCACGCCTAGGCATGCAGGTCGTCACCTCGTGGACTTCCGTCCACAGTGATAAAAGCGGCTGCTTCGCAATACGCCCGCCACGTAAAGTAAAAATAGGGCGCCACTGCATATCCTAAATATTTACATACAAATTTATACGTGTAGAATCTTTGTGTGTAGAAAATAATTAAATTTTGGTACAAAAGAAAACATTCTTATGATGTTTAATGTTCTAATAATGTTTTTGGTTAAATCTGTTGACCAAGAGTTTAAATATTTTTTTGCAAATTTTCCGGGGGATCCCCTTCAAAATGTAAAAAATGAATGGAAGGAGAGTATGGCCCCCAGCGATGTTTAAATCTTGGCCAATTTCCAACCGATTCTTGATAGGAATACCTTAAACGATTTATAGATTGATTCTCCATCAATCTACATTAAAATCTGTGAACAACATTTTTTTAGAATTTTCATCAAATATTCTGGACGATCCCCTTTAAAGATGGGGAGAATGCATGAAACGCCTATATGATCCCCAGCGATTGCTATATCTTGGCCAAATTCCCTCGGATTCTTGAGCAGAATACTTTAAACGATTGGTAGATCGATTTTTCATCATTCTGCATAAAAATCTCAGAACAAAATATTTTTTAAGTTTTTATCAAAATTTCTTTGGGATCCCTTGTGGAAAATGTATGGAAGGAGAGTATGGCCCCCAGCGATGGTTATATCTTGGCCAATTTCCAGGGATGATCCCTTACAAAATGTATAAAATTGATGAAGGGAATTTATTTTTATAGCAGATAAATTTATGGTTGCTATGGAGCTTCACATTTCGACCGTCACGTAATGTAGAAAAAGAGCGCCACTGGACCCTTGTCTGACGCTTACATATATTGGAAAACTTTTTTTATGTTTATGTATCTTTTTTATGTAGTTGGAATTTTCCTTTGCACGCAGTATCCTATCCTATAGCTGCAATATAACTGATTGATCGGGATTGCCATAATTTTGGTGTTTTTAAAGGTGATTGGGTTTTTTTTCAACATTTTCAGCTACTTAACTGCAAGGGTATATCAAGTTTGGCTCAGCCCGAAGTTTGCTTCACTTTCTTGTTTACTAGTTTAGTCAACAAATTTTTTATGTAATAAGCAGCATAAATGAACATATACGAATGTGCAAGGTAAAAATAATAAATAGAATTATGAAAAGATTTACTATACAAATTGCCGTTTTCCATTGCACAACTTGATAGTTATCTGATCCGTGAAACGTTATTTCAACTAGATATCGTGCAAAGCAAACGCTTTGGCAATCAATAGGTGGAATTAAATATCCGGACACTTTAACTGTTAAATTGCCGACTAATTTGGCCAATTTCTCGGACCTTTAAATAGGAGATTCCGACTGCTATTGAGCCGCAGTTGCGAATCGCGCGTGCATCAAAATGTTGGACCTCATCGGGAATTTTGCAACCCACTACGACAAGGATCAAAAGATTTGGAGTGGCTCCAGCCAGCAGAGCCTGTACAACGACGATTTGACAGCAGGCCAGATCATCTTCCGCCAGTTGCAGCGCCAGCCCCAAAGGATATTCCAGATATCTCACACGGATAATACCCGTCTGACCCGATCCCAGATGCTGCACAATGCCGCCAAGGTGGGCTGCTATTTACGGGATCAGAGTTTTCAAAAGGAAACGGATATCGTCGGCCTGATGGCCCGCAACTCCACCAATGTAGGAGCACTGGCCTATGGTTGTCTCTTCAACGGCACCCCCTTCCACGCCGTCAATCCCAATCTGGAGCGGAAAACGATTGACAGCCTGTACAAAATTACCAAGCCCCGTATCCTTTGCTGTGACGTAGCGGACTATGAAAAAATCAAAGACACAGCAACCAGTCTGGGTGCTCTAGTCCTCATTGTCAATGGAAAGATTAATGGCGTAATGAGTGTTGGCGATCTCCTCCAGAAACCTCTGCCCAAGGACTATGAGCCAGCTCAGTTCCACCGCGGCATCGACCGCACCATGGCCATTCTCTGCTCCTCGGGAACAACGGGCACTCCCAAGGCGGTGACCCTCTCCAATAGCCGCAAATTGTTCGAGACCCACAGGTAAATTAATTATAAGTTTTATGTAATATTAGTTTAACCTGCTGACTAACTAAACTGACTAAGAAAACTTGACTCTTCTTATTACTTATTAAAGCTACCTGGGCCCTGATGACGTTCAATACGCTTCGAGCACCCTTGATTGGTTGACAGGACTCATTACCCTGGTCACTGCTGGTGTCTATGGAACGATTCGTCTGATATCAAGCCAGATGTTCAGCACTGGCCATTTTTTGGAGCTGTGCGAACAGCACGAAGTCAGTTGGACTGTTATGGCCAACTCCCACGTGGCTATGCTGGCGAATTGTCCGCAAACTCGTGCTCAGAAACTGCGAAGTCTGAAGCACTTGATCTTCGCTGGGGGTCACTGCTTAGTGGCTACCTTGAAAAAGATGCAGTCCTTCCTGCATGGTCCTGGAATTCTGAGAAATGCCTACGGTCTTACCGAGGTGGGAGCATTGGTCTCCTACAATTTCGAGACTCAGCTGAAGCCAACGTCGGTTGGTCGACTGATGGAGAACATTCGAGTCAGAATAGTGGACGCATCAGGCAAACTGCAAGGACCCAAGGAGGTGGGGGAGGTCCAGTGCCACAATGGCCAGCTCTGGAGGGGATACTTTGGGAATCCCCAAGCCACCACTGAGATGCGGGACTCGGCTGGATGGTATCATACCGGCGATATTGGATACTTTGACGAGGATAACTTTCTGCACATTGTGGAGCGCCAAAAGGACATGCTGAAGTATCTAGGCATGATGTATTATCCGCACGAAGTGGAGGAGGTTATTGCTCAGATGCCCGACGTGGCCGAAGTCTGTGTCTTTGGGATCTTCAGGGAGACGGAGGGAGATGCTGCCGCTGCTTCCGTGGTCCTTCGGTCGGGAAGCAATCTAAAACCCAGCCAAGTGGAGGACTATGTCCGTCAGAACGTGTCCGTGGAATTCAAGCATCTCCATGGCGGAGCACAGATTGTGCCTCAGTTGGCGAAAAGTGCCAACGGAAAAGTAAACCGGCATGCAGTAAAAGCTGCTTACTTAAAACAATCACATTAGTAACAAATGAATTAGTAAAATTGTTTGAATAAATAAATATTTATTTTGTTTCCAGTTGAAGCCACCTTTTCCTTTACTACAAGCTTTGTTCACTCACTCAACATTTTCAAGAAAAAGGGGAACAAGTTTTTTTTTACATAAATATTATAATAAAAGATAAGAAATAGGTAATAAAAAATGCATTTCGCACTTAGTAATTGCCCTAAATAAATTGCTTTTTAAACAAATCTAACTAGATGATAAGATAAATGTCATTTAATGAAAACAAAAACTGGTTCAAGGTCCTCGGCAAAAATAGTTTATAATTAGTTCCCTAAAGTAAAATTTATTTTTTAGTCTGGATAAGTGCATAAAAATCCCACATTGAGCTGGTTTATGACATAACCCCCTGTAGCTAATCAAAGCTATTAACTTTTAAATGTGGACAAATACGTATCTCTTTCTTGGAGAGGCAGTAACTCTCATTTTCTACGAGATCAATCGATAATTCTATGTTTACTTTTTTCAATCTGCTCCCAGCACGCGATTTCTATACAAATAATATAATAATTCTCAATTCAGAATACGCTGAATCACGCTCACCCCCCGCCAATTACACGACCAGTAGTGTCGGCAAGTGTTTTGTTATGGAGATTGCTGCATTGAGCTCCCCGGTTCCTCTCAAGTGTGAATGCAATCGCGTGTAATCAGCGCTACCTAGTCGTATACCCCGAAAGTTATCTAAATAGTTACGACCTATAAAAGCGGAGCTGCATTCGCTTTTCGCAGCCAGATGAAAATTGAAACTGCAAGGAAAACAACGATAGTCAGAATGCCTTTTCAACCAGCGATTTCCTACGATTCCGATCTCAAAGTCTGGAGCGGCGATCAAGTAACTCACTACTTTGATCCGCACTTGTCCATCGGAGACATCATTTTCCATGAGATGCGAAGGCATCCCAAGCTCATTGCTCAGGTGGGTGTTAGGTGAATGTTATATTATAGGCTAAAATTTACCAAAATATCTATGAAATTCCAGATCTCGGCCACGGAAAACACAGTACTCACCAGAGGGGAACTGCATGCGAACTCCATGCGCGTTGCCAGCTATATGAGATCTCTGGGTCTCCTCCAATCCGATGTGGTTGGCATTATCGCCAGGAATACAACACACATTTTCGCCGTGACCTATGCCTGTTTCTTCAACGGAATCGCTTTTCATTCTCTCAACATTGCCTACGAACAGAACACCATTGAGAAATTATTTGACATAACCAAGCCAAAGCTCATTTTCTGCGATGGAGATGAATTCGAGAAAGTTCGAGCTGCCACCGCTCACCAGAATGTTAAAATCATCACCATGCGTAATCATCCATCTGGATCTATAACTATCGATCAGGTACTGGCCACCCCCATCGAGGATAACTTTCTGCCCTCCCAACTGGAACAGGGGAACGATCAGACCCTGGCCATTCTCTGCTCCTCGGGCACCACTGGAATACCAAAGGCTGTTACCATAACCAATAGTCGACAGATTTTAGCGGCCAGCTTGTGAGTAGTTAACTATTAATTAATTTTTTAAGTTCTAAAGTGAAAATTAAAAATAATTTCTAGTCGCTTGACAACCGAGGACGTTCAGTTCACCCAAAGCACTTTGGACTGGATAACCGGACTTCTGACCACGGTCACCTCTGGGGTTTTCAGCACAAAACGCATTATAGCGGATAATGCTTTTGATGCTGCCTTTTTCATGCGACTCGTCGAGGAGTATAAGATCACCTGGACAATTCAGGCACCCGCTCACATGGCCATGATGGTGAACTGCGCCTCATTCGACACTTCCGATCTGTCGAGCATCCGTTATTATCTTTTTGGAGGATCGCGAGCATCGGTGGAAACTCAGCATCTGATCAGGAATCGTTTAAGTAGCAACTGCCTGCATTTCGCCTACGGGTTCACGGAGCTGGGTGCCATGGCATCTATGAATTTTCACTTCGATGATAAACCAAACTCGGTGGGTCGCCTGGTCAGCGGCATTAAGCTGAAGGTAGTTAGTGAGCAAGGCGAGTCCCTGGGTCCCGACGAGCTGGGGGAGATATGCATCCAAAACGGCCAATACTGGGCCGGGTACTACGGCAATCCAGCGGAAACCCACTTGATGCGGGACTCCCATCTATGGTTCCATAGCGGAGATCTCGGCTATGTCGACGACGATGGATTCCTCTATATAGTGGAGCGGAAAAAGGATATGTTAAAGTACCAGAACATTATGTACTATCCCAATGAGATTGAAAGTGTCATCTCCGAAATGCCGGACGTGGTGGAGGTCTGTGTATTCGGGGTTTGGGATCAGATCTATGGCGATGAAGCCGCCGCCGCTGTGGTCAAAAAACAAGGCAGTTCCCTGAAAGCCCAGGATGTGGTGGACTACGTGGCGGATCATACAAAGGCCAAGTATAAGCAGTTGAACGGAGGAGCCATCATCGTTGAGGACCTCAAACGCAGTCCCAATGGAAAAACTAATAGAATGGCTAATAAAGCGCATTTTTTAGAGGTCAAAAACTCTAGTTAATGTCAAAAATTTTTTACTTCGTTTAATATTTAATATTAGTTGAACAATTAAAATAACATATATGGATCTTACATTTCTATAATGCCAATACTGAAGTAATTTTATAAAGTCTTAGAAAGGGTATTGAACTAATCAGTTATTATTTTTTGTGTTTTTGGTATATCTCCAACCCCTTTAATTAATCTTATCTAGTTAGAATCGCTTATCTTTAAGCTTTTCAAGCTTCTAGCCGATATCAATGACGTAGTGAACCGCTTCGAAAATATGAAATGAATCGGTTAGACGATAAGAGCTCTCTTGGACTGCCAGTGGCCAAAGCTTTGGCGGAAAAAATCGCCAGTTGCTGAGGAACCGTAACTGGAACCGGACCCGGATTCACAGCCGGATAGAAACTCGAAACACGTTTGTTGAGACCCCGGCCAGCCCTTATCAGCCACCACAATGGAACGCCCGAGCACACAATTCGATAAATACACCAAAATTTGGAGTGGACCAAGGCCGGCGAATTTCTTCGATGCAGATTGTTCGATTGGCAAAATACTGTTCGCGTTTATGAGAAATCACCCATCTAGTTTATGTCAGGTTTGTAATGTTAGTCATTCTTTAACACAAAGTGATAATCCTTTCCAAAAATCTTTTGCAGATTTCCGATACAGAGGGCACGGCATTGACCAATGGCGAGGCCATCACCTTTGCCATTCGCATAGCCCAGCACTTGAAGGCTCTGGGCCTGAAACAGGACGATGTTGTGGGAATTGCTGGCACAAATACCACCTACCTAATGCCGGTGGTTTTGGGTTGCCTGCTAAACGGGACTCCCTTTCATGCAGTGAGTCCCTGGCATGATGAGGAGACCATGAAACATCTATTTTCGATCACTCGGCCAAGGATAATTTTCTGCGATGGCTTCGTCTACCAGAGATTGAGTATCATAGCCAGGATACTGAAAACGCATGTGTACACGCTCAAGGATCATCGACTGGGCATGCCCCGGGTAGAGGATCTGCTGGAACCGACAAAGGCTGAATTGTATTATGTGTAAGATATGGTTTTGTTACTTTTTTTATTTTTCATTAATTATTTGTCTTTATAATCCAGTCCCTCACCGCTTCTGTTGGGAGGCGATCAAACAGTCGCTATTCTAAGTACTTCCGGAACCACCGGATTACCAAAAGCAGTTTGCATTACTAATTCAGCTTGTCTTTTTGATTTTGGGTAAGTTCTATAAGATTTTTTTCTGAAATCGGTTATGTAGGAACTGTTGTTTATAAAATTCACATTAACGACTCTTGCTACTTTTGCTTTTCACGTTTTGCTTATCAGTTCCTTGTCAACACACCATAACAAATCCTATGTAGCTTTTTAATTTTTTACAAAAACAAATCAGAAATATGCTTTGTTAGTTTTTTATCAAAACAATGGGCAGTTTCAAGAATTTTTCTTATACTTTGTCAGAAATACATAAAGTCCAATCCCAATAATATTCGTAATTTGTTTCAATTTTATTTCATCTACAATTTAGATTAAAGTATCATAAAATTTATTAAGTGTCAAGAGTCATTATGGTATTATTTTCCAACAAAGTTCGTATACATGGTTACAATGCAAAAAACAAATAGTATTCATTGGAAAGCACTCAATATAAAATATTAAAATCTTGAATATCTTTCAGTTTTGTTACCGGACAGGATGTACTGCTGTCCTTCAGCACCATTGACTGGTCTGCCGGAATGTTCAACATGCTCTTCAGCTGCTGCCACGGTTCTACACGGATCATCACAGATCGTGCCTACACCCCGGAGTACATGCTCCAGCTGGTGGAGAAGTACAAGGTCACCTTGCTGACAGTGATTCCCCAGCAAGTGGCATCGCTCCTGAAGGCGCCCACCCTCAGCAAGCAGCGCCTGACCACCATCCGGTTCGTCAGCGTGGGTGGGGGCTCCTGCTACGTGGGCAATCTCCTTAAGCTGCAGGAATTCCTGGCCAACGGACAGATATCCTACGGCTATGCCCTGACCGAGTGTGGAGGTGTGGCTGCCAATATGGGCGTGTCTAAGCCCTCGTCGGTGGGTCGGATTGTCCCGGGAGTTCGGGTGAAAATCCTGGACGATGCCGGGCGAAGTCTGGGCCATGGAGAAACGGGGGAAATCCTGGTGCACAATGGCAAGCAGTGGAACGGGTACTACGGCAATCCTAATGAATCGAAGCGCATGCAGGACTACCAGGGCTGGTTCCACACCGGGGACATGGGCTACTTCGATGACGAGAACTTCCTGCACATTGTGGAGCGCAAGCGAGATCTCCTCCGCTTCCACGGTGCACAGTACTGTCCCCACGAACTGGAGCAGGTCATCGCCGAGCTGCCAGATGTGATCGAGGCCTGTGTATTTGGGCTCTGGAACGAAGTGGATGGCGATCCGGCGGCGGCTGCAGTTGTCAAAGTGCCAGGCAGTCGTCTCACCGAAATGGACATAGTGGAGTATGTGGCCAAACGGCTAGTAGTCACCCACAAACAGCTCCACTGTGGCGTCTTCTTCCTGACGGAGCTACCGAAAACAGGAAGCGGCAAGGTGCTGCGGCAACAGGCACGCGATCAGGCTCTAGGCAAAAAGTGGGCCGACTACGGCAACGGACACTAATCTTTTCGATAGACTTAATTCTGTTAGGCTTAGAGACAATTAGTTATTACCGGCGGGCGCATGACTCATCCATTGTGTGTTCAAGTGTCGCCGAAAAATAAAAATCAACAAATTGAATGGAAATAAAAACCCCAAAACATGGACAGACGAAATTGTGTTGTCGATTTGCCGGGGCCATTGCTTGATATCGTTGGCTTATCTCCTGATAATTGCATTCCAGGTGCGATAGGTGCGTACGTTGGGTGCTCATTGATCACCGGACCCAGGGGGTGGCGGGACAGTGTATGTGGCACATTGATAATCGGTACGCGGTACGCAACGAGCGGCAAGTGGCATTACTTTCAAGGTAACGCCACGGTTAGAGGTCAGTATGCCTTAGAAAATATTGTTAGCGATAAGAGGTACTAATGAACATCATGTGTAGAAAGAAAATGTACAAGATTTCAAATTTGATTTATACCTAATGAAAAAATTAAGTAAGAAATACAAAATCTTTTCATCATAATGATGATAAAATATGATAAAAATTATCTAATTAAAGCAATAAATTCGGCTCCATAGAGTATAGCCTCCTCGTGCATAATGGGGAATGCAGTTTGTCACCTCGTAGTCTATCGCCAGAGTGATAATGAAAACCACATTTGTTTGGCACACATTTAATTTTAATAGTCATTCAAGTAATATTCATATGACTAATGTCATTTAGATTCTTAAATTATGAAGATATTACACAATCACCAATAACAATACAATATTATTTAAATAATCAATTATAATATATTTTCATATATTATATATTATGGCAAATAGTTATACATACTTTTTAATGAATCATTATAATATGATATACAGAACATTTACCTAAATTACTCGGATTAGAGTAAGGGGTACACAGCCTTTGTGGCAATGCCGCACTGGTTTCCAGCATTCCGACGCATCTTGATGTACCCGTTTTCGCCCCAATGCTCCCCCCAGGAATTCTTGACCAGCCAGTAATCAATGCCCTTTTCTGTTCCATAACCAACCACTAAAGCAGCGTGTATTAAATTGGTATCACTGCAGAGAGGGTTGTCGTAAATGCCGGAATGGTACAAGTGAAATAATATACTGGAGGAATCTAGGGACACGGCGATGGGTCCGACGGTGGCCACCGCTATGGCCAGTTGGGTCTCGTTTCCGAATTCCAATTGTACAAACCCGGTGTCGCTTGCCCCAAAAGTGGCATTGTTTAAGCGGCATAGCTTTTGTGTAGCCTCGTAAGAATACGAACTCTCAGTGGCGATGCCTCCTTCCTTTTTAATGTCCAAAAAGGCGCGAGAAGCCAGTCCGCTTTTGCAACCATTGTTGGACACTGAGCAGTCCAACAGATTCTGCTCGGAGAGTGATACTAAATTTCCAGTATGGCGGAAATGCTGGCCCTCAAGTGCTCCTGCTGCGGCAAAGGCCCAACAACTGTCACAGTATTTTTGGTTCTTTACTGGAGTCACGGCTCCTAGACTGCGCCAGTCAATATTTTCTGGCAGAGTAAAGCCCATTGGCGGAATGAACGTAGAGCCTTTGATGCTGCAAATAAATTGAATAAGAATTATGCTTTTACCTTTGAAACTGAATAACACTATTACCTTCGACCGTTCTGATCGTTTCCGTTCCTCATTTCGTTAAACTCGTGATTCAGTAGGTCGGCATATTCGTTTATATCGATTCTAAAGCTCACTTCACCGTTCTCCCATTTGCGATTGTGCTGGGCAATGTATTGCCTATTTTCCTTAAAAATCTCGAAACGTACAGCATCCACCGTCTCGTCCTGGTATTTCTTCTCGTTAAACAGCTTGAAATAGCTCCAATCCAGAAATTCCTCGTCAAAGTATGTGGCCTGAGAAACAGCCAGCAGGACAAGACTAAAAATGACGACTACTTTAAACATTTTTTAAAAGGTTTTCAACTTTTTTTAGGGTAAGTTTTAGGTCCGCTTTCGAAGACTGTTCACATTTAAGTGACAGTAGGGGTGAATTATATTTATAAAGAAAGTTAAGTATTATGTTTTTGAATACAAATTTACATAAACAGTCATCCAAAATGGTTTTATTGTCACAAAATTACTGACTGATAGGGACAAAAGTATGAGTAGGATTCGCCACAATCCAAACAAATATAAAATACAAATTTATATATTATAAATTATTTCTCTTTACTCTATAATTTTTTAAACTAGCTAGAATAGCTCCAACTCCAAATAGAATACAAGTCACAACAATGTAGATGGATCAATGGAGATGCTAGGGGATTATCTGGGGAGCGGAACACAGCTGAAGTTTTCTAGCGGCCCTCGCAATGACATATGGAGTACTTAGAGCTCCGCATTCCAGTTGAGAAAACCCTTTGCTTAGAGGGCGCTCAGAATAACATTATTACTTGATTGACAGCAAAGCAAAGTTGCACTTTGTACGTGATCTTGTCAGCATTGCAACTGGATACTTTGCCCCATCCCGACCCGTTCGAATACAAAAATTGATTGACATGCCTCCCCGAGTGAGTCACAATCGATGCTTGGGTGCACTCCCGAAATAAACTGCAACAATTAAGAGCCACTTAGGGCTGGGGAATTAATTTGGCTGGGATCACTGATAATGATCTTACCAAGCGGATTGTCAGATCCAAGAGATCTTCCCTTCGTTGTTTTCAATGTCAAGTTCAAGAAATACGATCCTTGTCGCACATTTTCGGGGGCATTTGTGTTTACGATGCAGCCGACCGGCTTGAGCACTTAAAACCTGCTCAAATATGCAGGAAGTGCCAGGCGTGGCCAATTCCATTGGCCTCGGATGCCGGTGGGATGCAGTGGGGCAGCTTTTCAGAGACGCCTGGCGCCCATTCAATCCAATCCGATCCGATCCGATCTTGGAGACTTGGCAGCTGGCGATTCTAATTGTCATGCAAATACCAATTATCATTTGTCAGTAACGCCGCTAATAATAATATGCCCCGGTGTAATTAAATGCCTACGCTCTTTATGCGATTGCCTGAATGGTTTCTGATCACAGATCTGCGATCGCGAATCTGCGATCTAATCTCCGTGCTGATTAATTCATTAGCAACTGTCGACCAGTTTGTCAGTTACATGGCAATGACTGCTGCCCGCCGCCATTCCAGCGATTAATTGGCGTTATTAATCGTGTAGAAAATGTTGAGATTGTTTGTGCTAAGAACTAATTTATGTCCCCCACTGCATGGATTGAGGAATTGTTTAATTACTTTTACCATTTGCATATGTCAAAGCATAAGGTTCCCCTTCACCACTTGAAAGTGGACTCCATCCAGCTGTTGGTGCCCCCAAAAAAGGAATCCATACTCCTAACAAAAATCCTATTAAGTCATCTAATGCAGACTCAGATTATTGGAATTTATGTTGCATATATTGAATTGAGAGGCATCTTAGTTTAGTAAGTCTTTACCACTAGGTGACGGGGTCGATCTATAAGTACCCATTATATAGACAAGATATAGTATAATACAGTTTCTCTACTCCCTTTGACTGGCGGCAGATGTAAGCAATACAATCTATTAATATACTAAAATTAAGTTTTATATTGTAAAGATCATACCCTCTGCTACCCTTCTGATTACAAGGGCACAACAACTTTGACACATTGCCTTCGACATGGGGAGCTGGGAACAGAATTTATGGCGCTTAAATTGCAGTCATGCGCATGAGCGGCAACGGCTAACAAGATCAGTGCCACCCCCCCTTCACACGCCATTGATGCCCGCCTCTGGTAACCCCTTTGCTGCGGCTTAGAGCGGATGTTTGGTGTCAAAACACAAGCCGTCCGATGCCGATGCATTTTCCCTGGAATTCTATACCGGACCTGGTTGCCCGCGTTCCCGGTTGCTTGGATGCACGGACACCACCGGGTCCTTGCCCGTAATTTATGTAAGCGATGTGTTCGCCAGTGAAAACAAGGAGAACGACCGATCGATCGATGATCGTAAAAATAGTCCAAGAAAGCAGCCCCATGTTCTTGATGTTGCTTTTATCAATTTGTGTTAAGTTCGCTTCTAAGCACGAAGCAGGCATAGATCATAAAATGGCACCCCCAGGCATCCGACGGATCGGATCGGATCGTTTTGGTTTGGATCGGATGGGATCGGATTGGATCGGGGGGGAAATTTACATAATTACCGCTGGCGGTGCTTTGGTGAGAGCCGCCCGAACGTGTCAAAATGAAAAGTGTTGCATGATTAGCGAGTAAATTACGCCGCCGAGGCATAAATCTATCCCAAGTCTGAAGACTGCTGCCGCCGAAGATAATCAAATAAATGTGGCGATTAATAAAAGATGAAGATGCAACCGCTAAGGCCGGGGCTGTCGAAGATGGAAGCCAGAAGGGGGAAGTGGAACCGCAGAGAACTGATTGTAGGGGTCTAGGTCCGATCGAGACCCAGCTGGCCAGGATCGACTGGCGCCCCGAGCGTGCGAATTTTTCACCGCCCGTTGTGGGAGGTGTGAAGAACGGTCGCTGCAGTTCTGTATTTTCTTCTCCTTTTTTATTTTTTTTGTTTTGTGGGCCAGAGTCGTCTGGAGGAACTGGCAACATGTTGCCCACGGCTGGCGGCCCGACATGACACATTGTTGTTCGCGTAGCATGTAGTAACTTGGTCAACAAGCGATGATGTTGAGATGAGGCCGGTCGCGGATGATGATCGAGGTGATGACCAAGCCTGCAGCAAACGCAGATATGTGTAACCGGCTGTCTTCTGCACTGAAAGATATTAGGTTAATCCATATTATAGAAAATCTGGTTGTTTTCTTCAAGTAATTTTAGTAAAGTTATTGAATTAAATCGTACGATTTGAATTTTTTATCAATACTAAGCTTAGACTTTTTTCCAACATTAAATAGTTTATAATTAAAGACTATTTATTAGGAACTTTTTGAAATATTCTCTGTGCTATTCATATTGGAGATACGATAGATACGCTTCCTTAACACGTCTTTGGGATTGAGGAGCCAGAGGGGCCAAAAGTGCCTGTCGCTGGAGTTGTTAAGAGCAAAGTGTTGTTAGCCGGGCCCGGCTGCAGTTATGTGTTTTTCACTTGTTGGCCAGTTGTTGCGTTTTACCGGTGGTTTCGTATTACCGTTGTCCAGGCCGAGACCCGGTCAAGGTCTCTCCTTGGCTCTGCCAAGTGTCTCCGAGAACCCGGAGAGCGAAGATCGTAGGAATCAAGAACCCAGAATTCAGCATTCAGAATTCAAAACCCAGAACCAAGAACCGACTTTCATTGAGCAGTGGCGGCGACAACGGCGACGGGTTTGCATTGCATATTGCATTCCGATTCATCGAATCGAATCGAGTCGAGTGGAGTGGAGTAGTGCCTGCATTTCCTGTCGCATGCGCCACATAAATTAGTTTTCCATGTTCACTTGTCACTTGTATCGCCATTGGCCAGTTGAACCCGTTTGCCCAGGCCGTTGCGGGTGTCCATTCCACTTAGAATCCGCATCCGACCGATTGCCCTTATCAGTTGGCCAAGTGGTCGTCCTCTTCTTCGTCGTCTTCTCCAGCACGATTTGCAATCAATTTTGGCAAAGAACCACCTAATTGCTTTTGCTATTTATTTCTACGACCGCTGCACGCACCACACATTCGATTTCCTTATGCAGAGGTCATATCAGAAAAGGGAAACTTGCTTCTAACTAGCTCAAGTTTAAGCTCCAAATACCCATGAAATTATCACCACCAGCGTAGGCTAAACACTTTTACTCGCTTATCGCAATGGCCATAAATTTGGGGCTCTGTCAACGAATTCCTGAATTCTTCTTCCCGCATGAAAATTATGCAAATTAGGTAAGCGTTGATATATTGAGTGGAAAATAGTGGGTCCATTGGGACCATGGGTAGGCAGTCAGACTCGAATTGAGTTTTCTGCCGCCAGATATTCAAGCGTTTCCGTAGTGTAGCGGTTATCACGTGTGCTTCACACGCACAAGGTCCCCGGTTCGAACCCGGGCGGGAACATGACGATTCTTTTTTTGCCTCTGAAATACATTTATTTTGCACGCAATTCATTTTTATTGACCGGTGTATCAATGTCAACTGAGCTCACAAGCTTGTTTCATCGTCGATTCAAATGCAATTGCATTTTCTTACAGCCACCTATTAATATCGATTTAATGAACCTGGTTTTATGATCATTTAAGGTGTGTTGTATTTATAAACATGCCGACCCTCAGCACGCACTGAATTTCAACTGCTTAACGACTTGGCATCCAGGCATGACTCCAGGTCGAGGTATTTTTACGACTTTAATTTGTTTCAGCCCTTGCCAAGTGCCACCCAAGGTGAAAGGTTGTCTGGAAATAAGATGAAATCCTATTAAAGAAAGGGCTGTTATTGTTTAAATATGTGGCACCCCGAGGATTTTATATTATGCGATGACACACGGAGTATGGTTGTGTTGAACTTGACAAAGAAAGTGGAGGTATAAGAATATACGCACTGGAGATTATTACAGTTGGTGAACCCTCTACTATTTATTTATCATTATAGTTTGGAAAAAAATGCACGGTTTTTTAACTAATCAGTCTTTTGATGTATATATGTTTTAGCAGGACTACATGACTGCCTTTTGAACAACGGTAAAATGTAGGTTTCCGTAGTGTAGTGGTTATCACGTGTGCTTCACACGCACAAGGTCCCCGGTTCGAACCCGGGCGGAAACAATTTTCGAGTCTTTCCATTACTATTTTGTTTTTAATTATATCGTAAAATATTTTTAAATACTTAATAATTTTATTTATCGAACTAATTAGGCTTTTCATACAGATTTAAGCTTAATATTAAATTATAGAGCACTGGCTGCGGTGGTATATATATTTTTCAATAAACACATTTTTATGTTACTGTCTCTATAGTATCAACTTATTTCATATATATATATAATATTTTATGTTATATAGTTTTTGACTTACGCCATCAAAATAAGCTTTTGTTAAAAGCTCTCTAAGTTTTCAAGATTTTAAGGGCCAAACGTCGGGAGATACTCATATAACAACTACGACACTAGCTACCCAACAGGGGATGTAGCTCAGATGGTAGAGCGCTCGCTTAGCATGTGAGAGGTACGGGGATCGATACCCCGCATCTCCAAGTTGAAAATCTTTTTGCTTCCTTATTTTCTTGTCATAATCTTTTTTTTTTTTTTAACTTTTATTGGGGAGCACATTTGCATAAATAACTTACCCATAGCCTGGCACTTTGATGGACATGCTCTCCCATCGCCGGCGACATTTGCGTCCAATTATTTAGTAAATAGAATATCATGCCGGTTACAACTCCATTTCACACGCTTTTCCAAGCGACTGGCCGAACCGGCTTGTTATGCAATCAAGTTGTGACTTTGGCTCTTTAGCCCGTCTCCGTTTCCATTTCCCGGCAGTGCGCCCATTGCGGAAAGCGCCTGGGACGGGGTGGGGAATGGTCACCGCCCGGCGAACATCGCAGCTAATCCAATTAAGCGTATTCATCATATTCACGCAATGCAGGCCGTGAACTAGAAAAGCAACTAAGCCAGACTCAGGCAGAGGGTGGTTGGGTATGGGAGATCTGAGAACGGGTATCGCGAAGATTCTGACATTTCCGTCATGTCCGAATGATTGAAATCTGTTTAATTGAATTTAACTCTGGAATGCATTCCGTTTATTTTCACTTCACACCCAGCGCCGCATTGCGTTGTATGCTTTTTCTTTTCCAATTTTCCTTTTGCAGGATTTTCTTAAAATTTTTAACACTTACAGGGAATATTAAATGGATTTCCTGATAGTATTAAGTTAATTTTAAGTTTATTTTTTATCTTCCTGTTTTCAAAGTTGAAAAGACAACACCTCACAAGTATTCAATTGACAGCATTTGAAAATGTTCCTCAATTGTGTTTTTTCATTCCCATCCCAAATAAGATGGCTATAAATTTTTAATTATAATTACCCATACAAGTAAAACTGAATTACCAACAAGAGGGTGTTTAATAAAAAATCAATCTAATCTATATATTTTCCTGCACAATTGGCCATGGCGCTGCCTATGGCAATGGCATTGGGAAGGTGCACTTGATTGGACTGCAGGGTATGCCCATATTAATATCGATCACTGTGAATCACCCAGAGCTCCAGGGGGTTTATTCTCCATACGTCACGTAGACCTCAATCTAGTAGTTATAGCTGCAAGCTCCAAAAATCAAATGTCATGTGCATATATCAACTAAAATAAAAAAAATAAGCAATAAAACCAAATCAAATAAACAAGAATCGAAATCGATGAGAATCGAATATTGGAAAAAACGAAACTTGCATAAATATACGAAAAGTTTATAAAATTGTTCACAACTTAAAATTAATTCTTAATGATCGGTTTTGAAATGTTTCTGTTTCAATATTGGCCATACCCAGGTTCCATACCCAACTGGCATCGAAGAGGTGATCTAATTAAAAACCCTAGCTGGAAAATCCTCCAATAAAATGCAATCTTAGTTTCGGGGGCATACTCCAAATGGAAATTAAATATAGCGTCAATGACGGCAAAACCCCAAAGGTAAACAAAAGCAACTTTGTGCCAAAGCTCAACTTCATACACTTTTTTTTTGTTAATCAGCCGGCAATTTACGCTCACAGCCAACCAAATGGTTTGATAGCAGGTTGTATGTTTGTGGCGGCGGGAGGCGGCGGGCCCGGGTGTATTACAGGTGGGTGGCAGGGGAAGGAGAGGGCGTGGCAGCGGTATGACGATTGTGAACATTGGCGGAGGGCCTGATAAGACGGCGCACTGCCCGGAAATGCGCGTGCGACACAAGTCGGATGGTGCCGATGGCTACGTCACCATTATCGTTTATGCTTACGCCGGCATAACGATCGGAGCGGGATCGGGAGCGGGAGCCGGTCGCCGAGCGCGCTTCATTTAATGTTGGTTGCCAAGAGGGCTGCTCAGGTGTCTCCTCTTTTTATTTGCGCTTGGATTCGGGTGGGCGCGGGGTGCCCCTTTTTTTTATTATACTAAGTTTATTTGGTTTTTTTTTTGGCTGCTGTGGGGGCTGGACGGTCTGGCCTCGTGTTTCGCCTATCCATGCGAAAAATCAGCAGCGTCTGAATGAACGCTGGCGAATGTGGGAACATGAGGCCAGCCAGCGGACGGCGAGCAGCAATTTCGCCATTTCAAGGCCTACGTGACTTGTCTCACACAGGGAAATTGGAACGATTTGAACTGGGGAACTGGGGATAGCTGTTGTGGTTTCGGACTGTTCGGATCGGATCCCATTGGGCGAGGGAGTCTCATCAACGCCGTAATCCGAATGCACTTGGCTTAGCTTTAATTCTAATGCAACTTCAAACAGTCCAACTTCTATAGCTCGATAAGGCCACTGACTAGAGTAAAAAGTAAAAAACTTTTATTATATTTTTACCCATTTATAATTTTTTAAATAAGTATGCTATATTATCTAATATATTCTTCTGTAGTAGAATCTGGTACATACAGGTGTTCAACTAAAGGAGGTTGGACTGTATTGATCTCTGATCTACGGTTCCCCTAGCTTCTCAGTTCCGACCACATGATCTTTACGTTTTCGGCACGTGCTAGAAAAGGTCTTTGACTGTAGTCAGCTGATATGATAATATAATATTACGCATACGAGAGAGGTGCTACTTGCTCTCCGGAACTCAGTAATCAGTATTCGCCATTATCTGCTCACCTGTTTTCGGGGGAATCAAAATGCTTTGAATAATAGTGTCAGTAATAGTGTCAGCTTTAATCGGCATAATAAAAACCCCCCATATTCGATGCAAAAAAATGACAACGGTGTATTGAATTAGTTTCTTAAAATATTTCAATTTATTTACAACTGTTTTTGCTTACTATCTCGCTTTTTTTCTTTTTCAGTCTTAAATTATAAATACGAGAATTATTAGTTTTAATCTATTTAGTGGGTAGTTTAGAAGGTAGAACTCAGGAACTTTAGCTTTGTTGTGTGGATCGGTGGTTCAATATTACTCAGTGTTTAGTTGGATCTCGTCACAGGATTACTCGCATCTGGAGCAAAACCAATGGGATGAGCAAGACAAGGCTGTAAAGGTCACAGAAATATTTAGAGGGGGTTTCGGGGACAGCGACTTACATAGAGAAGATATTGGAACTGCATTCATAAAAAAACCATGCCAACAATATAAAATGAGTGAATGAGAAAATTAAATAATAGGTGGATCTATTTTATTCGGTGTTCGATCGTAGGACCTCATCACAGGATCAGCGAGGCCACTGAACCTTGCAGAATATGGGTCTGAATATTTTAAGACTGCAATTCAAAAAACCATGCCAAACAAAAAATAATTTTATCAAAATTGAATTAACGTGCAAAATAGTACAAAATAAAAAACATCTCCCATGCGAATAATCCCAGAAAATTTTCATATGGATCTACTCCTCTTACCATATAAACTAAAGAACTTGATTTGATATTAATATATTTTTAATTTTATTTTTTAGTTTAGCAGCTTTCGCTTTTTATCATGCTCTTCTTATTGATCATTTACTCACATATCTGGAAATTGTTTGATTTATGCATTAAGTTATAACAAATTTTTGTTAGTCTAGGGCCTATCAACTTAATTATAGTTTATAATAAATATTTTCAAATAAATAAATAACTCAATTATACAGTTACAAACTATAATTTCACGCTCATCTCTCGTTGATCAAATAAATTAAGATTACTTGTTAGTTTATTAAGTAAATGTAAATTAAAATACAATCTTGTGATTTGTGTGTTTTGCATTGTTTATTCTTTTCTTTTCATATGTCTATTTTCTGTAATTTATTTCACTTTGCCGTTGATTCGCCACCAAAGGATCTTAAGGATTGCCTCGATTTTTCCGGGTGAAAAATTAGCATTTTATATTGATTTACAGAGCTTAGACTACGCACTGAGAGACAGCGAGGTTCGACAATGCAGAGACAAAAATGTATCTTACGACTAAACCGTGTATCTATGTACAAATGGATTCGACTTTGCTTCGTTAACGTTTGGGGGATAGCCCTTTGCAAGTTTTCATCTTGTTTCGTATGGTGTGGTCGTATTTTTGAGTATTTTCATCGTCGATCGAACGTGAAAGTTCGGCCACAGAGACTCAAGTATTTCCATAGACTCTTTTTAGATCATTCGTGTTGTGTAAGGTTATGGCTTCGATTTTACATAATCATAAATATTTGATTTGATGGGCGTGCTATATATAATATTATACATTTCGATGGTGACTACACTCCATAGGGGGGTTCGCTGGAGAGGTTCTTATAAAATACTCGAGACTCCGTCGTAATACATTTGATATTCATCGGGTTTTGCGGGGATGGATTCGCCGGGGGATCGACAGTCCGCTGCATCAAAAATACTTTATTGAACCACAGTCTTGGGTTTGGGATAGGATGGTATATCATTATGTACACTCTGATAGAGATGTGATGTTGTGCTGGATGTGCAGTGTAATGAGTTGTGACTGTTCGGTGTGTGTCTGATCGTGTTGTGGATGTACTTTCGAAACTTGCAATTACAATATCTTTTGCATACTCAAGCCACATTTTTACAGCGCTTTTTTTTCGTTCTCCGATCTTTCTCTTTTCCACGGAATTAAAATGTATTTTCTACACTTTGTACGTTTTGGCTAAGATATATTGAACAAATTTCTAAAACTACTTATAGGTAATTTTGAAAAATACTCCAGAACGCAAATCATAAATAACCAAACAAAAAATAAACCAAAAAGTACAAAATGTGCCAATTCTAATTAAATTTAGAAAATGTTTAAAGAAGATCAATGTTTAAGTTAAAGCCAAAATAATAAAAATTAAATTTAGAAATGTATTAAACTTCCAAACCGTAAAAATACGTTATTGCCAATAGGCAACAAGTTAATAAAAAATTGTTGCTTTAATAATTTAGAAAAAATGTAGAAAAAGTCGATTTAATTTCATCAAGGTTTGTGAGAAATGGAGAGTTAGCTTAGGTTTAATTTAATTTTCTTATGGGAAACTCACAAATCATAGTAGAGCGAGTCGTCGCCTGAGGCACCGCTGCGTCCTTGGGCCTCGGAGCTGCCATCCTCGTAACTGGCGTCCTCCAGGGACTCGGCCTCCTCATCCCCTTCGCCGGTATCCTGGTCTTGATCTTGATCGGGATCCTCCTCCCCGCTGCTCATGCGCACATTGCGCTCCACCCGATCACTGGTCTCGCTCAGTGCCAGGGCGGGCAGGGGAGAACTGCTCTCCCAGCGGCTTTCCGGAGTGGCCAAGCTACTGGCCATGGTGGTGGAGCTGGTGCTGCTCTGCTCCATTTTACGTTGCCTTCGCTTGGAGCCCTTGGCATGATGTGCTTGTTGGGGATTCTGCGGCTGATGTTTCTTTGGGCCTCCCTGACGCTGTTTTCCAGCCTTTCCCTGCGCCTTCCTTTTACCGCCTCCTCCTAACTGCTTGGGCCGCTGCTGCTGGATACCCTTGGCCTCAGCCACGTCGGCTCCCTGATTTTTTCTAGGGCCATTCTTCTTGCCACACTTGGGCGGTGGGGTGCCCTCAGCTGCCGCCTTCTCGCGCAGCTCCTTGCACTTCTGAGCCTTGGGGCCCAGCTTGCGGCAATGGTGTTGCTCCTCGTTCTCATTGGGCTTGCACAGACGCCTCTTTTTGTTCTTGTTGCCCTTGATTTTGTGGTGGCCAGTGGGGCTACTGGAGTTAGTGGAGTTACTGCTATTGGTGGTGCTACTGCTAATGCTACTGCTAATATGGCCGCTCACGCTTTGACTACTGTTACTAATACTAATCAGGCTGCCGGGTCTGAGCGCAGGCACAGGAACGTTTCTACTGCTAGTGAGACTACTACTACTTCTGCTACTACTGCTGATGCTGCCGTTTTTGCTACTGCTTCTGCTATTGCTACCGCCCTTGCCACTGCCGCTGCCGCTCTTGGGGTTGCAAGTGTGCGGCGTCTTGAAACTCTCCGCATCGATCAGCTCGATCAGCGGCTTGCCCGTATCACAGAGTTGGCGCACGCCATGCTTGACGCGATTCGCCCCGAAGTTCTTGGCAATTAGCTGCTCGACCCGCTCCTGGGCCACCGTCTCCGTGATCACATTGGTGTATATGGTCATCTTTTGCAGGGCCCGTCCGGGCGGAATCTGTGTCCGACGGAGTCCGCCCTGATTGTTCAGCGCCAAATAGAAAACGCGCAGCGAATTCGAGTTGTAAGTGGAGGTGTAGGTGTTGTAGTTCTGCAGACCCATGTTCTCGTTGAAGACACAGTCGTCGGTGAAGTCTTTCTGCAACAATTGAGAAAAGGGATTTAATTACAATATTAGTCTTGACTATTAAGAGATTTCTTTGTTCTCATTTGATGAATTAAAGAACCATAGAAAAGACTTAGGTATCTACCGGTAGTCATGTCCATGGAAACTACATTGAAACCCCCTCTGAAAATCGGATAGACGACTGACCAAAGGGTTGTCCTTAATGTTGGCTTCTTCAGAATACTATTCCAATAAATTCCCCTCCGACATTAACCTTCTTCTTTGAATTCCTGTCTAGGAGCGGCGTCTGTTTCTTTTGTGTATCGATCGGGGAATCTGTTGGATAAATGCGCTCATTATCACAGGATGTGCTCCTATCGGTGTTAGCCATCATCGATAGAAGGCCCCCGGCCTGGGCCATTTCACTAACCATAAACATTTCTACTTTATGAACGCCTCATGACAGCCGAACAAAAGCCAGATGAAAGCCAGAAGGATTACCAAGCCGGGAATGAGAAATTATTTGTCTAGGTAAAGGATTCCTGTTTCTGTTTTGGAAGGGAGAGACACACTGCCCTTTGGATGCGCCGACTCCTAGGCATCTGCAAATCAAATTCAATTACCAACATTGAATTAATTCACTTGTCAGGCAATTAAAATTGTTTCGTAAATAAAACGGCACACAGGCAATTCCCTGACTGATTGTTTCCCCGGGAAAATGTCGCCGCTTAAATTTAGAAATTAATCAGGCAAACGGCGAACCGAAATGAGCCATCAAATGGGTGAGGGCCAGGCCAAGCCAGGCCGGGCCAGGCCAGAAGGCAAGTGAAAAATGTTGCCGCCGCGTCCGGGGGTCGGGACAAATTTTTTGACATATGTGACAACAATGTGGTCGGTGCTCGAGCCCCTCTTCGACCCAGCAAGTCCCTTTTCGATCGTGCCATATCTCATTCACTGGCGGACTCGTTTTATGATACGTATTTCCAGGCATTTTCATTTATTTTTAGTTTTAATGGCTTGCAAGTGAAAATTTGCAGACACCAAAGGAAATGAAGTTGTACTTAGATAAGCCAACACACAAATAAAGGAAAGGGATTGGGAACGGGAACGGGGAAGTACCCAGAACCATTAGCTCTATCGGAGCTTATCGAGTGGCGCCAGGTGAGAGTTTAAAGGGTCAACCTGCTGTTGGGTCGAGATTACCGGGAACACCTACAAACGGACATCACCACTTAGGGAACACGAGCTCGGAGTGATTTTCAAGGCCCGGGGTCACTGCGTGACCACTTATCGCCCCTGAACAGGACAATAACGATGATAATGATGCAACATATTCATTGGGCCCAGTCGGCATTAATTGACCAACCAAACCCAGCTCTGCGGGCGGTCCAGCTTTTTAGTCCCCGCCTCCTCGGGCCGCCCCGTCGGAGAACAAATTATGCAAATTAATAAGCAAAACCGTAATATGAACATTTATGGCTACGACATTTTAATTGGACGAGACGGAGCTGACTCACTAGGGTTTCGGCCTGAAATTTATGAATTGGCAAACATTTCGGGCCTTTTTGTTCAGCCTGGTCAATTAGCCGGCCGAAAATCACCTGCCCCGTTGGTCACAAGATCGGACGGAAACATTTTGAATAATATGGTGAAATGCCATAAAATCAGTCACAAGGCAAGATGATATTAATAGAATCAAAGGGGAAGTATACAAATGCCCAGTAAATCAGAGATCGTAACATTTAACCAAGTTTAGAGTGCATATACACGTACTTCATAGAAACAAATAAATAAAAAAATATATAGATATACTTCCCTTGCCCCTCCCGCTGGGTGGAGTACAAAGGAGCACCGGACGTGCTGGCCGCCAAAATAAACAAGAAGACGGCCCAATATAACCGCCCACTTGACCAACTTAGAGATATGTTGGCTATGTTATAGGCCTGTCTCTCGGCTGCAGAATGCGGCGCCTTCAAAGGGCCGCCTACAAAGTTGCCGCTGGTGAAGCGCATCAATCAACACCGGCCAGGCCAAGTATCTGTATCTGCGAGATACTCGCACTGAACGCGAACACGCCTCGGCTGACAGAATTAGCACACTCGCTGCTATTTCGGATGCGAAAAGGTCAAAGTGCTCGGACGGCGACAGAGACAGCGGAAAGCAATGAAAACGACAACGAAATTGAAAATAAAAATGAAAATCAAATAAATTAAACTAAAAACTAATGCCGGACGGGCCGATGAAGCACTGCCGCAACAGTCACATGGCGCCAGCCCAAAAAAGGCATCCGACGGATGCACAATCGAGGATCTTGTCGATTCCCAAGCGCAGCGGGGTAATGTGTCACATCAATTTCGAGGGAGGGAGGGAGTTACAGGAAGGGGACCAAGGACCAAGGACATGCGACCGACATCAGTTGGCACTTGATGACCTGACCGAGCAAAAGGACTGCACATTCCAGAAAGAAAGGGACTCGCCCAAGGACTTACTGATCGTGTTGCTTTGTTTTTGTTCACATTTAATTTTTTTATTTATGATCTTTTCGGCTCTGTGGCTCTTCGGGTGCTCTTTCATTTATGTGAGTGTCCCTTTAGAGTTTTCGGTTTACCTCAATCTTTTAACAGCCCTTTGTTTGTTTTTGTTTTCACTAGAGGGGTGCCAACAATGGAACAGATACGATTACCCAAAAGCCGCTCTACATTTCAAATATAGTTATCTGAGAGGGCAGAAAATTAAAATGCGAAATCGATTATGCGGTTCAGGAAATGAATTGAAATATTTATTACTAATTCAAGTCTTTATATCTTGAATCTTGCCTATTCTTTTAATTTAAATTTTATGTAAAAACAAATGCTGTTGTACTCACCGAGCCATAGGCTATGCCACACGCGTCCATGCACAGATACAAGCAGGTTGCCACACTCTGGAGCTTGATGCGACCCACATCCACGGTGGAGCGCTGCAGAATCGCTGCAAATGAAACGGAGAGCGGAGAAAGCACATTAATTAATAATCAATCACAAGTTGGACGATTGTGAGAATGAGACCCGATTATGGCCTGACCCAAAATATGGGCCCAGGTGTCAGGATGTCAGGATGCCGCCAAGGCCCGTCTCAAAAGTGGTTAATTACATATCCGACACCTGGTGAGCCGTCAGGCCCACGAGAGTCTGTAATCTGCCGGCAGTAATAAATGAAAGATAAAATAAAATGCATTTCCAGCTGGGAGTCCACCAATCATAGATTCCATTGCCGGGCAAATTTGTCAACTGTACTTAATCGAAGATGCCTTAAGTGAGATTATGGCAGATATTATTTATGGCGATCAATGAGCCGGGTTAATTGAAATTGCCGCCTTGCACTTGAGAAATGAGCATTGAAAAAGGCAGCCACCAAATTCAAGTTCAGCACCGTTTAAGGTCAAACCACTTGTGTGGTCCAACACTCTTCGGGAGTGGAGTGGAGGCAGAAGTGGAGTGTGATATCCCGGTGGATGGGGGCGTGGCATGGGGGAACCAGACCGCCTGCCTCCTTGTCGGTTGGCAGTTGGCTGGCCAAAGTGTGTCAGCACTTTGTTGTTGGCCGCAGCTCGTTCAATGAACTTTATGCACTTTGTGCGTAATAAACATCAATTTATAAATACGCAGCTTGTTACGGGAGCAATTGGTAATTGAAATCTTAGCCAGCTGCTGTGTTGTGGCAAGGAAATAGCTGTTCTTCATAAAAAAAAATTATTAGTACAGACAATTATGGCGGTCTAAGGAACCATTGAGTGGCCACTTGAACGACGCCAAAAGAGTAGTTTTTATGGCACGGTTGATATGATAGGAACAAGTAATTAAATCCCGAACTATTCGTTATTTATGTGTGTTTTTTTATGGGGCAGCTGCTGGGATAAACCCTTGACATATGGAAATGCTGGTGGTATGCCAGCTGATTCCTGAATAATTACCGCATCTCGACAGAAACTGTGCCAGCAGATAAACAGACGCGAAAATATCATAAAATATTGCTGTCAATAGGTGGGCAATTTATGGCCCACATGCTTATCCCCTATATGCAACTTTAATTGCAACTGCAACTGCAACTTCAGTTGCAACTTCGGCTAAGCCAAACAAAGGCAATGCAATTTTATTTACAGGGAATCTATTTCCTCCACCTCTACATCTCAAATACGGAAATTGTTAAGTTTCGGCGAAAAGGAAAAAAACATAAATAACACATGAGGCTCTGCTCCCATTCCTCCAAAGTTTAAAGACTGAACTATACCCGATACCGTTCTCGTTTACCCGATTGGATTAACAAGTTCCCTTCCTCAAAAAATTTCTTCCAGCGCTATGATTAAATGCTCCATTTCTTTTTGGAGTGTTAGGCAATTTTGCCTTCAACTCTTAAAAAAAACAATACTAACATAATAAACAAAAAAATAAAAGAAAACTAAAAAAATGACATCTAAAGAGTGCCAGTTCATTTGTTAAAATCGAAGAGGGCACAGGGGTCCTCCTCCCACTGGAGTGACAGGGGACAAGGTCTGGGGGAGGCCGGCTGGCCCAGTGACAGCCTTTCACTTTGAATGCCATGTGGTGTTGCATTTCACTTGCGTCGTGTTTGGCGTGGTGTGACTTTTTTTCTTCGGGGCTCATTTAAAAAACGATTTGTTTTGCTCGAGTTAACAAAAGTAATTTTTCTTCTTTTTTATCTTTCGTGAGTGTCTTTGTGTGTGCGGCCAAACAGCGACAACTTTTAGCGTATTAAATTGTTAAAAAGAATAATTTATATATATGTATGTTTTTATTCTTGTGGGAAAGTTCCTCTCTTTCACCCGATGTCGGTGCTAATTTTAGGTCGGAGAAAATAGGAAACCCAACGAGCACGCAAGAGGGTTGATAGGCGAACGAATGTTCTCTGCTTGTGCTAGAACTTTGTCGCTGGGCACAGCATGTGGCGCCGTGGCTTAGTTGGTTAAAGCGCCTGTCTAGTAAACAGGAGATCGTGAGTTCGAATCTCGCCGGGGCCTATGTTTCGATTGATGAAGCATTTACTTTTTTATTTTATTTTTATTTATTTATCTATTTTTTTTAGTATATAATAATTAGATTTCCCAAATATACTATCTGCACTTGTATTAAGAACACACAATGAAGGAGACTTTTATTGAAAAACAATTTTCCATTAAATGGCTGATAAGATTGCCCACTAATGTTCATAGTCAATTTTTCCACTTTTTTTCGGTTCATTATTAAGTGGTTATTACAGCCCGCAATAATAACAATACAAAATCTGACTGAGGTGAGAAAAAGTGCATAATGTTAATCAAATGATCTTTTATTGATCAATCATCGGGCCGTTTGGAAGTTCAATCAAGCATGGAGATCAGTTCATTGAACCGGCCAGTCGTGTGGTAAATCCAAAGTTCGAACTTGGAAATTAAATACGCTCGTATATCCAAATTCCTGGCACGCTTCTGGGCTGCTTTAAATTACCCAAATATTAAGCACGTAGTGCGCTGGGGAAGGAGGAGGAGGTGGCATCCAGAAACAACAATAATAAAATCGGCTCCAATGGCTGTCACGCTCTGACAATAATTAAAATGTCAAAAAATATGAAGTGTTCGGGTGAGTTATGTTGGGACGGGTGAGTTCTTGATCACCTTATCCTTCGATGGATCGATGATATGCCCCGATAGCCGATGCATTTTATGCAAATGAGACCTTAATTTTCTTCAAGACAACAGCCGAAATTTATGAGCAGGCCTTCAAGGAAATTTGAAGTTGACAAAAAACGATATAGCAGTGGTTATTTAAATAAATCCATTCATATGTACATACATATACATATGTATGGAATGGCTTTTTATTATATTTTTAATTATGGTTACAAAAAAAAGTGTGACGTTTTAGCGTGACATTTTATGAAAATTTACGATCACTTTTGTGGTTATTTAACATAATATGGTATGCCAGCCATCAATGATCATAAAAAATATCTCTGGGAATATCTGGTCGAGGCATTATCCGCTTTGTTTGGACTTCCAACCCGCAACCCTCAGCACACTACTGTGCCACGCCGTCTTTTGTGGCCTTTTGTTGCTCGATCCGACTAATTTATGATCGTGGGCAGCGTATTTTGACAATTTGATTTGAATTGGAGGCGAGCATATCAATCAATGGAGACTCCGTTTCATTCCACATGTCCATATGTATTCCTATGTGTCTGTCCCCCGATCCAGATGACAATGAAGAGTTAACAGTTAATAGACAGCGCCTCTATTAAAGCCCAATTAGTGGCAGTTTATTGAGTTGTCGTTTGGCCGGGCCATAAATCTCTGCCACGAAGCTGCGCCATGCCGCTGCCACTTCCACTTGCCACTTCCCACCGCCTTCTGGCTGCAATTCCTGCTTAGATAAACGGCGATAAATCAAACCGTGGGCGGTATGATAAGCCGATCTATTTAGCATTTGCAGGTGATTACTTTTAATTTTGTATTTGGAAACCAAAAGCCGCTTACATAAAGTGTGTGTGTGTGTTTTTGGAGTGTTTGCTGGGAAAAGAGGGCCAGTTCTCACCCTAAATCTTTGGTATTTCATGCTTGGCTGGAGAAATTGCAATCCGTATCTATTCCGGTATTCGGAATTCGCATCTCATATTAGCACCCATCGGCAAACAATCGTTTGAGTGCCAAATTCAATTCACAGTTGGCTAAACCTCGCACCCCAGACCCCGTTCCTTTGTTTGGCGGGCAATCGAAATGCATTTTTGGTTGTGCTAAGGGGAGTGGAAGGATATCCTGCAACCGAATACCTTATTGGCCAATTTCCGATAAAAGCAAATGCGCAAAAATATAAATTACAATCGTCTTGACAGACGGGAATCTCGCCAAGGGTGGTTTGCCAAAAAAAGGAACAAAAAACGCCCACCGAAATCCTGCATATGGCAAATGATAATGCGAATATTGCAATCCGTACCTCCGGAATGGTTAATCTAAATGGAAAATATTATAATATCTGCTGGATGAGATCTATCCGCATTGATGGGATTTGTCACGACCACTTTGGACATTGGAGGTTGGAATTTCTTTGATTGGGCATTTCACATTTGTGAAGATTCTGGCTTTCTCCCCGAGATAAATTAAAGTTATCAACGCTACCGTTTGTGGTCTTAGGCTTAAAGGGGATATCGCAGGGCGTGCATCTGGGCCCAATTCATTAATGAAAAATGAATGCGGCTATTGAGAATGCCTTCATTTGATTAAATTAGACTAATAACGTGTAAAGTATGGGCAGTACCCCATCGAAAGGCATTGTCTAATCGAGTGGCTTGGCCCACCAGAGGAGAACCCAACCGAACAAAAGCCGATTAGGTAAAAGTTTTCCAGTGAAAGTTCACCGCATTTGAATAACACCGAAATCCAATGTGCTGCCAGCGCGTTCTTACAAATTAATACAAGCCGAGGGAGAAAAACAAAGTAATGAAAATTATGTAAAAAATTACGAGCGGAAAAAAGCTGTAAAATTTAAAAACAAACATATGTAAAATATGTCAAAAAATTATGCTTCGAAAAACGATCTTAAGAAAGATGTTAAAAACTGTAAAATGTTTTGCATCAAAGAAAACACAGCCACGCCCCCAAAATCCGCCTTCGAGTGCGTGACCAGTGACAGGCCAATTTCGGAGGCGCCCGCAGAGATCTCAGTGCCCCAGCTTCGGCTTTTTTTTTGTGTTTTCCGCATTTTCTGGCCGCGGCTTTTTCTTGTCCACTAAACAACCAGTTGGAGTGGAAATGAAATATGTAGATGAGTCTTTAATTAATTTGAGACACGACAAGACAAGTGGCGTCGTCTGTGGCTGCGTCTGCGACAGCAACGATGTCTGCCTCTGACTCTGCCCCTGTCCATTCCCTCGTACCTCCTGCCGCTCCAGCTCTTCCTCTGCTTCACCCCCGCCCACCCACCGCTCCGCGCTTTTTAGGCCAAGAATGATCATCCAACAAACCGGGATCGGTTCTAGCCAACCGTATGCAGCCGCAGCTATGATACCTGCTCCATGGCAGGTGTTGAGTCATTTGGTTGACTGGCCATTAGAGTCTCCATTGATCATTGATCATTGACCAAATCGCTTTGCGTTTGATCATGGAACAGGGTTCTAGAGACTAAGGTTACCTCTTTCGTAAACCTTTATGACTTCCACCTTAATACTCTCTTTAACCAAGTATAAAGTCGCTTGGTCCCCACCTCCATTTCAGGGTCGCACTTAGCCATCCCCAAGTCAATTATCTGCTCTGCCTTAGATCTCTGACCTCTGTGCCAAATATTTGCATTTGCCATAAAGTCGATCATAAATTTTAGACCCGACCACTAAAGCCCGCCTCGCTCGATTGCGATTCTGTGTCACCCGGCTAGCAGGGAGTGGGAGGTTGTCAACATTGTCGCCATGGCCCATAGATAAGGCTGCAGTTATCAGACTAGGTCCAGACCTAGGATGGGAGTATCTCCGTCCCGCCCCCCAAAGACAACCGCTCCCATTGTATTCACATTCGCAATCTGAATCACATTCACATTCGTATTTGCATGCGATGCATTGGTTATTCGAATGCTCAGTATGATCCTAACCCATTTTCGAGCAAGAAATCTATCACGAATCAATTAGCTTGGACAGGGCAGAGAGCATAAATTTTCGCAAGCCCCGGCTTGATTTATGCAACGCAACAAATGGAAACTCTTAATTATTTGACAGAAAAAAATCAAACTTAAACTGTTATAAGTCGCATATATATTATTTAGCTGGCGTTGGCTGTCAAAGTCGCGGTTGTCAAATTGTTAACCGTTGTTGGCCAAGTTGCCAAGTTTTTAGCCTGTCGGCGACGACGTACCAGCGTCTGGTTAGACGACATTTTTTTCTACATAAAACAAGCAAAGAGAAACAGAAGTCCATAAAACATTTTTAGCATGTGCAGACTGGCGGCTTTTAAAATTATTCACTGCGGCCGAAGCGACAGATGCGGGCTGATGATCTGGTCGTGTCAATGGTTTGAGGTTTTGCATTTTATGGTTCCAGTCAGCCGGCAAAGATGTACGCAATAGAACACTGGGGGCATGAAGAAAAAAGTATCGACCACAGAAAGAGCCATCACAGAGCCACTAATAGCTCCCCAAACAAAAAGGCGAAAAAGTTCCCAACTCAGCCGTGACCAGATAAATTAGGCTCCAGTTCAAAGTTCAAAGAGTTTGGTCCCCTTTGACATGGCGACAATTCGTTCGCTGACACACATATTATGCAGTTCCCCAAAATATAAACGGAAATCACTAAACTGGAGCGGAGCGAAACGAATCCCATAGCCCATAGCCACACTGTCGCCTGTCAACTTTGGAGAATGAAAATTCTATTGGGAGGAAGTGGGAAATGAAAATGGGCCTGGGAGGAAATCTGTGAGCTTGTATTTTTAGATGTCGCCAGCCCTCTAGACATTTGACATGAGGAATAACATTTCAATTAGTTGATCGAATGCTCGATTTGAGTTGAATTGCCTTTGGGGGCAGAGTATGGATACCAGATATGAGGAGGAGTCCCCAAAGGGGGAGCCATCCCATTCCATCGCTTTCCTTTTTTTTGTGTGAATAACTAATGCTTCCTCAAATGTTGATGCCCAGACACATTTGCAAATGATCCAGATAGCACGGGCAAGTGTGTGTGTGTTGTCACTATCGCAAAGTGTAATTCCAAATGGTAGTAGGAATGCAGCCGAGCCGTATCTATTAGATACACCGCACTCCGCACCACACCGGAGCACCCAACGTAAATGTAAATGTATCTGCATCTGTGTTTGTGCGGGGCGTAAATAGTGCAGAGCGTGCTTAGTTGCGTTTGCAATTAATTCACAGTAAACAGCAAATGTTGCAAATAAATTAGCAGCAACAAAAAAGTATCTGCAAGTGAAAATCGTGTCTGAGCCCCATAAAATGCAATTGAAGCCGCATACGACACTTTGCCACTTTGCTTATCGCCTCCTAACATCGACTTTGGGTGACAGCATTTTTCGTTTTGAATTTTTTAAATACTCTTTAATTGAAAGGGTGATACTATCAAAATTGTCTGTTTTCAAGCCTAAGTAAGTAATCTTAGTAGTCATCCTCATCATTTTTTTTTGAAATATTCAAAATATTTCAAATTTGGAAAGACTTCTTCAGTTGAAACAAAAATGTATTTATGATTTATAGGGCTTTTTCCCACTGGCCATATCTCCCCATTTGTTTAAAGAAAAATGAATGCAAATCATTTTAGAAAAATATTTATTTGTCTAGATTAGTCATTTCCCGCCCATTCAAGGGTATAGTTTGTTCGGTGACTGAGACTTGGGCTAAAACGCCATCGGAAAACGTCATAATTATCGGGGGGCAGCCGAGTGGGCCGCAAGTGAGCACTTGGCGCAGATACAGATACAAATGCAGGCCGCGCGGATACGATACAGATACATATACAGATACACTTAATACTACGTTTGTTTGCCAGGCACAATGCAAAATATATTGACTTAGGTCAGTGGCTCATTGAACGCAAATGCAAATTGTTGTTGCTATTGCTCCTGCTCGGTAATTCGCACTTCACACCCTGACGTGCATATGTCTAAATGAGTGTACGTACGTATGGGTGTTTGTGTATCTGCAAGATACATGACTGCAAGTAGCTGGCAAAATGTGATAAACAAACCTGACGCCAGACGCCTTGTGAGCAGTTAAAATTAAAGCCAAACATCGGAGAATATTACCTCATCGAGGAGGGATGGCATAAGTTATAGACCAGACCGATATATCAGGCGATCAAGGTTGCCATTGGAATTCCTAAGAACTCTTTCAAATATTGAGTTACCGTCCAGCACCGCCCGTATCCAACTATCAGATTACTTTTCGAAAATATCAAGAATTACAGAAACCAAACTGGAAAACTGAAATTATTGACCAGTCCGCAGTTAATTTTTATTGGTCGCGTCAATCTTCATGAGAAATGTTTAAAGATTGTTCTGGGAAGCCAGCCAGTAATGTCCGTTTAAATGCTCATTAATTAGATAATCATAAAGATATTATTGGACAAGGAATCTTGCTCAATGAAAATGGAAAACGGCCCATCAAAATTCCAAAAGTATAATAGAGCCATAAGAAATCCCTCAGTGCTTGACAACCGAACATTAAAAGCCCCTCCCTTCCAATAAAGAAATATATAAACATTTCTTAGCCAGAGTCCTCCGTCCCCCAAAGAGTGAGAGTGAAAGTGACGCTCTGGTTCCAAAACAGAAATCAGCATAAAAATTGTTAACTAAATTGTTATTCAACAAAAACTCACAGCAATAATAAACAACAGACTACAAGCACAAATTTAGATAAGAGGTCTGGCGGAGATATCTCTGAGATGCTCGGATAGCATGTTTCGCTTTATTGTCGCCGCCATGCATCATCCGATACGATATACCATTCGATTCGATCGGATACGGTCCAAAATCGAGGAAATTTCAGCTTTCAGCACTGCCATCTGCCTCTGCTGCCTGAAAATCTCCAATGCCGAGAAAATCTTTACGATGTGCCAGACAATTAAAAGATATTTAGATACTTCTGACGATCTATTTTGGGAGCTGCCTTTGACTCAATTTGGTCCAAAGTGTGTTTGCATTAATTCGACCTCAAAATGTGCCGTGAAATTAGATTACCCAAAAGAGCGGACCGAGTGAATAAATGATTGCCCAAGTGTTGGCTGCTGTGTGGCTCTGCTCCAGATGATCGGTTCGCCAATTTGGCCAATTATCGGGTCCATTATGGAGGAAATTGCATTCAGCATTCACTCAGCCATCCAGTTGGACCACCTGCAAAGGTAGCAAAGACTCGGTTTACCGGAGCACGCGACTGGTGCCAGTTGACAGCCAGTCTTTTGTTGGGGGCCCCCGTTTTTTTAAACGCCTAACAAGGTCTGGCGCTTTGCCAGCGCCTGTGTCTCTGTCTGTCCAGCGGAACATTTGTCATACCACTTGCCTGTCGGCTTGTAGATGCAGATAGCAAACACTTCAGGTGCACTTTCAGCGAAAAATAAGAGACAAAAAACAAAAAGCTTGAAAAGCATCTACATTTTAACACTCCAATACACTTAAACTATTTCTCTCTGTGCACAACTGGAACTGCAACAATTCACAGCTCAACAACTTCTCCCCCGATCGTTTATCGATTGACAATGTAATTGTGATTTATGCAAATTGCCGGGCTCGACACCTTTTGGCGAATTTATGCCGCATAAAATGCCACGATCCACCTTCTTTGGTTCTCGTTGGCTGGCTGACTTTCTTCTTTCTCCTCGGTAGGAGATTTGCTTATTATGCTTGGCGATCTGGGAGCTGTTTATTGACTTGGTCTGCGAAACAAAATAATTGGATTGGAGTCGGCTCCAGTGGTGGAACCCACACGAACTCTCCCGGTGGAGCCAATACGCTTGTTTTCATTTCTATTAATATTTTCTTTTGGAAAAATGATTGTTGCACCCAATAAAAAATCGCACACTGTGGCACGGACAGGCATTAATCAGCCGGAAAACCAAACCAAAAAGTGAGAAAAATAACAAAAGTTTGCAGAATGGAAATCAGCAATTGAAGAAGTAGTACTGTTTGCTTAGTGTGGTGATTTCTTCTCGGCTTCTGTTTCTGCAGCCAAAATGAAAACAGCCGAACGCAGCCCAACAAAAAAAATTCGCAGATGCGTGAGGAGGCCGAAACATGCGTCAATAACCCCATTCCGGATCGATCGATCGATCGCGATTGAGTAAATCCTTTGCTAGCAGCAGACACCGCATCCCATCCGGGCGAATGATGAAGATGAAGATACTTTTCCTGCATTTTTATTAGCTCGCCACACTCGCCGGCTAAGTGGGCAATAAAAGCGGTTAGTATCTGGTATCTGATAGTGGGCCAGACGCTTTTTGCTTATCTCATAGCTCGGCAACAAGCATCTAACCACTTTCCTGGCCACTTTGCAAGTGTGGCAAGTGCAATTGGCAATGGGTATTGGGTATTGGTATTGGTGTTGGTGTTAGTTTATGCGTGCTCTGATTTCATGATGTGTGAATGGGCTCGTTAAATGTTTGGCCAGATTGAGTGAGAAATTAGTATATCTAAGACTGACAGTTTGATTTATTTATTAGGAAGTCATCACTGATTTTCATAATTACTCCAGTGCACATGTAGGACAGTCTATTTTATGACATAATACTTCAAAATATACAAGGTGTTGTTTAAGTAAGCCGTCTTTATATTTTCTCTCAATATTTTTATGAATCAATAACTCAAACAGAAGTTTATAGTGCAGAAAAGTGAGTCTTATTCAGCCGTACAATAAACTAAATCAAATTAATGATTCAATTCATTCAAACTGCATTCCGCTGGTGTAGTCGAACAAGAAATTTCCCAACATCCCCGATACATTTGCCCCACTGATGCAACATTGTTGCCTGATGAAACACTTGCGGAGCACCTGATTCTCTCAGTTCGAACAAATGAATGCCTGTGCCATAATTTGCGCTACATTTTGTAGGCCATGTTCCAGACATTTTGTTTCCTTCGGTACTGTTGTTTTTTGTTTGTTTGTTTGGCGCTACGAATCATACGTATATATTATTGGGCACTCATAGCGTTGCATAAATCATAGATTCAACGCGCCGGAGTGCGTGAATAATGCGAGGATTACTGAGCCAAAAGTGGCATGAACAAAATGAGGAAATTACGACTGGTAGGCCGCTTAATTATCGCCCAGATACAGAGAACGTCTATCTAACTATGAGCTACTGTGCGACATTCTGGAAGTCGCTGTCCCACTCGAGTGCATTTTTATGATCGCTCATTAATTTTATGGCTTTTCATTTGAAAAGGCGAAGGCGGATCTGGATGCTGCTGCGAAGGCGGAGGCGGAACTGGCCGATAAGAGGGATCCCACACACACTCGAAGCCTGTGATTGATGGCATCGTCTGGATGGGACGCACTTGCTCCAATGACCGCGATCATGCACTGATCACATAACTCCTCGTGTCTGGCCAGGATCGCCAGTTGCCAGTTGCGAGTTGTGGTGGAAACCGTTTGCCAAAACACGTCGCACAATCAGCTAATTGGACAACCGACGAGAGACGACCAACTCCCCAGTGTCGCTTTCATTAGCATGCAAATGCAGATCGCACCGATATTGTATCTCGCGGATACTCCGCTTCTATTCCTTAATGGTTGCAACGTGTTTCGGTGCCTGCTCTTTTGTAATTAATGTGATCCGCCGACTGACCTTAACTGTGTGTTGTCAGCCTGATTAAAAAGTGTTGAAAAACAAGTTGTTACTGCCCCCAAGCCGCTGCCAATGAAACGGAAATCGGAAAAGATACACCACATACCTCATACCGGGGTACTGGGCACTGGATATTGGATAATGGTGCTGATCCCGAAACCAAAACTGGCTCGGAGGCATTTTGTCATTTAAATGGTGGCTCAGGGATTGGCTTTTCGCTCTTGGCTTTCGATTTTGAGTCTAATTAAGGCGAACATGTGCCAAGATCAATGTCGGCGGCGCCACCATGGCGTGCGTATCTGTCAGATACTTACGCCAGATACTTATTGCGAATAAAACCAATATACTTATGACGCCAGCTACCGAAAATTCATTTATGCCATTCCCTGAGTCCCGCTCTCAGGACATGATGCAGTTTGCCTTAATTGCACTCCGCCAACTGACAAATTGCACTTCGGTAATGGAATTTTGGTCTCTGACATTGTTATTGTTTTTTAATTCCGATCCGCAAATTATGCACATTTTGCATGCAATTTATGAATGCCTACCATGCGAAATCCCTGTGGCATTGAACCCTCTGAGGATGTATCTTCATCCGACTCGTAAGCGATTTTTTGTTGAGTTGTCAGCCACCGAATAGAGTTGCCTTGTTGTGGGGGATTTATGGTCTAGGCAACATCGTTTAGAGACAGCCCCGCCCACATGTTAGTACACAGAAAGAAATCGAATCTAAATAGAGCACTTCTGCCTAATAACCTCATAAAAAGGTCTACCATCTTAATTTTATAATATCTTACATAATTTTAGTATCTTACTCTTTTGAAAAAATATTTCTTTCAAATGCAAATTTTTATATTATGCTCTACTTATGAAAATGCATTTTATTTTTCTGATGCATACAAATGCCATGCATTTTGGGTGTGTAACCGAGGCTGAGGCTGAAGTCGTGAGGGAGTCATAGACCGAGTTGATGAGTTGGGGACTGCCTACCGAAAATAATGTCACCGATTTACATGCAAATTGCACGAGGAAGTTGCCGCTAACAAGGCCGTTAGGCCATTAAACTTGGCCCTGGGCATGAGTCAAAATCCCCAAACGAAAATCTCTGCCAGAGTCGGAGTCGGGCAGTCAAAGTGCAAATATGTGGCCACCCGACGCCTCCACATTACTCAAGCTCACGCCTGGAACTTTAGAACTACAATTCAATCCAAAAGGTCCGCCGGGTCGGGAACAGCTAATGAAGTTGAAGCGAGTCTACGGAAGGCAGGAGAATCGGAGACACGGAGCCTGGCTAAATTTAGCTGGCCAAGAGAGTCTTGCCACCTACGATAAATCAAAGTTAATCAGATCTAGTTTCGATTGGGTTTTTATAGCTCGCTGCGCCTGCCTGCCGTTCGTTCGGCCCCATTCGAAGCCATTTAAATTAGCTGCCGGGTAATTTATCGCATTGTTGCCTCTTTGCAGGTTTCGTTTAGCGCCAGGATGCCGCTAAGTCCAGACTCAAAGGCCCTTGGGCCTTTAATATATACATATGCCTATATATAGATATGTATATCCGAGTCTTTAGGCCGAGGACTTGTCTCAGTCGGTTGCGCTTGACTGGCAAGCTGGGACTGGGCTTTAAAACTGAATGGGCTACCAGCACTCGTAAGCCTAGTCGATAATTACGCATATTTTGTTGCCTGTTTTGACGCTGTTTTTTATTTTTATTCAATTTTATGCTGTCAGGGAGGAAAGGGTATCGATGGCTCTGTTGGCTACGAAAAGGATCGTCTATCAGGAGATAAATTTCCTCCTTTATGGATTGTTAAGAGCCCTAAAAGCTTGGAGCTCGTTGTACGAGATGTTTTCATTGTCCGACATGGGTATAACCAGCTCTTATTCAATAAAATGACATAATTTTGTTGTTTAGTTACTCTAACTTTGGTTTCCTCCCTCTTGTATAATACCCCTGTCGCATCTTTAATCGGCTATTAATGCAATTACCTCTCAGCCTAATAAATATATTTTTAGCTAGCTTGTTATTCTTGACCTCCATCATTGATAGTTTACACAAGTAGGAATAGAAAAATAATCGACAAGGGCATGAAAACTTCGGCGCCTCAATAAAATACCGCCGCCAGAGTTTTTATATTATTTTCCAGTACTTCATTTAGCATTGGAGCATTGTCTTGGCGTGAGGATTACCGATCGCTTTGGTTTTTAGTAGCTGTTAAATGGCAGGGACACAGTCGGTGGTCCCTTCTCGTTTCGTATATTTTTTTCCTGGCCCAGCAATCTAGTGTGCACGGCTTGTTTTTAACACCCAAACAGAGTCGGGATTCTGGTCTGAATCTGGGCAGGCAAATGGGTTTCAATTTACACACTTGTCGCCTTTTCTTTTTGCCCACAGGCAGGACCGGGCCGGTGTGTGTTCCTAAGAGAGTCGGGAATCTTGTCATCGCCTGGAGTAAGGCGCTTATTTATTTGCAAAAGTTTATATCGCATCGGATCGGCTGGTATCGCGTTGCAGAGACGTATCGCAATTATAAATCAGTTTAAGTCGCTTCGGCTGGAACCCCGTGACATTAAGCAATGAAACCTTTTGAGCTCTGTTTGGCTTTGTCTTTGTCAAGTGGGCTGTCTAACCGTCCACCCAGTCCACCTGTCCGCCTGTCCCTCAATCCTGTCCAGATCGCTTTCCACGCTCTGTGTGGTACCTTTGTTTGCATAATTCCAATGATGTTGCGACTGCCGCCGTTGATTGAACGAACAAATGAATGATTGCCTCAGATGAGATCTCAGATCTCTCCCATGGCTGTATGTCCATGTCTATGTTTGCTAATAACTCAACAGCTAATCAGTGAGCAGCAGACTCGCAGCGTGTAGCTCGCAATTAAGCGAGCAGAAATGTATCTTTCCATCTTTGTATCTGCAGCAACAAACATGCATCGCTGCATGTGCTGCATTAGACAGATCAATTATGCTGTCTTCTGGGTGGGTCTGTCGATATGTTTGTCTATCTAATGGATATGGAAACAAAGTTGCACTCAAAAAACTACACAAGAACCACAAGGAAGTAGCTCTAATCAAAATGTTTTTTAAGCCCTAAGCCGAAAAACTTTTTCCGAGTGCAGCTTAAAAATTTAGTGTGGGAAAGCTATTCCACTTATAGAGTGAAGAAGCCATGAGGAAGCCTAAATCCTCTTTAAACTAAGCCTCTCCACATGACGGCGGGTCAAAGTCGAAGAACATAAATACATATTTTTGCGCAAATTCTTGGCAAATTCCGTCAAAACTTGTCAGCTGACTGCAAATTTCTTAGATTACTATCGCAGAAAGTTGGAGCAATAACCGATAAGGTTCGGCCGAGTTTATATGCCAAATTTTATTTATAGCCAAGGAAGAAAAGAGCCGCCCTCTTAACGCACCACAACTATTAACACAAGTCCGCGCTTTGGGCCGTCTATTAATCAACATAATTGATGACAATTGCCGGGCCAGTTCTGGTGCGTTGTGTCGTAACAAAACGCTTATCGGCCATAGCTGAATCTAACACTATTAGTCAATGGATCGCACCAGCTGCCTATCATCAATTTATCTGCAAAATATACTTCTGGGATAGAGCTGCATTCTTGTCTCACTGATTTATGAATTTGACCGCCGAACGAACCATTTGCAAACCGCGTTGCAATCGCTCAGTTAATGACCCTGCCATCTACGCTGTTGTTTTTTTTCCCCATTTTTGTTGCATAAATTTTGCATTTCTTTTCTCTAAGATCAATGGCCTTTCAGTAAGTTAGTAGGCAAGAGTGATCGGCACAGAAATTGAAATCAATTCAAGGCGCTAGCTCCTCCTAACACACAAATGCGATTCTGAACTTTGGCGGTTGATTGGGTGGCTTGATTGGCTGCCCGATTGACGGGGTGACTGAGTGACCTAGTGCAGTTCGAGAAACTGCCAAGATCAATAGCTTTTCAATTGAAATCAGTCGAGGGGTTCCCAGGAGGAACGGTAGATCCCATAGAGACAGTTCTGGTGAAGGAGTCAGTCATTCCTGAGTCAATTGTATTGATAATAGGAAGCATTGCTAGTCCCGTAGTCCCGTATCTACAAAAATTTCCATGCGTAATATTTCCCCTAATTTGCATGCCATTTTCATTTTTATGGTGGGTAACTTTCAATGATCTAAATACTTAGCGCAGTTTTCTTGGAAAAAAACGCCACTGCAAGTAACTAGCTGGCTTTGTTTTTCCAGCAAAATAGCTTCATATGTATTTAGTCAACCGATTAGTGTCAATTTGTTCAGAGCATAGCTACAAGTACTGAGCCATATGTGTAGAGGTGGTTATGGCCACTACTGGTTGCTTTCTCGCGCTGTTTGTGTGGCGGCGTGTTTATTCAATTAGCATTTATTTTTTTCCATTTTTGCTTGACTATTTGGCAACCCAAGAGGGGGCGAAAAAAAAGCATAAAAAAGTACAGGAGGAGATGTGCTGGCTGGCGGAGAAGACAACGATGACATGGACATAATTGCAGGCTATTTATCATGGCCACTTGAACTGAACCGCTGACAACTCAATGAGCAAAGTACGCAATCGCAGAGCTCGAATTAACACACCTAGGCCACGTAGCAGATGCCATTGGAACACCTGCCCCGCTGGGCCAAGTTCAGGATCCCCTCCCACTCTCGTTTTCTCTTGATTTCGAGCCCCCATTCCCAGTCCCATTCCCATTGCCATCCTCATCCGCATTCGAGTCTGCATCCGCAGACATTTAAATGCAGACAAAGTAATTGCAGAGCGCTGGCTGATTAAAATGGATTTATAAATTATGCAGCGGTGCGATTAAAATCGCCTAGCCAGTCGCGTCGGCGGCGCTAACAAAGCCGCCTCATGCCCATGGGCTAAATCGAGAGGATACCTTGCACCAGCTCCTTACGTGCCCGCAGTTTGGCTAATAGAAAGATTTATCACCCCGCCGGCGACTTGCAGGCCAAGCGCCCGATTTCCAGCTCAGCGATAAAAACCGCCTTCAACTCCGCGTTACGATTTCAATTTTCATTTCATTTCATTTGCACGGCGCGTCAATTCGCCAGCCCTAGGGCATTATTTATAGTACACACTTCGGAGTGTGTGCGGATGACTCTATCCCCGGATTCTATCTTCGCTTTTCCTCTTAATTTATGGCATTTAAATTGCAATTTCTTGTCGAAGAGCCAAGGAAATGAAATGCACACAAAAAAATAATACCTCCTAGGTGCAAAAACCAAACGTCACACATTTGATGAAACTTTTGTAATATTACTTTATATAACTGGGGGAAATAAATAAATATTATTTATAATTTTTAAAGTTTTATATTAGAAATATTTAAAGTTATAACTTGCCAATCTTCTGCAAACTTTTTGCTGATTGTGATTTTCACACCTCGAAATTGTAACGCTTTTAGTCTTGGGAGTGTTCTTTCTATTAGCATCTTCGGAGTGGCCCGAAGTAGCCGGAGATTGAGTCCAAACCGAATTGATTCAGAGGTTGGGTCTGCCAGCCCACATGTCTTGGGATGGCCACTTTTTCCTTGATTTGTGGTCAACACGGAATCACTTTTCATGGGAAACAAATTCTGTTGAATGGCCAGAGTAACGGGTATATGAGATATATCATCGCCAGATTCCCCGCTGGTCAGATAGATTATGTGGAGCACATGGCTTAGCGAGGTGCGAAAACCTAAACGTTTTCTTATTCTATTTAGCTAGCAATGGAATAATTCCCCGGCATTCCCATGAACAGGAATTTATGATAATGATTCACTTCAAATGGAGAATTTGTTTTAAAATCAATTAGATAACTATTACGAATCATTCGCAATGTTATTCAATTCAAGAACCAGATCGATTTGCAATTATTTGCTTTGCCTAATTGCTTTCGCCATTAGCTTTCGTTCGATTCCACCATAAATCTTTTACTTAAAGTTACGTTTACACTTTGTAGTGTTAATTAAAAACAAAATTGCATTTCCATTAAAAAGCCATTTAAAAATGACAGGGGCGGGCGTTGGACAAGGTAAACTATTTGAAAATCGAGCCCTGAACTTTACAGAAAAAGAAAGTGATAAAAAACTCATTGATTTTACCTGACGTTGGATCAACGCAATTAACTCTGGCGCTCTGGGCACCCGCCCAAATCAAATCAATTAGGTGAGCGACCGCCCAGCTATGGATCATGGGCCAATCCGATCGCGGAGCATTTATCTTCATTAGACTTGCAAGATACAAATCAATCTGCCGTATGTAAATACGATATCGACAGCTCGCTGATGTAATGCCGCAGATAGTCAGCCAGGCCCAATAGCAGTGCTTTTCCTTTTGGCCAACTGTGTGGCAATGGTGTGGAAAGCCGCCCGCCTCCCGCCTTCCGCCTCTCGCTTTTCTCCCCTGATAAGCAAATCAACAGGTTGAACAGGCGCCACACACCGGACAAACTGGTAGCGTTGCCTCGCTCAATCTCAATCAAAATAAAAACGTATCTGAAACGAAATGCAGGCAGGTGAATTGAATCTAATCAAGGCACCGTTAGCCGCCTAAGATCCCAGATCAGTATCCGTATCTATATCCGATCTCTGCCTGTCCAAAGAATTTCAATTCAATTAAAACAAAAGCTGATGGATGCTCCTCCTTTCGGATTAGGCATCGGATGAGGCCTGCCCCCCACAGGTCGGGGATCAGTTGCTTCAATCGACACCCACGGCGCTCTCTTTCGAATGGAGTTAATACTTTAATTGATCGTGCCCTAAGTACATCAATTTCGGTGTTACAACAGAGCAGCTGCTCCACACGAGCCACCCACCGCTACCAGCTACCAGATAGAGATACAAAGATACAGTGCCGGAGAGTGTTTGGCTGCCGAGTGCACTGATTATGAAAGCCCATCCAAATGCGGGCTGGCGCAGTGGCTCGTGCTAATGTCAAGCGGTGTTGATGCTCTTCCACCACCGCGGTGGTGCCGGTGGTGATTAAGTGCACTGGATTTTCGTGGATTTACGTTGGCGGAAGCAGCAGCCGTGCAACCACTTAAGGAACAATCCGCAGTTGTGGAAATCTTTTTGTTCAGACACTTTGGGTATTGGCCCTCCTGTAGGAATGGTTTATACAATTATGTAAATTGGAGATTATTTCCATAATTCTTAGTTTTTATGAACTAAGAGAGAACTGCTTCTTACCTCTGGTATGAAGGGATAATCTATTTCATCCACAAAATTCTAGGAAGCCTTGTATACAATTAATAGGTAATATTGTCTTCAACAACGTGGACCACTAAGTTCCCACGTCTCTCAGAAAATATAACTGATTGCCTATTTAAACAACCCACTAACCACAAAATTGAATTAGCATCTGTGTCCGATAGCTTGATTTAAGGCTAAGGTGCTTGGCTAATTTGGCACACGGCAACCATTCAAGTCCGCGGGTCCAGCCAAGATATTTCCCATAGAGCATAGAGTCGCTAGAGTCCATGAATTTCGCGTGGGAGTGGGCAGTAGTCGACTATCAGACTGTCACAGGCTGTCAGAGACGTTGCGAATGTAATTAGCATGGCACCCCGCACTGTACAAGCTCCTGTGACATTTGTCAACAATCTGTCAAAATAAAATGAATAAAATGCAACAAAGGCCGCGCTCGGCGACGGCCATAAATCTAATGCATTGTCTATGGCCGCGTTTGAGCAATTTTTTTATGGCTGATATGCGATATCACCACGTAGTTGGCCAGTGGAGTGGTCAATTAGGCGGGCACGAATCCGGTGGGCGCGAAATGCCACAAAGGCCAATCGTATTGGTTACATTGTAGAACGCTAATGGACCCGGCCTTTGCTGGCTAGCCGGTCACCGAATTATCATTCATAAATGCACAAAAGAGGTTTATAAATGGGTCAATCAGTCTCTTGCCAAATGAAGTAATCGAGACAAGAGGCAGATGAAAGCAGACGCAGTCATGGGCCCAGAACAGGACCACGAATGCGAAAAAAACTGTTGGACAAGTTAACAAGTTGTCTGGCCCCAAGGCGGGGAGCACTTTCAATTGTCGGGGGTCCAGCAAATTGGCCATTAACCCTCTTACAGTATGTCTGTGGACTTTTTCCCAATATTATGTTCTCGCAACATCAAGGGTTAACATTTATTGTCTCTGATTGTCGGTGGGTGGTCATTTTCCCTTTTTTGAAAGCTCGTTGACTGCACTTACTGGGTCACTGGGGTCCAGTCTCATTATGCAACTGCCACTGGAACTGCAACAGCAACTGCCCTTTGTTGCTGCATCTAAAGTGGCCATAAAATCGAATGTTCCCCGATCGCTACCACAACCTATATGCACTTCAATTGCTTGAAGAAGCCACTGGCACAGAGTGGCAGCCATCCATGATCGCCTCCGCAGATCTTCCGCTATTTGCCCGCAGTAAATAATCTCGGTCCTCGTGGATATGGATGGCTGTTTGGCTATTTGGCAAATTAGCGAGCTCGTTAAGAAGCGGCATGCATGGAGGCTGGTCTATTGACCAAAAAATGCCATTGAAAACAAACAGATTGCGGGGCAGAGCTCTTAAAACTTCTACCAGCACTTTTAGTGGCGCTCATAAAATTGATCTGCCACGGAAGCGCTGTGCCGCTGTCTGGGCGAAAGTGTTTGATCTCCCACAAAAGTGAGCTCATAAAGAGCCCAGATCCGAAGATGATCAGCGGGCAATCAAATAGTATAATTAATACTCTGGCTATGAATGGGGCGTAATGTGAGTTTAAAAGCGTATGAAATGCAAAAGAATTTTCACGTATGCGGAAGCACTTTCCTCTGGAATTTCTGACTCCCTCCTTGGGCCTTTTCGGCCCAAGAATCTTTTGTCGTGTTCGAAAGGGGGGGCCACGGAGAGCCCCAGAGTTCGACTCAATCAGCCAGACTATTCAAAGAGTCTGACTTCCTCATTGCCCTGGATAATCCAGCGTTCAGTCATAGATACTAATTGAAACTCATTGTTCACTTTTGACGCCCATCAATTGCCCGATGGTCTGAGGCCCTGCCTCCGCCTGCTCCCTGCCAGACTTTTGCCGGCCAACCCAAACAATTGACACTTTTCCAATTGCACCTTCGCACACATGGCCGCCGCCCTAAGAGGGGGTTACATGGTGGCCGGAGGGTGGTTGTGGGAGGCTGGGGGTGGCCAGGGGGACCCGCACACCTTGCACCCAGACTGCCGGCGTCAATTAGTTTAAATAAAACGTATAAGCGCATGGGGGAGGGGTGGCAAGTCAATGGCCCAAGCCAAACAAAACACCTAAAAAATATACAAGGACTTTGAAATAAATATTAAATATAATTTTTCTCAAAAAGTTAAAAAAAATTCATGAATTAAGGCCATGAATTGAAACCCCCAGTCTAAAGATCATATGATAACTGTCTGAGGACAACCTGAAAGAATTTTTTAAAGTGCATACCCGCTCCCAGACACACGCTATCCCTTTACGCCCCCGTCCCCGCCCATCCCATCACCCCCTCTCCATGGTCATTAGAATTTTGTATACACTGCACAACATCAGCACGCACTGGGACTCGCTGTGTGTGTCATCACCTCAATTGGGTTCACTTCCTACTTGCAAGACGCGAACGCAGACGCAGACACGCGGTGAACAGTGATCACGAAATGTATCTGGCGGAGCGTGCGTATCTGCAAGATACACGGCAACCATTAGTCGTCCTCGTCTTCGGCTTGAGGCCTCGCTTTTCGCTTTTCACTTCACCAACGGAAGTCATTTTCGAGTTGAGTATTTCCAAGTCACCCTTCCTTCCCTGCTCGTGGCCCCCGGGGAATTGAATGTCCCGCGTTTTATCTACGCAAATTGCACACGCACTTAACCCGCTTCCAGTAGCTTAAATAGCTCAAATAGAGCGGGATCTAAAGCACGCGGGTCTCGGGTCTCGTGTCCCCCTCCCGCCCCAAAAAATACCCCTCGCATTTTTTATGACCAACCGTAGCCACGCATATTAAGGTGGTTTCAGGGATTCCAGGGGAATCGGCGTATGAAGGGGATCCGCTGGCTACGCTGTTTGCATGCAAAAATGTTTTTTTCGCCCCGAAAATTATTTTGCCGGGTATATTAGTGCGGCAATTTGTCGATCGCCTCTGTTAACTTGAGCTATTAAGTGTGAACAGATTTTGAGAAGGAGGTGGTGGCTCCAATACGATCCACCCGAGCCAGCCCCATACCCATTCGTTTTCAATCCGAATCGGTCCAATCCAATCCCAATCCCACAGAGAGTCGGCTTTCGTTTAAACCGGATTCATAATGTACATACGCCTCTTGTAAATTGAAATTTTGTTATTTTGTGCGCGTGTTCGGTTTGCCTGCGATAATTGTTGTTGTTTGGCTGTAATAGCAGTGATTGTGGTTGTTGCCTTTTGCCTGCTATTGCCGTGAAACGATCATTAATATGTCATTTACAAGTCGGCGAATTGTCGCTAATAAATTGTTTTCAGCTCGCAAAGAAATAATTTCCTTGGACAAGCACGTGAGGGCTGTTGCCTGATAGTTTTTCTATTGATCGTTAAGGGTTCAAATGAGGTTGGCAAATAGCCATTAAATCAATAAACGCCTTGACTTTGTTTTCGAATTGCAGTTAAATGAATAAGTTTGTACCATTAGCCAGAACTCCCACTTCACCCGTCCATCAACTTCACTTTCAATCATAATCAGTCAGCACCCAAAGTGAAAGAGAGAACTTTCGCTTTTCTCATCCCAAATGTTTGCCTCGAGTAAACAAAATATGTTAGTTTTTCACCTGTCGCTTGAAGAAGCTTGGGAAATGGTGGAGATATCTTAGGAATCAGTCTCTAGTACTTCGTGGAAGTCTTTGAAGCCCAACCCTTCCTTATCGGCGCGTTCGCTTTTCTTTGACTTTAGATTTACGATACCACTGGCAATTGGCAATTAGAGTGCAATTAATTTATAATCCCCCGGGGGCACTACTAGAGACCTACTTGTGTGACACACTTAGGGCAAAAATGGTTTATGTGGGGCAATCGCAAAGATAACGATCTTAAGCTTTCGATATGATATTTATGATGGCTGGTGTGGGGGCGATCCTTTCTGGCGCCCGATTGTAGTTTTTCAATTCTCTGAATGACTGCGACTTCAGATGTTTCGCAATGTTTGGGCAACATTATCTGCGCTATCGGTGAGCAATTTTCGTCGGAATTAATCATTTCATTGGCTCGAAATCCGGTTGGCTAAAAAGGCCTCGAGTTACCGATGAAAATCGTGTAAAAAATGCATTTGCATCGCCAACGCAAAGTGCATTAATAAATTGATCCAGTTTCGTTTCGACTTGGGGATTTTTTCCTTTTCCATTTTCAGCTTGTAGGTGGCCATGTTTTGACTGTTACCACTTGTTTGGGTGGCTCTCTGAAGTTGACCGCTTTTTCTTCATACACTTTCAATATATGTATGCACATATATTTGGGTGTTCATCCGATTTCGTGCTAACCCAAATTTTTCTGACTCCGCGAAACGCGTGTCTGGGCCCACAGATTTACGACTCAAATGACCATGAACGTGTCGGTATGGACTGTACTGTACTGTAAGCTGTCGATATAGACGAGTACGTATCTGCTCAAATTATCGCTTTGCTATGCGAACTGCAAATGAAACGAACCTCAACCGAACGAAAGAAAACTTCAAAAATGGAGTAAATGAAGTGTGTAAAGTGCCTTAGTGTGTAAAGAAAGTATTAGCATAGGTTTTCTTTACTCCCTTTGATTGAAATCATAAATACAAGATAGAAAAGTTTATTTAAACCTCAGTCGCCCGGATCGCTGACAGTCACATATTACTCATACGCCCCATTTTCCAACAGCCTTCACTTTTTATTCATTGCCAAAAATGTGGTATTGTGAACCACCGATATGGTGGCATGTTGCGAGTGGTTTCTGTGCCACCGGGCACCGCTTGAATTTCTGCTGGTCGGACCTGAATCCCAGCCCGGGTGAAAATGAATTGCTCGTAAAACTGATTGTAAAACAACGCCAATAACCACAGCAGCCGAGAACTGCGTGCAAAATGTCATTAATCATTGTAATTTATATAGCTGGACCAAGTTCATAAACCATCGACGACTTCGGGGGCCTGTTTGTAAAATGTTTTCGATTTCGAACTTTACGCATAATTTAACATATTTGTCAATGTAAGAAGGTGGTGGATGGGTCTTGACCAATTGCTGTGTGGCCTAGACCTTTTTATGTACACATAGGCGATTTGAGAACCAAAGCCAAACAGTTCATTGCCACCTGGCTATAAATACGTAAGAACTCAGCTGCCGGAAAAACATTTGCAGAGGAAGCTGAGAGGCTGAGAGGAAAAGCCCTAGCACATAACCCACGCTAGCTTGGTGAAAAATCCATTTGACATATTGCGTCGTCCGCTGGCTAGAAAACTATTCCCGCCTATATGGTACATAATCTAATCTAAAACAAAACGCTTTCGCGGTATTTTCTAGTCGCCATGCCCATGTTGCCTGGCGCATAAATCAAGCACCACTGCCGGCACCACCACCACCGGCAGGCAGCACCACTGCTGACTGATGATGAGCCACATCGCTGACAATAAGTTGTCAAGTGTTGTCTCCCCATCACCGCCACCCACACGCTTACATATGCGCTCACATTTCCACCGAAAAAATAATCTTCAAAATTCGTGGCCCACCAGGCAGATGGAAATATTCCCGAAAGTGTACGAATAAATTATACCTACTAATTAAATTGTCATCGTGAATTTTTCAGAAATTTCAGAGTGTATATTTTCGAATGTTTAGTAGCTCTAAACATGCGTTTTTTCCTCAATTAATTTCATTGTATCTATTTGTAGAGTATAACTAATTCTATTAGATTTTTCCTAAATATTTACCTTTCCGTTTCCTCCTAAACTATGTCCAAGCTAAAAAACCAAACAATAAATTTGCTTTCAGTCGTCTAGCCTACAGAAAAAAGAAAGATCAAGCACAAATCTCCCAAAGATCTCTCTGAATCCGTGACGTGGCAAAGTGAAAATGTTTGTGTAAAATTAATTTATCGTATTATGTGCGGAAAGTGATATAATAGACCGGCTATTGAGAGTGTTCAGGAATTATGTATGTTGAAATATGCTTTATTCTTTTCAAGTCTGATAGTTGCCACTAATTTTCGGGGGATTAGCATTGATGCAATTGTCTAAATTTACAAAATATTTGATTCCCTAATGCGTAATGCCCTAAATCCATGATTATCGAGGCTATTTTCTCAAATCGATTTTCAACAATGACGACTTTTGTTGACAAAAAATCAGCTGCAGACATATTAAATATTTGAGAATGATTTTTTCTGGGCGCCTTAGAATGACATTCCATTCATGGCATCATCGCATGACAGCATAAAAAAACAAGAAAATAAATAAAACGTAGAAGATCTAGTATTTAAAAAGACAATTAACATGGCCGACCCGTGACGAGACCAGTGACAGTGAAAGTAACCACATTCGAATCGATGCAATCTTGGCCAAACTGTCGGAGCAACTTCATCAACCTGAGCGACCGCGAAAGACGGGCCTGTAAATTAAGTTATCAAAAGATGTTGTCGGAAGCTTTTAGCATCTACCGGCTGCAGGGGAACCCGAATCCCAAGCCCCGGCCTAAGCCCAGGCCAGCTTCACTCAACTTCACACCTCGCATGGAATCGCACCGCATCGCTCCACGCACTAAATCAGTCGCATAATTGCCGTCTGGCCGCCGGGCCAAGTACTCTTCATATATCATCTCGAAAATATGCACGCCCCGTGAAAAAAAGGTTTTTCAGCCCGGACTCGGACTCGTGTTTGGGTTCAGGTTCAGGCTGCGGATCTGCTCCTGGCCAGTACGACACCGTTAGTTGCTGCCTCACTTTGCGCCCGACCATAACTGCAACTGGCTTTTGGAGGTCAACTGGTTGATGAGACCCACGAGATGTGGCATCTGAAGATGCTGGCTGACGGAGTGGAAAACTCTTGAAATTTGGCAATTTTCATTTTGTTTGGACAGCTTTATTTCCAAGCAGATGTCAGATCACTCTTAGCGGCTTAATTTTGACACTTTGTTAGAGATTTAGCTGCAATTTTTAGTACTATTACAGGTTTTTATATAGTTGTTTAATGTAGTTTCCTAGTATATATATACTCAGACCGAATCTAAGATTCCAGAAGCATCATTACCTCATATTTTCGTACACTATCTTTTCTAAGAAACTTAAAATTTCGTCATTTCTAAATAAAAAAGACAAACAATCTTATATCAAGGCCAACAATAGTTTATTCTCACATCCTATGGAGTCTATACTAAACGGAAGTTTAAGCACAATATACTGAAGTTAGTGATTTTTGAGCACTTTGTACAATTAAGAGTCCATAAAAAATTCACTCAACCACTAATAAACACAAATTGCTTAGTTAGTTGCCCCTGCTTGTGAAAAAGAAAAGTGGGGGAGAACCTCCCAGCACCTCCACTCGTAGAGCGACTATAAAAATCATTTCGTCGACACGCACTCTTCCATCAGGGGAGAGTTGAGGAGCCGAGCCTTATAAAAAGCTCTTTTATATGGCAATTTCAATCTTATCGCACTCCACTCGCATTATCGCTGCCTGATCGAGTCCAAAATCAAATTAACACCTGAGGAGAAGCGTGAGACACTGGAAGGCCGTGTTAAGTACACCCGAATGCGATGAATTAAAAAATTTGTACCCGAAACGAAACAAAATCCCGATGATATCTATCTTGAGCTCATGATGTCTCAATGGCGATGAGTTCGGGCGATAAGACACGGCGCTTTTAAAACCGCACGCAAACCGGACCAAAGTTGTACAACAAGTTTTCGTCTGCTCGTTGTTTTTTAATGCAGTTATCAGTGCTGCAATTTGCTACCAACAACCGGCGAAGTAAGTCAATGAAAATAAAGCTGTAAATTAATTTCCATCCGTAAATTATGTATATAAATGCCTGAATTCAAGAAACCTAAAAAACAAAAGTATTCATAAAAATGCTACAAAAATCTTACAGTTACGGGCAACCAAAAATAATTACTATAATATTATTCAGACAAGAGTGTCTAAAGACTTTATCGAAGAAGAACACGATTATGATCATCACTTGACTAGACTGACTCATATCCCAGAGGGAGCCCGGCTAATCAGGGCGAGCGGTTAATTAAAGCAAGATTTATGCCCTTAGCCCACTAAAGAATTTATATGCCAAATAATACAATACCGTCGGCCGCAGCATTGCCAAATCAAGTGTCTAACTTAATGATGCTCAACATAAACAGTCGGGCCAAGGAAAAAACTCTTTTCCTCCGTCCGTCGATTTATTTGGCAGCTCAACGTGAGTGTTACGCAGCTTCTCAGCGTTTTATGAGAACTTTCAACTTGTGGGCGCAACAACACACACATTCACGTAAATTAGTATCTGTGTTTGTGCCACTGGGCGTATATGTTTTTTTTATATTCTAAATATTTCATATGGTAATAGAAATTAGTTTATTTGGTTGTTTAGGCTGTCTCAGTGGAATGGCCAGCAGTTGAACATAAAAAATATTCAAAGTAAACTAAAAATATATGTGAGTAATGAGGGCATGGGTGGCATCCACTTTGAAGTTCATTGAGGTTGGGGGTGGGACAAGTGAGCCTATTTATAATACTCCAAAATATATCTTCAATTTATAGTAATTTATCAAGCTTTACATTATTTACTGGATTACTTACTGAATTCATTGTTCTCATCCTGGGTACCTGTCACGGTTCCATTCCGCATCAGCTGGAGGATGTGCCTGTTGACGAACAACTGGATCTTGCGGGAGTTCCAGTCCAAGTGAGACTGGGCCACGGTGGAGCGCTCGTTGCGGTCCAGATTGCTGATGGGTGTATTGTTGCTACTGCTATTTATTTGTAGATTACTTCTAGAGTTGCTCAGTCTTTTCGATTTCGAACCAATGAAATTATTGCCAGCCGATGTGGGCTGGTGCTGTTGATGGTGGTGGTGCTTCTGCTGCTTTTGCTGCTGATGCTCCTGGTGACGAATGCTGCGCTCGGTACGCGACAGGACAGCCAAGTGAGCGCTCGGCACCGCGGATATGACAAAGCCCATCGGCTCCTCCAGCTGATTGGTATTGGATTGGGGTGTGATTTCTGTGGATGTTTCTAGGGCAGTTGATTGGATGGTTAAGCTCGGATTAAATTCAGCAATAATACTTTGATTTTCGGGTGGATTTACACTATTACGTTCACTCACTACGCTCGGCACTAAACTACTACGACTATGATCACTTTGTAGATAACTATTACTAAGCAGATTGCTGTTGTTCGCATTGGACATGTCCGGTATTGGATTCCCAATTAGCGCGGGCATGGCTCCCACTTGGCCCAATCCCGGCCAGGGGATAATATACGCGAGGAGGGCGCCCAGCAGCGCCAGGGCCCTCCAGTCCAGGCGCAGGTTTCTTCGCATCAAAAATCACCACTTCGAGGTTCACAAGGGCTACGAGTCGTACTCCGAATGTTTGTAATTTTTGTAGCCCCCCGGCAGATGTTTCTGCTTTTCCCGCACTGTGTTGTTTATAGATTGTTTGTCAGTTCACTGGGCGTAAGCCACGCCCTTCAATATCGTTGAGACACATGAACGCCCAGTTTAAAAAATCTTTTACTTTCGTTTCGATCGGTTTACGTTTCTTTATTTCTTCTTTTTTTGACTTAAACAGTCTCTCTGTGCAGGTTTTGATTTTCGTATTTTTATTTTTTTGCCCCTTTCCTGGCAGGAAATTAGGTTATCATATCGTAGACTTGTTTAACACATTTTAATTTTAACTGCTGTGGATCTTCATCTTCGTCTTCCCCGCTGATAATGCATCTTATCACCGTCAATGACTTTCTTGTCATGTCAGACTCTTCCTCGATATAACTCGGATTCATTGAAGCAATCTCAGCAAACAGTTGCCCAAGTTTAGATGGTTATCATATCTGTAAAGAGAGGAATTTAAATGATAATTTAGTTGATTATCATGCTGAGGAAATAAAATATTCCAATGCTCCAACAAATCACATCATTTAATGTATCTTATAACCCGATATTCAATTCGGAAAGCATAATATTTATGGATTTGGGGAATTGGCTGTTAAATTCCATTGCGAACGTTTGCCGGGCAGATTTGGATTAAGCCAAATTGTACATAAATTCATCACCTAAGCGCTTTTAACGCAATTTTTGACATTTTAATTAGTGTTCGGCTATATAAAGACACGGCAGCAGCAAAAGGAACAGAAACAGCAATAACAACAAGATCAACGACAAACTGGCACAGTTTATTTTCAGAGAACGGACTATCAACAAGAAAAGATACAATTGTATCTATGCGGGCGACAAGTGATCAGCAAGAAGTTACATAAAAATTGCCCAAAGGGAGAAAAAGTTACGCAAAACTCGGAAAATTCGGAAAACTCGGTGAAAACATCGCAAATGACTTTCTCAACCGCAAGAGATAGAAGAAAGGAAATGAGAGGAAAACTCCGAACGACTGGCGGACAGGCAAATTGTTTAAAAATAAATTGTGGCAACAAAAACAATTCGCGCAGAAAACTGTGTCGAAGCAGCAGCAGCGACGATGGCAGAGTATCTGTATCTATGAGACAGACACAGGGCAACGGGGCGGCTGAGTGACGTTGCCGGTGCACTTAGACTCGACTGCCGCCTTTTTGGCACGTGTTCAGCAAGCCTACGCATGCATTTTTTATGCAACATTTAAGTGCACCCCGTTTTAATTACCATAAACAACAGAACAACAACAAATCCAATTGGCGACAAACAGAGACAACTCATAACACCCGACTTCTGCTAGCTGTCCCATCAAAATGTTAATTGCTTTTGCGTCCTTCTGTCACACAGTTATGCAACGCTCGCCAGGCGTTGACTTTGAGATAAAGATACATCTCTCGGAGGCTGACCTGGCCAAACAGACCGAAATACTGAATAAGGTTACGCGCATTCCGGATCGTAAAACGACGAAAAATTAGCGTGCCAGCAGGAGAGTTATAAAACAAAAGTCCCAAGAATCGCCCATGAATCAAAGAAATCCAATATTATTTGTGTAAAATAAAAATCAGCAGAAATATATAAAAATTTCTCAACATCATGCATTGCGTATGCCAGGAGATGGGAAATAAATTCAAACCTTTGGCTCTGGCGACTTTAATGCCTTTCACCCAAATACAAGTGTGTAAAAAAAGGCCAGAATGCTCCGCAGCGGGCAAAATGTGTGCCAAGCCAGGCGTTGTTTATGCCGACTGAGTTTTGTGAGTTTTTTTCTCCATTTCTTTCCAGTGGTAGAATTTATGTTAAATTTGGTAAGGGCAACAAAAGTTCCAGCCACAGCCGCAGCCACCACATTCTACGCGAACGACGGCAAAAAGATAAAAACTGCCGAAGGGAAGCGCGTCTTGACACATGCCCAAAAAATAAAAATAGCGCCGTGGATGAAAATACCTAAATATGTAGATGAAGTATTAAAATCACACCTATGCTGGCTAGGGCCAAATGTATCTTGTTTTTACGACTTGAGCCAGGCAGTTTATCTGTCATTCAAAAGCCTCCATAATTCCACAAATTAAGATGAGCATAAAAAATAATGAAATCTTTTGTTATTTTCCCTCAGAACTTAATACGCCATAAGGAAACATATAATCGAAGCCAATATTTAATCGGAGCCAAACATGATTACAGTAATTGATCTGAGAAATTACTTCCCCTAAACCCAAAAATTTGCTGAAGGAAAAAAGCGAAAGTTCAATACTCGCTGGTACAGAACTCATTTTCGTTCACTTGACTCTTGTCATTCAAGAAAAATCGGATCCGTTATAAAACTTGATATTCATTTAACCCAAATTTGAGTGGCAAACTTCGGTGGCAGTCATCTAATCAAATTAATGTCCAAATCACAAAAACCGCGACATCCAAAGCTAAAAAAAACCAAAGAAGAAATATAATAATGAATGGCCAGAGGCGTGCGGCGGCATCTTTGGTCAGTGAATGAATTAATTATACCCTTGCAGAGGGTATTATAATTTTGGTCAAAAGTGTGCAACGCAGTGAAGGAGACATCTCCGACCCTATAAAGTATATATATTCTTGATCAGGATCACCTCCTGAGTCGATATGAGCATGTCCGTCTGTCCGTCTGTCCGTCTGTCTGTTTCTACGCAAACTAGTCTCTCAGTTTTAAAGCTATCGAGTTGAAACTTTGCACACACCCTTCTTTCCTTTGCAGGCAGTATATAAGTCGGAACGGCCGGGATCGGTCGACTATATCCTATAGCTGCCATATAACTGATTGATCGGAAATGCCATAACTTTGGTGTTTTTTAAGTTAGAGGGTTGGGAGTTTCTACACATGTTATATTTGACCAAAATATTTTATGTACAAAATTTCGTAAGGATCGGCCGACTATATCCTATAGCTGTCATAGAACGATCGAAATTGGCATAACTTTGGGGTTTTTTAAGTTAGAAAGATGGGATTTGGTAGAGATTCTATTTTGGGAAAAACAATCTGATTTGTCAAATTTTATAAGGATCGGCCAACTATATCCTATAGCTGCCATATAAATGATTGATCGGAAATGCTATTACTTCGTTGTTTTTCAAGTTAGAAGGATGGGACTTTCTGTGCATTCTAATTTGGGCCAACTTATATGATCTGCTAAATGTCATCAGGATCGGCCGTCTATATCCTATAGCTGTCATATAACTGATTGATCGGAAATGCTATAACTTCGTTGTTTTTCAAGTTAGAAGGATGGGAGTTTCAATGGATTCCTCTTTTGGCAAAATTATTCGATTTTCCAAGTTTCATAAGGATCGGCCTATAAGGAACTATCGGCCTATAAGGAACTATATACGATCCGCTATATATCTAATAATATAAGATGTGTGGCGCCACCTAGCGGACTGCGACTCAACTGCAAGGGTATATAAACTTCGGTCCGCCCGAAGTTAGCTTTCCTTTCTTGTTTTATAATAAAACCATCTTAAGTGCGGCACAATGGGTGTAAATGAGATAAAGGTGGGCTCTACGTATATAATTTCCAGACTCATCAAAAAAATATTAAACCAGCCCAGTGTGCACTCTCAAAAGCGTCCAGTTTCAGATATTAAACATCATCTCTGCTGCTTGACAACAAGTCACTAAGCGAGCTAAAGCCTCAAACTAAATATTTAAATTAGTATCTCTATCTTTATGTTAGTCTCCATTGGCGCTGGGAAGCCCAACCGTTTAAATCGAAGATAGGCCTAGTCATTGAACTGCCCTGGCAGTCGCTCAACAAACTGATTAGCAAATTTCATTATGTTTCTTCCATTTTTGTTTTGGTTTGGTTGGGTTTGCCTTGTTTTTGCGCCAAAATTTATGCATTTCAAATGCGTTTGACATTTGCGACTAGCCGCTGTTTTAATGGCGGCGCTGACAGATGGGCCTGAGGTATTTGGAAAGTATCTGGCGGATCGCCTGGACGGCGATAAATCTAAGCCGAGCTGCGCAACTTAATTAGTTCACGTCAGACGCTTGGCTACTCTGCCAAAAAGCACACAAAACAGGGGAAACGCTCTTTGGACATTTATTACACGCCGAAATGTTGGACATATGTAAATTAAATCGGATTTTTAGTGGCTCTACTTATTGTTTCTGCCAATATGCAAATGATTCACGCAGTCCGACGACGTCAAAAATGAGAAATTAATTTATTATAGCAGGTGAATAAAAATTTTATTAGGCTAATAAAATTAATATGCTTTGACATTAGCATAAAATTTATATATATTTTAGAAAAAAAAATGAAATAAAATTAAATGAAAACCGGATTGAGCTTTTGAAAGTGAAGGTTCCTGTTTTCGAGTTTTAAATAAATATTTATTTACTTATTTTTTCTATGCAAATATGCGTTTTAGTTTGTTTTGAATAATAAATTACTTCTTGCAGAAGCTACGCTAAATCATAATGTTTATTGCCCGATTCCATTACCGAAAAAATAATTTACCAATTGTGGTTTCAAGTTGGAGTTAACCGCCAGCTAAAATCCCAGTCTCTTGGCTTACAATTGCAATTTATTCATGGCTTTGTGGTTAGGGCTTTTGCCCAACTTCAGTTTGGGCAATAAAATAAATTAGGCCCAAGAATAAACAAACAATGTTGTGTTGTAACAATTTGTGGTAATTTCAAGTAAGCTCTATATACAAAAAAAAAATTTATATTTTTCAATGCCAGAGGAAAGAGCAAGCAAACTGAAAGTGAAAAGAATTTAACAATCCCAAGTATCCCATATGCAAAGATGATCGAGTCTAACAATGAGATTCTAGTTCAAGAAAAGATACATTTTTATTTTACTGTTTAGTGTCTGACGCTCATTGTCTTGTTGACACTTGTCACAAGATTGAACGAGAACAAATATACTTGTTTTCCTACGTACATTTGTATATTATGGAATGCTTAGCAAAAGATTGATGTGCGGTGGCACTCGCGGTCGACTGGCTTATAGATGGATATGTACTACCCAGTATCCGTCCAGTGCAAACAAGAGGATGCATTCGGCTGGGAAGATTGTCGCTGATCTCAGCTGCCAGCCCCCTTGACGGGAGATGCCCCTGGCCCCGATCCATTCACGTGTTTACAAAACAATTAATTTTCTTTGGAAAAACAAGAAACGCATTGAACTGGTCCCGACCGATTCCGATCCCGATCCAATGAAAATGGAAATGAAAAAGATACCGAAACATAACTCAGGCAGCCAGCCAAATGCACTAATCGATGTGCACTTCATTTGTATGGAAACAGCGCGTTTAAGATACTTGAAGACATCACTGTTAGATACTTGCAAACAATCTTTTTGGGGAAAGCACGCCGCTGGCGGACCCCAAAGGAAAAGAAAACCAAGGAAAAGGCAGCGCTTTGTGTAATCGATTTGAACCGGAAGCAATTGGGTTGCCGCATCTCAAAAGCCGCATCGGAGAAATGCTCTCAAGATGCAGCTATTTTAAATATTTAGTGCACGAGACAGGCGAGGGCAAAAGCAGAGATGTACGCACACAGCGAAGGTGATTGAATCACATGTCCGATGCTAAACACAAAGCAAATATCGGTCGCCATTCACATATTGACAAGAATCAGAAGACACTACAAATTTTGCACACAACATCTATAACAGTCTTTATAATCATTATCTATTTTCAGCAGAACTTTAATAAAAAGAAATAGAAAGTATTAAAGAAACGCCTTCCCCAACATGATGTCCCAATTTCAGCGGAAGTGCCTGAGAGTGTCCATCGCTTTAGCACCCTTGTATCTCTCATTTCGAGACAAATATCTCAGCCTTTAGACACTAGTCGACTCATCACCCACACATTTTCGCACATTTATTGTAGTCTAATTAAAAGTCACGCACTTTACGTGCGAAAATTAAAAGGAAAACCATCGCTTAAAAATAAAATCAACAAAAACGACGAAAATCAAAGACAACGCGTCGTATTAGTAATGTGACAAACAGACAGCCAGAAGCACCACAATAACAACACCAACACCAACAATTGCGTCTAGGATATTTTTAAAATGCGTCAAACAACCAACGAAAAAAAAAAGAAAGAAATTAACAAAAAAAAACCAAGAGCCAAAAAAGAAACAACAAACCTGAGTAAAATACGCGACGATTTTCTCATTTTCATTTCGGTTTTTTGTTGCTGTTTTTTACTGAGGGGTGTACCTAAAGTTGTGTTGCCATGTGCGATCATATGTGTGTGTGCCTCCAAATGTATGCCGCACATTATGTGGTCTAGTGTTCACGCTTCATTAAAACAAACGCTGCATTTTTACTGAGTTTCCCGCATTTTTTCTTTCTTCTCTCCCCCGTTTAGGCTCATTTTATTTCCCTTTTTTCGCTGTTATAGTCGACATTTCTTTCTGAGTATTATGCGCCACTTTTGGCCAAAAAGGAAAACAAACCGTCGCCGCCAAACTATTTACGCACGACCGTAAAACGTTTGTGTTTTTGCATGCGATAAGCTTTATCTAAGAACTACGATTGTTGTATTTTAAACTTTGCCTTCACGAAACCACCCATCAATCAGGCACGATTTGTAAATGTGTCACAGTGCCACAGTATAAGCGAAGTGTTACCCAACACATCCGCTTCCGAACTAAACCTGGTAATTGACCGACCACCGGCTTTTCGGCATCTCAAGTCGGACGGCAAGCACGCCGCTTCTAAAAGTCCAATCAGCATAAAAAAAAATGTCATGCTGAAATGTTTTTTACTACCCAAAAAAAAAACTCTCTATTTCAATTTCAAATAATTTTTTAGCGGCCCACACTACTGGCACTGTTTATTTAATCTTTTCAGATTTTATGGCTTTATTTTAGTGCTGGCATTTCACTTATTGAACTATCACTGACGTACTCGGAACGTTTTCTGGGGGGTCGTTAATATTACAATTTAATCAATCACTTTATACAGCCCCTGGGAATTCTAAACATTTTGTTAATAAAAATGTTCCATGCAAATGGCAGACCTTGAGGAGAAAATAAAATACTATTAGAATAAAAACTACCTCAAGTAAATTGAAAAAAAAAGCCTTAATGGAAATATGATTTTCAAGAGCATAAATACTAGAAGAATTTTTAAGAATATCTGAAAAATGCCAAGCCATTAATAGATTCTATAAATAATGCTCTTAATTCGAGTTAAGCACTCGGTGTGGCCATTAATTATAAAGGATATCACCTTCAGCACTCCACAATTCATTCATTTTTAATCTTTATCTCGCTCGCTATTCGCCATATTTTGCAGCGTTTTGTCGGCTGTCCAAACTATGATCCGCCATGTGATTAGCAGTTGTTGAACCCGACGCACACCGGCCCCATATTTGACGCAGCCATAACGCAAATTCGCACACACTGACACTCACGCACACTCACAGATACCCTGCCTCCCGCAAATCAGCGGCAGGGACAAGAACAACAATTCAGCTTAGATAATAGCCCGCACTGTTAGATAATAGCCAACGCCGCCAATTTATAGGACAGAAAAGTGCACGCGCAAGCGGGGCAGAATGAATTATAGGGAAATAGTTTGCGAATCGAGATTAAAAGCGCCTGCGTACGTTTGATAATAAAGATACGCACATTTCACAGATACACAGATACATTCGCAAAAGGTGCGAATTTCTTGTTGTTAATTTTTTCGCAAAACTATAAATAATATAAAAGTGTGTGTGATTAAATTTATATAAATTTTTCTTTTATTGGGTAGGTTCTTGGGAGGTCGTTTGCTTTCACTGATTCGCGAAAAATATTTAGCTGTTTTTGTTTGCCTTACTTATTGTTTATTTGGGCCAGATTAAAGCGGAAAAGTACTTGGAAAAGCTTAGTTGCTGTTTACCCCTAAATTAGTTTTAATATTTTTATAGCTGAATGCAATGAGATTACGATTTCAGTGATATTCCTTTTAGGTTTTTAAATTAAATCGAGTATAAATTTAATTAAAGTCGATTAGCATCGCTCTAATAGGGCATTTGTTATTGCCAATTTCCCTTTGCTGTCTGTTTGTTTTTTTGAAACGAATTAATTTTGTGTTTGAGCAATCCATTCTTTAATTACTTTCCCGGTTGGCTCTCGGGATATTTTAAATACACTTATTACTCGGCCCGCTGCCAAGTGGAAAATTATTTCAATAAATTTTAAAAAGATGCTAAAATTTAGCCACCCAAAGGCAGAAATATATTTTAATGCCAACGATTTTTGATGACCAAAGTGCAAAGAACTGGCCACTATTTATGATTTGGCTGTTTCCAAATATCTTTTCCATCTACTCCATACAGTTCTAATAATATAGAAATATATTGCCACTTTGGTCAAAAACAAAATGTTTACTAATTATTGGATTAGAAACAATGACACTAAAAGACTCGCTCTGACGTTTATGAAAAATATTTTGCAATATCTGAACAAATATTTCCGAGATGAAGAAACTTACTAAAAAAAGGAACTTATGTAACAATTATTTAAACGCAAAGCGTACGCACCTTAGTTTTATGTTTATTTTCGTTGTTTTCAGTTTTACGATCCTTTTTTTTTTTGTAAGCACTTTAAAATTAAAGTTGAAAGAGTTGCACTTTTGCACACTTTAAACAATTGGCATTAACAATTCAGCATTTTCTTTGATTCCGGATATCCTTTCTTTGTTGTTGGTTGAGACACAGCACTAACGATATATTTTATATATTTTCTTCCGTACACACTGGTCTGCCATTTCAAAATTGTAACGAAAATTTTCGAGTTGATTTCGAAAGAGACTTTTTGTTTCAAAATTTCCATCCGACGATTATATTGTTTGGTTCACAATATTGAAGTAACCGGACGCGGACGCGATCGCGATCGGTATCGGTTGGGTTCGATTTCTGCAGATGCGAATGGATCCAAAAGATTCGAAAATGCTGCGGATGCGGATGTTGAGATGTGGATGCGGTTGCGGACTTCGAGTGCTACTGCGACTGCGGACGCTCCGCTCCAAACGATGTGTTCCCAAAGCGAGCCAGACAGTGACTGTGACTGAAAAAATTCGGCTCGTTCGTTTCCACCGCCGAGCTGCGTTGCTGCCGGTCGTTCAGAGAGAGATAGTGGCAGTGCCAGCCAGCCAGCCAGCAGGAGGCCGATGGAGAGCTCTCTCTGGCGCACGGTTGTGGGTGGACGAAGACGACCCCGACCAAGAAGATGGAAGCACACGAGTATGTCCGAGGCTCAGATGCAGTTCAGGTAAGAGATTGGTAGTACTAAGGCGGTCAACATTGGTCGAGGGTCCAAAGGAGTTAAGTGCTTCACGCTGTTGTCTGATTTGTGGATGATGTTTTTCTAGATAGGTTCCGATATTCGTAAGCCAGAGTTAATAATTCATGTCCTATATTTTTAGCAACTGTTTATGTTTTGTGTCAAAATATTATTTATTAGATGCCTACGTTTTGTGGAAGTTTTTAGGGTCTATTCAAAAACTTTTTTTTTGTTATTAGCAGGCTGTTTAAGTTTTGTGTCAATGGATTATTTATGATTTATTGGCTATAATAATTCTGAGGACATATTTATAGAAAATATTAAAAACAATTGTATTTTGCAATAATGTATTTTATATTTCTCTCGAATATTAAACCAATAAAATAGAAAACAGTTTCCTAATTCTGTTACATCCTTTTGAAATAAATATAAAATAAAATGTTCAATAAATTTTATTATTTAGAGATTGATTATCTCCATCAATACACCATCTTTAAATTGTTATAGTCTTATTTAACTATTATTTTTAAATATTTAAGTTGTAATGCAAATATTCTACTTCTAGGCCCAAAACTTTCCTTTTCAAAACCATTTTCTTATGAATGGGAAGTTCGCCATTGGCACAAACAATATCTGATTGGCGACCCATTCTGTTTCCAAATTCACTGCCCCAGTAATAGATCCCCGGTCACGTGCTAGTTTTAACCTGTCATTGTGAGCGGTGCGATTGCAGGCCGTCAGTTTGTGTGGCTTGTGTCTATGTGTGCGAATTGTTTTTGGTGGCTGGGTGGCGGTTGTGCTTTTTGGCGCGTACACCTTTCCAGTGTTTTTTTCGCATTTCACAAGTTTGCGTTGATTTGCGCAAATGCCAATTAACTAACGGCCCAAAGTGCAGCAAAATACAAAGAAAAAAGAATACTAAACGCTTAATTGTTGGGGACATTCGTCTATGATTCAACCCGATTTAATGGAATGGGAGGATTACTCCGCATTGGTAGTCTTTATCAAACCAATTCTATGATAAGCTCTAGACTTTAGTCGGTTCATTTGCCTATCAATGCAATCAAGCGGTGACAAATCAGGAAATATATTTTATGTTCTCGGAACTACCTGCCAATTTAGTTTTTTTGCAAAATAAATTTGCTCTTGACGTTGGTCAACAAAAATAGTCCACGTCAAATGGAAGCTAAATCAGGTCTAGAATCCAAACTGAAAACGATATTCTTCAAATAAAACTTATCTTATCTGTGGCGTTGGCGCTAATAAACAAAAAAATCACATGCTGAATAAAATGTATGTGGAAGGTGAACTTGGCAGTGGCAATGGCCCTGGAAATATTGCAGAAATATGTGGGGGAGCCGCCAACGTCATATTGAAAACTACGTCATTTTATGGTCATTGGAGGAGGTACTATCTTTCCGCCAATTAGAAGTGTAATAAAGTAAATCTCGGCTATACTGTATAGCCTATACATACATATACCCTTGCAGAAGGTATTTTATTTTTGGTCAAATGAGTTTACGCATTGAAGAATCTATAAAATTACATATTCTTTATGGGGATCACCTCCTGACTTAATACTACTGTTAAACTGGCCCCCCGAGAAGGCTATATCGTTGCCAATATTGATCCGATTCTTAAGCGGAATACCTTAAACGATTTGTGGACCGATTCTTTATCAATTTCCATCAAAATCTGAGAACAAAATATTTTTAAGATTTTTTGTCAAAATTTCTGAGGGATCCCCTTCAAAATGTTTAAATTGCATGCGATGGACAATATGGCCCTCAGAGGAGGCTGTATCTTTGCCAATATTGATCCGATTCTTGAGCGGAATACCTTAAACGATTTGTAGACCGATTCTTTATCAATTTCCATCAAAATCTGAGAACAAAATATTTTTAAGATTTTTTGTTAAAATTTCTGAGCGATCCCCTTCAGAATGTTCAAAATGCATGGGAAGGACAATATGGCCCGTAGAGAAGGCTGTATCTTTGCCAATATTGATCCGATTATTGAAAGGAATACCTTACACTATTTGTGCATAATAGTGCATTTAAACATTCTGCATAAAAATCTAAGAACAAAATATTGTATTGTTAAAATTCTTGGAAAATGTTGTTATTTGTTACTTTGGGATGGATGCTCGAAAGTGCTCTAGCTTTCCCACAAAAGGCTCTCCCCCAAATAATTAACTCAATTAACCAAAATGACATTTTTAGCCCGAGAATTTGACGCCTTTAGAGACGTGGCAGCACATGCCAAATGTTCCTGCCCCCGACCTTGCTCCCCACCCCTTTGCTGACCCTATAAATAACCTAGGACCGAGAAATTCCCCCGCAGTTTTCGAAAGCGACCTTAGACGTCCGATCTGCCCTTTCTTTTCCAACATCTTTCTTTTTTCTTATTATCCTTTGGTATGCAGCCAAACAATTAAAATGATTAATTAAGCGCAGGAGCAGCGGCAGGAGCAGGACATTTTCGGGATAATGACTTAATTAAGCCGGGAGTTGAGTGTTCCAGCCTAATGTGTTCGCCTCAACGACTCTGACCCTTTTTCCGTGTAAACTGTATGCATTCCGTTACAAGCTGAAGTCTGAGGCAAGATGTTAGTCTAATTAAAAACCGTGGCCGACCGAAAATGTGGCAAGTGATGTCCGTTGAGGTGTTTAAATAGTCCAATAAAGAGGCAGCTGCTTGGGGCTAGGCCCCCATCCCTTTACAGATCCTGACCAACCTGACATATCCATCGCACACGTTTTCCTAGCGTTTTAAAACGCGCTCGCGGTTCGCTTCAAGGGTAGCGACTTATGGCTGGTCATATATCTTGGACAGAAAGCTATCTAGATTGCTATCAGAGTGATATTTAATTACAGAATATTTTCTGTCATGTACAACTGTCAGGCAACATGATTTCACAGGGCGGTAGCGAAAACTATCCGATTTCTTTCGAACATTCTTTCGCTGATATGATGTGATCGAATATCAATTGAATGATAGGGCCCCAATTAAAAGAGCATTCGGTCAATAAAGTGATTTTGGTGGGGAATTCCGTCACTGTGCATTAGCAACCATTAAGCTTCCATTAGTTGTAGGAGAGCGTTATCGCTGGCCACTCGCAATAATTTATGTTAATAAAATAGTAATACCGCCTGTCAGCAAATGGCGACGAACATGCCAGCCAACCAGCCCGCCAGCAGCTAACTTACAGTCTGACTGACAGAAGTCAATTCGATTCAAATCGAATCGAATCGAATAGATTCGAATCAATTAAAAATAAATCTGAAACTGATTGTGTGTCGCCAAAGGCTGTCTTTTGTCTTTAGCCAAGTGACCAGAAACAAGTCGGATGCTGATACAAAAACATGTTAACCCCCGGCAAGAAATTTTATCTCAACGACATCTGAACAAATATCCCATAAAAATCATATCAATGTCTTGAGTGAATATTTTATATTTAAATTAAAAAGTTTGCCTTATCTAATACTGTATCTAAATTTGTAGTTAACATGCTATGGAGTTTTTTCAACTTTTTCAACAGTTGAAAGATTGTATCAATCTTAAGAACTTAGACCTTAAGCAAGTCAGTGATTAAATATAATTTAAAAATTACTCAGCGGGTTAAGATCAATGCTAATAATGACTAATGTGAAATGTTGTCGACGCCATTTAGTCGGATGGGGGTGGGGTATAGATCGGATTATGGATTGGTATGAATATCTGAATCAGACTATACGTGGATATAGATTGTGGCGAGAAATGCCCCAGCTGGGTGATCGATTATGCTGGAAGTGGTGGCGGCGGTCGCCAATCACAATAATTGATTTGTAAATATTTTGATTTAGATTGCAATGCTAATTATGATGGCAGCCACTGACGCCATAAGTTATGGCTGCATTAGCCAAGTGGGCCTTGAGTATCCACCCAAGATCTATCGGAACTAAAATAAATCAAAATTATCGATCCATGCGGAAGAATTTGGATTGACATTGTTTGGACTGGGCAGGCCTTGATTATTCGATTTTAGTTATGTCGTTTGTAGAGTTTTAAGTATTCGGTTTGGGTTTCTCGACATTTACACGTTTCATCAGATTTGACGCTCAAAATTTCAGTTGGACAATTGAGCTTTTAAAATGCCCCTTCTTGAAATGGCCATTGTATTCGACAACATTTACCATGGATTACGACGTTGCTTTGGTCCTAATGTGTAAGTAAAATCTCTTTACTGAAGTAATTAGTTTCGGGCTTCCTATATATGTAAATGTTTTCTTTTCAGAGATAAAATGTCTTCACATCAATCAGTTACATTTCCAAGGAAGAAGACACGGAGCCGGCGTCGCAGACTACAGAAGCACTATCGAGGATTACGACACTTGCGGGGAAAACGTTTCCCTGGCAGCGAGGAAAGTGACCTGACTGAGAGTATCTCGTCGGAGACCCCAGAGCTTTTTGCACTAGCCACTTTTGCATCGTCCCCAATAACCTTGAATCCTGTACCTTTGATACCTTCACACGAGTTGCAGCAACGCCAGCTATTGCAACAACGTTCATTGATTACAAATGCCCGGCAGGTTATAATATTTCAACTGACCAGCTGGTGGCACAAAGCCTGGCCCACTTTAGTTTCCGCAAGTATCCAGGTAGGTGCTCCTTATACTAATATATTTCAGAATTTTTGGGACAAGCGTTTATCATGATCAGTTAACCTTTTGATCAAATGTTACATATATTCACACTCAAGTCAAAATTAGATTTCTTATTTTTAAAACTTGATCATCTTTAAAAATTTATTTAATTAAAAACTAAAAAATGGAGTACCAACTTATTTTAACTGCATTACAGCTAAGTTTCGGAACATCTATCATTAGCCACTCGTTGCTCGGAGAATTTGATGAGGAAGAGTCTCCAGCACTGACGATAGTGACGGGGCTTAAACTGGCATTCACGAGGGTAGAATGCTTTTTAATTTTATTGTGTGTACTGCCTAACCATCTATCTTTACCTAAATACTCAGGTTTGCACTCAAGCGGAAAAGGCCATTTCCCATACAGGCCCAGGCCCCACATACACCACCATATCACCTGCCATGGAGCTGATCGACTTCAATGATGTTGTGCAACGGCTGAACAATGTCCTGGTGGACTATCTTATAGCCAACTTCAACAGCGAGGTGTCCCAGGTTGAGTAACAGGAATCAAGTAAACCATGGTTATAAAATAAATTTACCAAATACTGTACTAATTAGGCATACCTTTTCAAGTTTACACTGAAATTAATTTAGAATTTACGCAAATATCATGTATCACAGCAGTTAAAGTTTCATCCAACTCCAAACCAAATGTGACTTTTTTTATTATTTTTTGGGAACAAAACCAGTTAATAAAATATAGTTTCCCACTCTTAGACTATAAAATTTCTCCTTCCCATTGCACTTTCATTTTAGTGGACACCTCAAGCCCCAAGGTGTGGCTGGAATCATAAAGTATTCCTCCCTGGTCCGTGCTGATAGATGGAATCACCGCCAAGAACCAGTTAAAGTTTATGAAGTGCTCTATTCTGGTGGCAGGTGGTTTTAGCTGTTGGTTTTATGCACTATACGGTGTTCCCTCTGCAATTGTAAGCAAAATATATTCATGAGTCAATTGGGTGGCGCCCTGGCAATAAATGACCCGAATCGCCAAAGAATTATGGGGGCGACACATGCAATGCTCTTCGAATGATCAAATCTGGCCGGGATCGGTATCGAGCGCGATCGAGATTTTAGAGCCTTTTGCTCTGCATTCCTTGGTGCGGGTGCTTACCACATGACGATGACAGGCAAATGAATCTCATTTGGTTTGCCAAAATATTTATGCATCGCTCGCATTGACTTTGATTTCGCTGCAGTCGCTTGTGGGGGCTTTCGGCTTGGGTTTGGGTTTGGGACACGCCCAGAGATTTGGCGAGCTTTATTTATGGGTTCCATGAATCAAAAGAAATCTGTCAAACAAGTTTATGACACTTTTTGCGTCTGGCTTTCGGCAAGCCGTTGACATTTTAATTTGGCAGCCATCGATGGCAATTTAATAAATTTGCTGCCTGATTTTAATTGGGTTCGGCCGAAGGAGAAGTGTTGAGCAACTTATGGTATGATCTGATTTCATTTGGGCCGAAGTTAAGGGCACCTTGAACATTAAGGGAGCCCAGAACTAGGTAATGAAAGTCTAAAAATTTAGAGCGAGGCATTACAGACTATTTTTGGAGCTGTCAGGGGGATGTTCCACCTTGAAATCTTCCACTATTAAGAGACAAACTACATGTAGTTAAATTCTTAAAGATTAGCTTAGATAAAATCATTGCTTAATTTTAAAATCTTGGAAAGAAGAATTAAATTATTAAGCCTTTAATGTAATTCAAGATCTGACCACCTTGACTTAACCAATATCTAAAAACTTTTCTGGAGAACAATCTTATCTACACATTCAAATTTGGAAAAGCTTCTAGTCTTTTGGACAACTTGAAAAGATTCTTTGGCTACTTCTCCCACAATTACTCAACCTGTCCCATAAGAATGTCGGAGACACTCAATAGATAGCCTTTCTTCTCGAAATCTACATAAATGTGAGCAATTTTTATTGTGCCTGCCAACGAAATCGATATCGATATCGCGGCTATTAACCAAATCAGTGGAACGGCTATCTATTGGCCATGCATTGGAGAAATTTATGGAACTTTGCGGCAATAACAATTAATAAAATTAAAAGAAAAGACTCGTTGAGGTCCAAAGTTGGTGGCCACGGCTCGGGTTACTACTATGGATACCCCAACCCTATAGACATTGGTATCAGAACTTAATCAAAGCAAAGACATGAAAAAACATAGAGTTCTCTTTCGTTTTGGGACACTGAAAAAAATGTGAATTCCCGAAGAAAGAAAAGAGACATTTTAGTTTTAACAAAGAATTTAATTCCATTAAGTCAACTAAGAATAAAAAACAAATATTTTTTTTATGTGCCACACAATCACAACATCCATTTTTCCTTAATTTTATTTTGAGGAAATTTTTGGGTTAGGAAGCAGCACGCAACTACATAGCGCCGCTCATAAAGTTGGCCAAAGCGAAACCGGCAACAGATGGACCGTTAACAGAGCCGAGAGAACCGAGAGCGAGAGCCCGAAGATCTAGGCAGATCCCAAGTCTAGACTGGTAATCCTTGGGAGATCTTGTCCAGCGATAAACTTGGCTCTGTGTCTGATTAGAGCGGCCTAATGTGACAGCCGAGCGACGTTCCTGTTCCCTGGGAGTGTTTTTTGGTCACCTTAACTGTAGTTTGAGTGATGTAATTGGAGCGACTTTGGCTCTGGCATCGACTGCGGCTTCTATTGGCCAGATGTCCCATTGTCGGACGAGCCAGTTGTCCAGAGTTTTCCTGGGCGCATTGTTGTTGGCCCGAAGGCGAGGCATAAATCAACATGTTAGAGCGGACCGAGAACGTGCTACACGATGAAACCGGCTTGGCTGTTTTATTTTGAGGCATCCTTGGCCAAGACCCCTTGGCACCCTTTTTTCTTTTCCGGAGGTGATGCATCAGCTTCCAGCTCCCTAACTTCCATATTCCCCTCGCCGGTCCCGCATGGGCCACTGAGATTTATGTGTGACAGGCAGCGCCTCATGAACGGATTGCGTGTGGTCTCCTTTATATTTTTGTATTTTGTTTTTCATTATTTGATCGTGTGTTTACTTTTTTTAATGCTTTTTTTCTTCTTTTAATTACAACTCAATGAACTTCGAGTGAACTGGCTCAACAGGTGGGCCCCTTTCTCTCACCTGACACAAAGTGTTCTTAAACAGATTGAGTCGCGCATCAAGCATTGACATTGAACTTTATATTTTTGATCAGCAAGTGATATCATCTACACACTCGAGAGGTTCCACAGAACCAATAATCTGATTTCGTATCTTTTCGTCCCCAGATTTTTGGGTTTCTGAATGTCAGCTCGTATATCAATTTCAATTTTACCGTTAAATGATGCGGCAAACCCAAAGAATGTGCCATGAAAATAACCCAACCCCCAAAAAAAATATTACCTAATCACACGGTCTCAAGCCCCAAACCAAAATGGGATCTGGAAAGGAAATATAATAACTCAAGTTACTTGAAATCTTTTAATATACACTTTTGGAATATTTTTAAAAATTTTTTCAACTGTACTTCCAGTTTCCCTGAAATCACGTTAACTTAAATACCAAACTAATTAACGAACAAAAAGGAACAACCGCTTAAATTATTAAATAGCCCCTGGGCCTGGCGCTAAGACAGAACTTTTTTTTAAAACTTACAAACACTAATTGAAACGTCTTTATTACGGCCAAAAGAAAGGTGAAACACAAAACGGCAATATATTGAATATTAAACGACTTTATTACTACCAAAATCCAAACCAAAATATTGGGCATTTGTATCGATCGTTTTGTGGGATCTTGGGCCCGCCCTTGGGGCATTTTACAAGGCAAGGACCCGATGAAGGCGTCAACACCAGTATTTTTATGTGCCAACGGATCCGTTTTGAAATATTCTTTCGAATCGTTTGGGGCCTGTGGCCAGTGGTATTTCTTTTACAACTTTCGCAGGAAATGGTATGGAAAAAGGAAACACAATACGGCGGCGCTTAAAATCGAAACTAATAATTTACGAGCTCATAACTGGAGAGTAAATGAAACAAACTGAAAAAGATGGACCACAACAGTCGAAGGCGACTCCTTGGCGACCAAACTTTTAAAATAGTGGAGCACAGCCCCCAAGTGTCAACTATCCTGGGTTGTGAACTTCACCTGAATAGAAATAAAACGAAAGAGATGGACTAACAGAGGCTAAAAGAGACAGACAGCGTCTAAGGTTTCGCGCGACAGCGGAAAATCAAGTGAAATTGATATTTTCCGTTTTGAAAACAGATGGGGACATCCAATGAACAGAGAACATTTCTATTGAATTTTCGGTAGGGGAGTATGCAACAGGTTTTGTTTGATCACTTTATCGCCATTGAATGGGGACATTTGTTTTCCCATAAAATATTTCGACATTTTTATTGATTTTTAGTTGAATTTTTGTCATATTTCTTGTTAGCCCGACAAATGACTCATTGGAATTCTATGTTTGGACTTTTGGCGGTTAAAAGGTTTATTTGTTTTGATTTTTGCGTAGACCGCAACGCGTCACAAGCAATATTTTGGGCATGCCCAATAAAAATCACCAATAGTTCGCGGCCAAATATGCATTTTTACGTCAAAAGAGAAAGACCGCAGACTCTCACGTTGCCAGGATTTTAAATTAGTTTCTGGAAGTATTTGGCCTCAGATCTGTGTGGATTTAGGCACGTAGTCCCCCTTTTCAGGTGAGTCAAATTCGGCAAGTGTCGATAATTGTCAGTTATGCGGAAATAAATTGGGGAGAACAACTCAGGTGGGACAAAATCTTACTCATCAAAAAGATCCGAAAGGAACAGTTGATAAATTGTTGGCTATTTCTAATCAAAAAAATCAATAAAAAACATCCTCAATTAAAAAAATATGTCGGCAGATTTATATTTTGTCTTAAATAAACTTTTAATATCATTTTTATTTAATCCCCAAAAATGGGAATCCCAAAACAAAATTCAACAGTTTGTGATTAACTTTTGCGTCAAATTCTCAACCGCAGTAATTTACGTTGGCAGGATTTTAATTGGTTTTTGGAAATGTTTGCCATGGATCTGTGTGAATTTAGGCACGTAGTCCCCTTCTGAGTAAGTCGAAATTGGCAATAGTCAATAATTGAAAGTCGTATAGTCAGTTATGCGGAAAAACATTGGGAAAACCCGTTCAGGTGTATTAAAACCTTACTCATCCAGAAAAAGAACAATAGCTGTCTTTTTAAGAGCAGATGTGCCTTTTTTCAGATTATTTTAAATTGCAAAAGAAAGGAAATTGGTCTGGGATCCAAATGAAATCATTCTTCTCCTATATATTTTAATAGTTTTATTGCATCCATGAATCAATTTATCTTTAATCTATTTTAAATGCCCGCCAATTACCGCTCCAGCATTGAAACCATGTGGCAACGCCATTGTGACTACGTGACTCCAAAAACGGTTTCTTACGTCTTTCTATTTCAATTTATGCCTAGAATTCTCATATTTACTAGCAATAAAAATATGTATGCATTATTCCGTTTATTTATCTATATTTTTAAATTAATTTAATGTAAAAATGTTATTATATAGTATTACTTTTTAATAAAATATCGCAGATTGCTTCTCTTTACGATAGTATAACGTCACCACCTGACAACTCTGCCAATTTGTCACTAGTTGAGTTTTTTCCCTCGGTACCATGGCGGGCGCAGTGGCTAGATTAACGGTTAAAAGTGGCACAATAATCGCCCAGCGCTCGAGCGTGGGTGTGGCGGCCACCCGATCTATCAGATTCTCCAGTGGAACAGGTCAATCTACTGGCGGATTTGCCAAAAACCACAAATCGCGACGCCTATGGCAAATCGCAGGCGGTGGCGCTGTATCTTTGGCCGCCCTGGCGGCTTTCATCAAACTTCGTTCCTCCGATAATCTCGTAAATGCAGTCAGCCTTAAGAGACGAATGGTAATTTTCTCAATAAAATATTTCATCATAACAAGTGTGCAAATTGTCTGGTGTGGAAAAGTCAATAATTTATGGAAAAAAGACCTGCGCAGCTATTTTTAGCTTGTGGCATGCCTTACGTTGTGCTCTTTTTGTACGTAACGTACGGAATGTTTAGCTATCAGCTGTTTATCGGTTTTGTTTTGCTACGCCCTTCCGCTGCATATTCTGTTTTGTTTTTACGAGCTAATCAGCGTGTTTAATTAGCCTCTAAAACTGATTTAATGTTTATCGATTCTATTTGATTACGTCGGCACGAACGCTGCTCCACAGACATTTCGGCTCATGGTCGTTATCTATGACTGATGTAATTTGTTGTTGTTCAAGTTCAATGGAGCAACAACAGAAACAACTTTTTTGTCAACCTGTTGACATTGCCTCTGGGCCAGCCCAAAAAAACATAAACGAACTGACAACCTGACGTGAGTTGCGTGCTTACCCTGATAAGACCTTTTAAAATATTGTGATTCAGGGTGTGAAATTTAAATATTTACATTCAGCAGTTCAGAAGTAGTATATCAGGGCAAGTTTAGGTTAGTTTTTGGGGGTACCATTTCAGAACTTTAGGGGGTCGCTTCTCCCTTAAAAGAAGCTTATTTCCTTAAAGTTTGTATTTGGTTGATGACTAAAAGAGGCAATAAAGTAGTCATTAGTCATTGGGGTCAATGAAACAGCGCTATTGTATAAAAATATTCAACCATACTGGCTCTATAATAATGAATTATACGCTTTCCTAGGAATCCAAGTAATCTTCACCTGAAATTTCAAATCTTAATCAAATCTTAGCGATTAAATTTGCATATCTAGCCATCGAAAAGATCCAAAACCATTGCTGGCTGTCACTTACTCGGAATTAATTCCAATGCCACACACCTTGAAAAATGCATGATGAAGTGGCAAAGTAGTTAGCCCGATACGCCCACGCACCTGCAGGCGTGCTCGCAAGCACTCACTTCACTCCCCCAATGCTGACAGAGTGCCAGTGGCTCAAAATTTATCTATCAATCGATCTGGTTGCCGATTCGATACAACACCCACCAATATTTACGAAAAACAACAATAATTCCCAATGCCAGACGCAGGCGTGGCTTAAGTTTTGGCCCCAGATGCAGTTTGAAGTTTCGGTTGGGGTTTTTGGTTTTGGCCTGGCCCTGACATGTGTTATGACAACTGCGACGACCGAGCCTGATGATGATGAATGAGTTTTAATTGTTGCCTATAAATCCAGCGCCTGGAGCCATTTCGAGTCTCCTTGTTCTTTTGTCAGGGTTCTAGAACAGTGGTTAGATAAATTTTATTTAAAATAAAGGCTTTTAAGCTTAAAAGAATAGATTTTTTCTAAATATTCACATTCTTTTGAATTCAAAACATTGAAAAATGTAACGAATATTTTTTTTTGCATCAATATTGTTATTATTTTAAAGGCTATTGAATTTATTTTAATATTATCACACCTTAATATATTTTGCATAATTTTATTCATAATAAAAAACTACTGTACTTGCAACATGAATGATGTCAGCTTTGGTTTCATACCATGGTCCCCTGGCCCCTCTTAATTTTTTTTTGGGGGCATGGGCGTGGCGGTGGCGATTGCGATGGAGTTTTTGCTGCACATGTCTAACATTCAAAGTGGCCTTTGTTCGGATCATATTTTTGGGGACAGACGGACAGCGCCGGCTTGTCCCCAGAGCGAGAGTTATGGCCTGGGAGTTGGCTTTGCACCACAAATAAAATACAATTGAGTCATTCGCCCTGTCTACGAGAATCCGGGGAAAATGATTACTGGTTGTGGGTGGCATTAAATGTCAGATTTATGGAGGATCCCGGCTCACAACATGTTCTCAAATCAATTTGACACTTTATTCGCCAAACGCCCGACGTGGGAATCCTGTCTGTCCAGTGGCTCGTCAAAATTTCGGTTTCAGAAATCGCATTAAATGCAGATCATACATGTAATTCCCGATCCGTGTAGAGGGAGGGCTCAGCAAACCGGATCAAATTAATATTTCTGAGCGCAGGTCGGGCAGCACCATCGGCCATTAATCAAAACGTCACCAGATCCGAACCGTCCAGATTGCAATACCAGCTTTTGTCCCCTTCGGTCCGCCTTTGTGATCAAGCGGCGGAAATTCGTTCGCTGATTTATTTCAATCATATTCCCCACCAAATACGCACAACGGCATATTAAGTTACCAACCATCGATGGCCTGATTAATATCCCGATTCCAATTTGCCTCTTAATTCTCCAGCGTGATGATTGTGAACTGGAAAATGTGAAGCTAACGGCTCGAGAGCGTCGGTTCATCAAGTTTGCGTCCGTGGAGTTTGACGATCAGCTCTACATGACCCCGCAGGACTTCCTAGATTCGGTTGTGGAGCAGGAACCCAGGCGTAAGTTATTGGTTAAATTTTTAATATAAATAATTTTTCAATAAATATTTCACTGCAGCTCGTCTGAAGCGCCGCCAACTGTCTAATGATGAAGTGGAGAAATACAAGGAAAACACTCCTGCTCTCAAGAAAGGTTCAACCAGACTATTCCGAAACTTAAGAGATAAAGGTATTACTTTAAATAAACTTTTAAACTTTATTATACTAACTATTCCTTCAATTTCAGGCATTATTTCTTATACTGAGTATCTCTTCTTACTTTCAATCCTAACAAGTAAGGAGGTTGATTTATTTGCCCCATAAATAAAATTTAATAAATTTTTCTGTTTTTAGAACCCAAATCAGGATTCCGCATTGCCTTCAATATGTTCGATACGGACGGAAATCAGCGGGTGGACAAAGACGAGTTCCTAGTGGTAAATAAAAAATTGAATTCAGCCAAATACTCATAAGCCATATGAGTTATTCAATTGATTTTATTTACTTATGATTTCACATCGTTTTACAAAAATTGTATTATTAGATCATTTCCATTTTGGCCGGCGCTTTCAAAGACATTCAAAATGTCGATCCAAAAACCCAGCAAATTGTAAGCATTTTATTTATTAAGTTAAGCTATAATTTAATATTGTTTATAAATAATGTAAATTCATTTAAAATAGCCAGCCTTAGGGCGAGGAAGTAAGCTGCACCACACTTACACCTTAGTTATACTTTCCATTAATTTATAACTCTTGATTTATGTATAATTTATTTCTATCGGAATCCTCCAAAACGAACCTACTCGATCGCAGCTGTCGCGTTTAGTTTCCTTCGATGATCAAGGCCAGGTTGTGAAGCCCATGGTGGCGAATCCCAAGAGGGGTCTCGTAAGTGTTAGCCCCAGAGTTCAGAAAAAGTATTGGCTTTGCTTCGCGAAAACTCCGCTTAAATTGTACAGAAAATACGAGTATAGGCTTGGCGGCTTAAACAAGCATAGTTTAGTTACGTTTTGTACATATTATTGGGAACTACTCGGTTTTCATTAAAAAGGGTTTTTGTAATACAAACAAAGTGAAAACCCGAAGTCCTTTATTGTTTTGTTATTTTTATGAAGCGTAGTTTTGTATATGCTTTCCTGAAAGTTTTCTTTGTTTATTGAAAACTATTGGCTTCTTAGCTCACGTTTTTGTTAAATTTAAAGCATTTGTTGAGTTTTGTTACCAGCTTTTTGTTTTGTTAAAACGAAACATCAACTCCACACCCGAGATAATCCAACTCTCTGATCGATCCACACTAAAATACCTAACTTTTCTTTTTTCCAAAACCTAACCAAATGTCCTACAAATAAAATTCTGTACCCCCATCCCGGCATGTACATAAAATCCCAGATGGAACGCATTTTCAGCGGTGCGTGGAAGGAGAAGCACGGCGAACCAGAGCCGGAGCCGACCGAGCCCACAACGCCCACTCCCCTTGAGGTAAAGTATCCCGAATCCCAAGCATGAGCCTGGAGTGACTAACATTTAAATGTATTCCGCTCACAATTCCCTAATCCTCTTAACCCGTTTAATCTCCCCAAACAGAATTATGTGAATGATGGCGAAGGACTGCAGAGACGTCATGTGGTGGCCACCACGCTACAGCTGCACTTCTTTGGAAAACGCGGCACAGGAGTGATCAATTTTGACAACTTCTACCGCTTCATGGACAACCTACAGACGGAAGTGCTCGAGCTGGAGTTCCACGAATTTTCAAAAGGCAACAGTGTTATCAGCGAGCTGGATTTCGCCAAAATTCTGCTTCGGTACACGTACCTGGCCACCGACGAATACGATGTCTTCCTGGAGCGTCTACTCGAGCGGGTGAAGGATGAGAAGGGTATTACGTTCCACGACTTTAGGGATTTCTGTCACTTCCTCAACAATCTGGACGACTTCACGATCGCCATGCGAATGTACACCCTGGCAGATCGCGCTATATCTAAGGGTGAGTAAGGTCTGATATAATAACTATTGCTCTTTCTAAAAACAAACCCATTTTGTAGATGAATTCTCTCGAGCTGTGAAAATCTGCACTGGTTATAATCTCAGTCCCCACTTGATCGACACCGTGTTTGCCATATTCGATGCGGATGGAGATGGTCTGCTATCTTACAAAGAGTTCATTGCCATTATGAAGGATCGCCTGCATCGGGGCTTCAAAGTAAGTGGTCGTTTCTTTGATTACAACGAGGCACTGGACGCCTATGACGATCCCGAGTACCCTATGTTTGTGGCCTGGCGACATCGCGTCTGCCGGCATTTGGAATACTTCATCGACAGCGATGCGCTTTGGCACTAAAACCCTAGACTTTAAATTATTTAATTTAATATTTAATTAGTCACTTGTTTTGTATGTCGCTTCTTGTCCTAATCGCGCTGTCCAGCATTGAATGTTACTCATGACTGTTCGTTTAGTTGTGTCTTGCTTGTAAGCGTTTCAACTTTAAGCTTATTGTTTAAATTGGTTTTATTTTAGTTAATTATTTTAATTAAACATCTAACCTATTTTTTAAATATTGGCCATATAACCATTAAATTCTGATACACACAAAATTGTTATTTTATTTTTTGCACTTTTGCTTCTTGTCCTGAAACCCATTTTTGAAATGAAAAGGACATTGCAATGGTTATTTTTAGTTTTAAGCACCCCTTGGAGTTTATTTTGAACCGCACCTGTTATCATTTCCGCATTCGATTCGCTTGTCCGGTGGCCAGACACTTGTGATTCATTGAATGTCTAACAATAAACTGGACTGTCCGGCGATTGTTTGTCCAAGTTAAAAGTCCAACCGGGAGCTGATTAGCCATGAGTTATACTTTCTTTCCTAGCAAGCTATTGATGATCCAGACGAGCGTCTCGAGGTTTCCATCGAGGCGTTGGCTCCAACAGGTGACGAGGTCAGTGGGTACAAGAAACCCACCCACTCTTTGGCTCCCTATTGCTTTTTATCACTCACTTTTGTGTCTCCCGTTTTCATTTTCACGAATTCCCAACCACCTCGTGGCCCAAAACTAATCCAGTTTAAATTCAATTACAGTCCGTGGCCAAGTCGGAGGGCTGGGATGCGTTCAAGTACTGCGTGCGGACCGAAATGAAAACCATGATGAAGTCGGCCAACTAAAATGGGAATCCGCCAACCAATACAACGAGCAACAAAGCTACGCCAAAGTGAAACAAATTCTAGTTACAAAACTTTCTTCTAAAGAACCAAAATCTCTTGTTTAGACATAATGCTATATTTGTTGACTATTAAACCCTATTTATGAATTTGTTACTTGACTAAGCTCCCCTTCTCATATAGCCAAAATTCTCAGAGATTGTTTTAAATTGGCATAAGTGGAATGCCGCCTTGTTATAAATGTATAGTGAAAATAAAATTGTTTTGCAAAATTTGTATTACACTTTTATTTAGTTTTCATTTTGATTAGGCTTAAGACTTTATAGAAAATGCCGCTCGAAATCAAGCATCTAGCAGTTATCCATTAACTGAAACGTTTAATTGTTTACCTTTAATACTAAAGTGATTTTAAGAAAAGAGTAAAAACTATAAATATTTCCGCTTGTCAATCGTGTGTCGGGATAGATCACTTAACTAATGCATAAATATACAATATGTCTAAGTACTATATAAAACTCGAACTATTTGTCTAGGTCATTTTGCACTTGGGCATTAAACAAAATCAAAAATTATCACAGTTAATTGCGTGCATTCGACAGACGACACACTACATTATCCTCTCACTATGGTATACAAAATAGTTTCCATTCTTCTCGTGATTATCCTTCATAAATTTAGCTAAGAACTGAATTGGGAATAGTTTTGGAATAGTTGCATATACACAAATTGCACAATTAAACAATAATAACTATATTAATAAATGATTAAAACTACACATCTCCTATCTATCTGTTTTCTTGCCTGCCCTAATCCTGCGCTGAAGGCGGCAGCGTCCAGCTTACGTACTTCTCCTTGTCTTGTGCCTCCTTCTGACCGCCGCCGACGCCGCCATAGTTTCGATTGTTTCCTGGCTTGGCATTGCGCCGGAATTTGAAGTTAGCAAACACATCACGCTTGCCGTCCGACTCCAGTGATTGTCCATCCAGCTCGAGGTTTCTCTGCAACCCCACTCCGGCTATAGTCAGTTCGTCGCTACCCTTCCGGAAGTTGTAGGCTCCCTTTCGCTGTTTCAGCTGCTGCACTTGGCTGCTGGTGGGCGGCGGCGTCTTCTTTGGACTGCCAATTTTCGGCAGCGGCTTGGGATCCCGCATGAGCATTGGAAACAAAGCGTCGTCCGCATCGAAATACCACGGACGCGAGAAGTGATATCCCGTACTGTAGTACGGCTTGAAGATCGGCTCATTGGAGCAAATACTGAAGGCGTGATAGGCGTGGGAGATGAGTTGCGGAAAACGCTCCACCCAGTAGTTGGTAAACTCGTGTGGAATGCAACCCAGCATCTCCTGGGCAGCTGGCGTCAGCTCGTGGTAGTGATGCTTCTTGTTGCGCAGGGCTCGCAATAAATCCCGCACACTGGCGCCCATATAGCCACGATACTTCCTCAGATCGTCTGTAATCATGGGGTCCAAGTGAACATTCCAATCATCCAGAACCACTATGCGTCCGTTTTTCTCCAAGGACTTTAGAGGTTCGGCATGGAACTGTAGCTTCTCTACACGGTCGCTGACATCCTGTAGGAACGACAGCATTTTAGGCTCATCCCAAAACAGTGGATGGTTTCCGATACACCGAGCTGGGGGACGCGCCTGTGGATCCTTGTGGATCATGTCTGATATTAGCTGTTCAGCAAGAACCTAAAAATCAAAGAATAGAGTTATATCTCTTTCCCAATTAACCTTATGGATTAAGCTTACAATCTTGCTGTTCTCACTATCGTCTTCAGATCGCAACTTGGAAAGATTGTACTCGTGCGAGAGTATGTTTGCTTGCCGCTTGAGATTGTCCCCAAAGGCATGATGACCTCCACTAAGGACATAGTAATATACACATCCCAATGAGAAGATATCAACCGCGGTTGTCTGTAAAAACATAAAATCAAAATTAATACTTTATAGTTCAATGAAAAGGTTAAATGATAGGACCCTACCGTTCTCTGGGCACGCATCATTTCTGGAGCTATCCAGCCATCGGTGCCAGTGACTCCTGATCTTCGAGAAAAGCTAGTCTTTCCGAAATTGAGCTTTTTGCACAGACCAAAGTCGGAGATCATCACCCGAACCTTGCCTCTGGCATCGGGCAACGAAATCAGAACATTCTGCGGCTTGATGTCGCGATGCACAATGTCCAAAGAGTGGAGGTGGCTCAAGCCAGCTGATGCCTGGCTCAGCACCTGCCACACATCGATGTGATCCTGGAGCTCCAGGCTTCGGTCTCCCTCAGTGTAGTCCTGCAAAGTGGCAGCGCACAGTTCAACGGCTATGTACCGGAACTGACGATCTTGCTCGGTGCAGAAGTATCGCACTACGTTTTCATGAGCATCTGATTCCCGTAAAAGGGCTACCTCACGGTCCGCAAAGGTAAAGCACTCCGGGAGTAATCGCTTAACAGCAACAAATCGCTCCTCAAAAGTTCCCTTAAAGACAAAGGTACCTTCACAGCCCTTTCCCAGAACTTCGTTGGAATTAAAGCTTATCTTGCCGACGCGCACTTGACCGTCACCCAGATCTACGAGATCCTGGGCGTTTGCATTGCTGCCATTGCTGCCGTTGCTACCATTCGATCCGTTCTGGGTTATAGCAAAGGTTTTTGATCCATTCTCGCTCTGTTTCTGCAGCTCCCGCATGGTGCTGCAGGTGTACCAGAAGAGGGCAATCATGCCCAGAACGATGACGATCAAAATCTGGTGGACCTTGCTGCTTGGGTGCTCCATAAACCACTCGTTTATAAAGGCCTGCACCTTATTGCTGTTCTGCAGAATGATAGTCTTGGTACGATTGATTGTATTGCCGTTGGTACGCTGATCTATTCCGATCTCCACAATATTCGGATCAGTTTGCACGCCGATATCGGCGGAATTCTTTTCGTTGTTGGCCAACAGCCCGTAGCCATCATTGTAGTTGTGTATGGTGGCCAGACTTTGGATACCCTTGCTGCTGGCAGAAGTTGGAGACAATTGGAGGTTTCCATTGGCCTCATTCGGCATGTTGTAGTGGCCCAGCATGATGCCGGGATGCTCTTGGAGCACGTCATTGATATAAACTGTCCGAGGATCGGTCTCCTGGCTGTTAGTCGGTTCGCCCGCAGGTCCATCGATGAGTTTGATGGGCGGAGTAGTGGAAATACGCGGCGTATTTTTGTCCATTAGAGATGGAAGGGCGTACAATCCATTTTGATGCTCGCCCACATAAAGGGATTGGCTGAACCGAATAATAAATTAACTAACTGTCAAAAAACGATAAATCTCTTCACTCACAATAGCTTAATCGTGTTTACATTGCCCGTTTTGGACTCCTCCAGAATAGCTTGGAAGGCCTCATCGGAAAGCGTGGTAAAAGGCACACTCAGCAGCCCATCGGGGCCCAACAGAAAAGCAGCCACTACAGGACTGTTCAGATCTCGCTGCCAAAGAAATTTCCCCTGCTTGCGGTCCAGAGTAACGATCTGGCCATTGCTAGTTGTGGTCAGATGAATGTATTCTGAAAGACAATAAGTATTTTCAATAAATGACTACGACATTTCCTTAAAAATTATTACTTACCATACTCCTTAGCCAGCTCTGGCGGGGCGCTCAGTGCATTATAATCGTAGAACGTGATATTCCAGGGCTTGGCGTTCTTATCCTTGGCCAGACTGTCAAACATCATCACCGTGTACTGCGTCCTACCCAAATAAATGGACCGTGAAGTGGCCCAGCCGATATGCTCGCCCTCCTTGCCATCCATGCTGGCATCTCCAAAGCCCATGACCTTCTCCCGCTTGCCGGTCTTGGGATCCACCATGTACCAGGTGTCACTCTTTTTCCCGGAGTATAGGATGCCATCCGAGGATCGACATGGGGCGTTGGCAACCAGCTGGGGAATGGTGTACGGCAGCTTCTTGAGGCTGCCCATCTGGCCCAGTTGGTAGATGCTTCCGTCGCGGGGATCGGGAAGGAAATGAGGAACCTGGACATTTTCCTGAGGTTCTGCTACGATAGGGGGATCTGGAATAAAAGTAAATGCATTTAGTTTCTGGCTAATAGAATTCAAGATTAAAGATTGATTGTGGAATTACTTTATTTTTTAAATTACCGGGAATTACCTATGAAAATATATACATATTTTTGCTAAAGCGGAATTAAAATGAAAGCTTGTGTTTATGATTAATTCGAGGTACTGAGAATCATCAATCAATTCTTATCAAAGTAGATTGAAAAGTGTGCATATATTATGTGCTTATTATTAAGAAATATATTAAAACTTAGTACAAAAACATTTTTCGCAGAATATTTGTACTAGAGGACTCTAATTAAGAGTCAACAAACATTACAATTGTACGTGTTGAATAGCTTTTCTTGTAACTGAAAGCTGGGAGGGAACAGGGAAGGCTGTTGGAGTAAACCGGGTGCAATAAATCGTTACTGGAACCTGTTCCCGATAACCCTTATCTTATTTAGTTAAAGCAATGGGAACACATTTGTAATCTTAAACAAACTCTCAACTTTTGCAGACATTTTCTAAAATACTCTCACAAAGGCATTTATGTTTTCTAAAAAATAAAATACGCGGGTTTTGCCTGCTGACTCAAATTCAAGCCAAATAGCAGTTGAATAAATATAGAACCAACGATCCGAAGTCGAAATGAAGGTAGATGATTGCTTTAATGATGTTTATGCCAACGTGTTGACAATTTTCGTTATCGTCAAGAGGCGAGGCGATATACTTCTGCCAATGCAAATGGCCAACGAATGCAAGATAATACGAGGGAGTATATTAAATAAAGTTTAAAATATATTACCAAGCACAATCGCTCGTCTTTGGCCCGAAGTGCCTGCCGCCCATATCGAGTAATGAAAGCAAACACAGTTTGTAGTGGGGCCCGGCCTGGTGTTATCAGTAATTACTTACAACCCCAAAAAACACATGGCTGGGGAAAAGTTCTTGGCATTAGCCGAGTGGTGCCTCAGTTTCTGGGGCAGGTCATTTAACCCGCCCCGCCACTTTCGTTAGCATGGGCTTACTAATTAACTAGCGGTAGTGGTAGACAAAACCAGATTCCGCCCAAGCGATGAGGTAATAGAATGTAGCCCGTATCGGTACATTGATCTCTTGGTTGCTTTTGAGCGTCGCTAGCATTTGTGGGGAATCAAAAACAAATTATTGGCTTGAATAACTCACAAAAATATCCCTTAAATTCTGTTTCGTTTAAAATCCCGGGGGTCAGATGCTGTCCACATGTTTATCACCCACAATTTTCAGCTATTGGCAGTTCCACGAAGTCGAAAACTAGAAGCGGCCAGCATGAAATTTCTAATAATACGACTGGACATACAAGTGTATGGTGCAGTTATCGCATAAAACAATCTTTACGGGGCGTCGCTTTTTTTTCCAGTACACTTTCGAACAAACATGTGCTGGGAAGTACAATAATTATTGTCCACAGAATCACTCGGCATGACTTCGATGCTTCCTTTTGGGTTAATTGCCTACACTTTTTAGAGTAATATTTATCGAAAGTAAAAGCTATCAGCAATCCCACGAGCACTATTAATAGAAAATGCCGAGAGCTCTGAGCAAGTTAATCAAAAAATTGCGGGGTTTTTGTAGTTCGAATTGGGAATGCCCTATTTTCTAGGACCCGAGGTCTGAAAACTTAAGCCCGCATACGAGATTAAATTCATTTCGTAAATTAATTGCTCTTAATAATCTAATAGAGTAAACATTGTTACCATTTTAGCCCTCAACTGCAATATTCTAGACACTGGACAAATATTGCTTTATGTCGGTCATCAACCACTTTTAATCGCTCCGATAGCCACCTCATTTGGAACGCATTTCTCTGCCACCATGACTCATAAAGCCTAAAGTCTAGTCTCGAATTTTAGTCGAAATAACCTTATGACTGCTCGATTAGCTCGTCTATGCCACCAGAAATCAATACGTCACGCTGATAATAGCAGGAATATTCATTGAGCCGAAAGAAAAGCGCTCCAAAGTGCCAAACACCCGCTACCAGGAATAGGGTAATCGGCGTACAGCAACTGGTGATATCGCGGCCTAGCTGGCAACTTAATTGGAGGAATTGTACGCCGAGAGACTCGTCGAGATTGTGTCTATACGTGAGGGGCCTTATCAGAACAAAAAACAAAAATACAAAGCATGATGCGGTGAGAGGAAGGAAAATCATCTCTCCTATCCTAACATGCGTTCAAATTGGATGTCGGGATGACCTCATCGTCGGCGTGTTTGTGCAACGCATTTTGCATTGCGAATGGCAGGCTGGCATGTGCAACAGCTTGGGGGAAGTGGAAAATTTCCTCAGGGAGCCACAAACTTTATGGAATGATACCACTTTTATTTGCGTCCACAAAAAACAACTATTTGTAGATAACTTTGGCATAGAAAATAGAAAGAGAATATTATGGAGCAATAGGTAAACAATAAAGGGGCTACTGGTGTTATTATAATGCCTAATGCCTAATAGGGGTAAGGTTATTTAAACTAACATTTAAACTAATTATTAAAACTTTTCATTATCGTTCCAAAGCAAGGCATTCTTTAAATTCCTAGCTTAAAAGACAAGCCCTATAGGGGCCATGTGTTTGCTGTCCCACGGATAGGGGTGCCGTGGAATTGAAGTCGTAAGGACCGCTTAATTACCATCTGCTATAGTCCAACGTATTTCACTGGTCACTGGATCGATGGCCGTCAGTCCGCCGCCCAGAGTGGAGAACACCATCAGCGCCTCCTCATCCCGGGCCAGGTCGGTGCAGTCCTGCAAGCGGTTAAGGAGGGAAAACTTATCAGCATATTGGTGGGAAGCGATGAAATATTAAAAAGGTCGGCTGCGGTGTCACAATAGCCCGTTCACAGTGAACCCTCAGTGGGTCAACCGCCGGCCCACTCACCGTCTTCTCATCCTCTCCGCTGGTAACGACTTCTGCTGAGTCGGCGGCTTGTTTGGCTTTTCCTATAGCTGATGCAATAGGTGTGCTGGCCAGCAAAAATAACACGCAACAAACCACAACGCAGAATCTCATTTTGCAAAACAGAGTTCCAACAGCCGGGCGGGAATTGGTTGGGGGGGGGGCAGAAAGGTAGAAAGGCCCAGCGAGAGAGCGAATCGCGAGCAATTATTTGCGAGTTTCGTTTCCGTTTTTATTAGCACATGCAATCACTATTTGTTTCTTGGTTCTGGCATATTTTCGTGCCGGTTTATTGGGGTTTAATCACCGCTTTTAGTTCACTTCACATTTTCTTCGCATTAGCGTTTTCAATTAATTCTGCCATTTGCCATTGTTGAGTGTTGAGTTTTGCTTGTGAAATGAGCTCGAGTGACGATGGAGAAGACCTAACGCGTTCGGTATGAAAATTAATCGAATAATCGATATTTCGATAAATAATAAGAGTGAATTGTTTATTATTGAATAAAAACAATTAATATTTAAGAATTATACATGTATATTACAGTATATAGCAGCGAAAGTTATAGTTGTACATAAGCTACTTTCCCTGTAATTTCTTGAAGGTATTAGACCTGCCTATTAGACCTACAACGAACTCGACAACCCTGTCCAAACCGATACCTTATACAATGCGGCTCACGGTTACTGGTAATTTTCTGTTTAAACGCCTGCTGCACACGGAGATCGCCGGCAACTATGCCAAACAACAGCCACGAAACCTTAAGGGCCGGAGCAAAAGCTCCCAGGAGTGGCTCACTCGTCAGCTAGCAGATCCCTATGTGGAGAAGGCTCGAATGATGAACTATCGCTGCCGCAGTGCCTTCAAGTTACTGGAGATGGATGATAAATACGGCATATTGCGGCCAGGGGACACTGTACTGGACTGCGGAGCTGCCCCTGGAAGCTGGACCCAAGTGGCGGTGGAGCGGACCAATGCAAATGGCAAGCAGGAGCGTGCGCCGCAAGGAGCCGTCTTTAGTATAGACCTGTTGCATTTCCATGCGGTGCCGGGTGCCACGATTTTCGGCGGCATGGACTTCACATCGACCCTCGCACAGAAGCGGTTACGCGAATCCCTGAATGGCCGTCAGGTTAACTGTGTCCTCTCAGATATGGCGCCAAATGCCACGGGCGTAAGGATGCTGGATCAGGAAAGCATCACGAATCTTTGCTACGAGGTGCTCCGCTTTGCCATTGCCATGTCCGCGCCGCAGGCCCATTTGGTGGTCAAGGTGTGGGACAACGGAGATGTGCCCAAGCTAGAAAGCAACATGCTTCGCTTTTATGAAAAGGTGAAGCGCGTTAAACCTCGTGCGAGTCGAGGAGATTCTGCCGAGCACTTTCTGGTAGCCAGGAGCTTTAAAGGAGTACCAGAAAGTAGTTCAAAAACGTAGTTTTCGTTCCTTATTTAAATTGTTGAATAGTTATGTTAAGAAGTAAGGAAAAAGCGGAATTATTTTTAACATTATGTATTTTGTATAGGTTGAAAAATATATATTTGTTCTAGATTTCATTTTAAAATCAATTTCAAAATTATTTTGATACAATTTGTTTAACCATTTGAAACTAAAAAAAACAAGACCAATTGGTTAGAGGATAATTTTAAATCAAGAACCCTAATGCTTGTAGTGGGTGAGATGGTCGATCATCCAGTAGAGCCACTTGGGCTGATCGTGGGGAGCCATATGGCCTGCATTGCGTATCATGATCTCTACCAGGTGGCCGGCGTGTTTGGCATATCCAGCCACCTCTCCATCAACCCTCCAAATCTCGCGCGGAGCAACCTTGTATTTGTCGGAGCCAGCGAACTTCAGGTGGTTGAGGTAGTTCCTGGTCAGTGGATAAGCCACAATGATGTCCAGCTGGCCGCTGTAAATGCACACAGTGTAGTATGAGAGTAGTTCGGCTATCCAGGGCGCCACACTGTCCATCACATCCTTCTTCAGATGCAGCTCCACCTTGTTCTCCTTGTCCAGGTCGTGGAAGGGCTTGTTGCCCACATGAATCGCCCGTCGTGTGGCACCAGCCTGGAGGAAATTTCCCAGATTGGCACCGTCATCGTCGTGGGTCTTCAGGTAGTTATAGTACCAGTTGTAACCCGTGAGATTGCTGAACAAGGAGCCATTCGTGAGGTCTCCGTTGATCAGCGAGTCAAACACATCAAAGGCGCATTCCATATCCCGCTTCTCGATGCAATCAGCCCCTTTAGCCTCCGCCTCGTGGAAGCTCTGCAGTCCGTGCTCATCAATCAGACCCAACTGATACAGATAGTCGCCGTACTTGAGCTGATGCAATGGATCCGAGAGGCCATTTCCAATGGCGACACCCTTGAGGGGAATGTACACGCGTGTTTCTATGGCATTCTGCACTTTGTGGATATGATAGGCCAGTGCGGGGACATACTTGCCCGCGTAGGACTCCCCAGTAACCCAGAAACCCGAAGAGTTACTCCACTCAAACAGCTCGTACAGCTGCATTACAGCCTCGTGAAGATTACGACCCACATCCTTTTCATTTTTGGCATAGCCCTCGTCCTTATCGGTGAAGCTGAAGCCAGTGCCCACGGGGTTGTCAATGTATATCAGATTGTGGGTCTTGCTCCATGTGATGTCCCTTTTCTGGGGCTTCCCATGCGCATCCAGCTGGATAGGTCCGTTCTCGGTAAACAATCCAAACAAGGAAGATGCACCTGGACCGCCCTGCAGCCACAGGACAACAGGAGCAAAGTCAGGATCCTGCTCGGCGGGGAAGTACCAGAAGAACATGTTGGAGTTATAGTTGGGATCCACCGTCAAGTAACCGGAGTAGCTCTCCACGCCATGAAACTGCGACGCCGGGACCCGGGCCAGCTCCTTCACCTTGTCGTTGGAGATGTTGGCATTGTTGATCAAAGGAGTGAGGAACAATGGCTCCCCAGGATCGACTCCGTCATCGAAGAATGCATATCTCGGATATGGGTTGATGAAGCTCCGCCTGTAGGGGCGTTCCTCCGCCACAGATACCACGGCTATCGCCGCGATAATTAGAAATGCGCAATGAGTTGCGATTTTCATTGTTTGTTGTTCGGCTGCGCTGCTCAAACTAAATAAAAAAGGGGAGATATTATAGGCAATGGCTTCGCTCTGCTAGTAAACGCCCCGACCTACGCACCAGTCAGTCGATAAGCACGTATAATCAGTACTTGCACTTTGCTTTGCCTCCTTTATTTTGCAGAGCCGGCAAAAATATTGTGGAACTGTTTCATAAAAAATCAAAGATTTATTTCAGTGTAGTGGTAAAGGGGTAGGGTTGCAAGACCCATCGAAAGATTTTTATTTTTAAATAAATTTATCGATTGGGTATTTTTTATTTTATCTTAGTTATTACATTACATTTTTAATAATTTTAACATGTTTCCCACTTATAATTATCAGTGTATATTGAAGAAAAAAAGAGATTCAAGATGTTACCAAAGAAATAAAATCGAGATATAACAGCCAAAAGTTGGCAACAGGCCACAGAATTTGTCTTTGAATACTTATTAAATTTTATTATTAAATTATATATTAGACAAAGGCTTTTTTTTTACAATAATTGTTAAGTCAATTTTAAAATCGCGCCATTTTTTTAAACGACACTGACGCAAAAGCTTTTCGTAATGCTGCCAGATCGAACCGCTTCGCATTTTGCTTATTTCAGCTCTCCAGTATTTTACTGTCCGAAAAACAGACAAAATCAGAACTTGTCTTTTTATATCACATACAAAACATATCTCGAGCGGGTAGCAGCTCTAGTCCAGATCATATAGGATATCCGGGGAAAGACACAGTGAATCGACAGAGCCGCCGATCTGGCAATACAGGGAAAATTGCGTCAAAATTTCAGTGGTATAAAATCAGCAACCTCAACAGCAAGACAGCAATTGTCCAGCGCTAACGACATTTCAACTACACAATGTCTATCGCCGACACGCTCGACTACATAACCCTAGGCAATCCTGTCAGCAAGATGGTCATCGCGTCCGCTTCGACGTTTTTACGGACACTCGTAATTACTAGGATTTTACAAAGAGTCGAATTTCCTGGCATCATATTAAAGTGAATTTTTATTACAGGGTTTGCGTCCAAAACAAGTAACGGTGCAGGACACTTCAATGGCAATGCAAAATGCTGCTCACCAGTATGTCCATCCCCATGGCGCCTTACATTATCTTGCCGGTAGCCATTACCACTTTGTGCGTCTGGCCGGGATCGGCGGCGCGTCGGCCATCTTTATGGGCGCCTACTGTAAATATATCCTGAAGGACGTCAGTGATCCCAAGGAGCAGCTCGACTCGCAGGCTTTTGCGGATGTCGCCAATCGCATACACTTCCTGCATTCGTTTGCCATGATGGCTATGCCATTGGCACATTATCCAGTTCTCGTAAGTTTTGTGTAGAGGAGCTCCTACCAGATTCTAAGCAGCATAGAATTAAGTAGCGTATGAAGAGGCCAGTTTATCCTGGAACTTAGAACTTTGTTTATTATTTTACCCACAAAAAACGCTCTCGTATCGATCATGGTTTGTTTATTTGTAAAGCTTTTGTTTGCCGGTTTTGTTGTTTACATAAACTCTGTGTAAAGTTAGGTCTCTGAACGGAATTTATAACAACTCGCGTTTCTCTCATATCTTGAAACTCCAACATTGATGTTATCTTATAATCGACACTCTGCTTAGCTAGGTCTAATGCGCTGATTGACGATTGATACAAAAATTGAGCTATGAATGAATGTTGATTTCGGCCAAGCGCTTCCGTGTAACATAATAATTACTCTCTTTCTCTATATAATATTTATGCATATGTATATTAAGTTGTATATGAAATTTTTCCAAAGCTAAAGCTAAATGTTCAACAACCACTAATTGCAGCTTACAAAGTAATTTTCAATACCACACACGATACTTGTATACTTCCATTAATTGAGATATTTTTTGTTTGGTGATATGAGCAGGTTCATAGCTGATATGGGTTCGGGGCTTGGGTAGGAATTCATTTGGTTATTTTAATATTACATTTAAGTTATTTAGAAATGTACCAAAAAGGCATAGATTTTTCTCTTTGTTTGCTGTTTTGTTTGGTAATCAATTTTTTTTTATCAGACTTATACGACAAGTAAAATTTGGAGCTTGCTGCGCTTCCTGTTCTGATCGGGTTTAAAGCCAACAACTAAAGCTAACATCAAAAAACGCACACAAAACTCTGGCCCTTTTCAGCTAATTTCTAAATCTTATATTTAAATCGGGGTAGAAGGCCTGTTCCGTGTGTCATACAATTCTTATAATTTCAAAAGTAAATGCTTTTTCAGTTTGGATATATTTTTTGGGGGGAAAGTTTTCAATGGAGTGTAAATTATGATTTTATTATTTGGTTCTTGATTTGGAAATTCTATATTTAAATGCGAAACTTTTCAGGATTTTCATTATTAGGTATCATTATTAGGACCATTTAATTCTATTATTGTTTAAATTGGAACAGGCCAGAATATAATTTTTAATACAATTAATTTTTTATATTTCCACCCGTAGACTGGCACACTGATGACTACGGGCACGTTGCTGTTCAGTGGCTGTATGTACTACCGGGCCCTGACGGGCGAAAAACGACTGCAACCATATGCGACCATAGGTGGATTCTGTTTGATGGCCGCGTGGTTGTCGCTGGTCTTGTAGACGAGCGCGGAGGAGGAAAGTTAGCTTATTTATATCTTATATAACACATTCTGATCAGTAATGTAGAGGATGAGGAGGCAACTAAAGCTATGCCAAGTTAAACATACAACAATAGCTAAAAATTATTTTGTCTTTTCGTTTTTCTAACTGCGCTGACAGTTGTTTTATAATAAATACATACAGTTAGTGATAAAAGTGAACTCTAGGAGGGCCTTTCAGCTAATGGAAGATTCTTTGGAGTTAAATGCTTACAATTTCTTAGAATATAATTCTATATAAATAAGCTGTTCGCCAAATGTAAAATTGCTAAATGAAAATGAAATAAAAATGTGTTAACAAAAGATCCAACCGAACTGTTACATTTATTGTAAACCTGTACATTAATAAATTACTATAAAAAACACACATATATATTAATACTAGGTGTAACATTTCATAGAATTCTTTTTTTTTTGTTTTTCGTTTTGTTTTTTGTAATTTTTGATTTGTTTTTCTTTTTTGTAGGTTGTTATTGTCGTATTACTGGAACACATAATACAAATGCAATGCGACCTTTTGAAGGTCAATGCATAAAGTTCAGCTAAAATTAATTATTGCACACTTTGATTTCTTCTCTCCTGACGGTATAAAAACATTTACTTCCTACTTTCTTCTACTCTCGTATTCTTATTGTCTTGCTGTTTTGATTTCTCACCGAATCTCTAGTTTTATACATCTGCCTAACAATTAATTTGATTTGTACACGATTTGTAAAAAATTCTTTAGCCGCAGCTGTTCTGCTATCCTAGTAACTTTTGCTTGGAGGCCTCCGCAAAGAGGAAGGTCTTCTGTATGCCCGCATTGGCCGCCGGGTGATTCGTAATTGGTTCCAGTATCTTAAGTATGTAGTCTTTGAAAGCCTTCGGAACGGCGAAATGTCAAGAATCCTTCTTCAGCCGCAGGTTTTCCTCATGGGCCTAACACAAAAATTAAGTATTTATTAAACAAATCAAAACATTGTTTTTAAATTACTTACCTTCTGTGCAACCTTCAGCAGAGCATCGAACGTGGCATCTCCTGTCTGCTTCACCATTGCATGGAACACCTTCTTCTCGCTAACCGTCAGCAGCTCGAACGGAGAAGCGAACTCCACCGCCCTGCCTGCATCCATAACCAGCACCTTGTCCGAGTCCATCACAGTATGGAGCCGATGAGCGATTGTGAGCACTGTGCAATCCTTAAACTTGTTCCTAATTGTCGTCTGGATGAGCGCGTCCGTTTGGGGGTCTACGTTTGCGGTGGCCTCGTCCATAACCAGAATTCGATTCTCGCGGAGAATAGCTCTGGCCAGGCACACCAGCTGCCTCTGACCCACGCTGAAGTTGGTGCCACCTTCGGATATTTTGCTTTGCAATCCGCTGGGCAAATCGGCCACCACTTGCTTGAGCTTCACCTCCTCCAGGGACTCCCACAACTTGGCATCACTGTATTCATCAAAGGGATCCAGGTTGTAACGCATCGTGCCCGAAAAGAGAACAGGTTCCTGCGGAATAATGGATATCTTGCTGCGAAGATCGTGAAGTCCCAGATCGTTGGTATCCCGCCTGTCGATGAGGATGGCGCCCTCGTTGTAGGACAGACGGAATAGAGCGTTGATGAGCGAGGATTTTCCAGCGCCAGTGCGTCCCACGATGCCCACCTTCTCACAGCCCTGGATGGCAATGTTCAAGGAGCGCAGTACATAATCGGCCGCCTTGTCGGGGAAGTATTTCAGCGAGAGGTCATCAAACACAATCTTTCCATCCTCAGGCCAATCCTTTGGAGGCTTCTTGTTCGGCTTGGACTCAAAGTCACCCTCCGGCTCCAGATCCTCGTACTCGACCACTCGTTCTACTGCCGTCATTGTGTTCTCCAGTTCCGCCGATTGTCGCATACCCCACTGCACCATGCCCGTCATGCCCATAGCCTGGGTGATGGCCAGACCAACATCACCACCATTCTCGGGGGTGAAGAGGAAGAAGCTAAGCGTGATCACCGCGATGTAGAGCACACAAACGCAATCCAACCAGTATCCAAAGGCTCGGCTTGTGGCCAAGAACATGTAGTAGCCGGAGCTGTGCATGTCCTGGTAGTTGTCGAATTCGGCGATAAGTTCCTTCTGAGCTCCAAAAGCTCGGATCGTGGCCAAGCCATTCAGAGACGCACTCAAGTGGGAGTAGATGGGGGATCGTGCTGAAAAATAAGGTAAAATTAGTTTGAAAATACTTTAGAATATTAGAAAGATTAATCCACTTACTGACTGCTTCCAGGCGCTTAACATCTCTTGAGGTATTGAGATAAAAGACTCGCAGACCGTAGAATATAATCACCAGGAAGAGGGTGGCCAGGATATACCAGACGTTGACGATGCACAATACCACGACAATACCGACGATGGCGAGGAAAATCTGCATTACGTCCATCATAACCGAGGGCAGGATCTCGTCCACCTGACCCAAATCCTTGGAGAAACGGTTAAGAATACGACCGGAGGGATTAGTGTTGAAGAAATGCATTGCCGCTCGGGTCACGCCCTGGAACATGGTGTTGTGCAATGTCGTGGAGCTGCGCATGGCCAGGTAGAAGAACAGCATGCTTCGCACCAGGGAGAAGATGATGACGGACACATTGATGCCAGTAAAGTAGTATATATCTATCGGATCGGTGTCAGCGTTAAGTCTGGTCTCGGGGAAGGCTCGTCGCAATCGGGCCATGATGTTTTCTTGCTCAGCTTCGCCATTTTTGTTCACCCTGTAAGAGAATAGTATATTAATCCATGATCCTTAAGAAATCCTGGAGAAATGCCGACTCACCAATATGAAAGGAAGATGTCTCCACCAGAACCCAGCACCTGAGCGCCGATGCAGAAGAAAGCGAAAACAATAAACAGTCCATAGCCATTGGCTCCAAAGTACTTCTTGTACAGCTTCATGCCGATGCGTCCCTCCACGCGACCCTCCTGCGTCTGCATGGGCGACTCCGCTGCCAAGGACTCAGCTGCAGATTCCATAGAGGAGATACTGCCATGTCTGTCACGCAGCTTGCTGTTCTGCCGAGATAGAGCCTTCTTTTCGGCGGCATCACCGGCGCCTTCGTCCTTCTTGCTGGGATCCGTAAGCATCTTGGCAAAGTCCAGACCAGTCTTGCTCATGGATTCGTAGGTGCCCATGGCGCTAATCTTACCCTTGTCCATGATCACAATTACGTCGGCCTGCTCTAGGAATTGCAGTTGATGGGTGACCAATAGGACAATTTCATCCCGCAGGAAACCACGCATACACTGATCGAATAGATGGCGACCCACATGAGTGTCCACGGCGCTGAGAGGATCGTCCAAGAGGTAGATGTCTGCCTTCCTGTAGACAGCCCTGGCCAAACTGATACGTGCTTTCTGTCCACCAGATAGGGAGGCTCCTCTTTCACCCACAATCGTCTTATCGGCATAGGGAAGCAGCTCGAAATCCCGCTCCAGAGCACACTTCTTCACCACCGTACGGTAGCGATGCTTGTCCATGGGCAGTCCAAAGAGAATATTCTGACGCACGGTGCCAGTGAAGAGCCAAGGTTCCTGGGACGCGTAGGACACGCTGCCATTTACCTTTACGGATCCCGATTCCGGGGGCAATTCTCCCAACACGGCCTGAATCAAACTGGATTTTCCGGATCCAACTGGCCCAATGACCGCCACCAGCTGGCGTGGCTTAAACTTAAGGGACACATTGTCCAGCGTGTAATCCGTGCTCTTGGCGTTCCACCTTGACTTCAGTTTGTTTATGACAATGCCATGCTCTGCCTCACTACTACGACGACTGTTGGGTTTCAGGATTCCAGTGGATTGGGCTGCAGCAGGATCGGCAATAAGACCCGATTTTCCCAGCTTTTGTTCGTCCTGGTCATCCGACTTGTCCCTGACCTTAGTCTCCTCGTGCAGCATGAAGGTCTGGATACGGCGAATGGAGACCAGGAGCTCGGCGAACTGGGAGATGCCCATGGGGAAGTAGACGGTCATGGTGTTTCGCAAAATATTGTAGTAGGCGGTGATCACGAAAGCCTTCTCCGCCGTCAGCAGTTGTCCGAGGAGCACAAATCCCACCAGACTCACAAACACTGATATCCTCGTCACAAACATGATGAAACTCTGCAGCGTTCCTCGGATGTAGTTCACATTCCGGATGGCGTTCATCTCCTTGGTGCGTACGTAGTTTATCATCTTGCTGAATGGGATCTCCCAGGCGTACATCTTGATCACCTGGATGCCAGAAATGATTTCGTTCATCATGCGGACACGCTCATCCGTTCGCAGGGCGGTCTTCAGCCGGAGAACCGAGGTCTTCTTGCCCAGATATGCTTGCAGAGGTATGAACAGCAACATGACGGCCACGCCAAAGAAGGCGGATATGCCAATCTGTGGGAGTCGAAGGATTAATAATATGTAACTAGTTTTTAGAGATATATGTATATGGAATGAACTTAATTCATGAAACCAAAGACAATGCCATTGAAATGCTTATTTACTTCATCGATAAACAACATAGAGTCATGGAAGTTCACTTCCATTTTTCGTACAGCTGGTTAATTGCAAGATGACCCACCTCTCGGTACATGAGATATGTAATAATAGCAATCTCCACGGGGCCCAGCCATAAATAATTCATGTGGATGACGGAGACGTCCAGCCTGCCCACATCGTTCGAGATGAGATTGACCACCTGACCGATGGTGGTGTCGCCCAGTGCCGTTCGACTCAGACGCAGGGCCTTTCGATATATCATACCTGCGGGGCGATATCATTACTCAAGTGTCACAGGGGGAGCTTCGGCTTACTTACTTGTCATGGCTATTCTGGCCTTCATGCCGAGGTGGAACATGCCCAGCATGTAGGGATGCATGAGGAGCACATTGAAGGCGCTACACAAGATCACGCCCAGGGCGTACAGATAGGCCTCTGTCTGGTTATCTTCGGTGTTATTGTTCTTCGCATAGAATCGGACCAGACCGCCCAGGCACAGTGGCTGGGTGACTCTAAAAGAGTGGGGGGATGGAGGAGTTATAAGTTAAATGGCCATAAATCACCCAGGTATCTGGGAAGTGGGCGGAGTCAGGATGAGCCGACTTACCGGAAACCGATCTCCAAAATGAAGAGCACCAGGCCCAAGCCAGCTAAGCGCCATCCGAAGACGCTCATCGAGGCCTTCAGCAGGCTGGGGGTCTTCTTTTTCTTGCTCTTTTTCTCCACCTCCTTGTCCCAGGCTTCGCTGAGCTGGGCGCCGAGGGTATCTGAAAGTACACAGATCGTCCAGATTGAGATATCAACAAACTGCGCCCATTGCATGAGCGAATAGTAAATTATGTCCAACGGGATGACATGGCATGACTTGGTTACAGGCCATATCAGAGTGGAGATGCTAACACTGCAAGCACACAAGAAGCGATTACTTTGCTTGCACTTACTTTGCAAGTCAAAAATATAAAAATTTTTGATTTCTTTTAATAGACTGAGTGAGTAATTCAATTATTTTCAGTTCATAAAGTAATCTTCAATAAAAACGGGACATAAACTGCATTACATTCCATTTCAAAATTGAAAAAATCTAAAAATAGTTCACATACCATATTTCCCGTAATTTCAGCGGCAGATTAAATATGATTTATTATCTGGGCCATAAATGGTAAGCTAATAAATTACATATCCAATTCCAAAACTATGGATGTAATTCAGAATTCCTAATGGCAAAATGTGCGTAAAATTGTAGAGCTTTCGCTGAATGAATAATATTTTGAGAGCCACATTACGAAGTCTGATATCTTGTCTATATTTAAGCCTTTTATTAATTTAACCGCATGTGCAATAACACTTATCACTTTATGGCTGCTTCAAAATGACAAGTTTTCTTTTAAAAATAACATTTCGAGGATGGTTCTCATACTGAAACTATAAAATGACGGTTATCTTTTTGAAGAGGGAGTAGACTTAGTAATGGGTTTTTTCGTAATTTTTATAATACATAAAAATCTGTTAATAAAGAATAATAGAGATCTCATAAGCATTGACCCACACTATTCAATTATAATTTTGTAGATTTCCTTGCTTTATTATCATCATTGTGATATCATTATGACCGCAACCGTGAAAGTAATAAATCCGGCAAATTGTCCGTTCTGCTAGTTTGGTTTAGCAGTGAGTTATGGCTGGCAACAAAAGCAAATCCCGGTCAGCTGCCAGCTGCATTACGTCCAATCGAGTCTTATCGACTCCGGGAGTTTCCCCGCCACCCCAATGCCAGCCCCATATGGGGATGGATTCCGGCACTTCCGTAAGGCTTAAACCAGACTCGAGGGCCGTAGACTGCCAATTGATTAGGCATTGGAACAAAAGCGTTTAGCTTGGCATTTGTTTTTGTTATTAATTATATAAATATTTGCCCAAATATGTATTGTTTCTTTGTACAAGGCCCGTGGCACGATCCATCCACTCAATGGAGTATCTACAGGGGCCCATTAATTATAAGTTCGTAAGTAAATAAGCCTGATATAGCTTATAGCGTTTAGATCGGGGGTGTTGCGAGAATGCTATCAATTATTTTTGGCAGAGAATTCAATTAACTGCGGCGAACGGACGTTGACAAAGTTATCAGAATTGTCACTTTTGGGACAGGGCCTAAGATTTGAATGAGGAACTCAAAGGTCTATTGGATATTGCTATCTGAGACGACGGTATAATTCAATGGGTGATGGTGCACATTGTGTGTATCCAAGAGCTATCTTATCAACCGGATTAGGCGCGACTATAGTTCCGCAAGACTATAGTTCCCGATCTCAATGGAAGAGTTGTATATGAAGCAAACTCATAAAAATAAACCAGTCGTGGTATGCAGGCACGATCACCTTATCGCTCGTCTTCCCCCTCGAGAATCGGGTGATCCTTAAGACTCCGATCTAAACCGAGTAACCAGAAAAACCAAGCCAGAAGGTGTAAAAAGTGGACTCATACTAAGCCCTATCTAATCGCAACCGCCGGGCGCCTTGAAGAGTGTCCCAGGCACTTCATTTGGGGAGCGTTTGAATGCCAGAGATAGTGGGCTATATATTCCACTCAGATAATTATATAAATCACTAATGTATATAGTGGTCTGTAAGGAAGCTTTCGAGGATAGGGATTTCGCACGCGACTAATGCCAGACTCGTCTTGAGAAGCCCCTCGAAAGCATTGGACATTGCACCCTGGAGAAACCGAAGAGCTCTCATAGGTGGAAAGCGTGTCCCAATTCTTAGTCACATAGTAATCCACTTGGATCTTTTGCCACATGACGTCACGTATTGCCTAATCTCCCATACGTGCTGATAAGGAGTAATTTTCTCATTCAAGAATCCTTGATACTATGCAAACTTATCAGAGTCGCTAGTCGATTTCGTAATTCAATTAAATTTGCTTATCGGTTAAAGCAAAGATATAACCATAAAGATATACCCACCATCTTCAAATGAATCGTTGACAATTTATTATGCGAAGCACGCAATCGAATTTTTGTGGTATATTCGCACTAAATGGCTATTACTCAGAAATCTTTTGAAAAGCTTTCTACCCTTCTGTCCACTCCCCGCCAGAACTCACCTGATTTGTGCTCCTTCAGGGCCCTGTATAAATCATTTTCATCCAGAGTCTTTTTACGCCCCTTGAAGAATGTGGGCATGGCAAAGCTGGAATTAAGAATTTTATATTTAAAATTAAAAATGTAATAAGTGGAATTGCCATGCCAACGTACCAGAACATTAGGGACGAAAAGATGTTTGATGTCTCGCGCGGATTCTCCGGCAGCTCATCGGCTTTCATGGACTGCATTTTGGTCGATTTCGAATTCTATCCTGGGCCTATGAATTACTTTTCAGCGACGAGTCATTGGTCGGTGCTGGGTCTCGTTTAAAGGTGCCGCTGAAAAAGGATTAAAGCCAATTAGTATAAGGTTGGAGGGAGTCTCCCTTAATGATAACTTTTAATAAAGTCATGATGATGTTGCTTTTCCAATCTTTTATTTCTTCGATTTTATTAACGGCTTGTTATTGTTTTGACGGCATAAAAGCGATTAGGCAAACATTGGGCCCCAAATTGGCCTATATTCTTTTGTTTAAATTCCAATTGATGAGCACTATTTTCTGTTGACTTTGGCCCTATTCCAATATTACATTCTGGTTCAGATGGATATTCCGATTAGATTAGCGATTATAGACACTTTTATTAAAGTTTAAATACAATGATATTTTTTTATTTATATCCATAATTAGTAAAATAAAAATTCTCAACACTTTTAAAGTTAAAAAAGTGATCGCCTATGAGAAAATTAAATTTTCATTCACTTTTTTATTGACTCTAAAAATCACTTGACTTTTGGGAAACACTTTTTCGATTGGGGAAAGACCTGTGGGAACTCACGGTAGGTAATGGTCACCTAGTTGATGCGGCGACAGCTTTCAAATACTCGACCAACGGCCACCGGAGCTTCTTTTTATAGGCTCCCGAGGAGCGAAGCTCTTATCTTGAGATCGCCTCGGAGAGGGAAGAGAGCCACCGAGAGGTGCAGATAAACACTGTGGATGCAACACTGTGGAGAACCAGAACTCCTGCTCTCTCTTATCACAAAAATTCTTGGACTATCACCTTCATCACTAGAGCTCTCTTCGCCTCTCTCGATGGAATGTTTATATTTTACGTTGTTTATATTTTACCTCTCTTAGCGGATGCGGATACAGATACAGGGAAACTGAACTGAATCCAAAAGGAAAACCAAAACTCCAAAGGTGACGGCAAATCAATAAGACAACAAACAGGAATCCTATTGCAGTGCTATTTTGGCTGTTAAGTGCTCCTCTATGCAGGCGTCCTTCTCCTTGGCTACTATGATGCACTGCATACGGTTGGAAAATAATAGTGCGGATTGCTATTTTCTGTGTGCTGAATTTATAAAGTTTGTGCAGAGAAAAACATAAAAACGTTAAACAAGTTCCAGTGCGCGTCGAATCTGCGCAGGACTTAGCAGGAATCAGCAAGCGGGCTGTCAAAACGGACAAGTGGCAGATACACAGTCACTGACAAAAGAATTCCTTCACTGCTAGGGTTGGAAACAAATGTATTCCGACTCCGACTCCAGCAATTAAAACAATGACTTACATTTTAAAACACAGCATTTCTGTATTCTCAAGTTTTAAGTTAAGTTTAAATGTATACATATAATCAATATATTATATTTACAATAATTATTTATGAACTTGATAAAAAAATGTTTTAATTATTTAACAAATGCATCATTGCGCAGCTCCGAGCCACAGATTCTTATGGCTCTTCCCAATCCTGAGTAGGTAAAAATAGAAAACGTATATACATAGGTATTATCAGCAAAAACTAATCGCTATCCATCACTATGTGATAGCAGTTCTCGTCAGGATTCTCCTCCGTGGGAACGTATACGATCTCCTGCAATTCTTCGCTGGGATCCATCTCTATAGCATCAAAGCCGAGGTCAGTCTGGACCATGTCCTCATCCGTAAGAACGATAAGGTTTTCGAGGTGCTTGCGCGACTGTTTGTGGCGGATGAAACTAAATCTATGGGCAGTTTTATAATCACAAATGTTGCAATCGAACGTAGAGCAGTTTTCGACGGCGATATCGTCTTCGTCGTCCTCATCTTCTGTTTCCAGTAGAATGGGCTCATTTGTTTCACAGTTTTCTTCACCTTGGGGGTCATATTCTATTAACCAGTTGTCCAGTTCCGTAACATTCATTTTATCCAGATGTTCCGTCGATTTTTTATGATGTTTCATCATCAACTTGTTGGTTGTCGTGAAAGTGCAAGTTGTGCAAGTGTAAAGGATGCCTTCGTCTTTGTTGTCTTCGCTGGAAGTGTCGATTGTTTGAATATCTGGTTGGGACGTTTCTGTTTCCTTGGGCTTTTTCGTAGCGACAGGTGTCTCTTCGTCCTTGGAGGCATATAGCTGATTCCGACGATGCCGTTCGGATCTCTGGTGGCGAGCAAAGCTGAACCTCTTGGCGGTGATATAACTACAGAGCTTGCATTCCCACGGCGGGCGATCGAAGTCGGATTCCGAGTCGGAGGACACGTCGTGGTGTGAATGTTTCAAGGAGCGTTTGTGGCGATGCATGTCCCGTCGCCTGTTTGTTTGATACGTACAGCCTTCAATGTTGCATTGCAGCATGATCTTCGGCTTGCCAGTATTCTGGAGTACAACACAAGTTGTTTTGGTTCTTCGGGAGACGGTAACCTGCTCAATCGGTGTCGATTCATTTTCGTTTCCACTAAAGTACTCCACTGCCTCAATATTTGCGCTTTCATTCCCATCACATTTACGAGACATAACGCGTATTTCAGTTGTTTAGCAAAATATAAATAAAAACAATTGTTGATCTATCTCAAGATAGTGTGACCGTTTGGTGTGGGAAAGTAAACGTGCAGGGACAAAACTATGCTAGAATTATTTGGATTATATAGGTGGGATAAATTACAAATTCATGATTAGTAATTCTCAATTTATGTAAAAGAACGAGGAAGGTGTTTTAAACAAAAACCTTCACAATATCAATTCAAATTTCGAAAAAGTTTTTTTGGAATATATCATAGGGTTGCCATCAACCCTGAAATCCAGTGCCGGTTTTTGTCCCTGGTCACACTACACCGTTTTAACTTTTATTTTTTATTAACAATTTTATACAACAATTTTTATATACTTTTATAATCAATAAGTGCAATTTTTAGTTAAATTTAATCCAAAGAAACCACCATGCAATCTGTAATTGCCCGTTCCCTAAACATCGGTAGGAAAACAGAAATTGGTGGACTTTGACCAGCAGTTTGTTTTTGTTATAAGCAAGAGATCCTTTACTGATATTGATGTTCAGTTCGCAGATCGGCGAATCTCCGCCAGATTGCGTCTTTGTCGGCCCTTCCGGACACCCATCAGATGTTACAAAAGACCTGCCGGGACTTCGCCAACGCTGAGTTGAGTGCCAACGCTGCGAAATGCGATCGGGAGCACCTGTATCCTGAAAAACTGATCCGTCAAATGGGAGAACTTGGCACCATGGCTGTGGCGATTCCAGAGGAGTTAGGTAATAATGCTATAACAACGATAAAAATGTGTAAAGATAATAATTGGTACAGAAGATCACCATATATTGAAAATTCCAATCAAGATCCTTGCTTGAAAAACAAATAGAATTCATTATTAAACAATAAATATTCCTTTCAACAGGTGGTACCGGTCTTGATTACTTGGCCTATGCGATTGCCATGGAAGAGATCTCAAGGGGATGCGCCTCTGCTGGCGTGATCATGTCGGTAAACAACTCCCTCTACTTGGGACCTCTACTGTCCTTTGGAAATGATAGCCAAAAGGAGACTTACATCACACCCTACACAACCGGGAAACGAGTGGGATGCTTTGCTTTATCGGAGCCGGGAAATGGTTCAGATGCTGGAGCTGCTTCTACCATAGCTACCGATAAGGGAGATCACTTCTTACTAAATGGAACCAAGGCGTGGATCACGAATGCATTTGAGGCTGAGGCCGCTATTGTTTTTGCCACCACCAACAAGCAGTTGAAGCACAAGGGCATCTCCGCTTTCATAGTCCCCAAGGGCTTGAAGGGCTTCTCCTTGGGTAAGAAAGAGGACAAGCTGGGCATCCGAGGATCATCAACCTGCCAGCTGATATTCGAGGATTGCGCGATACCCAAGGAGAGCATGCTGGGAGAGCCCGGCTTTGGATTCAAAATTGCCATGCAGACCCTAGATGCTGGAAGGATAGGCATCGCTGGACAAGCGCTGGGAATCGGTCAGGCTGCTTTGGAGCTTGCCGTGGATTACTCGCAGAAACGACAGGCATTCGGGAAACCCATCTCGAAATTGCAATCTATTCAGCAAAAGATTGCCGACATGTCGTTGGCCATGGAATCAGCCCGCCTTCTTACCTGGCGCGCCGCTTGGCTAAAGGACAACAAGCAGCCATACACCAAGGAGGCCGCTATGGCCAAGCTTGCTGCTTCGGAGGCAGCCACCATGTGTGCCCACCAGTGCATTCAGATCCTCGGTGGAATGGGATACGTTACGGATATGGCAGCAGAGCGGCACTATCGCGATGCTCGGATCACGGAGATCTATGAGGGCACCTCCGAGATTCAACGGCTTGTCATTGCTGGTTCGATACTCAAGGAATACGCCAGTTAAGACACGACCGTAATTTTAAGCAGAAAGTTTTTATTATAATGTGAAACCGATCCCTCTCTCTAAAAATATTGTAGACCAAATTTTTATTAACGATTCAGGCTTTTACAATTTTTCTAAATAAATATATTTTAATCCTAGTAGTTTATTTTGTCCTGTTTTTTTTAGATTGATAAATTACATTTGAATTTAAATTTATCCGCCCGTTTTTTAAATATATTAAAAGCAGTATTTTACGGGCGGTTAGAAAAACTACACATATGTGGTCTGTTTCTGGTAGGGACTCCCTACCAAGCCACCTGGTCACACTAAGTCTGAATATACTGCGCGTTCCACCGCACATTTGTACATTTTGTTAATTTATTTATTTCTTACAATTATTTATTTCTTGCAATTAACGCGATGCAGTTGCAGCAAGAATGTGGTAATGACTCTTTTTACCGTTGAGGTGTGCGCGTTTGCCAACCGGAGACTGCGCTAATTACACGAAATCCGTCCGAAAACAGACAGCAATCGCGTAGTGCCAGGAATAGCCTCCCTGCCTCCGGGCAAACATTTTAGATCCGGAATAGCTATGGATGTTGTGTGTGTAATCGACACCGTGGTGGGCGATCATCTGGAGGATCGCATCTGTGCGCTGGAAGAGATCAAGCAGGCGGTGCAGGCCGCGGGCGCCAATTTTCAGCGGGTGCAGGTGAATGGGCTTAACCGATTATACAATGTCCCCATGGAGCACCCTAGACCAGTGTCCTAACCATTCCGCATTCCAGTTCGAGCGCCTGGATTTTGGGGAGACGAATGTGCTGGAGACCTTCTACAATGCCGATGTTGCGGTGATCGATCTGAGCATCCTGGCCCAGCAGAGACCACTCTCATATCATTACGGCGTGCGGGAGAGCTTCGGAATGAAGGAAAATATTCTCATATACAACGATTTGGAGTCCAAGCAAACGCTAAGTCTCAGGGTGGGTATTTGCTCTACTCCCGAGCCAAAATTCCACAAAATCTGGTGCACTGCGATACTAACTAATCTTTATAGCTCGTAGAATATTCCATAATTTCTTTTTAGTTCGCTCTCTCCTCTAAATGTTTAGTTTTAGTCGAAGACTAAAAATAAATGATAGAACTACTAATAAGGGTTCAGAAATATATTTTGAGATTACTTTGCCAACAAGCTAAAACTACAATAAACGCCACATATGTACACACATATAGAAACAGTATTGTTTGTACAACATTCCACGGAATACAATCTACTCGAAATGGGATTTCCTAGGTACATACATGCAGTTATCGTAAGGTGGAACTAACTTTTCTTGCTTAAACTTTACAATTATATTTTTTTTATCTTTTATGGGATTTTGAAAAGCCCCTCCACCCTTGTTTTCTCTGTAATGTCAGTTGTTTGTCCAGATCCGTAGAGGTCTGTTTATCGGGTCAGTCGGTGGCAGCACCTTTAGTGGAGATCCGCAAACATCTTAAGGCGTGATCGGTTCTGTTGCTCCGATAAGATAAATGCTTTTACTTTTCAAACGGTAGCCAAGTCGTGACTGCCCATGTTGTTGTTCTTGTCGATCTTTCTATTTCCGCTGAAACGCTTTCGTTATTTTTGTTTTGGCCGCGGCAATAAACCAACAAAAAAGCATAGGCGGCGGCAACAATAACAATAACAAATGCGAGCGCGCGCCCACGCAAAAACTCAAAAAGGCACGCACACTAAATAATTCACACCAACGCAGTGGTGGCCTGCATTCACAGTGCCTCTCATAAAAATCGGTCCACGCCCGCTAATATTGTTTCTCGTTGCAGCTCTCTTGTGCCAACTACTTGTTTCTCAGCTACAAACTCAATGCCGAGAGCAATTCCTGCCATTTGACCAATCAGGCCAACAACAACAAGGAGCCAGCCGCTGAGGGTCGGGTGCCCACTCTCCAGTGGCGTCTAAAGCGGAAGCTGCAAGATGTGGAAATCCAATCCAAGTGAGAATTATCGGGTTAAGTCCCAATTTCTAAGAAATTTTCTATTTTCATCTTGTAACCTTCAGAGCTCACATGCGCGAAAAGTTCCTCAGCGACCTGCGAACGGCCCGGGACACATATGCCACCAACGGAGTCAAGCTTCAGAGTATTCTGCATGACATGCGAAGGCGACTGGACGATCCGCACGTCCTCTCCGGCGAAGTTGTGCACAGTTTTATGTGCTCGTTGAGGGACGTGCAGGACTATGATGCCATGGTGCGGCTGGTGAACGATCTAAAGAACATACCGAACACCCGCAAGTACGTGGAGACGGGACACATTAGTTTCCTGTACGCCTTTGCGCTGAATCGGCGGAATCGCATGGGAGATAGAGAAAAAGCACTGGAATCCTCGCTGCAGGCTTTAGAGAAGAAGGAGAACCACTTCCCGGATATGCTCTGTCTTTGCGGACGAATCTACAAAGATATATTTGTAGAGTCGGATTACACGGACGCGACTAGCTTAGCGCATGCAATTAAATGGTACCGTCAAAGTTTCGAAGTGCAGCCGAACGAATATGCCGGCATCAACTTGGCCACCCTGCTCGTTATTGAGGGAAAGGAGTTTAGCAACACGGAGGAGTTGCAACACATCGGCATGACCCTGAACAATCTAATTGGGAAAAAGGGCAGCCTTTCCACGCTGAGCGAGTACTGGGACGTGGCCACGTTCTTTGAGATTCACGTTTTATACGACGATTATGCAAAGGCCATTCAGGCAGCCGAGTGTATGTTTAAGTTGAAGCCTCCCAATTGGTACCTCAAGTCCACCATAGGCAATATTTCACTTATTCATCGGTTTCGTAAGAGACCCGAGGATCGGCTGCCCACAATGGAAGAGCAGGTGTTTCAATTCTGGATGGACTTCTTTCTTGAGGCTACAAACACGGAGGAGGTCAAGAACAGCATACGCTTTCCCATTCTGGTAAGAAAATTGTATTAGTTCTTGAACAGTTTCATATTTTTATTATTAATTTCTAGATCCTTGAGCCGCAGAAGATCTATATGCCCAGCTACGTAACCATCAACATGGATGCCGATGAAAAGTCCATACAGATCGTCAACATTTGCCTAGCTCATTCGAAAAACGCTTGTAAAAAGCTGCACGACTTCTTGTTTGTTGCTTCCAAGATAAAGTCAGTTAGCTTGTACAAGCGGGATGATCGATGCGCCTACCTGTATGTGCACCACAACTCCGACGACTTTCAGATTTACTTCCCCTCGACAGAATGCCGACAGAAGTTCTATGACTTGATACGGGAGATGACTGTCGACCAGGTGGTGTTCGTTAATCTCGACACCGATGAGGTGCCAATCGAGGTGGGTAATATTGTAATATAGTTTTCAATAAAGTATATTGATTTACGCTTTATTTTTCAGTACGAGTACGACTACGACGAGCAGAATCGGAAGAAGGTACTGGGTAAGGGTACATACGGTACCGTATATGCGGCACGAGATACACAGACACAGGTACGAATCGCCATCAAGGAGGTGCCGGAGAAGAACTCCCAGGATGTCCAACCCTTGCACGAGGAGATCAAGCTTCACTCACAGCTGCGACATCGCAACATCGTCCAGTATTTAGGATCACGTTCGGAAGATGGCTTCTTTAAGATCTTCATGGAGCAGGTGCCGGGAGGCTCGCTGTCCGACCTGCTGGAGACCAAGTGGGGTCCGCTCAAGGACAACGAGTCTACTATGGCCTTCTACTCCAAGCAGATCCTTGAGGGGCTTAAGTATCTGCATGAACAGGATATCGTGCACCGCGACATCAAGGGCGACAACGTTTTGGTGAACACGTACAGCGGCGTGGTGAAGATCTCCGACTTTGGCACCTCCAAGCGGCTGGCCCGCATCAATCCCATGACTGAGACCTTCACGGGCACACTTCAATACATGGCACCAGAGGTCATTGACCAGGGCGTAAGAGGTTACGGTCCAGCGGCAGATATCTGGTCGTTCGGCTGCACAAACGTGGAGATGGCAACTGGCAAGCCGCCATTTATCGAGCTCGGCTGCGCTCAGGCGGCAATGTTCAAGGTGGGCTACTACAAGAAGCATCCCAACATACCGGAGGAGTTGTCTGCCAATGCCAAGAACTTCATCTTACGATGCTTTGCCATCAGCGTTCTGGATCGACCGTCAGCGTTGCAACTGCTTGATGATCCCTTTCTGGCGGAGTGAGTTTTTATTGTCCCTTTTTCTTGTAGGAAATTCTTATTTTTAATCTTGTATTTGTTTTCTAGCAAGCCTCGTAAGCTGCGCCCTGCCTTGCCTATTAATACGGATTTTGGCCGGAGTATTTCGGTCCCTGCAGATCGTTTGGTTCACAAGACGACACCACCCCTGTCGTATAATACCACCTGCAACACGCCCACTACACCGGAACTGGAGTAAGTCCGTAATTTAAGTATTTTGCTTGTATTTTTTAAAGTAATTAAAATTTGCTAACATCTTAAGTGTTAACAAGCTAAGTGACTTATATGTTGTTGATATTTGTTATCAGCAATGGTTTTATTAAATGGGACTGATAACATTTTCAAATCGATTCAAACTGTGTAAAGTAATTATATATAAAAAACGAGAACTTCCATGTAATATATTACGAATTTTTAAGGGCAATAATTGTCTTATCATCAAGTACTGATTTGCGGATACCTCCTTTCTTCCAGCGTCACTCACACATCGTCCGTTGACATTGACGAGCTGCCCAGCTTGCTGGAGCGAAGGAATTCGTCCGGGTTTCTGCTCTCTCCTGAAATCGGAGAACCCACCACTCCGTCCCTGCGAACGAGTATCAGTGAGACGAGCGAAACGGACGGCTTCTACAGGCTGAAGAAGGATTCACAGCGAAGAACCACGCTGTCCAAAGTGCTGGCACTGGACGAGTCTAAAATTTGCGACATCTGGTTGAAGAAGGTCGATGCTGATCAGCACTCGATTGCGATCCGCAAGAGCGATCTGGAGGTGTTGATACGAGGACTGCGGGACTACATTATGAACGAAAATGAGAAGCATTTGGAGACTACTATTAACGAGCTGAAGCAGAAGTTAAATAACGACGCTATTGCCTTGGATCATCTGCATCTGGCGCTGTACTCCTTTCAAGACGCCGTGGTCTGTGTGCTTCGGCTGCACTGCATCAAACCGCATTGGATGTTCGCGTTGGATAATCTGGTCAAGCGCGCGGTTCAGGCGGCAGTTACTATTTTCTCTCCAGAACTGGGCGCCAATCTGGCGGATAAGGATCTGTCTGGAAACGACGATGAGAGTGTGACCACGTGCTTGGTGCAGCAGGGTTCCACTGACAGCCAGGAGAAGCAACAGCTCGAAAAAGCATTGCCCACGAGCAGTTTAGGTGGCGGCGGAGTAGTCCAAGCTGATGCGGGAGGAGATGCTCTAAGCAGTTCTGTCGAATGTGCACGTATTTTGCGGGACATTCGCGATAACCAACATAAGCTACAGCGTCAGCTGATTGAACAGCAGCGGCAGAGCATGAGAGCTCTGCACAACATTAGTCAGGAGCTAGCCCATATCTATATGGGCGGAAGGAAGAGGTTACGGTAAGTTTTTCCAGAAAGAAAAGGCTCTGAAAGAAGCTTATTAACATAATACTATGTTTTACAGACGCACCATCAACGGCTTTAACAAAAAGTGCCATAGAATGAGCCCTGGTGTGGGGGCTGGCCCCCGTGCAGCTTCGGCAGGTAATCCACGGAGGCAGCTGAACAAGCACCACTTCGGTCTGCACGAGGTAGACGAGCAGTTGGAGCAGTGGCTGACCCAGCAGGAGATAGACGAGTTCTCAAAAACGCTCATACTGAATGAAGGTTTCACTTTTGAGGACTTTATCTACAACATGGAAAAGTTGGACCTCATGCGGTTGGGTCTGCGGTCAGTTCGAATGAAAAAGTATTAAGATTCCTGTTAAATGTTTTATTTTATTCTGCAGTGTTGGCATCGAAGTGCGTTTGTGGAAACTAATTATACAGGAACGGGCTTGCACCTCCCCTGACTGCTTGGACAGTCCGCCCAGCACCTATCACAAGCCAATTGGCGGCAACGGCTCTCTGGCATTAATGACTAACAATAATACGCTACCATCACCAACAACCACAACTCCCAACACGCCCGACACGGGAATCAAAACGAAAATCAAAAAGAGCGAAAGCGAATACGATTCTTGCAGCGAATGATTGGAATTGTGGAACCTCGATAGTTGTGCCTTAACAGATACTGATACAAATTAATTGTTAATTTTGTCCATGTGCTACTAACATGCATGTTAATTTATAAAACAAAAAAAAATGGAATTTAAGTGCCTTTAATTTAAAAGCAATCAAAAACTGAAACAGAAAATATATTGTGAAGTGCTTTACAAGAAAAGCGAAATGATTTTTAATGGGATAATTAATAAGTAAAATTATACTTTAATTTAAACAATTTTAGATAACTTTTCTAGTTCGTTTGCATTTATTTTTTTTGCTATGTTTTTTGTTGTCTTTTGCAGACATTGCAGAGGTTTTGATAGTTGAGTTTACATTGCATTTTGTTATGTAAGAAATTTGCATAAATTTTTCATTGTTATTGTTGTTATTGATGTTATTCGAAAGCGTTTCGTTCTGTTGCTGCAGTTGTTCTTGCTGTTGTTGTTGTTGTTTTTGTTGCTGTTGTAAGTAATTAGATGTTGTTGTTGTTGTTGTTGCTGTTCTGGTTGTTGCGGCAATAAACTTATGCCTTGGATTCGGCCTCGCTGGCGGTGGCCTGAGATTGGGCATCGCTGGACTTGCCATCGTCGACTTTGCCAAAGACGCAGCAAGGACACTTCTCCTTGAGAGCCAAGCGGTATTTGGGATGGCTATAAAGAGGAAAATGAAGTCCAAACGTTTAAAAATTGTATATATTTTTGTCATGAGAAGAACCAACCTGATTCCATATACAATTGGATTGTAGCAGGCAGCCGACTTGGCGAAGCAAGCGCCCCAGATGGTGTTCAGGGGTGTCAGTCCCTCGAACTTGAACAGTCCCATGCAGTTGATCACAAGGTATGGGGTCCACGCCATGAACCACAGGGTGATGGTCACCAGGGCGACCTTGGCCAGCTTGCCCTCGGCGCTCTTCTCGGCATCCTCAGAGGAGCGGAGGGACTTGACATTCATCTTCTTGGCCTGCTCCCGCATGGCCTTCTCGTGGGCGGACACAGCCTGGGGAAAGATTACAGGATATTGGGGTATATTACGGTAAGGATCGTAGACCACTTACAGCAATGATGAACCAGTAAGAGTAGCAGATCAGGAACAGCGGGATATAGTAAACGAAGATCGAGTAAAAGATCAGGTATGAGCGTGGATTCCAGTCGCGCTCCAAGTAGTCAATACCGCACGATGTCAGGTTACCCTCAGGAACATACCTATCAAATAAAATGTAGTCACCATATCATCCGTTTCATCCGTATGGAGAACCCACCTGCTCCAGCCGAAGGCGGGTGCCAGGCACCAAATGCTTGACATGAACCAGATGTAGGCAATCTTTCCGAGTGCCAGTGGAATGGTCATCGGCCGGCCTGCCATACCCTTGACGATCACTTGGTAGCGATCCAGGGAGATCATGCACATGGACCAGATGGAGCTGCAGCCGAAGGCGGAGCCCAGACCGGCATAGATGTCGCACATCATCGGGCCGAGCACCCAAGTCTCGAAGTACAAATTAATGCCCATCATGGGCGTGTTGGTGATCATGATGCCGAAGTCGGATATGGCCAGGTTAATGACCAGCAGGTTGGCGGGAGTGCGCAACGACTTGGTGGTGGCGAAAATGTAGATCACCACGCCATTTCCGCACCAGGAAATCATGCCAATGATGATCATGTAGGCGGTCAGGATTTTGGCCCAGATGGGGTCCATGGCGGGGAACTGGTTCCAGTACGGGCTGATCAGGTGCGCCATGTCGGGGGTCACCTTGTCCACCACCGATCCATTGGACAGGGGGGCAAAGTGGGGCCCCAGTTGTGTGGCTGCTGCTGCGAAGCTGCAACATCGAATCAAAACGGAATATTAAATCTTTGGATCCAATCCATGGGTGCGGAAAGCATCCTCAATGGATCGTACCTCTCCATTGTGTCTAAGTTTCTGGCTGCGTCACTATATCCCGCCTGTATCACACTGTCTACATAAAAAGCTGCAAATTCACTATTAATATTTCAAACACTTTTTACATAAAGGACTCCTGAACTCTGAATATTTCACTGGGGTGGACTATTCGCGGCGATTGGTCGTTGGAAACCTGCATCGACTGCACTTCTTGACCTGGCTTTTATAGTTTTTCCCGCCATTGCAGAACCCAGAAATTCAAATTCAATTAGGGGCCTAAAAATACACCTCCAGCAATGTGAAGAAAGCGTTGAGGAGAAAAATGTCGACAGCTTTCTGGCTTATAATCATAATAGTCATAACAAAATCCAGTGCACATCGCCGTGGGCCAATGTCAATAGCTAAAGTCTTTCGCCAAAGACATTTCAATGGTTTCCGAGAACGGCTCTGGCCGAGCTTTAGTTTTTAGCTGGCATTGTGTCGAAAAGGGGCGACTAAAGTCAGCCATTTAATGTGTCAATGTCCCATCAATAAGTGGAAGCATATGCAATATAATAACAAAAAGCTGTACTTTTCAAGGGTGCAACAGTGCGTATGCGCGATCGAGTATACGCACTGTGTGCCTTGGGTAGCATATATTATGAAAACACTTTAAACCACAAACTTATAGTTTAATGTGTCAATGTTCAAACATTCGATGGGGAAATATGCAATAAAACAACCGAAGACTGTCAGTTTTCAAGGGTGCAACAGTGCGTATGCGCGATCGAGTATACGCACCGTTGGCGTGGGTTGAAGCGTGGTGTTTTCAATCATGTTCTATTTCGAGAGAGTTTTATATAAATTCAAATAAAACCTTGTAACCTTTGGTATTCTAGAAAGAATTTGGCAAATAATGATATAAAAAAGAAAATCCAGGCAGCTGCCATTTAATAATCTTTTTAAATACCCAAAAGCCTATGCTCCTCCGAAGCCGTAAGCAGCTTATGGATTTTACTGGCACCGATTGATCTATTCGCACCTCCATTGTCAAGACCAGACCAATTTTCCGAAGCGTGTGTGTCTATGAGCTTATTCGCGTGGGGGCATTTTTGTTTTTGTCAATCCCATTTTGGCATAAAAGCCTTTTGTTGGCTTTATGCGCTCAGCATTCAGCACTCAGCACGTCGACTTGAATTGGGTCAAGTTTTAGGCTAATCCAAGCCACGGCTTTCATGGGGATGTCACGCTTAATGCCCAGCCCTAATATGGAACTGAACCAAAATAACTGTCACTTTGTGTGACAGTCAACACATGTTAGGCTTGGCAGATCTTTCGGTTTAAATCAATTACACACCGCAAAGCAGTTGAATACAACAAAAATGGATATATATGAATAATATACATACATGTACAAAGTAAGCCAGCGAAGCTAAAATTCTAAAGCGCAAAACCGGAAGCTGAGCTCAGATCATCATCGTCATCATTGTTATCACTCCGATTATTATTAGCCGCACTTGCGGTTCCCATATATCTATGTCTATATGAATGTTTGTGTGGGAGACTGTATAAAAAAATCATATAAATACAGTAAGAACTATGCGAAACATGAATCGAATTTCAGTTTATTCAACAATTTTGGGTTTCTTTAAACAAACAAAAGTCACCCGCCCACCTGCTAAATAGCATAAACAAAGCCAAGAAACTAAATGGGCTCAGAAACAGCAAAAAAAAGACAAAAAACACAAAAAAGCGACAGCTAAATGCAACAAACATTGCGATGTGAAGAGGAAGAGCCCGCCGTCCAACAAGAAGAAGACAATCATTTAGAATTAGCAAATAAGCGAGATAAATGCTTCGATCCGTAGTCGCTGTTGTTGTTTTCCTGTTCAATGAGGCAGACAAAATTGAAACTGGAGAAGAAATTCAAATCAATGGTGATTACCAAAGTGCCCTACCAATGTTTAAATTAATATATTTGTTGATGACACTGATTTCACAGCGAATTTATAGGAGTTTAGATAATATTAAAGGTTTATGAAAATAAAGTCTTATTTTTAAGAATGTTTTGAATGACTGGATAAAACAATATAAAAAATTATCAATTTCGTAATAAAATTTAATTTATGATAGTAACAGATATATTTTTAAGAAAAGTCATTCTTAGCTTGTTATTTAATAAAATTATTTTAAGCCATGTATTAACAAAAAAATAAGCCTGTATATAAAAAACAAGAATGACATAAATCGAAGTATTTAAATTGAAAGCAAAGTATCCCTGTCTGTCATACACACCCCGCCTCCAGGGCACAGAGTATAATTAACAAACACCTATGATTTGATTTTTGTATTTTTTATGTTCGACAATAGATTGGCGCTCGCCTGTCTGCCTGTGTGTGTGTGTGTGCCTGAGTGGGTAAACGACGGCAAGTGTTCGGTTGGCGTCGCTGCCACTGCGCCATCGTGTGGGGGTAAGCGATAGAATTGAGCGCCTCGGTGGAGCAGCAGAGCAGCTGCTCAAAAAACGCCAAAGTAATGGGCGCTCTTTCACTCCACTCGCTCACTCTCGGCGTGATCCCTCAGATTGAATATGTGGGAGTGCTCGTTCTTGGACGCGAGTGTCATTAGAGTGCACTCGAAAAAAATTCCAACTGAAATGGCAATTTAAAACCATATTTTTATTAAAATAAACAATTAAATATGGGCAATCAAGATGGCTGGCGTTTAACGCTTTTTTGAAAAACCGTTCAGTTTCATTTTATATTAGTTAGTTACAAACTATAGATTATAGTTACTGGTTAGTATATATTTGAGCATTTAATATTGTTATTATCATTTTGGTATAATTTGTTGTAATTTATCAAAGGGCATTATTAAGGGTATACAGTGCGTATGCGCGATGGAGTAACCATACTTTTTAAAAGACCTAATCTTTAAATGAAAGTCAATATGAAAAAGATGGATTCTTAATCTTAATTGCAAGATGCTTCAGATACTACGTAATTTACCAGGTACACCTAGCTTTAAATTAAATTATTAAAAATAAAAAAAAAGAAAACGGTAAAAAATGGGGGTCACTTCATTTGAAATCCGTAAACATTACTTTGATTTATTATAAACTGAAATTACAAAAATTATTCTAAGTGCAATTGCAGTAGCAGCAGCAACAGCTGAGTCTGAGATCACCCGGCGCACTCTCACTCCGTTGATCGGCTCTTGGGCTCACGGCTCACTCGCAGACTCTCCGTACGGAGGAGGCTGATGTTATTTTGAGCGGACGTAGATTTACAGTAACAACACGAACCCAAGCAGCATCGCGTGCGGCGATCGCAACAATCCGCTCGGATATACGATTTTTCAGATAGTTCTGTTCTGTTTCTGTTCGGTTTCTGTGTGTTTGCTGTTAATTTTAGACCCGTAAAGCGGAAGCTTGCCAGAGTTTTCCAAAATATCCAATCCGACGGCCTCGTGTGTTTTTCCCCCTTTGCTACAAATTTGTGAATAATTCGCCGATTTTGACCAAAAAAACGAAAAAATGTCGTGCCGCGAAAATTTCGATTAACCTCTGCTCGGTGTGGTTTGCTTAATTAATTAATGACGGAATCTCTCGGTGTCGCGGTTGTCGTCAGCACGCGCGCCTCCGGGTCCAAATGCAATTAAATCATTAATAAAGGCAGAAAAAGATCTGAAATACATGTACGTCATACGCACCACTATACACACACCCACACACTTGTAGAACATACACCCGAGTGGCATATGTAAAGTGCATTAGGTGAACATGCGTATCTGTGTGTGTGTGTGCCGCAACTACTTCGAAATTTATTTTCGAATAAATAGTACAAAGTTGAAGAAGAAGCACCAGCCGCAGTCGCATCTCCCGGTCCCATCGCGCATCCCGCATCCCCTCTCTATACGGTTCGGATACCCCATCCCCATCACATCGCAACCCCACGTAAAACGCGAAATAGTACAAAACGCCACCCAGCTACGTGTTATGGGGCATCGACAAATGCGCTCAGAAAAATAGCAATAAAATTACTTTTTTTCAAAATCATTTGAGTATTATTAATGACTTAAAATTAGTAAAACAAAGATACTTAAGTATAATTCAAACTTTGAAAAATCTTTGATGAGAAGTAGTATCTTTCAGTTTTGAATTTCGAAATATTTTCAACGAATGATTATTTTACATTTATAGATTATATCTAGAGAGTTTTTATGTTTCTTTATGAAACTAAAGTAATAACAGAATTTTTAGTTGGTTGCTTTAATCAAATAAAAGTACTTCTCAGTTCAAAAACTGCTTTTTCGACCGCAATTGTCTAAATTTTATACCTGCACCGTGGGATTCGGTGTATTATTTTTGGCCGAATGATATAAATTCAATTAGTTCCAATTGATTAATTGTTTGTTTTTGCAAAAATACGTATAAGCTGCTGAAATGCGGAGATGATTCAACGTGACATGATAATTGTTTATGTTTAGGGGCTATAGGTGTGAGTCCATTTATTAATCCAACGATACGATAATTGCTTTTGGCAGTTGATTGTTTGGTTCCTGTTTTTTTTATGAGTTTTTTTTTCATTTTGAACTGTTGACGAGCCACTGTGCCCGCCGTGTACGCGCCTTACGGACTATATCTGCTCGATATTCCGCCGATGGGATGCCTGCTCCCGAATCCGAATCCGTATATTTTTGTGTGGTGCGTCGGGGCTAAGAGTGTGTGTGTGTGTGTGTGTAGATGTTTCTTTTTCGGATTCGGCGTCTGAAATAAACGAAATAGGAAATTTTGGTATTTTCTTTTATATAAATAGATTTCGCCATACGCAGTCTACGGAGAAAAAGTTGAAAACACTGAAAATGTGAAAAGTGAATGAAACGCATGTGAATCCCGCAGTGCAACACAACACAGGAGCAACATACCAAAACATTTAATTAAAATTTCAATATAATATTAATTTAAAAATGTGACACATTGATGTGAAAGGGGAACCGTGAAAATGTGATTTTTGAATCCAGGAGAGCAAAGAACGCAGTGAAAGATACATTTTTCGAGGTAATACAACAAAATGCAAGCCAATTCGAGTACCACCACCACAACAACAACAACCAAAACGAAAAAACTGAGCAGCGGGCCGGGGGGCAACATGATCAGTTCTGTGGCGGTGACGAGTGCCACCAAAACAACCACAACAACGAGGAAGCCAGCGGGTTCGGTATCCGGAACTGGAGCTAGTCCCAAGTCCCCAAAGGCGCCGGGATCCGTCAGTGCAGCGACTGCTAATTCCGATTCTAATGCGGAGATCGAGGAACTGTCGAAAAAGATTACCGAAACAGCGGATGCCATTTATAACACGTGGAAGAGCCGGGGCATTCCGCCGGCGGAGCTGATCGGAGAATTAACAAATATAGCGTCCCCCTCCACGGATACCGAGGGTCTTCAGAAGATGGTGACTAGTTTCGTGAACAAGGACAAAGAGCAGCGCGGCAAAACGAATAGCTTAAAGAAGTCGGAGATCACATCCAACGGCAAAGTGAAAAAGGCGGCCACTTCCACATCGTCCGCCGCGAATTACTCATCCGCTCCAGAGGCAGCCCTGCAGTCCCCCAAGAAGGTGGCCGCCGTATCGGTCAGCAAACCCGTTCCTGACGTCAACCTCAACTACGACATCAATCTGCATTTGGATGTGAACAATCTGTCTCAGCAGCAGACGCAGAATCTGTTGAAAATAAGCGAGCTGATACAGCAGCAGAAGGATGTGGCAGCGACGAGCGGGAAGAAACGGCAGAGCACCAAATCGAGTGGCAACAGCAATGCGAGCAAGGTAACAACAGCAGCCGCAGAGCAGCAGGCCGGCAAAAAACAGAGCAAGGCCAGCAGCAGGAGCGGGAACGGGACGCTTTCTGTTAGCATAGATGTGGTGGATGCGCCAGCAGGGCTAAACAACACCAGCAGGGTGGCCATTGCCAACAGCGCTGCAGTGAGTGATAAAGGCAGTGAGCCAGCGGCCATGAATCGCAAGTCAAGCAAAACCAAAGAAAACACCACACCAGAAGGCAAGCCGGCAACCAAAGAGAAACCCACAGCAGCAGGAGCAGCCTCAACAGCGACTGCGTCCACACGCAAATCAACAAGTCGCAACACAACTGATAACGCCAGCAACATGGGTGCCAACGCAACATCAGACGCACCAGCTGCAGCAGCAGCAGCAGCAACATCAACATCAAACGATGCTACGCCAGCAACATCGGGCAGCACAACGATGCCAACGTTGAATAAAGTCAAACCGACGGGGCGGGCGGCCCTCACCAATGGCCAGGACAAAAGTAATATAACCGAAAACCTTCTCCCGAAAGTCAGTCCAACTCCAGATGTTGCAACTTCTTTCATCTTCCAGTTGGACTCCTCACACGCGGCTCCGTGGCCGAGCGCGTTCTCATGTTCGAAAAGTGTCCGGATGTGCGGCATTCGTTCCTGAACATCAAGCGCCCCCAGGTCGATGCTCCACCCAAGAGTCTCCTCAAGGTAAGTGCGTTATTCGATTCAATAAAGCTGAGGATGGAAAAATATGAGATTTTCGCATTGATTCGGTTGCTTAGGATGTTATCTAACAGTTGAAAATGCCAGAAGAAAAAGTGCAAAAAACAAAAACAAATTGAAACAATTGAGAGGCGGCACTTTAAACTGCCCACTTCCCTCACTTCCCGATCACTTAATTAGACACACAGAAAAAAAGGATATTGTTTACAATTTTATTGAAATATTGGTAATATATTAAAATAAACAAAACTTATGATTTTTAACTTATTGCTGAAAATGCTTATGAACACTGTGGTTTTCTAAATTCAAAAGAGAATAAATTTAATTCTGAAAATAACTCTGTTTTCTATTAAATCAAATTTAATTTAAATCAGCTTACATCATTTAATAATTCCCATCTAATAATTTAATTTTTCTCTGTGCATTTGTAATTGATTTCTTTCGGCGCTTTTTATGTGCCGCTACTCGTGGTGTTATCGGTGCAAAATCACTGCATCATTGATTGATTTAAGGTTACCCCAAGACGCCACGAGGAGATCGTTTGCCAATTGGCTGTGGAGATCGATGATGAGGGCGAAAGGGGTTCTTTATTCAGATAATGAGTGAGAGTGGTTTGCAGCACGAGAATTTAATTAGATTTAATTAGAATTTAAATTTATTAGAAGATTAAATCAAAAATATATGAATTTATCAGACTTATTCAGGATGGTTGTAAATTAATCAAATTACTACACTTCTGTATAAAATAAAATATTTATGTATTCATTTAATTGAACTGGCTTGAATGGTTTTTAAGAGTATTTTAAAAATGTATAAACCTGTTTTTTTGAAGTGCCATCTGCCGATAAGCATTGATTTCGATTAAATAGAATTTAATTGTCAAGTCGTGAGGGATATTCCTTATTTTGCAATTCTGGGTCTCTATATTCCAAACACATTCCTCTTAAATAAGCTTACTCTAGCATAAACCAGCTTTTGATTTGTAGATTCCTTCGATCACGCCGGAATTTGTATAGAATCTCCTAACCCGCATAGAGTGCCCCTGGTGGTGTGTGCATATTTTCGTATATAAACAATCAAATTTACGCGTTTACGATCAGCTCGAATCGTGCATAAGCAAAAAAAAAATAATTTGTCTGAGAGGGGGCAAGGGGGAGGATAAAAAAAACCAACAAAAATTAACTAAACAACAACAAATCCCGAATTCAATACAACCCAAGTACACTCATCATCACTTTGTACAATTCGAAATGCAATTTGTTGGTTTTGTTGCTTCAGTGGGGTCTTTTGTTTTCATTGTAGAATTTTTTAATTACTTAATTACATGTGCGGGCGGGCATGGCGTATTCGGGATTTTTTTATGAATGGCTTACCAAACTTTAGTCTCCTCCAAACACTTGAACTATGCGTTACTACGATTGTTTGTGAAATTCCTCACTGCTTCGGATGCCGATCAAAGCAAACAAATCGGCTAAAAATATAATGCCCGAAGAGAAAAAAACAGAACCTATTTTTTGCAATTAACTTTAAGGCAAACACAGGCACAAGTTGAATTTAGTATGCGTTCGATTCTGTAGTTTTTTTCGTTCTCTCGGCGTTTTGTCTATAAATTGGGCAACAATGCGTATGCGTAATATTTGACTATAAACGATGTGTAGCCGGGCGTATACGTAATATGCGCACATGCCAATAAATTGTTTGCTTTTTGTATTCTCTCCGGCATAGAAGATTAATATTTATGTTGACGTTGACAGTTTTAAAATCATGAATGGCCTGGGCAGGGATTAAAATCGACGAAACACTACCATTCATCTAAAAAACCAAATAAAGCCAAATACGAGTAGTGGTGGGAAATTGTAACAATTGTATTGAGGAAGCTAAGAGAGGAAACTAAGTGACTGATGAAACTAGATAAATCAATGAAACATTTCCTTATTATGCAAAGTTGACACCCAAATCATTTCTATTTTCTACCGAGTGACGAATGATGTTTATTTTGGATAGATTAAAAAAATTTTAACAAATTCCTCGTGCATCCTTTTGCCTCCCACAAAGTTTAAATACGTAAATATTTTATTTACTCCTCTATCGATTTAATGCATTTTTGCTTTCATAGAAATAATGGCTAGGCTACCGTAAAATTTGCAACATAAAAACCCACGGAAAAAATATGTTTCCATTATTTAGCAAAGCCAAATGGTAATTTAAACAAAAGCTGTTGTTGTTACGTTGCCACTCATCGCTTAAATTAGACAACAATTTGTTAGTGTTTATTTGAATGGCAAACATTTAATAATAAATTCAAAGGTAAAGGGCGAACTTACGTCGATTGGGGCGTGGCTGTCTGCAGGTTTTATTCAAAAGCTAAAAAAATTTCCGCCAAAACGTAAACAAAAGATATATTTCGAGAATAAATTGCGAAATTTATTGAGTGGCGCTTTGGCAGAACTGGCTACCGAATGTAAACAATTAGTGAGTGAAATTCATTTTCGTTCATATTTGTCGGACAGGTCAAGCTACATAGCACTCCGCCCCCACCGCCACAGGAGCAGAATCTGCTGCAGAAGGAGATCCGTTCCACCAAGAGTGTCTACATACCCAGGTCAGTTAAGGATATTATACATTTTTAGAAACTTTTTAATAGCAGTTTTAATATTTTTTAGATTCTACTTTCCACATGGCAAGCCACAGCCCACGATCGCCATGGAACGGGTATTGCGGGGCATCCTTTCCGCCTTCGACAGCTTTCCCAACAACCAGGTGACCAAGGACGAACTGCCCCGCATCCTGAAGCTCTGCGGGCTTCCCTTTTATTGGCGCATGCCGGTAATGGTGTTCTGCCAAACAGCGAGTACTGGTCTCGTGGAGCGCCAGCGTTTCGTCGAGTTCTGGAAACAGTGAGTATTTTCTTATACATTTTTTATGACATTATTTATGAAAGATTACATTTGAAATTTTCAGAATGAATGTGTATTGCCACGAGGCTGCCTCAAGATTTGTGTACATTCTGTCACGAGGTCAGAGGTTCCGTTCGTACATCGTGCCCGAGGACCTGGTGCCCATGGTGCAAGATGTGGTGGATACACACCCCGGCCTGGCCTTTCTAAAGGAAGCCACCGAGTTTCATTCCAGATACGTGCACACAGTCATCGCGCGCATTTTCTATTCGGTGAACCGTAGTTGGAGTGGCAGGATCACAATATCAGAGCTAAAGCGATCCGATCTTCTAGAGGTAAGAATAAGAAAAATGAGAAAAGAAATCTGATATTTCAAGAGGTGGTCCTATACAAAATTGTAGGAAAAATGTTAAAACAACATTCGCTTGTAGATTTAAAAAAATTGAGAGGAATTCGATACGGTATTCCGCTCAATAATCGGACGAATATTGGCAAAGATACAGCCTCCTCTAAGGGCCATATTGTCCTTCCCATGCGTTTTCAACATTTTGAAGGGGATCCCTCAGAAATTTTGACGAAAAATCTAAAAAATATTTTGTTCCCAGGTTTTGATGGAAATTGATAGAGAATCGTCCCACAAATCGTTTAAGGTATTCCGTCCAAGAATCAGATGACTATTGATAAAGATACAGCCTCCTCTGGGGGCCATTATGTCCTTTCCATGCGTTTTCAACATTTTGAATGGGTCCCTCAGAAATTTTGACGAAAAATCTTCAAAATATTTTGTTCTCAGGTTTTGATGGAAATTGATGGAGAATAGTTCCACAAATCGTTTAAGGTATTCCGATCAATAATCGGATGAATACTGGCAAAGATACAGCCTCCTCTGGGGGCCATTTTGTCCTTCCCATGCGTTTTAAACATTTTGAAGGGGATCCCTCAGAAATTTTGACGAAAAATCTTCAAAATATTTTGTTCTCAGGTTTTGATGGAAATTGATAGAGAATCGTCCCACAAATCGTTTAAGGTATTCCGATCAAGAATCGGATGAATACTGGCAAAGATATAGCCTCCTCTGGGGGCCATGTTGCCCTTGTATTCCGCTTAACTTATTTGGATAAATATTGGGATTGATCTTTCGGGATGCCTTTTTCGCTTTTATTAAAAATTTATATTTCATTAAAACAATCCCTTATCATTCCTTTTACAGATGATCAGTTTACTTGAGGAGGAAGAGGATATTAACCAGATAATGGCCTTCTTTAGCTATGAGCACTTCTATGTGATCTATTGCAAGTTTTGGGAACTGGACAAGGACCACGACCTGCTGATCAGCCAGGAGGATCTGGCAAAGCACAGTGACCATGCCCTGTCCACCCGCATCGTAGAGAGAATCTTCTCTGGCTGTGTGACGCGCAGTGACAACAAAAAGGCGCCAGAGGACGAGGCCAAGATGTCTTACACGGACTTTGTGTGGTTCATTCTGTCGGAGGAAGACAAGCGGACGCCAACGGCCATTGAGTACTGGTTTCGGTGCATGGACATTGATGGCGATGGGGCAATCTCCATGTATGAGCTGGAATACTTCTACGAGGAGCAGCAACAGCGGATGGAGGGGATCGGTATTGAGTGCCTTCCCTTTGAGGACTGCCTTTGTCAGGTAAGTGTAAAATATGCAAGTTTTTGTGTTAGACTTTGATGTTTATTCTATTTCACTAGATGCTGGACATGATAAAGCCGGCCAATCGTGACTGCATCACTCTGGGGGACCTGAAGAAATGCAAGATGACCCACGTATTCTTCGACACTTTCTTTAATCTGGAAAAATATCTGGATCACGAACAACGCGATCCATTTGCCTCGCAGCGGGACGAATATGTGAGTTTCTTTTAACGATAACTTAGCCTTTGACTACTATCCTGTATCTTTCCTTTCCAGACCTCCGATTGGGATCGCTTTGCGGCACAAGAATACGAGTTGCTCATATCCGAGGAGAACGATTAGGCGCCGCCTAAACATATTTATTAACTTACAAATTTTTATACAAATTTATACACTTCGAATCGAAAAAAAAGAAATCCAAAAATCAACAAAAAGATGGAACTACTTTTAGTTCATATGTGCAATAAATTCAAATTATTTATTATGAGTTCTGCAGATTTAGTTGAATTTTAACGACGAATAAAATAAAAAGAAATTAAAACTTTAAAAATGTTGAATTCATTTAAAAAAGGTGCTGTCTATTAAATTTTACTAAGACTTCCCCTTGATGTAAATTAAAGAGATAATATAAAGTTATATCCGGAACAACCAATCCGCTGGAGAAATGCATACCGGCAATTTCAATAATCATGAACAACAATAAACTTTAGATTTTTTTTTTTATTTCTTTATTAATTTTTTTCAAAATTGATAAACTTAAAGTAGTTAAAAATAGAAATTGATTCTTGTTTATCATCATTACAATGCTACCAGAACTCGTTTAGAAACTCATTTTAGACTATGCACAATTTGCCTAAATATATTTGTTTATTTTTTATATATAATTGGTATATGCAATAGAGGATCCTACCGTCACGAGGTACAACTGACCACGACCACATCGCAATCAACATAGCAATTTCGATTTAAAAATGTACCAGATTTAAAAAAAATGTTTATTCACCTTCTTATTCATATGAATTTTTTATAGGATTCGTTTTTCTGCTTACAACTGCTTCGGACTCAAAAGATTGCGCTGCTCGTCGATAATGAATCACAGATGCATTTGGATTGGGATTGTATATAAATATATATATGGGAGGTTCATTTACTCCTCATCGGGGCATAATTTACAGATTGATGGGGCTCGGGAAAGGGAGCTACGACGAACCAACCAATTTATCATTAAACGAAGACTAAAGAATATACATGTTAAAGGTGGTTAACTGTGAGAATCTTTAGAGTTTATCATTGAATTGTGTTTTATGTTTTGAAATGTTTTCAAGAAAGTAAAGCGTTTAACAGTGGCGCCGTTTGTAAGCAAGCAACAAGAAAGATGAAAATAGCTGAAGACAACAAATTAAAGATGTAAAAACAATTCGAAAAGCTGTGCGAATTGAATTACTTTTTCTGATGTTTTTTTGTTGTTTCTGTTTTGGTTGGCTTTGGATGTGGGTATCTCTGATTTACTGTTTTAGTCGTACTTTTTCACTATCCTCAAAGTTCTTATCATTATCGTTTGTGGTCTCAGAGTCCGTGGCGGATGATCCTGATGCCGTCGTGTCAGTTTCCCGATTATAAACCGGCGTTGAGCCGCCCTTAACATAATCGGCGGTTATGTGAACCCCTCGGATGTCCGAGCCAGGCACTATAAACATCGGATCCAACAGCAGTTGCTCCTAAAGTAACATATTTGAGTTTAAAAATTCTATAGAAAGATTTTCATTATTATATTACCATTATGGAGCGCAGTCCTCGAGCACCGGTGTGTCTTTCCATTGCAAGCTGAGCAATTGATTTAACCGCATCATCGGTAAAGGTTAGGTCCACATCATCAAGTCCTAACAGTGCCTTATACTGTGGTACGAGGGCATTTCGTGGCTCGGTGAGGATGCGAACTAGCATGCTGATGTTCAAGCTGTGGAAAGGCACTATAACTGGAAAACGCCCAACAAATTCCTGAAGCAAAATAATGTTTTAAATTAAATGCACGTAAAAGAAACCGTTGACAGACACACTTACCGGAATCATGCCGAACTCGACGAGATCACGAGCCTGGACTTTCGTCAGGCATTTATCACGCTCTTCCTGATCGTTATCCATGGGACTGGCGGCTGACTGAGCGGCTCGTCGTCCAGAACCACTGGTCGAAGGCATGCCAAAGCCCAAATACTAGAGAAGAAAATAATTCAATTAAAAAAGAACAGAATATAAAAGTGATTTAATACCTTTTCGTTGAGGCGTCGAGCAATGAGCCTGTCCAGCCCTGTGTAGGCTCCCGAGGCAACGAACAAGATGTTTGTGGTATCCACTTGAACTGTCTCCCCGCGCAATTTTCGAGGTGAATTGCGTTCTGGCACATTAACCACTGTACCCTCAAGCATCTTCAGCATGCCCTGCTGAACGCCCTCACCGCCAACGTCGCGAAGCTGATGGATTCCGGGAACAGCGCCGATCTTGTCTACCTCGTCCAGGAAGACAATGCCCGTCTGAGCGCGCTCCACATTGTAGTTTGCATCTTGCAACAGCTTGGAAATGACACTCTCGATGTCCTCACCGACATATCCAGCCTGCGTCAGCGTGGTGCAGTCACAGATCGCGAAGGGCACATCCAAGCAGCGGGCTATGGTTTGGGCGATCAGCGTCTTGCCCGATCCGGTCGGGCCAAGCATTATGATGTTGCTCTTTTCCAGTTTGACATCGTTGGATTGTCGGTCCAAAATCTCCGAGCCAGCTCGGTTGTCACCGCCACCGCCGCGGGAGTTGCTAGAAGCGCTGGACAAGCCTCCGCCGAGTCCGGATCCGCCCAGTCCGCCACCCAGACCCATCTGGGAGGGCGACTTGGGCGGCAGCTCGTTACCCGGCGTGCTATTTAATGTATGACCGATTCCGGTGATGTGCAAAAGGTCGGGTCGTGGAATTCCATCCAAACCGCCACTGCCGGCTCCACTGCCACTTGCACTGCCCTGTTGCTGGAGCTGCGGCAGGTTATGGTGGATGCGTTTATAATGATTATAGACAGCTACCGCTAGAACTTTTTTGGCAAAGTCTTGCCCAACCACATGCTTGTCCAGATACTCCATGATCTTCTGCGGCGGTGGAGGTGGCTTTCGCTGATTCTTTGGCTCGTCCTTGGCCCGCTGCTTGGTCTCCACTTCAGACAGAACCACAAAGAAGTAGTTGCACTTGGCGCACTTGACAAACCTTGTCGAGCTAACGAACGTCTCCACTTGGGTGCAGGCGCTACCGCATTTCGGACACGAGAGGAACTTGTCGCTACCGCTTCCACCACTTCCGCTGCCAGGGGGATCGGTGCCGCTACTGGATGTACTCGCACTGGAACCAGATTCCGATCCGGAGCTGGGGCTTCCTGACTTAGTGGAGCCTCCAGACCGACCGCTTTCACCGGAATCCTCTGGCGTCCTGCTTGTGGCGTTGGTTATGTCAATGTATGCCGGTACGGCCATAGCCGGCTCGAGTCTGACTTGCCGACTGAGGGCGCAGTGGCGTGTGGCCAAGTGAAAGCGCCGTACACCCGATACTCCATCTTCTGAATTCCGAGTGCTCAAAATGACACATCGAGTCGAGCGTTGTGTGTGTCCAACCCCGCTACCTGAAAATTACAGAGTTTATAATAATTCGTTGACAGAATTCGAACAAAGAATGATATTATTCCTGGTGCTTGGATGCAAAAAGAAATTTATGCGACAAACAGAGTGGTTGTGAAACCAATGACCCTACTGTCACCGGGGTTGACGCCTCCTTAAACAGATGTAATTGATGAAAGGAGCGAGTGTGGATGGGGACCTATCTGAATGAGACAACAAAGAAGCTAGCAACAAATAAAGGCCAAGGCCAATTAACACCTTTTAATATAATAGATGACGGGCAGAAATTTCGCGTCAGATCGGACAGGGCCTATTTTTCGTTAATCTTGCACTCAACAGGTGGTATAACTTTTAACGTAACTAAAATCTACTTGAAGTAACTAGTTTTTGTTTTTTTGGAGTGCATTTTGTTAGGTAAACTTCCGCCTCTCGACTTTCCTAACCTGTAGACCAGCCAATATAATAACCTGGCTATTAAAATGTGTAAGAAATGGCCCGCGAAGACACGAAATATTAAAAAAAATCATTGCGTCAGAGTGGCACTAACAATAATTAAGCTACCTGGCCAAAATGTGCCATATAAAACAATTCAAGTTCAGTTGGGCTGATTGGGAAATGCGGGCCAATCGTATGTATGGTGTTCGGATCGAGGCCCCCTTTTGGTACGACTCTGGCTGATGTGTTGACCGCCAGAGCAGCTTTTTGATATCGGAAAAGAAGACGACCTTCACTCGATGGTTGGATCAGTATTTTTGAATCACATAAACAACTAGCTCAGCCAGTAGCTAGAAAATTCTGATAAGCAGCGGAATGAAAGTGGGGGTAATGGGGGGATTGAGAATATCGCTAGGTAAACTGCAGTCTGTTTTCCTCCAAGTTGTTGTTTTTTGTTTGTCAGCAAATGACGCAGTTACGTATGCGATTTGCACAACAACAGTGTCCAAATGAAAACAACAACAACTCACCCTTTGCCCAGACACTGTATTTGGGACCCAGCAGGATAATCCGCCGCACCATGCTCATGGTGGCTAAGCCCAGCTCCTGATCCTGATCCTGCTGCTCTCCGCCTCCTCTTTTACCTGCTCCTTCTGCTACCTTTATGCTCCGTTTCCCTTCCCCCTTATGCTTCTACACTGCTCAGCTGGCCGCTTGGGTGCTTCTTCTTCGTGCTCTTCCTCTGCTGGTGCAGATTCGACGAATTGTTGATGTTGTTGCGGCCGGATCTTCTGGAGAAGATTTCTTTGGCTTTTCCTTATTGCCGTACGAAATGCGCCGTAATTGTGTGCTGCTTTTCCGACTATCGTTTGCTTATTTTCGTTGGAAATGGGGGAACAGATTGCGCTCTGCACGTAATTTGTGTGTTTGGCTGTGTGCGTGCGTGTGTTTCTCGCTGCTTCTGCTCTTCTCTCGTTGTCGCTGTGCTTCTTCTTCCCACTATTATAAACACTTGATGTTATTATTTTTAAATCCACCGATTTTTTAAGATAATGCCCTCGAATGTCTGCGGAAAATCTGGAAAAATTCCACCCAGGATGATACAAAAACGATAGTTTGTGCAACAATCGCTATCGACATCAGCTGTTTGCAGCGCTGCTCTTCTTCTTATTCTTCGTTGGACGAAAACGCACAGTGGACAGACAATGAAATCCCGCAGGCAAAAAAACGCGTTGCCAAACGCGGGCGGAAGAAGCTAATGGTACTTGAAATTTTGGTCTGTAAACTAATTTTGGATTGCTACGGGGCCGGAATTATGAATTTAGGCGTAGGCGAAAGAAACAAAAAAAGTAGTAGAATTCCCAAAGATTACTCTTTTTTTTTTTTTTTAAGAAAATCTGAGTGGATTTCCAAGGGGTCATTTTTAAATATGCCCAATGCCTATAATTATAATTATTGGCATTGATTATAATCGGATCAAGTCGAGGTTCGTTTTCCTGGCCTTTTCCAACAGTACATTAAAAAAAATATTTTTCAAAATCAAATAAAATTAAATTTTTTAAAATATAGTATTTTTTTTTTGCTAAGATTGTATAAATCTTGATCTTATATTATTTAGTATCCAGGTATTATTCGTCCCTTCTTTGCAGCCGTCTTCAGCTTCTTCTTTTTCTTATCCTTGCTGCGCTTGTCGAGGTTCTCTTGGCGCTTCTTCTGCCGCTTGGCTATGTCGTGCTCCACCTTCTGTTTTCGTTCCGTCCACTTGGTCTTGGCCTTCTTCTTCTCCTTGCTCTTCTTTTTTATGGCCTTTTGCAGCAGCTTGGTGTCATCCTTTACCTTCTTACCCTCCACTTTGTCAAAGGCCTTGCGCCAGGCGATATCATTCTGCATTTCGGCAGCCTTTTCGGTATCACCCTGTTCCCGCAGCTCGGTAAGTTGCTTCTTGGTGTCGCGCAACTTTTTGAGTATCTCCTTGGGATTCTGATGGGATTTCTTCGTCTTTCCACCGGGATTCGCCGCAAAGTCTACTTTGGAGTAGACGATTTTGGCGTCCTGATTGTAAACAGGCTGCACCTTTACTGACTTGATGTCATCCTTGCTGTCTTCCGGGTCCACATCCTGCTCGCTCTTAATCACTCCATTCTTCAGTTTCTGGTGCTTGACGGTCTCGTTTTTAAGATTTTTCGCCGAGGAGAGTAGCAGCTTCTGAACTCCTTTGCTGCGCTTCAGTTTTTTGGCCTCGCGACGTTTTTGTTGCTTTTCAGTGGTTGGTTTCTTCTTTTGGCGCAGCTTGTTTTTGATGGAAGCGATTCGCTCGTCCACATCTCCGTCATCGGCTTCGTCCGTCTTCTTTGTTGGAAGTTTCAACTTCTTTTTCTTTTTGTTTGTTGCTCCCTCGTCGTCCGAAAGCAAGTAATCCTCGTACGTCTCCTCGTCTAAAAGTATGACATATTTATTATTGAATGAATAGTTATTTTTAATAGATTTACCTTCTTTTTTAGCATAGGGGACTTTGTGGGTGGTCAACAGATCTAGAACGCGCTGGTGAAAGTTCTTGGTAATTGACAGCAGGTCCTCTTTAGCCTTTGACTTTTTTTCCCCACTGTGTAGCCTCTCGTAATCCTCCCGGAGGCGTTTTACAATATCCGCCTGGGTCATTTTTCCGTAAAAACAATAATAATAATGTTATTGGCGGTTTGACACACGTGCAGAATAAAGTGTGACCCTAAACTGGGAATGGTTTTCTATTGATGGCACTATCGATGCTCGAAGTTTTTTTTGTTTTTATATTTTGACAAACTGAATCCTTAGAGACAAACTTAAATTAGAGGAATATTATTGATACAATAAATGTTTTATTTTTATTCAATTGGCGCGGAATTAAATTGTGAAACCGAACATCGATAACATGATTCCATGTACACAGGGTAGCTCGTGCAAAATACCAAAAAATACCAAAGAAAACGTAGCGACATCACCGGAGTTTTTTGGGGATTTCATATGGCATATGGCAGCACTAAAACATCGTTCAAGAAATGACTAATTTGCCAGTTTTAAGTATTTACTCAATGCCCAGCTAATTACACATCGGAAAACAACAAAACGAACGGCGGAAAAAGTTGGAGACGCGAGCGGGAAAACCAGCGAAGCAGTCAAAATGAAGAGGCAATTCGCGAAAATCAAAATTGCAGCCGAAAATCTGTCAAGGTAAGTTCAAAGGCCACCAGACGTGTATCGCTATGTGGCTGTGAGGCTATGGCTAGTATACATATGTAACTGCGCTCCAGGCGCAGACATATAAACAGACAGGTGTTGCCTCATCGCATCAACAACAACAACAGAAAAAAGGAAAACAAGAAGAGCAGCAGCTGCATCAGCAGTGACAACAATAACAAAAGACATGCAAAGTGGGCGACTGATGACCTAACGGCAATTTTTCCACCCCTCCTCTCTCTCTTCCACTCTCGCGCTCTAGGTCCACAAAGTCGGATTGCAAAGATTCGGAGCTGGAGACTATTGAACGTCAGGTGGACAGATACCGGGACACTATCGAGAAGATTGTTCGCAAGCTGCCGGCGTTGAGCAGCAGCGGAAACAGCAGCAGCAGCAGCAATGGCCAGGTGAGCAGCGAGGAGCAGGACAAGCGGACCAAGAAGAACAGCCACTACAAGATTGCCCAGGCACTGGATGAGTCTGCCAAGGAGTTGCCCAAGGATATGCCGCTGCAGAAGGTTCTGGCCAATTGTGGTTAGTAATGTGCTTGTGTTACCAGCTAATCGATAGTGAAAAAATGGGATAAAAAGGGCTCTTAGAAATGGGAATTAATATCCTCAGAGTGTAGGTCCTTTTTTGTCCTTTTTACACGTTAGGTAATGGTTAATTTCTGTTATGGAAATGACCTTTCCCAAGTAGATTCTAGCAAGTCTGTTTCTAGACACACCTTCAAAGCCAGATTTTATTAGAAATCCCTACAAGAATGGTCTTTAATAGAAAATTTGCAATTTGAAATGGCCAGAAAAACAGAATTCCTGAAATTCATGGCATACACAAATAGTATCTAGCCGATTGTGTGGCACCCATGCTGCTGATAAGGGGTACAGTGGTTCGCAATCGCTCGGAGGCCCAAATCCGATAATCGCTGGCAGACATGCACATATACTGCAAATATGATTGTGTGGAGCGGCGCGGAGACTACTGCCCGGATGACTGTGTCACGGGCTTGCGTGTTGTGTTTGTATCTGTATCTGTATCTGTATCTGTGTGTGCGATGGGGTGTTTTGCCTGTGTGTTGTTGTTTGCGGCCTCGCCTTGTCGCTTGGCCTTGTGGCATTTACATTTCTCAACATCAACATCAACATCGGCAGCCAAGTCGGTTTTAATATATAGCGAATAAGCTGTCTACTTTGTTGTGGTGTGAGTGCTTTTTTTTTTAATCATAATTATAATTTTTATTATGCCTTTTTTGCCGCTTTCTTGCTTTCAACCCGTTCGCCAGCATTTGCGGTTTTGGCATTATTATCTATTTATATATTTTGTTGTTTTTTTGTTCAGCCACCCCATCCCATCCCGCCCCCACTAGCGCCCGCTTTTATTGCCCTACTCCTGTGTGATTTATTGTGCATTTCATTTAAATTTGTTACACATCGCTCACGGATTGTTGGCACGAGCAAACGGAGATAATTATGCTGCTAGCCTAGCCTCTAGCCTAGCCGGGGAGTAAAAGTAAAAGTCCCAGTCGAATTCATACATCATCGTTATGATCGGTCTTCCGATCGCTTCTCTGCTCTTTTTCAACTGTGGGCGCTCCCCCTTCGGTTATATTACTCATTCATTCAGTTTGTTATTTTTATTTTTCTCGTATTGCGTCCATTTGGCGTTTCCTCTGCCTCGCATTCCACATTCTCGCATATGCGTGTGCGTCAACTGCAATTTGGATGCAATTGCTCTCTGCGCTCGTCCCGTCCCGTCCCTGCAACTGCATCTGGCCCATGGCAGTGGTTCAAGAGCATCGGCGGTTGTGTAACTTCCAGGGATCCGATCCCCTTTGTTTTAGCCACTTGCCCACGTTCCCGATTGGCCACGGAGGTCTAAGCAAATGTGTAGCCACAGTGTACGTGTGTTCATGAGCGTCAGTTAGGCGCTTTCGGAATTATAATTGGGTCGAAATAGACAAATCGCAGACTAGTTGGCGACTGAAACAAAGACATGTTGTGCTTCAAAACTAAGACGTTGGATATTTATGTAATTTTTTAAAAGAAGATAGCCCAAAGTTATTACAAACAAATTATAATTGCCCTCGTTGATCTTGACACAAAGCTAAATGTAGACATCATAACCCCCAATCATAGTGCCAGTAATCACTCCAAGAGGGACAACCTCTTGGAACTAGCTTATTAGAGCTCATAATGCCCCGCAATTAGAGACCGATATCATCTCACTTTAACCCACTGTGCGCCCTTTTTAGCTTTTATTGTTAGCCACGATGCGCTTCAATTCAACTCATCACATCCCATCACATCCCAACCCACGAGGGGAAAGAAAATCGAGCGTATCTCGAATTGTTATACTCCAGTGCCGCTTCAGACTTAGGCTTCCCCCGGCGACCTCTTTGCCTTTATTGCGGGTTCAGCTGCTGGGCCTCCTCGAGTCTCATAGCACTCCACACAATTATCACAATTTTGCTTACTCAGCTCGTCAACCCATTCGCCTGTCGCCTATTCGCTCACCTACCTTCTCCCTCCTCGCACTTGGCCCGCATCCGAGCGGAGCAACTCCAGTAACTGGAAACCGGCACGCCAACATCTTTGGAGCTACCGCTGAGCGATAAGGTCTTAAATAAGCATTGACTTCCTCACTTGCGGGTGGAATAGAGGGTCTCTATGCATCGCCACTTAACCCATTAAAAGCAACTACCTAGACTCCCTAGATAGTGGGGTTTCATCAGGTCGATACAAGAAATAAATAAAATTATTTATGTTCGGTTTATAATTTTATATACTTTTATAGGAATGGGTTGAGCTTGATAAGGAATGGAATATAAACTCATTCATTGTTATTACTTTATAACTTTTTTTTTAAGTTTCTATTCAGAAAGAAAGCATCTTGTGAGTAGGGAGTTCAGAAAGCCTGACTAATGATAGCTAAAGAGATAACACATTTAATGGAAGATCTGTTGATATTTTAGGTGAGCTGGAGAAGACGATGGCCGAGTGCATCATCGAGAGCGAGCTGGAGACGGAGACTAAGGTGGTGCGGCGACTGAAAAACATCTTGGACAAGGAAATCCAGGAGATCTCCACGCTTAAGCGCAACGTATCCCGCACTCTCCAGGAGTACACCTCTTTGAAGCGCAGCTACGAGGTGAGTGCCGATCATAAATCCAACTGCCATCAGGCAACCATTAAATATTCATGCAGAAGTGCGATGTGCGAGGTGCAGGTGAGGGAAACGTGCGAGTGAATAATGCTGTACTTCCGTTTTCACCAAACTGCGCGATGACAATGGCAGATTGTTAAATTAATTAAGAAATCTGCTTGGAGGAAATAATGGTTTGGCCAAGAGTTAGCTCAGCTGGTCAAGTGATTTGGGGCTCTTTCCCAGCGATATCCAATCGCGAAGTGGTCTCTGATTAATGAGCCACCGGTAGTTGTTTTCTTGAATATTTCTCCAAACTTAATAGCACTGTGGTCGAGGGTCTGATGTATTCCAATAACAAGTTCACATATCACTATTATGATGTAAGAGCCCTACCCCAGTTAGAGGCTTACTTGGATTTCCCAGAACCTAGCTTCCAGATAGGCGCTTTCCCAGTATCAGGTATCATAAACTACCAAGTAAAATGAAACCTCTCACTTTTCAATCAAAGCACGACCACTGTACCGAGGCGGATGCCATGGAGCGCCGGCAAAAGAAGCAATCAATTTTTAATTTCCATTTATTATTATTGCTGGCCTGTTGTTGTGGGGTCTTTCTTTGGTTCTCTGGCTTTATCTCACGCCAGTTTCTATTGTTTGTTTGCCATGCTTTTCGTTTGTCCGTCCGTATTTGTCGCTTACGTTTTTATGATACGAATTCGATTGTTGGCGTTGTTGGCGCCTTATCGCCCCGGCCTGTGGCCTGTGGCTCATTGTGCCGGAGAATCTCGGCGTGATGAAATGGGAATGGGAATCGAAATGGGTTGAACTGAGATGAGATGAACGGCTTTTTGTGTTCCAATTCCTCGACACCCGATTGGTTCTGGCCATTGGCGACTACAAGTGTGGAACCGAACAGTTACCAGAGCTGGACACAAAAAGTCACTTTTTAAGTTTCATTGTTTTTTATTTATTTTTATCGTTGTTTTTTTGCTTGGATTTTTTTCTCCTTTCCGCTTTATTTTGTACAAATCACGACGCCTTATGCCTTATAGAGAGACATCGGGTCGGGGATGACTAGACGCTGTATTTGTTGATGTTCGATGCCCGTTTAGGGTGACGGAAGACGTTCATTGACTTTGGCGCGAGTGACATCATAATTGAAATGGACACAACTCGACTGCCGACTGACCATTGGCTTGAATTCGTATCGCAGAGCCGTAAACTGAAACCGAAGTTATTTACACTCCCCGGTAATCTTATCGCCCCCATAATTCGCTAATCAGACGCTCCCGTGTTGTTGCCGTTCTAATTGCACTCCCGACACAGATCCGATCCGAAAACAATACACATACAAGTGTCTCGGTCGCCTCTGTCTTTGGAAGTGTTACTTTTGGTGCCTGGAATGTGTAATTAGTAGTGCCGCTCCGATGTCTGATGATGTGGGTCGCCGAAAGGTTGCAGCTCATGGAAATCGGGTGACTCACTCGAGCCATTAGAGCCACAGTCGCTATTCGGTGGCTCTGGCAAGGAGCTGCAATTGATAATTAGCTGGCTGGCATTGTCTTCTCTGGCAGAGATAGTGCTGCTTGCCAGCATTTACAGCAATTTGTCACGATTTGTTTATTTTTAGCCGCCTTATGATACGGGATGGGGCGATGAATTCCAGAGCCAGTTCCAGAGCCAGTTTGTTTACACACAATGGATAATGCTGTTGTGGGCAAAACTTACATAATAAAGCCCGCCCTTTGTGATGCTGAACGGCTTGATTAACCGAATCAGTTATAGTTTAAATCAGTTTACATAAGCTCGTAACTATCTATTTTTGGCAGGTCTATAATGGAGTGATAGGTTTGAATAGAAAGAATGGAGGATGTAGTATTTTGATTATATGAAATATTATAACTTAATATATAAAAGTACTCTGGATTATGGATCTTTAGTAGAACATTGTCAGACATCCCTTCACTTAGTCCATTGTTTCTTATCACTGCGCCTAGTGACAAACTCCTTTGTGAGTCAAGAGCTGAGGAGTGTGTAATGCCACCTTAGTCAGTGCTCCCATTCGGGTTATGTATATGCGTTTTATTTCAAATACTGCCCATTGTCTGGAATCTGAATCGAAACAAAGACCTTGAAGTGTGCGGGAGAAGCTGAACTGCGGCTGCGGTTGAGGTCGATCTATTTGTGTGTTGCGCGCCAATCATCTCCACGTCACTTAGTCGCTAGGAGAACTATTTCCAGTGGAGGGTGGTGGCTGGGCAGATAAGATATTCGAATGGCTGAACTTTGAGTTCCAGTTTAAGGAATGTGACGATTCTCCCGGCAGTGCCCCTTATCTATAATACTGTGGACTAATCAGTGCAATATTCCAACCCGCAGGCGGCAATCCGACTGGAGGAACCGGCGGCCAAGGTCAACAACATCAAGAGCCAGCAAGAGGAGTGCGAGGTGAAGCTGGAGAAGGAGCGTGACGCCTGGGCGGCACAGATGCTGGAACTGATATCCAAGGAGGACGAGATCGTCAGCTGTATCCGCGACTATGTGCTCAACCAAAGAAACTACCACGAGCGGGCTCTGCAACATGTGAACGCTTCGCTGGCCCGCATCCAGGACACCATTCAGGCCACGGAGAAGTCCCGCTTCGGCACCTCACTGAAGGAGCACCTGGAGTCTACGAACCGCGAGATCTCGTACATCGTGGAGCTATGCTGCTGTTGCCTGCTGGAGCATGGGCTGGAGGAGGAGGGTCTGCTGCGCGTGGGATGTGCCAGCACCAAGCTGCGCCGTATGAAGCACGCCCTGGAGGCGCAGCACGTGAAAACGCCGCTTCCGCTGGACTACCAGGATCCGCACGTTATTGGCTCTATCCTGAAGCTCTACCTCCGCGAGCTGCCGGAGCCCCTGCTCACGTATGGCTTGTACAAGGACTTCATACGGATTGCCGAGCGCCACAGCGAGGCCGAACGCAAAACCGAGATCAAAGCCATTCTGGGGAAGCTGCCCAAGGAGAACTACGCCAACCTGCGCTACCTCACTCGGTTCCTGGCGCTCGTCCAGCAGCGTTCCGTGCACAACAAGATGAGCTCCCAGAACCTGGCCATTGTTATGTCCCCGAACATGCTCTGGCCCCGCATCGACAAGAGCAGCAACGCTCCCGCCGACTACATCGGTCAGGTGAACAGCTCGTCGGCAGCCAACATTATTGTGGAGTTACTTATCAGCCAGTGGGACTATTTCTTCACGGGCGAGGTCGACTTCTATCTGACACTGCAGAAGCAGAAGCTTTTCGTGGAGGGCAAGAGCAAGTCGAACTCTTCGAACGAGCATCTGGACAAGCACGATAGTGGTAAGCATCCTGGACAGTCTGAACTCTATAGCTCCAACCACTCGCTGCCAAATACAGTATTTGATTTATAGACAATTTTATTATTACTCGTTATATAACCTTAACATTTCAACTAACATATAGAGTCTATTTAGCAAAAGCATCTATGGTTTAAAGCTCTTTTGATTACTTTAAAGATTTATCAACTAAAATTGTGAATATTAATGGCATTAAATGATAAATTTAATACAACAGATTTGAATGAAATTTATTGCTCATGTTCATTAAAATGTCATTCATCTTTTTCCATTGATTCATTTTCATTGTGGAAGCGAATTTAAAAATATTCCCAACCCCGAGACTTAAGCTATAGAAGTTCGATTGTTGTTAAATTATTGTTTTAAAAATCTGATGTAATACTTTAATGTAATCCCATCCGCAGAAGTCATAGAAAGTCCCCGCTATGGAACCCTGCGAAGGCACAAGCAGGCAGCTCCTTCACCACCCACGACCAATGGGAATGGCGCGAACATGACCACATCACAGACTTCGCATCGGCCGCATGCCAAGGAGCTGTTTCCACAGCAGCCGCCAGCGCAGCCACAGGAGAAACCTGCGAAGCCGCCTCTGCCGAACCTGCCACAGTTCCAAACGCCCGCCGCCAATCAGCCGACGCAGGTCACGCAGCTAGAGGCCCTACCTCCACCTCCCGTGACACCTGCGAAGCCAGTGCCCATGACTCGAACGCAATTCTTTGGGCTTGACAACTTACCTTCGCCTACAGCTGATCGCAAGAGCACAGATAGCATCGGCAGCTTTAAGCTGAAACCGGATGTGCCGCAAAAGCCCCTGCTCCCCAAACGTCCAGCAGTTTTGGGAGTAGGTATGGGCAAAAACGAGGGCAAGAGCGATGACGAGGGTGCCGTGACACCCACCCAAGCGACAATTGATAATGGCAACGGCAGCGTTCGCTTCAAAACTGAAAATTTTCTGGAAAAGCTGCGGCAGGAAAACGCCGAGACGAATGGAACTCGAGAGGAGGCCACGGTCAAGGAGAACAACCATAATCACGAACAGCAATCTACGACAGTGGAGCCACAGCAACAACAGCAGCAGCCACCGCCGGCACAGCAACCTCAGGCCACTACGCCCATCTCCCCGAACTCATTTCAAACACCCAAGAGGCCAACAGTGCCAGCGCCGCCACCTCCAACCAATCGCAAGCAGTCGGATTAGAGGATACCGGAGGAGGAGAGGAGGTTCGGCCGTTTTGTGGAAACGCAGAAGAAAGAGTCATTAGGTGTTACTGTTTACTCGTTAAGACTTGAACGCACAGTAATATGAACAATATTACGTAATTTAAATGATCCTTGCGGTTAGGAGACCTTGTGCATTATAGAGAGAAGAACCTCTGCGTATTTTGCATTTGTATTTTTGCCTTGTCCATAAGCAATCTAATTTAGCCATATAACATTATCAACCGATATCCATTTATTTGTATGCGTATACATATAAAATATATATCTATATATATAGTCTGTAGTAGGCCACCATAACTCAATCGTCAAAATTTGATTTAAACGTTAGCAGATGCGAGCTCTTAATTGTTAATCCTTGTTTGAAAGGTTGTGATAGATCGAAATGGTTTGTGTTTCCTTAATTTTGTAATTGCATTTCTTTTGCGACAATTTTGTTTCCTTTTCCAACGAAAGACAATTTTGATTGTGATTTACAATTTCTAAAATGATGATTTCGGTAAAGTGTGAATTCTGTTGCTCCACGAAGAGAACTCGGATTCCAATGATTACATCTTCTGTGAGTTACTTGGATGCATGATGTATTATGCTTTGTATTTTGCTTTATTAATATGTAATGCAACTATTTTTATTTTTATTTTATAATAAAAGTATGTATGATGAATTGTTGTGTATATAAAATATACATTAAAAAATGAAGAGTATGATTTTATCAGAAATGTATTTACTTCTTTGTTACTGTTTACTTTGTTAGCCATTTTTTCTGAATTTGATTTAAAAAGTGTGGTGGGTCTGTTGAGAAAGAACTTAGAATTAGAGTACCCACTCTTATGAAAGTATAAAATGCCTACTGACCTCGTGAGATCAAAATATAAATCTACAAAAATTATAGTTTTTGGAACGCTATAAATTGTGCCATATAATGAATACCTGACAGCACCTATCCTGTAAGCCTATAGATTGCATAACTTCCAATTAACTACCTAAATATGTACTTCATATCTACATCTATATTTTCACACGCTGCTTCTAAGATATTACTATTAAAGAACAAACTTACTGGAGGAGAGAGCTTACTTGTGAGAGTGCAATTAAAAAGGCATTCGGCATGCGAAAGACCAAATCGATATATATTCCATGGTATTTGTAGAGTTTAGAGTGTTTATACAGTTTTGTGGATAGGTTAGTAAGCGGGCAGAAGTCGGAAAGTATATATTGTGCAAAAGTTTGAATAAAAAATCCAATTTGGAGCCCAACACAATGTGTTTTTAATGCAATGGCTTTGATGTACATTTTTATTTTATTTGTATTTCTTTTTGCGAACAGTGTACATGGACCTCAGCCAAAAAGTATGCAATATATTTTATATAGACGCTAATTTTCTAACAAAATATAAAATACATAAAATATTACTAATAGTCCGGTGGCTACCTTATGGAGCTAGTGTTTAGGCAAATATCAAAAGCTGGGAGCGCCCCAGTGATTTCCAAAAACCTTAATAAAGTGTGGGTGTAAGCCGTATGTATGGGAGGATTGAGAGGTCCCGTTCTGGGATATCTTTTAGCTTCCTCCGGGGAGTCCAACTCCCTCACGTAGTCCATAAAGTTATCCACATTGATGGGTGCCTCGGCCTTTGGCTTGGGCCCAGTTTCCGTCTGCAACTTGCGCTGAAATTCGCCTCGATAATAGTCGTTGATCATGGACATCATGCCCTTGGAGTACCAATAGATGATGCCAATCAAAAACATTCCTTGCACGAAGGGTCCAACCATTTTTAGCCCCTAGTGTCCACCGTTCACTTTGTATTTTAAGTCTATTTCAGTTTTTACTGCTGCTGTGCCTCACGAAAACTTTCTAGCCACTGATTAATCATGTAGAACTGCTCCTTGATATGCGGCCAGGCCATTGTCACAATTAGCATTATGGTATTGGCAAAGACGAACAGTTTCATCATCTCAAATGCTATTAATAAAAAGTATACCCTTAAAGAAATTGTATAAGTTTAACATTTAAGAACTAATTACAGACCCTCCGGCGTGCGAAGATAGTCACCGAAACCGGAATTTAAGTCCTTGTCCTCCTCCTTCTGCTCATTTTGATCCTTTTGATCGCGTTGTTTGGTCTTGGTCTCAGCTTTATCCTTGTTGGAGGAGTGTCCTTGTCCGTGGGAGTGACCCTTTCCGCTGTGCTTGTGCCTGCCGTATCCGGTGGATGTGTTGGCGAAGGCGGATTTCTTTGATTTCATTGCATCCAAATGGCAGATGCAGTGGGTTTGTGCTGCTCTCTGCTGAAATTGTAGTCTATAAACCGAACTTGCTCCTTTCTAAGGGTCGTCCTACCACGCCAAGTGCTGCTCCGCGAATGACACTCTGGGGCCATTCCAGGGGCTCTGCTGCTGGTTGGCAATTTTATGGTTTCGTTTTTATTGATTTGCGATTTCTGCTTGTCGCTTCTGCCAGGTGGGGCCAATAGTTTTGGGGGCGGGGCAGGCGACTAAATAGAAATATGTTGTTTGTGGAGCAATGTGCTCGGATGTTAAGCCAGGCATGTGTGCTTATTATTTCCACGTTAACATGTATAAGTGTGTCAGCTTAGCGTATGGTGGCGGTGGGCGGGTATGTCCAGGGCTTGAGGGACATTGGTTTCAATTCCATTTGGTTATAGTGGAAAATAAAAGTATTTTTGCATACATTTTTTCTTATTTATTGTACATATGTATCTTTATTTTTAACTAATAAGACAGATATCTTTATTAAGTCATGTTCATACTAAAAAAAAGTTCAACGAGTTAAATTCGAATACTGATAGCAAATACTTGATAGACACTAAGTCTAACTTGGCTCAGACACCACTACGTATACGCGATAAGCTGTTGATTCCTCTGAGCTGGGGCTTCGTCTGGTTCCGAACTATCCGTCGGAGTACTTAGACAGCTGGTGCAGAGACCGCCCAGGATGACCAGCAGACAGAAGGCGGTCAGTGAGAGGGCGGGGCTCACCTGTCGCAGTAGGGTGAGGAAAGAGGCGGATAGCTGCCACACCCGCGCCCAAGTGACGACTGAGAAGGCGAGGCAGCTTCTCTGTTCTTTGGGCACCAGCTCCCCCAAGCATGCCAGGATCATGGACTGGGCACATGACACTGCTGCCTGGGGCAGGGAGGCCATTAGCCATCCCATGGTGAGGCCGTAAACCTCGGGCATCGCCTCCTCGGCTAGAAACCAGCAAATGCTGCCTATGAAACCCACTGTCATGGCGAACACTCCTGCCCACTGCCACTTGCTCTGGTTCCTCCGGAATGTCAGGAACATGGCCAAGAAACAGCCCATCATCTCGGCCAGGCCCATCGACAGGGTGTTGGCCACTAGGTGCTCCCTGCCAAAGGAGCGAACGTGGAGGAGCAGTCCAGTGTGCACTATCATAAAAGTGGCCAACGCCATGTGGACAGCCACCAAATGGAAGCTGGCTTTCCTCTTCTTCTGCCCCAGCCACAAATCCATCCACTGGACGGAGTGCGTGTGTTCCTGTAACTTCTCTCTCAACTGGCCCAGCTGCCGGGGCAGCTCCTTGGAAACCTTGTGGAAGCTTCCATTCATCCTTGCTGCTTCTAGTAAAATTTCCACTGTTTTTTCAATAGCCAACTGATTGTCCTTGGTGTGCTGAAGCAGCCATCGAGGTGAGTCCGGAGCCCAGGGCAGTAGGAAGACTATCACCAGAAGACAGAGAGTTACCCCAAGGTATATGTGCTGCCAACTGGGAGCTCCTGAGGCGAGACCAGGCAGCACGATCAATCCAAGGGCCCAGAAGCAATCGTAGAGCAAGAGGGCTGACAGTCGATGGCTACCTCCTGTTAAGTCGCTAACTGAAACATAAATAAAAAAATTACTACTGATGATCATATTTAGATTTCATATTATATAGAAATTTTAGTGTTGTGGATATTTATGAATAACAAAATAATATTATAATCAAATAATTATATAAAAGAGTGAAGTGAACCCGCAAATCACAAATTCAATTGGTCATAAATTCAAGTTAAGGTTTCCAATTGGCTAGCCCCTAATAAGATCTATTTCATTTTTGTGATCATTGATTAGCAAGTTGTCTCTTTCCCGCGAAATCTCATGATAAATTATGATATCATAAATTCCGATAAAGCTCAGTTCTTCTCAGAGTTCAGTACAGAGAGGAGCTACCTTCAGTAAGTAACTAATTTGTTTACTTTTAGAAGGATTGTGGGTCACTATACTTTAATTATGTTTTATCTATTACACTAAAAATATAAAGGAATTGAAGATTTAATTCTTCTACTTACATATGGTCTGTCCCGAGGTGATCATAAAGCAGCAGGAAACAGCAGCCAGGCAACGAAGACCACAATGTAGACTGAAGTCCTTGACCAGGCCCATCAGCAGACTACAAATCAGAAGGCACCAAATACCAGTGCCATAAATTTGGCGGGGACTGAGCACTCGCATCAACTTCGTAGCCGCTACACCGCCAATGAGCAGCCCAAAAAGATGCCAGTACTGGGACCAGGCCACAAAAAAGTCACACAAACACACCAGATCGAATTCCATGGTCAGGGAGTGGAATCCGGTGGTGTATAGAAACTTGCGGCACTGACGCATGGCGTATCCAGAGTCTCCGTAATCGACCATCACATAGCAGTGATCCAAAGATACGGAACAATTGTCAGCAGGGCCGAATGTGCTGGTGTCGCAGGTATATTCCTCCATGGGATAGAGATCTGGAGCCGTGAACAGGATACATGCCATTAACCAGGCGGCGGGAATCTTGCACAGGAATAAGATTAGCAGGGAGCGAAGCTGCCAAGGACCAAAGTCCCCAAGGATCTGATTGACCACATCAGTTTCGCTGTCATCCACAGGATGTGTTTTTGAAGGCGGTGGAGTAGGTTCCTCGGCACCTCTGGCCTCTGGATCTGAGCAGGTGAAAACCTGGGTTAGGTGACCCACAACCAATGGCATGGGTGAGTTTCGACGGATTTGTGGCATCCAGCCTTGAGATCTGTTAAGGTCCTTCATCCTTTGTTAGTCAGCTCCGAAATTTAGTAACCACGTCTGGGGAGTGACAACCCTTCAGCATGACTGCGACTTCGCTTAGCACATCACCTAGGCAGGTAAATTCGTTGGTGAGCTCCGCGTTGCGGTGCCTGCCTACGACATCGTCGCTAATCAAATCAGTCCAAATAAGCGGAGTTCCTAACTGGTTGGGCAAACATCCAACCGATCCAAGATGCGGTCTATTTTGGTAGCCGGTTCGATCGGGAACGGGGGAGAAGACTTTCCGGACGGACACTTGTCATGATTGAAGCTAATGAATTGGCCTGGTAAACAACACCGGAATGCGTATTTCTATTAAAATTTGCGGTCTAGTTTAAGGTGTGGACTTCTTTTTTTTGTTCAAAACAGATCAAAATCATCCTTGATGTTATGTAATATAAATGGTAAATATTTTTAATATGTGTTGTGGTTTTTTTTAATTTTTTGTAGGTAATACGAAATGGTAGAAGACAAGAAATATTGAAGCTCTTTACAAAACAAAAAAAGGAGTGAAAATCGCTATATGCATTTGTTTCTAAAGAGTTCATAGTAGTCTATTCCTTGAATGGAATCGAACATTGATCATGAACTAAATAAAACCACACAGCATCCATATATGACGTAATATTATTGGCCAAAAGAGTTACGTCTGGGTTGTTTACTTTCGTTGGTCAATTGCGTTTTCCACTGGCATTTTCATGGAAAACTTGTTTCTGGAGGACCAAAAGCCAAGCCATTTGCTGGCCGTTGGAAAGTGAGTGCGAGTTTGAATCCGATCAGTAGCATTTGTGGCTTCCAAGTGGCCACACATCATGGAAACTACAGAGTTGGAAACTATGGATCAGCAGTCAGACATCTATCAAGATTCAGTGGTTTTTATAACAGGTGCGTCTGTGCTCCGTAATTAAAACCGAATTAGAAGGTAATGTTGTTATAGGAGCCACTGGTTTTGTGGGGAAGACGCTGCTGGAGAAACTGCTTTGGAGTTTTCCTCAAATCAAGCGTATATATATGCTGATCCGCCCCAAGGGAGGAGTTTCCGTGGAAGAGCGTTTCCGGGTTTTCCTCCAGAATCCCATATTCGAGCGGCTAAGAAATAATCATCCGGAAAGACTAAAGAAAATCTTTCACTTTTCTGGCAATATTGAAGACGACAACTTTGGTATGACTTTTGTGAGTTGTTTACAAAGTTTCAGGAATTAACCAGACCCAACTCCACCAACAGGTTTAAATGAGTCGGACAGGAAAGTGTTGTGTGGCGAGGTAAACATTATTTTCCACAGTGCCGCGACCGTAAGTTGTCAGGGGAATCCCAAAAGTTAATGCCTTGAAGAGACTTTTTATGTGTTTTGTTTAGGTGCGCTTTAATGAGTGTCTTAAGGTGGCTGCCCGCGTCAACTCCCAGGCCACCTACAATCTTCTAGAGCTCTGCAGGGAGATGACTCACTTGCGTGTAAGTGAAGCCCTACCTAGGTGAGGACTTTGACGAATCTTCTCTAACTGTGTCTCTTTTCAGAGCTTTTTGTATGTTTCGACGGCCTACTGCAATCCAGGTCGCAAGTATGTGGATGAGGTGGTGTACCCCACCATGCCGCCAGTGGATTGGCGTCAGTTTCTGGCCGCTACCCAAAAAATACCGGATGATTATCTAAACCGTCTAGCGGACTATATAAAGGGCCCTCATGTCAATACCTATACCTTTACCAAGTCAATCGCCGAACAAATCGTGAATTCTTACAAGAATGTAATTCCGATTGTGATCGTGCGACCTTCTATTGTTACGGCAGCCTATCGGGAACCTTATCCAGGCTGGATTGATAATATCCAGGCCATCAGTGGAATAATGATGGAGATTGGCAAGGGAGGAATCAGTAGTATTCTGGGTGATAAAGACCTTATATGCGACATTATTCCTGTGGATTTTGTGGTGAATGCCATGATTATGATGGTCGGCAAAGCAAAGTTAGGAAGGTAAGGCACTAATTCTTTTTATGAATCAAATGAATTTTAAACATTTCTTATTTAAGATTAAGCATCTGTAATGCCACCTCGGGTGTGACCAATCCCATCACCTGGCAGCATTTGGGAGAACTCACCATGAAGTGGTCTCGAATTTATCCCACACGGCGTATGATTATGTTTCCGAATTTCAAATATCGATGCAGTGCCTTTAAGCATGAATTGGCCGTTTGGGCATTACACTTTGTTCCTGCCCTTTTAATGGATCTACGGACCCTTGTGTTGGCTCAAAAGAAGCGACTTGTAACTCCCATAGCCAAGAAATTCCGACAAGCCTGTTTGGCAGGTAATCTCTGAAGATCAAATCTCTTTAAAAATGGTTTTTAGCAAATACACATATTTTTAGGAAGCTTTTTCTCTTTAAACGAATGGATCTTCAAAAACAAGAGTCGCTATTATTTTAAGGAAGTAATTCAAAATGGCTCGTATCCTATGCTCTATTGGAATCTGGACGAGTTGGACTATGATGATTATGTGCGACGGCATATGATTGGCATTAACAAATACCTTCATCGCGAAAAGTTCACCTTTCAATCAAATAAATTCATGGTGACCAAGTAAGTTTTAAAAAGAAAACTCTAGGAATCTCAATTTCATATATTTTTTGATAGAGTCTACTGGTTCTGGATATTCCTGCATCTGTTATTTTATCTTCTTCTAGTCTATTTCATATTTTAGTCAAATATTTGTTTTTAAGAACTCAGTTTCTGTCGAAAGTAAGACATAAGAAGGTGGATGCACTTTTTAAAATATTTTTAATGTGTAGAATAACTGCAAGCTATTAGAATAACAATTCACTTAACCTAATCACAGAAGAAAGTTTCTTTAGTTAAGTAATACAAAAAATAGGCATTGGCAGAAATAAAAATCAAAAGGTTTTCCTACAATCGCGTATTGTTAACATCCGACTTGATGGTCCAAACTGCAGCATTCAGAGGAGATTGTTCCTTTTTGTCATTAGCCTCCACTTGGGGCACAGCCGGGGTGACACTTAGTCTGGGCGTAAGGAGCAACGTGGTGCAAATTCCACCCAAGATGCTGAAGACACAGTAGGATGTCAGCGACAGGGCGGTGTCAATCTTTTTCAGGACATTGAAGAAAGGTGCGGAAAGGAGCCAAATACGTGCCCAGGTTACCACTGAGAAGACGAAGAGCTGCTTCTTGTTCGCCGGCACCAGCTCATTCATGCAGGCTAGGATCATGGATTGGGCACAAGAAACCGCTGCCTTCGGAATTGTGGCGATAATCATCCAGAGCGAGACCTTCAGATCTGCATCCACTGAGGATGACATTAAATGAGATTTGGTTTTTTAATTGAAATGGTAATTGAAATCTTACTAGAATCAGCATTAGTCCAGATCCAGCCCAGGCAGCCTAGCATTCCAGCTAATATATTGAAGACTCCAGCACATTGCCACTTCCACTTGTTGTGCTTCAAAGTAAAGTGAAGAGCCAAAAAGCACCCAATGATTTCGGAAAATCCTAAAGAGTAAAAGATTTCAGTTAATTTAGATACTAAATGATTTTTCTTATTGATTTCTAGTGTTATCTTACCCATGGCTATGGTATTAGGCACTAGGTAGTCCCTTCCAAACGATCGAATATTTAACAGCATGCCCATGAAGTTAATGACAAAGAAGGCCAGTGCGAGATGGGCGGCCACCATATGAGTCTTGGCCCTTTTTCCCACCCACAGCTGGCGCCAAGGAGCCGGTGCTGGTTGGGCCTTGAGTTGTTCACTTAACTGCTCTAGTTGCTGCCGGAAATCCGGCGGAATCTTGAAAGTACGGTCATTAATTGCCGCTCCTTCACGAACAATTTCCTCCACATGGTCGATGGCAAACCGGTCGGCGGCGCGTCGGAGGAGCCAGCGGGGCGAGTCTGGGGTCCAGTAAAGCAGCAGGATCAATAAAACAGTTGGGAAGGTAATGCCTACGTAGATAAGAGACCAGCTGTTGAAGAAAGAGGATAATCCCGGCAGCAGGATCACGCCAACAGACCAAAAGGTGTCGTACAGGATAATGGCGCCAATTCGATGAACACCCGCGGTGATGTCGGCAACTTGAAAATTAATATAAAGCGGTTTATTTAATAATTACTAAAATAGAATATTCCAACTTACATATCGCTTGTCCAGCCGTAAACATAATGGCACAACAAACGGCGGAGAGACAGCGGAAGGCGCAGTGGAGGCTGAAATCTCGGGCATATCCTGTGACAACTCCGCACACAATCTGGGCCACGGCACCCACACAGTATGTGCTTCTTGGACTAATGCCCAGCATCATCTTAGTTCCCACCACACCTCCAACTAGGACACCAAACAGATGCCAGTACTGGGTCCAAGCCACAAAAATGTCCCGAAGACAAACCAGGTTGAATTGCATGATTAGGGAATCAAAACTTGACATGTAGGTGAACTGCTGGCATTCACTTCTGCTGCCAGACGATTCCTCCAGCACATAGCACTGGTTGTCCGATACACTGTAGCTGGCATTAGAGTCCTCCAGATAGCTGGTATCACAGGTAAACTCCGATACTGGATATAGTTCTGGTCCGGTGAATATAATACAGGCCATAAACCAAGCGGCAGGAATTTTGCACAAAAAGAGGATCAGAATTGTCCTCAGCTGCCAGATACCGAAGTCACCCACGACATCCCCAATGATATCGCTTCCTGGCACTGCTGGAGGAATCCGTTTACTTGTGTCATCCTCCGGAGTTACGGATCTATGAATAACCGGAGAGCTCGGTCCTCGGGCGGGCGATTGATTGACCATTTTCGTGCGATCACTTGTCTGTCTTCAGTGTGACTTTCTGCGAATATGAAACATTTATTTATACGTTATTGTTTATTTTCATTACTATTATTATTTCAGAGACCCAAACAGCCGTCCCTCACAATTGATACAAATTGAATGCGGTTTACAGCTGAAATCAGTCGATCAAAGGCATTGAGTATCACGCGAGATTCTTGAAATAAGTGAGGTCAGTAGACATTTGATTGACTTTTAATTTTACATGGATAACTTATGAATGCCAATATCGATGAAACAAGATATACTTTCACCTTGTTAGTTTTTAAATTCATTCACATTACTCATACCCATGTTTTAATGTTAGCTTAAGCTTGTAATGAATTAATAAATTATTTCAACTACTTATCACATTTTTTTTTGCAATTAAATATTCTGTAACCTTTCTTGGATTCATTAATAAATTAGCCAAGATTTACGCGATTGAGGTTATCAATGTGATATTAAAAATCACGCTTCGCACTTAGAGATTAGATTTATATCGATGTCCCAGACGGTACTTGATTAAAATCAGATAATGAACTGCACTCCGCGGCACGGTACTATCTGATTATTTAGCCCTTATTTGCAGAGAGCAAATATTGTGAAAGGTTTGCAGTTGTAGAATTTATCTGTTAATTCCCTGGAGATATTTCCTTTGTTGGATCATCTATATTGACGGACTCTTTATGCTTCAATTTCGCAGGTGCTAATTATCCATTGTCTGGTACAAAAGTAGCCCCACCTCGAGGCCCATCTGTCTGTCCATTTATTGGTCGTCTAAATATTTTAAATTCATATTTTACGGTAGGTGCTAATTGCGGAAAACTGGTCGCGTTGGCCTGGACTATTTGAATTTCCTATTCGATCTAGTAGATGTCTAAATTGTGATAGTGACGGCAGGTCGTGCCATTACTTGAATGACTTGTTTCAAGCCCAAATGCAAATTAATAATTGCCACTGGGACAGAAACTGCTTAGGCGTACTCGTATCAAATTAATGGAATGCTCGACTTTTTGATTATGAGTATGATTAAGTGGGTTCAACAAAGCTTTTAAATAAATTAATCTTTGAAGTGTTTGAAGTTGGGCTATAGAGCTAGTTAATAAATGTCTCTTTAACTTTTATAAAATATTTATTTTATTAAACACACAAACCTCTTATGTATATCACAATTTTTAGATTCTAAAGACACATATATTTTCGTAAATTCATAAAACTATTGTTTTTTTCCATCAATGTCTGTTGGATGTTTGTTCATTTGTTGGCATACAAATTCACATAAATTAATTAGGCGACAATAAAAGTTATGCACGCGTTTCAGTTATGAGTTCGTAAATGGTAGATTTCCAATTCGCACGTCTCCCAACCGATTTTCTAATGAATTTCATGGAGCAGCGGACGCGTCTCAATCGGTTGAGAATCAAATGGCAACTGAATTGGATTCCGCCACAAGGGGCTATAGCCCCATGAAGTCGAAGCCGAATGACCGACCACTCGGAGCGTTAATTTTCTTAATGAATTTGCTCAAATAATAAAAACTTATTAAAGGGGTTAACAAAAATACACAGCTTTATACTTTTAGAAATTAAACATTTTTGTGGGCTACATATTTTGTGTTGCTTCTGCCTATTTTTCATATTTTTATTGACCATTTAATATTTAATTTTATTGAATACATGGCGGATCGATAGCTTGCCTTTCAATGTTCTTTATTTTATTAGTTTCTATTGTATCTACCCCTATCATGTTTGCACTATCATCAGCGGAAAAGTCAGCAAGGGGGTGTCCAATAGAGGGTTTATGGTTTGGGAGTCATAATGTTATTACTTAAGTTATCAGCGTTTGCATTTGGTCTTTCTCAAGTTCTCCTTTACCTTAATTGCGGATTTCTATTTTAATCTTTATTGTCTGCGGCTTTTCAATTTAGCCAAATCAATGACACATCGATGCTTTTGACCTACATTAATTCTGTGTTTTCGATTTACCTTAGGTCTATCGTATGGCGATAATCTTTTGAATATTTTCTCATCCAGGATGTACTTTTCGTCATCATATATTTTGGATTTATTTAATTTAATACAATTAAGATGACACTGTTTGTTAATTGAGGCCATAATGCCATCCACAAACAAAAGAAAATCGTTTAATTTAATTAACAAGTTATGACGCTAAAGGCTTCATATGCGATTATCTTTGATACGGGTTTTATTTTATGGCGAAATAAAATGTTGTTTTAACAGTTTAAATTTGTTATATGTTTTCCTTATTTATTTAAACTATCTACACTCCCATTTTTTTCTTTTAAAAACAATTTAAAATGATTTATTATAAGGTGCACTAATTTATCGGTTATTTTAAAGTTTCTATACGTTCTAAAGCCTATTTTTAGGCTAAAAAAGCTTTTTAAATGGTTTCTGAGCTTCGAGTTTTTAAAGCTTCTTCTCCGTTATGCTGCTCCATTTCAATTTCACACTCACTGGCGGGATGAAAGTTAATATGCCATATATCAGCTATACTGACGGCTATATTTCTCTCAAAGTTACTGAGGAGCTCATTGCTGTAACCACTGATTTCTGAGCTAGTGCTGCTGTATCGACGTAGGATTATAGCCGATTGGCGGCGATAGGTATTTGGTGTTGGCACTCGACTAATGGGCGGCTGTTCCGTGTTCCAGTAGTAACGATTCAGTCGTCGCAAGGCCAATCCATAGATAGTGCCAACGGTGGATAGAATGGTAATGGGTACCAGGGGATGGATGACGGTGAGACAACTCAGAAGTGGACAAAAAACCAGGCACGTCCGGCTGAATCCAACCACGGAGAGCATCAGATATACACGCTTCTCGGTGGATACCATCTCACCTGTGCAGGTGGTTAGCACAGCGATTGTGGCCGAGTTGGCCATTTTTAAAATGATCCAAAACACCAACTCCAAGCCAACGCGTCGTGAGTTTCTTTCTGAAAGTGATATACATTAGCAAAATGATGGAACCCTCAAAACACAATCTTACCTGTTTCGGGCAGCAGCCAAATGAGATATGTTATAAGACTACATATAGTCATGAGATTTCCTGCCCAACGCCAATGGCGACGCGTGTAAAGGATCATGTAGAGGCCTATAAAGACACCTACCATTTCTGCGAATCCCAAGGCAGCTGTGTTAACGTGCACCTGTTCCGCTCCCAAGTTCCGAATCATCAAAAGGGATATGGTATATATGACCATAGCAGCACCCCAGATGCAGTGAATATAAATCAATTGACTGCGCTTCGTTTCGCCATCCCAGATTTGGCAGTAGCTTCGCTTTTGTTCGGCCTTTAGCTCCAGGTCCTTGGCGTATCCTGTTAGCTGTACATCCAGGGTCAGAGGTACCTTTCGGTTGTTGTAAGTAGCAGATTCCAAGAGCTGACGAAGTGCTGCCTCCACACGTTCGTGTTGCAGTAGCCATCGCGGGGAATCGGCAATCCAGCGATGCAGCCAAACCAGGACAATCAACGAAGAGGATATAGCCACGTATAGATAGCTCCAGTTATCGAAATATATAGAAATGGCAGGCAGCAGGACGAGGCCAATAGACCAAAACAGTTCCGACAAAGTAATCACTATTATGCGAGCTTTTCCCGAGGTAATATCGTTAACTAAAAAGAAGAAGAAAATTTATGTAAGTTCGTGTCTTAAGTCTTTTGTGTTTACTTCATGAATAACGATGAATACTCACGAATAAACTGTCCGGAAGTATACATTAGAGCACAAAACATGGAGGTGAGGCATCGAAAATAGATGTGTAACTGGTAAGTATCCACCAAGCCAGTTAGATTCCCGCAAAATATTTGACCAATCATTCCGAGCAGCATCAATCGTCGTGGACTAATTCTGTGGTTAAAAAATGTGATTAAAATTATTGATATAGTTGTGATATTAAAAATACAAACATTTTTAGAGCCGAATAAGCCATAAGACCTCCTATTAAAGCTCCGAGGGCATGAAAGGATTGGGTCATGGCCACAAGGACGCGTCGAGAGCAAATCAAATCAAACTGGGTGATCAGGGATTTGTAATCCGATGTGTGTTCCACGTGCTCGCAAGGTAGGGAAGATTGAGAACGTTCCGATTCCGTGGCATTCCACTCTGAGCCGTGACTCCGGACGAAGCCTCGGGTCAAGGACTGGGCATACGCGTTGCACACGTCCACATTGAATAGTCGATCCGTGCTGCGGGCATCTTGCCAGAGCTGTTGGTTACGACTCACGGGCTCCACCCGTGACACACTGGCATTCCAATCAGATGGATGGCAGACGAGTTCGCCCTTCCATGGAAACGGAGCAGTGTAAACAATAATGACCGTAAACCAGGCACTGGGAATCTTGCACAGAAAGATCAGCAGAATGGTTCGCAGCTGCCAGCGACCGAAACTGCCATTTACTTGCTCCACCACATCCGGATTGGAGGACGTTTGTCCTTGATTTTCAGCCGTCGACATCTTCCGGGTGAGGTTACCCCATCGGCGTACGTACGAGCACTGAGTTTGCTAATTTTTCATCGATCTCATCGGTCCGCTGTGATAATATTCCACGGGAGGGAAAACGATGTTTGCGCTACTGTTTAGTTGTCCCCTCAAATTGGTGCAAATTAGTTTGAGATTTTGCGCCCTGTCTGGGTTATGGCTTATTTTAGGTTTGTTTTCATCGCATCCAAGCAATTCATGACGTCAGCGTGCTGCAAAACGAGGAAGATCTACTTAGAACATCATAAATATTCATTGTCTTTCAAGAAGGGCGAATAAACTTTCCATTAATATTTTATCTAATAAAGTAGCTTACAGCTAGTTGAATTTCACACTTTGGGCTTGCTTACAAAAAGTGTAAATAAATTAATAATTAGCGAGTGGTTTTGGAAACCTGATCGAATTGGAACCGGATGGAAGTAGAGCGGATTTTCCAGGAACTAATTGCCTTCTTTGAATCTTGATTGTCCTGCGTTTTTTAAAAGAGGGTGTTCCTGTTACTAAGAGAGACTCTTCTCTTCTAGAGTACCTTATGCATCCATTTTGTTAATAGTGATAGAAAGTAAATAAATTAATGGATAAATGTTCTTTATTTCAACCTAAATAAGCTCTTGAGAGTAAAGAGGTCAATTAAAAGAATATGGCTAATATTTCGTTTCTTATTAAAAAAATTAAATAAATATAATGCCTAAAAGTAGGCCATGGGAACAAGAGAGAAGATGCGTAGTAATACATTAGGATGCTGGGCTCATTTCACCAAGTCCTATATCTATCTATATTGGTTGGTTGGTGCATCCAATCTGATCAAAGAAATACCCTCCCTCCCATTAAAAAAGTAAAACAAAGAATGTCATGAAATATATTGAATAATTCATTTGTTTTATTCACTTTGACCTGCTTTGATTTGTGTTTTGCTTTCTTTTTAATATTACTCATAGCGAGTTGCTTTGCTACAAAAATGTTTGTCATCAAAAATTATACAAACGAACAAAATGAGAATTGCTGGTGAGCATGCTTGATATTTTTGCAATTCCACAATTCAGTTATGGCTTCTGTGTATATAAAATGGCAAATGCTTATTTCTTATAGATGGAAATATTTTACATCATTGTTTTTTAGGGCAACTGGTTATGCTTTTTAATGTTTTAGGTATTTTTGTATATTTTTCGTTGGCTTTGTTTGATCAAATTTTGCATAAATTTTATCGATTTTCGTTTGGTTTCAATCTCCAATTAATTATTGTCTGAAACAATTATTTTTGTTAACAACTCTCTAACTCTCGGTAAGTCCACATTGAATGACAAAAACATTGTTTGTTAAATTATACCAATTAAGTTAATTTCATTGCTCACATCTAAATAAGGTTTGGGGTTATTCTGCCGTATTTACAGGGTTGTCTATTTTGTAAAATAAAATAAATGCGATGTTGGATCGAAAACATATTCCAAGCACTATGCACTTGGACTAAATGTGGGGATTTGGCTTTGCAGAGACTTGGCGTAACAATAAAACAAACTTTAAACATTATCAAATATTGCTACATTTTAAAATTAATTATTTATTATGATGTATAGCGTGTGTGGTGGTTTCAGTAAAGTGATGAAAAAATGTGATTCGAGTTTGCTCGCACCTCTCACAACAGATTGAAATTGAGTTTACATACGTGCTTATAAAATATTATGCGAAAGTATTTACAATTCATCCGATGACTTATTGGGGTGCGACTTATCATCGAGGAGTATAAGTAGGATAGGTTTCAGAGTTGTGCTTAGGATGTAGTTTCGATATAATTAGCGCTCAGAGATTTGCCTTAACTGCTCTTCATTACTCATTAACGAAACAAGCCAAGTCCGCTATTTGTTTTTTATCTGCTTACATTAACTTTATGCTTAGACACTAGTTTAAAGTCCTTCGGTTGATTTTTATGCTGTTGCTTTTGCGGTTTTAGAAATAACCTCGGTGACCGCCCCTAAAATGCCCTGCCCAGCTAAATAATTATGAGTTGGTGTGTTCTAAGTCTAGTCTCTAAATGTTAATATTTGGTTTCGAGTTCAATGATCCGTGCTGAGCCCATCCTCCACATTGCTGTCCCAGTTGAATTCCGTGACGCCCTGCTTGTAGAAGATGTTGCCCAGATTGGCGTACCGCTGCTCAAAGTTCGCATCCTTCGCCTTCAGATGTTCAAAACTGAAAGAAAAATAAAAAAATGTTTATAAGTAAATATGAAAGTAAGATTATTGAAAACAAAAAATACTATAAGATCTTGCATCTAGTTTCCTGCTGAGATGTAAGGGAAACATACGCAGTACTTCCTTTAAATCATTCAGGTAGACAAATCGGTAATCACCAGTTGCGTGAATGCGTAATCTACTTTATGCTACGATTTTCAGAATTTCCCAACTTGTGTTTGCATTTCCCTTCCGTTGTTTAATTTTTTGTTTCCCGTGTTTCCGACCCCCTGACCCGATCCGACGCTACCTCCTTACCACCATTGTCGCTCTGCCTACAAAAGCTGCTCAATTTACTTGTGCGCAATAGAGTGTTTCCTTATGAACAGCACCCCACCATAAAAAGAACCCTCAATTGGCGATGCAGCTGCCCCAGGTACAAGATACAAGATACGAGTTACGAGGAACGGAACCAACCAGTACAGCTGTATGCACAATGAATAAATCCATTTCTTGAGCAAGTCGTCCCACTTACCTTGCCCCGGGGCATTGTGAGCATTGCAGAAAATGTCAAAGGTCATAAGCGGCCTTTGTGCAGGGCAAGACAAAAGGCCGCCTTGCAGGATTGCAGTCTCGCATCCTTGCAGGCAGCCCAAAAGATTTTAAGGGGAAGGAGCGGAAAAACAAAATAAAGTAAGAAAGGTGAAGGGAAAACCCCGTGAACCGGCTTAAGTCACAATTAATGGTACGACAAGCTTGTGCAGCTACCAGTGGTTGTTATTACTTTTAAAAGTGGTGGTGCTGGTGGTGCATGGGCATTTCCAGAAGATGTTTAAACCACCCTTGAGGAGGAAGCGCAGGCGCATGCGCAGCTGTTCCGCCGTTATGCTCGGGGAACCAAGGAATTGTGGTAGTTCCTCAGTAGGAACCGTTCCCATCGATTGCCCAAGAAGAGGAGGAGTAGCCGGAGAACGTCAAGGGCCACGTGTGCGCAATCAGCGTCGCCAGAGTATTCTTCACCCCTTCACCGGGAGGTTCTGCCTGAGAAAATTCCTTCACACCCGAGAAGCGAAATCAAAACGAGTTCTTCAGGGGTAGAACTTCCAGAAAAAAACAAATTTTTTCTTATTGTTTTCCAAGTACAGCCTCGACAGAGATATGAAGTAAAGTTTTTTACAAATTTTATTAAGTACTGAAAAAATCAATCATAGATTGGACGAGTACAATCAAAAATGTAATGATATAATGAAATATTAATAATTTGCTAGTCTATATAATGATTTGTTATCCTTTTTAAAGGAAGAGCTTCTTTTGTAGAAAAAGAACACAACTTTTAGAGGCAAGTTTGAAGATTTAATATTAGTTTTAAGTTTATTTTATTGGAATGAGTTCGTTCAAAAAATCTTTTTTATCAAGCTAAAAGAAAATTGAAGATATATTTTGAAAAAACCTCCTTTGTTGTACGAAATACTTATAACTTTCTTATCTAAATAATGTTTTGAGTTCCTTTTTACAGAAGATACAATTATAAAACTTCAAGAGATAATATAGAAAATCGTAAACGATTAAAAAATGTAAATTTGGAGTCTTCTTTCAAGTGGAAATTGCAGCATTCAATAAATTAATTTTGAGAAACCTCTGGTTGTATGCAACATGCATGTATTAAATATATTTTTCAAATCAGATCTTAGCTAGGACATAATTTAAAGTAGTACATTATAGGAAATGGTGGCCTAAAGGAGAAGCCTAGACATTGCGCGCCTTAAGCACCTGCTTCTGGGGCGGGCTGGGCATGTTCTCCTTGCCGGCGAACAGGATCGTCTTCTTCGGCGTGCTGGCCGCCGACTTGGGAGTGCGCGGTGTCCTGGGGCTGCGGGGCGTGGCCGGAGTGGCCTTGGGAGTGCGTGGGGCGGGACGAGGCGAGGATTTGCAGGAGAGCAGCTCACTGATCTCGCTGCTGTTATCCTGGCGCACGCACTTCTCCGAGGAGTTGAGCAGCCACGAGGTGATCTTGTCGCACTCGGCACGCAGTTCCGAGTCGCAGAGCAGATCTTCGATCTTTTCCAGGTCGGTGGTGTTGGAGCGGTTGGCCTTGCCGGGGGTGCCCAGGAGAGCGGCACCGGAGCCTGGCTGCTTCGATTTCAAGGCAATGTTCTCCAGCTTCAGCTGCTCACACTCCTCGCGCACCTTAACCAGCATCTGCTCCTTGTTGTCCAGCTCCAGCTGGGCGAACTGCAGCACGGTGGCGAACTCGTCCAGGGCCTTCTTCATGTCGGCCATGTAGGCCTCGCGGGTCTCGTCCTTGCGGCGCAGCTCGTGGTAGTGGGCCAGCTGGGCATCCCCGTCGATTCGCTCCTGGAACGAGTTAGCAATCTGATTGAATTTGGCCAAAGTCTCTGCCTCGCCGGCGAGCAGTTCATGGAGCATGGACTCCTTCAACGATACCTCGCCCTGCAGCGTCTGGGAAGAGGATCTCAAGGCAGAGAGTGCCTCCTGGCTCTCGGTCAGTTGTAGACGCAGTTGCTCCGCATCCGCTTGCAGGCTCAGGTAGCTCTGCTCCAGGGCGCCCTTGGCCAGCTGCACAGACTCAAGCTCCGCTCGGAATTGCTCCACATCGGCGTCCGACTTCTTCAGTCGCTCCATCAGAATGTTGACGGTGGCCCGAGTGTTGGTCAGGGTCAGCTGGTAGTTGTACTTCTCCGTGATGGTCTTGGCCATGTCCTGCTTCAGTTGCACGACCTGCTGCTGCAGGGCATCGCTCAGCTGGATGTAGTAGTCGATGCCGTTTCGCAGTTGCTCCTCGCACTTCTGGAGCTTCTCGTCTCGCTGGCGCAGCATATCGTTGGTGGTCTCCAGCAGCACCATCACATCCTGCTTCTCGAGCTCGATCTTGATGAGCTCGTTCTCGGCCAGCTTCTGGCGCTTGTCCAGCTCGGCGCGCCAGTAGGTCTTCTCACGCTCCACGGCGCCCTCCAGATCGCTCTCCACCTGCTGCTGCACCTTGGCCACCGCCTGCTGTTGCTCCGCCTGGCGAGCCTGCTCCCGGCACAGCTGCCTGATGGTGTCGCAGTGGGCATCAATCTCGCAGTTCTTGTCCAGCAACTCGTCCTGCAGCGAACGGATGAGTGTGCACTTGTTGGCCAGGTCGTTCTTCAGGGTATTGCGCTCAACCTTCAGGCACTCCAACTCCGCCTGGGTGCTCTTTGCCTCCTGGCCATAGTTCAGAGCATCCTGTTCGATCTGATTCTTCAGTTGGCTCACCTCAGCCAGGAGCGAAGCATTGCTCTGTTGGAGATCTTCCACCAACACGATGTTCTCTGCGGTCTTAGCCTGCTCCATGGTGCAACGCTCCTTGGCCTGGGCCACCTCCATCTGGAGCTCGGCCAGCTGGTTTTGAAGCTGCTCCTGGTGGGAGGCCCGCTCGTCGCTTGCCGCCTGCATCTGCTCGTTGGCCAGACGCAGAGCCTCACTCTCAGCAATCAGGGTGTCCACCTGGCGCTCGTGCTCCTCCCGCTGCTGGTGCAATTGCTGCTCCATGTTGGCGAATCGCTCCAGGAGTTCGGAGTGCTCCCGGGACATCTGTTCATTCAGGGACTTGTGCGAGAGATTCTCGCCTGTCAAAGCCTCAATCATCTGCTCCATTTTGGCGGTGGAGAGTTCGTGCTCCTCGCGCAGCTTGGCCTCGGCCTCCTTCAGCTGCTCCACATGGCGGCGCAGGACATCCAACTGACTCAGCTGGCTCTCGATCAGTTCGTTCTTGTGGCGGATCTCCTGCTGCAGGGCCTCCTTGCCCTTCAAGCGGCTGGCGGACTTGGCCTCCTTCACCGGCGTGGTGGCTGCCGAGTGCAAGGGGGTGGAGGCAGCAGTGGAGGCGCCACTGGCGCTGCCGCTTGCCACATCCTGATGGCTTGGAGTGGGGCGGAAGCGAAGACGCTGTGGCAGCGATGGGGTACGGAACAGCCTTAGACCCTTGGACTTCTTGTCCTCCTTGGGAATGGCGAATTCCTTGGCCTCCTTCGAGCTTGAGGCAAAGCGCACCGCATCCTTGAAGAACTTCTCAATCTGCTCCTTACGCTCCGGTTGAACAGTGGGTGCAGCAGCAGCAGCTGCAGTGGGCGTGGCACTGCCCGCCGATCCTGCCGAGCTGTTCGAGGCAGCTGGCGAGCCGCAAACGGCCACATCCACATCATTGAAGCGCTTCAACTTGGCCTTGGAGAAGGACATTTTCGTACTTTGTTTTTCAATCTTTAACTTGTGGTGAATAGATTTGTTTCGATTCTTTCTTCCGATGTCTCAGTTACTGTTAACAACGCTCGTATAACTTTTTTTTGGTAATAACAAAAACTCAATGATCAAACATAAACACAACTTTAACTTTTTTGGTTTTTGGTTTGGTTACTTTGACTTTTTCTTGGTAAAAAGATTTAACAAATTGTCTGAGTCCGTTTAAAAATTTTGCTGTACTTGGCTTGGTCTGTTTCTATTCTACACTAATAACCCGCTTCCCGTTGCTTCCCGTTTCACTGAACCTACGCGTTCCGCTGTCAAAACCTAACTAAACTCACCTTCTGCCCAGGATCACGGAGGCAGACATCGCCGTCAGCTGCTCAAATGGGCGAAAGTGAGATGGCGACAAGGTGTGAGGGAGACGGCACAGAAAACAACCCTCGATCAAGGATCCTTTGTTATTGTCTGTGGCTTGTACCCTAGACGGTGTGGGGTATTTATGTTGCCACTATAAGGAAACCATGTTCTTAGTTTAGTTCCATATAGTTTTCTTTTTTACTTAATAGTTTCATTTAAAATAACCAATAAAAAGTATACTAGAAAACCATAGAAGCAACTTCCAATCTAAGTGCCTAATTTAATAGTTTATATCAAAAAATTTGTATCATGGTATTAACAAATTATACAATGGAAGTTATACAAATTGTATCATGGAAGGACATTATCCTTCTTTTTCTAGGGTATTTCATATTCGATACAAAGACATTCTTCACCTTGGCTTGCTTTGGTGGTGGTTCGTGCCACAATTCCTTATCCCTAGACGTCTTATCGGTGTATTTGTCAAGACGTCGGGCTCATATAGAAAATACATTTTTTTAGCGCGCGCAAATGTTGCAATTGTAGTTTAAGACAGCACGAGGAGGGTTCAATGCCTAGCAGGACAAGGGGCAGGATAAGGACAGATATAGGGCAAAAGGACGACAGGACGATCCGCATTCCCTTGCTCGAATATAGGAAATGTGCCGTGTCGAAATAAGAGAAAGACACTCGCATCTGTCTGGGCTACTCCTTCCCCTGCGATTACTTCCGAGGATTGCCGGTACGACAACGAATACGAAAGGACTTGAGGGCTGAGGGCAGAATGGGCTGGAATATCCGTTAGCTCCAACCCAGCTGGCAGCCAGCATAAGTTTATAATTTGATACGAAATCCGAAGCCCGCATAATTAGTAGGAAAATGCGTTGAAAATGCGAGGGAAATGGGCGATCTGCGCCTGCGCAATGAAATGAATTGAATTGCGTGGAAAATGGAAATGTGACAGGCAAATAGATTTTCCTTGATCACGCGAGGGAGGAGTTGGGCAATCTGCCATCGGCCCTTTTGACATCCTGCTGATCCTGCGGTAGCCGCCTGTGTCTCTTGCTTCTCTTCCAATACCCTGATCTTTCTAGTGAGAATGTCACAACTGCCGACTGTTCAGCTGGTTGGTATTTATCCGGCAAACAATGGTCAAAATAGTAAATGAAAGGTAGATATTACTTGGTTGCAGTGGGTAGGAATGGAATTCTGGGTGGGTCAACCACACACAGCTGTGCCAGGGACTCAAATCTAAGATTTGTTGCCTAGAGAGTCAAGGAAACAGCATGGTGCTTCGAAGTAAATGAAAATTAGAGCCTTTTCAGGACTACGGAACTTTTCCATTCAATGTAACTTTAATAATAGGTTATAATATATTCTTTTTTAAAGAAAAGCAAGATCGCATAATCATTATTTTTTGTTCACCGGCCTCCGGAACTCTTTCCTGTAAAGGATTTAACAACCATTCAGATCCCTTTATTAATGATGATGATGACGACTATTACCGAGCCTTCAGAATCCTTGAACAGATCAAAATAATTTTCCCATGCCTGCTCATGCATAACCGATGCTTAATGAATGCGCTAAAAAGTAACGCGATCTAATAATGATGGCACCTACGGATCCATTTTCTGTTAATTCACACAATAGTCTTTTTCCCCGGCCAATGTCAACACAACATAAAGTAATGGCAACAAAGGACTATCTGGGGTCCCGGCGATCAAAGGGTTTTCGCACCCTCATGGGATACAAAAAGACACTAAAAAGAACCCGAGACCTGTGTCATCGACCTTAGTCGAGTCACAGTTCAGACCATGTTGCTGGGCGACGAGCAAAAGGAGCCGCATAACCGGACTCACGGTCCACCATCTGGTTTAGCTGACCCGTCAAACTTGCAACCTCAAAGACTAACAACTGGGCAAATAAGCCAATTATCTTGGGTGTTAAAAATGCTAGAATTTATAAAAAAGCATTTATTCTGATGCTGGTTTTCTACTCACCGCTGAAAGAGCAAAGTCTTGGCGAAGGCATACAGCTCGATGTCCAGACTGTTGAGCTTTTCGATGCGACGCCGTTGATCGGGTCGCAAGTTCTGGACGGCAGCCGCCGATATTGTCGCGTTGTGCTGCTCGAAGGGAATGGCGAATCGCAGGTTAAAGGTCTCCTCAAATATGTACTGCGACATCTGTTGATAAAAATATGATAGTTATTAAAGTCATGTTTAAGATAAGTAAATCTCATTTTACCTTTTGATATTCAGTCAGTCCAAAATAGGCCATGGCGGCCAGGTTGCGCTTGGCGCTGGCCAGCATTACGCGGTCCCGCTCGTGGGCGGGCATCGAGGACTTGTTGTAGCAGCCGACGAGGGCCAGATCTGCCAGCATGCGGGTCTGCCGATTGGCCGCCAGATTCGACTCACAACCGGCAAACTGATCCAGATCCACGTCCAGCCAGTCCTTGCCTTTGTAGCAGGGCGGCAGCTCGGCGGCGGTGGCCTGGCGTCCCAAACACCAGTGACGGGAGCCTTTCCAGGTGGCGCCACGTCGCACGTGCCGGTACTCGGACATGTAGCGGGAGATGGGTTCGCGGAGCAGCGAGATGTAGAAGTAGCGTCGCTTTGCCGTCTCGCCCTCGTTCTTGTCCAGCTCCACGTCGACGCAGCTTGTCAGCTCGGTCCAGTCGGCGTGTAGGCCGCACTTCCAGCCGGTTGAGTAGCGGGAGAAGAGCCAGTTCTCGTTCCGGTGCGGCCGGAAGCAGTAGCAGCGCTTCCTTTGCCTTTGGCACTCGCAGGGCCGCTGAAAATCGCACAAAAATAATATTAATATTTTTAGGAAGTGAACAATTTAGAATGATTTATTATTTAATAATATCAGCGTATCTCTTAAATCACTTGCTGTTCCGTGACGGATGGAAAATCTTTAAAAGAAGTTCTCAGAATTTTACGCTCGCTTCCAGTTACCTTCAGGTCGAGATCCCGCACCAGATGGCGACCAAATGAGGTGCCTCCTGTCTTCTGAATGTGCAGGAATACCATCACGTCGTGGCCGTCCATATCGAACTGGAAGTCATCGTTCAGGACATCCTCGTAGCTCAGTCCAGCGTTGGCGATAATGTTCTGGGGGGCAGAGGCCTTTGAGGCCATGGCCGTGATGCCGCCCACATTGTTGCCATTGCTGTTACTGTTGCCATTAATGCCGTTGGCCTGGTGGAGTGGCAGCTCATTATAGGCGAGCATATCCGAGGACTGGAGTATCACGGCGCGTTTGGATAGCGCGCATACCTGTGGTGACAGAGGAGAGAAAAAGCGGTTAATATTATATTGAGTTAAAAGCAACAGAGGATCAATCACTTAGTTCAGGCAAGCCCACCCACAGTACATTCTCATTTCATGAAATTTACGCAGTGCAACAATTTTTAATGCCACTTCATTTTTCATTTTCACTGTCGCTAAAGGCCTTAAATTAAATTTATTGCCTGAAAAATTGCATAAAGCCAGGGTGCGAGCGAGTGAGCGGGAGTGTTTATTTTCACTATTAATTAAATGCACATCGAGATTAAATGCATATTTCTGGCCCGACACAGGTGGGTCCTCCAACTACAGGCAACTTAATTTAACGCTGAGTGAAGGAGTGTTTTTTTCCAGCATTCTCCCTTCGGCATTTTTTTTTCCCATTTTTTCTACCTTTTCACTGGCAGTCTTACTTTATTTGCTCATCGGAATGTGCACTTTTATTTATGGCTCGCACTCAAGGCTTATTAATATCGAACAAGGTTTTATCCGCAACTCAATGCACTCACTACAATTGAGCCGGGTAGTGGCTGTTGGGAGAAACTTAATATTTACTTGCCATAAGAGTAATGGCTGAAAAGTGAAAAGTACACAGGATTCCTTGAATTCTTGTAGCATATTTTCCAGCGAAGGGCGAAATGAAGCTAAGGGGAGGTTTTTAAACATTCTTATTGGATTAAAACTATTTACTTTCTTTAACAGTAAAGTATCCTGTAAATACCCATCTCTTATCACCTTTCCTTAAATTGTTCTACAAAAATATTCAAAAATTCAAAACCATCCATTTATATTCATCTGGAAACTTTCTAATTAGAATAAGTTTGGTTCAAGCAGTTTTCCCTTCTGTTGTGCTATCATTATTTTCGAGTTTTCCCAGTTCGGGCGGCAACAATAAAAGACAGAACAAGACCTCAGCTGTCCACAAGTCAAAACGCAGAGACAGACCGAGTGTCTGGAGAATGGCCGAAGGATAGGCATGGATACATAGTTCTTAGCAATCAAACTAGAGAAAAGTTTCTCGATTAAAATGAGCAACTTTTGTGAAATTCCCTTATCTGACAATTTCCGCTGCTTAGCAAAACTGAAATGAGCAAAACACGCAACAAGAAAATGGCCAAAACAATATAACAACAGCAACTGAAACGAATCCGAGACCAAGACCGAGAAAAACTCAGCTCATTAAACAATTGGCAGGCGGGCGGTACGTTGTTGGCCATAAGGAATTAAGAGAGCCATGGGTTGCTACGAGTTTACATGGGTTGCCATATTTTCAGTGGCGCGGATAATTTAGTTTTTAGGGGTTCTTAAAGAAAAACTATGTATGTACATACGTCTAACTAGTTTTTAACCAGCAGCTTACATAGAGTCCCAGAACCCCCCAGAACATAGAGTTATAAAAAATGTACAACCAACGCCACTGCCCATTTCCTTTATCTTTAAGTCTTTTTGTTTGTGTGTTGAAGCATGAATGCGTGTAAGCTTGTTTCCATAAAAGTTAGCCATTTAAATGGGTAGAAAAACGAAAGCTGGAAAAAAATGCGCAGTAAAGAGGTGTGCTGCCTCGGGGGAGGAAAAGTTTTGAATTTATTGTGGCCAGCACAGAACACCGATTCGATTATCAAAGGAGAAGCTGCAAGGAAAACCCCCCCTTTCTCTGATTCTCTCAGCCGGATCCCTAGCCTGATCCGGGGGCATTGCCGGAATCTTGTCCGGGGGCTCTTTACAGTAATCTCCTTAGTGGCCTTAGCCAAAAAGCAACTTCGATTTATTTGTTTCTGATATATTGTTGTCAAGTTGTTTAGTGGCTAACGTTCTGTTGCTGGTACTTGAAATGTGCTTTAAAAAGTGCACATTCGTTTAAAGATATAGTATTAAAAAAGTTTAGAATAATGTTTTAAAATGTTATACAACAAAAAAATATAAAACAAAGAGTCTGCAATGGTACATCATAAATTAAAACATAATAAATTTACATGAAGCTCGTAAATTACGGATTAAATACAATTTTGTGCGGAAAAAATTAGACGAAAATCTACCACTAATGGGTAATTTAATTTTATTTTCGGTGCTTTGGCGCTGAAACTTAAATTAAGCCCGCCCAACCGCCCAGCATCCGGGACAATAAAAAAAATAATAACCGTTTTGTAAATGCCGGCATGTGTGTGTGAGTATTTTGTTGAGACTTTAATTGCTTTTACGGAGCAATGTCCCCCGAAAATGGGCAGCAGAGCGTGGTCAGTCCTGTGCAATAATAATACTCATTTTGTGCTAAATTTGTTAGAAATTTATGCGCTTATAAACACACACACACACAAGCACAGACACTCGCCATCGGAAGTATTAAAATTTGATGCAGCTTAGCGGAAGTGCAAAAATGTGTAGCATGCTTTTCGGCGCACTCGGGAATCAAATTTGAAGCTAATAGCCATTCATGAAATATTCAAAATAATTGATAAATACGCCGAAATATTGAACGTTATTGAGCATTAGATTACTATTAGATAAAACATATATGTACATATATACATAGATGTAAGTTCGTCAGAGCAAAGATTTAAAGTAATTGTTTATTCATACTATTTTGTTGCGGATGCCTGCCGTCAAAATTTATAATAAACAAGGACGGTTGTCCTTTCACGCATTATTCAGGAGTTTTGAAATCGTTTAATGTATTTCACTCAAGGGTCGACTAAAAATTGTCCATCGCAGCCATCGCAGGGGGCTACATTGTATATATGTATATAAAATAAAAATATCCTATGCAAGGGTATTAAAAGGTATATACTCGTCCATAAACAACATAAATCACAGCATACAGTTAAAAAAGCCATCTTGATGGCTAATAACTAATAAAAATGTAGAACAATAATTCCATTCATAAACAAAAGTGCAAGCCAACAAATGTCACATATCAGACGAGGAAGTCAAAGTGAAAGCAGCATAAAAATACCAGAAGTAACGGCAGCTAAATTAATATTTATGTGGTTGGAAAAGGACACAAAAAAAGGAAGCTGAGAGAGCTGTAAGCACAGATTTAAGATTGTATGCTTTATGAACTCGCGGCAGTTTACAAAAACCAACCAGTGAAAAGTTCCCATGAAATGGGGTCAGGACACTGGCAGGGTCGTAAATCTCGAGTGCCGCAAAAATCAACAATAAAACTTTCTCCGCTAAAAACAGAGAATTCCCAAGATACAATTTCGTGTTGTTGTCATAAAAAGAAAACGAGCTTGAAACGAAGTGGATGAAATAGCAATAGAACCCGGCTACAAAGTACAACGTATAAGGCAGTAAAATTCCTGTCGCATGTAAATTGGCAAAGAATAACGTCTACGGAGGATGGAAAGGCCACTGGCTATAAATCCGTGGCCTCTCCACTTTATTCTATTGCTTATTTAGTGCAAACAAATTTTCAATTAATTTTCCTCCAAATATAAACAAATGAATAAATTTGACAAAAATTTACGACGAATTTTGTATTTGAAGATGGATGTGTACATGGAACCTTAATATTAGGTCGGTGGTTGCAATGGTCGAGCTATTTCGTACCCCGGAATGTTTCGACATTTCTCGTTTCTGACACATTTGTTAGTGATATCGCTACGCGAGTATCCAAACTTGCAACTGCACCCTAAAAGGCACATAGTTGCGAGAACACAATTTGGAACGTAAATGAAAGGAATTAGGCAGGTCGGTTTATAACATTGTAAACATGATCGCTCCTCATTTTCACCGCAGGCTTTGAGAACTAAACAAGAATTTTTTTCTCTATATTCTCTATTTTTATTTTGGACGCACTTACGATTCTTATTTGGGAAAGCATCAGAAACGTTCAGGAGATACAAAATATTTAACAAACTAAGATATAGTTGAGCGCGTAACATGGCCAATATGTACTTTGGCTCTAAGCGTTGTAAGAAAAATTTTTAAAAGCATAACAAATCATTTATTTTACAGAATTAGATACACCTTTGTTAGTATAATGAGGCTAAAGTAGAGGTTGTTATTGTGACCATGGCATCTGGCAACCATAATTGCAATCTACTATTTTATTTAAAACTTTGTACAATCAGGACCAAAATTCCTGGTCTGAAATATTGAAAGCTCCCGTTGCTACCACACTGTAGTATAGTTAGTGGTCCGCCAGAGGACTATCAAAATTGTCATTCGGGACAGAAATCCTCTAGATACACCCAGACCGGGTAGGCTCCATACGGAGTCTGGTTGGGATAACCGGAAATGGTGAAAAAGCCCCCAAAACTGGCTGGCCAAAATCACACACACAAAAACACATTTAGGTGATAAATGAGGGTAGGCTCTGCTTTTGATTATCATTTAAACAAATATACAGCAGAAATTGCGGTGGCGGGTGAAATTTACAATGAAAATTGTGTAAATTGCGGCCATTATATTGCCTTGCAGGCAGAAATTTATACTGCTCCGGCCTGCCAGTGAGGCAGGTACCTTTGGGTATATTTGTGATTGTGTGCTTTTAGGCCAAGTCACGCTATTAACGGGAAAATGTAAATATTTTATGACGTTCCTTGTATTCTGCTCATTTGCTCTTCCGAATTGGCGAGCCGCGGGCTATTCGCTTGCCGTGTGTTTGGATTTGATTGGATTGGTCCAAGTTCCAACAATGGTCGCCGGTCACTCCATTTGGAATACATTTCAATTAAAGGCTTCGGGTTTCGGGCATCGCAGCGGGCAGACAGAGCTGCCCCATGAAAACGGTCTGTCAACTGCTTTGCCACTCTGTTGGCAGGCAATTGGCCTAAAAGCAGCCGTCTATCTCTTGGAGAGCAAAAACCATTGACAATTTGCATAAATAAACCATTTTACATTTTTTTCTTCCCACCCACTCTGACCCCTTGCTTTTTATCTTTCTTTATCTGAGAGGGTTTTCGTTTTAGCTGAACGATTGAGAGGCTGCTAATACTTTTGCCCTTTTTTTGTTGAATGGTTGGTGGTGGGCGGTGGGAGCATCAACGACTGCTGGAAAATGTTGGAACAATAATAGCGGCAGGAACTGCGGCAGCAGCAGGACACAGATTGCTATGAGCCACATGGAGTGAAGGCGCATTTTTAGTTTGGCCCTTTTTCCAAAGCTGATCTGGCGAGTGATGCGAGATGATGGAAGGCTCTTGAAACAGGCCCAATGCGGCTATAATTTTCAAGAAGCCATGGCGAATGAAATGAAATATGGACGGGTTTGAAGTGGCTATTACGGCTGGGTTACACTTTGAGCCCATAATCCCACTGCCAGTAAGATTTTCCAGTAAGGGGAAAAAAAAGGCCAACAAATCGAATCACTTCGAAAACTTTCTACTTTCTCATGATGGCTGTGATTTTCCACTGCCAAGAGTAATTTCCACACATTCTGGATGTTTTGATTTCACGGACGTCTCGCACTCGGCCATGATTGAAAAGTGGTTGGCTTCCAAATGCTTTGTCATTTCATTTATCAAAACGTTGTTTTGTCCCGGACTTCGAACTTGTCATCTCGGCGACCTTTCACGTCTCACTATTTCTGGCTTCGGGCATTGAATCATTGCCAGTTGCTTATGTTTTCAATGGATTTTCTATTAGGAACCGAGAAGAATTATGGTTGTGCCATTTATTATTTCGTTTCTGGGTCGTTTTGTCCTTTTCGAGAACGTTTTGTTTTGCCCAAGAGCCCGAAACGTTGAAAGCTAATCTATTTTAAGTGGCTGTAAAGCATTCAAGGATGTAGGGATATCTTCGAATGTGCGCCCTGTTTCTGTTTTAATGAAATGTAGCATAATATTTTCATTTTGGCCAAGGCGTGCATGTGTGTTTATGTGATAAGCGTGTAAATCCCCAAAAATAGCCAGAGACAAGCACAAATCCCACAAGCATATATACATATATATGATGAGGTGGTAGAGTGGGAAGGGCAACTGGAGGTGGTGGCCAATGACCATAAATCCGAGTAAAATGTATTTTGACATTTTGCACGCAAACCGTGTGGCAGAAACTAACTAAGCGTGTTCTGGCTTCACACCCACACTCGCACCAATTTCTTCCACAAACCCAAAGGTCATTCCAATGATGATGAGAAAGGACATCGGACATCGGACAGACAGACAGCCTGACTAGGATTTTCCATGAAGTGTTAACATACGATAACAGCGGCAACGAATAAAACACAATGAAGCGCAACTGATGAGGATGCGGTGGATGGGCCACCGAATGTGGGGACCTTGATGATGCCTAATGCGAAAGGAAAGACCCAAATCCCACGCAGGACGAATCCCAACAAACTAGTCCTCAAGCCGAAACCGAAACAGAATTAGGAGCTGAAACTCAACCCGCAAACGAAATCAGTCTTCGACATGGATAGCATTTTCTGTGTCCAAGGGTGTGCTGAAAGTAAATGAAGTGAAATGGCTTGAAATGAATGATAAAATTGAAATCAATGTTGATATTTTCATGTTTTTCAGAGTTTTTAATATTCATATTCTGAGTTTTCAAGGAGCTTCAGAAAAAGTATCACTTTCTCCACATTTCTTAAACGAAAACTTCCTTTTATTTTCGTTTAAGTGCATTCCTTGCAGACATTTTGGCTTCTCAACCTTAAAAGTCTCTATCTCCGGGTGACACGCTCGCTTCGTGGCCTGCAAAATACCCATTTTAATTACTTTTTTTTCTGCAACGTAAAACAGTGACTTTATTTCGCAAAAAAAAAAAATGATAGCGAAACAAAAAACATGTTTTCGCGTTCTCAAGCTCTAACCAGTAAACATTTTTTCACGCTCATAAACCCTAGGGAAAATGGTTTGGTTTTCCTCTGGTTAAGGGCCAGGGGTGTGACATAATGGGGGCGGCAGGCGGGGTGGCATGCTGGCGGGACGGCGAGATGGCAGGCTTGAAACGGGAAATGGGAAAAGCAAAGGACCGAACGCAGGTCTTGGAGAAGGAAGCCTGCTTCCGTGGGTGCCTTGGCCGCACTGTCACGGTCATAAAAATGTGCAAAGTATTTTGTATGGTGCTACCTTCGCCCACACACTTTCAAAGCTAATAATAAGCGAGAGCCAGGAAAATGGTTTTAATGCTGAGAGCACAGAAAAAAGCCTCATGGAAACAATTTTCTTGTTAAGTGGACTTTTGGACTTTACATTTTACTCGCTGCTGGGGCAACTGTTTCATATTTGCTTTTATTGTACTCAAGTTGGCGAGTAAATTTAAATGGAAGGCAGTTTTTTTTCCGCCGCTCTCCGACTCCAACTAAGCATTTCCGCGGACGTTGGCTATTTTTCATAAATTTCCGCCGAGTCCGGGCCAGGATTTACATAAGGCTTTAAGCGGAAGTCCCGGAATCGGAGGTAATTCGAAGGCTGCAACCGCTAACAAAGTCTGAGGACGGCAGATAAGGTAAGCTCTGGCTGAAGACCTTAAATATTCAAGTTGGCTAAAATATGAGAAAAAAACTGATTTAAATAAAAGCCAACAAAAAATAAACTTTTGACCGAAATAACTCCAATGTATGCACACATCCCGTAGTCAAATGATGTTTTTCTGTTTTAATTAACTAATAATATTATTTCGCTTTTGCCGCTGTTTTTATGGCATTCTACTGCGGACACACTGCATACAAATATCATAATTTCCAGACATTACTCATACGCCGGGTAGGCGCAATTTAATACGTATATTTTACGTTTGAACATTTACTGGCCGTTCTGCCTCTGTCATCTTTTTTCCACAATTCAATTTTCGCATGACATTTGTTTTGGCAGGACATGAAAAATGGTCAAATGTTTTTCTATAATGCGATTTTCTTAACGCTTTCTTTTATGTGTTTGTGTTTATGGGAGCGAACGAAGCTTGAAAAATGCTGATTGAAATGTCACAAAAAAAAGCAAAAGAAAATGAAAAGGAAAGGGAAAAACAACGGATTTGGCCTTTTCTTTACCCTCATTCCATCCGAATTTTTTCCTCTCGGCCATCTTTGTTTGTTCGCTTTTATTTTAGCCATGTTTCGGGAGTGCTTTGTTTTCTGCTCGCAGCTGATTTGATTTGGCTTTCGGCCATTGTCCTGACCTGTTTGGTCGTTCTGTTGGTAAATGTTCGCACTTTAATCAAAAAAAAAAATTAGAAAGAAGGGAAAAGGGAAAAGGAAAAGAATACCCTGGCTAATCTGCTAAGCGTTTTGTGCCCCATGGGCATTCTTTCGGCTATTATATTTTCTGTGTTGTTTTGGGCGAACAAAACACTCAACGATTACCCATATGCCGGATGAGTGTTTGCTCCGAAATACGCCCCCAAAACGCACTCAAAATTCAAAGCCGAGATTCATAACTGCCCACTATGTAGGATGTAACTAAATACAGATTTTGTTTGTAATTGAAACTGAAAACTAAACTGCACATTGTCTGGCTATCAGCTGCACACATTGTCCAATTATAATTTAATTAAATTGGAAGCACTTTATATGCAACTATTTTCGGTAGTTGAGCAGCATGGGTGGCATGTGTCGGCCAGGCTGGCGAGCTGGCATCTCAGAACTTCACCACGCCAGAGTCGTGTCAGTGGTCGATCCTCTGGATTGTGGATTCTGGGCTCCGGACTCCGGACAGTGGACTCCGGACAAATGCCAGGCACGTCTCCTCGCTTTTGCATATGTGCACTCGCCTCATACGCTTTGTTCCCTGTTATTGTTGCTATAGTTGCATTTGCCTGTTGCCTGTGGTCGGACAGACTCAAAATGTGAAACAATATGCCACAACAATGAAGCGATTCGTGCAGCAACTCGTGCAACGAGGCGTATGAGTGTTGACTGCCGTACGAGATGGATATAAAGCATGGGCGGCGGTGCTTTAGTTTAGCAAAGGGGAGGGCTGCAGTGCTCGCTTGGCTTATTATGCTATTGCATGCAAGGGTGCATCAAATCATAACAAATGACAACCCATTGGCCTAGAAAGTGAGTCAGTAACTTTAACACTAAGCCCAAATGAACAAAGAGCAACCAAAAGCTAAGGGATGCACTTGGCGAAAAGGATATCTTTTAAAAAAATTTACTGTACCAGTTATTAACCAAACTATATAACATTTGTATTGTTTTTCTTTAAATTTCCTTATCTTGTTGGTTTTTTGTTTTGCAGACACCTTTGAAATTGGGCGTGACTGCTGGATAGCCTTAAATGAATACAAATTTACATATTTACCCACGTGGGGGGCGTGTTAAAAAACAGAAACTCAAAACGTGCTTGCAATTGTTTACGATTGCATTTCATGTTATTATTGGTTTGTGGTTTTGTTTGCATTTTACTCGATTGTTCGCCCATTCATATACCAAACACAGACAAAGACCTTGTCTCTTCCTGGCCATTTTTTGACTTGCCTCCATTTTAGCCCTGCTTATTTATTTACTCGATTCTGGCCGAAAAAGAAAAAGCCAAGAATTCACCCTGTTTGAAAGCTTCCCCACGCTTATAATGTGTTTATTCGTAGTGTTTATGTAATAAATTCTGCCTTCTCGGATAGTAAAAAGGGTGCACATACAAAAAACAACAAGAGTTGAAACTTTCTACGCCAGGAAGAAAAGAAAACACAAAACAGGTGACTGTATATTACTCATACGTGTCGTTGGCAGAATGCGGAATTAAAGTAATATACAAAAACTTTTTTGACGACTTTACAATACCCTAAATTCTGAAATTCTAGAGAAAATTGAAGAACTTTCTCCGGGCATACACACCTCTAGAATGCTTTATTTGGCTGTTACAAAATTCGAGCTTAGCCAGATCCTTCAACTCTGACCTTCTATTCAGGTTTCCTTGCCACTACCTGCAGGTGAGCTCTATTTCCATTTTGGAGTGGCATTGCATGCAACTTTCCGGCTTTTGTTGTGGTTGCCACTCAGACTTCACACTTTCTTATCGCATTCGACGAGGTTCTGGCCTCGAGCGGCTCGTAAATAATAGCTGGTGAAAACACAAAAACCCACATTCGCAATCAGTCAGTCAGACACCGGAGACATGAACTCGCTGGCTACAATAATAATTTCACTTATCCTTCTGGTTCCGTCCATACCGCAAAGGTAATCAATTGCTAATCAGATTAGTTTTTCAACTAATTGTTATTCGTTCTTTCACTGAAGCTATGGCGACGACCAAGTCAAAGTCCTGTCCTATAATCCCACCTATGAGATTTGGTTTTTCCTGCCAGACGGCAGACCGAAGTGGGTTTCGCCGAATGTAGAGAAAGCATATTTTGAGGCAAGAGGAAATGGAGGAGTTTGCTATAAAGATGATTGGTATTACTGCAAAACTGGAGAAAAAATAAAAGAGTAAATGGTTGTATACAAAATTAAAGAGAAAACTTCAGGTGACCTTACGAATTTAACACACTTATGGTGTCATAAAAAAAAATACACAAAACTAAAAAATGTTCGAATTATTTTATGGTGAATTTTATAGCTAATAAGGTTAATTACAAGAGTTATAACAAATAAATTGATGTATTTTAAGTTTTGAATTGCAGTCCTATAATCAAGGTCTTTTAATCTGCAAACTAAACAACTTACATGTTGAAAGCCCTTCGTGTTTGAAAATGTTGAATTTGATTAGATTAATTGATTCTTTTATTACTGTTTACGACGTCAAATGTAATTGTAACTTGATTAGTAAGTTAATAATATATATACTATCTTATCTTTATTATTAATCAAAAGTAAACACTAAACATCGAGTTATTAGTGTTTCGATAGGACTTCGATAGGAAAACAATTCTGAACGTGACAGAAAATAAGTTTAAAACGAAAATTCGCCATTACACGTTTTTTTCTAACATATTAGCAGAATGGAAATTACCAAACAACTTACCAGCTCACGTTTACCAAACTAATTTTAAAGGAAAGGTTGTTCCCTCCCTTCGCAAAAGCAATCTTCCTTGGCTATTACGTTTCTTTAACTTTCCTAATTCGCCCCATCACGTTTTTATCACATTTTTTTAGAAATGTTAAAGTATCTTGAAGAGCGGAATTGAAGTTTCACTTGGAATTATTATTATGTTTACTTTGGCCAATGCTTGGACAGGAACCGACAAAAAGGGGAGAGATACCAGTCGGCAGAATCAGATATTTTATTGCAACGCCGTGGGGCAGAGACAGTGCCTTTGAGGAGAAAACTGTGATTCAGCATATATTTGCCTGTTGCCAGAGTCGGTGGAGTGCAGTTGTTTTTGTAGTATACTTCTTCTGTTGTTGCATTGTGAGAAGGAAATGAAATATGAAATAATTTATGATTCGGCCAGAGATAGCAAAAGATATATGAGAAAATCCGCATCAAAGTAATAGAATTGTGCAGTCAAATTTATGATAAATATCCAGTCATTTTAAAAAGCAGGAAGCCAAAACTGGAAGCGGGCTTGATGCCATGATCCGCCACTACCACGGAAATTGTTAGAATTTTCAGACAGGGTTGAACTTTTGCCACTGAGCCACTACAGCAATAGAGAAAGTGCGTGGAAAATGACTCATTTCTTGTATTTGTTCTGTGTGTGCAAGGAACTTGAGAAAGGCGAGGAAAAGTTTCTGACAATCCCGAAATTCTGCAACAAGTTCAACAAAGCAAAACGAAAAACTTGACGAGGATGAGTTTACTTAAATATCAAGGCATAAACGAGCATTTAAAGCTTAGCCTATTTATTCTTGCTCCGAAAGTATGCTACAATATTTCATATCACGTATGCGGCGTGTTGGCCAGGGAGAATACTTTCATATACGATTTTGTTTTATAGTTATGGAAATAAAATTTACTTTACAACAAAATTTTGATTATGCTGCCATTAAAACAATACCATATTGAAAATATTGAACTTTTTTTAATCAAACTTTTACCAAAGTTTTGTGGCAAACCGAAAAAAGTAAGAAAAATTTAACTTATTCCAAACTAATCAAATTTCCATTTTTGTTCACCAAACTTTGGTCACCAGGGAGAACTAGCTGCCAACTAAATGTCTGCAAATCAAAACATATTTTATCAGTGAAAAATCGGATATTTCTTGGAGCTGCTACCATATTCATATATGTGTGTCCGTTAGTGAACCAAAGTGCCAAATAATCTCTCTTATTTTGTGTTGGTTTTAGCTTCATAGACACATGTCGGAATTTAATAGAAATTGCTTGCTGGCCAATATTTTTCAATTTGTTTCGACTTTGGGAATATTAAAATAGTTCGTTTAAACTCACTTTACCGGCAATCAATTTCTCAATTTCTGGATGTGGCGAAACCGATTCCATGTTTTCATTTCCGATTTAAACCACACATCCATCGTCCAAAGTAACTAGCTGCATTGTTTGTAGCATTGGCTTTAAATGCATGAGCGACGAAAGATTGTTGTGGCTGTATTTTATGTCCATTTCATGTTTAGACAACTTGCTTCATAAATATTTATGAGTATTATGATGCAAAAATGCTGCAGCATAATCAAAATGCTGAGTAGGTGGCCGGGGTGGCGGCAAAACAAAAAAAAGCAACCGACGAGCAACCAAAGCGCAGTGCAATCAAATCAGCCATGATGGGGTGGGCAAACCGCCAGAGGCTACAACATCATCCTTAGCATTCGCATCCGCATCCGCATCCGCATCCTCCATCAGTGTGAAAATTATACAGCGTTGACAATGAGAGGAACTGTTTCCACTTCAACGTCCGCATCGCAGAGTGCAATGTCATAAAAGATTCCGTGTCTCGCATTTCCTTCTTTTCTTGATCGGGTATGCGGTGTGGATAAGGAAAAATGAAAAGTGAGCACCGGTATGGAAAAGCGTCAGGTGTCCCAGCACACACACACCCACACCTATAGCTGGTCAACAGCTTCAATGTGACAAATATGCTAAATATACAAAAATTCAAGCAGCGATGAGCTGGGGATTGCTTGTGCACTGATGCGGTGAAATTGGATTTTAGAATAACAATTTGCGGAAAATCACTAAGCGGAATTGCAGCCACTGATATGGAATTGATTTTTTCAACAATAAATTCTTCAATGTGAAAAAATTCAAATGCGACTGAAGTGTACTATTTATACAATCAATGGTCATTTATTGAATATCGTTGCTATTTTTGGCATAGCTTTTTGCCGAAAATTAAGGTTTTTCCAATTTTTAAATTGCAATTTTATCTCAGACACAAAATAAATCTTCCCGCCAAGCAACAATTCATTTCCCCACCTTTATTTTCAATTGCCGCCCATAGAGTCGGTTCCATAAATAGCCACAAAATGCTGGACAATATGGGTGATATGTGTCTGCTTCCAAAAAGATGGTCCTCACGGATATTTATTCCATTACCCAGGAAGCGACTTTTGTTTTCTGTTGCCTTTGCCACACTCGCTGTTGTCCACAATGAGCTATTGGCCCGATGGTCTGAGCCCTGGGCACGGGACTGGATCTGGGATCCGACTCCGGACCTTTTACCGCTGTCCGGTTACCATTCGTTTTGTGGACGGAAATTTACGATTTACACGTATGCCAAATGCAATGGCAACTGCAAATGGGAATTGGGAGTAAGCACTGGGGGGCACGAGGACATCATGGAGAGTGTGCCTGGTGTGGGCGATAAAGGTTTCCATGGTTCCTGAGAAATGGCTTATACTCTTCTATTTTTAGTGGTATATAATAAAATATAATAAAAAGTTAAAAGTTCATTTCTAAAAAAAACTCCAAGATCCAAGACCCTCTTAATTAAAAAGCATTAAACTGAAAATTTTATTTTAACTTAAGCGGACTCCACTGACAAATAATATGAAGCTGGAAGCTTAAACAACAATGGAAAATGGCGATAAATGCCAGGGAACTTCAGTTCAAGAATACAAAACTCACACGCTGTGGGCCTGAACAATTATTGCCGAGGCCGACAACAATAAGGAAGACGGCATTGAAATTCAGTCTCATTGTTGGGGGCAAAGTAGCACTTAATTCCCCGCTTTCTCTCAGTGGGGTTCTCACTGTTGTTTACACAATCAGCAGTGTTTGCATGGCCAATGCGGTTCTCTTGTTATCCTCCGAAAGGAGGAAGGCGGATCGGTCTGGAAAGCTCATGCCTTGGCTGCAGATTTTTGATTTATTGCAACGCACGATGCAGATTTCCAATTCGGATTCTCCGAGTTTCTGCATGCAAATTTTAGATTTTTCCATTTTTTCAATCTCAACCAAACATGCAAAACAGCCACAACATTGGTTTAGTGAGGAAAGCTCTTAGGCAAGCAATTAGCAGAACGGAAGGTCTACTGGGCAGTTTACAAATTTTTCAAGGATATGTAGGCAGGAAACTGAGAAGCCAAATGTTCTTTCGTTGGTTATGTGGAATAAACCTTTGCTTATTATTAGGATAATTGCATTGGAAAATTTTTCTCCTTTCGAATAATTAAGTCATTGGCTTGGTTGGCATGTAAATCCGAAAACCAATTTAATACACTCACTAGAAACTCAAGCATTCAGCCCTGAAAATTCTGCAGGACTTTTTAGTATACTGCGGCTGCGGCTTTGATTTCCTGTGGCCTTTGCTTTCCTTTCCGGCCCTTCGTTTGTATTGACTGTCATTAACAAACCGAAAGGTCTATTTACCATTTAGGTTCAAAATGGCCAGCAATCTGGGAAATGGCTAAGGGAAAGCAGGTTCTGGAAAGTGCAAAACGAGAGATGAAACGGCAGAGAAACAAACAGGCAGACTCGGGTCTGGGGAGTATGCAAATTTTCTTCGGCTTTTGTCTACTCTACCAGAGTATGCATGTTTAGCTTGGCTCTCCTTGCGAGGATATATCTTGGTTTTTGGTCGATGCCATCAGGTGGACCAGGAATCTGGAGCCTGGGACTGGTGCCTCGTTTGCTGATGCGTATCATGATTGCCACTTGTAAACAAAGAGGGGAGCCGAAGCAGTGACAGCTGATGGACCGCAGAATCAATATGCATTTGAATATGTTGCTGGATCAGCGGTGGGGATTCTCGAGGACGACAAAGAGGACAGGGACGAGGTGCCATTGGAGACTGCCGAAGAATCCCCAAGCACACATTCTCTCTGACAGTCACAACTTTTCACGCACGTGACCCCACGTCTCAGCTTTCGACATTTATTTTGACCTCATGCAACGGAAGGGAATTTCACATTTGGGAGCTATTTTGAATAAGGAAGTAAACGATATATATTCGTGGGAGGGTAGAGTACAAGAAGAAGGTAACTAAGTTAAATAATCGCGCAAGTTACTTAACTTTATTTTTCTTTTATAGATTGTGGGGAGAATATTAATAAATTTTAATAGAAAAATTAATAGAAAAATAAAATTAAATTCTACATAAAACATTAAAGAGGAATCTGAGCTTAATACATTTTATAAAGGACACCCAAACTTCGTTATAATCGCAGCTTCTTTTTTTTATAGAAATTCACATGTGTGAGTCACCGAACAGGATGCTGGGCAACAACATTTGCATAAGAAGTGACTGATGGCAGTCCGATGGGAGACAGGTGGAAGAATATATATCAAAAGGCAAACTTAATTATACACGCTGATGGCGAAAAATAAAAGGAAGTAAGGAACAGGAACATGGACAGCAACAGCAAAGGCAACAGGAAGGAAAACGAAATCCCAATACCCCATGAGCGGCATCAGCAAATCCCAAATCCAATAAATAAAAACATACGGGCGAAACGCCATTGCCATTTCCACATGTGTGGATGTGCCAGTGGAAAGTCATCATAACAAGCCCGGGGAATACCAAACAACGCAAATAAATTAATGGAAACCTGAAGGAGTCGCTTTTTGGCACCCGGTGACAGTTGGACCGTGGTGTGAACAAAATGTAATTAAAATACGGAACCTTTTTGTTTTTAATTACAGCAGCGTGATGAGAGGCTGACACCTAGTTGCCACACAAGATGATTAATTAATGATAATAAATGCTGACTGATTTTCGCATGTGTTTGTTAAAGCTTTGTTCCCATGTGTAAATAAAAGCTTTATCCTTCGATGTATCCGACATTCATTAGCAAAGGCATTTATTTCGATTACAATACACCACCGAGTGATTAAGGGAAGGTTCATTAGTGACCGAGGGATATATAGATTAATTGATTATGTAAATGTAGGACTTGCAACAGCAATTAGTGAAATATCAATGTTTGCTTATATTTGCATCTTGTTTAAAGATTTTCACTATGGGCTTACATATATTTTCAGCCAAGGAAGCAAACATTACAAAGAGGGATGGGGCAGATGCCAAGATTTCTATTAAGGCGAGTAACCCTCATCTAACAAATTGCTTTGGCGGCACTAAGCGACCGAAACTAATTAAAAACCTAAACTTTCACCTGGGGCCGGCGTCTACGGACCAACTATTCTTATATAAAATGTCTGTCATGGCAACCGGTAAACGACAACGGCACAACTTTCCATTGATGGGTGGATGTGGTGATGGCTAGCACTGCCAATTTCGAGCCAAGTTTCCCTGCGAAAGTTCTACCGGCAATAATACCGAAAACCAAATAGAAAACAGAACCTCAACCTCAAACCCAATGTTAAACAATGTAAACTCTTTATCATGACTCGAACAGGTACCAAGAGACAAAATCTAAATCAGTCAAGACACCTAAGATAAAAAAAAATCTTGCGACAAGCCAATTAAAATTTTCCACAAGTCCGCATACACGGCGTATGCGTAACAAAAGACAAAACTCAAAACTTAAGACTATTCGCAGTTTATTAAAATTTTATTAGCACCCGAGTAAGAAACACATTTTTTGTTGTGTTTTGGGTTTTGGGTGTTTTTCCCCTCTTTTCAAATTTCCTCTTTTATTTCGGTCCAGTATATTGGTTTTCAGTCTGGCCTGGGCCAGCTGTGCGAGTTTAGTTTTTTGGTAAATTTTTCCTTGTTTGTATTTGGCGCTCGAAAACTTTTTTTGCCCAACTAAGGTGCTTCATATTTCCCGCCATGTACTCGAGCCAAGCCTCGGAAAAAGTTGGGTCCGCTTTTGAATATCAGCGCCTGCGGTTGAATGAAGCCTTTTTACACCAACTGAGCCTGCACACACCCATATACCTTGCTTCCGGAAACTATAAATGAGTGGGTATTGCGAGAAACTCTTCCAAAAATTCAAAGTCTGTCAAATCCCACCCCTCCTATCAGCTGAAGAGCAGTGAAAGTTCCGGAACTGCAACAGCAAAGCAAATTTATGGCGAACAAATAAAAAATAGTTGGTTCGTAGTTCCGAACTTGTTGGGGATAAAAATCTGAATTGAATTCTATGTTGACTTAAAATTGTTCGAGCATCTTAGGGAAATTAATAAATTTAATACTAAAATAAGTAAGCAAGAAGATGAAACTAACGAAGTTAGTTGAGGAAACTTTTCAGCTCCTCCAAAAGGTAAACGAAAATATTTTCACAATTTCGCATAAAGTTGAGGAGAAAATTCTGAAGGTTATTAAACTATGAAATTGGGAGAACAGTCTTTGGCTTAAAAACGTCTCAGCAGGATGTGAAAGTTTAATGAATTTAATTAAAGAAACCATTGAAGTGAAAGCCAAATCTTTGATCAATATTCATTTGGTTTTTGCCGAGAAATTGTTTGAGGAATCTGACATCTTTCTGGTTGGGCCACACTTCTTTACAAGAACTTTCCTTGGTCAAGGAAATTAAATTAAATTACTTTCCACATATCAGTGAACTGATTCACTCCCCCACATGGAAGCTGTGGCTCAATTGTCAAAGAACCTTTGCTGCCAATTCAGTCAAGTGTGTGCTGAATCTTTCAAAAGGCCCAAACAAGAAGAAAGAAAGAACCAAAAACAGAGTCATATCAAATAATGCACATTTCCGCTTCCGCTGTAAAAATATCGAAGGCATTCTGGGGAGACTGTCAACTGAAGGAACTGAAAAAGGGACCTTTGCTGCAGTAGCTCACTCAATATTGGCTCAGCGACTTTTTCGCCTTGGCAAGTGTTTCAAAATAAACAACTTCAGTGTAAATTGCCTCGGGCAACATCTTTGACTCGGATGGGCTTAGATGCACTGGAAAAAACGCGTAAGAATATAAAATGTATGTCTTTTAGTTATGGAATGAAAGTTGTAGTTTCAGTTAAAGTTTTAAGGCCTCTAGTTATAAAAGCGTACAAATTTTAGATTTTTCTCAGTGTATATACGCATGACGAGGCTCTGGATGTTTATGTGTGGGTGTATCATCGTTGGGCTCTGCCATTTTCTTCATCAAGACAAACAGTAGATGCTTGGAAGACATTAAGAAATCAACTTTGGACGCCAACGCGCCTTTTGTTATGACTACAGTATGTGTGTTTTTGCACTTTGTTTGCTGTTTTAGTCTTTGTCCTTGGCTTGTTCGACTCAACCCATCCCTGGGCCCAAGTATTGTTATTGTAAATTTCACCCCTGCTCCGCTAACAAAGTTTGGAACGAAAATCTACAACATAAACATAAAGTTATTATATAAATATGAAGTTGCCAAAAGCATGAAGTAGGGATCGTCAGGAGCGGGCGTGTAACAGCTAAATGGGAGGAAAACTTTTCTGCCTCGGAGGAAACTTTCTTTCCCTTTTTTTTCTCCATTCTGTGGGTTTTTTGGTTTCTTTGGTTTTTGGCCCGTCAGACCATGATGCAGAGGCTTTTGAATTATGCGGCAGATTAAGTCCCAAGTGCATGCCTTCTGAGTTTATTTAGCCCGAGACACCAAAAAAAGGTAATCTTTCAGCACAAAATCTGCTAAAATGATCAATGGGAGAGATGATTTTAAAGTGTGTCCAAGTTCATTATTAAAATGAAGTCAAGGCCAAAAGGATGATACAAATAGCCGATTAATAGCATAATATTACCGATTTAAAAGACAGTTTACAACTGAAATCAATGTTGCTATTTAAAATCTTTTAAGCCTGTTTGGACTATTCGGTTTTCAGCGGCTGGAATTAAACAACAATTCATTTTTTATCCCACCAAACGGTGGTAGGTACTTTTTCCATTAACAAAACGCTACCAAGTATTTAAACAAACCAATTTGACAACGCTCCAACGAGGCAGTACAAAGCAAAACACAGCCGCAGACGCCGACACAGAAACAGAAACAGACACAGGACCAGATATATAGTTTCAGATACAATCCATGCATATGCGATTGCGGACAGGGAATGCCAGGGGGTTGGGTATTTGGGGAATAATGCAGGAGGCTGGGGAGAGGCAGAAGGATAAAACGCGACCGCAAAATAAACAAGAACAGAAGCAGCAATAGCAACAGAAATGCCGACAGTGCGAGACAAAAGCATGGCAGGCTAAAGCCATTACTCATACGTCATGTGGCACAGGCAAAGGGAATTTACTCGCACAAATACAAAATTCATAAAAAGAACGAAAAAACTAAATCGCTAGGGTGCAAAAACAACAATAACTGCATTGCAGCACACACACACACATATGGGGGATTGGTAAGTGGATCAGAGATCCAGATATATGTATCTCTCCAGACCCCACACCTCCCCCAACATCCATCTCCTCGGGGATTTTTGTCTCGTTTCCTCGATGTTGGTTTTCCTTTGGCTTGGCATTATTTCTATTCCCCAATTACCGGTTGCCAGGACAACTTCTTGGTATTCTCAGCACCCTTTTCTTGTGTGGTGCCGAGTTGGGGGCTGTGCCTCCTTCCAACCTGTGTTTAACCGCAAATTAAATTATCCTACAATTTACAATTGCGTGCAGCGCTAAACGCCTCACTCCGCACTTTTAGCATTAAATTCCACATAATGTGGGTTTCAATTATATCAAAAGGGCATACCATTACCACTTATGCCGATTACTTTAATAGTTTCCTAAAAGTTGGGAGGCCATTTACCTGCAAAGAAAAAAGAAGACAATATTAAGTAACCCTTGTAGCAGTATATAAAAAATATTTTAACAAATAGAGTGATTAGCTTTTGTTCTCAAACCATAGAAAAACGATGAATCAACCCACAACATACTGTACATACGTCAACTAATTCTTTGTTAAAAAAGGAGCCAAAGGAAATGCATCAAAAATGTCTATGAACATTTTAGGCATTTAGGGCACGTAACTGACAACCGAAATCAGAAGAGTAAATAAATAAAATATTTATAAACGTACGAGTACGTCAAATTCGCAGCATCAAACGTCAGCCGGAATTGACAAGAACGTTCCCTAAATTATTTCTTCCTGGCTATGTCAACAGGGACTCGGCTCTGTCCTCCCTAATTGCCAAGTATTCATCACACGTGCGACCATGCGAGTAAACGTGACAGATGCCGGCCCATTTATGTAGAAGGAGTTTAATCTATACTTTTTTTGTGGTAGATATTTACCAAAAATCTTAGAGGATGTGGCTTCAACTTCTCCACGAAAAATAACCAAAAACTTTATAATTCCCTTCAGTAGCATAGAAATATCGTAATGCGTTTTTCCTGTTCAATGTTCGGAAAGACTAACGAAAGAAATGAAATAAAAAATGGTGGCAAGCAAAGTGGAAATATTTTGGCCCAGTTCCTGGCCAAGAAAACGACAGGAAAAGGTGGCAATAGGAGAAGAAGACACTGCTCCTGCTGGCGTGTAGATAACTTGGCAAGTATCTTGACTCAAACGTTGAGTTATAGCGGCCGACTTGAATTTTATGCGTTCGTTCGTTCGTTTGCCCGGTGAGTCCTGCTAGCTCCAAGTGAGTGTGTGTGAGAATGCATTTAATATTTTATAGGTAAGACCCAGTCGAGCAATATATCCCAAAATGTAGGCTATATATTTGCCATTATCCGATGAGCAGACGTGTCAAATGCATTGCTTAAAGAACGGCACACAAAGAAAATAAGTTCAGGATAATCTCTCTCGAGGAGATTTCTTCTCTCCTTGGCATGGCACTCGGCTCATTTGATTCACTAAGCCGCTTATCTGGAGAGCAGCAAATGGGATGATGTAGAGGCAAGTGGAGCTCATAAACTTTGCGGGCGTCGCACAAAATCCATTTGCAACCTTGTTTACGCTGCGTATGGGTAACAAATCAACGGACTGAGAAGCGGAGCACACAGTGCTGCGAGTACGGGGCACGGGCCACAGAGTGCAACCGCAAGCAAAATGCCTGATTGGCAACATAAATCAGGGAGGACAGGCACTACCACAGCCGCAGCCGCAACACCTGCCCCGCCTCCAGGCAGTCTGACAGCCTGACAGTTGCAATGGCCACAAAATAGGTACAACCTCCCCCAAAAAAAGTGCAACGCAAGAAGCCAAAATGTGGTATTTAAAATTTGCAATACCCTAAGAGTAAAGAATGCCAAAATGGAAAAGTAAGCTAAGCTAGAGAGGTAACTAATTTCAAAAGCGTATGAAGCTTATTAAAACTAAAATAAAAACCCATAGACCCTTTTAAAGGGTATATAAGTGCTGGGATGGCATGCAGATCCACACACCCACGCACGCTCTCGGCACATTGCCATGGTGGAGTGGCAACATAATGAACGCAGCTTCGTGACGCGCTTTTTGGCCAAGTTGCAGCTGCAACGAGGTAGGCGCCACCACTCCATCCGCCCATCGCCTCATACCTCCAGCCTCCGAAACTGTGGCCCCAGTGCGCTTGTGACACAAACGATGAATGACTTCGTTAGCAGCACAGGCACACATAGAGGAACCTGTCAAACTTATGCAAAACAGGGCAGCGGGACAGATGAGCAGCCACTGACAAAGTGTGCAACCTGCTACAGAGTTAGGGCTGGCGAGAAAGGTAAAATGAGGGGCGTGGCAGCGAGTGCCTGCAATCCGAGAGTGTTCAATTGAGCAGCAAATTGTCATGGCAAATGTTGGCAGCAAAAAAAAAATCCCCACCTATATACGTGAGTGCATTTGAAAGCTGGGGAGAGGAAGGAGCCAACCAAATTGTTAGCACAAATAAATGGCGAACTGCAGAAAGTCAAGCTGCAATGGGAAAACGTTTCAAATTTATTGCGCCAACCTGTGATATTTGCACATTCACTTTATTTCGTTTTTGGCTACATAGTGCATAAAAAAGAGTTTGAAAATGGTTATCGTTCTTTTTGTAAGATATTTCATATTTTATTTTAATTTATTCTATTCAGTCTTGATTTCATGAAACATAAAATGAATTGTCTTAAACGCTCTCAAATTTAATTTCTCTTTACAAGATTGGCTAATCAAAAAGGACCTTCCCTGAAATTGTTCCTTTCTTGCCTGACGTTCTCTGAGACTCCTTTGCAAACAATGAAATTAAGGAATGCTTAAGGAAATCCTTTTTTTGGATGCTGCATCAGGTGAATGCTATTCTTTGCTGAATCCAGAATCCCAAGCTAAATGCTTTGCAGTAAGGATCGAAAAACTGCGGAACGTGTAGCCTTTATCCTGATTTCGCTTATCCACCATTTGAACCGTTCGATTACCCAAACTCCGATTGGCGATTCCGTTCCGTTCTGTTTTTTGTGCTGGCGTTACACCTTTTTGCCGCATGCGGAACTGATTTGCATGCTGCTCGCTTGCTGCCGCTTGTTTTTCCACCGATTTAGCACGACTACCTTTTTCCTCTACCCCCTCGGCTCGGCTCCTCACCTTCTAACGAATTTGTTCTGCTGCCGGCAAATTGAGTTCTCGTAGCTCCAGCTCAGGACACCCGTTTAGGACCTCTCACAGAGCTGAGCTGGCGAACGTATTTGCTTTAGTTTTAGCCCAGAGTTTTATTTATTTATGTCCCACGGCTGCTGCTCAGCACTGTTTGCAGTAGGAAAATTTTTGGGTGTATAAATTAAAATGCAACTCCAGTTGATTTCTCTCCATGTGGGTTAAGCAAAGTCTGCACGCCCCTCGAGTCCAAATGAAACAGAATGAAATGTTCCCACTGCTCATTGGCAGACATTCCTAGCAGTTGGCAATCCCCTGTGTAAGCACTTGTGCGGCTCAACAATTAAAGCGAAGCTCCTTCCTCCATATTCCTGGCCCCGAACGGCACTAGTTGTCGTGGGTTTGTCGGTATTTGCTTGTGAGTACGTGTGATGCTGCTCGAAATGTGAGATTGTTGTTCTTTCTCTAAGCTTTCCCCATCTTTTTTTCCACATTTTTTCCTTTCTTCTCAGCACTTTGCGAAAAACAGAAGCTCAGCTGTGCGTCAACTACATTCCTGGCAGCTATCAAATGCTAGGGGGATCACAAATACTCAGACTATGAAGGACACTTCTTGCAATGTGCAATATTTTTAATGTATCAGGAGATGGCAGAAAAACTTTCAATCACTCACATCGATTCATTTTTAATGGTTTATTTTTAATCATCTAGAGTGTCGATTTCTATTATTTTACAGCAAATACAAGAATGTAATAAAAAATGGTTTGTTTTAAGTGCTTCCAAGAATTATGAATTACTAAAAAATGTTTCCAATAAATACTCTCCTGTCCTCTATAACCACTTCTCGTAAATTATCTGCGAGGGTAAAACTTTTTAATGTCATATTTACTCTGCAGCTACTATCTAACTTGGATACCGTATCAATTCTGTATAAATACTTCTATAAAAAACTGAACGCCATTTTGGCTTTAAGGGGACATTCAATATGCTTTGGTGGCAGCTTGAGCCCAGGGGAATACTATAAAATTTGCCTGATAATCCAATAAAGTCAACGAGAGGCATGGAGTGCCACTCGACAAACGACTTCATTGATACGCACAGCCGCAGACGCACACACACCCATACACATAGTTTCTAACGCACAACTACACTCACAGCCAAACAGGGACATCAGGACATAGAAGCACTTATGACAAAACCAGATGGAAGTTAAACCGCATTTATAAGTCGGGCAGGCCAGCACACATAGTGCAATGTCTGACTGCCGGAACTGAAGGAGTCTCTCAGTGTCTGTCCTGTTGACATTAGATTGTGTTTAAAGTGGTTACGCACACATGAACATTAGGGTGAACTGAGAAACTACGAATTCCAAAATCAAAATTTGATTAGGAATAATTGGGGATATTCACAAAGTAACATAAATAAGTATTCTAATTATTATAACAAATAACAATGGATATTAATAATTTAATTATATTTCTTGAAAGAAAAATAATTATAAATCAGAAAAATTACTCATACGACATGTTGTCGGCTTATTCCATAAATATTGCTCATACGACATGTTGCATTCTAACAAATATAATTTTAAAAGCATTCAAAGGAACCTGGATATGATTCGGCCAGAAAATAGGCTCACCCTTAGGAATACGCATATATATTCATTTAAAGCCTTGAGTATTGTGAACTTACATATTTATGCAATGGCGGGTTCACATGCCACATTGTCGCATACTTTGTGGCAGGCGTGTGAGTGTGTTCCTGTGTTTGTGTTTGACAATCGTTTGCTTATGTTCTTTAGTGGGTTATGTGGAGGGTAAAAAAGTGCCGGGGCCGCCGGATGTCTAAATGACATTTACTCAATTTGCGCGCAATTGATTTTTCCTTTTAGCCTTGACTAAGCAAAGCAGGGAAAAATGAAATAAAAGTAAATACGTGACTTTCAGGGATATGAAAAATATAAAATGAGCAGCGGCAGCAAATAGGAGAAATAAAAAAGGGCAAAGTAAAACCACTTCGACATTGAACCCCATTCAAGGAGCAGCCGATTCGATTTCTTTCTTTTATTAACTTCTTTGGCCTCTCGATGGTCCTATACGTGAGTGATTGACGGAGGAACGAGATCCTAAGAGTGGAGCAAAAAAGGGTGGGACTTTGGCCGATTGTAGTCGATATAATCGCACATTATTGACACATTATTCGAGTGATACTTGGGCCGCACTTGACTGCCAAGGAAACTCTTCACCCTCCAGCTCTCTTACTTATTTTTACTCCACTGGATGCTCTATTATATGTATGTTCTTTTTTATTGCACTTTGTACATAATTCGATATTTTAATTCAATATTTAATTTGATTTATGGTTAATGCTGGTTCCGACATATGTTTTAATAGCAATGACCGTCAATTATAATTATGCAGATTTTTGTAATAATACGGAAAAATTGCTTTAATTTCCTAGAAAAAAAGGTATACATGACAATTGCCAGGTTTGAATTCATTGCAAAGGTTAAACTATCACATTGATTGAATTAAAATGCAGGTGATGGCCACAGGGTAGCTTTAAAACGAATCCTTTGACACTGATAGTCCAATTTTTACCTTTGCCATTAATTAAATGAATCCAGTTTACAAAAGTGTGACACGACAATTAATGGGACATAAATCAATTGAATCGTGTTAATTATTGTGTCTTGTTTTTAATTTGAATAAATGACATAAAACTTTATTTCTTGAAAAAATCGCATGTATTTTTAATTGAAATGAACACAGTGATTGGGAGAGGGAACGGAAGAACAACTAATGTCGGAGAGAAAACGGAAAAATGCCATAATTGAATTTTTATCTCCTGCAGCAATACAAGCTGCAAAAAAGGCAAAAATACGAATCAATGAACAAGAAAAACGAAAGCAGCACACATGAAGCTCCTCTCGGGTGTAGGTAGGGCTACCAATGTGTGTATATCAGTCGAAAAGTATGCTGCATAACTTCTGAAACTTGTTCACTGGGCTGGGGGCATGCAGATACAGTTACTGGTGCTACGTGACCCACTTGGCAAGTACTGCAGATCAGATACGAAATGGATATTGGGACTCCGCTACCGCTTCACCCCATAGCCCTATGGCGACTATTTATGCATGCAAAATACCAATAATGTATAAATGTTTCAAGCACTTGGCATTGCATGCGTAAATAATTGACAAAGGACGAAAGGAAAGTGCGGATGCATTGGCCTAGTCAAGACCTTATCCCTTTAAGAATTTCTTAAATAATGATTTTTAGTATAAACTATAAAAGTACTTAATAGTCAGCTAATCGTTTAAATGTAAAATATTCGGGTCAAAAAATGGCTGGCATACCAAAGACTTTAACAATATAATGGTCAGAACATATGTACATAAATTCGAAATTGTGTAAAATATTCAAAGCTCGCTCACTCAATTAAGTGAGCCGGAAAATAATGAAGTTAAACCAAAAGGATGGCCTAAAATGTGCAACGGAGCTCTCAATAACTTGACATAATTATATTGCCTTTAATCTCAGCTGCTGCCTCGACTTCACTTCAGGGCCCTTACAATGTGCATTGAAAATATGAATATTTAAAATTTTATTGCCAGTGCATCTAATTGCTTTTAGTTTTAATTGCTGTAAGGACTCGGCTAGGAGAATGTGTCTGTGTGCCGAGTGTGAAAGGCTTTGAAAAGAGTGCTCTGTGAGGGAGATTTTAAGGAGATCCTTTTAATGGAATAATGCGCTTAGGGGCAGAAACTGATTTTAATTGGGGAATCTTTTATACTCCTGGCTGGCTTTAAATTAACAAGTAATTGAAGTTTTAGTTGGATGACATCGTTAAAAACTTGGGTCATGTATGAGCTTCAATGTTTAAAACCCTAATTTCTTCGCGAACTTAGTCCTTTCGCGTTTCTTGAATTGTTTTCGCCATTTAAAATTCCCATCCACTTGTCACTTGGCTCTCCATTATCGCATTGTCTTCATCCCCTGCCGAGATCAAATGCCTTACGAACCCATTTCAGCAGCAAATCCCCAACTTATTTGTTATATTAAAACCTTTTTCAGAGTTTCGCTGCTCCGGGTGTCTCTGCATAAATCAAGCCAAACATTAAATTATGCACACCAAACGGCAGACAAATCCTCCGCCCAGTCGCAGGAGTCGCAGGACAAAGGAAAAGAAAGCCAGCGCTGAACGCGAATGAGAAATATGAAATCCGCTACAATTATGTGTTTAATGCATAAATCAAAAACTCATTTAAAATGAAATCATGGCTTTCAGCAAATCGCAACAAAAAGTCACAACAGCCTCAGAAAGCAATTATATGGCACGGAGACGGGGAGATTGTATGGAAAATTTAAAAAGCCAAGTCCCAACAACGTGTGTATAAGATGTTTGTGAAAGGAAATAAATTGAATGCCCGGAGAGTTTCAAGGGGAGCAGCTATTAAAAGTAATGTACCAAATATACACACATGCACATGTCATAAATTAAGGGAGGAACATGCACGCAGGCAAATTATAACCAGTGATGACACAAAAAATGATTCCTTATGCTTTTTATTTAAATTTTAAAATGAAAAATAAATTAATTTCTTTAAATCAATAAGTATTTGGCTGCTTATAGTTTTATTTTCAATATTTAATATTTAAAAGTGGCTAGAAACTAAGACTTTTTATGTATAGAAACATTTCTGTTATTCATTTTTTAAAATTATTTAAATTGTTTTTTATACTTTTACTTTAAAAACAATTCTTTTTTAAAAATTGCCATCACTGATTACAGGACACGTTCCTGTCACAAGACGAGCTTGACTCTGTCAGCATGTCAACTGTCAGCCGCCTCTGTGGCTCCTTCCACTCACACGTGAATGTCAGACACTTCAATGGCGCCTCCGCCAGTTGCAATTGCAGTCGCCACTGCTGTTGCTGTTGCACTTGCAGGAGTTGCAGGAAGTGAATGGAGCTCTCGACAAGACAGGCAACTTCAGCCGAGCCTGGGAGTTCAGCCTGCCTGGGCTGACGACATGGGAGATGAGCAATAGGCGCAACTAAGTAGAAAGGGTTCTGTTCTGTCAAACTGTCCATCGCCTCTCCAACGTCAGCCAACAATACGCTCACAAGGAGTTACACTTCAAAGGATATAATTATACCTATAATAGCACTTGTAATAATTGTACATAATTCTACCCCTTTTTAAGCTCTAATAGATGGTTTAGTATAACTACATTTTATTCAACAGTTTCTGCAGACAGCTTAAGTAAAACTTTTCTTTTTTGAACCTTTCTTGGTTCAGTGTATCTATCTTGGCTTTTGAGGGGTCGCCGACTCTGTTGCGACTATCTTTAGATAATACTTTTGTTCGGCACATGTCAAAGGAACGTGCTGGGCAAACAATTGAATCACTAGAGGGTGCAAAGAAGTGGGCCGGGCCAAGTTAAGGGCCTCCTTTGGCCTCTTTTCCGTTTTGGCTTATGTGCCCTCTTTAGTGGGTGTGACAAGTAGTTGGCTTCATTTCAAAAAGGCATTCGGCCAAATGGCCCTACCACCGCAAAAAGTTGAGGAATTTCAAGTGGAGCCAGTCAAGAGGTCCACCCGCAAAAATTTATTGACAACAATTTGACGTTAAACAAGTCAAAGGCAGGTCACACAATACCCCACTCACAATTTCAATGAAATTCAATTGTTTTATACATATATCAGTATCAGAGGTCGATATAAAAAAAGATTTTTTAAATTCCCATGAGTTTAGATCAACGCTAAAGCACTCTAATCGCATATGTATCATAAATACACACAATGATGCAGCACATACAATTCCAGTATAGTTATATTTGTTTACCGACGAGTGCACAATATCTATTCTAAGCCAATATTGCGCCATTCAACAATGTTATTTCAATTCAAATACCCAACAAGAAATAATGCAATTTCTGAATGACTCCCACGTGGCTTTCTCTGTTTATTCATTGTGCTGCGAAACTTTTAAACACATTTCCATTATGGGATTTTTTTCCCCATCTCTTATATGTCTTGCCATGAGACTTTGCAAAGTGGTTTATATTGATAACTTTGTCATGCAATTTACTCCTCCCTCCTGGCGAGGGTCCTTGCTAGTAAAATGAAATGAAAAAAGAAACTCTTTTATACCCAGAATTTTGCCAGATAATCGCTGGCAATAATTCATAACCATAAAATATCAATTTTTCGTCTACAGTTTTTGGCTTGCCTTGCGCGTTATCGTTGCAGCATAAATTTAAATCTTTAACGGCCGGAAGCGAGGGGAGCCAAAGGATTTTAGCCCAGCAGTGACATCATCTCCGCCATTTTCAGAACAGAACAGAGCAGAGCAGAGCCAGCATGCTGGCAGACAGGAAAAGTGTATCGAGGACAAGTGACAGTTATAACGGCAGCAGTTACAGCAGAAACAACGAGCACTTCAGTACATCAGCAGGCAGCCAGTCAGCTATTACACATTTGTGTGCCGAACCCCACCATCTGCAAACAGGAAGCATATGCCCCCAATAAAAATGTATGCCTGATTGAAGTTTGGCGAGATTCTGATTTTTTCGCCCACTTTTCTGCCTTAAATAAAGGGTTGATATTCGGCGTTGAATAATTCATAAAGTCAAACCAACTTTAAGTTTGGCAACTTCGAAAGGGGAAAATATTGCATAAAAAATTTTTATGTTTAAGCCAAAAGAATGCTTAGAATATGCATCGAGTCAGGCGATATTTAATCATTATCTGAGAACACAGCATGGCAGCGTATCAGTAGCATTCCGAAGGACACAAGCCATGACAGTTACAAAACATTTTACAAGCAATTCAACACAAACAACCCGGAGACAAGCACCAGAATCGCACTGATGATGCTCAAAGTAGTAACCCGAGGAGCACCAGGAGGAGGAGTGGATGGCTGAGGAGCTGATGGCTGGTGAAAACACCAGCAGAGTCAACGATAAAGTTGTCATAGTGTGAAGCAAACAATTCATCAGCGTCAATGTGATAAATTGTACTTCCACCGCACCGAAATTGCTTGAAATTTTTATTCCAAACACAAGCCGGGGGGTAGGAGAGACTGAAACTGAAAAAGGGGGGATAGACATCGAAAAGCGGAACAAGATAAATTAGCTCCTTCAATTGAAATATAAACATCAACATTATGCATCCGAGATAAAGAAAGACTGCTAGTTCAAAGCCTAAAAAATACATGCCATTAAATATAAATGCAATACAAATATAAAAAAAATAAATCGCAATATTTCTTCTACAAATTTTTAAACTTATTTCAATGTAAAATTTTGTAATTCTTTCATCCAAAACAACGCAAAAGTCAATGACATTTCTACAAGTCAACTAATTAACTTTAGTTTCTACAAATAAGTCTGAGAGCTCTGGGGCATGCCTGAAATCGCGTTTTCTGTGGCGTGTCCTAACTAACTAGCTAACTGGCTAAATGTCTAGGTGAATGGCTCCTGGTTATGCAAACATCACACACACCAGGGCAGACTGTTTGATTGACTGACTGAGTGACCGACCGAAAGACTGGCATTTGGCCACCACACAGAGTCCTGTCGACTAAAAGGGAACAGCGGGCTTAATCCGCCACCTTGAAGCAGAAACCACAATGCGCCTACTCTGGCTTTGACTGACAGCTGTTGACTGTTGGGTTAGAAGTCCATTCTGCTGTTAACGACGCCTTTTGACGTCTCGAATTAAAATGCCAGAGGGTCTGGCCAAGCTGTGAAAATTAACGTCAGTCAGCCAAATCGTCTGGAGCCTCATATATTTAATTATTTATGCTGCCACCCATCATTTCAATAAACTCTCTCGTGGCTGACAAGATCAGAAGACGACATCGAATTTAAATGCAAATACAAAATTATTTGATGCAATAGAAAAACGCAAATGAAGCTATTAAAATGCAAATTACGTTTTAGCCGACAAAGGGCTGCATAAATTTTTAGCACTTCCGGCTCCACAAAAAATATTGAATTATTGGATCTTTGGAATTTAACTTATTTTCTAATAAAAATTACATTTGAATGTATCGGCTAGGAGGTAACTTCTTTCTTTTCCGCTCATTACTTCGGACCGATAATAGAATAAATGGAATTTATGTGGCGGAATACCTTAATGGATTTCTTGACCGATTATCCTGCATCAAAATCTGAGAACAAAATATTTTTTATTTTTTTTGTCACATTTACTGGAGGATCCCCTTCAAAAATGCATGGAAGGACAATATAGCTCCCCGCGATGGCTGTATCTTTTCCAATTTTCATCCGATTCTCGAGCGGAATACCTCAATCGATTTATTGGCCGATTCCGCATCATCCTACATCAAAATCTAAGAACAAAATATTTTTTAGATTTTTTGTCACATTTACTGGAGGATCCCCTTCAAAAATGCATGGAAGGACAATATAGTTCCCCGCGATGGCAGTATCTTTTCCAATTTTCATCCCATTCTTGAGGGGAATACCTCAATCGATTTATTGACCGATTCCGCATCATCCTACATCAAAATCTAAAAAAAAAAATATTTTTGAGATTTTTTGTCACATTTACATTACTTGATTTTTAAACTTTCTGAGTAGAGTCCCTTTTAGTTTGAGGTTTCTTCGTTTTTGTTATATCACATTTCATTTAGTTTAGACACATCGATCCATTTTATTTTCAACCTTTTATTTTTGTATATACATTTTTTTTATGATCTTTTAGAATCAACCAAACAATTAACCTATTTTGCTTATATTTACTATTAATTTTCTATAATAAAGTTGGATTTTTATGGACTCTCATTAATGCCGTCTGGGCACGATACCCTTGTCACTTAGTTGATACAATTATCTTTTATTTATTTTGTTTTCCGAAACTCTTAAGCTCAATACGCTGATTTAAATTTAAAAATTTGGTTTATTTTTTTCAATTTGTGAATATGTCTGTCTTGGGGTTTCTTTTTCGCCTTTTTCTTTTCCCTTATATCTTTTTCTTTCCGATTTTCTTATATCTATTATTCTTAGAGTCGTTAGCGAATCTGTTAACTTACAGCGTTGTTTCGGTTAAACGAGAAATAATTGAAGGCTCACCAGAGGCCCAAGTTCACAAAAAGAGATTCCCTCGACGGGGAGTCTCGGGGAAATTTATTTATGCATTCATGGGCAGACAAGTGAGTGGAGGCCACTGGACGTTATGTTGGGAGTAGAATCATGGTTCCAGAATGGCAATAAAAATAAAACTATGCGTTAATTGCAATTCCCAATTGACCACAAAATGTACACAAGCCGCAAAATTCCCAACATAAACTCGGCATTGGGGACTTTGACAAATGAGGCCATGTATATCTGTGGGTTTCTGTGAGATTCGGGATGGTGGTGTTTCGGAGTGTAGACCATGGCATAAAGTAGCTAATTACCGTTAGTTATGTTTCCACCCACAAAGTGTACGACCATTTATGTGCCTCCCATGGCTGCGATGAACTAGAGTGTGTGCCTGTGGTTAAAACCCCATCAAATTCGGTAGTTTTTATCCCATTGGCACAAAAGGGATACAAGTTATTCAGTTTCGAATTGCAGACAAAAAAATATCGCATATCTGTACAAGCGACCAAACAGATTTCGATTGTTATGTTTATAAATGGGGCCAAGATATATCAGTCAGTTAGAAGAAATTTTTAATTCAAAACACACACACAAATTTTAAAATCAATCCTTAAATAAGCGTTTCCCATTGGACGCCCATCATGGGCAGTTGCCGGAATTTTAGATTATTACTATGGAAGGACTTTCATGTTGTCCTTGCAAATCCAACCGAATTTATATTGGTAATTTTATCTAGTTTTTTTATACCCCTTCTACTCTGGATCGTAATGGGAATTATTAGATATGATTTGAAAATAAAAGAAGCCGAAATTTTTCCACCGAAGAGTGTTCACACGAACCTGTAAGTAAATTTTTACATATTTTTTTGTTGAAATTTTTGTCACAATGACATTTGATGACATTAGATACGACGAATTGTATTTTTCACCTTATAATAATCTAATCGAGGGGTTCTTTCATGAATTTGCTAATGAAACGGAATTTAAAAAAACAGTCGGTTTTATTGATTTTGCCAAACTAGAAGATGGCTTGACCGAAAATGCCAGAGCACTCGGATTAGCATTTCCCGATGAATGGTTTTCCTATGAAAAGTTTCCAGATCATTTAAAACTTACTATATACATGCCGGCATATAAAAATCAAAAAAATTTTAGTTATTTTGAATCGGGATTTTTATTCATATCCAAAAAATTGATCATCTCATTTGCCCAACGTCTAAAAAACCAAGCAAATACTTATCTGCCGAAGGTCCAAATGGTTCAATTTCCGTATCCGCGGCATAAAGAAAATAAATATGCTGAGATGGCTTGCACCATGCCCATTATTATTTTAGCATCATTTTTTCTTCCCACCGTAACAATTGCCAAGGTACCTGAATTTAATTTTTTTTTTATTAAACCCTCAAAATAGCCAAAAGTGTCTTTTAAAGTATACTTCAAAAACAGTTTACTTTCAGATGCCTTTTTGGCTTGTTCTAATTTTCAGTAACAAGTGATAATCGATTTTTTTTGTTTTTTGTTCTTTCAAGCATATTATTGCCGAAAAGGAAAATAATGAAAAATCACTTTTAACTGCAATGGGAGTTACCCAATGTCTACTATGGATGGCCTGGTACACGAAAGCAATGATACTTTTTCTACTATGCCTGTTATTTTTTTTTATATTTATTTGTCTCAGCGAAGTCTTTGTGTTTAGCAACTACTTGCTTCTTATACTGATATTTATAGTATACATCCATTCATGCATAACGTTTGCATTTCTCATAAGCGCATTCTGCACAAAGACCTATTGGGGGATCCTCGCCACGTCAGTACTTTTCGTGATCACTGTAGTGCCCTACGCATTGTTACCGCCCGTCTCTTTCGAGCTTATGCCCCAAATATTTTGCTGCTTCTGCCTGAACTCGGCCATGTTTTATATGTTTAACGTCATCTGCGCATTGGAACAAATATCGATTGGAGTTGATTGGAGGACGTTCATATCCACGATAGTGCCAGAGGACATAAGTATCCTTGGTGTCCTCGCTATAATGCTTGTAATGAGTCTGATATGTGTATTTCTCTGCCTCTATGTGGAGCAAGTAATGCCCGGCAGCCAATCCTCGATATTTTCTTGTCGCTGCTGTAAGAAGTCACTTTTTTCCACTCATCAGTACCATCCTCTATCAGTTTTATCCTACGACACGGCCAGAAAATTTGTGGATTGTTGCCTAAGTCCAATGTACTATTGTGTTCAAAGACCTGAAGATGCGGACGCTGAGGATCGCATCGTAGGCGGGCAAACCCATAAGGACGACGAACCCACTGTTCACATGGATCGTGTTTCAAAAGAATTTCGCAAGAAAACGGCAGTTGCAAAATTGTCAATAAAAATGTACAAGGATGAGTGTCTAGCCATTCTGGGTCCCAGTGGTTCGGGCAAAACCACAGCGCTGCACATGATGGGAGGAATCTTGAGACCCACTTCGGGAATAATCAAAATCAATGGCTTTGATATCGAAAGGAACCCAGAAAAGGCCAAAATTGGAGTCGGATTTTGTCCACAGCAGAATGTGCTCTTCAGAGGACTCACAGTTAATCAACAAATTAACTTCTTCAGTCTCCTAAAGGGGAAAAAAACCTCAGCTGCGAATAGAGAAACATCAAACTATATTGATAAACTAAACCTAAAGGAATATGAAAATAAAAATGTCTCCAAACTGTCAAAAGGAAACCAGCGACGTGTGTCCTTGGCCTGTTCCTTGTGTGGTGGTGCCAGTGTAGTCTTGTGTGACGAACCATCATCGGGTCTGGATCCGAGTGGAAAACAGCAGCTCATGGAGCTACTCCAAAGTGAGAAGAGCGGTCGAACCATTGTGTTAGCCACCCAGGATGTGGAGGAGGGGCAAATGCTTGGCGATCGTATCATCATACTGGCCGATGGGCAAATCTGCAGCCAAGGTACAATGGAAAACATTAAACAGAATAATCATGAATCCTACAAGCTCTCCTGCCAAATGGGACCGAACTGTGACCAACGGAAGGTAACAGAGCTGGTGAAACGCGTCGCCCCATCTGCTAGAGTTTCTGTCCAAGGATCCTCCATAAGCTACATTATACGCGGCTCCTTTGCGGAGAAGTTCGTGGATATGCTCCATCAACTAGAGGATCGCAAAAGGAATCTCGATGTCATAAGCTATAGTTGGCGGGATGCCACATTGGAAGATGTCTTCAAAACTGCAGCTACTCCGTGGAAGAAACGGGCTAGAGCAGGTGGAAATATTCCAAAAAGTAAGTGCTTTTTGTTTAATTTAGATTTTTTTTAAATATTAAAATAATCCAACAAATTATTAATCAACTATAAATCAATTATTTTTCACCCAGGATCAACAGAGGACTTGGCGACCCAAACAGACGGACCGGATCGTCCAACTAGAAGAGCTCAAAGGGCCCAAAGAGCTGCAGAGGCAGAGGCAGCGGCTGCTTTAGCGGCTGCAGCAGCGGAAAGATCCGCTAGAGAAAATGCGGAAAGAGAAGCTAGAGATGCCGAGAATAGAGACCGTGAGGCCAGGGAAAGGCAAGCTAGAGAAAGGGAAGCTAAAGAAAGGGATGACAGAGAAAGGGATGACAGAGAAAGGGACAAAGACAATGCGGCCAGAGAAAAAAGAGATAGAGAAACATTCATGGAAAAAAAGCCACTTCGACCATTGGACCCAGAGACAGATCATGAGGCCGAATCTGACACATCGGAGCGCGAATGGAGAACGGACCCTGAGGGCGGTAGAAGGAATCGAACATGCTGCAAATTTTGCGAGGCCATGTTGATGAAGAAGGCTCTCTACATTTGGAACCATAAATACATGTTCCTGCTAATCTTGATCATACCAATAATATGGTTCATAGTTGCAATTTATTTATTGCCATTGACAGAAAAGGTAAAAAATCGAATTAGCTCGGATTTGGCTGATTATATTGATTTAAACCTGCCAAGCTTCTCAGATGACACCGTTGTGTTACTTGAAGATCCTGAAGGTTACGAGGCAGAGGCACTTGCCTATGAGAAGTTAGTCACTCTGCCCGCCGTAATTGAACAATGTAAAGAACCAATTGTGCACTATTTAGTCGGTGACTCACCCCTTTTAATGGAAAAACTTAAACTTCAATATGTATGTGGGGCTACTTTTGACAAAGATGTCGACATTATCGCCTGGTATAATGATGTGGCCTTTGAACACTCGTCCCCGCTTGCCTTGGTTTTGGTATACAAAGCCATTCTTAAAATAGAAATCGGGAAATCCTTCGATATTACCCTCACCCGAGGAATAATGAAAAAACAGGCAATGAAGACAAAGGCTGTAAGTTATCGAGATCTCGATCGAAGCCTCAGTCAAACCAGGAACTTGCGAGATGTCTTAGATAAATTCAGGTATTTCAAAAAAGACGATGAAGTCAATTCTAAGGAACCAGATTATCCAGCTATAAAAGAACCCAACCAGTTTGCACAAAGAGAAATTTTGGGGGACCATAAACTGAATGGAAAACGATTAACATTAACTATTGGAATCTGGTCCTATATATCTTTGGTTCTTAGCATTTTTATACTTTTCGTAGTGGAAGAACGAGTGAAAAAATTACAATTACAACAGGAAATTCAAGGCTTGGGAAAATTCAATTTTTGGTGCACACACTTTTTATGGGATTTCGTAATATTCTGCATTTGTGTGATTATTTTATCTTTGGCCCTAGAAACTTATACAAATTTTATTCAAATTCTTGTTGTCCTCATAATGATTGGATTTGCCTGCCTACCATTCACCTACGTATTGAGTTTAATATTCAGTTCGCCAGAAGCAGCATTGGTTGGTGCCTTCTTTATCCATTTGTTTACAGGTTAAGTTCACAATTGCTCTCATTTAATATTCGTAATAACCCTTTTTCCAATAGGGGCCATTCTTTTCGCATTTGTATACGTAGTTACGGCTCTTATCGATAATAACATGTACTTTATAATTTTCCCCACGATAATTGGTTGCTTCGGTATATTTAAGTGTATTTATGGATACAAGTATTGCGAAATCAATCCGGCGATTGACTCACTTAATTGCGATTTTGGGAGAATTCATCCAAACTGTGGATGCGATGGTAGGTGCGATATTTCCAACTAAATAATGAATGATTCAATGATTTATTCTCCTTGTACATAGATTTAGTATTGTGGCCAGAGATTTGGTGGCTATTGGGTCACGGCATATTTTGGTTTATCTTACTGTGGATTCTAGAAAAAGGATATTTTTGTCGGGCTTTTGCAAACCGAAAGAATAGTAAAAGGCGTCAAGGTAGTTCAGTAACATTCAGACAAAAGGCCGACGAAAACCCGGATGTAATTCGCAAATATCCTTTAGTTTTGGATAAAGTGACAAAGAAATATCACCGCGGCCCCACGGCAGTAAAAGATGTGTCCCTTCAACTTGAACAGTAAGTTTAACTCTTCACAATGTTGTCATTTGATTATATCATAGCCTAAACGTATTCAGAGGTGAGTGCTATGGTCTGTTGGGACCCAATGGAGCTGGAAAGACCACTACTTTAAAGATGATTGCGGGTGAAATCAAAATCTCTTCTGGCAAAATTTATATCAAAGGCAAGAATGGCCAAGCTGCGAGTGCCAAGCAGAATGTCGCCTACTGCTCCCAGTCCGGTCCACTTCACGATTTCTACAGTGGGAAACAGGCACTCAAGATGGCCCTACTGCTACGAGGCGATTCACGCAAAAATCTCGATAAAAAATGCGAAAAACTGGCAAAAGATTTTCATATCCAGTCGTCATTGCCGAAGAAAACCAAAAACTGCACCGACGCTACAAAACGAAAAATAAGCTTAGCCGCGGAATCCAGTGGCCCATCCATAGTTTGCCTAGATGAGCCCACCTCTGGCATCGATTCATACGCGAGTCAGTCCCTGTGGAAAAACCTGAAGAGCAGGACTGTACTTATAGCAAGCCAAAATATGGACGAAGTAACTTCAAACTGTTCCAGGGTCGGTATTATGGACTCTGGCGGAATGAAACACCCGGAAGAGTTGCAAAGCATGCAGGCACAGAATTCTCACGTTTTGGTGCTTAAGCTTAAGGTTCAGGGAAGGCCCCAAGAGTGAGTATTTAATATTATAAAATTATAGAAATATTCACAATCTCTTCTCTTATTCAGGCAGCAAGAAACTCTCCGCAGACTTACTTTTGATATGAATTATTTTTCAAATGCAACTTTAAGGTAAGAAACTTATTTTTACAATAATAATGCATAGTATTATGACCTATATATATTTATAGAAAACGGGTAGGTTGCTGCTTGGTTTACAATTTTTTTCAAGGGCAAATGGATAAGATCGTCAGTTTTGTCGAATCAAAAAGAACTATTTGGAAACTGGAAAGCTATTCGGTCAGTCCGGCCTCACTGGATGAGGTGTTCATCAAACTAGATAATGAAAAAAAAGAAGCCGCAAGATTGTCCTCTTCAAGTGAAGAGTCAGACTATGACTCCAAAGGAAAGGCTCGTAGGAAGAAAAAAGATGACCAGCCTAAGGGCTAAACATAATGAAATTTTACAGTAATCAACCATGTATATGCTTTATATGTATTTATTTTTATAAATTTCCGATTAACCATAAAAAACTAATAGCGCCGGAATGAGTATAAATCATCCAAATGTCAAACTGAGTAAATCTCTTCAGGTGTGTGCGAATAATTCCTTATTTATCCAAGTGTTCCTAATTTAATTTTCCTATCACACAGGATGCAGCTGTTGCCTTGGCACAACCATAAAAGACAGGTATGAAAGATTAATTACTCATACGCCACGTTGGTCTATTTAATTTTATAATGACATTCGACTTGTATAACCACTGTCTACCGCAATGAACAAGCCGACTTAAAAAATGTCCTTAATAAATGTCATCTTCTCAGAGATAAAAAGAAAATTTACTAAATTAAAAGCATTGACTGGTTTTTCACATCTATTTTCAGGCAACAACCTCACAAATTTGGTATTAAAATAACAGCCAAGAACGAAAGCAGCAGGGCGTATTTGTATTCATTAAGGAATTTCATCAACTTTCCCTTCCCTCATCTTTTCTGGTTAAACATCAGCGCTGTGCAGTTTGCTTTCGGGTCTGACTAGCTGCGCTCCGAGGGCCAGGGTTGATTAAAATGTCAAATGCCTTGCATATTTTAAATGCCAGGGCGACATTGAGGCCCAAAAAACGCCGCAGAAAATTTCAAACGAAAATTTAACTGGAAACTGGAAGGAAAGTCAACCAAGGCCCGCACTACGGGGCAATTAAAAAAGCAAGGACATCAGCTACAGGCCAGAAGGTTCAAATATGGTCGTAGGAGACTTCGTAGGAGCAAGTCAGGTGTTTGAACTTAATATTGGAAGTTCAGTTCAATACTAGAAGGAAATTAACAAAATGTGTATTTTTTAAGGAATATATAATTATAAAAATTTTAGGACCGGCTGTGATTATTTCAAAAACTTTTTTTGTATTTTGTTTACCAAAATTTTCTAAATTTTTGTGCCAAAATGATAAAATGTTCTTCCTGTTACCCTGAATTACCTGTAACGAGAAAATATAAAAAAGTTCGATTAGTTTCATCAAAGGCTGTGCTAATATTATTTCAAACTAAACAACAAACTTAAATTAAACTCTATTTGCCCCCAGGACACCGCGTTGAAAAATATCAAGCGGAATGCGAAAGTTTCCCACTTATCCAGCTAGCAATTGCTGAAGCGAAACACAAATTGTTGCTGGCCTGCTGCCCTCTTGGCCCAAACTGTGTTGCCAACCAATGGAGTTGAAGATAAAGCCTGAAAGTCGGCGACAACGATGGCAAAAATACTAATTTTACAAGAAATCGCGGCGGCAGTAGCAGCGGCAAACTCCCAACATCCAAGAAAAAGTAGCACGAGCTCGTTTACAAAACTTTTTCCAGGACAACAAAATGAAAATGGGAAAAACGCAGTCCAAAGGAAAATGGCAACAAAAGCGAAAGCCAAATTAGTCTAGCGCAAAATCAAGGCGCTGACTTTTAGGTTTTGGCCTCCAGTACGGCGTAATGTTGATATATTAACTTGTTACCAACGCTCTGGCCGTGGTGCTTCCTCGATAATGGGTAAGGCGGAGTTTTTGAAGTTAAAAATTAATTGCCGTTAACTAAAGCGAAAAACAAATATCGTTAAGAGAAGAAGTTTAAGAGGTAGTATGCGAAAACTCCTAACTACGAAGCTCATTATTTATTAAATTTGGGGTCGTATAAAATTATGTATAAGAGCGAAAATATATAAAATGTATTATTTTCTGATTCAAAATTTTTAATTTATATAGAATAAGGGTTATCCTGTAAAGCGTTTCTTTAAGTATCCTAATAAGAACTCAACACCACTTGTTCCTTTCTTTTTTATTCCATGCTCTCTTGACAGGAAAAAATCATAAATCACATAAAATATGTGCTTGGCGCTTTGGTTCCCTTGGTCTTTATTTTTTCGCTAATGTTTCTTTTCGTATGTGCGCCGGAAACATGTCAGCATGTTATGGCAGCGGAAGCTGATATACTTCAGGCATGCAGATGGACCAGGAGGTGAGTGGAGGTGCCATGGGCGGTGGTGGTGCCTAGCCTGGTTGCATGTAATGAGGCACTGATTGGTGCATGAGAAATTGCCATAGAGAGCTAACCTGCCGTTCGCAGGTTTATGCTGATTACACTTTTTACCTTTTTTTTTCTTGACATTTTTCAGTGCTTGTGCTCCTTCGGCGGAGGTAAATCAAACAAGTTGACACTTGCCGCGCTCCGGTTCCTAGCACAGGTCCATGCATAACTTTTGCCACTTTGTGTGGCGCTGGCGTCAAGAACTTAACCTGCATCCTGTTGCAACGTGCTGGAAAGTGTCCCCCCAGCACCGTTTGCCGGCGCCCCCTTTCCTCTTAGCCCATTATGCATTGTGACACTGTTTTTTCTGTTTCCAAGTTGCTTGAGAATTTTCGCAACGTTTCTCAAGTGGCAAGCGGAGCGGAGCTGTCTCTGCCACGTCTGCTAGCTGCACTTTGCATAACTTCGTAGCATACTTTTCTGCGTGTTTCGTCCAGAGCTCTCCGATGCGGAGCTCTGCTCCTACTACTCTCGCTGCCATATTATTTATTATAAATGCATAAACATTATGCCTGGCGCTTACTTAATGCTCCCATAACTTAAGAGCCTGAAAACTTTTCAATAATTGTCGCAAGAGAACTTCAAAGCGAAGCTTTCTAAACAGGTGTGTGTTAAATAGGCGTATACTTGATATTATTTTAACGATTGTTGTTCTTCTTTAAGGCTTTAATAATGTATTTTTTAAACTGCTTTTGACATTTTCTATGCAAATCTCTTATATCCTTTTCTGGGTTTTATTCCATTGAAGAAGCTTTGTAGAAACACTCGAATGGATAAAAATTTAATTTCCAAGCAGCTGCTCTTCTGCTTTCCCCACGTTCATCGCCTCTGATCCTGCTCTTATATGACAAGCTACGACAATAAGTCAACATTTTCCCTTACCGGCTATATATATAGATATATACGAGTAGTACTCTTAAGCCCCTCAAAGCTGCTGCAATTACCTTGTTAATGCGCATAAAAATGCTGAAACAAGTGACAGAAGACAGAGTCTTTCCGGGCACAAAAGGGGAAGAGGAAACCTCTATGAAACTTCCCGCCCGCCAACGACAAAACACAACCAGATTAAAAAACAATGCAAAAAAGGCAAAGTTTTCTTTTTCATTTGCCGTAACACACTGCCGTTTTAATCCGCTTTTAATTGCTTGAAATCCAATTGGCGACCTACATAGCAACCTGGTGGCTGCCGCCCGCTCTCCACGGATTCTGCCAATCCCGGCACACCCGTAATCCGTAACCGGCGAAATGGACAAGCAATTAGCCGAGAGAAAAAGCGAAACTAGTTTCTGAAACGGGGCGAGTGTGTGGGTTATATAAAAAGTTTTACCGGAGCAATCCAAGAAGGTGGCAATTCTATACCGCAGAAAGGTGGCCAACAAAAAATGCTAGCCCCAACTAATGGTGATGAAATTTCACTCTCCTAGATGCGTTATTTAAATTGGCTAATTTATTTAAAGAATTTCCCGATTGCCATTCAGGGCGCCTTCAAATGAATTCATTAAATTGCATTGGATGGGAGGTATCTGAAGATGAAGGGTGACAGCCAAAACCTCAATATTATTATAGCCAAAGTTAACAAATTTCTGCCAACGGGAAAACAAATTTTCCACCTCGGTTTTCAGTTTTTTCTTCGCCAGTTGGCATTGTCGAGTCTTCTGCCTGCCTGCACTTGACGTTTTTCACAGTTTTCGCAGGAAGCTCCCTTCCTTTGGATGATTCTCCGGGCCAGTTGGAGAGTGGCCGTAATTGTCTTGAGTTGGCTTTGCTGTCAGTTTCTGTTTCACAGTAAGACTGCTTTCTTGCCAAGACAACGCACTATATTCTAATTGTAATTGCGTTTTGACAGGCTTTCAAAGATGGCGTTCGGAATATCCCCCCCTTGGCTGTCCCATTAAGTCCCCATTTTAATTCCCGTGACATTGACAAAACTCCTCACACCTCAACTGGGAGTACAATTAAGTAAAGTGTGTACTTAAGAAACTTTCTTTATTAAATTTGACCAGCATATTTCATATAAAATAAAATTAAATTACCAGCATATTTCGAATGTCTCACGGGGTGCAGCTAGATATAATTTATCATTTCCCTCCAGCTGGGGGAGAACTAGGATAGTTGGGGGAACTTTGGGGGGCGAGATACGGAGAATGGAGAGCTCATTTCATAACTCAAAAGCCTGGAGAGTCATTTATAAGACTGGAAGGCAAAAAGTTGGACTTTTTTCCTTCGGTGCGGGTGCGGAGGAGAAACTTTGACTTGAACTTGTTATTTAACACTTTTCAGTGGAGGCAAAGTCTCCGCCCACAACTGACAGCTGGGCGTGGTCCGAGTCGTTAAAATGTATATCTATACATATATTGAAATGCACATGTCGAGGAAGACAGGACTGAAGATGGTCGGAGTGGCAGAGGAATACACTTGAGACAGCCTGGAACACTGGCAGGATATTCCGTTTGAAGTGCGAATAGTTTAGCTAAGCATTCGTCTCTCTTCGGATCTTTGTGTTTCTATATATGGGATATGTGGAGGGGGTGGGCTAGTATTCTCAGTTAAGCATTGCAAACACGTACTTAGTAATTAATTGCACTTGTGTCTGAGAGTTAAAGCGAGAAGGATAGCTTCCAAACCACGACTTCTAGACTTTCAGCCTGACATGTGATTATGCACTTTTAGCATGTGCTGGCAAATTGGTGCTATTTTGCATATTCTGTCGGTTGTCATTTGTGCATTTGTTCTCATTAATTAAGTATAGGGTTTAAGTTGTCAACTACTCTGGTTGATCTTTTATGGAATAAAGTACGTGACTATTTTAAGCAGATTAAATGGTCATATTAAGCTTTCTCAGAGTTCTATACCTGATAGCTTATAAAGTATTCACACTTAACTGTTACCTAGACTAAGGTTTTAAAAATACAACCCCACAAAGTAGGCAACTATAAGAGTGACTAAAAACTTTGGCAGTTCAGGAAACTTTGAAGAATACACCGCGCTCAGGTACTTCTCCTTTTCGCATTTCTTCCACTACGGTTCACATGGTCTCTTCTCCTACATCCATAAATTGGCAGAACAAAAAAACACCTCCCTTAGCCGAGCTTAGCAAATTTTGGCTTAAAGCGTTTGCACATGATTTGGCGGGGATTCCGGGAAAAGCAAAAAAAAAAAAAAATATTTCTGAAGGAGTAGTGGGGTGTCCTTTTTGCCGTTTGGCTGCTTTTTTTCCACCATTTTTCAACTTTTCGGTCTTCGGTCGTTGTTTTCTTTTTTATACGCCTTGTTAGATCTGTCAGCTGCACACCTGCGAAGGTGTCACGGGTATGCACGTGGATATATGTTTGTACATTACATGGCTGAGTTTAAACCCTCAAAAAATTGCAAAAACTCTTTAAAGCAAGAAACTTTCGGGTTTCGTGCCAACTTGTTCTTTTATGAAAGTGACTTTGATGTACTTTTCAACTCTCCCTGCCCCAATGCTAATAACCCGAATTCAAATTTGGAATTTTCCTGAAACGCGTTTAATAAACCATTAATTTGGGATAACCTCCCACACAGCTTGAGGAAATTGTCCAATTAACGTGATTGAAATTGTAATTACATTTCACTTTGTATTACATAAAATCTTTGTTATTGTTCTTGTTTGTCTCTTTAGGTAATTGAGTTACGCAAAGAGTTGACACAACTCCAGCTAGCCGTCTTAAATTATTGGATATTATTTAACGAGTTAAATTCCCAAACAAAAGTCGGTATGCGGCAGCATTATATTTACCCCACAACTCAGAACTCGCTTGACATCAGTTTAAGTTAATATTCCTTGAAATCCTCGCAACATGGCTGCAGATGTGACCACTGCAGTCTCGGTTGCATTGAAAACTTTTGCCGCACGACGACAAGTGCAAAAGCACGAGACGTGCTCAAAATGCACCACCACCGACTACCGGCTGTCTGACAAACAAAAGGATAAAACAAAACAACCACCAACCATCCGCCAGTTGACAAGAACAAAAGAAAAGCTCTGCATGGGGAACCGCTGGCCGAAAATTTGACAGAACCAATATCTCCAAGGGAAACACAAAGAGATCGGGTTTGGGGTAAGCCGTCACATTGTTTTCGGTCGCGTGGCATTATTGGCTCATTAGTAAATGAACTGTAATGGACGGCAAAGCCCGTCAAAAGATATGAATTGGCCGTCAAACGTTATCGGCGTGCCTCCAATTTCCCAGTCTCCCCAATAATCCCCCCATTTATTTGTTTTTAATCATCCGGAATGAAAGTGGTATAAAAAACACCACAAAAAAGGCTTGGTAGGTTTCAAATTACCAAAACGTAAAGGGTATTTATAAAAATATTTGTATTAGACGCGTACTATGAATTTAATCTGTAAAAGACAGAAATAAGTTTACTTTTTTGCTTTGCCACAAATTCAAACAACACTGACCTCCAAAGTTCAATGTCCTTGTACCTAAGATGCCGGTAACACACTCACGAATTTGTTGACAAGTTGGCTTTTGGCCAGTTACCCAATAATTTTAGCCATTGTATATATTTAGAAAACAAACAAGGAATGAGCATCGCGTGGTCAGAACACTATATCAAGATACACACGTCACGTCAAATGGCCAACAAACTTCCTCCACTCATTTTGCTAATTGAAGTCCATGTGGACTTGACATAATTTCGATAATTAGGGCTTGAGTCTGAACAGAGAGGTAATATATTCAGACATTATAGCTGAAAATCCCAGTAATCAAATTATGAACAAGGTGAAGGGGGAATTGTGTGAACAGTTCTTATAGAAAGAAAGGTTAATAGGATGAAAATAGTGCTTCAAGCTCAAAGTGCTTGTTTATATTTATAGAGCTAAAAAAGAAATCATCAAAAACTACTAAAATATGAGATTTAAAGAATAAAATTGTTGTGGTTTACCAAGCCAGAGGAATACCAACTATTTTCATTGGCTCTGCGAAATAATATTGGCTTTTAAGTGGCCGTTTTATATGGCGAAACATAACCATAGCCGATGTTATCGACCACGACCACCCGTAATTACTTTCGCCGCCAGTTTGGCACTGGCCCCCCTCCATATGGAGGTCAGGTCATGTCACATTGTCGCCTTGCCCCTGGACCCCTCGCATCGCCCCGTTCTAGCTAAACTCATACAAACTTTTTCGCGCTGCCGTGTTTCTGATAAAGCGCGAGAAAAGCGGAAAAAGACATAAAACCCGGGCCACGTTAAGTGCAGCCATGGATTGGTCTCTACTCCGATGCCATGTGGCGTCATTAACGTGGCAACACGTTATTGTTTGACGACGACGGGCGACGGTCTAGCGGGGGGCGTGGCTGGCATATTGGACAGCGGCCTGTTGGCATAAGTGTATAGGTAGATGGGGGGGAGGTGTGGCATTAGAGGCGACAGAATAACCGCACATAATGGCGGCCCATACGACTCCAATGGCAAGGAGAGGAAACGGAAATGACTGGAATCGCATCGAGGATGGAGGATGGAGGATGTCGGATGGAGGGCAGGAGAAGCGCGCTTTATATTCGCCATTTACGTGTTGAACATGGAATTTAATTTCTTCGGTAATTAATTGCAATCGTGTTGGCATTAGGTTTAATGCTCTAATTGGGCAGATGTGTTTGCCCGGGTGTGCCCCAGCGTGGCTTTCTGTTTGTTTGTCAGTGTTTAATAGGGTGTCCGCTCCGGCGCAGCGGGTGCGGGTGTCAGTATCAAACTGTTTGACTTTGGCTCCGCCATTTTATTTGTCAAGTCAATGGGCACTGGGATGAAATACCTAATGCAATGTTCGCCTAATTGATTTTATGATTTGCTTAATTGTGTCGGCGCTTGAGCCCATTAGTGGGTTTCGACTCCAATAAAATTAAATTAAGGTCGCTGCACATAGTTTGCCAAAAACACAGCGGGTACTGCCAGTCGTTAATGTCGGGCTGGGAATGTTTATTTGTCCGATTTATAAACTCACACTATACGATGTGTTCAGTGCATCTTACCTGAAACGAATAAAAAAGAGAAAAATTACACCAATTAAAGAAAATATTTTCAATCATTAAATCCTTTTAATGCTAAATATATAGAAATTTATTCCGGGCCCGACCCGGCCATCTTATTTGCCGGGCCCGGAGGCGAGTAAACCGAGACCAACACAAAAGCCCATTAAAACCCATACAAACACATCCACAGGACCAAAGGGATGCTCCAAAGAAGGACGGAAAAATGAGATTGAGAAAAAGTGGCCGAAAAAACAAGAAGAAAAAGGGACCCGAGGAAGACCCTTATTTTTTGGAATCTTTTTTTAGCAGGCGTTAAAACGTTAGCACACGTTTGCCAAGCGGCTCCACTCATTTAAGTCCACAAAGTAAATTTTAAGTATCAGGGGTTTTTTGGGTCAACTTTCCCAAGGTAATAGTGCCTCCGGGGGTTAAAGGTTAGAAAGAAACGAAGCCTTGTTTAAGACTTTTTTTAATTAGTCGTAATTACAAAATGCAATAATTTCTAATTCTGTAAAACAGTACAGTATCTGTACAATATTCTAGATACAATCTATAATTTTTTTAATGTTTGTAAAATAAAATCCCCATCAAGAACATTGAACAATAAAGCTTTTGGCGTCCCATTAATGCAGAAAAAGTGTCAAAACGTACAAAGACCACCCAAAAGCCTACCCCCAAAGCCCTTAAGAGACAACGCGTGAAAGAAAAGCAAAATGTTGCTACACGTACCACCGCCAGCGGAAACGTCAACACAGAAATTGACATCGACACTGACGTACTTGATGGAAATGATCAACGAAAAATACTTGTTTAAAATGGCAGTTACGGGCATTTTACAGTCAATCAAGTATCAAAATCCTGCTAATTGGATTATCGAAAGGTAATCCAATTATAATATCAATTATCCTTTATATTCCCACTTTTTCTTTAAGTGTACTAACAAAAAGAAAGGCACCACATGAAATTAGAGGAAAGTAGCTAGAAAAGGATGCTCTGCGGCTCCGGCCGTCCTTCCCGGCTGCCAGCTACTTTATGCTTTCCGTGCTTCCTGTGTCATGTCGGTTGACCGCAAAATTAAATTACAAGAAAACCCCAAACGAACAACGTGGCCAAGTAGAACGAGTTGTGCCCCCACAACACCAGGCCAGGCCCGAACAGGCCAACAGGCAATAACAACCAACTAGAGAAAGAAGAAACGGATTTAAAACGCTGAAGTAGGGCACAGCCCAAACCGAAACAATAACCAACTAGGGGGGGGAATGGGAGCGGAAGAGACAGGAAAAGCCTGACAGACAGGACAGTCCAAAGTTGTGTTGGCAATGTTTCCGCTTCAGCCAAACATGGTAATTACGTGTGCCCGAGATGGCCGCCTGACCCCTTACACGTCATCGCAACTGTCGACTAGCTAGGCCATTTGTACGATTTTGGTTCGGATCGGCTTTAACACACCCTCTCACTCACTCACCGCGGTGCTCAATTAGCAATTAGTTTTATTTCAATTCAGTTTACTTAAGTACACACAATCCTCTAACCCCCTGCCATCGAGAAAAATGGGGATTTGTCCAACTTTTCCAAGTACTTAAAAGCTTAAGGTAGGAAACTTTTTTTGGGTCTTCAGTTTTTGGTTTTCATTTAGGTTTTTTGGGTCACAGCTTTGTCAAATGACTTGTAAGGGTTGCCAGCCAGGTGAGCTAAAAACAAGTTCAAAGGTATTTGTGTGCTCCGACCCAAAAATCTTAATTAGAAAATAAAATGAACAAAATTAGGCAAATAATTGGCCAAGTTCAAAGTTTGCTAGTCCAGGTATGGAATAAAAATGTTGAACAAAAAGGGTTTCAAAAAGAGAAAAAGGTCTTAAATAAAAATTGTAATATCTTCTTAAGAATGTTTGAACTCATTAGCACTAATTAACTTCCGTTTTGTTCGTATTTTTTGGAGTTTGATTAACTAAACCCTTCTTTATTAAGTGGCTCCTTATAAACCGGCTAGTCATTGACAATCCGTGGCAGAGTATCTGGCTCAAAAAATACATAAGTTTGTCATCCTTCGTCATCGTCAGAATGAGAGCTAGAAGGCCAGAGAACCGGGAGTGTCGGCGCCGTCATCGGAAAAAGGCTGCCACATTGTCGCCAATAATTCAACGACAACGTCAGCGGTCATAAACGAAATGATTTATTGCCAAAGAGAAGGCGAGCGATATCAAAACCAAGCCAACCGACTCAACAAGCCGCTTAACGCATCCCCACGCCTCTTTATCATCCCACATATGGATGGATATCAATGCATATCGCGAAGATAAATTATCATTTGCAATCGGCGATGCAAGGAAATGGTTAAAAAAAATATTAAATATAATTAATGACACTGTGGAAGTGTTCTGAGACGACGTTTTGTTTGGTTATCTTATTATTGTATGTTTATTTATTTTTGGTTTCCTCTTTTTTCCATTTCAATGTCGAGTTTTGTTTGTCAAACCATCTGTCTAGCCAAAAGAGACATTTTTATCTTGGTGACACTCTGCATATGCTTAACACATTTTCGCAATTCCCGCTGATTGTAGTGGCTGCCAATTTGCGGCCAACTTTTATACGATTTTTATAAAAGCCTGTGGAAGCGAGACTCTGGCGCCAGCATAAATTATACACGGATATTTAATTTTTGTCCTTCTCTTTATTGTGTTGGGCGGTTGGCGCCAACAATCGTACTATATATACTCTACATATATTTACACAACAAAAAAATCAAAACAAAAGCTGTATAGCTTATTTCCGGGAGCCATTCAAGAGTATCTATTTCCATTCAAATATGTTTTGATTGTGGGCGGAACAATACAATATTGTGATTACATCTGTTTACAAATAAACATTTACATAATTTATTTAACAAATATATTCTAATAGAGTTCATTGTAACCTTGTAACCATTATTACCTTTCATTTCGTTAGATTTTCATTTTCACATAATAGGAAATACAAAATAATGCCTGAAAAAATATTATTTGACTAATTTGCACGAATTTCTTATCGTTATTTATCTAATAACCTACAATTTACTGAATTCAAACAAGAATTTACACATTTATCGACTGCATATTTAACGAGTTGCCTAATTAACCCACAACTCGCAACTAAAATTTGCGCCCAAAAAGAATGCAAATTAGCCGCAATTATGGTTGTTGCTAATTGAAGCGAAAAGCCCGACCCACACGCAGTTTGTTAGGGAATATTAAAGGGCGCTGGGGCAAGTGTTGCTAGGGCACGTTCTACCTAGGAGTTTTCCATTGAAAAGTAAGCAAATATCTAGTTCACAAACACCAGCAGCACGGCCACATGCATATTCCTGGCCCATTATAACAATTACTTGCACTTGCTCCATCTCGCCTTGGCATGAACCCAAAAAAAATATAGACTACTACTAAAATTAACAAAAATAGAAAACACAAAAAAGTGCATAAAAAGATGGAGGTGTGGGAAGTTGAGTGAGGCAAGTTAAACACTTGAGTGTGGGGGACAGGGCGAAGGCGTTAAAACCCGAACACATTTTGTGGGCAATGCGCTTTGGCAAAAGATTGCACGCCAACCTACATGAGAAGAAATTCTATGTAACCCTGATTTTTAACATTAAACCGTAAACATAAATATTTAATTTTTCAAGATAATAAATATTCAACCACAAATGCCAGCTTAAAAGGACATGAACTAAAAACTAGCTTGTAAATGAATCCCTTTTTTTCGAGTGAAAATGTCTCCCAGTCCGGCGTTCAATGCGGCGTATGTGTAATATCGTGTGGTGCAAGTGCATGTTGACTTTGGCTCACGCATACATATACAAGTGACTGTTGGTGTGTGCGAGTGTGTGTGTGTGTTAACAAACAATACATATACACTGACCTACATAGACACCCGGCATGGTTTCTCATTTGAAGCCCGCATTTGTTGCCGCCGCATTTCCTACAATATGTACTTTCCTTACGCAATTCCTTTTTCTCTTTTTTTGGGCTCCTTTCGTTTTATTTGAAATTTTCCAGTCCGATGGAGGTCAGGCCAAAAAAAAAAACAGGCACAAGAAGAGAAAAAGCCAAGCGGCATCAGGCCTCAGTATTTAGTTAATGGAAATTATTAAAAATGGAAACTTTCCCAGCCATAACTCAAATGAAACGAAAAAAAGGGCTCGCTGCAATTGCAATTTATTTGGCCTACCCACACTTCTCAACCAGAAAACCATCCATTTTTGACGGACGGATTCACTGACTTGCAACAAAAAATGTTTCATTTTTTATTGCCGTTCCGAAAGGGAGTTTTTTCTTCTCCGGCAAATGTTTATGCTCTGGTTTATTCTAGCATTTCATTTTGGGAAAATATTGTTAAAATATAAAAAAGGTAAAACTTTTGTAGATAATTTGACCATTTTTTCCTTTGACAATTTTATACAAATTGGTCTTAAATGGTTATGCAATTGCTCCGTAACCTCTTTGCGAATTTATTTAATTGATTGAATGTGAAATGGTAGTCGGATATTATTTATTTCATTATAATCCGTAAACCGAGAACTTTAGTTAAAATTAGTTAAAGAGACTTTAATAATTTTGACAATATTTTGAACAGCAAGCCAAAGAACAGAGCTCCGCTCGAAAAGAATCTTTTCATTGGATGACTGTTAACATTTTTGGTGCTGCTGTCACTCTAACCAACTAAATTAGCCACATGCCGTAGTCATGGCCTATCCGTGGCTATCGTGAACATATTTTAGCCGAAATTACTTGGAATATTTTCGTGTCTGGGCCCCCATGAAATGAAGCCTCGTGATAGCTATCAAAGGGATGATGGCGAGGGAATGGAAACACTAGAGTGCTGGAGGACTGAAAATTATCCCCCGAAAAAGCTTTTTGAACGTTTTTCGAGGCAATTGCAATTTTTTGTTGGCGTCGTCGTCTGTGTCGACTGTCGTAAACCAGGCGTAGGCTATTAATTTTATCACCGGGCCAGGTAGAAAAGTCCAGGACCCAAATCTGGCTGCGGCATGCCGGTGCCAGTCTAAAGGATCCCAACCACCCATCGGATGGGATGGGTAATTTTAATAAAATTTTCGTACTCGAAGCGTGGAGCTAAAGCTTTTCATAATGTAGATTTTATGCTGATTCAATGTTTTCTTCATTTCTTTCTGCACAGATTGTTGGTGTTCCTAGGCGTGGCGTTAAATTAAGGAGCCTGGCTTATATGCCGTAGTCAATTTGTGTAAAATTTTATCAATCGTCGGGGGAGAGGTAGAAAGAAGGCCCAACTTACAGCATAAATCTCTTTTAGTACCGCACTTTTCAACTTCAGCGGCGAGTGTATCTCCCAGCTACTTTCCCATTGCCGTCGAAAGTTATGAATATTGATAAGGTCGAGCAAGGTGAACCATTCCTAGATGGCTTTTCCAACTGCTTTGTTGTAATGTTTCATAAAGAGCCCTGCCAAGATTGAGTTTTCGGCTCATTTGGGATTGCACCCTCACTCTCTAGTAGGAAGGCAATCTTATCTCACATTCACGTGGGCTGAAAATTGCGTTTAATATTCAGTCGTAGAAAATTAGTTTTATGCGCAGAATGTTTCAGAAAAGGTGAAAGGTAGACGGAAGCTAGCACACAACTTTCCTTTTAATGAAACAAAGGCGACACTGATGTGAGGTCGGTCGTCTAAGCAAATTACCGAATGTTGTATGGGTTAATTGAATTGCCCCAACGGCGACGACACGTGTGCCACTGATACGACAATTTGGCCCAAGTGCGTGGAATTCCCAGAATGGGGGTCTCTTCGGGCCTTGGCTATTAAGAAAGTTAAAATGTTGGTACCAAAAGTTGCAAATTTTAATTGTTGGAAATGTTTTAAAAGGGACCAGAAAGTTATGTTTAAACTTTAAAGCACGAAATAGTCTATCTCAATAGTGTCTCAATAATGGTTAGTCATATTTTGCTACTGTTGCCCTTCAATTTCTATTGCCTTTCGCCCAACTCCAGTAACTCGAGCTACTAAACGATAGCAATAAAATGTGTAAAATCATTATACACTATGCGAACCACTCAATTGCATCCGACAACAAACGGCCTCTCCACTTGGTAATTACTTGGATCCATTCCAGATTTCCCCCGTCCCGGAAGCCACTCACTCGGAGTACTTGGGGCAGAGTAAGTCACTTGGCTGTTAAAAGAGGGCAGCTGCAGCTGCACTTCAACACTTTGGAGGCATGCAAATAATAAAAAAGAACTCCGTGCCATGGAGGAGGAGGGAAAACAAACAAACATAAAGAACAATTACAGAAAAGCTTATCGGCAATTAAAGAAACGCGCCCCACGGAAGCCGCCTCGCAAATGCAAATTGTGGAAATGAAAATGCAAACTCCTCACTGCAGGTCAGTTCGGTTGGATTGCAATGCAATGCCCGGAGTGGCTGTGGCAGTGGCACTCTAATCATTCGCTGGCCAGTAGCCATTAATTGTCGAACAAAATGCTGCACTGTGTTTGCTGGACGTGCGGCACATGCAACACATGCGATAATTGTTGCAGTTTTTATGCAATTTAACGCACAATGCTGCGTTTCAATTGTTGCGGCAACAATTTGCAGCTTTATGGCGTAATTTATGCAACATATACGGCAGCCCGGCGGTCGGGCGATGTGACATGTCTGATGACAATTTGAATTAAGTGTAGTTAATGTTGACAAACGTCTGTCCGGCCTGAGAACATTGTTTTCCCCAGCTCACCTCCCATGCTGCCCCATGCTGGCAGTTCCCTGGACCAACACGATAGTTGGGACTAATATTCATACTCATGTATATGTATGCCCCTATAGCCCACCCCTATTTCCCAGAGAGCACCCCCTTCGCGCTGGGAAGACGGTGGGGACATGCTGAAGTGCCACTCGCCCAGAGCTGGCAGCCAAACATGATTGATGAATGCTCTGGATTCCGGACAGGGAGTGCGAGATTAAGATAATCGGTATTTGTGTAATACAATTTCCTCCATTTGACAGACTACGGGTTAAGTGAATGTAGAGGACCAGGAATAACTTGATAAATTTAATAAATATTAATAAAGCCCGGTATTCAAATGGGAGTGTACATAACTGATATCGTTCCATAATATGTTTATTGTGGCTTTACTTAGAACGAGTTGTTGGCCAGAGAGCCCAGAAGGCAATCCTCACTTTACGGCCACAACCACTCTAATCGGTTCAATTAGCTTCACTTCATTGGAGATTTAGTTCGACTTAATGCATTAAAGCTTAAAAGCCATTTCATCGATAATAGGTTAAGTAAACCATTCCATTAACGTTTCAAACAAAATGAGGGCTTCAGCACTGGCTCTACTCCTAATGCTTTGTGTTCTGTTAAAAGTGAATGCGTTTATAGGTGATTATTTATTTTATTGTTTATTGTTAACTGAGTATTTTCTTTGATAGAGTGCCCTCCAAACGAAATATACGGCTGTAAGCATTGCTTCGAGCCAACTTGCGAACAGATTTTGTACAACGACGAGCCGTGTGACTTGAATTGTGTAATGACCTGTCGCTGTAAGTTTGGATTTGTTCGCAAAACCACAGACTGCATTAAGTTACAGGACTGCCACGACGATTAATTGCTAAGAGTAGGTTTTAATATTTTCTATTTGAATGTAATCTATTTTAAGAATTTCAGGCATTACAATTCAGATGCGAAATCTGAAAACAAGACCGCCCCTATTCTGTTCGAGACTCTCGTCTTCAAAGTATGATGAATAAATAGAAATCGATATTTCCTTCCTGATTTAACACCTTTCTATTGTCATTGTGGCAGCTGTTTGTCCTTCGTGGTTGCATTTTCAGGTAAATGTATGTAGGTACTCCGCAGGAGTACCAGGACAGAAATCCGCATCAGGACAGAAACACAAAAGAACCCCGCAAAGAGGGCCAAGAAAATCAATAGAAACAAAGCCTGGCCAAGTCCTGGCATAGTGTGTGCTACTGCTAACAATGCCCACGTACCACAGGACATAAGCAGATCTTATCCGAGAGCCGAGAGCCCAGCCCAGAGAAGAGCGGCGTGTTAATAGATATTGGGCAGGTTGTTTGTTGTCCCTGCTCCGAGGACAGGAAATCAGAGCGTGACTGAAATTTTCAAGTACTATTTTCAATTCCCCAACAAAAATTGTTCAAAGAATATTAACCATTGGATATGTAGCTCCTCCTTCCTTTTACTTTATTTTTTTTTGTGAATCAAAGTTGTTAATTTTATTGAATATTTCCGTATGTTGGCGGCATACACAATGGCCCTTGTTATGTTATGAATTTTCGAAAAGGGTCAAAACGAAAATGTTTGGAATGGTACTGTCCGTGCATGTGAATGAGCAAATAGTTCTCAATTGGTTTTGGCCTTTGTTCAATTTAAAATGTGCCACTTAAATGGAGTTCCTCTCGAAACCGCTATCTCCTCCTCCTCCTGCGGGCTGTCTATTTTTGTGGCCCACCAAAAGTGCATTGACATTGCTAAATTCATTGGCAGTCCATGCCAATTTTAATTCTTCTTTTTCTGCCATCGTCGTTGTTGTTGTGTGTTGCCTCTTTACTTTTTTGTATTTTTTATTATTTTTTTTTTTCAGTCCAACCCGCATTCGTTCAGCTCTCAAGTGACGACAAACGACCGAATGCCAAATGCCAGGCCAGAGCCAGAGCCAGAGTCAACGGAGTCAGCTTCACTCTCCGTTCCACTAAACTGCCTCAAATGCCGCGTGACGCATAGAGACGATTTAATTCTTCTGCCCCTCACTGAAATACTCTATCTCGAGGGTAACGTTTCCAGTCAGTTGGGACTGGGAAGCAGTTAGAATTTCAAGTATTTTCAATTCTTCTCTTTAGTTTTTAGTTTGAAATTCTATTAGCAGTTTCGTGCCTCTATTTTTGATTATGTTTTATTCAATTTTAACCCTATTTCTTCAGGGTATATTTTAGTTTGTTTGTAGTTTTAAAAAACTTTCTTTTTTCTCTGGGGCTTTGTATATATTTAACATATTTTGCATGTTTCCTACGGGGCCTCTGAGGCCCGCCGCTGGGCCGCCCATTTGTCCAGCTGCGTCGCTTTCTTCAATCCCCTGAACCCCATTTCCATGTCCATGTCCCCAGCCCTAGCCCCAGCCCATGCCCATTTCCATCTGCATCTCCATTTCCAGTTACACCAGTACGCATTTTAAACTAAAACGGCAGCAGCAACAAACACACCAGAATTGCATTCATATTCATGTGACAATTTGCATGAGATACAATGAGGCCATAATATGAGTAGAAGTCACCACAGAACTTTTTTCTTTCTGCTGAAAATGCAATTTTTTTCTAATTTATGTTCGCATTTAAATAGAACAAAAAAGGAGAAGCAACTTTACTGAATGGGCACGAGTTTTTGGCATCAATGCCAGAATTTTTTGCAGATTAAGTGGAAACTTGTTTGTTGAGGAAGCCATGAAGTAGAATGAACAACTAAAATAATAATTTTATCAGCAAACAGCAAAAAATGTAAGGCCCAGAAAACAATAATCTTTATTTAGAAGGGCGATAAACAAAGAACTTACTTTGTAATACTTGTAGTATTATTTCAACAAAAAATCTCCTTTTAATGAATATGTTCTATCTCTAACTTAGAATGAATATAAAACGACTGTAGTGTTTTCAAGCCGAATCTCTAGCCATAAGCGATATAATCCCATGAATAACAATAATGTATTCTTTAGAATAAGGAGCAAGCCAAACATAGAGAAGGAGATGTGCCGGCTTCCGTTTGGTCTCAAATGCACTTCTGTGATCCCATGTGCGGTCCATGCTCGCCGGGTTTCGGTTTCGGTTTCCATTCCCTTCGATTTTGTCAACATATGTTCAACATAATCACAAACAAGCTAGGGTATTACTTTAACACAAACATCATCGAAGTAGGAAAGGAAAAAGATCCAAGAAAAAGGGAAGCTATGGGAAGGAGTTTGCTCGAAATTCAATTTTGTGCATTCGGAATTTAATTTGAGACGATTCGATGAGTCGAAATGAGTATCTTGTGCACATACTCCGGCTCGGATTGTGCCTTTTGTTTTCTTATTGTTATCAGCCACTTGAGCGGCTTATGCTAAATAGACAGACACATTTTTGTAACAATTCCCCTCGAGAGTCTTAAGAATGTGTGGCATTTCGAAGCCGATTGTCTGAGTGGGCCATTCGTTGGGGCGTTGAAAGTTGGCTGCACTTTTTGAAGTTCTGATGATGAATTGTGTTGGAGGTCGGGCCAGACAGAAGCAAACAGCTGCTGATGCGCGCTGTCGGTCAAGATGAAAAGATGAGTGCTAAAAGCTATTGAACCAAAACAGATGGATAGACTGACTCGCTTTCGGTTTCTGGGTAGCCCTTAATGGGAGAAAGGCCTAAATATAAACATGCATCTATTTGGGGAATCTGGGGAATCGTTTGATATTTCCATATTAATAGCATTCTGTTCACACTATTGACAGTTGCGCCACTCCCTCCTGGCTGAGTCCTGGCTGGGGCAGCTCGGATTCTTGAGACGATTTACGACTTCCGTGAAGCACTTTCAGTGGCCAGTATGCAATCGGCATTCATGGAGTGCCTCGAATTTAAATATATGTATACAAATCCCCACACACACCTATACCAGCCGATGTCTGGTGCGTGTTTGATATGCAGTTCGTGTCTCGGATGTCTGCATTGATGGAAATTGCAAGAAGACTTCTGTATGGCAAAAAAAAAAAAAGGATTACAGGCAACCTTCCCTATCCGAACTACTTGATTAAATAAATTTGATTAAATGCTAAAAGTATCCTCTATGATTATACGGTGGGGAGGAACTTATGTATTTTTTGCTTAAACCTTGTTGGCATTATTGAAGCTGGACTGTAGCCTCTCACGCAAAACACAAAAAAGTCTCACATACTTGAAATGTGATCTCAAGGAAAGGAAGTTGGGACACGAAATGGGTGGATGAGATTGGGGTGGGTTGGGGTGGAATGGCGATGATGGAAGGGCACTGGGGTCTTGATGGGGGGTCCAGGCAGAAGCTAATCTGATTTATCAGTCTGAAAATAGATTTTGATGGAAAAAGCGACCAATAGCATGAAAGGGAAAACACTCAAGGGAAGGAGGAGTACGTTTCATGAAGATGGTGAAGATGGTCAGAAGTAATTGAAGTTATCAATGGGGTTGATGAGGTACAATGTGCCACATTGGGGCGATACTCTGGGGCAACAAAGCTTCCCTATTAATGCCCCATGAAACACCTTGGCGAGCTAAATTGCTCCAACACTTCACACAGACAATACAGTTATTAATTTCAGCTAATTCGTTACGCCCCCTCCACGGGCACCACCCAATTAATCACAGACAGAAGGCCTTCATAAATCAAAAAACGAAAAAAATACATCTAGAAATAACGCCCATTATTGATATCCTTGTTACACATAAACCATATATATATATATCTTGAGCTCAAGTGCTGGGAAACATCAAAAACATGTTTCGGTCAATAACAATTTTTGTTTCTTCGTTTTTGTGTCTTTATGGTTTTTTGTGTTTTGTTTTTTTGGCTTTGTACTTTGCTGTCGCTTCCACTTGAGCAATTAATACGTGAGCAAACTGGAAAATATGTCAGGGGGCGGCGGCGTGGGCGGTTGGAGCCAGAAGCGATGGAAGCGAGAGGGAAGAACGCCAAGGCAAGTGCAAAACAATGTTCAAGTAGTGTATTGTTTGCAGAAATGCGCCAAAAAGAAGGCAACCATCATAACAGCCACGATGTGCAAAAAGTTTAGCTTCTGTTTCCACCGCCGTCTGCCAATGGATTATTTTTATTACAATCCCCACACATTAGGAGAGAAAAAATAAAAGCCGGGGGACGACATAGACAGAAACCATAAAGCGAAACATTTTGCAATTTCGAATCCCAGACACGCCTCTCACATTGTCCCACGACTTGATCTATATATGTGTCTAGTACGTATAGCTCTATCCAAGACAATAACAATAACAATGATTATAATTGTCGCCGTCATTATCGGGATGACGATGATTGAGTTTGAGGTCTTGAATGAAGTATCACGCATAATGAATTGTCTCTTTCTGCACTGTCTCTGTACTTGGAAAAGTATAACACTGTCGAAAATCTGCTCATATTTCATTCAACCAAGCGGAAATCCTTTATGCCCCACCGCTCACCGCTCACCACTCGTCACCCACAGCCCCCCCCCTGGGGTGGCATCCCTCTCGACCATCACCTCCTGTACAGTGTACACCACGTCGTATAATAAATACTAACGGTTTCGCCTAGCTTTTCCAGCCGACTCACATTTTTGCAGCTCGTTAAATAGGCGACAGTCGAGAGCATTGCCTTGTCCCTGTCCCTGTCTCTTTCTCAACCCGGCCACCCGTCTCTTTCTAAGCACTCTGCATTGTTAGTCCGTAGACTTTTTAGTTGCTTGGGTTGGGTTGCATTGTGTGAAAAAGTTTTAATTGGATGTTTATTACACAAATTTGCTCGTTTTCTTTTCTGCTCCACACATTTTTTTTTAGTTAGTTAGTTAGTTAAAAGTCAAACTGGTGCAGCAAAAAAGTGAAAAGTAAGTGAGTTTTTAGGGTTTATTGAGGCTAATAAAGTTTCGAAAAGTACTGACCAACTGCTAAATGCTTTCCAACATTTTCAATTATTTTTCAAAAGTTATAAATAATCCATAAATGGAATACAACTTTCGCATTTCACATTATGAATTTTTCAAAAATTTAAGTACAACCAAAATCATTTTATTAAAATCCTCGCTTTTCATAATTCTGCGCCAAAAATAATCCAATTAGCCAGGAATTAAATGCAATAGGGATTGCTGCGAAAAGGGAGCCCACAACTAAAATACGCGTACATGACAAAATGATTCCAATTAGAATTACAAAACGCTAATTGCATTTTACAAAATGCTTCAATTGAATTTCTAATTGCCAATTGCTGCAGCACAATGATTCTGCACATAAATGAATAATTCTAAATGGATTGAGAAATGCCGAGAGATGGAAATCAGCCAGCGGGGAAAAATGAAACTGAAGAATGGAAAAATTGTGGCACAAAATTCTGGGGCAGTACAGCTGTTGCCGCTCCGATGACTATTCAACACAATCCGCCCAAAATTTCCCGATTTGATGAAAATAAATCAACTTTTGGATTTGTGCATCAAAAATTCCGATTTGCGCAATTATTTTTTTAGACCGCGCATCACGAACTATGAAACTAAATACCTCAATAAAATATAGTATGTTAGGATAGAAATTGATATTATTACTATGCAAAAAAGAAACCGAATGGCAAGCGTTTGATCTTCCCTTTTACGAACCTGCCCTAAAGGCAATCACCAGCCGTGTGTTTGGGAGAGGCTTTTATCTACCTGCATTGCCATTTAAGATCATAAACGGCTATCAGTTAACAGCGCTTTCAAAACATGAGGGTCTGCTGTAGGGACTCGATAAAAAAATATCAAATAAAAACTAATACGACTTATCTATGCTCTATTCTATGTGACCTATTGATGAAAAGAAAACATTGCAGACTTATTTCAAACTAATTCATTAACAATTTCGGGCAGTTTTAAAATTGAAGTAGTCCCCAATACCCAAACGTATCTAAAAACCACCTTACCCAAACTCATACCTGATACAATAGAAGGTCGAGACAAAAACCAAACCTGTTTTGGATCCATGTGCCCCCAGAGCAGGGGAGAGAAAACCAGAGACTCGCCTCTCCAAGTTGGGCTATCAAAAAAGTTTTATCACAAAGAAAAGCTAAACCAGTCAACGGGTTTTATTTCGGGACTAATTTGTCGGAGGTTTCGATATCCGATACCCAAACTGATGCATCCTTACGGTTTGAAAGTTTTTTATTTTTTTGGGTACCAGGCCAGGAGGTAGGTCATCTGATTTGCAGACTGAACATTTTTTTGATCTTTTGCGCACAAATTAACTTCAAACAGGCGTGAATAATGCCCAGCTGATCTTTTGTTTTTCGCTTTTTGGGGGGAATCTGGAAATTCATTTGCCTTAGAGTGCCCACATTAAAGTGCCGCCTGACACGCTTCCCCCGGATTTTATGACATGTGCGGTTTGAGTTATGACCTGGTCTGGCTTTTTGCCTTTTTTTTCCAGCATGCTAGCTGGCTTTTGTGGCATGTGCGGAGCTTGAATTTCTTTATTCCTCTCCCTTTCCGTACATATTTCAGATTTCTGATAGTTTAATTGGTCTGGACTTTATGTGTTTTGCGGTTTTTGTTTGCTCTCGGCTTATTTCTTGATTTTTTGCCCCAACTTGCCACTGGTCTTGGGCCTCGGCGTAATGAAGACGTCACATGGAAGGCATATTAATGCTAATTGATTATGCCAAAGTTCCTGTCCAAGCCAAACTGTGGGAATTTAATCTTGATCGCGCAGAATGTAGGAGCATTTATTGAAGGTTTCTTGGCACTTGACATGGAGCACTTGGCAATTAAGAGGGTGGGCTTATCATCAAGCCCACGCATAGTGCTAGCAACAGCACGTTAAACACTATATTTCATTGATAGTGGTATTAAATCACATCGTAAATCGTTTTAACGATCACTTCCCCAAGACTTTAAGGTAATTGAGACATTTAAGGCCCAGCAGGGCCCTCACTTCCCTAGAAAGCCACTCGTAGAAATTGTAAACTCGGGATGCCTTCAGGAAATTTATGTTGACAAATCTGAGAAATTGTTAAGAAATTCTTTATAGGCATCTTTGGAAATCTGTGAGTCCCACACTCAATTAATTTGATTAACGCTGCCATAAAAAGCCAAACATAAAATGCAGGTTTAACAAACAAAGCTTTGCTAATAAAATGATTCAACAATATAGGAACAAATATATAAATATATTCGGGGTGTAAACTTTTTATGACACGCAAGTCGGAGTTGAAGTTTGGCACGATCTACTAGCTGGTAACGATAAGTGTTCTGCGGCTTTAATAGAGACATAAAAATAGTTATAAATACGCCTGAAACTCCGTGGACTGTTCATTCCCCTGTAATTTGGAATATTTATGTGTATGCCACAAAAAAGTTGTAGAAAAACACACTGATATGTGGAAAAAGAGCAATAAAAGCTAAAAACAAAACAGTTTCTCTGTGGATTGCGGGCACGAGTGTAAATTTTCCGTGAAACAATTGGAAACAACCAAACGCACAGACTAGACCGAAAGCATCATAAATAGTTTTCATTTCATTAGCTCGGCTTTGTGAATTGTTCGAATATGAAAGTTCAAAATGCAAGCGCACAGAAATAATAAACACCCGACTTGTTTATGCGATCGGGAAAGTCGGGAGTGCCAAAGATGTAACTATATTCACTGGCTCATTTACGAAAAACAAAAAAAAACACACACCTGTATATGAACTTTGGACGCCGCTTGGATATGCCGTAAACAATTACTGGATCGGGCGTCACAACAGACAGACAATCCTCTTGCCACAAATAATTTTCCGGCCAAACAACAGACACAATTCAAACACACTCGAGCCACTCAAACAGCGGCATTTAATTAATGGCTTTTTATCAAGACTGAATAAATATTCAGTGGATGGATATTTGCATACATTGAAATAAATAAAACCAAATTAGGAAAAAAAAACACGAAATCCGAATAAAACTGGCTGGGGCATTGGGTATTCAGAGTAAAAGTCAACGAATTTGTTAATGGTTAACTGGCTGATAAAGTTTACACATTTTAGGCTTTTCGGGATAAATGATCAGATAATGCTTACACATATTTTTGAGTTTTAATAAAATCCTATAAGATTTATCCCTCTTCTCTGAGATCTGTAAATTATTTTGTTATGGATGCATCATAAATTAGAAAAGTGGCCCTAATTTATCTCAGTTATGTATCAGATCCGGCCGCAAAAAGGACAGTAGGAATAGCAACCGCGACTCGCATAAGAGAGCAATTAAAAATCGCTTTCCATTAATCAAACTAAGTACTACGTCCGAAAATAAAATACTTCCACATCAACCTCCCCGTAGGCGTAGCCAGAAGTAATTTATATGTTCAACATACCTCTTGGCCATGGCCCATTAGGAATACAAATCTGAGTACGCCCTAAGAAAAGTTCCGCCCTCACATCCCCAAATAATAGAATGTTATGTCTTTCTTCCATCGGACACGCAATGCATGAGTTTCACTTTCATTTGGTTAGCTTTCGACGCATTTTTCACCAAAACATGCCCCTCTCATATGGCCCCAGCAACTAATTAAGCTATTTTTAAAAGGCGAGTTTCCGAGGCACGCACAGGCCAGTGTAAAAGGGGCGTGGTCGTGCCCCAATCGTCACTATGTCTGGCAAGATCGTGTACAGTGGCAGCTGTGCTCAATTAATGTCATTTCTGTGCCATTTCAATTTCTTAAATGTTTCAAATTAAATTTTGCATTTTGCCGCGAAACTAGTCGAAAAAAAAGCTGAATCTAAATTGGTGGTATGAAAAAAGCAGTATAGATATAAAAAATAGATACAGAATATATCTATATCATAAACACACTGCGATACATATATTTGACATTGAACTCTTTTCGGTATTCACGCCCACTTGACTGTTGCCGAGTTTTATGCACAGCAACGAATTTATTTTTTGTTTAATTAAAGATCGCCAAATTGAAATTTAAACATTTTTCATCAGCAGCATATATAGAGCTCATCAAAGTCGCAGGCATAAATAAATTTGTCTGCTATTCTGCGCGGTTTGTGGCTGATTGCATTCAAGAAGTTACGGGCTAATATTAGAGATGACTGGCACGGGCTGGATTAATTGTTAAGTCTACATGGCCCCAGTACACACTCTTATGCCAAAGTTATGCTAATATTGTCTGGTTTGGATTTATGCGTCCCTAGGGTAGAATTTAATGCCTCCACTGTCATTCCATGGTCTGTTTTTATGGCCGTCGAATGAACTTTACACCTCGGTCATTAAATAACTCATTAAAGCGGGAAGGGAAGCCATATTAGTCCCTCAGATTAGACAAATTTCAATGAAGCACATGGGAGAGAGATTTATGGGTTCGACTGATTATGAATAATGAAGTAAGTGCAAGAAATTCGAACGCATTTTTCGAAAATACGAATATTTCGGATTTCCCAATCGCGCCCCCCAGTGAACAAAAGTCTCATTGGGGCCAAATATCCACAACACCTCGGTGTAAACAAGTGGAGAGTTTCGAAGGCGCCTAATCGAAGGGCTGTAAACAAAACAATTTGTGTTTTGTCTAATTAAAGCTCACAAAAATAGACAGAAAGCAATTCGGACGGATTTATATATTGTGAAGGCGCTTTTAATCCTCTGGGGAAACATGCCGACGCATATTTATGAAAATGTATGTATGTGAACCTCAGGCTAGTGAATTTATTGATGCGCCAACCAAAACGAGTTTTCTGCGGAGAAACCCCCAACAAAATAAAAATGAATGGCTATTTAAATAAAAACACAAGCAGCAAATATAAATTATTAAACTCGGCTTTTTGCAAATCGTGCCTAATTTGCATTGGCGCCAAAGGTCCAAAAGAATTATGTTCAGTCCAAAAAAATACAACATGCCAATCGAAATTTATTTTCGACGCAATGAGAATTAATTATCCAGGCTGAAGGCTTACCTGATCTTGACAAAAGTATCCGAATCCGATGATGCCGGCAATGGCCAGAAAGAGGCAAAACACAATGATTGTTCGTATTTTGGAGCGGGGTTCCATTTTCTTAATTTCATAAACTCCACTGGGTAGCAGTAAGGCAAAATCACTATCGACTTGAACAGAGACGTTCTTATGCATATCCATGGGCATGATCCATGTGTCCCCCGTTCAGTGTCCTTTTCAAAACGACCGCTCTAGACCATCATCGGGAATCCAACAAGATCGAGTCATATTGGGAGTCGCAAGAAGCAAATCGGTGGCAAGGCAACCTCAATCATACTTCATAGTCGATTCCCCGATAAGAACTCTGGAAGTGGGCCACCAAGACAACCATAACAGTCAGCGCGGAAATGTTTATATTTATTAATTTTTTTTTTTACGGTAGCTGCAACAAGAGAAAAGCCATTATAAAAATTGTTTCAACGTTTTTCTATGAAAAACCAAATGGAATTAGTTAGCCACTCGACTACGCCAGATAAGGGAATTATAATGCATTATGTCTAGGCTGTTATCGGACACTTTCCCCCACAGTGCTTTTTAGAGGCACCTAAACAAATCAAGCTATTGACTGATAAGAAGCTGATAATGAGGTAACATAGATACCTAATGTTTTTATATTTAAATTTTAATGGAAACCCTTTATTTAGAATTAGTATTTTTTTCCGTTAATATTAAAAATAAATAACTGCCGCCATTTATTTAAAAAATATTGAAATGACCGGCACGAGTACGCATAAACACTCAAAAACATTAGGGATTCAGGGATTACAAAGTAAATAAAGAACTCGTCGGGGCCTTAACAGGGAAAGTGTATTTGTTTAAAAACCTCCAACTAGCAGTCTGTTTGACGCCCAAGCGGCTACATTCTTGGACAGGTCTGCAACGTAGGCGCTTTCCCACTGCCGCGATATGCGATTGTAAACAAATTGCAAAGTAGCTTCTTGGCGAAAACATAAATAATATAAATAAAAAATCGGTGAATGGCGGCGGATGTGGGGAAACATGTTGTGCAGTTGCAACATCATGGCGTTGCTTGCTACTCTTTCTCCGCCCCAACACACATCCATTCCGCCAGATGCTAATGTGGAGCTGGTGCTTAACCAAATTATTAGATTCCCCAACGCTGTGACGTCAGTCTAATGGAAATAATAATAGAATTTAGCAATTTCGAGGCAGCAAACAAGGCAAAACAACAAACAAAAATACAAAGAGAGTGGCAGACAGAGCGGGACGGCACGATAACAGCTGTTCGAGGGAGCCAATTTGACAATTTCGCGAATTTACCTTGTTTTTGTACACTTCCACGCTCGCCACAAGCGGGCCAGTCGATTTTTCACAATTATCTTGATAGCGCAAGTTTATTTGTTTACATTTTAGGGTATTTTCGTCAGATACACGGTCATTTAGCGCGCCTTCTGTTTGTGCCACACATTCCGCGGCGGAGACCAATAAAGGCCGCTTTTTGCACTTCCAACTGTTTCGGACTCTTTTTACATAGTTTAGTCAGCACTTGGCACTTTCTGGTTTGGAAATTTTCTGTAATTTGCAATTATTTTAGCCTTTTGCGCGTATTTTGTAGCGGTTTTTCATGCGAGACTCCGCGGAGGCAACGTCCGGTAGGGTTGTTGGAAACAAAATACGCCATCAGAATGCATCTTACGGATTTCCTTACGTTACGAGGCAGCTCAACAGCTGATGAACGCGTTAGGCACAAAATACCCAACGTAAAAATCGGTACATATACAGATACATTTTACAGATTCTGTAAAATGTTTTACATTTCTGTCGTTTGGAGCCTTTAATTCGCTTCGTACTTGCTTGGCTTGTGGACATATTTGAATCCCGTATAACGATTTTTACTTAATCATCGAAAATACCACATTTTTTCTTGACTTTTTCATATTTTTACCGGCTTTCATTTAATAATTTAGCAATAATTTTCTTTATCCAACGACACGACGTTTTGGTCAGAGCCGCTGTTAAATAAATAAAATAAAAACCCACTACTACTCGTAGTCCAAAATTCTAATGCAACATACAAGAGTTTAAGGTAGAAATTTAATAGCTTTAATATTAACTTTTTCTTCTCAGTTTTCAGGGCTTGACGTAGATACATTGGACCATGTAGATAGTGTAAGGTGAATATAACAGTTTGCCAATATACAAATTGTATACACCCTGTGGATCTTAGAAATATCGAATTATCGATTGCTTGCCGGATATTTTAAATGTCTTGAATAATTAATAGAACCAATATTACATTATATTCCAACCTATCGTTTACCGTATACATATGTATATACCATGTCTGCATTAAAATCTGAAAACAAAATATATTTAAGTCTCAAAAATGCCTTCAAATGTTTCAAAAATGCATGGAGCCTCCATATGGCCGCCAACATGGCTAAATCTTTGACAATTTCTATCTGATTCCTAAACGGTTTTTAGATCAACTCTCCCTCAATCTGCATCAAAATCTGTAAACAACATTTTTTTAGATCGATTCTCCATCAATCTGCATCATAATCCGTGAACCAAATTGTTTTTAAATTTTTCATCAAAATTTCTGGAGGGTCCCCTTCAAAGATGGGGAGAATGCATGGCAGCCCAATATTTCCCACAGCGATGGCTATATCTTGGCCAATTTTCATCTGATTCCTAAGCGGAATACCTTAATCGATGTGTAGATCGATGCTCCATCAATCTGCATCAAAATCTTTGAACCCAATTTTTTTTAGATTTTTCATCAAAATTTCTAGAGGGTCCCCTTCAAAGATGGGGAGAATGCATGGAAGCCCAATATGTCTGCCGCCGATGGCTATATCTTGGCCAATGTCCATCCGATTCCTGAACGGAATACCTTAAACGATTTGTAGATCGATTTTCCATCAAACTGCATCAAAATTTTTGAACACAATTTTTTTTAGATTTTTCATCAAAATTTCTAGTGGGTCCCCTCCAAAGATGGGGAGAATGTATGGAAGCCCAATACGGCCCCCACCGATGGCTATATCTTGGCCAATTTTCATCTGATTCCTGAACGGAATACCTTAAACGATTCGTAGATCGATTCTCCATCAATCTGCATCAAAATCGTTGAACCCAATTTTTTTTAGATTTTTCATCAAAATTTCTAGAGGGTCCCCTTCAAAGATGGGGAGAATGCATGGAAGCCCAATATGTCTGCCGCCGATGGCTATATCTTGGCCAATGTCCATCCGATTCCTGAACGGAATACCTTAAACGATTTGTAGATCGATTTTCCATCAAACTGCATCAAAATCTTTGAACACAATTTTTTTTAGATTTTTCATCAAAATTTCTAGTGGGTCCCCTTCAAAGATGGGGAGAATGTATGGAAGCCCAATATGGCCCCCACCGATGGCTATATCTTGGCCAATTTTCATCTGATTCCTGAACGGAATACCTTAAACGATTTGTGGATCGATTCTCCATCAATCTGCATTAAAATCTTTTAAAACAATTTTTTTTACATTTTTTATCAAAATTTCTGGAGGATCCCCTTCAATGATGGGGAGAATGCATGGAAGCCCAATATGGCTGCCAGCGATGGCTATATCTTGGCCGATGTCCATCCGATTCCTAAGCGGAATACCTTAAACGATTTGTAGATCGATTCTCCACCAATCTGCATAAAAATCTTTGAACTCCATTTTTTTAGATTTTTCATTAAATTTTCTGGAGGATCCCCTTCAAAGATGGGGTCTTTAGGGCCCATTAGGGCCCCCAGCGATGGCTATATCTTGGACAATTTCCACACAATTTCTGAGCAGAATACCTTAAACGATTTGTAGATCGATAGACTGCATCATAATCCATAACCTATTTTTTTCCAAATCAAAAAGTATTAATCTACTTAGTATTATAGTTATCGTTTCAATGGCAAAGTACAAAGTGGAATATTCCTTCAAAGAGCAGAATCGCAAATTCAATATTAAATAATACAAATAATTTAATATACATATCTCGTAATTAACCGATTTTCGTTTATTTTATTAGTAAGTACCAAATGTGTGGGAAAACTATTAACTAATATTAATCACAGAACACACGCGCCTAGAAATGGAACTCAACTAGTTAGCTCCACCGCCGCCCCCACCTCCCGACGATACCGAGCTGGCATTTCCAGCGCTGGCGGCAAAAAGTTTCCGGAGATTTTGCAAGATTCCCCAGACCACAGTACCCGCAGTGCCCAGCGTCTCAAGGACATCAAAGCCGGTACTATCGATAGCCGTCTCACGGTCCTCCTCCGTCTCGATGGCCGAAGAGCTAGCGTTCCCACTGACATGCGGATGATGGACACCTTCATGGCCAACCAGCCGGTGACGATTGGTCTCCACATGGGTGTTATTGACACCACCTCCGCCAACCGTGGCCAAGAGGTGTCTCACCGGTTCCAAAACCGGAATAGCCAGCTTAATGCGGTTCCAGGTATTGGGTGCCTCGGTTGATCCCTCATGTTGCTCACCGATGGCCATCAGCTCCAGGTCGTCGTCCAGGGTAATTCGCTCAGTAGCGGGATCGTCATCAGTGTCAAAGGACAAATCGACACTGGCATTTGCCTTTTCGGGCAATTTTAACAAACCAACGAATAGCTGTTGCACCCTCACGGAATTGCTGGTCTCCGCCTCATTTTGTTCGAAATCGAACTCCTGCCGGGGGTAATTATTCTTCTTTTGGCTAACGAAGCTGGTCACATGCCGCATCCCATTTCCAGGAGCGGATTCAGCTGGCCTGGCGGAGGCTGTTGTCGTCGTCAGAAACAGCAACCACACGAACTATGGGGAGAAATGGGGAGAATAGGGAATATTAATTGGCGCTTAATGACCCGCTGCCCATATGTACGTGCATGAATATTGAATATCAGATCGGAAGATCGATGAGTAATGAGGCTTTCTATATTCATATCTCACATTACACGCGCCTCTTAGCCTTGAAATGGTTCTATAAGTTATGACTGGTTTTTTGCAGCTTATTTTTCCGAATAATATAAAATGTGTAATATAACAAGGGCAGGCGATTTTATTAATTTTTTGTTTGAATATTTCGTATAAAAAGACTCGTTTTAAGTCCTATTAAGACAGAAGAATCGTTGCGGTTTAATAACTTAAATAATTATTATAGTTTCATGAGTCATTTGGCTATATTTTGTATTTCAAACGCATTTATCCAATTCCTTAAAAACCAGCAATGTCAAATGCTTACGTTCAAGAAGACAAGAAAACATATGGAACTATAGGTGGAACTCGACAAACGCAACATTGTCAATGAAAAATCACGGCTCTAGCTCTCGGCTAGAAAACAAAACTTTAATTGAAATTGAAACCGCTACCGAAATCGAAACCGCTGCCAGCAAAAGCAAAAATTAAACTAAGCCAACGAATACTTGGGTGACCAGAGCCCAGCTGAAGGCAGTCGGACGGTCAATAATGAAATTTATATTCAACAAATGTACTAGCAATTGTAGTACCCAAATTTAAAACATTGTGCATTTATAGACCAGAGGGGCTCTCTGGGTTTCGAGAAGTATCCCATTCACCATATCTGTCTCTCAGGACACCAGGAATTTACCAACTACGCAAAAAAGTTTATTTTTGAACTACTTTGTCAAATTTTCAGAACTTAGTAAGCTGGGATTTTTAGTTTAACGGAATATCTAATTATTTTACTCAGTATTTAAACACTAGTCTGTGTAGCAACATCAAGTTTTAGGGTTTTTACATTTTCGACCCGATTTCAAAATTAAAGTACAAATTTAAGTGAAGTGTTTTAACATACAAATTCAAAATTGAGTATGCGGTTAATTGGTAAACTAACTCATTTTATACATGTAAGTAACTTAATTGGTCTATTTTCATGGATAGTTTTGTGTCACACTAGTTGCAAATCTTCTAAGTGATTCTTTTGAGCCCCAAAAACTGACATAAAACTCTAAGCGTACTATGTAATGTTTTTTATTAGACTTCATAATGAAAATTGAGTTTTAAAAGTTTCTAGAAGTTTAAAAATTCGGAATCTAACAAAAATGTATAGTTTTGAGAAACATTTCATTTAGCAACATTTCAATTGGCAACATTTTTATATTCCCCAAATTCAAATATCAAAATATCAAATCATAGTAGGCTTTGCCATATAAATTTGAGCTGTCGAGAAATGCCTTTTTAACTATTCAGTACAATTCCTTCTGGCCTACATCTCACACTACACTTTTTTTCTCCTGAAAAAAATATTAAATAAATTATTTGATGTATTCCATTTCGAAAAAGTAAACAAAATTTTAGTAAATAAAATTGAATCGAAAAATGCCCGGGATATTTGGCAGCTGTCCGACTAATCGCCTCGGGCCGCATCTTCTGCAGATATCGCGATGTTTAAGCTACCACGTCCCGCTCTTCCGGCCACGTAGTATCCTGCAGGCCCGCAAGTTAAGCCAGCTATGTTGCAGTGTGTCCTCGCGATCGCGATCGGGTGCCTTCAGTCATGCCAATATCCGGGTACAGCCGTACTCTCAGAAGGGCACCAGTGTCTTCACCTACAACGATAATGTGGACATGTCGCGTAAACGAGTCAGCTTCTCGGGAGCATCGGAAAAAAAGAACCAGCTTCTACCAGTGGGTCTAATCACCCCCGAGTCTGACAGTGGCAAGCAGGTGAAGATTGTGGTTGTGCCTTTGGACCTGTCCACCATGGATGCTAATACATTGAAGGAGACCCTTGACACCATCAATCAACTACGCCTCTACGCAAACCACATCGAAGATTTCTCCAATACCATGATGGAAGAGTACAACGCTCTGAGCGATGCAATGCAAGAGGTGGAGGAAACAACTACGGAACTAGCCGAGGTGCAGCAAGAACTAGAGCGGGCGAGGCAAGAAATAAACAGTGAAAATAAACAGTTCTGGGAGTCCTTAAACGCCACACCATTGTCGGCCGATGTGGACGCCGTGGCGGATCGCACAAACTTCAGTCGAGCTGGCCTGGGCCTAGGACGTGGCACACCTATGGAGGAACGGCAGGAGGCGGTCAGCAGCTGCCTTCAGGCCGGATTGGCTCAGACGGCTCCAATGACAGCAGAACCACAGACTGCTGCTCCCAATTTTGACATCAAGTCGACCTCCACCCTGCCGCATGCTCTGGGTTCCCAAAATCCCACTCAATTTACTGCTTTCGGTGCCAACTTGAATGATCCTCTCATGAGGGATGACTTTATAGAGGAGGTACGTGTGGATGTGCCTAAAGATATGAGCAGTCGTCTCAATGAGTTGGCCGTCTCCTCAATGGAGCTGTCCTTCGAGATGGACATGACAAACCTTAAGGACGCATTGGCCAATCCGCACACCGACGATGCGAACCTTCAAGATCCCATGATTTGTATGCACACAAAGGTGGAAATGGATGCACCCGGAACAGTGGAGCATACAGTGCCGCTCAGGTTCAACGCTTTGATTTCTGGCGTGGTGGAGCTGGACACAGAGAAGCTAAACGCTCATCAGATCACGGACGAAAAGATGCCTGGGTTCAATGACGACCTTACCTCGCTGGCAGCCAATCTGTGCAGCACGGCTCTGGAGAAGGGCTTCTCCTCATCCAGTTCAAATAGCTTTATTGGTGACCTGGAGATGACCAAAAATGAGGAAATGCAGAAAGATATGCTCATCGATACGTCTCTGATGCATCCCGCTGCCCACGTGGGTCATTTGGCTCAGGAAATGATGGCAGCCGTCGTTCCTGACGTTAAGGAGGAAGTTGAGGGCAAAGATGGCTGCAAGCATCCGCCAGTAAAGCCAAAGAAGAAGTGTCCCGGAAAGTGTCCTCTGATCACTGATCCCTGCAAAGAAGACCCCTGCAAGCGTCCAGAAAAGACCAAGAAGCCGCCAAAAAAGAAGGCTTCCAGCGCCTTAGATGTAACCGCCCAGGCTTCCGGCGACAAATGTGACAAGAAAAAGAAAGATCCTTGCGCCAAAAAAAAGGGTGGCGGTAAAAAGAAAGATCCCTGCGCCAAGGACGGAGGCAAAGGTGGCAAGGACAAGAAGGATCCCTGTGCCAAGTTTAAGAAAGGAAAAGATAAAAAGAAGGATCCCTGCGCCAAGAAGAAGGATCCTTGCGCAAAGAAAGAAAAAAAGAAGGATTCTTGCGCAAAGAAAGAAAAAAAGAAGGATCCTTGCGCAAAGAAAGACAAAAAGAAGGATCCTTGCGCAAAGAAAGAAAAAAAGAAGGATCCTTGCGCAAAGAAAGACAAAAAGAAGGATCCTTGCGCAAAGAAAGACAAAAAGAAGGATCCTTGCGCAAAGAAAGAAAAAAAGAAGGATCCCTGCGCCAAGAAAGACAAAGGTAAGAAGAAGGATCCCTGCGCCAAGAAAGGAGACAAAGGTGGTAAGAAGAAGGATCCCTGCGCCAAGTTCAAAAAAGGAGGGAAAGATAAAAAGAAGGATCCCTGCGCCAAGAAAGGAGGCAAAGGTGGCAAGAAGGAGGATCCTTGTGCCAAGTTCAAGAAGAACAAGGGCGGCAAAGATAAGGGGTGCAAGTTCTCCACCTATGCACCCAATGACTTCAACAAACGCTACCTTTCCACTGTTCTTGGCCAGACTGGATCTCCGCGAGGACCTCGTTTCCTGGTCTACTCCACTCGAGTACGCCGCAACTACCGTATCCCCACCTCGAAGAACACTCCTTGCCAGTGTCCCATGTGCCAGGGAAAACGTTTACTGACCGATACTGTCGAAACTCCAGCCCGTTTTGTCATAAATTCCTCCCTAATGCGTCGCCGTTTTGGAAGCTTGAGTGGCATGGACCTCATAAAGCGATCCTATTCAAAGAAGAAGAAGAAGAAGTCGCCTGGCAAGTGCGGTTCAATGGCGCAAAAGTATCCGAAGAGCCGCGGCAAGGACCAAAAGGAACGAACGGGCCTCCGACTGGACTGCTTTAAAAGTGATGACGACTGCGCCATCAAGGGATGCTCCGGCCATTGCGCCAAAGTCAAGTTCCCCCGAAAGAAGTGTGAGAAGAAAAAGAAGAAAAAGAGCCCCAAGAAAAGCAAAAAAGCCAAAAAAAGCAAAAAGGACAAAAAGGGGTGTGGAAAGGGCAAAAAGAGTGAGTAATCTTGAAATATCAAAATTTGTTCCAAACATTTCACTTCCATGATCATTGCAGAGTAGGCATTACGCTGATTAAAGATGCCCGCCTGCCCCTGAAGTACTGGTACCAGTGCCAAAGATCGTTCAGTACACGTTCCGCCTGCCAAATCAAACCTGACCTCAAGCCTGGCCTCAATGGGAAGGCGTATGCCGTAAGAATTCCGAATCCCTACAAAATAGACATGGTTCCAGTTTCCAGGCCAACTCCAACCGACTTTGGTAAGATTACAACGACCATTTAAAGACTATTTCTCTGCCACTTTCCCATTAGATGTACTGGTTCGAACGAGTTCCGTGGCCATATCGGGTTCCGACATCCATGTCTACGAAAGGGGCAACAGTGTTGTAGAATCCATAACCTTGGGTCACGATGCCACCGGATTCGTGGAAGAGGTGGGGCGCTCTGTCCGAAATTTACGGGTGGGTGATCGCGTAGTCATGGAATCGGCGCTGTCTTGCGGCATCTGCGACTTGTGCAAACGGGGTCAGTACAATATGTGTTGCGGCATGGTCTACAATGGATTCCTGGCAACCCACCAAACGCATCCGGGAGATCTTTGTCATCGTTTATATCCATCCATTAGCATGGATGAAGGTACCCTCGTCGAAACACTGGCCCTGGGTTGCCAGGCCTGCCTCACCGGCAGTGTAACACCTACGAGTAACGTCCTCATAATCGGCGCCTGTCCAACAGCCGTGTCAGCGGGTCTTTGTGCCAAAGCCCTTGGCGCCAAGCGTGTGGTTATTGGTGGACCGAGTGGAAAAGCTCTGGAAGCGGCGTCAAGAGACTTTGGTTTCGACACCGTTCCCATCGAAGAGAACTCTCTGTTCGGCGAGGTGTTAGAGGCCATGTACTGCAAGTTCCACGACTGGCCCGATCGTGTCATTAATTGTTCCATCTCGGCACTGACCATGAACCTGGCCGTAATGGCGCTGCAACCCAGTGGTATTTGCGTCCTGGCCGAGTGCGGTACGGAATGCGCCAGCTTCAATGCCCTGGACGTCCTGATGAAGAACATCCGCTTGATACCCAGTTTTCGTAGCGCGAATATGTACGTAGATCTTTAATTGAAAATAGAAATGTTACAACTTTCTCCATAGGTATCCAACCGCCCTGCAGCTTATGAAATCGGGTCGAGCTCCCATGCATAAATTCATCGCCGGAACCTTCCCATTGAGCCACGCGGAGGAGGCCTTCCGTACTGCCCAAGAGGAATCCAACGAGGGCCTCGGAAAAGTAATTGTCAACTGTGCTGACGAAACTGGTCTCGAGGCGAGCCAAAAGCAAAAAACCTCTTAAGAGAAGTCTTAAAAGTCTTAAAAAAAAATTATCGTTTTCTTTATGAATACAATGTCTAAAGAACACAAGTTAAATAAATCTTCAATTTTAGTTAAAATTCTTTTTAAAGTTGATTATTTTTTTTGGTTTTTTAATTTATCAAATAAAACAATTCATTTAATATTGCAACAAAAATCGCTTCGCATTTTACTATGATCTGCGTGGCCCAAAAACAATTCATTTGAAAGTGCGCTCTTTTAAATGATACGAACAAATAACAGCTTCCTATAATTTATGAATTCTCTCTGGCTCATAAGTAGATTTATATGTATAGATACAATCATATATTTATGTAAATATATTTATAAAAATTATTGTACTTCGCTGCTTACAACAAACTATTTTACAATTTTACAGGAACGGATGTGTTGAAGAAAGCTCACTAAAGGAGTGTTGTATGCTAAGGACGTGGAATAAATGTATACACAAACAAAATTAAAAACATAAGCTAACAATTATAATAATGCATGCATTTGTTTAATTTTTAAAGCATTTGACTACACCGCACACTTTGGAACATTGCTTGGATTGAGTATAAATAATAATTAGATCTAACTAATGAATAGGCAGATTTAAAGATTTGCCATTTCGTTTGTGTGTGAGTGCGAAACTAAGTTATGGACTGTTTTGTGGTGCTGCTGCTGCTTTTGCTGGTTCTTTGTTCCCTGGTTTGTTTCGGATGTATTGCCTACCAATTACTATCGCGTGTTTGGCCAACAATAGTCACATATATGTATATACTAGTAGAATCGTCAGAGTCTAAAAAAAAAACACAACACGCTCTGCCGTTAGAGCATCTGTTTATGAAGGTAGTTTGTCTTTTGGTGTTGTTTCCCTCTCAAAGTTTTTTTTCTTATTCATAATTCCGTTTCGCGGTTTTAGTTGTCATGAATCTGCATTTCCAGTTCCACATCCGAGAGATTTATCTGACGCATCGAGTTGATGAACATGTAGCGAGACGTGTAGATGTACAGCCAGCGAAACCACTTCATCTGCGACTGATGTTCCATCATAGCGCTCCTCACGATTCCTGCCTCCTTCCAATTTAGAATGCACCTGCAGGACATTTATGGAAATATTGTTAGATATTGCTAAGTGTCAGGAGAGACTGTTTTGGCCTTAATTTCATACCAATGCGTCGACATAAAGCACGTGCACAGCAGGTCGAAGATGGATAGATATTTTCTGACCAGATTGATCGAGTCCAAGGTGTAGAACTTGCAATCTGCGTTGGGAAACACATAAAAAATGCTCTATACTATAGTGTTAAAGGCTATAAATAGCGGCAGCAACAACGATCGGCACGCCAATTAACATGCACCCATTGTTTGCATCCGCCACCACCTCCGCCCTCGTGATTCGTTCCTCCCCTCTCACCTTTGGGCAAAAGGTTGGCCAAGCAAAGCGAGGCAGCCGCGTAGTACACAGCGCAATGGTTCGGATGCGAGCTGACGCCATCGCGATCGAACGTGAATATCGCCTGGATGCTGAGGCTCTCGACGGCGTGGAGTATTAGACCGGCCACTGCATCCGGCCGCCAGTCCACATTGGGATCATCCGGCAGGTTGGTGGCGTTCATCAGCACAATGTTCGACTCGGGAATGCCCAGTTTTGAGCAGGACCGCCACAGTTCCTGTCGTCTCACCTTGCCTTGCTGCTCGAAGTTGCCTAAATCACAAATGAAAATATACTTTAGTAAATGTTTTCTAATTTAATGCATCTTGCTAAGTTTTTTCATTAGACCCTTTAGTTAAATTTCCATTTTGGTTGCGACATGTCTATTAATTGGTAGAGAAAAAGAAGGTTCTTGAGATCTATAAATGACTCAGTTTAAAAATAGTACAACAAAAATTGTACCAAGTCGTTCCTTTTCAGACTTTTAATTTTTTACATCTAGATATAACTGGATGAGATATTTGTTATTTATAAAATATTGAATTTTTTTGATTAAGGATTAATGTTATTGAACGTTATACTTCGTTTAAGTTAAGACAGTTTTTAGATGGTTTACAAATGAATGTTATTGATCTTTTTCAGTTTCTCTATGACAGAACGTTAAAAAGTAATACATAAATATTAGGGAAGACCTGCATGACTCGTTGTTAATGGGATATTCGATTTATATTCCATTTGATGTGGATATTTTTGAATCCCTGGCTGACAAAATGCATTAAATTAACTACTAAGAGTCTCTGCTTGGCTGCCCATTAGGCACATCCATGTTAGGTTGAATTATGTACATTAATCCTCGATATGGTTGCTTTATAGAGTCTCACCGTTGGACAGACAGAGTATGTACACCTGACAGCCTTGGCGCTGCGTCAGCGAGTAGATGAGCGGACCGAAGAACATGCACTCATCGTCCGGGTGGGCGGTGACCAGGAGGACGCGCTCCATGTGCGCCGCATGGGGCAGCCGGACGCTACGCAGGCTCAGGCCGGACTGCAGAGCCTTCTTGAGGCCTCCCGATTCTGATTGTGTAGCATTGCTGTGGCGGGAGAGCCAAAAGGTGAGCTTGTAGAGGCCCAGGCATACTAGCAAGTACACCGCACATGCGATTACTATGTGCTCCAGCGCTTCGGCGGATGTCGACTTGATACGGCAGTAGATGGCCTGCGGGTCGAGCAGCTGCTCCTGCAATTGCCTCCAAGACGAGGTGGCGGACTCGGTGCTAACGATGCTGGCCACGTACTCGCTCAGCCAGTTAAATCTCATCTCTCATTGCGCGCTGAAAAATTCTTGGCGAAAAATCTTTCACCAAAAATGGACATGCAGCAAGGGCAGGCGGAACAGCCGGAAAATCGAAGAAAACGGCGGCCACCGGTTACTAATTCACAAGGGCCAATGTTAATCCTTTCTTAGTTGTAGTATAATACTTTTAAAAGTTTCGGTTACGTGCCCGCGCGCAGTTTAGATCGTAAAAGTCTGCATTTTATTTCTTTATTTCGGGGGCACCAGCTAGCGATGAGCAACTGTAAAGTTGCGTGGCATGTGCGTGAGTCACGATCTTCTTTTTTAAGTTTCCAAATCTCAGTTTTATGATGTTATCAGGTGTCGCTGCTTCTCACAAAGGTTAAACGATCAAATTAGCACTTGAGTAAAATGATAAACACTTTTTCACCTTTCATCATTTTTTTGTAAGTCTCCTCACCAACAGACAATTGGTAGATACTGAAAACTGCTATGGGTATTCCCAAGTCACACTTTTGTCAAGATTTAATAAATTAAATAAATTATTTTAAAAATTAATTCAAATCTACACTGTTTTTTATTTGGATTTGGAGTTTTTTTTAGTAAACGCATTTTTTTTCTGGTCTTAATTATATATATCATATATATATATATCATAATATTAACGTGAAATCGAATCCAATTTTTTGTATTTAATTATTTTAAGCCAAAAAATAATATTATTGAATCATAATTTTAAAGGAAAATAGAAAATTTTTTCATTTGTCTCGTGTCCTGTGGCGAATCAAGTGATTTTTTGAGCACCCCTAGTGCTGGCATTGACCACATGGAAAATACCAGAAAAATACCGATTAAAATACTAAGGGTCTGCTTCGCCCTCTCTGAATATGCAGTCTGCGGTTTTTTTTATTTTGAATAAAATTTAAAGTTACTAATTTCTATGAAATTAAATATTTAATTAGGGTTTGACCGAACCAAACAAGTGCCTAAGAGACCATCACCCGCTCCTCGATCGCCCGAGCACCGCGGAAAAGCGGAACAGCCAAAAGAGACGAGAACGGCACCAGCGTGCCGCAATTCCCAAAGAGAGTCAAATCCCCCGACCCGATCGAACAGCGGTGTGCGAGGTGCATGCAGCACGTTGTAATTAGGTTAGCAGCACATAGCAGCATAACATGGCACAGCACCACCAGCAGCAGGGCATGGACTCGGCCTTGTTCGAGCGTCGCCTGCGGCCGGTTTACGGTGAGCTTGGAGTTCCCATACATTTATGAAGCAAGGGTGTAAGATCCAAAATCTTTTCTCATTTTAGATAACCTGGAGGTTGGCAACAACCGAAAAGCCCTGCAGGAGTCGGAAAAGCTGCTTCGCAAGCACCCTACCTTGATCTGTGCCCGCGCCTTGAAAGGATTGTCCTTACTCAGGTTAGGACGTTACGACGAAAGTCATGGGTGCCTGCAGGCCGTCGCAGAGGAGAAGCCAACGGACGACTCTACTCTCCAAGTTCTATCTTTCTGCTACCGGGAAATGGAGCAATGTACGTGCGGGTAATCGGACACCATGCCTCAGAGCAGCATGTGTGAGACGTTAACTTAGGTCTGAGTTTTGTTAGATAAAAGAAAATCTGTGCGATTGTAACAGCTTTGAGTTTGCTCAGACCCGTGATCGCCACTATTTGCATAGTTAGTTGATCCCATTTTATAAGGGGTGAACATTATTTACATTATCGAAAAACAAGAATATATATTGTTCAATATCAGATCACTTTACAAACATTAGATTTAATCAGCAACTCATAGCAATCCCCCTTTAAGATTTGTACTAACCCCAAATAGTTTTTGTTTTTAAGACGAAAGTTCAACTCCGAATTCAAATCTATATCATTACTTAGAGTTAAGAACCGGTAACCTGTAATTTAGTTGCATGACAATGTTATCAGTTTAGCCATTGCATTTCGTTTCATTTGTTCGTTTTAAATATGTTTTCTGTAAAAAGATTGTGATATTTACACTTATAATATAAAATTACTTTTAATACTTAATTTATTAAAAGAACTATTTGGTTCGTCTGGAAGGTTGACTTAAGCTGATTTTTCTATAGTTTATATGTAGTTACATTCTCATAATGGATCCCATAAAATTTTGTTGGGTAAAAATAATTAATTCTAAACAAATACTTAAGAATTAGTCCCTTTTTAATGAGGGTATGAATATATAGTATTCTTAAGCCTGCGAAGATTTATTTTTGATGTGCAGCAAACATTTTTTTATTTTTTTTTTAAATATCACCTAGTTTAATAGACAAATACTCTATGACTAAGCCTTCAGCACTTGCTCGATGAATGTAGAAATATGTTTTCATAGGTTGTAAACGTTGATTTTTAAGATTCATTACTAATTTGTTTAAAACCCTACTAACCCCCGTTTGGACGCCTCTGCGTACGCATACGAAGTGCCCACAATTCATATTTTCGTATTTTCTTGGCACGCGCGGCTCGGCAGACTAATTAAAAATGTATTATCTTGGCCGGACGACGGCGGCAAGTGCGTGCCAACGAACAGAATATTTATATATACTCGTACCTGTGCCCCCGGCAGCTCTAGCTAATTATATATATTTTTCTCCGGTTCATTGCAGTGGACAAAATCGTGGAACTGTACCAGCATGCGGTGAAGCAGAATCCTGGTAATGAGGAGCTGCTCGCCCACCTTTTCATCTCCCATGTGCGCGTTGAGGATTACAAGGCGCAGCAGGCAGTGGCCCTGCAACTGTACAAGGCTCAGCCCAAGAACGCATACTACTTTTGGTCGGTAATCAGTGTGGTCTTCCAAGGCATACGGGGGCCGGAATCGGCGATTCCGGAGAAGAGGAAAATCTATTTGGGTCTGGCGCAGCGCATGGTCGACAAGCACATCAAGGAAGGAAAAATGGAGACTGAGCAAGAGGCCTTCCTTTACCTTCACATCCTGAAGCTGCAGAGCAAGTTCCAGGAGGCGTGGGAGTTCCTCACCGGTGAGTTATGCGGCAAGCTCTACCCCGGTGCTCCTGTCAGCATGAAGTTCGAGCTCCTCAAAGAGCTGGGAAACTGGAGGGAACTGAATGAACTTCTTATGCAACTACTCGATGCAGAGTGAGTTTTAAAGATAAATTATTATTTTATGAAACTATAATCCATTTTTTTGTATAAAAGTCGCGATCGCTGGGACTACTACAAGGAGTATATTCAAAGCTCATTTGAATTGCTTAAACTCTCGACCAAGGAGCAGGAAAACGGTGAAAACGATTCGTTGGCTAGATGTCAACAGTTCCTGCAGCGCATTATCGAGTCTTCGGAGCGAAAGAGAAGAGGTCCCTATTTGGCTAGATTGGAATTACACAAACGCATGCGGGAGGAACAGCTACCGGCGGAGCAATTGATTGGCGATTTCGATGAACTGGTCATTGAGTACTTCCAGCTGTTTGGCGACAAATCGTGCTGCACCCACGACATCGCGTTGTTCTTGCCTTCCATCAGCATGAAGCAGCGTCAAGCGCTGGCCAATAAATTACTGTTGGAGAGCGGTGTCACCTCCAGTGAGTTACCGCAGAATGTAAGTCGTTGCCTATATAGTGAAAAAAATCCTTTTTAAATCAAAATATTCCATTGCAGAAGGAGCAAATGCAGAAGCACATATGTGCCCTGCAAATTTCGAGGATGTGTGGTTCTCATGAGGAGCTATCTGCTGATCACCTGCTGGCCTTCTACACCGCCCTGAAACTGCACTACGAACATGGTCGTTGCTCGTTCGGCAAACAGTTGTTGGCCACCGAGATGGGACCTTCTGATCCGTACGCTCTACTGGCGGCCAACGTAATGTATGACCTCAGCCGTCGAGAAAACAAGTCGGATCATCTATTTGAAGCATTGTGCCTGTTGCAGTACGTTCTGAGGAACAGTACCAGCAACTTTCACGTTAAACTGCTCAGCCTGAAAATCTACCATCTGTTCGGTTGCCAGGTGGGGGCGCAGGAGATGTACGAGTACCTGGACATCAAGCAGATACAGTTAGACTCGATGGGATATGTACACTGCCAGCTTTTGCCTTTGGCCGGAAGATTCTCTGGCAGCAGGAGCGTTTATGATGCAACGTTGAAGTTTTTTACCAACAGCTACAAGGAACGCCTGGAGTATATTGCCTTGACCTACAGGTTCTGCACTTTCTCGAAGATGGAGGAGTTCATGAACTTTAAGGAGCGACTAACTAATAGTCTTCAGTATGTCGCCTGTTCGGTCGAAGCGCAGATCTGCGATTTGGTCAGCTGCTACGGAAATGTCCAGCAAAATCTTAGTACTTATTCCGCGATGAGCATCGAACCAGCGGAGGATCGGATAGCCTGGCACGAACTGAGCGATAATCGGGACTTGGAGGCTATCATACGTTGGGATCCGTTGCACCAGGTAGATTCAGCAGAAGAGCGCAAAGAGTCCTTTGACCAGGAGGTAGAGGTTCTCCAAGTGCGTTCGCTGATGTTACGCCTGTTGGCCTCCTTTCTAGATTTGTATCACGGAAGCACTGGAAAAGATGTACCTCCTGAGGCGGAGAATGCCACGCTGGAACTTCTGCGCGAATCCTGGAACGGACTTTTCCAGCGATTGCGACTGATGAACTACAAGCCTCTACCTCAGAAGTTTTTAGTCAATTTACTTCCAACGCGCTTGCTCCTGCTGCTCGATCTTCCATATGAGCGCTTCTTCGACGACCTGGCTCAATTGGTGCTTGACTTACACAGTGGATCCGCCCGATTAGTTGACCAGTGTAAGCGGGTGGGCGATCATGTTGTTGAAATCATGGAGCTCTGCGTGCAAACCATCAGCCAGAGCAATGAATGCAACGGCTTGGATGGGCTGTGGAAGCGCCGGGAAAAACAGCAAAGGGTGTCCGCTTGTCTGGAGGTAAAAACCTTTCAAATATGATAAATAATCAAATATTAAATTATTTTATTTTACCGCATAGATGCTGTCCTTGTATGCCTTTTTGCTGTCCGTGCTGAACGACAAGCTCCAAGTGAGCTCCAAGACCAAGACCAAGAAGAGAGCAACTGGCGGAAAAGAGAATGGCCCGCAGCCCATTAGCGAAAAGGAGCGAAGTCAAATGGTTCATGAGCTGATGCGACAGCTTAAACACAAGTTGGAAGCCTGCGATGCATCTATACGTGAGTTCGTTTTTCACATTTTCAAGCGTAACTCCAAACTGAATTTAATCTTCATATATAGGAAACTGGAAGGCGCCTGTTCTACCCCGCGACCTTAGCTCCTTCATGTCAGACATGTCGCTAAAACCGGAGGTGGAGGCCACGCTAATCGGCGATGTCTCGGCCACGTTTAAGGATTCCCACGAGCTGATGGTCACCGAACTGAGAAATTTGCTGAAGGACAAGATCCGTATGGTGGCCAAGTAGATGCACCTTTGCTGTGCAAAGGCCATTCTCTAGTATGGCAATTATTGCCTACGATCACGATCCGCGTTCATAGTTTGTTATTTAATTTTGTTAATGAATTAATCAACCTCCTCCCACTATAACTATCTCGAAGTCAAAGTCAAGTCCGCACTTTTCAATCAATTTTTAGGCATTTCCCTCGTACAACGTGTAAGTTGTAAAGTTTGTAAAACAAAATTTAAGAAAATAAAAAAGATGGTGTACTGCTTGCAAGTAAGTTTCAATAAAAAGTGAAATAAATTGTATAAAATTTGTTCAAATTTTAATTGATTTTTGTTTGAAAATTGATTGATTTTGTTTCCGGAGGGAACAAAACAAATTAATAAATTTTACACTTAAATCTACACTGAATATAAAAATTCAGAATGAAAGTAGAATGATAATAGTTTATAATTATTTATTCGTTTTTAAAACTTAACTAATATTTCCAAGCTTAAGAGTGTTCAAATACGCAGGAGTTCGGGGGTCGTTCAGATGCTGTTGGGTCTGCAAGTGGGCCACCAAGTTGTGGTTCCGCGCGAAACTCTTTTCACATAGCCTGCACCTATTCAGAGGAAAGAATACCACCATTTATATTGATTATATGGGTATACATATGTAATTCAGGACTACTACTTACGTGTACGGCTTTTCGGTTGTGTGCGTTTTATAATGAACTTTCAGGACGTTGGCATAGGTAAACGTTTTACCGCAGGTATCGCAGGCATAAGGACGTTCATTCCGGTGGGTCCTAAATAAAAGTTTAACATTATTCTATATACTTTGTGTAAAAAATATTATTTCTTTTGCTTACCTTTCGTGCTTGACCAAAGAAGTCCGATCTGCAAAACTCCGATTGCAGTATTCGCAGGTATAAGGCTTTGCCCCAGTGTGCTGGCGGATGTGGCGCATCAGTTGATAGTTAACATGAAAGCGTTTGTGGCAAATCCTGAAATAATATTATTTAATAAGGCGATCCACGTTCTGGGCCTTTATAATTTACTCGCATTCGTAGGGTCGATCGTTGTTGTGCCTCCGCATGTGCGTGGCCAAGGTACTCTTCCTGGGGTATCCATTTTTGCATATATCACAGACATATAGCTTTCCTGTTGTCGGAGCCGGTACCGTTTCTACGGCCAAAACAACAGGGTTATCCTTAGCATCTGGGAATTGCGATGGCGGAACAACAGAGTCATCTGGAGCGGAAGAAGGAGGCGGAGCTGTTTCCTCAGTGCCCCAAATTTCCTCTTCAAGTACTTCGACCTCTAGCTGTTCATACTGTTCGGTTTCTTGGGCTTTCTCCTTCGCCGCACCAATGCACGAATCCTTGACCACGTATTCCCTGAGGAATTCATTAGATCTGTGACAAATTTGCCGGAATTTGTGAGCTAGAGTTAGAAAGGCTTTGCATTTCAGACAAATTCTAGTGGGAAGATCTTCTTTGCGACTTATCTGGAAAGCAAAAACGTAAATTACTGTATTTATTTCTTCCGTAGACTGTATTGTCTCACTTGAATTCCCGTAAAATCCTCTATTTTCTCGGAGAGAGAGAGCCCATCTTTATTTTTTTCCTCATCTACCTCGTAAATGGATATCATTTGGGCGTCACCGTCCTGCAGGCAAGTCCGGCACACGGTTAGCATATCCAGTTTAAGTTCCATTTAAAATTGTTTTAAACAAAATCCCCGAACAATGTAACGATCAAAACATTGGTGCTTGTTCTTCCATAGCCATTATTTGGCAACCCTGTCATTCACCATAAACGCTGGAACGGTTGCCATTCGCATAGAAGGGCCCAACTTTTAATTTGAGGAGCTGTTTAAACAATCTTATGTGAACTGTACCAAGGATAACAAAAGGATGCATGAGGAAATGACTGAAAAGGATTCCCAGTGTCGCATCTGCCTTTTGCAGCCCAAGGATGAGTCGCTTATGCCCACAGAGACCAATTTCCTGGAGCAGATCCGAAGTTGCACCGGGATTCAGGTAATAAGTGTCAAATTTTGTCAAATCACATATTTATTTGTCTCATTTTCTTGAAATTGGGTATTAAAGATGACGGAAACTTCAAATGGGTCCAGTCTTATATGCACCAGTTGCGCCCTGCTGCTACGGGCGGCGTTGAAGCTGAGGACTCTTTGCCAGGAGGCGCAGAAGGAGCTGGAGCGAATACAAGACGAGGAATCTGCTAAAGTAGATGAAGAAAAGGATAACGAGGAAGGCGCTGACAGTGATGCCATGTTCGAGGAGTATGTGGTTACATTGGATGGCACCGAATTCTCCTCAGATGTCGATGAAATCATCAGCATTGAGCCCGCCGATTCACTGCCTCCTTCGCCTATAAGGGAAGAGCCGTTGTCCATGGACGGCGGCGTTTCATGTTCCGAACCAGAAAATAGCTCCGCTCAAGCGTTACTATTTTCCTGTAATTTATGTCCAAATGTTTATAGTCATCGTGTCAAGTTGACGGCTCACTTGAAAGTTCACAATAACGATAAGCCGCACGAGTGCGAGTAAGATGAGATTTAAAATGCACACCTTAAACCTTTCTAATTCGGTTAACCCATAGAATCTGCCACAAACGATTCCGCCAGACTACGCAGCTAGCTAGGCACATGAACACTCACACCGGCAATCGTCCCTATAAATGCGATTTCTGCGACTCTTGCTTTGGGGATCCCTCCACCCGAATCAAGCACCAAAGGTGGGTACTTTTTTATTGTTTGTCAAATGATTTTATTCTACCCAAAATAAGTGTATTTTAGGATACACACAAATGAAAGGCCGTACAAGTGCAAGTTCTGTGCAAAAACGTTTTCTTATTCCAACGTGCTACGAGTTCACATGAAGACGCATACGGGAGAACGTCCATTCGGATGCCGACTTTGCCATAAAACATTCTCCCAACCGCATCATAGAAAATACCATGAAAAAACACACAAGTGATGAAGGGGAGTTCCTTTACTGAGTCCTACAATGGCAATTGATCATTTTTTCATCTCTTAAATCTACAAACCATCGATCTTTTTTTCTATGTTATAAAATTAAAAAAAAAAACTCTTACTTTTTATTATTTAGAAGTAATTTTTTATTACAGATCCTATAATTTAGGTACACAATAATTCCAAGGTCTGTAAAAAATATATGTACGTCAGTTACAAATTTATTTTACTATGCTTTATCGGAAGATTATAATGTTAACTAGCTGTAAACTAAGTCTGCGGCTTTCTAATTAAAACTTGTCTAAACCAAATGCAATTTGGTTCTCCTAACATTTAAAGTACACTATCTGAGCAACTCTTGCATATCTTTGACGCCGTCTTCCTCAGCTTCGGCGTCCACTTGCACCGATTTCCAGGGACCTCTTTTCTCATGCGTCATGCGATGCAGACGCATTTTGTAGGCCCTTACAAATCCCTTGCCGCAAATATCACAACTAGAAATACAATAAAATTTATTACCAGAAAACTTTGTAGAATTTGCAATGTCTTACGTGTGAGGCTTCTCCCCTGTGTGAATCATTTTGTGGAACTTCAGGTTATCGGAATAGGTAAAGGTTCGCGAGCAAACATCACACTCGTATGGGCGTTCCTTAGTATGTATCCTAGAAGGTAAATGAGCATTGTTATATGATAATCTGTTTTTGTAATTCCAGTTGATAGTCACCTATGGTGCTTGGTCTTGGTAGACCGATCGGCAAAGGCGGCTGGGCAGTAGTTACATTTGTATGGTCTATTCCCAGTGTGCGTGTTCATGTGTCTCACCAACTGCTGGTTTTGGACAAAGCCACGTCCACAGATCCTGCGAAGAGTTTTATTAATAGAGACTAATTTTGAGGCATTTTACCAATCTTACTCGCATTCATGTGGCTTTACACCGGAGTGGAACTTCAGGTGCTCTGTAAGTCTGGCCTGAGTTGGATATATATTCCCGCAAACATCACAAATGAAAGAACAGAATTTACCGTGCGGCTTTCGGCCGAGTTTCTTTTCAACAGTATTTCGATCCGTAACTGCCCTGGATTGCTGAGCTCGCTTTTTGTTCTGTCGCTGTCGATTAATTGATGCTTTCGGTCTGGGTATTTCCTCAGCCTCCATACTTTCATGGTCGTCCATACTAAGTGCATCATCATTGTAATCATTGGAATCGATTTTCTTATTTTGACCTTTACGGTTGCGCGCTTTGGATGTATCCTCTGGCGGCGAGGGACTGTGCTCGGCTGTGACCAGCTCAAATTCTTCGTATTCTGCGAAATTTTCCGACTCTGTTTCTTCGACTGCCGTCTGAACAGTCTCATATTCTTCTTCTGTGTGTTCGTCGTTGGCATCGAATAAAATCGCGTCCTCCACCACATAGGTGACCAGCTGACCCGCTGACTGATCCTCTTGCTCCTCCGTCTGTTGGTGCTTCAATTCCTCTTCAAGCTTGACGTTAAACTGGCTGATGTCTTCTTCCCAGATCTTCAGGTCATCGGCTAGGGAAAGACTTTCGTTTTCTATTCCTGAGTTGCTCGCCTCGCGATCTAGCATGTCCATGATGTGCTGGTGGGAGCGCTGGCAGGTGAGTCGGAACTTGTAAGCAAAACGCAGACAGCGCACACACTTACTGCACATCTTGTCCGGGAAGTTGTCATCTTGGCTGACCTTTGGGTTTAAGTATTATAAATGGATTCAGGATTCTTGGTATTCTGAGAAATGGACTACTCACGGGAATCCCGGCACAAATATGTAACATTTGATCCAGCCGCGTACTGGCATTCTGGCTAAAAATCTCCTGGAGCAACTCCTCGCCATCGATGGGATTGTTTAGGCACACTCGGCACACGATCCACTTCTCGTTGGACTCGGTTTTCATGGTGAAGACTGAAAATAGTCTCTATTGTCCCAATGTTTTCCCAAGTGCAATGATTTCCAACAGCTGCAATGCAGGCGTCGGTGACATTCACAGCGAAGCGCATTCATAGTGGGTGGAAGCAAAACCTATCGTTTGAGCCAAATAAAAATATCGAATGTTTTGTGTTTCACAAAAATAAAATAGAAAACAACAGAATAATAATATAAAAAGTTATATTTCATTTATTTTAAGCCATGTTTTACAAAAAGATAAATTATTCATATTTAGTTTAAAAGTTTCGTACTTTAAAAATAATGCCGATATGAAATATTTCAATCCTCTGACAAACTATACATTCTGTAAATAATTTGCGATTGTTTTTATGCAAGGAAAATAAATATATTTTATTAACTAACATAAATTTCTATAAATATAAATAAATATATATTTGTGATAGTAACGTAAGAAAATTTAAATGTCTGAATTGAGTACCCCCTTTGAACACCGCCATTCGCGTTGCAACGCAAACAGCTTGGTTGTGACTACATTATATATTTTGGCGTCGTCTTTCTCCAGTAAGCGTGTTCTGTGAAAAAGCTAAATATTGAGACAGGATCGAGAGGTATAGGAGATAATGAGAGATCAGGCCCCACAAGCTTCACCTTCAGAGGCACCTGCGACCCGCCAGAAGTGGATAGTGTGCCGGGTGTGCTTGCAGCAGCCCAAGGAGCCAATGGCCTGCATTTTCAACGACGAATCCACGAAGGACATGACACAGATGATTATGGAGTGTGGTGGAGTGCCAGTAAGTGTATGCCACATATGTACATCCCGATAGCCTAATGCACTTTTATGTTTTGTCAGATAAAAAAATTTGATCACTATCCGGACAAGATATGTGACAAGTGCTCCCGGGCACTGAAGATTGCCTTCAAGTTCCGTCAGACGTGTCAGAACTCATACAAGCATCTTCGGCAGTTTGTGGCACCGGTTGAGGTTGAGCACGAGACTGCCAGCAAGCAGGAAGATACAGAGGAGCATGAGACAGCGGCCGAGGAGACGGAGGAGGAACTCGAGGAGCAAACCTACATTGAAGGTGAGGGAGAGAACGCGGGAGATGTAGCCGCCTCGGAATTCCAGGACGAATTTGAAGAGGAAATCCTCTTGAAACTCGAAAAGGATAACATCGTCCATTTTAAGAGTGAAAACGTTGAGGAAGATGGCATTATCGAGGAAGTCTACGACGTGTACGAGGCTTTTGAGGGGGACATCATAACAGAACAGGCCGTTTTCGAGCAGGATTTCGGCGATCAGTCGGTTTCCGGGCTTTCGGCAGACATCGAGTACCTGGATCCGGTAGAACAAGATCAGGATCAAGACCAGGATCAATTAACTGAGAGCGCCAATGAGGACGAGGAGAAATTTTTCTCCAACAAAATGGTAAGGACCGCTGGAACGAATCGAGCAGCACCCAAGCGTCGCGCCAACAGCCGTAACAAGACAAACGACTCGTTAGAATCGCCAGAATCAGCAACAACGATCACCTTAAAGTCCGGGTCCCGAGGTAATGCCCTTAAGATTCGCCGCGGAAATAACCAGGCGATTAAGTCGGAAATCGTTGGAGAGGAAGGTATTTCCATTGGGGAGATGCTGGCGCGAAAGCACTCCGGCATCAAGACCAAAGGCGGTCACAAAATCATCGTCGGCGATAAGAAGGAATTCAAGTACATCTGCGATGTGTGTGGCAATATGTATCCCTCCCAGAGCCGCCTCACCGAGCACATTAAAGTGCATTCTGGAATCAAGCCCCACGAGTGCGAGTAAGTTTCTTGTGGATGGAATTAAATTTGAAACTTTTGTGAACTGTAACTATTTTTCAGAATCTGTGGTCACTGCTTCGCCCAGGCTCAGCAGCTGGCGCGTCATATGAACACGCACACTGGAAATCGGCCGTATAAGTGTAGCTACTGCCCCGCAGCCTTTGCGGATTTGTCCACCCGCAATAAACACCACAGGTGAGTAAATTGCTGAGGAAGCTTCAGATCGATTCTAATGTAATCTCTTCCAGAATCCACACCAACGAGCGTCCCTACGAGTGCGACGTGTGCCACAAGACCTTCACATACACCAACACACTTAAGTTCCACAAGATGATTCACACAGGGGAGAAGCCCCATGTGTAAGTATCACTTACGGTCTTAAGTCGACAAAAAGAATAAATTGATGAAATTCTTCCAGATGCGATGTGTGCGGAAAAGGCTTTCCCCAGGCATACAAGCTGCGGAACCACAAGGTTATCCATGAACGGCGCAACGGCCGGGAAGCCGTCGACGGAATGATGCCCTATGACACGGCCAACATAGTGGGTCTGGAGATGTAGATTCATTTGCATCCTTGCAAAGATTAATACCCCCAAACACACAGAGACACGCGTGTAATTACACATCTAATTATATATAATTGATGATCTTTAAGCCTAGCCTAATTATGCGGAAATAAATTAAGTATAGCTGCACAGACGGTCTTGGCGTCGGTCTCCTCGGGATACAGCTGCAGCACGGCATGGACTTGATGTGGCGGAAACAGACTGCTCAAGTGGTAGCGTAACAGGCGGCGTTGTTCCTCCCTAGGCAGTTGATGTGATGCGTGTAGTTCCTCGTTAATCCGTGAATCCGAGGCGGACAAATGTGCGTAGTTGCGAGCGGGCAGTGGCAGAACGTGACCGTGATCCGACACCGGAGCGGATGGTGTGCGCGTCAGATACTGGTGGTGATAGTTGGTTAGCTGAACATGCTGCGGCTGCTGGAGCGGCATCAAAAGAGGATAGGCGGGTGGCGGTTGTTGCCGCTGCAGTTTCTTGTGGCGATTCGGCTGCTGGGACGAATCCACGGCTGAACCTTCGGATATATCCATTTGGGCAGTGAAGCCCTGACATACCTGCTCTATGGTGTTGGACTTGGTGCGACCCAAAGGCTCTCGGCTGATTAGTGAGTTGATCTTGACACTGTTGTTATTTCCTATCGGACTGACCATTTGTGGGCCACCATTGCTGTGCAGCGGAGCGCTATGAGATGCCTGGAGCGGCAGTCGCTGTAGCAAGGACCCCTGATTCTGATGCCGGAACTTACACTTTTGCCCATAAGTGCACTTCTTTCCGTACGGACACAGTTGTTGGGCATCGGCCATCTTTTGTTGCGTCTGTGAGCACAGGAATAAGTCTAGATTTGGGCCCGATCTGCCCAGCGGATCGTCTGGCGGCATAAATATGTCATTCACAAACGAGTACATCAACAGGCGCTCCTGCACGACCCGCCGAAACTCGTGATTCTCGAGCACCAGGTCCCTGTAGTTGTCGTTGGACACCACAATGCCATCGGTCTCTACAGCCAACTTCAGTATGAATCGATCGTCGTAGCAGGAGACCCGCTTTCCATCTAAATGTCTGGACGGGGTGAAGACCAGGACTCGCTCGTGCTCCAGCTCGTAAAGCAGCTCACGATCTGATATATTATTGTTGGCCAGTTCTTTTCTCCAATTGGGCACGAAGGCAGTGATCTCGCGATGGCCCCGCTGACGGAACCAGTCCACGCATATGCGAATGCCTCGGCAGGAGAAGACCAGGTTGTTGCCGTGCGAGAGGGCCACATTACTGCCATCGATGACAATGTGGCGCAAGGAACAGGAGGTTCCAGAAGCGGGCGCGGATCCAGAGGAGGCGGTGCTGGTACTATTAGGGGCGGGACGGGGAGCATCTGCCGTTAGCTTGATGAGCTCCGCCAGCAGTTCATTCTGCTTGGCCTCGGAACCCAAACGGGTTAAGGCCGAATGTATGGACTGTTCGCTGTAGCCCAGCTTCTTCGCAAACTCCAGATTCTGTCGCTCTGTCCGGCTCACATTTTCATCTTCGTCATCCGAGCAGCTCTCCTGCTTTCTCACTGGTAACTTGTTGCTACTTAGTTGTTGTTGCTGGTGGTTTTCTAGCTTTTGTTGTTGGTGTGGCTGGTGCTTCTGATGTTTTTGTTGCTCTTGCAGTTCGCAATTCATCTTGATGCGCATTTATGTGACCAGCGGATGGGCCTTCCTTAGCTGCTCCGTTTCCCTAGCTTACTTTTTCAGTTTGCTGTGTTTTATGCCGTTTTCTGCAACAAGTTCCGTCTATTTACATTTACAGACTTCCGTGTTGTTGTTTTTGTTGCTGTTAGGTGGCTAGTGTGACCGGAATGCGAGCTTGCAATAATGCATTAGGCCACAATTTGAATCAACTGTTTTTTGAGCTTTTCAACACTGAAGCTCTGGCGCAACATGTTGCAGGTGCACTATGGCAACATGGTTTTGTATGCAAGGAAAAAATATCAATTTTTATATTATCATTAATAGAATAATTTAATAAGCTATTTACGACTAGGAGAGATCGATTTCAGGAATATCGATTATGGTTTAAAGTTTACAACTTGAACCCCGATAAAAAAATAAAGTAATTATTTTCATTAGGCAGTCCAATTCACTTTCACTAAGCTGCCTAATTTAGAAACTTCCAAATTAAAAAAACATTTTCAGGTCAAATACACCGGAAACATAAATAAAACTTCCATATTTTAATTTTCTTCATAACCCTTGGAATCCCCTGTGTCTCCAACAAAAAATTTCATAAAAAGGATAATCCTTAGATTTAAAATTTACCTTAACCTTACCTTTTTCTTATTGTGCATTCAAGGTCCGGAAGGAAACAGAAATTTGGGATATTACGGACAATAAATTCATTTAAATTCAATTTGAATAACATGCATAAACATTTCTTTATTGTAGTGTATTGTACATAAAGTATAGTATATCGAATTTAGTTTTAACAATTTTGACACTACGATCAACATTTATAGATCTCACTTAGTGTTTGGTATTAATTTATTTATTTAAAATAAAGTACACGTTTTCCGCATCGAATTCTTTGTTTCATAGTTGTACGTTTGGTCCCTCTTTTCATGACAAAAAAGAGTGCACTGCCTTCGAATTAACTACAAATTCCATAGGTTACTAGGTAGGGTATAAGTGGTCACATCTATCTCGGATACATAGATTTCTAAACGCTACGCTGAAGTGCAATTGATTAAATGCATATACAATACACATCGATTTCATTCCCCTCCAGCGGTAATAAAGTAATTTCATTAAATTTATTTCATCCCGGTCATATTCTCTATATCCTTTATATCTTTGGCCAAGTCATGTGGCAATTAGTGAGACAGCTATACTAAAATAAAGAAAATAAAACTATAAAAATGGACGTAAAGTTTACTACGTGTTCGGTGTGTATCTGAGTTCGTTTAAAAAAGCTACGAGTCATTCATTTCGCACGCAGCTTCAGTGAGTTTCCAAGGATAGGGATGCATTTTAAGTGGCGAATCCTTTCCCCCAATTCCTGATATTTTCCCTGACTCAGACACACGACAAGTGCTAAAATTTGTGTTCCCGCGTGTTCTTTCAATCTTTTTTTTTCTTTATTATGGTTGTCGTAAAATTTATTGTGCTCTTCGAGCGTGTCTGAGTTTTAATGCTGGGATTTCCTTTCTTAACGGATAATTAGTAAACTTTTTTCTCTTGGCCATTGTCCGTGGTGCACTATTAAAATACGTTTCGGTGGTTGGGTGTCGAGTTAACTTTTTACTGCAGTTTGTGGTCATAGTTTGTTGTAAAATGAAAAGAATTTTTGGCATGAATCAACAAAAATTTCTGTTAAGAAACATAAGAAAGAAACAAACCGATACCGAACGTCAGTTGGGGAACATTTAATCAAACTCATAAATCATACAAATTATCCTTCAATATCAAAAACCGCTAAGACGCATCCTCGCATTTTCCATGTCAATGGACCCATTTAGTCATCTGGTGCCGTACTGGCATTAAATCAAACAGTATCTGGTCTCCACGTGGTTGCCAAGCAATTGATGAGCTCTCATCATGGTCTGCCAATTTGTCAAACGATAATTTCTGCTCCAACGAACTTTGTCATTTATCAGTTGTTTAATTTTTAAAAGCATTTCGAGAGGATAAAACACGCCCGGTCCCAGTCCCTACCTATCTAAAAATCGAGTTATTTGTTTGCTCTCGGGCCTCTTGATGGCCAAAAAAAAAAAAAACGGAAAAAAAGGAAACACAACACAAAATGCTTCCAAACCGATGACGGAGGTTGTCTAAGCTGATTAACATTGAGCTCTCGACACATTCTGAAAAGTAGGATGTGTGTGTTTGTTGGTTTTATTTTTCGGGACGTTGAGCCTGATATACGTTTGTATTCAATAGATATTTTTGGGTTCTCAGGCCGTCAGCCTGAGATGAGCTTTAATTTATGCCCACAGCTAGCTTCTACAGCTTGTTTTCCACCAAAGGTCCAAGTCCTTTAAATGTGGTCCATTTTACTCTAATTTAATGTGAGCCTTTCTGGCCTTTATCTCCGGTTTGGAATCGCTTAGCTGCCACGGAATCGTTGTGCGATTTCTTTTATTGTTCCTTTACGCTTTGTTCGTGTGCACTGCACCCAGTTTCCGTTACTGTTTTTATTATTACAGCCTCGAGCCACGCTCCTTGGATTCCCATTCCGAAAAAAATGGCAGACAAAAAGGGCAAAAAAAAAAAGGGATATAAGAAAAGTCACTCCCTAGCTGAGTCTGTCTCTGTCCCTGTCCGTTGGTTGGTTAAATGCTCCCACGCTGTCAATATTCGAAATTGGAGGATATGTATGCATGTATGCACACAAGAAGAAATGGATTTGTGGCATAATTTAAAACTATAATTTTGAAATCATCAGAAAACTTTTAAATTGATAATATCTATAAAATAGAATAACTTATTCACAAAAATTTAATAAAAAATGTCTACTGACCAATAAATTTACATGATTTAAATCCTGTCTGTGTATATCTTCTTCGAGGAACTTTAATATTTCTCATAGTGCACTTATGAACAATGCATGTGGGATTGGGGGGCAACCATATCGACACAGCGCACTTGCAAAAGAAACACTATTATTCCTTTTGCAGCCATTATTCTGTGGTGTGAGGTTTCGTTTTGGGGTTTTCTTTTTTTTATATTATTTTTCTCCGCTGGTTTGACAAACAAAAGGTTGTTGCATGGTGGAATTGAATTGCATTTTAAATTGAAACGCCTTGGTGTGGCATAAAACAGAGAATTTATGGAGCTCGTAAAAACTCTATTCTGCCAGTTTCTTCCGAAGTGCATTTAATAAAAAACGAACTGTTTAAATGGGTTGTTTCTTTTTCGACCATAATGCCGACTCCTTATCTCGAAGAGCTCTAAAAATTGCAAAATGGAGAACGCCTAATTGGCCAGACAAAATGTCAAGTGGCAGCGGGAACCACTGTGCACAGTGGTGGCCTTACCAAGCTTCCTTTTCCGGTGAATCCTGTCACTTGAGAAAGTGCAACTACAAGGGAAACCAGCAGAAATGGAGAATCGTTTAAACAGCACAAATTCCACTGCTTTCCGATTTGTATACGTGTTCCGTGCTCGTGAGTTCACAAAGTCTGTGTTACGGCTGTGACTCTGTGAGTGTGGGTTTGTGGGTGAATAGGGCGGATGCAGCCACTCTTGGTTATTTTTGTTGGCCAACTAAATCGTCAACGTCAACATTGTCGCAGACCGTGTTGACATTTAGCCTTGCAGAGCCACCGCTGCAGAAAGAAAAAGTAAACATAGAATAAAAGAATGCAGTTTCCCATTCTTCACAACCGGAAACCCTTTAGGCGTGGATACAATATCAGGGACGAATCTAAGTGCTATTTTTTTTTTAATCATTTTTTTGTATGCCGCCATTGTAATTGAAAAACGTATTGAATATCCATGGAATCTGTGACCTGCATTGTTGGAAATAAATCTATCCTTTCTCATTCATCACTCATACGCAGGGTGGTACAGCAATAACTTTACAAAATTACATTTTTTCAACTACGTATGATTTTCATTAAAGATAAATGTAATAAAACTCTAATAAAATATAATAAATTTAAAGCAGAATTATTAAGTCCGTCCCTGTATGAAAAAAGCAACTTTCCCTGAAATTACTCATACGCTATGTGGCACATGAAAAAGGTAAAATGCCCCTCTTGTGTCTAAAACAAAGGAAAAAGAGAAAATAAAGCAAAGTAACCGCCACATCCCACTTGTCCAGTGCCCGAAAGCATATCCTTTAGGCGTTGATGTAGTACTCCCTCTTCTTTTGGCACTTCTCGTACGCAATGTAGCACAGGGCGATGGTAATGAGCACCAATATGGTAATCCCCATTATGATGCTGACCAGTATAATCTCATCGTTGATGCTCTTGTACGAGTGACCTGCAAAATGGCGAAACAAGCAAAAAAAAACAGATAAAAGATTTAGGAGCTGGCTTGACAAATTACCGGCAATTATTCTTGTCAGGTGGGTGAAGAGCAAAAAAGGAAGTGGGAAGTGTTGAATATGGGTTTCCTGCTGGTGTCTGTCAATCAACATTTTGGTTTGTTAGGGCTCCATGCATATTCAGGCGACAAAAACAAAACAAAAGCAACACAAATACAGTCAGCTGGACGATGACAAATGCATTGTTGTAAAAAAGAATAAACGATGGCCATATGCCACAAGCGAGGCAATCTGGTTGAAAAAACCCACGCACACACTCGTGGATTGGAGAAAAGAGACATAAAAATTCGTAATAAACAAAAATAAAATGGAAATTGGATTTGCGATTCGCATTTTAATGACAGCTGTTTCAATATTTTACGGCATTCCTACACATACATACATTCATACATATGTATCACGCACTTGGATTATTATTAATGAAATTATCAGCTAAATGAAATTCATGCAACACATGTATGATGCTGGATTATGGTGTAATCTTGATTTACCATTATCCTTAATAGCTGGAAATGGCTTAATTGGCAAACGCAACATGTACTAATTAACGTGACTTGTTAACCTCATTATATCAAACAAAGGGGGACATTAAACAGGATTAGTTTTCGGTGAGACGGAGATGAAATGAAATTCAAACACAATTTAAAGTTGTGAGCACAAATTTTGGTGTAACCCGAACCATTTTTGCAAATAGGCGCCCTTTGTTCGGCTCCATTTAGGCCAGATGTTTGCTGTATGGGTAATTTAACACATAATCGATGGCGCATTCACTCGCTTTCAGCACTTAACACACATCAAACATATTAAATCTTGTTTACAGGCAGCCAACGGGACGCCGCCGCAGATTTGTTAATTAGAAGGCTCGCATTTCCAAGCCCCGAAGCGAAATGGCCCATAGACCCCATGGATGGTTCTCCATAAATCTGCCATGGGACTCGTATACGTATATACGTATGTGTACAATGTGAGAGGTTAATGCAACTGATGGCGGGTATTGAGGCGTTGAGTGTTCTCAATGGTTCATGGACATTCGGCCCAGATAAATAGGCAATCATTTCGATTGCTTGGGGCACCTCACCCTCTGTCTGGGCCATAAAATTCAAATATCCAGGTGCTGCAAGTTTTGTTGAAAATGCTAGCTCATAAAACGGCACGATTTATGGCAAGTTTTCTTGTCTCTCATATTTGAGTAAGCTTTGGGATTTAGTGTGGGCATTATATAGAAAAGGCTTTCAAAACATACATATTTAGTAAATAGCATTTTCCTAAAGTATAACTAATAAATAAAGTGATGCAAAATAAATGCCAAGACTATGGATAACCACAAAATGATAAAAATTATATAAAAATGGTTTCCTTAGCTAGTTAAGCATTCCTATAGAATTTTCTAATGACGTTTAAGTGCGGTCAAAGTTTTGTGGTTCTTGCAATATAAACAATTCTTGTCCAACCATTCCGAGATGTATTTCAGGACCACAAATTCGAAATGTCTTAAAACATCAAAAGCGCAATAAAACTTTTAGGGAACTAAGAGCCAAATTGTGAGGAAGACAGAGGAGTTCGTGGTTGGACAAGTGGCATGTGAAATAATAATTCCTAGAGGAGCCTATCCAAGACGTCTGACAAAGTTTGGGCTGCCAAAACGTAAATTATGAAAGCGTGAAATATGCAAAGCGAATGCAAGAAACGAACGCCTCCGACACAAATTGAAATACGAAATGGAAACTGTCTGGGCCGAAGGGCATGGACTGAACTAAACTGAGCGTAAATTGCTAAGCCTAACCATTTTCGGAACGCCGCCCAAGGACACATGTCCTTTTCGTCGATATGTATTAAATTTCATTTATTGTTTTCTTTACCCGAAAATACAGTCAATAAAGTCATTTGACAGATTATGTGAATAGACACAACCGAAAAAAAAAACCAAAAATGAACAAAACCAAAACAAAATACAAAAGGGAAAGCAAAAGGAAGGAAGGAAGGACAATGTGGGTAGCACACTCATCTATCGTTATGTAATATCCGCTGACATGAGCCAGTGCGTGTGTTTATGTCCTGTTTCTGACATCTTTGGAAATGCTTTGTGGCCACAAGGTTTTGGTTAACATTAAGGAATTTCATTTGCGCCAGATTGAAGCAGGACTTGCCGAACCCAAACTTCAAGTGGGATGCTATCCCCTATATTTACTTTAAGTATACACCGAAAAAAGAGGATACTGTTAAAAGTTTATAAAAGTTGAGGCTTCAGAAATACTAAGTAAATATTAACAACCAAATAGAATTAAACATTTAGCCTCATCTAAACATTTTCAGTGAATTTATTTAGTTTACAAAGCTTTCTTTAATTTGAATTGGGTTGCTTATGGGGTGGCCTCGGTGCGACAGGAAATTATCAATTAAATGACATCAAAGCGACCTAATATTTAAATTTCCCTTTTCTGACTAAGATACTGATTGCCAACGACCCTTAACGCCCTGCAAGGAACGGATCCTAATGCAAGGGGACACCATTTTCCGCCAATTCAAAGAAACCCTTTTTTTTATTTTTTACGGAACAAACCATAAATATAAAAGATCATATTTTCTGTATTCCTGGCGGCTAAACATTCAACGACAACCTAAAGCTCTTTAGCTTTTGTATTTTAGTACATGCTGCCAAACAATTTTTGTGATATTTTTTTGTAAATATTTTTCAACAAAGAATATATGTTAGCATATTTTTTACAAAGGGTGCATGTAAAATACGAAATATTTACAGACTAGTCGTCCATGAAAAAGTGGGCTTAGTTTCAAAAATATTTTTAGTTACAATACTCATACAATACTGATATCAAGCACAAAAAAACACATCAAATGGCGGAGTAAGTTTTTAATTCAAAATAAAAAATATTTAAAAATGGCATGTAACCTCGTGGATTTAAATTTGTAGACCAGATAATAAAATAGGTGGTGGGGAGGCCGTGAAACGATGCTGCAGTTTCCATTGGAGAGGAAAGTCATCTATCCTAATACCCATTGCGACGTTGCCAGTGTTAGTGTATGGGTACCTTGATGGCGGAAAGGCATTTATTTGCATGTATCTGGTCTTAAACATGGCACTTTTCTGGATAAGCGAAGCTATTCCCCTTTATTTAACCGCATTGTTTCCGGTCGTGTTTTTGCCACTCTTCCAAATTTTGGTAAGCATGAGCTTATTATTTCATATTACTGCATACATATAAAAAAACCAATATGTTCTTAATGAAGATAATTTAATATTTAAAGTCAATTAAATATAAGCATAGCAAGGCATAAAGCTAAGAGTCTTTCTAAAGCTCTGTCAGGGTATGAAGATATTTACATCCTAGACCTTTAAAGCTTATATCACGATTAATGATTGGGTTCTCCTCCCGAGTTTATATAGCATATCAGGATGTTTTTTTTATCAGTCTGATTATGTATCTTTTTTTTAACAACCTAGATTAGCTAAACGATTGAAACATAGCTTCAGATTACCATCCTAGTTAAGCCTATTCTTTTTCTATCTATCGAGAAAACTGAAAATATAAACTGAATAAAAGCCTTCCTTTCATGGTTTAACTTATTATATTTATACTGTTTCCAAGCCCTCCGACCAAGTATGCCGTTTTTACTTCAGTGATACAGTGGTTATGTTTCTCGGTGGCTTGATAATCGCTTTAGCGATAGAGTATTGTAATCTTCATCAGCGCATCGCCTTGACAGTTATTCTTATAGTGGGCTGCAGTCCAAGGCGGTAAGTATGAGAAACATGGCAAGTTCCCGGAATAATCCTAGATTTGTGCCTTTCAGATTGCATCTCGGCTTAACAATGGTCACCTGCTTTATATCGCTTTGGATTTCAAACTCTGCGGCAACTGCTATGATGTGTCCAATTGTAAAAGCCGTTCTAAACGAAATGGAAGCGGTAAGCATTTCAAATACTTTCGTACTTTGTATATTTATTTATACTTGTCGATTTTTGAATTTTAGTCCAATATTTTTGCAATTTACAAAACCCAGGAAGAGGAACCAATGGAGGAAGGCGAGTAGGTGAAAAGTGTTTTTTCTTCTAAGCATGATTCAATATGGAAAACATTTGATTATTTCATTCTTAGTCCACCACATCCGTCGACAATCTCAATGTCCTTTTATTTTGCCGTTGCGTATGCCTCAACTATTGGCGGATGTGGCACTCTAATTGGAACAGGAACTAATTTGACCTACAAAGGTCTGTACGAAACGTAAGTTCAATAATTTTTTAAAATATATTAGAAATGGATTCATGGAGGTTTCGCAGGCGATTTCCCGACTCCGAGGACAAAATTACCTTCCCCCTTTTTATGATGTATTCGCTTCCATTCGTTGTGGTCGTTCTAGTTGTTCTCTGCTGGATTTCCCTTCAAATAACTCACATGGGTTTGTTTCGACCCAACAGTAAGGTGGGTCAGGAGGTAAAAAAAGGAGGTGAGGCGCAGGATGTCGTTAAAGCCGTGATCAAGGAACGCAAGAACGATCTGGGCAAGATGAGCTGCCATGAGATTCAGGTAGCCCTTCTGTTCATCCTTATGGTTATTTTGCTTTTTACTCGATCGCCAGGATTCTTTCCTGGCTGGGCCGACTTTCTGAATGCAAAGTAAGATTTCTGTTCTTAATTTTTGGTGACTTTGTTTATTTCTTAATTAATACCATCAGAAAGATAGATAGTGGTCCCCCAGTGTGGGCGGCAACCATGTTGCTCTTTGCACTGCCTACACAGTACACATTCTTCAAGTACTGCTGTGGCAAGGCTCCTTTTCCAGGACAAACATTGGATGCCTGCATGTCCTGGGTCTATACCCACAAGTATACCCCATTCGGCTTGTGCTTTTTGCTGGGTATGTTTCTACGGATTGAATCAAAAATTAATAGTAGATATATTAATTATATTTTAGCCCCAATTAAATATTTGTATTTTTCCGGCATAAGTTTTTTGAAATTATCAGACTATCGTTAAGAGTATGATAAGCTTGACTTATTTTTCTAACAATTTTGTACCTTAATAACATATAAATATTCTTATTCCTTTTCAAGGAGGAGGGTTTGCTTTGGCGGAGGGCAGTCGGGTAAGCGGAATGGCAAAAATGCTGGGCGACTCCCTTGCGTTTGCCGCAAATATGCCCGCCGCACTTGTGGTGGGGATGTGCATCATAATTTCAATATTCTGCACGGCATTTGCCTCTAACGTGGCAATGTGCAACATTCTGATCCCGATATTCTCAGAGATGGTAAGATGGTAAAACTCGGTGATGAAAAGTTAAAATGAATTGATTTTGCTGTTATTTTTTTTGTCAACAGGCTCTCGCCATCAAGGTGCATCCAATCACACTAACATTGCCAGCAGCATTGGCTTGCAGCTTGGCTTTTCATTTGCCAGTGAGCACGCCACCAAATGCAATCATATCGGGCTATGCGGGCATCAAGACAAAATACATGGCAGCGGCCGGGGTACTGCCATCATTTTGGGCTTTTTGGTGTCTTCTTATAACTGGAGCCTTATGGACCCGGGTGATCTATCCGAATTCAAGTTCGTTCCCCGATTGGGCAACATAACAAAAAAACACCTATAAAAGTTAAACATTTTCGGATAAAAAAATCAAAAGTGTAAATTATAAATATGTAAATATAATTTGGAGAAATTATTGTAGCAGAAATAAAAATTGTTTATTTATGGTGTCATTGAATATGTATATTGTTTTGTGTTTGGACTAAGTGTTAAATTGGCTTTTTCTTTAGATTTTATTTCATTACGCATTCATTTGTTTCAATCCTAGTCGAATTAGGCCCAATAATACGGGTGCCAATAAATATCTAACGCACAATTTGTGCCAATATGAACTATGACAAAGCTATTCAAAAGTACAAAAGCCTACTTAATGCTCACCGAGGGATAAAGGAGGGAAGTGGCATGCTACAAATGGGCGTTCGAACTCACTCAACAGACAGTATTTTGGGGCAGAGGGAAACAAAAACTTTGTGCAAACACAGCAGGAAGTCCTTAGGTTGTTATTAAAGTACTCTTCCCATTTTTCGGCTGGTACTTTACCTGGAATCATTTACATTCCCGTCGGCAGAGGGCCGAGATAAAATCAGGCAAAACAAAATTACTCTCAGAAACTGAATTATATGGCCTTCGTGCGTGAATGATATGTTGAGCAGTAGGTACCCCAAGAAGGCAGAAATCCCCAGCTGACATACGCATAAACAAATAACGTAAGCTCGCAGGCACACAAAAAGCAAATACCAATGTGAGCATATTCATGTTCAGCAGAAGAAACTCACCGAAATAAATGTAATAAAAGCCCAGACGGGCAGGACAAGCTCATACATACATACATACATAAGTAATCGAGACACGAATAAAAACACGCTTTTCAACACTGATTACTGTAAGGCATGCGGCAGAACTTCATCAGCATCCCGGGGAACGTGGCAGGAACGTCAGAACGACGCCATTGGGAGGAGCCCGCCCAGCCTAAGCCCGCCAAATGGGCGACAGAGCGGACAATTCAGAAGGCCACCCACCAAGCACCACCCTCTTGCCTCCACGCACCACCTACCGCCCATAATTCTTTGCGTTTTCAGGGGATATACCGTGGTTAGGGAATAAAATAACAATGATGTTAGTCATTTATTTATGAACCAATAATAATGACTGATTTCTATAAACATAATTTTTATTGTACAGATTTTTCTACAATGAATATTTTGTGAGTCTGTCTCGGCAACGAATTGAACCAAATAATTTATTTATGAATCAATAATACGAGAGACATGAAATTGTGCGGACAAAAGTAGACTACGTTTTTTGAGCAGACAGCTTGAAATACTGTTGATTAAAATACATAAATATTTAAGCGTTTTTTACATCAATATAAACACAGTTGGAATGTAATTAAAAAGGTATTTAAGTGAATGGGATGAGGATGAACGTGACGATGAAAGAACCATGGCTGATTTATTTAAAATTCAAATGGAATAAAACTACACCTACATCACTTAGGGTAACTTAGGGATAAATAAACCAACAGTTCTTCATCATTAAGATAATCAACGACAAACAACATATTTTACAATTATCTTTCTGACCAGAGGCTATTCTTTTAAAAGATCTAATCATATTTATGGTTTTAAAGGAAAATAAAATAATTAGTAGCAAATAATCTTGAAAAAAGGAAGCCGTAGTTCCGACCCAATCTGTCTCCATCCATCATCCAGCATTTTCCGTATCTACTCACCACTGTAATAATTGTTGTCCGAATAACCGTATTTGCCGGCTGTCCTGCCCCCGCCGGCCATCTTTCTGGATTGCTTTGTTTCCCTGTTACTTCGTGCCCCAGGCTAAGGTGGGCAAGGTTCTTGTTGCTAGTTGTTAGGGCTGTTGCTGCCACTCGAGCACCATAAAACACTCAAAGCTGAATGGCTTGCTGATCGGCTTTTGGTTGTGTTACAGTTCCTGCTGCTGCTGCTCCTGATGTGGATGTCGCTTTGAGGAAAAGAGAGAGGTATGCAAATAAAATCAGAGTAAATCCAGGCCAGAAAATTGTTAATGACCCTGTCAGAAGAATAATCAACTTGGGTATGAAGCAAAAATCAGAAATTACACATGCCCGAGGCGAGGAACACAGGAAACGGAAATAAGCCATACAAATGTTCTGGATTTGGGAAAAACAAACTGAAATTAATAAAATTATTTGAGCCGTTTTGTGTTGTAATATAAATAAATATTTTTATGATTATTTTGCACATGATAACACTGAAATAAAAGTGTAGCGAAAACTTACTATGTATATTACTCATACGCCATGTATGTCGTCCATGTAAAACATTTTTTACATTTAACACATTTTTAAAATTAATTTTATGACTTAAAAACATCGAATGGAAGCCCTTTCTGGGAACGCATTTGCTTAGCAGCAAGTCACGTTACGTATACGCCGTGTCAGCTTGTTTTAATTACACAAACCCCCAAACAGAAGAGCCTGGCTTGTCTGGGCGCGTAATTATGCATATAATTAATATGCATGTACTTATTTAATATTAACCGAATTGCTGCCAGTTCGAGCGTGTCACCAGCAGAAAAGCACCAGAAGGAGCAGGAATCGAGACCTGCTCCCATGGCAACAATAAATTGTGTTCAATTTGTGTAATTAGTGTAAGAAGCTTTAGCCGGCAAAGGTGAAAGGACGTGTGCTGTATATTTGTGTATATGTATTTGTGCGGATTAGGGGCGGGACCAATTTACACAAATTGTTTCCCAGCTTAGAGAGAGCAATTTGAAAATTGCAGTGCCCAAGTGGGCTAAGAAGAAGGCTGTGCGGTTTCGCCTGATTCATTTCTCTTGTTAGTCCCCCCATTTGGTATGCTGGGACCTTCTAATAAGGTGAACTGCAGTCTATGAGCTGTGGTATTTGCCATGGAAAATAAGCACGTTGCAATTTGCCAACTATAAATTTTCTAAGAATCTGAGATTAACGCAAATTGGTTTTCGCTTTAGTATCTAAAAGAGGGTGTCTGTAGAAAGTGTTGTTTTAGACTTAATTAAAGCTTAATGAAAGTTGTTCAGTATAAGTGGGCAAAATGTGGTATATGATAATATAGTTCCAGCGGCTAAACAACCATGAAATTTCTTTTCGAATAACTTTTAATGGCATGATGTTGAGTTACTAACATTGCTAACCAATGTTTATTAAACAAAGTTCAAAACTAATAAGCAGGGACATAGAAAATATAGAATAATTAATTTTTTCTCCTTTTAATAACCTGAAAATACCTTTCATTTATTTCCTATATAATTATTTCTGAAAATAGTTCAATTCAATTGTTCTATTAAAGCTTTTGTGTATTAAAAGTATGCGAACTACTTTCAATTAAAAAGCGCGTTGAAAGGATAGGAGGAATTTGTAATTGCATATTTAATTTTCAATCAATTTACTATTTATAATGCCATTAAATAGAGTTCAACAAAGACGTGCTAACTGATTGAAATAAATACAATTTAAATTAATTAAATGAAACCTACTTTATCCGCTTGCATTTATTCGTCAAACTTATACCATAAAGCATCATCAATCACGGAAAGTTTTGTTGTTCTAGTTAAATAGCTGAGTGAGTTTGGATCCAGTTCCACTTCTGAGATAACTAATCTGCGTTCCGTATCACATCACTCACTTAGGAACCATCCATTCACGGCAGAGATATTAGATTCCTGCCAATCGAGTGAAACTTTTGTTTGGCAAACTTTTTTGCTGGGCAATTTTTCGTAGTCTTTTGCAGTGTTGTGTCTCCCACGCACAACAATATGTTATGACCGTAAAGTTATTCCAATTAAAATGCACATCTTTCGAATATTCCTTCGTGGGCATCAAATTTGATTACCGGCTAAACTTTTCATTGGATCAGTTTTGAGAATTTCTTGCACGTACTGTGAACAAACTCAATTACACGTTCAAAGAGCAATTTCTCGAGGACCCCCTTTTCCGTTCAACAAAGGTGGCAAACAAATAATACAACAAGTTTTGTCCCCATTCTGTGTTTGTGTGCCTTGTATTTTGTATTGAGTGGCTGTTATACACTGAAAATATTAATAATAGTAAAGATTTACTGTATTTTGGCTTGGGATAAGTAATTTTCGACTTTAAAACTTTTCAAACATATAAGTGTCATAAATTTCGATATCTTAGAACTATCAGAAGAATCTTTATTTTATGGGTATCTATCTTTTTGAAGTGTGAATGCATCGGTTAAGTTTGAATTCAAAGCAAGGAGACCGCAGTCTAAGCAAGAACATATGTTGGATACAGATACACACAGCCGGGCTTATAAGAAACAAACGTAAAATGGGAAGAAACGGGACGAGGGATACAAGAGAAATAGAAGCAGGACCCGGATGACTAGAATGATGGCTTCCATGTCAGGTCCCAATAGGATCCCTTACTGGCTCTGACCTCCTGGAAAGCCAAGTGATGACCGAAAATAGCAGTAAAATTGTCGCCTCTGTTTGTCTGCTTTTGTGTGTCATTGTGTGAGTATGTATGTATGTGCATGTGTTTCTAAGTGTTTGTGTGTGTGGTGTATGCCACATCCTGTTTCCCAGGCATGGCGTGTGCGCACGAGTGCCATTGTCTAAATTATTTGGATGGCGTACATTTTCCGTTGAATTTGCGTGCCCTGCACCGAGTGCCTGCCATGACCATGGACCCTTCTTCGCACCTCCACCACTTGGCATTTTCAAAGTGGCAGGAGCAATGGAGATGGAGCCTGTATCCTGATGGGCTTCGGCCCTCAACGCCCGAAAAACAATACATCAATTTGTTCGTATGCACGTGGCTTGGGTGTTTGTCATGGCAAGTGATTTCTCATGATTGGCCTAATTGTCAGTCAGGTCAGAAACACTCACTCACACTCACTGAAAACCGTTCCGATCCTAGCATTTTCCCAGCTTTTTAAGTACATTTTCACACATATTTACTTTTCCAGTTTCTGCTGCAAAGTGAGTGAAATTATTTCTTTAAGTTTCTAATTAATGCACATAATTAAGTAATTACAAAAATTTTCTCGATTTTATAATGGTAAGGTTGAATAATGTATTAGTTTCATTTTAAGTAAAAGTTTCAAAATAAATAAATTAATTTAAAAATAATCCTATAACTCCACTGGAACTTTCATGCCGACACTGCGTATGCGTAATATATCTCAAATGAAGTCCACCCTAGTGCTCACGTTTAATATATTTGTAGGTGTGAGTTGTGTTACAGGTACTATATGTACACACTCTTAATTGATGTGCTAATGGATGCTTTGTTTTTAAATGGCTTTTATTTTTACTGAGTCAACGCCATTTAATTGGAAAAAAGCTGTAAAAACATTCGTATCAGCTTCGTACACACTTGATCGGATTCTGAGAATATTTGCTGAGCGACAAGGTAATAAAGTAGAATCTATACAGCTTTATTTCCATTGAATTTCAGATCCATGTCTTCCCGATTGAATAAAAGTTTCCACCTTATGGAAAATCTTGAGAAATAAACGGATACTAGTCTTCTCTGGAGAAAACTTTTTAAGTTTCAGTAGTTTGGCAAATAAATGGCAAACGTTCATCCTTTCACATTTTTGTATTGACTTGTATTGATTTTCTGCTTACTGTATTCGAATTAATTCCTGGTGTCCTTATTCTGTGGCAGCTTCAAAGGTAAACTCTTTAATTAACCCATCACATTCTTGTTATTTCGGTACAAAATATTATGATCCACCAGGGATTACGAAGCTTGTTGTACCGGCTTACCTGTAATTAGACTGGGGAAAACTTTCTGTCCAAGATGTTTATGAAGTGCCCATGTGTGGCCCACAATTTCCCATTAACCACAAGTTTCAGCTTCACTCGTTTCGCATCACTCCGGTTTTTTCGAAGTGGCAGGAGGTTGCAAGAAAATCGACGTATTCCATGTCTTAACTGGCATTTGCTTGAGCTCTACGTGGAAAATAAACCGAGTTTCCTGCACTGTGCAGGCTCTTTATAAATGGAAATGATGCTTAAGTTGGTTTCATTTAATGCGGAGAAACGTGTTATATATCAAATGCAAACTTAAGTGGGAGGATTCTTATAAAAGAATTAAGGCGAACGTTTTATAATTGAAAGCTCTTTTATGGCTTCGCAAAACAGACGCTTGTTTAAGATTATATTTTTATGGTCGGGGAAAAAGTGAAAAATTATATTTTAATGCAAATTTTCAAGGGGAGAAACAGATGCGCAAGCTGTTTTTATTATCGTAGAATGCATTATTTTAGAATGCTCAGACGTTGGTTTAGAGTCTTCAAGAAAACATAAAACTATAGTCTTAAAAAAAGAAAATTTTAAATCCTTAACTTCTCTGTAGGTTGTCTTATTAAATCAGTATATTTTTTTTTGACTTGAAAGTGAAGCAACTGTTTCGACTTTGAAATCTTCAATGTTAAAGTATAATACTAAAAATTCTTGTTTCGAGTTTAATATCTTTAAAACTGTTGTACGCTCCTCTTCTTTTTTAAACGCTAATTCTTATAGAGGTAATGGGAAACCAAACATCACAGAAAAGTTTTTTATTTCAAAGTTAAATTGGAGATTATTTGAAAGTGTAATAAAAAACCATTTGTAATGAACAGAAAAACAATTCCACGAAGACCCCGAAGAGGACCCCAAAGCACTTTCCAAAGTACCATTTGATAATAAAACCGTAAAATTCAATAGCTAAATCATAATATGCAAATGATGGCCTGTGAAAACAAGGCTTAAATACTTTAAATGAGTTTAAAGCCCAGGACCGTGGCCACATTGGCATAGTTGATGGATGGTGATTGGGTTGCTTGAACTTGACTCTGAACTGTGAGAAATGGAGTGCTGATGGAAGTGTAAAAATGCCTGCCAAGCAGTAAAACGGCGAACATAAAACATTCACTCCTGCTGCTCATAAAAAGGGAAAAAGGGTGCCCGCCCTTACCTGACAGACTGGCTGTAGAGTTCTACGCGGGTCTATAATTGATTTATATTGGCCATATGCCCAGGACTTACCACTGGCGGGCTTTGTTGTCTGCCAACTGCCATTAAATGGCTAATTAAGATTTCAGCTCGCTGGCATTCATCCAGCAGTTGGCCGCAAATCTCACGCCTTTCAAATCCTTTTCCTCTTTTTTTTTCGTTGGTCCTTTCGGATAAGACTTCAGGACGTCAGGCGACACAAAAGCGCGCGAAATTACACAAACAATCGGGGCACACAGGACAAGCCGCACGCACACGCACACAAGCCCAAAAACGGAGTATTCGGATCCTATTGGTCCGAGTAAATATGGCGCCAAACGTTTCGAGAATATCGTCTTTTTGAGCCTCCTTTCCAGGACTTAACACATCTGGTCCATCTGACGGTTTTTGTTCAACTGATGAATGAACCACGCAAAGGATGCTAGTCGGCAAGGATGCGGAAAGTTTCCAGCATGCCGTGGTCCCAACGCAGAGCTTTACTACGATTTGAGCTTTTCCCCCACCTACCAGTTCCAAGCAAAAGCCAACTGCCAGAACTGCTTCCGATGGAGTATATTGATTATGATAAGACTCTTGAAGAAAAAAAAAATGTATTTCATAAGAAAGATATTTTTATACAATTTAAAAAATTCGAATAGGCAAAATAAATCTTTTATGTGCTTTCCGACAGCTGGCCCCTAGCGATTGCAATAGCTTAACTTAATAACAATTTCCAACAGATAATCAAGCTTAATACCTTAAACGTTTTGTAGATCGATTCTCCGTCAATCTGCATCAAAATCTGTGAACAAGCTTTTTTTAGATTTTTAATAAAATTTTACTGGAGGATCCTTTTCAACGATAGGGAGAATGCATGGAAGGCCAATATGGCCCCAAACGATTGCTATATCTTGGCCAATTTCAATCCGAATTCTGAGCGGAATACCTTAAACGATTTGCAGTTTCATTCTCCACCAATCTCCATCAAAATCTGTGAAAATGATTTTTTTCGATTTTTCATAAAATTTTCTGTAGGTGTAGAGGATTCCCTTCAACGATGGGGAGAATGCATGGAAGGCCAATTTGGCCCCAAATGATTGCTATATTTTGGCCAATTTCCATTTGATTCCTGAGCGGAATACCTTCAACGATTTGTATATCGATTCTCCATCAAAATCTGTGGCCCTTCTGGTGGCCGCAGAAGGATATTATGGCGACATCGACGGCTATATCGATTGATATTGGCTTTCTTTTCAAGTTTTTAATATGAAACTGCTTTTTATCTTATGATCTTTAAAGTTTTAACAAACACACAAGCTTATACGTTATTAACGTTTAATTTATTTTACAATGCAAACCGATGAAAAAGTACAAGTAATAATGGCATTGCATCCTCAGGCCGCTTTCAGTAGTGAAGCATGGTAGGCGAAATGTTCTGCGATAAAAGAGGCGATGTAAAAGTAGCTGTGATCGTAGCCCTCGCGGAGCTTGTATATTGTCTGGATGTGATCGTTGCCTGCTGCCGCTGAAAGGAGGTTTTCCGGAAGCAAATTATTCATGAAGTTGTCCTTTGCTCCCTGGTCGATAAAAAGCTCCTGCGGCGTGCTCTCGTACTGAGACACCAAGCTCGTGGCATCCCACTCGGCCCAGTCGGCAGGGTTGGGGCCGATGTAGCCGGTTAAGGCTTTTTCACCCCATGCAGTCTTTGTAGGATTGGCGATTGGAGCAAAAGCAGAAACTGATTGGTAAAGTCCGGGATTCTTTAGGGCACAAATCAACGCACCATGTCCGCCCATGCTGTGGCCAAAGATACCTCGTTTTCCCGGAACCACTGGCAGATTCGCGTTAACCACATCAACCAGTTCTTGGGTCACGTAGCTGTACATTTTGTAGTGCTTTGACCATGGCTCCAACTTGGCGTCCACGTAGAAACCGGCTCCACTACCAAAATCGTAAGAATCATCCTGGCCGGCTATGTTCACGCCTCGCGGCGAGGTGTCGGGATTTACGACAATAAGATTGTGTTTGGCGGCATACTGCTGAAATCCACTCTTCTGGATGAAGTTCTCATGAGTGCAAGTCAGACCACTTAGGAAGAACAGTACCGGACAACGCTTTTTCTCTTCCAGAGCAGCCGGTGGCAAGAAGACACCAAAGGTCATCTCGCATTCGAGAGTGGCGGATTTGTGGCGATAGACGCGCTGCTCGCCTCCAAAGGACTTGGATAGGGTTACCAGTTCGATCGTCATGTTCTATGGATTCAGAATGAACAAAATATCAAAATTAAACGTTATACTTGCAGAGAAAATTTAAATAAGATTTACGTTTTTGGTTGCTAGACTCTAAAAATAAGCGATAACAAGCAGTGTGACTGTTTTGGAATCTGATTGAAAAGCCAATGCTTGCTTGTCTTATACTAGGAAAGCTTTTTTGAAGTTATTAAAAAAAGAAAATAATTAACACAGATAAAATGAGAAAATTAAAATTTTTTTTTTCTTCACATTTTAAGTACGTCTAACATTTCAAAAAAAAATTTCCAACATTTTCCGCTCTTCTAATATTAATACTAAAAAAAATACCAGCGTAGTTTATTTTTATCGATAAATATTTTTACCACCTCTAGCAGTCGGCATTATTATTTTGTTTAATTGTAAATAATCGCAGAAATAAACTAAACTGTAGCCTAAAAATGTCGGAACAAGCTGCCAGCACCTCGGCTTTTGGATTCAAAAAGCGAAACATCAACAAAGGAGCCGCCATGCGCAGGAAGAAGCAAAGCAGTAGCAGCAATGACTCGGGTATGTGGCAATTTACCGCCAAAAGAAAGTTAACTAACATTCATTGTGTTTTTCAGCAAAAAGCAGCGACGAGGACGCAAATAGCAAAACCAGTGCATTAGTCCGAGCGGAAAATCGAAGAAAGCGCACAAATCCAAACTATCAGAGCACCAAAACTTTGAGCAAAAGAAAGGCGGGAGTCGCCGATGCCGACTCCTCTTCATCTGCTTCCGAGGACGACAAACTGGGCGTAGCGTACAAGTCCAAACGAGAAGCCTTGCCCAGTGGACCACAGGATCAGGGAGCAACAGCCATCAATGAAATGGACACTGAATTGGATCGCGATGCTCAGGCCATTCATGCTAGATCCATCAAGATCAATGAGGAACTGGGAGGCAAAGAGGACGATAAGATCTACCGCGGAATAAATAATTATGCACAGTACTACAAAAAGCAGGACACGGCAGCTGGGAACGCTAGTTCCGGAATGGTGCGCAGTGGTCCAATAAGAGCACCGGCACATCTCCGAGCCACCGTGAGGTGGGATTACCAGCCGGATATCTGCAAAGATTACAAGGAGACTGGCTACTGCGGTTTCGGCGACAGCTGCAAGTTTTTGCACGATCGCAGTGACTACAAGGCCGGCTGGCAACTGGAAATGGATCATGAGAACCAGCGCCGTGGTGACTGTGATTCAGACGGAGACGATGCAAAATATGAGATTCACTCAGACGAGGAGTCGCTGCCCTTTAAGTGTCACATCTGCCGGCAGAGTTTCGTCAATCCTGTGGTAACCAAGTGAGTGGAAAAACTATAAATCATCTGAATTACTTTAAAATTGATAAATCTTATTTTGTAGATGCAAACATTACTTTTGTGAAAAGTGCGCCTTGGCTCAGTACAAAAAGTCGCAACGCTGTATTATTTGCTCCCAGCAAACTAATGGCATTTTCAATCCCGCCAAGGAACTTATAGCGCGTCTCAAAGCTAATCCTATGGAAAATTCTGATAGCGATGCAGACATTGATGCGGAAGATGAAAAGGCAGATGATGAAAAACCTCAAGAGATCTCTTCCGAAGAAAGTGATTAAATCCTATTTTTTTCCCAACAGTTACTACCTAAAATAATACTTAAAAAGTTATGTTTTTAGCTATTTTGATAATAAAAGTGAAAATATTTTACATTTTCTTAAATTGGGATGTAAGTAAAGCTTCTGTAGAGGAGCGGTAGGTGGCGCTACTTAGGTCATGTAACAAGGAGTGTCTATTAATTCAAACAATATACATATTTGCTTTTTGAGCAAGAGAAGATTTTAATTTTGAAACGCCTACTTACCTCGGTCATTATGTGGCCAAAACTGAGAACGCCAAACCTTTTGGGTCTGAATGAATGCTTTGTTATTGAATAGATAAAGGAACTTCTACCACTGACACTTGGCAGGCGCAACGGATTCCTTTCCATGCCAAATGGGCATTTGTGAAATTCAACTAGCGCTCATGCGTCTACCTATGGGGCTGGAATTAATTTAGGATTTTGATGACGTTACGGATGACATTTAAAGCTTTGGGTGCCTTTAACAATCTAAAATTCAGTTCAAGCGAAAAAACAATCAAAATAACACAAATTGAAGCCCGGCAAGCAGCTGAAACTATCGTCTTCTTGGACCTCTAAAGTGAAAGAGCGGCGAAAGTCGGGCGCAATATTATATCCATAATTCAATTGCCAGAACTTTCATTTCCGGTCTCGTGCGCATCAGCACACACAGGCATAGAGACACAGAAGAAGCAGGGAAAAGAGGAAGGGGAACAACGAAAAAGAGTGCGGCAAAGAGACTTTCCATGGAGGAATGGGAATTCGTTCGACTTTGGCACGCTAAAATCAAAAATCCCCTGCCAAGCCAAACTTCTATGCCGCATTGTTTCACAGCACAAAGCCAAAATATTGGCCAATTGTAACGAATCGAAGCTAAGCCACAAATTCCATCCTCCTTTCCCAGAACTTTGGTTCCCTTTTCCAAAACCCAGGCATGCAAAATATGAGCCTGAGAACATAAGCTTCTAAAAACAAAGCAGCTAGCTGCCCAGGCTGAGCCGAAAAGTTAAGCTTTGCATCCTCGAGGCGGGCTAGAAAGCGTCCGGAGGAGCCTGCCTATGTTGGAAGGATTGTGAGCCAGGAATTGCGAGATATTAGCATTTTTCGAACAAACATTTCTAGTAAAAGGTGCGATCGTAAGAACCTGCTGGAAACTAAAAGCAAAAAAATATAATAAAAAGTGGGTACTTATAGAGCAGTTACTAAATAGGTAGACTAAATGGATAAAATTCTTCTAAACCATTATCCTTAAATAAGGATAAAATAAGGTAAGTCACGTATAAGTCTTCCCACATTTTATGGGCCAGTCACTTATTGGCAGTGCAATGGTTAATTGAATGACAACCTCGTGTATGATGTACGCAACTTAATTGAGGAGGCTGAAATAATTTATTCGCCAAAAGCACAATGGCCAAAAGCGAGGGAGCGCCAATGAAACAGGCGTCAAATCAGTTTTAATTATTTCCATAAATGCGAAACTGAGGGGCATACGTGAGTCGTGGAATTTTATAGTTTCAGTCAGTCAGTGGCTTTGATTGCCGGAGCGCAATAACATGGCCGGGAGATGGGTGTTTGGGTAGTGGGTGGAGCATTTTTCCGCCTAATTAGGAAGTCGAAATTTGAGTGTGTGGCAGCTTAGACGATTGCCTTTTGCCGCCAATGTAATTAAGCGTTAAATGTTTTTGATGCCTTCAGAAGTGAAGGTGTTTAGGGAAATCCTATCTTACAATTAAGATGCTTTTATTTAATGTGTAATCATCAAAGTATACCACTTCATTAGCATAATTAAATTATTGTAGCATTAATTTATTGTAGTTACTTTTTCTGTTGAAATTCAATTGTATTTAAATTCTGTTTCATAATTGTAGGTTCTGAGAACCATCTGTCTGCACGTTTTTCTGCGCTGCACGCTGTTTGTTTTTATTCGCTTTTATTTATTGGCTTCTAATGTCATTGACTATTATCCGAGGGACCGGGGCTCCCAGGCCCCGGACGGGCTCCAGCTCAACTTGTCGCTTATTGTGTCAATTATCATTAATTTCTAAATGCTCTCCTGTCCGCACCAAGGTTGTAGCACCTTTTTGAATGGAAGAAACACCTCCTGCCCTTCAGACCTTTGGGCCAACTTCCAGTACGTGTCCCGGCCATGTTGAAATGTCACCCTCGGCCATATAAATTGTTATTGCCTGTGCGTCCCATCACTAGGACATTGTCCACATCGTTCTTAAAGTTTTCGAAACTTGGCCAACTCTGTTTATGCCCGGACTCCTGATAATTTATTATCCATTGAATATTAAGTTGCGCCCTTTGACCCAGAGTTATGGTGGAATCTATTCCAATAACGATGTTGAGGACGAACTTTATGCTGGAAATCGAACAATTAATCGCCCCTTTAGAGTTGTGCAATTATTGTGTAAATGAACCCCCAACTGCTTGTCGTAAATAATATCCAGTTACAACAGCCACCGCAAAAACACCAAGCTCATTAATCTTTCACTTAATAGTCCCGAATAATTATACACAACAATTGCAATGTCGCTGCAAACGCCCGGCCGAATAATTAAAAGCCAATTTAAAGAGATAACAATTTATGAAAATCCACAATTGAAAAGAGTCCCCAGTTTCTAAGCGGAAACACAAAGCCCACGAATAATATGTGTTGAGCATGAAAAGTTATGGCCCACAAATTTGTGTCTCTGGTAAAAGTTCGAGCCCCCTGCAGACTTGGACCGCAGCTTTAATTTATAACAAACATTTTGTTAGGAGGAAGTCCAAAATGCAAAGAATCTTTGACACTTGCACTGGTTGGCCGGGGTCCAAGGGATTCCAATCAGTGATGATTAGATTGCGACCAAGATAAGCGAAAGAAAGGATAGTAGAACACAAGATAGGATTAGTTTCAAAGTGAAAGGAAATTCAGTATTTTCTACAATAATAAATAGTTTAGTTTCGCTTCTAATTATTTTTAGAAAAGACAAATCCTTCGATAAACTATGCCGGCTGCTCTGATACAAATCCAAGCTAAAAAGAAAGTTTTCTTGGAAAACAAAAACCACTCGACATGTCCGGCCACAGAACGCTTGTCACTGGTTAGCCGCAATGCAAATAAAGATAAAATGCAACGTGGGCAAAAACTGGCCAAATGCACCACCAGTTCCATCCACCAAGGATGCCCCGATAACCACAATAGCAGCTACAACATGCAAACAAATCGCTGCTACTTTTACGCCATTTTCCAATTGATGTTAGTCGATTTCTTCCCGGGTCTCCCATCTGGTTTACGACATTCCGAGAGTTGCCTGCCAGCCTGCCTGCCTGCTCTTGGCTAAAAACTTTTCCCTGCACTTTATGATTTTTGCGCAAACTTTCGTCAGCCCGGCATTCTGTTTTTGTTTGTCGCCAATTTCTTAGCCTCTGGTTTATGGATGACAGCGGACCAGATGCCCCATGTCTTTCGATGCCGGCGTATTGATGTTTATTATACTCATAAGGTATAAAAATATTCAAAAAAGTAAAAATGAACAAAACAAAAATAATAATAAGGTAACATAGGTTGGTGTCATTTGGCCTGAAATTTCTTTCAATTGAGTGAAAAGTTGCTGTATGCGCCAGAAATGAGAGAAAAATCAATACATTCTTTATTGATATATTAAACTTGATCCTTATTGAATATAAAAATAAATTGCAATTTTTTTGTGGCTCAAAAGTTTGATGCGTTCCAAAGACGGGGGCTGTATGAAATATTATGTAAAGCCGAAAGGAAATTAAAAAAAAAATTGGGTTATAAGATAAGGTAATGTAAACTACCGGAAACTGAATTATTTGTTATCCTTTTATCTTGTGATGGTTATCCTGGATAAAAGGAATCTGTTGTGAATGTTTAGCCCAATTCACTTTACCTAATTCAGTGAATACATTTTTAGTTCACTAACAATTGGACATCCGCCGCTGCAGGCAATTGTCCTAAAAGCCACATCTTTTAACATCTAGGTTGAAATGTAATGTTTACACCTTGCCCGTGAATGTCCGACACGAATGTCGTGTGCCAGGCCATTCTCGTGTGAAATCGGAGCACTCAACGTATCCTGTGCACAGTTACAACTTCCGGCCAAACACACAAATGAGCTACAAAATACATTTCCACCCGCCCTGGCATAAGAACAGCAACAGAACAACAGCAACCTGCCTGCAATAAGCTGAGACTAAAGCAACAATGGAATGCTTGACTTGTCTTCATGTCCTTTCCATTAGGCGTTTTGGTTTTTGTTCCTGCTGGTGTTGACCGGCCTAGGCAAATGAGGCCATTTGCTGGGATACGCCTGCAAAAAAGGAGGGAAAGCCATTGTCCAGGGTAAAAAGTTTCAATAAGGAAATATGGGCAAATAAAATAAATGAAAAGTGTCTAAAAAATTTCACTTTAATAAGCTAAGGAATGGCCGAAGCTCAAGAACAAAGAGCAAAAGTTTTTAACCACATGAGTGTATTAGTGTGTATCAAGGGTTTTTGGTGTTGACAGTTTTGTGAGAGTTTGAACAACAAGTTGCCATTTGCCGTTGCCGTTTTCCAGTTCTTTCCTTTGGCTAAGACTTAGCTGAAAATATTTTCATTATAAACTTTACGACAGGTTTTTCCTGTGTGTGTGAACGGTGAACGGAAACGGAAATGCGCCATTAACTGGCAAGTCAAGCTTATTAGCTGCAATAAAAAATAATAAGCTGCAAAGTTATGTTGCAATTGTGGCATATTTTTTTTTCACCAGGAGACAGTCTATGCGGTGCTTTGCCCGCACATATAGAAACTTATACTTATGCTTGGGGCTTCTTGTGTTGAAAATTCTCTGCTACTTACTGACTTGGCTTTTTCACTTTTCTTTCTTCGGCTCATAGAACTTTTCTCCTTATTGTCCTGATGACAGTAGGTGCGGGTGTCAGTTCGGTTGTACGATTGTGTGGGTATGTATGAGAAGCGAGGACAACATGCCAAAGGCGACATCCTTTCTTTCAGTTGCCATCGCCATTGCCAGTGCAGCGAGCTTATACTAGTTAATTTTATTTTAAAAATCGTGCTACAATATGTTCTCAGTCTTTGTGGAAAGTGACCGAGGCTTCCTTACTTGATAGTTGACTTCGAGTGGCCCCCGGCTGGCGGCAATGAGGGCGATTATGAGAATGGGAATGTCACGGAGTCGGAGGCAGGGGCGGGCAGAAGGCCAGAGTATGTGAACAGGACTCTGAGAACTTGACAAATTGACAATGTGCCATCCTTTGATAGAGGCAACTTAGCAGGTCCTGGCTGCCGGACTCTGATAGCTGAGTGCAAGTAATTGAAAAGGTCCTGGATATGAATTATAATTGTTGATCCTGCGGAATTGAGAAACTTTAATATTAATAGTGATTATGATAAAAGCAAGAATTTTAGACAGAACAAACATAGAGCTTTATAAAAATAAAAAATAAAATAACTCGCAATAACATTCTTGTTAAAATGAATCCAATTAAATTAGCTGTCACACTGTTTCCACCACTCACTTTCATTTCCCATTGATTATAATCTCTCTAAGTTATATTAATAATTATCCAATCAAAACTTATTTCTGCCCATTATAATTATAACAATAACGCCCGCTATCATTGGTGTGCCTGGGCGATACCATTAAAAGTTTTGAAATTTAAACACCTGTCAGACGTTTCAACGTTCAATGGCCCGGCTTGGGATTAATAACGAAACAATTTATGCAACTTTTTTGCTGGAAGACTGCCAGCCAGAAGCCCCGGGCGGGATGAGAGGGGTGGAAATGTAAATAATTTCAATAATGTCCTGCTAATATCAGGCGCAATAATAATAACAACCACAGGGTGGAAGCACCGGTAAGGAATGAAGGAAGCGGAAGCCAGGCGCTGACCCTGCGGTCAAAATATTTATACACCCCACGAAATGGGGGCGCATTCGATGGAAGGGAGATGTCTGCACCTTTCAATCATGGTTTATGCCCCGGCATTACCATTAGACAGCAGTCGAAAGGAAAGTTTTCGTTGCCTTAATGGGGCCAGAAGTGAAATAAGTTTGGGGGGTACGGCGATAAACGGAGCTGCAGGGGAGCGTATTAAAAAAGTTTCCTCTGCCAGTTGAATTCCAACAACAGGTTGTAAGTACACAATTTTTAGCCACAAGCTCCCCCGAAAATAAAAAAGGAATTTTTATGTAAGAGTATTGTGTTTAAGGTTTTACGTGAAAACGCAACTCCCAGTCCTGGAATAAGCTTTACTCCACAACGACTACGGTTCTGGGCAAATGAAGTTGGAAAACTTTAGTTTTATCTGATGGTTCAAGTAGGTGGTTTCCTAGTGGCGTTCTCAGTGGTGTGAAGTTAGTACTTTGCCTTTGCGGTTCTTCATTTTCTTGTTTTTGGCCAATGTTCTTACACTTTTTTGACTTTCTTCAGTCGTCAGACGATAGGAAAGTGTTTTTTGAGCTTTGGCAAAGTGGTTGATGTTTATATTTTTCAATCCGGAAGAAACCAATCAAGAAGTTTCAGCAACTTTTCTTTGCCAAAATATTATATATTGTATTCATTAACTCAGAAGGGTTAAGGGTAGTATCCAAATGCAATATTTGCATTTTTTATTATTTTTAACTGAGTTTTAGCAGTTCTCTCTAAGATTTAACAGTTGAAGCCATAAATTCAAATTTAAAATCAGTGCCAAGTCAATGGTTCTAACTTTTCATTCTATAAACACTGAGCTAGCGAACAGAAAACATACGCCTTCTGAGTGCCTCGTCCTTGCTCCTTTCGCTGTGTTTTTCTCCTTCAAGTCAGAAAAGGGCACGTAGAATGCATTAAAGATAAAAGCCGCCGCCGATGCTCGAACAACTTCAGACCAGAAAATATGATACAAAAGGCAACAGTGGCGATGCGAAGGAGTCGCAGGACTGTGAAATAGAAAAAGGAGTATATGCAGTGTGGCCATAATTTCAAACAGTGGTTTTTATGCTGAATGTGCATTTTACGACTTTTTAAGTGTCAGGGCAAACAAAACTTTTCGTGGGAATCCCCAAGAACCCAGGACATAGTCTCCGATTCCAGAGTCCTGCCCTGAAACTGGCAGCTGCTGCTGGGACACCTTCGGTATATATATATTTATTTATATACCCACAAAAGACGCCAGACATATTTTCTTTCAACAAGAATAAACTTTGCTTTTGAAATATATTTTCAAACTTTGCCGTCCCGCCCCTGAAAAGCAAAGCAAGAGAAAGGCGCATTAAGTCTAAGTTTACGAAAAACTTAATTTTATTTTTAAAGCACTAACACACACACAAAGATACACACATGCACATGTACACCTACGCCAAGGCAAGGCAGTTCCGTTTCCGGGAGTTTCCAGTACCGTTGTTGGATGCAGTCACGGCTTCCCTTGCACTAAGTTATCGTCTTTATTGTTTGTCACATACATGACCTCACAATTGTGTTCCTGTTCCTTGGCCGGCTCTACTGCAGCTCCGACTCCGGCTCGCTACTGCTGCTGCCTTGAATGGCGATGCGAACGGAAACGGAAATGGCATAAGTTGTTGTCGCCTACTAGTTCACACGTAAGTCCGTTCATTCAACAATAAAACGACGCTGCTGCAACGCTAAAGACGCTACAGAGACGGGGCCGAGGCGCCAGGAGCTGGCCACTGTTGGGCAGACCAACAATAGAGTCCCATAAAGGAAAATCACGGTGGGTATTCTGAGATGCCACAGTAAAATACTGAGGGTTTGTAAAAACGGAATTCTTTAGATTTTAATACGTTTTCTAGCTTAGAAGTTTATTAGGGACAAGTTCAAATGGTTAAAAAAGGGTTCTTATTTGTTCATTACCCGTGAACAGGGTAAGAGAAAAAATATATATTTGTAAGCTCCTGGAAACTAAGAGCAAAATTTAAGAAAAATTAAAAAATATCCAATACTGCAATTTAAACAGTTGACTTTTAATAGCTCGACTATCGATCCAGGCTGCAGTTTAGCAGCCACCACCCCGTCGTATACGTAATGTGAAGCTCAAAAATTTGCAAAGCTACGAGGAAAGTGTGAAAGAATGAGATATAGACAAAAACTGGTAAAATGTAACGTAATATAAAAACTACGAACTTCCTAAACTGATTCTAACGTCCCTCAATGGATAAAGCTTCAAGTTGAATAGAAAATTGCAGCTGCAAAAGTTTCTTTTTTTGTTGGCCGTCGTTTGTTGTTGTCACTGTATTGGATCAACCTCCGACCTCTTTACCGTAGTCCTTATGCGAATATCCCACCCACTGGTCGTGCGTCTCCTTTTTGAACCGTTGCACGTTTTTCTTATTCAAAAGTTATTGTTCTGCTGTCAGGAAAGTTTTTTCCTTTTTCCCAAGCCCCTGGCTAGCTGCTCCTGATGCTCGTAGCATCACCTTCAGAAGTGTCCAGAGGCAAGCCAAAATCCAATAATGGCTCTGTCTATGCCGACACTTTCGCTCCACCTTCCCCCAGGGGTAAAGGGGGAATGGCAGAGAGATTTACGCACACACACACACACATGCATTGCTTTCAAATACTAATCTACGCGCTATAATTGAAAAACTAACGGTTTTTGTAACGAGTTTTTCGTGCTTTTACTGCAAGTGTGCGCATTTTTAGTTTCTCTATGTGTTCCTTTCTATACCACCATACCACCATACCTCCCTCGCTCCCTCTCCCTTTGTCTAGGTGGGGATGAGTGTCCTTGTTGGACCCATGGATCCAGCTACTTTCACCAGGCCTCTCGGAAAACCGAATCTCGGCTGGAGTTTTTCCCATAAACTGCAGCAATCATTCTTTTACCTTCGTTTTTCAACCACTCTTACAAACACGCGCTCATATTTTTGCTGACTTTTCGGTGTTTTTCCCTTTTTCCTGTCTCAATTTTTTGTTTAGAAAGGGGGATTTATTCAGATGGTACAGTACCTACTACGCTAATGGTCGGTTAAGGCAGGGATAACTGCAATATCATGTTTTAATTGCCCAAATCAAAAAAATATGTTCTCTATTTCTCTATACGATATGCTCAAAAATTTCTGTTTGGCTTTCGAATTCTTATTTTTTCTAGTAATTTAAAATACATTTGAAATCACTTATTGTTTCTTTTAAAAGACAACATTACCATTTTGATTACTTTTTTCCATGTTCTATGTCCTATTACAAATTTCATCCTAAAAGCATTTTCTAGGTGACCCAAAACAAAGTCCAGTTACGCATAAAACCCAAAAACCAAGAACTTTCATTTACACATATTTCTATGGACGAAAAAAGGGAGAAAAATCCGAATAAAAAAATAGCCATGAAATTGAAAAAATATAATGACACCTTCATTGCAAGTGGCTACGACTGTATGTGGGTGGCTGTGGACTCCCTGTTGGGGATTCGTAGTGGGAGATCAAAAGTGTTGCCTTTGTGTGCACGGCGACTTGGACAATTTTGGGCACTTTGCGGCAGATTTCTCTCCGAACGGAACATAAACAAAACAAAAAACCTCAAAAAAAAAGGATAATTTTTTGAAAATTTCATCTGAAAACATTCGGGTACTGCCAGGCTGATGACAGCTTTCAATTCTTCTTTTTTATGACTTAACGCCTGGTGGACCATCCATCCTTCCATTTGAGGGTGGAGACCTACATGGTCACGAGGATTTTTGCTTTTTTGTCACGATCTAAGCCGCGATTCTGTTCCAATTGCCAGCGAGCATTGTGCCTCGCATGAATATTGGCATTCTTGGCTTTTCAATTTTCCTGAGAGCAAATCCTCTTTCTTTTCAAGTTTTTTCAGCAGGGGGTTTCATTTTTTTCCAGTGTAGAACTCATAGCTCAAATTACCTGGCCAAGTGGCGCGGGCATTAAATTAAATACCTTTTGTCTGTGGCCATTAAATGAAACGACGTTGGCCCGAAGCGGAGGAAAAACGGAGAAAATTCTGCCAAGGGTTGTGGCCCACAACCGGTGTTGACCAAAAAGTGTGCGACCGAATTCCAACAAAAGGAGCCCCAGGAAGAAATTCAATCAATTCGCACGTGACATGATTATTTTATGCTTTTTATTTATTTATGGCGTATGCATTTTATATTACTTTTATTTATTTCTCCGACTCTGCTATGCTTGGACTTGTCTCTTTAAAATGAAAATATAGAACAGTTTAATTTTAACCATTTAAATCAATTGTAACCCATTCAACAGGCTCTCTGAATTTTATAACCTTTCCATATGCCATCGATATCCCATTTGGTCTTAACCATCTGCTTTAAATCTCTGCCCCCCAGCAGAAGGCCAATCAATATGCCTCCCCCGATAGGCGTAGAACATTTTAAGTTGGAGGAAAACAAAACAGGCCAAAAATAAAGGAAAAAGGAAGGGAAAACATCCAAAAAGGAGGCTGACACAAGAAGGCAAACAATAAAGGCGTCCACAACGAGGCAGCGCCGGCAACTTGTTAGTTACACTTAACGAGCCAAAAACCGTATTTAAGTCAAATCGTGGCGACAAAAAACCAGACCCAAGCCCATGTTTCACAAATTCTGGAGGACTATGGTATGGTGGCATTCCGACCCTCGGATCGGTGGTAGGTGTGACCGTTGCGGATGTTGTTGGTTTTGGTGTCAAAGTAAATACAATCAATTTGATTGTGCTGTCCTTTTTTTGTCTTTCCTACTCCTTGCTGTTGCCAATGTTTTTCCCAGGAACTTCGACCCTTGTGACCCTGGAGCATCGATTGATAATTTAATTCAATTGTGCTGCGACTGCCATTAAAATTGGCTACTCTGGGGCCACATAGAATGTTAATTTCTGGGATAATGTGAGGCGGGCCACGTTGCTGGAGACTTGTTGGACTCTTTTTTGCAAAAATCATCGACACGTTTTTGATGGATAGCAACCAAAAAAATGTTCCATTTGGTCACGTGTTGTTGTCATATAAAAATCTTATTCAATTGCCCACGACCGAGTAGAATTTCTGATCAGGCAATCAGAGAGACACATGAAATGATGTATTTTTGAGATAGGATGAGTATTATTTTATGTGTTTCTATTTCTAAATGTGTTTGGTTTATTTGGCCTTTTTTAGAAAAGATTAATTGTAGGGTAGTGTGTGAATTCTATCATGAAAGCTTAAAGGTCTTGCTCATGATTTTTAATCTCTTCCTTAACCCACTAATATTTCCTTTACCTACAAACCCCTTTAATTAATTCACGCTCAATTGCTCAAATTTAAATTACGACCATGGTTATTAGGGGACCCAGTCGTTAGACAGTCTTAGTTAATCCCAACTGGCCAGATAACGACGAGCGTGGCCTATTAAGTACCGAAACATTTTTTATTCCAACCCGAGTCGACTTAGAAATGTAAGACTAAAGCCGTGACCGGTCTGGATAGTCGACAAGGACAAAAGAAAGGATTCAATTTGCATGAGCTGCGTTAACAATAAATTTATGGTCTGGTTTGTTTTTTTCGGGAACGTCCAAGCCATGCTGGAATCCTAGAGGTCTAAACACGTTCGGCTAACGTATTCTGGTGATTTGCATTTGGTTGTTGCTCCTGCAGAGTCCTATTCTTCGATTGTTGTCCTTGAGAGGTTGTTACCCACAGTTTCTTAGTCGTTTTTATACAGAATATTTTTCTTCAAAATTGCAGTACTGAAAAGGTAGCTTAGAATTAGAAAAAATTTTTTTTTTTAATTAAAAACTTTATGGTTCAGTTTTCTTAAATTTAAAAAGGAGAAACTGAAAACTCATAAGAGGTAAAACAAACAATTACCAACATTTTATTAGCGGGTATCTTTTAGTCTCATATTAGAGTGTCCTTTTGTGATACTTTTTTTTGCCCGTGGCGGTTGTCGCTTCATTGACAGGCGTGCGGCTGTAGCGGAAGCTGCGTCTTCCATGCCGGCAACATTTGTTGATATGTCGCTTTTGTTTCGCTGCCTCGCTTTCCGCCCCCACTAGCTAGTATACTATTACTTCGTCCCACCTCCGACACCAGCCCACATACATACACTATTCGTTTCCTTTCCCACTGAGTGCGGCTCTTTGTTATCGCCCAGACAAGTCCCGAGCGTTACTGCATTGCTTTAGGGAGGAGATGGGACATGGATGCCCAGGGATGGGGATTTTTCGCGTCTCAACTTGTCCGCTTGTGTGCTTTTTGTGCCTTTGTCAAATGGCTTTATCATTCGAATGACAGCAAATCCAGATCCGGTTACCCGACTGACTTATGAGGGGAACCAGCCATAGGGAAGAACCAGCTCTAGGGGAGATATACCCTTACTTACCATATAGTTCTGTTTGTGCACCTCCCAAAGCCGCACTCAAGTGGTTGGCAGCTTAGCTAATGATTCTAAATGGCAAGTTATTGAAATCATTTAAATGCACCATAAGCCAACGCATAGCCGCCGAAATCCTTTGACTTTAGACCAGGAGATTTTCAGACTGTCTGCTTCACAATCAGCACCAGACATCACGTAGTCATTTAGGGAAGTGCAGCGCAAGTGCACAGTGGTTTGAATTGATTTAAAAAATGCATGCTGCGGGGAATTTATGACACTTAACGGGTATGGGGATTTATTTCAAAACTGATAAATCAGAGAGCTCTTTAGATATGTTATAATTCCAGTCAGATTCCCTATATGCTTTCATTGGCTTTGCTTTAAAAATCACCACATTGGCCACTGCTTTCCATCATCCGAATAAAAAAGAGATCGGAGGAGGAGGAGGACCCATCACATCAGTTGTCACACACTCAACGGCAAAAACGTCGCCAAAGCGACTAAGTGACAGACGGGAAAACTGACAGGCGGCGACTTCAGTTCCTGTCACGATTCTGCTAACTTTTTCATAGCCAGACTGGGAGATACGGCCCAGACTCTGGGCCACAGCCGGAGCCCGGTTGCTGGTGGGCTATATGCAAATTTTAATTTTATACATAGACACATAAAAATAAATTGTTTTTACTCGACGCTGGCAACACTTGCCAGCATATGCAGTGCTGAGAATTCAAATATATGTATTTATATGTATTTTGTAAGTGTTCGGGGCTACTTGTCATGCAGCCATTGTGTCTAACCCCAGCTCCCCATGGTCTTATTGTAGAAATTACGGCCTCAACTTTCTCCGAGGGACTGCAGCATATTGATTTTCTATTTTTACGAACTAAAATAAAAACGTTCTTGCCAGAGATTTTGCATTTTTGTTGATTATGTTAGTAATGGGAGAATCTCATTGTTATTGTAACACGACAGTATTTTCTTTATCACTTTAGCATTTTTGTTTTTGCTGAACAAGAGATGCAAATTATTGATAGCTTGGCGACTTTTATTGATAGAATCATCCTTTCAGCAGTCATGTTTTGATGTTCAAGAAAGAAATACTACTGGGAATTTAAATATTCAACTGAATATTTTGCCCAAAATCTCCTTTACTCAAATACTCAAAGACCATGGGCATTTCCGGTTTGGCCAATCGAAACCGAGTAAATCGAAGCTTTTCTCTCTAATTTGGGGAATACATATTCGAGACTCGAAAGCCAAAAGTTTCGGTTTCCTTTTGCTTTTCAATTTGAGAGCTGCTTGGGGCCAAGTTTTTATACTTTTTTGGCATAACAAATCAATTTCGTATTAGAGTTGGGTCCGCTCAATCCTGCCACGCCAGGAAATAACTTTTTGTTATTGTTGCCACAAACTATAACAAGGCGCTTAAAAATATAAAATATTGTTTTCGTTTGTGGGATTGCAACGCAAAGAAAATTGAAATGTGCTCCAGGGCCATGGAGATTCCCCGTGAGTCCAAAAAAAAATGAAAAAGATAAAGGAAAAAACCGAAATGGCAAAACCCAACAGGCTGGCAGGCAAGCAAGGAAAGTAATAAAAACTTCTTGAAAGCCCTGCATTAAGAATATAACAAGCTGAGGGCTTTTTGTGTCATCTGTGCAACTTGAACTTGAAATCGAACTGCTTGAAAGTTGAGCGGGCATAAAAGGCAAAACGCAAAACGCAAATCAAAGAGTTCCACCCGGAGCCGGGAACCACATGCGGGCTCCATGGCTCCCTATGATGTTTGCCTAATGCAGCTGCCAACATTGTCAACTAAAACTCGATGCTAACAAGCAGAAAATGGCAGACAACTACATACCAACTTGAGCTCGTAAAACTGCCGCCCAAGGATAACTTTTTAACAACCGTTCGGTCGTTTCGTCGTTCGTGGCGGCAGCAACGTTCCTGCCTAACTAGAGGGGAAGCAGATTGAGCCTGGCTCCGGCAATTTGATTTTTACGGAGCTGAAGCTAACGAGCTTCAGTTGCAGTTTGCAAGAGGGGAACAAATAAATACAACGTGGCGTATGCGCAATATGACTGGCGAAACAAGGGCAATCACTACCAGAGCCACGTACACCGGGGCGAATGCGTAACTCAGGCCTCCCCTTCGTAAGTGTTTTCAAAGCATCAATGTGTGGGCTAATCTGGCGTCACTTAGGTGTGATAATTGCCTCAAGCGGTGGCAGTGGCGAACTGTTTCAATGTTGTATAATTTAGTTGTCTATTTCTAGTTTCGAAATGGTTTTGGTGCAGACATTTATTTTAAAAATATTAAACAAAGATCGCTAATAGCTTATAATATTGGGTTCTTCATGAAACCTCTTTAGACACGTGTCACTCATTAGTTGCGTAGCATTTTATAAATTCTGTCAACTAATTAATTGAAAATATTTTTGTTCTGACTGAGAAACATCTGAAAATAATTCTAATGTTCATTTAATTTGTCAAACAAAACAATTTGCATAAATTAGTAGCTGGTATTTCAGTTCTCTGTTACTCGAAAATTTATTTATAAAGCGAAAGTTTCCCCGGTTCCGGCCCCAGATCTTTAGCTCTTGCTCAAAGTTTGACATTTACATGACACGCGGCACGCTGAGGGGCAGATGAACCCACGCGAAATATGTCAAGCAAGAGAAAATTTTACTTTGAGTCAATTAGGCGCATAAATTAGAAAAGTCTACCACAAGTTTAGTCCGCTTTGCTGCTGCCATGGTTAATGCGATTAGAGGCGAAGAGCGAACAATGAACAATTTGCGTATAATTAATGTGCATAGTTGGCATTTTTATGATGCCTGGCGACGTCATTCCCTCCCGCTTTAAAGACATCTATTCCCTTATCCCCAAAAACCAAAGCGAAAAAAAGAGGGAGAACTCCTTTGACTTACTTGGAAATGAATGTGTTTATGTGTATCTCATGGATATGCTTGGCCGCCAGCCAAGTTTCTGCCTCAGACAGGCCAACACTTTTCTTCATTGTTTGCTTCGCAACAACAACAATAAGTGGGATTAAAGCAACAATAACAATAGAGGCAAAACAACAAACAAACTAACTGTGACTAAGAAGTTCTCAAACAAATACTTTTTGACGCGACTGGGCCGCAATGCAGTTGGTGTCACTTCCACTTCCTCAACCAAAAATGAACTTGGTCTTGTTGGTTGGTCAAAAGGGCGCCAAAAGGTCACGACAACTACTAAAAATGTTCATATTTTTTTGTAGTAATAATGGTAATTTGTTACTGTGGCAAAGAGCTTATAAGCAAAAACCTTTAAATTTTTTTTAATTATCATTCTTTAAAGTCCCAACGGCTGTCTTCAATGCGCGACGTTCATCGAGTCATCCAATTGTTTGGCGACCGTGTCCCGAACAGGCCCAGCACTCCAAGTATGACTTGCAAATGCAGGCGCTAACCAGGGGAAAGATTTGCATATTCCCATTTCGAGTCGAAACCATTACCAACCTCCCCGCCGTCCGGACAATTTTAGAGCTTCACGTAGCAGGGCCTAAATTATGTCCTGTTGCCGAGTCGCTGTTGGCTGGTTGAGTGTCCGGCCGTAGTCCCGATTCCCTACTCCGGACTCTGAAGTTGTCAGACCAAGGACCATTGCCATTGCGGGTCTGTGGCCACATTGCTTATACGCCCGCTAGTCCCTCGTTAATTGCAATGTTTGTCATTTGCCTGTCAATTTGCATTTAAATTACAAAATTTAAACGCTCTTTTTTGTTACCATCCAGCCGGGAACTTTACGACTGCCAAGATATGGATGAGTACGAGGAGCTTGTGCCCAGTTAGTACTAGCAGCAGGAACTGGATCAGGATCAGGACCAGTTTCAGCGGAAAGAGGTGGTAACGAGGCATTTGTCATGATGGCCCATGGAGAGCCACTTAGACGTATGCCATTCCATTTCGAGGCTGCCACGCTTAACCCAATCTTTTGTTTATGTGGATTCTCAATGAGGCACGGCCATGGTCGCGCAACGTTTTCGGGCTAATTTTGTTGCAAATTGCTCGGCTGTAAAAAATGTGAACGGTGTTCAGTGCTAAGCTATGAGCTATGGGTGGGTGCAAACCGACCGACTGCCAGCTGACCTCGAACTTTGCTCTCTCTGGCACTCGGGATGTTTGCCATTTAATTAAAGCGCCAGCCAACTGCCAGAACCTCGTCCTCAGTCCTGTGCGTGCTGACCTTATTATGTTGACTTTGTGTGCAGTGCATAAACTGTGATAAAAATCGCATATTCCACGCGGCATTGCCTGCCTTCCCTTTTTCCTTCTAGATGAACGTGGCCGCCCTCTTTTTTAAATGTCTATAATTTATGTTGGCCGTTAAACTCGCTGGCTGACTTTAGCCTTCCTTTAGCTCGGCTTTGGCTTCAGCGACTCCTGCCTTGCTTACAACAATTTGATGGCATATAATTATTAGTTCGTATAATTTATGGCTTCATTTTGGCTCACAAAGTTGTTAGCCGCCTTGTGTCTTTTGCATTTCCAGTCAGGGACTCTATCCACTGCCCCCGCTGATTTATAACTAATTTAGCTGACATTTTTATGAGCCCTCTAGAGTGCAGCTGCAAGTGATTTTAATCAGTTTGGAAAAATGAAAAAATATGACAAAAACGTCCTTCCCTTTGGCTCATCAGAGGATAATCGAATTTGGCTTCAGCAAAAAAACAAAATTGGCAATGAAAATTTTGAAATAAATTTAATTACTTTAGTGATGTAAATAATATGTATGAAACCCCCTTTTTTTTTGTAATCTGAAGGACATATTGAATCTCAAACATTACAGAATGCACTGGCCCTTTTCAGTTCTTCAGTTCGTAACCACACAAATGGCTTTTCCTGTTGCGGTTGCGTTGGCTCTTGGCTTAAGGGTATCCCTAAAATAGGATGTTGATGAGTGGTTGGTCCTTGGTCCTTGTGCATGTTGTAAGTAAGCGATTTCCGACCATATAGGACAATCAAAGGCAAGAATGCCGCTAACCACTCATTAAGGGTATTCGAGAGTTGGCCCACGCAAAGGCAAATTGTAGAGTCCTTTTTTGTTGTCGGGAGTCCTGCAACATGCGATACCGAACTTTGAACTGTCACTAAATGCGTCCTTCGTGGACTCCGAAATTTGTTGTATTTCGGCTTTTTTTCTTGCACGTTGAACTCTGAAGGCGTCGAAAAGGCCTAATTATCTTAATTAATGAGAGCCAAAGCGAATTTCGTGGAAGACAAATGTGCCAGGCTGCCGTGTGGTGGAAGGGTGGTGGTTTTCGGGTGGCAATGGGTGGATGGGCGTTTATGCGGATCTGCCTGGCGGCATTCACTCAACAGTGCAAGGACGTTCTGTGGGTGCCATTTTAATTGTCTCTGCCCGCCAAACCGCTCCGTCTGGCTGTCTGTCTCTTTTTTAATCCCTTTAAATTGGAATTTTTTCAGGGTATATTGTACATAAGACAGTGTTAGTTATACGGAAAAAGGATTACGACTTCCTAATATTATTTATTAGTTTTCAGAGGTAAATAACATGATTTTCGTTGAGCAACTTCTTTTTGAAATATACTGGCACATTTGACACATTTGACGAGTAGGTTAAATATGTGTTTTATTTTAAATACTCCCTAAAATATGATAAATATTTATTTTTGTCAAAACTTAAAGGGGTATCCCTAAGTCCTGATATCCTGTTTTTATCTCTTACGGTGCATGCGTCTGTGTGGGTGATTTTCATTAATTTTACTTCGTTTTTACCATTTGCGAGCGTCGGTGGCTGCGGCCGATTTTGGTTTATGGCCTCGGTACCCGCTACCGCGCTTTTCGCCCGCTTTTCTGCCGCTTTTCTGCCGCTTCCCGCCCGACTTGCCGCCGTCCCTTCGTTTTTCCCCCAGCACTTTTTCGCTTGCTGTCTGTGTGAGGTTTTTGGGTTCGCCGCAGAACGACGCAGGAAAAAGGCTCCGGCAAATACCCGCCAGGCAATAAGTGCAAAAGCGTGCTAGGTACCAAAGGGAAAGCGAAATAGCGATACATGCGCCAGGGTGGGCGAGGGGGAGGAGTGCGAAGGAAATGGTAGCTGGGAAAACAATAATAATGAGGCGCCACACAAACACACGGTGCAACACTTTGGCCAACAAATTGTTAAATGCCATTGCCCAAGAAAGCAGAGAAGAAGAAAAATGGAGGATGTAAGCCATTGTGGAGGCCATGTGGAATCCATGCGTGAGTGTTTGTATGTGTGTTAGTTTTAGGGATAACCCGCACAAATCTAAGCATCCTTTGTGGCCGAGGCGCTGCTAGCTGCTGTGGATGGTGATTTACAGCTTCTTACCTTCCCTACAGCTCCAAGCCGGGCAAAGTGATTAATGAGTGTGGATCTTAGTTGTGGATCCCCGAGTGGAATTTGTGTGGACGTGGACCGTTATTGTTTATTTTGATATCCGCTGGCAAATAAATTCAAAGTCCCCTGGGTTGCCCGTGCGGGTATTTAAGGGTGTGGATCCCAAGTTTGTTGTTTAGACGAATTCCTATAATATTCAGGAAGTTTTCAACTCTTACTGTTTCGATTCCAAAACGTTTCACCGCCCCAACTGCGCAGTCTCCCCTTCCAGCTGGAAAGCGAACTCTCTCCGAAGAGAAAGTCCGAGCGGGAGAGAGGAGAGAGAAAGCTTTTCGCATGTGGATCGCATTGGAACTAGCACAACACGTTTACCATTTAGCCATTGTTCTTGGCCAACTCTTTTGTTGTTGCTTCTGGGAGCATGAAGACGGCTTTCTCGATTCGTCTGAGTGACCTGCAATGGTTGCGTCAAGTGCCCGATTGACAACTGACAACGAACTGCGAAAAAGGGCAGGGCTGGGCAGAACTTTAATATTATAATACAAGAGTTACAGATGCGTTACGGAATATTATGTTGTTTGGATTCAGAATTTATTTAATTTTAAATTGGCATGGATATCTATTATCAGATATGGACTTATTACACTTATTATTTTTTTAATTTTACCGAAATTTAGTATTAGAAGACCCTACTCTTTAATTTTATTTCAATTTCTCTTATCTCAATATATACCCATACTTCATTTTTGAATTAAATATTTGAATTTGACCCACCAAGCCCTATAGTCCATTTGCTTTAGAATTTTGTCTTTTTAGTAGTCTGCCATAATTGTACTATATTTAACAAAATAACACAAACAACTACTTGAAACAATACAATAATAGTTACATTATAGATACAGTTGCTTTTGCACTGATTGGTTTTATACACTTTTTTCCCATGGCATTTTGTATTACAAGTTCGTTAGAGGTTGAGTTCGTCATCGTTTGGATTCTAACAGGATGTCCCTTAGGCGGCGGTGGTCTGCTGCTGCTCTTGGGTGGTGCTGGTGGAGGCGACTGCCGAGGACTCCGGTGCCTTCTCGTTGATGGCCAGCCAGGGACAGCGCTTCTGCAGCTCCATGCGGTATCTGGGATGGCTGATGGCATATACGAAGGGATCGATGCAGGCCACCATTTTGCAGGCACAGGCCGGGATCATCGTGGCACCTGGGGTTAGGAGACTCTTGTCCCCGAAGGCTCCGA